>NW_023425357.1:15717179-16967179 GCF_014108415.1 Molossus molossus
GAGAGCTAGCTAAGATTTATTTATAATACAACAATACAAGTAGCTGAAAGCTTCGCCAATGGAGAAATGAAACCAAACAAACAAATAAAAACACCAAACTGTCAATCAGTTATTTTATTTTTTTACAGTGGTTGATGGATTAGCCAATAAGGAACGAAACCAAAAACACAAACAAACAAAAAAAAACAAACCCACAAACTGTCAACCAGTTATTTTATCTTTTTATGGCAAAATTGCCTTATGGTCAATTAATTATGCGGCACAAATGCTTGCGGCAAAGACGGTATGGCGAAAATACTGCACACAGGTCTGAGATGACGGGGTAGGTGTCCTTTCTCCTATTTCTTCTTCTAAGTACAGTGATAAACCCTGCACATTATGAAACAAGCATAAGAAGACTCTGGAAGGGAAACCACTGGTTAGGGACCTCAGGACCTGAGGAATGACATGGCCATGAATGCCATGGGTCTCCTCTTTGCTTCATATATCCCAGACTGAATTCTGGAGAAGCCAGCAACTGGAAATACCAATGGGCACAGACTAAAAAAGTTTCAGCAAAATCCTGCCCTTCTAGCCAAACAACCAGGAAAAGGGCAGTCTAGATAGACAGAGTCTTTTTTTAATTTTTTATTATTGATTGATTTTAGAGAGAGGAAGAGAGAAGGAGAGAGAGAGAGAGAAACATCGATGAGAGAGAACATCAATTGGCTGCCTCCTACATGCCCCTCATTGGGGATTTGGCCCACAACCTGGGCACGTGCCCTGACCGGGAATTGAACTGGTGACCTCTTAGTGTATGGGTCGATGTTCAACCACTGAGCCACACCAGCCGGGCGATAGACAGAGTCTTTCAGGCAATAACTGCTCCACTCCAGAAAAACCCAAAGGCCCACCCCTACCCCCGGCAGCAAAGGCTGAGTGGGGAGCCTAGATTTCTGCGGCAAAGACCGTCCCTGCCCTGGCCGGTTTGGCTCAGTGGTTAGAGCCTCGGCCTGCGGTCCGGAGAGACCTGGGTTCGGTTCCCACTAGGGGCACGTACCTTGGTTGCAGTTTGTCCCCAGCCCTGGTTGGGTCGTGTGGGTGGCAGCCACACGATGTGTCGCTTTCACGTCGATGTTTCTCTCTCTCTCTCTCCCTCTCACTCTATCTGAACAAAATATCGAAAAATGTCCTCAGGTGAGGACAAAAAAACAAAACAAAACACCGTCCCTTATCCCCTATCTAAGTGGGGCCAGAGGAGCTGAGTCCGGAGCTGGGCCCCTCCCCACGAGTTCATCACTCCCCTAGAGTGTGGTGCAAGAGGAGGGCCAGTGAACAGCCGGTGAACTTCCACCATCACTCGGTGGTAGCGAGCCCGCCTCCCACAGTGGACTCTGGGAGGCCATGTGGACAGCCATAATAAAGGACCCCTCCCCCTCCAAACCAGGCTGGTAATAGTGGGTGACTGCTAGAGAGCCTGTCCCACCCCGTCCAACAATAACAAGGACATTTCACCCCCTCCCCCCAGATGTCAAGAGAGGCTGAAAGGAGAATCTGAGCTTCTACCCCCACTTCACAGTAGTGAGGCAGGGCCCCATTTCATTGCCCTGAAGCATTGTGGGGAAGGCTTGTTATAATACAGATTTAAGATCCTGTCCTATAACAGGATACCCCAAATTCCAGGTTTCAATAGAAAAATCACTGGTCAAACTAAGAACCAAGAAAGCTCTCAAACTGAATGAAAAAAGATCATCAACAGACACAAACGCCAAAGTGACACAGATGTTAAGATGATCTGACACAGAGCCCTGGCCAGTTTGGCTCAGCGGTTGGAGCGTCGGCCTGCGGACCAAAGAGCCGCGGGTTCAATTCCAGTCAAGGGCATGCACCTACCTCTGTTGCAGTTCGTCCCCGGCCCTGGTCCAGGTCATGCAGGAGGCAGCCAGACGATGTGTCTCTTTCACATCGATGTTTCTCTCTCCTCTCTTCTCCTTCCCTCCCACTCTATCTGAAGATAAATGGAAAAATATCCTCAGGTGAGGAATAAAAATTTTTTTAAATGACCTGACAAAGAGTTTAAGTAGCCATCATAAAAATGCTTTAGTGAGCAATTACAAACATGCTTGAAACAAATGAAAAAACAGAAAATTTCAGCAAAGAAATAGGAAATATAAAGAGAACCGAAAGGAAATTTTAGAACTAAACAATATATTAGCTGAAATAAAAACCGTATAAATGGGCTCAACAGCAGAATGGAGAGACCAGAAGAAAGAATCGGTGAAATAAAACATAGAACAATAGAAATTACCCAATTTGAACAACAGAGAAAAAAATAGACTAAAAAAAGTGAACAGCGCCTCAGGCACATGTATGACTATAAGATCTAACATTCATATCATTAGAGTCTCTAAGGAGAGGAGAAAGACAGGGATTGAGAAAGTATTCAAATAAATAATGGTTAAAAATACCCCTAATTAACCCTGGCTGGTTTGGCTCAGTAGTTGGAGCGTTGGCCTGCGGACCAGAGAGTCCCAGGTTCACTTCCCACTAGGGGCACGTACCCCCCAAAAATTAAAAAAATATAAACATGCCCCTAATTTGACAAAACAAACAAAAAACGTCTTTCTACAAATGCAAGATACTGAGCGAATCCCAAATAGGTTAATCCCCAAGAAATCCATGCCAAGACACAATAGACACAGAATCTTGAAAGCAAACACAAAGAAATGACAACACCTATAGAGAGAAAACCCATTCAAATGACAGTGGCTTTCACATCAAAAACCATGGAGACCACAAAGAAGTGAAACGACGTTTTTTTTGGATACTCAAAGAAATACACTATCAACACAGAAACCTGTATCTATGAAAATATTCTTCAAAAGGAGGGGAAAACAAGACATTCGCAGATGAAGGAAAACTAACAGAATTATTAACCAACAGAGATTCATCCTAAAAAAAAAAAAAAATGCTATAAGGAATTCTGTAAACAGAAAGAAGATGATTTAAAAAAAAAGACAAAATCTTGCCCTGGCTGGTTTGGCTCAGCAGTTAGAGTGTCGGCCTTCGGACCAATGGGTCGCAGGTTCGATTCCCCGTCAAGGGCACGTACCTCGGTTGCGGTTTGTCCCTGGCCCTGGTCGGGTCATGAGGCAGGCAACCTGTCGATGTGGCTCTGTCACATTGATGTTTCTTTCTGTCTCTCCCTCTCTCTCCCTCCCTCCCACTCTATCTGATGATAAATAGAAAAATATCCTCGGATGAGGAAAAAAAATATTTTACCAAAGCCAGAGAAGAATATTATTTATAATAAGCAAAGAGTCAACCCACCAAAATACAGAGCAATCCTAAATGTGTAAGCAACAAATAAAAGACCTGCAAAATATGAGAACAAAGACCAATAGACATGAATGGAGAAACAGACAAATTCACAGTTATAGCTGGAAATTTTAACACTCCTCCCTCAACAATTGATAGACGAACTAGACAAAATCAGCAAGGATATGTAAGAATTCAACAACACCGTCAGCCAACAGGATCTAATTGACATGTATAGAAGCCTACGCCCAACAACAGGGTGATACATATACTTGCCAAGTACGCATGGGACATATAACAAGATAAACCAAATTTAGGGCCATAAAACAAGACTCAAAATTTTGAAAGAGTTTAAATCATGCAGAGTATATTCTCTGACCACAATGAAGTTAAACTAGAAATCAGTAACAGGAAGATCTCAAACCCTTGACAACTAAACAACACACTTCTTAATAATCTTTGGGTCAGAGAAAGAGTCTCAAGGGAAACCAAAATACATTGAACTAAAAGAAACTGAAAATAGAACTTATCACGGGTTTTGTGGGACAGGCCAAAGCACTGGAGGGAAACGTACAGGAGTAAATGCTCACAGTGGAAGAAGCAAGTTCTCAAATCAATAATATAGGATTTCATCTTCAGAAACTAGAAAAATAGGAGGAAAAAAACCAAAACATAACACAGGAAATCATAAATATAAAAACAGAAATCAATGAAACTGAAAACAAAAATAATAGACGTCCTAGCCGGTTTGGCTCAGTGGTTGGAGCATTGACCCACAAACCAATGAGTCACAGGTTCAATTCCTGTCAAGGGTACTTCCCTCGGTTGTGGTTCACCCCCAGCCCTGGTCAGGGTCGTGCAGGAGGCAACCAGTCAATGTGTCTCTTTCACATCGATGTTTCTCTTTCTCCCCCTCTCTCCCTCTCTTCTACTCTGTCTAAAGATAAATGGAAAAACATCCTTGGGCGAGGATTAACATAATAAAAATAATAGAGAAAATAAAATATCTGGTTTACTGAAAAGATCAACCAAATTGACAAACCTCTAGCAAGACTGACAAATTAAAAAAGAGAGAGAGAAGACAAATTGCTAATATTAAGAATGAAGCAGGGCAGCCCGGCCAGAGTGGCTCAGTGGTTGAGCTTCGACCCATGCACCAAGAGGTCACTGGTTCGATTCCCTGATAGGACACATGCCCAGGTTGTGGGCCAAATCCCCAACGGGGGGCATGCAGGAGGTGGCCAATCGATGTTCTCTCATTGATGTTTCTCTCTCTCTTTCCCTCTCCCTTCCACTCTCTGTGAAATCAATAAAGAAAAAAAAAAAGAAGAATGAAGCAAGACATATCGCTACTGACCCTGTAAACATCAAAAAGATAATAAGGGAATATTATGAACAACTCTACCCACGTAAACTTGATAATTTAGATTACATGGATCAATTTCTTGAAAAGTACAAACCACAATTTACTTAATATGAATTAGGTAACTTGTATAGCCCTATAACTACTAAAGTAATTTAAAACCTAAAAAAGAAAACTCCAGGCCCGTATAGTCTACTCACCATTTAAAAAGGAATTAATGCCAATTCTACGTAATCTCTTCCAGAAAATAGTAGCAGGAATGCTTCCCAGCTCATTCTATGAAACCAGTATTACTATGAAGCCAAATAAGAAAAAATAGCCAACAAAACAAAACAAATATAGTACAAAAGACAGACAAATAGTCTTCATAAATATAGATGTAAAACTCCTTAACCAAATATTAGCAAATAGAATCCAGCAATATATAAAAAGAATTATATACCATGACCAAGTGTATTATTCCAGGGATGCAAGGCTGGTTCAATATTTGAAAATTAACTAAAGTAATCTCATATTAATAGGATAAAGAAAAAAAATTACATGATTATATAAGTAGTTGCAGAAGATAAATTTGATGATATTCAACACTCATTCATGATGAAAAGTCTCTGAAAACTAGAAATAGAAAGAAAATTCCTCAACGTAATAGCCTATAACTAACCTACAAAAACTATAGAACAAAAAGACTGAATACTGCCTCCCCTAAGACTGAGGACAAAGCAAGGATGTTCACTTCTCATCATCCTTATTCAAGAGGGTACTGTAACTTCTAGACAGCACAACTAGGTAAAAAAAAAGGCAAAAGAGCTTATAGATCTGAAAGGAAGAAGTAAAACCATCTCCAGCGGCAGATAACACAATTTTCTATGTAGAAAATCCCAAGGAACATACAAAAAAATTATTAAACTAAGTGAGTTCAGCAAGTTTGCAGAATGCAACATCAACACCAAAATTAGTCACATACTTTGTACTAACAACAAACAGATGGAAACTGAAATTTAAAATACGATTCCATTTATAATGGCTTAACGAAATACTTAGGTGTACTAAATCTAGCAAAGCATATATAAGATTTGTATACTGAAAACTACAAAACACTGCTGAAAAAAACCAAAGACCTAAATAAATACCGTGTTAATAAACTTTACCGTGTTAGTAAAGATGTCATTCCCTCCCAAATTCACACACAGTTTTAATCCAATTACTGTCGAGATCCCAGAAATGTTTTTCTGTAGTTATGAACAAGATTATTCTAAAGTTATACAGAAAGACAAAAGAACTTGAATAGAAAATATTTCTGAAAAAGAAGACTAAAGGGGGAGGAATCCCTCTGCCTGATTTCTAGGCTTAGTATGAAGTAATATACTGTCATCAAAAGTATATGATATTGGTAGAGGATATAAACATATAGATCAATTGAACCCAGAAATAACCCCACACAAGAACGACCAACTGATTTTCAATAAAAGATCAAAAGCAATTCAATGGGTGAAAGAGTTTTTTCAACAAGTGATGGCAGAGCAATCGGATATCCATAGGCAAAACATAAACCTCCACCTAACCCTCACACTTTATACAAAAATGAACTCAAAGTGGATCATAGATTTACATGTGAAACATTAAATGATAAACTTTAGAGGGTAACATGGGAGAACATTTGGGGGACATAGGACCTGATGAAGAATCCTTGGACATGTAACCAAAAGCATGACCTCTAAAATTCAATAAATTGAACTTCATCAAAATGAATCTTTTTTTGTTCTCTGTGAAAAACCTTTTTAAGAGAATGAAAAGATGAATCACAGACTGGGAGAAGAATATTTGAGAACCGCATGCCTGACAAAGGACTCAGAATAAATATATAAAGAACTCTCAAAACTCAACATTCAATTTAAAAAATCAAATAATCCAATTAGCAGAGGGGCAAAAGACATGAAGAGACATTTCATGGAAGAGAATATACACATGGCAACTATGCACCCGAAAAGGTGTTTAACATCACTAGTTATTAGTGAATTGAAAATCAAGACCATGCTAAGGTATTACATACCTATTAGAAAAAGAGCTAAAATAAAAAACAATGATACTACCAAATGCTGGTGAGGATGCAGTAAAACTGAGTCATTACTGTGTTGCTGGTAGGATTGTAAGTATGGTACAGCCATTCTGCAAGAGTTTGTAAGTTTCTTGAATAACTAACAAAATGCACCTGCCACATGATTCAGCAATTGCACTCCTGGGCATTTATCCCCAAGAAGTGAAAACTGATGTCCACACAAAAACCTGTACACGATTGTTCATAGCAGATTTATTTGTAATAGCTCCAAACTGGAAACAACCATGTCCCTCGCTGTAAATCCAATCACGGGATGCCACGGAGCAATAGCAAGGACCAGAGCATTGATACATGAAACAACTTAGATAATTCTGAAGGGCATTAGACTGAGTGGGAAAAAGCCACTCAAGGTCACATACCACATGATTCCCTTTTTTCCTTTTTCTTTCTATTTTTTTTTTTTTATTATCCTCACCAGAGGATATTTTTCCATTTTTTGTACAGATAGAGTGGGAGGGAGAGAGAGAAAGGGAGAGAGAGAGAGAAACATCGACGTGAAGGGACACATCGAGTGGCTACCACCCGCACGACCAACCAGGGCCGGGGACAAACTGCAACTGAGGTACGTGCCCTTAGCGGGAACCGAACCTGGGACTCTCAGGACCGCAGGCCGACGCTCTAACCACTGAGCAAAACTGGCCAGGGCCCCTTTTTTTCTTTTAAACATGGAACGTTTCACAAATTTGCATGTCATGCTTGCGCAGGGGCCATGCTAATCTTCTCTGTGTTGTTCCAATTCAAAGCAAGCACAGAACGATTCCTTTTATGTAACATTCTTGAAATGACAAAATGCTAGAGATGGAGAACATATTACTGGTTGCCAGAAGGGAGGGATGGTGAGGGAAAGGGAAGTAGATATGACTATGGGGAGATCTTTTTTTTTTTCCTTTATTGATGTTAGAGTGAGCGAGAGGAAGGGAGAGGGAGAAAGAGACAGAAACATCGATGTGAGGGAACATCGATTGGCCGCCTCCTGCATGCCCCTCACTGGGGATCAGGCCCACAACCTGGGCATGTGGCCTGACCGGGAATCGAACCAGCGACCTCTTGGTGCATGGGTCGATGCTCAACCACTGAGTCACACCAGCCAGACGTAGATCTTTTATGATAAATAAAAAAAAATGGTTCTGTGTCTTGCTTGTGGTAGTAGTCACATACATTTAGATGTGTGATCAAAGGACTTAGAACTATACACACACATTGGACCGATGCCAAATTCCTGGTTTTTCTTTTTCATTATAATTATGTCAGAACTAACCGTGGAAGGAAACTGGGTGACAGGCACACCAGAACTGCTTTCTTTGCAACTTCCTGTGGCTCTATAATTATTTCAAAATGAGAAGTTAAAATATAAGACAGAGATCTCAATGGGGCCTTCAGCGTAGGGGACAGGGTTCCAAAGGTCGTCAGCAGAGGACCAGCTGGGGACTGAACTCCCTGGTGGTCACCAAGGAGCGTCCGTGGCCTCTACTGGCACAGTTCCAGGCATCGCTCAGGGTCCTGTAACGGGAGGGCATCGGGCAGTAGCTCCCGGATGTGCCTTGATTTCTGGAGGCGGCGGGTTGTGTGAAAAAGGCCAGGGCAGGGGCAGAACGCCTAAGTGTGGCACCTTCATGCTTCCTCCCGTTTTGGGCGACGTGACTGTCACCACTCCACTGCCACCAGGGAAGTGATGGAGACAGGCAAGTAGGGGCCACGGAGAGGCCTGGGCTGTCACTCCTGTCCTGGCTGGGGCCCTCCGAGCCCCCCGCCCAAGACGAAAAGGGGGAGATAGTGATAGCACCCTCCTCACAGGGTTAGTGAGGTCACCCCTGTGACGCACTCCTCCTCTTGCACAGCATATGACAAGCATGCTGGGAACAGACCCGGGTTGACATTCCAGTCCTGCCATTGGTCAGCCGCGGCCTCCCTCAGCCTCCTTCCTCGGGGTGATGCTGACGTTGGCGGTGCCAGCGCTAGGGGTGTGCTGAGGGATGTCGCCTGAAGAGCTTGCGTGGTGGCTGTCACAGCACCAGCGCTCTGTGAAAGTGAGCCATCACTTGTCCGCAGCCGTGTACGTTGTCACTTACTCTGCTTGGTGACTTTGAGTCACACTCCTGTGGCTACTCCGCCCTAGCCTGAGCATGACAGAGAGGCCCTTTGAGACGGTACTGCGGGTCCCCGCCCTGCCCAGGGGAAGCTGGGATTTCAGGCAGACCCAGCTGTCGGGGTGAGAGGGGTCTTCTGCTCGGCTGCCGCCCACCTGAGCTGAGGTTGTCCGCTCCCCTTCAGGGAGCAGGCTGGAGTGGAGACGGAGGTGAATGGGGAAGAAAGGGGCTTGGAGTTCCGGCAGCAGTAAGAACCCAGCCCTGCCCAGGGGAGGGGGCTGGAGCCCTTTCCTCCCTGAGAATGAATGATGAGGCTGCTGCCCCAGCCCTGGGCCTCAGGACAGGGTCACCTCAGCCAGGAGCGACCTGGGAGGTTGGTGAGAGGTCTGTGTTGTCCTGACCCTGGCCTGGTGCTGAATGTCCCCCCTCCTGCACCGGGTGGCTTGTCTCTCCCAACAGATAGGACAGGAGACCTGCTCACCTCTCTCCCAACCTGGCTAGACCTCATCCTGTGCGTCTGTGCTCATCACTCTGAGACAATGGGTTCTGACTCTGCTCCAGGTTAGATGTGTCCCAAGGAAGGGGGGAGGTGCCGTCAGCATTTCCTGACCTTGAACATGGCCAGAGTAGAGCACACAGGTTCACTGAGCGTGCTTCTGCTTTTTTCGGCCTCGAGGGAGGGGCCAGTCACCTTGGGATCCTCTCTGCCACCCCTCCAGCGTCAGCAAGCCCCATCGGCTCCTCCTCCGAAATAGGTCCTGACCCTGTCCCCTCAGCCATCCCCTCTCTCCTGGACAGCTGCCATGGCCTCCTAAGCCGTCTGTCTGCGTCTGTTGATCACCTGTGCCCACTGTCCACACAGCTGCCAGCAGGGTCTCTGAAAACCGAAAGCCCCTCCATAACACTCCTCTGTGTGAAATTCTCCAGCAGCTCCCCAAATGTCACGGAGTAAAAGCCTGAGTCTGGACAGTGGCCTACACGGCCCTCTGTGGCCGGGTTCCCGTGGACAACCACCCGGCTCCATCACTGTGATCCAGGCGTGCCGTGACCCGTGAGCACAGCGAGTACATCCCCACCACAGGCCTTTGCACCGGATCCTGCCTTTACCTGGACCCACAGTCCCCGTGAATCGACAGAACTCCCTTCCCTCTCTCCTTTCCCAGCTCTGCTCAAATGATCTCTCTAGAACAGCAGCCCTGCACGGCCCTCTGTCCTGTCTGACCAACACCTGCTTATCTGATCCTCCCTTCCACCGAATGACAGCTCCCTGAGGTCAGAGCGCTTCTTCTTGGTCACTGCCGTGTCCCTAGAGACCAGCATTGGCCTAGCACACAGTATGTGCTCAGCAAACATGGTGACAGAGCCCTGGCCGGTTTGGCTCAGCGGTTAGAGCGTCGGCCCGCAGACCAGAGAGTCCCGGGTTTGGTTCCCACTAAGGGCACGTACCTCGGTTGCAGTTTGTCCCCGGCCCTGTTGGGGTCATGTGGGTGGCAACCACTCGATGTGTCTCTCTTACATCCATGTTTCTCTCTCTCTCTTCCTCCCTCTCTCCCTCCTGCTCTGTCTCAAGATACAGGCAAAAATGTCCTCAGGTGAGGATAAAAAAAACCAAAAACATGTTGACAGAACAGAGAGGACGAATTCTGGGGGCAGGGGAGCAGAGGAGGGTCCAGGGGCGGGTGCTGTGTGGCACCTGAACCCCAGACCCACGGTGCGTCATCACTGACTGTCCGTCTCTGCGTCAGAACACCTCATCATTGCCCAAAGCTCTCGGACCTCCAGGACTTCGTCCTGTCTAAGAACCTTTTTTATTTTTATGTCATGCATTTCTTTAAATCAATTCAATTGATTGATTTGTTTTTTAACTTAGCCTTTTCCTAAGCTTTTATAGAAAAAAAAATCACTACTTTGGTATGCTGGTTTTCTTCTGTTCTGACAAATACTAAATAAAACATAAATATTAACGGCGGTCACTCCCAACCCTTCCTCGAATCACCTGCCTGGCCTGGTGCTGGGGTGTACCTAGAGGCAGCACGGGGTTACTCAGAGTCCCTCACTATTGACATTGCTCTGCCTCTCGGGGCAAAGTCCTTCCGGGCATTCCTGCCAGGCCAGACCTGCTGGAGCCAGGGTCTGTTGTCAGGGGACAGGTGTGTCAGGGCGAGGCCCTGCGTGGGCAAGAGACCTGGTCAGAACCCCCGCTGTGGCTGCCGTGAAGCCCCTCTGTTCTCTGCCTCATCTCACACCGCCCGGCCGCTCGGTTCAGCTCCTGGAACTTTGCCAAACACGTTCCCACGTGAGGCCTCCACGCAGGGTGTTCCCGGGTCGCTCTGAAAGTGCACTTTGCGCTGGCCTGAGGAGCAGGTGTCGCGGAGGGCAGTCAGGCGACCTGTCCCATGTCCTTCTCCCTGCAACACTGCCGGTCCTGCGGGGACAGGGCCTGGGTAGGCCGAAGGGCGGGGGCCCTCCCCACGGCTCCCAACCTGCCACCAGGCACCCCGTCCCTGCTCTGTGGAGGGACAGAGCAGCCTCCTTCGGTCACCTCGCCTCCCAACTTGGCTTGGTTTTCCCTGCGTCTAGACCTTGACGTTGGCCCCGGCTGTCTCCTCTGCTCCTCAAAACCGAAGGAGTGCCGCCCGGGGACCGTGAATTTGGCACAGCCCCGCTCTCTTCCCAGGGCTCCCTGAGCCCTTCGGGCCTGGGGGGCTCCTGTGGCTTCTCACCCAAAGGGCAGTGGACCAGTGGTAGGGGCCTGGACCCAGGAGCCAGGGCTCTGGGTTCAAATCAGAGCTGCCCAGTCGCCCCCTGGTGGACCCCAAAGAAGTGATGTAACTTCTCTGAGCCTCAGCCCCTCCAAGCACTGCCGGCCTCATCAACCCAGAGCGCCGGGCCACCCCGGAGAGCTTCATTCCCGCAGTCTGTGATGGGGCCTGGAAACTGCCTTCTGAATGAGTGACCCGGTGATGCTGTTGCTGCTGGTGCAGGGACCATAGTTGTCATAGTTGTTACGGGAGGTACATGGAGGTGAATTAATGTCAATCAGATAGAATCATGTGGCACGAAGTAAGCGCTCGACACCCGTCAGTTATCAATACCACGTATACCGGAGGATCCAGCCCTCTTCATTTACTTTCTTGTTTATTTATCTTTTTGAAAAGAACTTTATATTTTTCTATCTCAGTTTACATTCAGTATTACTTTGTATTAGTCTCAGGTGCATAGCACATATGCTGCAGGCAATCACATATGCTGCAAAGTATTTCCTCCAATATTCCCGGTACCCACCTGGCACCAGGCATAGTTATTACAGTATTATTGACTATATTCCCTATGCTGTGCTTTAAATCCCAGGACTATTTTGTAACTACCAATTTATATTTCGTTTTTATTTTTTAATTTTTTTATCCTCACTCGAGGACATTTTTTTGCATTTATCTTTAGTTAGAGCAGGAGGGAGAGAGGGAGAAAGAGAGAGAGAGAAACATCGATGTGAGAGAGACACATCGACTGGTTGTCACCCGCACGACCCCAACCAGGGCCGGGGATGAACCACAACCGAGGTATGTGCCCTTAGTGGGAACCGAACCCGGGACTCTCTGGTCCGAGGGCTGACACTCTAACCGCTGAGCCAAACTGGCCAGGGCCCAATTTATATTTCTTAATCCCGTCACATTTTTCACCCAGTCCACCATGCACCCCTCCTCTCTGGCCACCATCAGTTTGTTCTCTGTATCTGAGTCTGTTTTTGTTTTCCTTGTTTCTTCAAATTCTTCTTTAAATTCCACATATGAGTGAAATGATACGGTATACGTCTTTCTGTGACTGACTTATTTCACTTAGCATCCTCTATGTCTATCCATGCTGTTGCAAAGGGTAAGGTTTTATTCTTTTTTATGGCGGAGTAATATTCCATTGTTTATATGCATTGCATATATATACCATAACTTTTTTATTCATTCGTCTATTGATGGGCACTTGGGTTGCTTCCATAGCTTGGCTATTGTAAAAAAAAAAATGCTGCAATGTACATTAAGGTGAATATATTCTTTTGAATTAGTGTTTTGGGTTTCTTTGGATATATACCCCGAAGTGGGATCACTGGATCATAAGGCAGTTCCATTTTTAATTTTTTGAGGTAACTCCATATTGCTTTCCACAGTGGCTGCACCGATCGGCATTTCTACCAACAGTTGTTTGTTGATTTATTGATGTTAGCCATTCTGACAGGCATGAGGTGATATCTCATTGTAGTTTTACTCTGCATTTCTCTGACAATCAGTGACGTTGAGCATCTTTTTATGTCTATTGGCCATCTGTATGTCCTCCTTGAAGAAATGTCTATTCGGTCCAATGCCCATTTTTGAATTGGATTGTTTGGGGGTTTTTGGTGTTGAGTTGTATGAGTTCTTTATAAATTTTGGGTGTTACCCCTTATCAAATGTATCTTTGACTAATATGATCTCTCATTCAGTAGGTTGTCTTTTCATTTTGTTGATGGTTTACTTTGCTGGGCAAAAACTTTTTAGGTTGATGTAGTCCCATTGTTTATTTTTTTTATTCTCTTTCCCTTGCCTGAGGGGATATATCAGAAAAAAATATTGCTAAGAGAAACGTCAGAGGTTTTAGTACCTATGTTTTCTTCTAGGAGTTTTGTGGTTTCAAGTCTTACATTTCGGTCTTTAATCCACTTTGAGTTCATTCTTGCATATGGTGTAAGAAGGTGGTCTAGTTTCATTTTTCTGCATGTATCTGTCCAATTTTCTGAACACCATTTATTGAATAGACTGTATTTACCCCACTGTATGTTCTTGCCTCTTTTGTCAAATAGTAATTGACCATATAGGCATGGGTTTATTTCTGGGATCCCTATTCTGTTACAATGGTCTATATGTCTGTTTTTATACCAATACCATGCTGTTTTGAATACTATCGCCTTGTAGTATAGTTTGATATCAGGTAGTGTGATACCTCAAACTTTGTTCTTTTGTCTCGAGATTGCTGTGGGTATTTGGGGTCTTTTGGGGTCCATATACATTTTTGGATTATTTGTTCTAGTTCTGTGAAATATGCCATCAGCACTTTGATAGAAATTGTGTTGACTCTATAGATTGTTCTGGGTAGTGTGGATATTTTAATGATGTTAGATCTTCCTAACCATGAACACAATATATGCTTTCATTTCTTTGTATCTTCTTCAATTTCTTTCTTCAGTGTCTTATACAGGTCTTTTTTATTTTAATCCTCACCCAAGGATATGTTTATTGATTTGGGAGGAGGGTGAGAGAAATATTGATTGGTTGCCAATGAGGGATTGAACCTGCAACCTTTTGGTGTATGAGACAATCAACGTAACCATCCGGCTGGGGCAATGAGTACATCTTTTACCTTCTTGGTTAAATTTATTCCTAAGTGAAATTATTTTCTTAGTTTCCCTTTCTGAGAGTTTATTATTGGTGTATAAAAATACAACCAATTTCTGGATATTTATTTTGTCTCCTGCTACTTTACTAATTTAATTTTATTTTTCAGTTCTGGTAGTTCTTTCTTTCTTTCTTTCTTTCTTTCTTTCTTTTTCTTTTTTTTTTTTAATGGAATCTTTAGATTTCTTTACATACAGTATCATGTCATCTGCAAATAAAGACAGTTTTATTTTTTCCTTTCTAATTTAGATGTCTTTTATTTCTTCTTCTTGTCTGATTGCTGTGTTGAGGACTTTCAGTACTATGTTGAATATGAGCAGTGAAAATGGACATCCCTATCTTATTCCTGTCCTTAAGAGAAACATTTTAGTTTTTCGCTGTTGAGTATCAAGTTGGCTGCAGGTTTGTCATATATGGACTTTATTACATTGAAGCGTGTTCCTTCTATTCCTACTTTTGCTGAGAGTTTTTATCATAAATGGGTGCTGGAGTTTGTCAGATGCTTTTTCTGCATCTATTGATATTATCATATGATTTTTATCCTTCATTTTGTTTATGTGCTGTATCACATTGATTGATTTGCAAATATTGTATCAACTTTGCATCCCAAGAATAAATTCCACTTGATCATTATAGTATATGATCTTTTTAATGTATTGCTGATTTCGGTTTACTAATATTTTGTTGAGGATTTTTGCATCTATGTTTATCAAGGATATTGGCCTATAATTTTCTTTCTTTGTAGTGTGTCTGGTTTTGGAATTGTCATATAGTTGTTCATAATATTTTCTTATAATACTTTGTATTTCTGTGGTATCAGTTGTTATTTCTCTTTCATTTCTGATGTTATTTATATGGGTCCTTTCTCTTTGTTTCTTGATGAGTCTGCTTAGAAGTTTATCAGTCTTGTTTATCTTTTCAAAGGACCAGATCTTGGTTTTGTTGATCTTTTGTATTGTTTTTGTTAGACTCCTTTTTATTTATTTCCACTCTGATCTTTATTACTTCCTTCCTTCTACTTACTTTGAGCTTTGCTTGTTGTTCTTTTTCCAGCTCCTTTGGGTGTAAGTTTAGATTGTTTGACTTTTTCTTGCTTCTTAAGGTAGGCCTGTAATGTTATAAATTGCCCTCTTAGGACTGCTTTTGCTGTGTCCAATAGATTTTGTGTTGTTTTGTTTTCATTTGTTTCAAGGTATCTTTTGATTTCTTCCTTGATTTCATTGTTAGTTCATTCATTGTTTAGTAACATGTGATTTAGCCCCCATGTGTTTTCTGATTTTTAGGTTTTTTCTCTTGCAATCAATTTTGAGTTTCATACTATTGTGGTTGGAGAAGATGCTTGATGTGATTTTAATCTTCCTCAACTTATTGAGACTTGTTTTGTGTTCTAACATGTTGTCTATTCCTGAAAATGTTCCATGTGCACTTGAAAAGAATGTGTATTTTGTTGCTTTGGGAAGAAATACTCTGAAAGTATTAATTAAATCCATCTGGTCTACTGTGTCATTTAAAGCCGCTCTTTCCTTGTTGATTTTTTGTGTGGATGATCTATCTAATGATGTCAATGATGTGTTAAAATCCCCTACTATGACTTTATTACTGTCGATTTCTCCTTTTATGTCCATCAATATTTGCTTTGTATATTTAGGTGCTCCTATGTTGAGTGCATAAATGTTTACACCCTCTATCCTCTTGTTGGGTTGATCCGTTTGTCATTATGTACTGTCTTTCTTTGTCTCCTATTATAGCCTTTGTTTTAAAGTCTATTTTGTCTGATGTAAGTAATAACACCCTGGCTCCTTTTTTGCTTCCATTTGCATAAAATGTCTTTTTTTCATCCCTTTACTTTCAGTCTGTTTGTATCTTTTATTCTGAGGTGGGTCTCTTGTAGACAGCATATATCTGAGTCTTGCTTTCTTGTCCATTCAGCTACCCTACATCTTTTTATTAGAGCACTTAATTCATTTACAATTAAAGTGGTTATTGATAAGTATGCATGTATTGTCATTTTGTTCTTTATTACTATGTTTATTGTTTTTTCTTTCTTCTTAAAAAAGTCTCTTTAACATTTCTTATAAAACTGGTTTGATGATAATGAACTCCTTTAGCTTCTTTTTGTCTGGGAAACTCTTTATCTGTCCTTTGAATCTAAATGACAGCTTTGCTGGGTAAAGTAAATTTGGTTGTAGGTTCTTGCTTTTCATCACTTTGAATATTTTGTGCCAGTCTCTTCTGGCCTGAAATGTTTCTGTCAAGTAATCAGCTGTCAGTCTTATGTGAGCTCCCTTGTAGGCAACTGTTTTTCCCTTGATGCTTTTAAGATACTCTCTTTGTCTTTAACCTTTGCCATTTTAATTATGATGTGTCTTGGTGTGGACCTCTTTGAATTCATCTTGTTTTGGGACTCTGCACTTCCTGGACTTGTGTGTGGTTTTTCCTTTACCAAGATAGAAAAGTTTTCAGTCACTATTTCTTCAACTAGGTTTTCAGTCCCTTGCTCTCTCTCTCTTCTCCTTCTGGTACCCCTATGATATGAATGCTGTTATGCTTGATGTTGTCCCAGTGGTCCATTAAACTATCCTCATTTTTAAAATTCTTTGTTTTTTCTGCTCTGATTTGGTGTTTTCTGCTACCTTGTCTTCTAAATCACTGACTATTTACTGCTTCATCTTACCTGCTATTGATTCCTTCTAGAGTATTCTTCACTTCAGATATCGTATTCTTCATTTCTTACTTGTTCTTTTTTATGGTTTCTATTTTTTTTATGCTTGCTATCTCTTTGTTTAAGTTCTCACTGAGTTCATCCATTCTTACCCTAAGTTCTTTGAATATCATTATAACCACTGTTTTGAAATCTGTATCAGGCTAACTGCTTGCCTCCATTTCATTTAGTTTTTTTTTTTTTTTTTCCTGGGGATTTATCCTCTTCTTTCATTGGGGCATATTTCTTTGTCTCCCCATTTTGGCTGCCTCTCTGTATTTGTTTTTGTGTATTAGGTAGATCTGCTATGTATCCCAGTCTTGGCATGGTAGTGTTATGTAGCAGGTGTCTTCTGGGCTTGGTGGTGGAGTCTCCCTGATCACCTACACTAGGTGCTCTAGGAACCTTGTGTGGGTTATGTGAGCCCTCCTCTTGTAGTCGAGTCTTGATTGCTGTTGGCCCATCCGTGGGTTGGGTTGACCTTCAGCCTGGCTGACTATGAGGATTGACCCTGACCACAATGTATGAGCTGTTGTGAAGGGCCTGACTCCCCATAGCAGAATTCACCCCCAGCACGGTGGTGCCTGCCAAGATCTTCCTTCCAGTGTGCTGCTTGTGGAGCTAATTGGGTCATGCTCTGATGTGGTCTGAAGCCTGCCACTAGGTGTGTTGTTTCTGGAGCCCTTGGAAGGGATTCTGGTGCAGGTCAATTCCAGGTGTTCCTGTGATCAGCTCTGAGCTACCTGTTTGGAGCTACAAAGAAATCCAGTTTGTGGTTGCCTCTGCTTGGCCTGGGTGCACCTGGGAGGGGCCAAACTGCATATCAAGACCAGCTTCCATTAGCATCAAACTAGTTATCAAAGGACCCAAGACACCTGAGATCAAAGATTCGTCTCCACCTGCAGGCTGCCTGTTAAGTTCACTCACTGAAAGAGCCTCTGGCAGTACATAAGTCTCATAACCAGGGAGGGACAAGTGGTGTTCACCAGGTTCATGCAGATTCAAACTCAGCACCAGTGCTGGGTCTGAGGCCACTGATCAAATGTCTCAGGGTACACCAAGGCCAGCCCTAACCTGCTAGGGGTCTGCGGACTTTGTGGTTAGGCAGAGTCTCAGGGAGTCATCAGTGTGAGGCCAGCAGAGTTCATCGCGCCCAAACAGACCAAGGTTTAGCCATGTGAAGGGAGGGTTCTACACCAGAACAGTAGTGCTGCTTGGGCTTGTGAGGGGAAATGGCCCCTCCCTGGAGCCACACAATTCAGTCTGTCCATGAGTCTGCCCAAACCTCCGCAAGGGTCTTCCAAGAGAGTCTGGACCACAGGCCCAGGCTATCCACAGCCAGCTGACAATTTTGCAAAGTGCAACCTCAACAGGGCGGGGCCCCTGGGAAGTCAGAGGGAGGGTGGGGCTAGTCAATCTCTTGCCAGGGTGCCACTCAGGGTCTGTCCCTCTTTAAATTCTTAACATGTATTATAGAAAAATAAGAAGTCTGGGTCCAGAGCCTAGTCACACCATTTCCTTGAATCAAATGGGAATACAGTTTGAAGATGGAAGTTGCAGAGTGAGGCATGAATGTGAAGGATAGCAGTCAAACGAACACAGGCTCATGTAAAGACCGGGGTCCCTCTAACCTGCAGGGCACAGGAGGGCGTGCCAGTGAGTGAGTGAAGCCAGCTAGGTATGAGACAACAGGGAATGGTGGGGACTGCGGCACACGGGGAGCCCACCCCCCTTCGAGGGGCAGCCACCTTCTCTGTCTGTGAGTCGCAGCTGTGGCCAGGTGCTGGCTGGGGCACTGACTGTGGCAGAGGCAGGAATGAGGGTTGTTATGTGAAATTAACCAGAAGTTAAACAACAGATTTGACTTCTGGGCCAGATCCAGGCCACAGCTCAGAGTGGGAACAACTTAATGGCGGTTGTCCTGGGCTCCGGGCTGGAATCCCCGGGCCTTGCCCACACAGAGGGCCCCGCAGAGGCAAAGGAGGGGGATGGGAGTCTCCCCTAAGGACACGTTAGAGAGCATCAGGATCTAGACAGGCATTGGCATTGGGGCATTTATTTCATGTCCCTTCAGTACAGACCCTGGGGCCAGGTGTAGGGAAGGAGACGGGGGCAGGGAGGGGGGGTAGCAATAAATAACACGGACAGACGACACTCCCCTCCAGACAGATGAGGGTAAAGGAGGTTAGAGGGGAGCCACACTGTGAGGGCGAGGGGCTGGCAGGGTGGGGGCAGCTGGGAAGGACAGGGAGGCCAGGCCCCAGACCACACTGTCACCTGCCCCGTCCCTTTCCTGCCTCAGCCCCCACTACTTGTGGGAGGGAGGGAGCCCGCAGCCAGTGGGGGCCAGTGAGGGTCCTGAGGGGCGGTGGTGGCTCCGTAAGGCTGCCCAGCTCCCTCACTTGACACGGATTTCAGCGTACTCGGCCAGCTCCTCCGTCAGGGTGTAGCTGTCCTTGGTGGGTCGCTTTCCCAGGTCCGAGTGGGAAAAGCTCAGGTCCAGCTCTGGGTGCTCCCCGCGAAGGCCCAGGAGCCTCCTCTCAGATCCCAGGCGCCTCTCACTCTGTGAAGGGAACCAACCCATTAGAAGGGTCCTGCCTCTTACAGATGCAAAGGCTGGAGTTGCTCACACCTTCACGGCTCCAGAGTGGAGTCCCAAAGCCCCACGTAAGCCTCTCTTCTCAAGGCACCCCCAGCCCAGCCGGCCCCCGACTGCCCAGGTCCCACTCCGGGGCCTTTGCCCATGCTGACCCCCCTTCGCCTGAAAGTGGCCTACAAACAGAGGAACCTGGGGGGCACCCCGTTCCATCTCTAGCACCTTCCAGAGAGAGCCAGCTGGTCGGTCCCACCTTTCCTACTGTTTGTACATGCCTGACTCCACACGTCCTTCCCCTGTGTTTGGGTCTGCTGTGGTCCCCCCTCAATCTTGGTGATCCTGTAGGTGTCACTTTGACTTCTCCTTCATGCTTTCTAACCACCCCCCCATCTCCCCCCGCCCCACCCAAGCCTTTGGACAGAAACACAGAACAGCGGCCACAGACAGACAGAAGGGAGCAGTGGTGAGACAGACTAGACCAGGCCAGGACTGCTGGGCAGGGCAGACTTAACCGGGGACCATCCTGGACTCCTGACAGGGACACACACACATGAATGACAGCCCCAAGGCCCACCGAGGGCCCAGAGGCAGGTACACTGAGCCCCCCACTGAACCTACCTCCTGGGGCGTTCATTCCAGGGTAGAGACCTCTCTGGACTATTGGAGAAGGAAATGCGGTCATGGACCCAGACGAGGGCTTCCCTTGGGCTTGAGCCCCACAGTCCCCTTCACAGCCTCAGCCTCAGTGCCCTTCCCAGCCCAGGTCCCAGCCAGCCCTCCGCACTTCCTCCTTTTCCTTCCTACGGGGCATGGCCCTTGGCCTGGGCCCCTTGGCCTCCCAGGCTCCTCCCAAGCCCCCCGTGTTCCTGACATTGAGGTTCTCCAACCAGCCTGGAGCAGCAGGGTTCCGGTGCTCACCTCATACTTCTCCGGTGCCCCAGAGATGCGGAAGTCACTGCTGAACAAGACCGGGGGGTTGTCCCCTGCCGAGAAGCTGGGGCTCTCTGTCACGTTCTTTCTGCAGGGCAGGACAAGGCAGCCCCAGTGAGACTCCCAGGCCTCCCTCTCCCCTCCCTTTTTGTACCTTAGACTACCTTAGGAATGTGGCCCAAGGGACCCCAGAACTGTTCCCACTCATCTCTCTAAGATGGTGCAGACGGGCTCTTCCCGGCCACCACTGGCCGTCTCCCCTGCTCCGTGGCTGAGAGCGCACCGCCTAGCCCTTGGTCTCTGCCACTTTTCAGGGCCCCAGCCTGGCTTCTCTGGATTCTCTTCACATGCTCTGGGCCTGTGGGTCCCTCTGGCTGCCAAGAGGTGGAGCAGGGAGATGCGTTCATTTCAGGAGAGCCGCACGGAAGAAAAAGTAGCAGCGCAGTGTGGCGGGTGGGTGCGTTCGGGGCTGGGGAGCGTTTTTTTGTCGCCACAGATGTGTGTAGTCATTGTCGCTTCTGGAACCAACCGTAGAACCAACCGTAGCTGCAAGCCAGGGGAAGCTGGCTTTCCCATCGCGCGTCAGCAGGGCAGGGGTCACAGCAGAGCAGCAGGAGACGGGGGGAGACTGCTTGGCGGGCACTGGCACCTGCCGCCCTCCGGTGGCTCGCGTCAGCAGGACCTTCCTCTTCCGTGCCGCTGAGCGTTCTCAGAGCAGAGTCCGCCTTTCCACGGACACACAAGGGCGCCCTCCCTTGCCTAGCCTGGGCCTCCCGCCCCACCGTGGAGTCTCCCCGCCCCCGGCACTCACTTTCTGCGTGTCTGGGTGATGTAGCAGACAATGGCAATCAGGATGGCAAAGGCGACCACGGCCCCCACGGGCCCGATCTTGGCCCACATCAGGCGGTCTGAGGACAGAGGAAACCCAGGTGTCCTCAGGGCTGCTGGTGGGGGCGAAGGACCGGGATTCTCAGCGGATGGACTGGGACCTTGGAGATGGTGGAGAATATCTGCACAGCTGGCTGGCCTGAGGGCCTGGTGGGGGCGGGGTCCGGTCCAGTCCAGTATAAGCAAACTCAGGGCAGCCTCCCTTACTGACCAGAAGGGCCTCTTTACCACTTGATCAACCAGTGTAGCCTGACCCGTGCTCGGTGGCTGGTGGTCAGTCAGCCTTGGTGAGAGGAGCCTGGATCCAGGAGGAGCCCCCCCCCCCCCCCCGTCCCTGTGGCTCCCAGCCCCAGGCCACACCACTCACGGGCTCCCTGGAAGGGCAGCTCCAGGCTCTTGGTTCCGTAGAGGTTGCGGGTGGTGCAGATGACCCGCGGCGGGACCTGGGCCTGTCCCCGCAGCGTGAGGATGCTGGTGAGCAGGAGGCCACTGCGCTCCGAGTACACGAACTCCCGCTCCGTCTCGTTCACCGTCACGTTGCGGGAGGGCAGCTCGAAGGCCACGGAGGGCTCCGGGTTGGATTTCACCACGCACAGGCACTGCACCGTGTCTCGGGCGGCTGCGCAGTGGGACTCCAGAAGGATCACGGGGGCAACTGAAGGGGCAAAGCCAAGACTGAGTGGGCTGGAGACGGCCAGAAGCCCGTGCTCCTTGGCTGAGGGCCAGGAGCAGGGGTGGCTGTCACAGAGGTACCTGCGTTTCCCACTTTGCACCGTCTCTAACCTGGTTTGTTGGTTTGGTTTTTTTTGTTTGTTTGTTTGTTTTTTATCCTCACCCAAGGATATTTTTCCATTTTTCTTTAGACAGATTAGGAGGGAGGGAGAGAGACAGACAGAGAGAGAAACACCCATGCAAGAGAGACACACCGACTGGTTGCCTCCTGCGCAACCCCGACCAGGGCCAAGGATGAACAGCAACCGAGGTACGTGCCTTGAGCAGGATCGAACCCCGGTCTCATTGGTCCGTGGGCCGACACTCTAACCACTGAGCCAAACCGGCCAGGGCTAACTTGGTTCATCGTGTAAAACATACATCACATCATGGCACTCCCTGCTCCAACCTACCCTCCAATCACTCTGCGTCACTTAAATAACATCCAACTCCTTTGCCTTGGTCTGCAAGACCTTGTGAGACCTAGCTGTACTCTGAGCTCCTTTTCTTACCCGGAAAGGCTCATTCCTTTCCAGTCCCACCGGCCTCCTTGCTGTGTCTCCAGGGTCTGGAGCGTCTTCCCACCCAGGTGTCTGTTTCTCCCTCAGCGGGGAACACTCCCCGAATGTACCTTCCCAACTCACTCCCTCGTCCCTGAAGGTTCTACTCAGACACTCTCTCCTTCTCCGACCTCGCTTCACTGACATCACTCATGTCCACTAAACTTTCTGCCCAGCACTTGTTCTACCCATGTTATATAGTGACACTTGTCTCGGTCCGTCAAGGCAGGCTCTCATTCTGTCCCCACTCTGTCGCCCACACTTAACGCCTGCCTTCCATGTAGCAGGGCTCTGGGAAGACTTGTGGGGGGAGCTATTGAATTCTGCCCGCTCCCCTTTCGGCCCTGTTGACTCCCCAGAGCCCCTGGCACTCTGACCCTCCCTCCCTCACGGGACCCCCAGCACCCGCCACTGGTACCAAGCACCATGCTCCACCCAAGGTCATTCTGTTGGGCTGTGCTTTGCGGCCACTTGTATTTTTACATTTTGGTACAGGTAGGATCACTCTCTTTCATTTTACAAAATATGAAATTATAATAGAACTTTGAATGTTGCTGTTTAAAACTATATTCTCTTGCCCAGACGGTGTGGCTCACTGGTTGAGTGTCGACCCATGCACCAGGAGGTCACCAGTTCAATTCCCCATCAGGACACATGCCCAGGTTGTGGGCCCGATCCCCAGTGGGGGGCATGCAGGAGGCGGCCAATCGATGTTCTCTCTCATCGATGTTTCTGTCTCTCTCTCCCTCTCCCTTCCTCTCTCTCTAAAAATCAATGAAGAAAAAAAAAATTTTTTTAACTATTCTCTTTTCCTCCTGGAGAGCCCAGCCCTCCCCTCTGTCACTCTAGCCTGAGTTCTGGGTCTCAGTTCTGACCCAAACCCACTTCCACACAGGCAAAAGACCCTCGGCTCCCCGACCTCACTCATTTTCAATTTCCAATTAAAAACAAAAAACATGCAGGTGACAGTGATGGGCCAGGACTTCTTCACGTGACCAGATGTATCCATAAGAGAGATGATTCTAATTGGAACCTCAATGCGTACACGTATCTAAGTCTAGCTCATTAAAAGCTATGTACCCCAATTCCGTTAGGCAGGCATACGCCATGCTTGCTGTAGTGTTAACAGATTAACACACCACAGAGTACATCAGTTATGACAAACCTGAACGGACCGAGATTACATTTTCCTAAGACCTTTTTGTTCAAGACAGCACCGCTGGTGTCCCGGACCGATGTCTGCCCCGGCTGCCGCGGGAACGCCCTGCGGGAACGTCCTCAGCATTTTTGAAGCTTTGCAGGCAGCCTGAGAGACCTCTGCCACCCCAGTTGACACTGGACAAACCCCAAGTAGCCATCCACTGGCTGCTGGCCCCGATCAGGCCCTCAGCGTCCCTGAGCCTCCAACATGGACCGCTCATCTCTGAAAACGGGGGTAATGGTCCTTAACTCACAAGGGGGTGACAGGAACTCCTGAGAGAGACACACAGTGCGCTGTAAAGGCTGACATGAACATCCACTCAGGACTCACGATTAGAAACACAGAATCTTTCCAGCAGAGGGAGCACCTGAGCAAAGCCTCGGCTTCCGAATGCAGGGCAGACATCCAGCCCCGAGTCCAAAGGAAAGGTGAGTGGGAAAGATGAGGAAATCGAAGACTTATGGGACTCGTAGGAAGTGTCAGGCTCTGTGCGCACACACCATGATTTCCTGCGTCTTCACACCCATCTTTGAAGTGAGATAGTGTTATCCCACTAAATTGTTTCAGAGGAAATAATTTAGGCTCAGCAAAGGTGAGGTTACTTGTCTGAGAACGTGCAGCAAGACCGAGAGAGTGTTAGTACATTGCCCAGGTTGGTTCAGCACTTGACACCAGTAGCACCTCAGTCTCCTTCTCTTAAACTGGTTTGGGGTGAAGAACGGTCCCCTCCCCCAATCACATTACGGTAAGAACGAAATAGGTCAATACGCGCATAGAGCTCAGGCTTGTCGCTTGCGTTTTGCAAGCACTCTGTAAGGTGAGAGCCTCCTGCAGTGCCCACACCATGCTGGGCTCTTGGGGTGGGCAGGTCAGACAGGGAGCCCCGAGCCAGGAACACCGTCAGTGAGCACTAAAGCCAGGGGCCAGGTGACATCAGTGAGGGATGGAGCTGAGGCTGCACTCCCGGAGGGAAAGCACTGTGATGCCCAGGGAGACGCAGGGGGCGCTTAGCAGGTGGGCGGGCTTGGGGAGCCGGCATAGCTGCTCAAGCAGCGGAGGGAAAGGCTTTCTATTCCAGATCTGTTTGTTTTCGAAATAAGCCAGAGGAAATGAGTCCTTGGGTGCTAAGACCTGCGGGGGAGGTGAAGCAGCCAGAAGTTTAACAGCTGGGGAGACAGGAGAATTCTGACCTTCATTGCTACTTAGTGAAGGATGAACGGTAACACCTGCTTCCCAGGGCCACCAGGGGGCTCAGCAAAATCATCTGCAGAGGGTTCATCATGACCCAGAGCAGGCCCTTCATGACCATTTGCTGCAACCACTCTTCCTATGTGGGTCTGTGACTGACAGTGTCCGTAAGATGGTTTTACTTGTATCCTCAGTGGCTACTGTCAGATTCTCAGAGGGTTCTGCCTGGGGTGTGACAGGGAAAAGGGTGCAGCGGAGGGGGAAGCCGGGCCCAGGAGGGCGCACATGAAGAAGACAGCACCACGCAACCCATACGCAGTGATCACGTGGGATGCTGCGAGCAACCGGAGACAGGAGGGCATGTGGCCAAAGAAGAAAGGTTCGTGAAGGAGCGGATGGCCACACAGAATACACACGGAATACTGAGTATGGACTGCGCAATGTCTTCCGGCAAGCGTACGTGCTGGGGACCCTTATACGTGCTGGGGACCCTTCTAAGTGGAGTCACTGAGGCTGGGAGTAGTGAAGTGCTGGAGGTCAGGTTGGAGCTGAGGGGGAGGCAGGAGGAATGGAAATATGAAGGTGACATTCCGGAGGAAGTTGCTGGAGGAGGGGGAGTCAACACTGTGACTTGGGAGCCACAACCCAGAATGGTGGCCAGGGTGGGCGTGGGGGTGGGGGTGCGGCTGTCCATAGAGGATGCCAGGAGAGGCACTAGCTGGCAGGGGAATAATTTCTGGGTACATCTCTGTTAATAAGCTTGGAATCCTCCTGGCCCTATCCCCTCCCACACAGCCCTTTGCACGTAGCAACTGCTAGACCACTGGCTGTGTGCTGGTGTAATGTAGGATGAGGCCGACTTTGGGCAGTACAGGGGAGTGGGACCAGACCACCTGGATTTGAATCTTAACATTTGGCCATTTTCTAGCTGTGTGACCTTGGCATAACCTCTCTGGGCCTCAGCTTCCTTCTCTAGAAACCAGGGGCAGTACTAGAACCTCCCTCATAGGCATGTCATAAGGATGAAATGAGTGGGTCCCTCTACAGAGCTTCCAACGATGCCTGGTACATAGCAATGCTCCGCAAGCGTTAGATGCCGTGGTTATTATTTTAGTTTATGCAAAGGGGCAGTGGCCACAGGATCCAGAATCTCCCTGGTTAAGAGCCTCCAGGATGTGGAGACAGTGTTCTCAGGGGGCACTTGTGCTAATTGCTGTGGATCCCACGTCCCTGCCAACCCCATCCTCATCTACTGGTGCAAAGCTGAGCCTTGGTTGGTGCAAAGCTGAGCCTTGGTTGGGATGCGTGGGTACATCCAGTTCCCCAGCTGTCCCCTCTTGAACCATCTGCCTCAGGTGGAAGGGAGACACGAGTCCACCAGCTCTCAGCCGGGGAAGGGGAGTGGGGTACTCACACTCCACGGACAGGTTGAAGGCGGTGGCCCTCTGGCCATACTGGTTCTCGGCCACACACCAGTACTCTCCATCGTCCTCAGGTGTGACAGCAGGCAGCTCCAGCTGCAGCTCGCTCTCATAGATGACGGTGGCCAGGATCTGCTTCTCCTTGAAGATGGTGAGAATAGGATCCGGGTTGCTCTGTGTGGAGCACAGGATAGAGACGGTCTCCCCCTCCACAGCTACCACTGTCCCGTTCACCGTCGGCTTCCAGGGTGCATCTGGGGGGCAGGACAGGGGGCCGACGGTCAGAAGCCAGGAGGTGCCTCTTCTGCCAGCTAACTTCCACCTCTAAATGTGACCCCAGACATCCCCAGCCAAGCACACCAGCTCAGGGTGGCTCGGGCACCCCCAGGCCGGGCTGTCCTGTTTCCATGGCCAGGGGCTCTGCGGCCAGAATGCTTGTGTTTGAATCCAGGCCTTGCTCCTTCCAGCTGTGTGGGGACCCATCTCCTAACCTCTCTGGGCCTCATTTTTTTAATCTGGAAAATGGGCTTCATAACAGTCCCAACTTCGCTGGGGCGATTGAGAACTTAGGTGACAGGCGCTGTCCTTGCCTGAGTGAGGCAGACGAAGATCCCTGCCCATGTGGGTAGATGCTACGTAAGCAAATAAAATACATCATAGGCAACTTGGGGGTAAGCGCGTCAGAGAAAAACAAAGGCAGGGATGGGAAATCGGGGTGGTTACTGTTTTAACCAGGATGGTGAGGGAAGGCTTCAGTGCGAGAGAAGGAGGTGGGAGGAGCCAGCCTCTGGGATGAGGGGGGGCATGTGAGTAAGTCGGAAACTGCTGAGTAAATGTTGGCTGTGGTTGTCATTATTATTATCCCCAGCCCTGGCATTTTGCCTCAATAAGTATTTGTGAATGAATAAATGAATGAATGACCTCTCTTGGGTTCCTAGCTAAGAATGTTGTCTGGCTAGCCCCCTCCTCTGGGACCCCATAATGTACAGGTGCACACGGGCTGGGTGAGGCCCGGGTCCCCCCAAACCCTCCCATTAGAGCTGCAATGGGACTCATTTTAAAATGCAGATTTCTAGGGCCAGGCCCTGATCTACTCCCAGATCAGCCAGGGCGGCCCCAGGGGACGGAATATAAGCGGCTTCCCTGGGTGACAGGGACCACATCTGACTTCTGCTCTTGTCCTAGGGACGAGAGTGGTGCGGAGCAGGTGTTCACTAGATATCTGGGCAAAGAAGGAAGGCACGCCTGACCCACAACCCTCCTCTCCACCTTCCCTCCGCCGCAGCTCTGTCCCGGGCCAGCCCAGCCCGGCCCTGGCGAAGCTCCTATCCCTGCACCCCTCCTCCGCAGGGCCAGGGCCGGGCGGGTGTGCGCTCAGGGCCTTCGCTCACACATGACGCTGAGCCCCACGGTGCGGTTGTCCTGGCCGTAGGAATTCTCTGCCAGGCAGGCGTAGATGCCGTCCTCCCCGGGGGTCACCTCGTCCAGCTCCAGGAGCAGGCTCTCGGCCACCGCCTCCCGCAGCACCGTGCCGTCCCGCATCCAGGTCAGCAGCGGCAGCGGGTTGCTGTCAGCCCCACAGAGCAGGCTGACGTGGGAGCCCTCGATGGCCTCCACCGAAGAGTTCATCTCCACTATCACAGGAGGGTCTGAGGCCGGAGACACGGCGGGTCAGAGGGCAGGTGCCCAGTGCCCCACCCCCGCCCCCCGGGCCACACCCAGGCTCACACTTGATGTCCAGACTGGCGTAGCCCTCAAACTGCAGGGAGGTGTTGGGGAAGGCGGCCTGGCAGCCCAGGCGGTGGCCGTTGGCCTCCCTGGTGGGCATGAAGTGCAGCAGCAGCACCTGCACCCACGTGCCCTCGTCCTCACGCAGCCGACCCAGCACCGTGGGCTCCCCCAGCCCATCGTGGCCCAGCCAGCTCAGCTCTGGGCGCAGCTCTGGGCAGTTGTCAGGGACCATGCAGCTGACCTCCACTTCCGTGCCTGCCACCACCTCCAGGGGGACCACGATGTTGGGGGTGTCTACATGGGTGGGGAGAAGGAGCATGAGGAAGCAGGCCTCCCCACCTTGACCACCTCTAATCCCGGTCCCTGGTCCCCTCCCCTTGGATACAGAATTCCCTTAAACCTCCTCCTCCCTGCCTGGTTACATCCAACCCTGGATGGACGACTAATGACAGGGACAGCGTATTGGTCTGAGTGGTTTACAGGGCTGAGCTTGGCAGTCCTCCCAGCCATGCTAGCTGGTGGGTCACACTGCTTTGCTCATCCTGCAGTTGAAGACACGGAGGCCCTGGCTGGTGAAACTGAGCTTTAAACCCTGCCCCTCTCTGACGCGTCATCTGCAGCATATCCCTTCAGAAACCTGTCCCCTCCCCCACGTGTGGCTTTGTTTACTTCTGTGTGTGTGTGTGGTGGGGGCGTCTCTTTCTGCATGGGGGCTGTGATCTGCCTCCTCTTCCAGGCTGCATGCTGATGGGGAGCCTTAAAGGAGAGCCCCAGGCTGTAGGGCTTCTCGGAAACTAGGCAGCAGTAGCGCCCGAAATCCTGCAGTGGGCCCTACTATGACGGTCAGACCCGGCCCAGAGCTGCATTTTATTTGGCCTAAATTTAGGCATTAAAATAGATCGGTGCATCAGCAGCCAACGTTTAGGAATTTGGAGACGACAGGAAAACACAGTTCTGGTGTCTTTCAGCCTCAGACCGCCTGTCAGAAACGGCTCTGCGCTCTCGCCAGCACCAGTTACAGGCTGGGCGCCATGTGCCAGGCACCTCTCTGAGCATCTGACAACCACTCACCACTGAGCTTTAAGTGCTGCTCGTATCCCTGTTACAGAAGAGGAAACCAAGGCTCAGAGAAGTTGGGTAACTTGCGCACACTTGCCCAGCGAATGCAGGGATCAAGGGGCCTTAGCCCTAATCCCCGGGGCCCACCGCCTTTCCCCAGGTGTTTCTAGAAGAGTAGGAATACTCCTTTCCCTCTGAGGACAGCAAGACTGCTTGCCCCCGAACCCCCATTCACCCCCACCCTCCCCCAACTTTGCTCATTTCTGTCATCTGCCTGGTCCGTGCAGGCCCTGGGCTTGGCACCTCCCAGCCCAACATACAAGTCCCTGGATCTGGGCTGGGGGGACTTCCTGCTGCACCCGAGTCCGCCCCAGGGATGCCCGTGCCCACGCTGGAGCAGCTCGCGGGGACTCACTGATGATGTCCAGGACGCTGTGCTCCGAGAAGGTGTACTGGTTGTAGCCCCCTAAGTCCCCGCGGAAGTAGTACTTGCCGCGGAGCTCGGGGCTGAGGCTGCTGAGCAGGAGGGTGCAGTTGCGCAGGCCCAGGTCCCCCAGGAGGCGGCTGCGGCCCTGGAAGCTCTCGTGGACCACTTGGGTGCGTGACTTGAAGACCACTGGGGGGTAGTTTTTCGGATAGGGGCTATTGAAGTACCAGACACCGTGCACAACGGCAGGTCGCAGCTCGTCGGGGAAGTCAAAGCGGCAGGGGATGGCGACACACGTGCCCTCGAAGGCCGAGATGGAGGAGGGCATCCAGGCACCCCAGTGACCCCCTCGAGAGGCTACGGGTGAGGAGGACTCTGAGGCCACGGCCATGTCCTGGCCGCATCACCTCCCCCCACTCTCATCACCTTCCAGCCTGAGGGAGCCGGGGACCCACGGAAACAGCCCCAGCCCGCTTGGGGCCAAGGCCCAGGGCCCCCGGCCCCTCCACACTCCCCGGCCGTTACCTGCAATCATAATCCAAAACATGGGCAGCGCTGTGAGGAAGATCATTCTGTACAGCGAGGAGTGGCGGCTGGAGAAGGGAGCGGAGGGTAAATGTTAGGGGGAGTGAACCGCGGTTCCATTCGGCTTCAGGAGGGGGCTTGGTCAGACAGGAGGCGCTGCAGCTGTTAACGTTTGTCATTGCAAACATTTGTATGGCACTGGGCAGGCACCACACGTCAGGGCTCTACTCTGCTATATTCATTCACTTGTTCTCTTTGAGGTAGGTGCGGTTACTATCCTCATTGTATAGCTGAGGTCCAGAGAGGTTCAGTAGCTTGTCCTCGGCCACACCGCTGGTAAGTGACAACTAGGACAAGCTCTGTCTCCCTGGCTCCAGGTTTGCAGACTTAACCACCCAGCTGTCCTGTCTCTACGTGGTAGTGAGATGCTGCCAGTGATCATTTTCACCACTGTGCCCCTGGGGATGCCCAGGAAGGAATGGCAGAGCCGGAGGCTGGCAGAAGAGGGAGCCAGGAGGAGGGAGCCCTGCCCCTCACCTCAGTCTCCCTGAGTTGGAATGTCTTCGGGTCCCACTGGAAGGTGTCAGCCAGCCAGCCAGCCTGGAATAAGAGCCAGACAGGTGCACGGGGCAGGGGCCTGTGCACCCCTGTCCCTCTCTTTCAGTGTCTGTTATGAGTGGCTGCCTGTTCTAAGGCTGCCCGTGGATGCTCAGGACCCTCCCACACAGCCTGGGAGCTACTCTATATGTAGGGTCACCCCCAGCCCCCTCAAACTGTCATGGAAAACTATGGGGAAGGAGAGGGGAGTGACAGAGCATTGTGGGGGGAGCGGGATGTGGTGAGTGGGGTGAGGCCTGGGGGTGGTAGGCAGGGACCCAGTGCCATCAATGACCGGGTTTCACAGCATCAGCATTCCCGACATGCCGTGTGAATTCCTGCCGCCCGCTCCCACCCCACAGCCGGCCCTGCTGCCCCACCCTCAGCAGAGGCCAGTGCCCAGCACAAAAGGGCCCTGTTCCCTCAGGGGGGTGCTGCGGCTGGAGGGACTCCTGGGGTAGGTGGGGTGAGAGATGAGTCTAGCACTCCTGGGCTCTACGTGGGGCCAGGAAGGACCTGGGGTTGGGAGGTAGGGAGACCCTGGCACCCGGCTGCTCGGTGGGTCCCCTCAGGGTTGGAGCCAGGGTTTCCAAGTGGCTGTCTTTCCCAGCCTTCACCACCCTCTTCCCACGGACACAGCCGCGTACACAGCCAGACACATGCAAATGCTACTGTGAAATTCGATCGATCTAGACGCAGCCAGAGGAGCAGGCTCGTCCAATAGACTCAGGCAGACACCCGGGCAGGATCCTGCAACACGAACCGCCGCTGAGACCCTGTGCCCGCAGAAGGTGCCGGCACACTCCGCCCTGAGGCACCTTGCTCTGCCTCCCCCGCCCTCCTCACACCTGCACTGCGTGGGCACGGCCTGCGCGTGGGTCTGCCGGCAGACCATGCTCGTGGCTCACGGACCTGCACACCCACACCCACAGCTAAGGACAGACCTGCCCAGACACGGGCTGATGGATGGACACCGGGCAGACGCTACCCTCGCACCTGTTTCGGGAGGGTACAGGAGGCAGACACGGGGCCTGAGCAGACAGGGGAAAAACTAGTGTAGACCAAGCATTCTCAGTGGGGGTGAAAACGAGTTCTTGGGTGGGGGCCAGAAAAGTCTCAGCTGTGACAGTGACAGGGACTCTCTCCAGGGCCACGGTACATAAGCACACGCACAGCACATGTGCAGTAGGGCAACTCATAGGGGGAGTAGGAGTTAGGAAACACGGGTCTAAACCTTTTCCTTAGTGGGTGTAATGAAAAGAAGGTTGACAAACACTGACATAAATTAAGACCCAGGGGAGGTGCGCACACACACACACACACACACACACACACACACACCCCTTGTGCTCCCAGGTGCTGGAACTGGCTCACTCAAAGCCCACTGTCCCCCGCCCCCCAACGGCAGGATGCAGGTGTCTCATCACCTGGGCATCAGTCAGCTCCTCACTCAGCCCCAGGCCGTTTCCACCACATCTGTCCCAAATCTGGAAGACCCAGGGCAGCTGTCCCTGCAGAACCTCCACCAGAAGGGGGTCTGAGAAGGGCCCTCTTGTCTCTCTCTCTGCGGTTTCTTCCCAGAGCCCTGTCACTGTCCAACCATGGTCCCAGCTCCTTCCCAAATCCTAAGAACGCTCCCCCCCCCCGCAGCCTAAATTAGCGGCAGTTCACAGTGGCCATCCTCACCTTGCTGGTACCTCGGGTGACCCTGCTCCACCCTCTCAGCCCCGGCCCTCTGCTCCCACCCTGTCCCCGGCCCCTCTTGGCTGCTGCGTACTCACCAGGGTGCTCCTGTGTCTGCACCCTCTGCTCCTCGCCCCAGCTCACAGGCCCCTGGCCACCCAGGGTCCAGGCCCCCACTTGCCAGTCCCTCCCCTCCCCCCGGGTGCCAGGGGCCGCCTGCCTCCAGGGCCCAGCTCCTCCCTGTCCCCTGGGGGAGGGGGGCACAAAGGGGCCCTTGTCACCACGGCTCGACTGGACAGCCTGATGCCTGGGTTCTACTAGCTCCTTCCTGGAGGGGCTGGGGGGCTGCCTCACTTGTTCCCCCTCCTCCGTCGGGGTGCACTCTGGTTCTGAGTCCCCGGGAGGCGTTCTAATATCTCTGGACATCTAATATCTCTGGACATCTGAGCCTGAGAAACAGAAGGCGTCCTCAGCGTCCAGGGAGTCTTGGTGGCAATGATAGGTATCACCCGGGTCATAAGAGGAAACAGAGGTCAGTGTGGGCGGGAGAGGAGACAGGACCTTGTCATTCTCAGTTTCAGTGTCCCCTCCATCCTCCCTACAGTTACTTCCGGGGGTCACATTTGGTGCCTGTATCCTGGTCTATTTTCTCCTAGGCTCCTCTTGTCACCAGAAATGACCTTAGGTGTTGACAGTCTCCTCTCATGAGCCCATGACCTCCTCCAGCAGGACCAGAGCTTTGCCTGCTTATCCCCAGTCTATCCTGCTCCGGAGCAGCTCCTGGCCCAGCGAAGCTTCATCACCGCTGCGTGGGTGCGTGAATGTGTCCGCCCAAAGCCCTGTGGCACCTTCTGACTGGAGGCCTTTGCCCTTGTTCCTCCTCCTGGAAAGCTCCTCTGCCTCACCCCCCACCCCGCCAGGCTCCCCGAGTGGATACCACGTCCCCTGGGAGCCTGCCTGCCCGTCACCGAGCACAGCCCCGTCCAAATGCGGCTCTGCCCTTCCTCACCTGCACGGTGCTGAGCTCCTTCCCCACCAGCCAGGAGCTCCCCGAGGGCGGTGCTGGCTGTCTGGCTGTCTGTCTGTCTGTCTGTCTGTCTGTCTGTCTTATCACCCTGTGTCCCCTAGAACAAAGCCTGTGCCCCAAGGGTGCTCAGGAGGGCTGCGCTGATGCTGAGCTGGGTGGGGACCCTCTGTGGGCAGATTGCACAGTGACCCTCCTGCCACCCCAGCCCCTCCCCGTTGGTCATGATCTTTGTGAAGTGGTGGCGGGGAGCCGGCGGGGGTTCGGTTAAGTGTAGTAGTGGTTTGACCCGAGCTGCTCAGTTGCACTGGGGCATCCGTGGGGAGGGAGGGAGGGAGGGAGGGGGAACCTGGGTGAGCAGGAGGTGAGGGGTGGGAAATCCCTCAGACAGGGAATGGAGGAGTCAGAGGAGGCTGGATGGAGGGGGGACGGAAAGTCCCATCCCCACCTCAGGCTTCATGATGTCAGACTCTGCCCGTGCCTTTCCCAGTCAGGGACAAAGGCCCATTGAGAGTGGGGTGGGGCTTGACCGCCTGGGTCCTGGAGAAGACAGGGGCCTGGTGCCTGGGCTTTGGGGGAGGACACCGCGACCCTGGGGTACTCATATGTGGCAGCCTTCGTGTCAGCACCCACCCCCTTGGGTTCACGTGCCTGTGCTGTTTGGGGGTACATCTCCTTCCTGGGTGTGGACTCGAGGCTGTGCCTGGGAGAAGGGCGCACAGGCGAGTGAGCCCGTGGACAGAACTGGAGGCTGTCCCCGAAATCCGAAGGCTGGGCGTCCGAACCACAGAGGACAGGGACTGGAGAGCTTGTCCCTGAAGCAGAGGTGCCACTCCATCCAGCCACCGGCCCCGCCACGTCACGGATCCTTCCACACAGGGCGGGGCTGTTAGCTTGCTAGGGCCACTGTCACACAGCACCACGAAATGAGTGGCTTGAAAACAGTGTCTGAGAGCCCTGGCCGGTGTGGCCCAGCGGTCAGAGCATCAGCCCAGGCACCGAAGGATCATGGGTTCAATCCCAGGTCAAGGGCACGTGCCTGCGTTGCAGGTTGGATCCTGGTGCGTGCAGGAGGCAATCAATGGATGTGTCTCTCTCACATCAGCGTTTCCTCCTCTCCCCATTCCTCCCTTTCAGTCCCTCTAAAATCAATGGGAAAAAATATGCTGGGGTGAGGATTAATGACAAAAACATCACAGTTTGTTATATCACCTGCTGGAGACTAGAAGTCTGATGTCAACATGTTGGCGTTTGGCTCCTTGGAGGGAGGGCGGTGGGGACGTGGTCTATTCCTTCCCCCAGCCTCTCCCCTGGCTTGTAGATGGCTATCTTCATGCTCACTTAGCCTGTGGGAGGAGCTCTGTGTCCAAATCAACCCTTTTTTTTTTTTAATCCTCATCCGAGAATATTTTTCCATTTATCTTCAGATAGAGTGGGAGGGAGAGAGAGAGAGAGAGAGAGAGAGAGAGAGAAACCATCGATGTGAGAGAGACACATCAATTGGTTGCCTCCTGCACCACCCTGACTAGGGCTGGGGATCGAACTGCAACCGAGGTACATGCCCTTGACCGGAATCAAACCTGCGACCCTTTGGTCAGCAGGCCGACGCTCCAGCCTAACCCTGAACCAAACCAGCCAGGGCTAAATCAACCCTTTTTATAAGGACACCAGTCCTACTGGATTAAAACCCACTCCGGTGACCTCATTTCAACTGGATCTCTCTAAAGATCCTATCTCCAAATAACGTCACGCTCTGAGGTACTGGGATTTAAAGCTTCAACTTATAAATTTGAGGGAGGGGGACACAATTCAACCCATTACATCAGGAGTTCAGATTTTTATGTGAAATACCTTGATGTTTAGGTTTTAGCACAATTTTATATAAAATATTGTGCAGATCAAGTAAAAGCCACCTTAGGGCAGAATCAAACCCTCAGGGCCACTTGCTTAAGCTGTCTTGAGGGGGAGCTGGTGCTTGGCACAACCAGGGGGCCCTTGCTGCCCTCCGCCAGAGTTGGCAACTTTGTCCCAGGAGTCCTCAAAGTGTGGCCCCCAGGCCAGCAGCATCAGTATCACCTGGAAGCTTGTTAGAAATGCAAATTCCAGCCCTGGCCAGTTTGGCTCAGCGGTTAGAGCGTCCACCTGCGGTCCGAAGAGACCCGGGTTCGGTTCCCGCTAAGGGCACGTACTTCGGTTGCAGTTTGTCCCCGGCCCTGGTTGGTCGTGCGGGTGGCAGCCACTCGATGTGTCCCTTTCACATCGATGTTTCCCTCTCTCTCTCTTCCTCTCTCTCCCTCCCACTCTGTCTGTACAAAAAATGGAAAAATGTCCTCGGATGAGGATTAAAAAAAAATTAAAAAAAAAAAATAGAAATGCAAATTCCAGGGCCCCACCCCAGACCTGCTGAGTCAGGAACTCTCGCACTCTGCACTTTTTTTTTTTCCTCTTTATTGATTTTAGAGAGAGAGGAAGGGAGAGAGAAACATCGATGAGAGAGAACATCGATTGGCCGCCTCCTCTTGCCCCCCACTGGGAATCGGGCCTACAACCTGGGCAAGTGCCCGGACCGGGAATTGAACCTGCGACCTCTTGGTGCGTGGGTCGACGCTCAGCCACTGAGCCACCCCGACCAGGTAACAATCTGCACTTTTCTGCCCTCCGGGAGATTCTGGTGCACACTGTAGGTTGGGTGCCTCGGCTGCTCATCTCTGGGACCACCGGGAGAACTTGCCAAGATGTGTGAAGGGTACTCAGTGCCACTGAGTGTCCTGATACTTCAGGTGTCCCACCTCCCAGGTATTTACCCAGGGGTCCTCTCCCTTGCAGGCAGTACTGATCCTTCACGCTGATGAGGCACTTGACAGTTTCCAATCCCATCTCAGGCTCCTTTCCTGCTGAGCAGCTCAACCGCCCAATCAGCTGAGACCTGGAGAGGCACATCTGTCCTTTTAGACGCGAGGAGGTGGGGTTTCGGAGCCTGGAGCCGACGCCGGCCAATAGGAGGCCTGGCTCCCCAGCTGGCCCTCCCCTGCCAGCCCCACCCCGTTCAGGAAATCCTGAGGGAGACCTCTCAGGGCCTCAAGGCAGCAGGCAGAGGTTGTGGGTTACCAGGCTGATCCAGCTCCCGGTGGTGTTTAGTTTGGCTCGCAGAGTGTCGATTTTTTTTTTTTTAAAAGAATCAAATTCCTTGAATCAGTTGCCAAAGTTTTAAAACTCAGGAAATTCCACATCAAAGTAAGGATTTCCACCTTCTCTGGGAAAAGCGGCTCCAGCCGAGCTTGGCCTGCCTTTGAGCCGGGCAGCCGGCACCGGGAGCCCCCTTGAGGTGGGATCCAGGCCCACCCACTTCCTGTCCATGCACAGCATTGAGGCCGAGTGGCCAGGGCCCCTGACCATCACACCACGGCTGCTGTTTTCCTATGGGCTAAGGAGACAGTGAGGCGCATCTTTGTTCCTATCAAAAGTGGGGAAATCAGATCCATTGAGAGGGATGTCGTTTTTAGAGAGCATAGGAGGAACCTTAATTCCTTGTGGGCGTGAACACTCTGCTCTCATGTGTCTCATGTGCACAGAGTGTCCTTATTGAGAGATGACAACCTAATATGCTCCTGTGAAACATACCCACACCTCCCTCACCTTCTGTATCTGTCTGGAAGGCCAGTGGGTCTCAAACTGTTTGATCTTAGGAACCCTTTCTGCAGAATTCTTGAGGACTCCAAAACTTTTTTTTATCCTCACCCGAGGACATTTTTGCATTTATCTTCAGATAGAGCAGGAGGGAGAGAGGGAGGAAGAGAGAGAGAGAAACATCCATGTGAGAGAGACACATCGAGTGGCTGCCACCCACACGACCCCAACCAGGGGCGGGGACAAACTGCAACCAAGGTACGTGCCCTTAGCGGGAACCGAACCCGGGACTCTCTGGTCCACGGGCCAACACTCTAACTGCTGAGCCAAACCTGCCAGGGCTAAAACTTTTTCATTTAAGTGGGTTATATGTACAGTTGCTTAACATGCTAGTAATCAGAAGTGGGAATTTTTTTTTTTCTTTCTTGATTTTAGAGAAATAAGGGAGAGGGAGAGAGAGAGAGAAACATCGATGAGAGAGAACATCAACTGGCCGCCTCCTACGTACCCCTGATTGGGGCTCTGGCCTATAACCTGGGCATGTGCCCCTCAGGAATCGAACCGGCGACCTCTTGGTGCTTGGGTCAGTGCTCAACCACTGAGCCATACCAACCGGGCGTAACTGGGAAATTTTTAAAGCTCAGCCACAGTCCATTAGCCACCAGGGTGATGGTGTCATCACATGTCACAGAGCTGCTGGAAAATCCCACTGTACGCTCAGGTGACAACGAGAGGGAAAGAGACTAGTAGCATCTTAGAAGTGTCTGCCCGTGGAGCCCCAGATGGAGCCCCAGACCTGACTCAGAGCCCTCACAGGCATTTGAGTGTGTCACCATTTCAAGGCTTAAAGGGGAAGAAACTGTCTAGTTTTCATTCCCTGCTGTGGCAACAGTAATTCTAGGTCTTATGAAATGGGGCTTAAAGAAGGGGAAGAGCAGCAAACAAATGCCCTTCACTGAGCTTCCTTCCAACCCCGGCGCACAGCAGCCCCGCACAGCCCTCCGAGGACTGGCCCTTCCAGGACAGCGGCCAGAATAGGCCTCTGGCATAGGCCTTTGGCAGGGAGAAAGGGCAACAGACACTTCGGTTTGGAAAAGAAAAGCGAGAACCAGCCATTTTATTCCAAGACCATGCGCCTTGTGTTGGAGGGCGGCAGGAATAAATAAGGGAGGGAGGGCGCGGGGAGGCTCTACGTCTTGCAGCAGATCCCACACCTGTTCGGATAACAGCAGCCACAGCAAAAGATGCAGATGGGGAAGTGGGTGTCTCTCCTCAGCCTCTGCAGCCCAGGCTGTGGGAAGGAAGGAAGAGTGAGTGGCCATGGGCCCAGGGAAGGCTGTGGGGCTCTGAAGGGAGGCCCAGGTGTTCTCACCGTCAAGCCAGCTGTGGCTCCAGCTGTGGCTCCAGCTGTGTCCTGGATCTGGAGGTCTGCAAGCTGTTTTGTCTATGAAAGCAGAAGGGGTATTGAGGATGGCAGGGGCCCAGCAGAGCTTGCAGATTTGCCCCCACCCACCCATCCCTCCCCAAGGGGCTGTGTCCAGGGCTCAGCTGGGAGCCTTTGTCTTCTGGCCTTTCCCCGCAGTCTCCTTCCTACCAACCCCCCAGGCCTCCTGCTCGCCCCACGGCTGCTGCTCTTCTTTGGGGCATCGCCCTCCCTGGCCGGGATGCCACCCCTCACCCGAAACCATCTCCATCCTGCCCCCGCAATCCGTTGCCCACAGGGTATCAGTCATAGTGCGGCTCCTCCTGCACTTGGGGGGGAGTCAGTTGCATGATGGCCCGTAGATTGGCACGTCCACCCCTCGCTCCCCTCCAAGCACCGGCGCCTCCACTTCCTACAGCCTCTGATGGTCAAGTACACCACGCTCGGCCCACCTCGGGTCTCTGCTTGCCACCCCTCCCTTCTCCTCCAAGTCATAGGTCAAATAACATCTTCTCACAAAGCACTCCTGCTTGGCGGCTAGCTCTCCATCCCACCTGGAGCCCCCCAGCCCCCCACATGCTCACCGGACTACAGTCCTTTCTGATATTTGTGAGTAGCATTTACTGACCACCAGCGGCCTTATGTTTTGTTCTTTGGCTCATTCCCTGACCAGATGGTGAGCACCATGAGGGCAACATCTCTTATCTACCCTATTCCTTACTTGATCCCCACTGTTGGGAACAGGACTTGACACAGAGTAGGCACTCAATAAAGAACGGGGGGAATAGTTTGGGGCCCCCAGTCCCCGCCACTCGGACCCTATCTCTGTACTTGAAGCAGCTGGCCAAGCCTCCTTTGCCCGCCTCGTGCTCTGCCCAGTCCTGGGGGGTCTCCGGCTGCCCCAGGGGTCCCCTCCCAGGGCCTGGCTCTCCAGTCCCTGCCGCCCAGGCTCCGAGGGTGCTCACCTGGTGCAGAACTGAGGCGCTGGCCAGGCTGGCCAGGAGGAGGAGCAGGAGACAGGCAGCCTGGATCCGCATGTTCCGTGCCGTTGTGCTGTCTGGCTGGCTGTCCTGCTGTTAGGTCTAGGACCGCTCTGGTGTCTGGGCCGTTACAGTTGCTTTTATGGGGCCTGCTGGGGGAGGCAGGGGTCATAAGCCCCCTCCCCTTTGTCCTCACTCATTTCCAAGAAGGTGGTGGCGCCGAAAAGGCGGGAGATAAGCGGGAACAGAGTGACAGGGAACAGGGTTATGTCACCCTCAGCCAGCAGAGGTGTGTCCAGGGGGGTGGGGCAGATGAGGCCACAGACACAAGCCTTCAGCCAGCCACCTGGGAAACACTTTCCCTGACATGACATCACCTTGTTGATCTCAGAGAGAATTCCTTTTGCCCCGGAGGTGGAACAGGTCGACGAACAGAGCAAGGTGTCCTCGCTCCCCGTGCTGACGTCCTCGTTCACGTGGGGATGGCTGTCACTTACCAGGCCCCTCGGGGTGCCTGCTGCAACTGTTTCAGGTTCTGTTCTGTGGAGAACACAGCAACGGCCAGGGGCGGGAGTGAGTCTGACAGCCTTCAGAGGTGGCCCCGGTGTCTGGAAAATGGTCCTGTGAACTTGTGGCCGTGCAAGGGCAGGAGCAGTCGCGGCTGCTCCTCCTGGACCACGGCAGCCGAACTGGCCCCTGCTTTACCCCAGCCAGCCCCTCCCCCGGACTGCCCAGCCTGGGCTCTATCGGGACCCTGCGGCCGGCTCAGCCCACCCCAAGAACCTGGCTTCCCAGCCACTGCGGCCTCTTAGGAGCCCACCACGCCCACCCATCGTCTTCCTCACTCAAGAGGCAAAGATGGGGGCACTGCCCACGCCAGGGCAGGGCTGCGCCCCAGACGAGGCGGCCCCACTCGGGCCTGTGCTTACACCAGCCTTTCCCGCCTCCCCTAAACACAGGAGGGCTCGGGCGGGTGGGGAGGGGGTGCGAGCCTGGCTCATGCTGACTCGAAGGAGCCACTGTGCACATCCCATTCCAACTGCACACCCAGTGACACCGTGTTGGTACCTGGACACCAGTGGGGTATATGTACACCTGACATCTACAAACCAGGGCTTTTTTCTGGAGAGCTGGTCCCTCAGAACACCCCTGGGTGGGGAGATGAACCGAGGCTGCCTGTCCTAGCCACTACCTGAACCACAGGGGGTGGGTGCACAGTCCTGAGGACCCCCAAACTTGATTTCAGAGATGGGGCTTCGGCCTTTGCCTCTGACTCCTTCTAGGATTACCCAGCGCCAACCTTGCCACTGGAGCCTGGAGATGCTCCTGCCCTGAACCAAGCCCCCTCAAACCCCAAGAATGGGGGCCCTTGGGGAGCAAAGGCTGCTCCCTGCCACCTGCCTCCCACTCGCTCCGTCAGGCTCTTCCTGCTGCACATATACACCCCACTCTTGAAGACGGCCGCAGAGCGGTGGCCAGGCAAGGGAGGCAGGGCTCGCGGAGGGAGGAAGCCAGCTGGGGCACCAGGGGTGCACGCAGGGTGAACTCCGCACGTGGCCCCTGGCAGGCCGACCCTGGGAGAGGACGGAGTTGCTTGGAGGCTGCAGGTTGAAGCAGGGTCCCGTGAAGAGCTGCATGCCCCACCCCAGGAGACGGAAGCATCCCCCAGTACTGCCCGATGTCACCGCATCTCCACTCAGGCCAGGTTTCATCATCGGCCAGGGCAGGGGTCACAGCACAGGCGCCAGAGCCACAGTGCAAGGCGACAGGCTGACGGGCCAAGCCTGGCTTCCTGGCTATCTGCCTTCCTTGGGGGTGGGGGGCTCAAGGCCAGGCCCCACCATTGGCTGGTGCAGAGGGAAGGGCTTCAGCCCAGAAGGGCAGGGACAGGAGCCAGTCCTGCCTTTAGGAACTGGTGACACAGGAGACCCCAGCCTCTCCTCCAAAAACATGGGTCCTTGACCCAGCCTCTCCCTCGCTCCCACACCACCTATACACACCTGGGCCTCAAAGAGGACATTCATTCCTTAACCCTCCTTCTAGCCAGCCAACAGACTGGGTACCGTGCAGTACAGAATGGCAGGCACTATCACACAGCCATTAATACAACAGCTGAGGCCCTGCCCTGACAACTCTGCAGACCCCTGGCCCCTACCCACACCTGAGATGGACAGATACACAGACAGACAAGGCGGGGCCACATGGGGCCAGTTTATTGCAGTTAAATACCTCTCTCTCTCTCTATTTTTTTTGTCCATTTTTTCCATAAAGAAAATTAAAACACACACACACACCCAAAGGGGAGCAGGAATCCAGAAACAAGAGGTGGGGTGGGCCACGGCCTCCCTGCTTAGGTCCAGGTCCCAGGGATGGCCCCCCAAAGGCTCCCCTCCTTCCCATAAGCACCGTCACAGTACCTCTAGAGACCAAAGAGGCAGTGGGATATGGCAGGGCCTCTGTCCTCCTCCCTTTTGCCTCCAGGCGAGACCACTAGAAGTGCTGGGGCTTAGTGGGGGCCGGGAGAAGGGACACAGACAGATGGGGAGGGAGGACATCATTTCCACGTTGAGGAGAGCGGTGGGTGCTTATCCACAGAAATGCATTACTTCTCCCCATTTATTTTGTTAAAAATCTACTATAAAAAAACGCAGCTGGGGGAGGGGCATGTGTCCCTCTCTGTGCTAAGGGCTGGGGAAGGGGGCAGCAGAGGCCCAGAGGCCCCCGCTGCACGACGGGCGGGCGTCACTGCCGGTTGTTCTCGCCCACCATCTCCAGGTTGTGCTGCTGCAGCTGGGCACGAAGCACGGCGTTTTCATTCTTCAGCTCCTCGATCTGGCAGACGTGAGAGGGAACAAGAGGGAGGGATGGTTCCCTGCACCTTGGGGTCCTGGGTGCTCCTCCCAGCCCCCACCCTGGCACTCACCTGCTGCCTCAGGAGCTCATTGTCCATCTGCAGCCGCTCGGCCTCCTTGAAGGTCTCCTGCATGCGCTGGTTGGTCTGGCGCAGCTCCCGGATGTAGTCGCAGGCCTTCGACAGGATCCCTCCTTTACTCTGGGGGGTGGGCAAGAGCCTTCAAGTGAGCACTGCCTGCTCGCCTCTGTCCACTGGCTCACCCCGGGACAGCTCGTGTGCCCCGTGGTCAGGCAGACTTCCTGGGGGGGCTGGGGCACTCACCGCTCCTGTCTTGCTATTGTCCGCATTACAATCTGGAATGATTTTTGAAAGTTGGACAATCCAGTTGTTGATCTTGTCCCTCCGCCTCCGCTCCACTGTAGGAACAAGAGCAGCACCAGTAGGTTCGCAGAGCTTCCTGCGCGCTAGGCGGTCTGCCTCCCGCCCGCCTGGGCAGGGTCACCCTGCCTCCAGACACTGGGTCAAGGCCCGAAGGCAGGCGGCTGGCTCCCCCCGCACACTGCTTCTCAAGAGAAACACAGAAAGTCTTGCTCTCGAGTGCCACACACACCTTTAAAGCAGAATCAACAGAGGGGACTGCAGGTTCATTTTGTTTGTCTATTTTCTTTTTTCATCCTCACCCAAGGATATATTTTTTAATATCTTCAGATAGAGTGGGAGGGGAAGAGAGCGAGTGAACAAGAGAAACATCGATGTAGGAGAAGACACATCAATTGGTTGCCTCCTGCAAAACCCTGACCAGGGCCGAGGACGAACCACAACCAAGGTACGTGCCCTTGGCTGGAATCGAACCTGTGACACTTTGGTCCGCAGGCCGACTCTCTAACTGCTGAGCCAAACCAGCCAGAGCTTGTTTGTCTATTTTTAAAAATCTGAGTCAACATCTAAAAATGAGGAAATTTCACATAATAATGAACATCTCTGGAAAAACGGAGTTGTGGCTACAGTTGGCATGCGCTCGAGAGGCAAGAATGGGCAGAGTCCCTTCACACGAAACCACAGCCCCTGCATTCAACTGTCCAGTCCTCGGGTCTCCCCAGAGCACTGGGTCCCACAAGCTGCTCTTTCTTCCTCTTTAAAGCCAGTCTGACCTCGTCTCATCCCTGTTTTAAAACCCTTTTCCAAGGACCCAGCAGCCAGTCCCTGACCCCAGACTGGCACTTGAGGCTCTCGGGCTGTCCCATCAGGGCACCAGGTCACCCAGAACAGAACGAACCCTGTCTGGAAGGCCAGAGATGGCGAACTAGTGGAAGATTTCACTTGGAAAAAATCCAAATTTGTCATTTCATAAAATGCCACAATGTCACTCTGCCAGCTGAGTCAAGCAGCAGGGCTTGTCTTCTCTCTGGCTTCTCACCTGGCCCCCATGTCCTGACCTTGTGACGGCTGCCTGGGGCCTGCCTGCGTTAGAGCCGAGACCCGTTTAGGGCCTATTGAACGAGCCTGTCCCAGCCGTTCTTTACCTCCAACCCCAGTACTAGGCACTCGGGACACACAAGAAAGTCCAGCCCCCCGGCTCAGTCCGCGGCCAGGACGGCCCACGGATAAGTGTGGACGCATCTGCGGAGAGGGGACTGGGCCCACGGGGAGCCTTGGGAAGGAGCCAAGACCTCTTCTCAGGGTGGGCAGTGTTGACGGGAGACTGCGGAGGGCACTGAGCGAGGGTGGAAAGGAGGGGCGGGCCAGCACCGCCCGACCCTGACCCTGACCCCGACACACGTGGCCACTAAGAGACAATCCCCGCCTTCTCCTGGCACTTGGTTTCATCCACTTAATGCTGAGCACCTCCAAATGCTCCCCACTGTGGTTGGGTGACAACATCCTACTCTGTGGAGGATTTTCCCCTTCCCTGGCTCCTCTTCCTCCCTTGCTCTCCTCTTTCCCCAGAAACCTCCCTACTCAAATGACAAGAACAGTGCCCAGTAGAGAGCTTTGTCTGACCCTGGTCCTGGGCCCCACTGCTGTTGTGATGAGAACCTTCCTTTCGAGGACAGCCTTGCTTGTCTTAGTGTCTGGGAACTCTGCGGCCAAAACCCGCAGCAGAGCCAAGAGTGCGGCCCAGGCCTGGTGGCAGGCCCGCCGTGGCCCTCGGCCGCGTGCATGCCCCACTCCAGAGGTTCCAGCTGAGGAACTCAACAGATGGCTTCTCCGGTCCTTCCCCGGGCCTGGGCACCAGGCTGCAGCTGCACCTCCCCAGTACTCCTCACTTCAAGCCACCAGGGGGCAGCGACAGGTGCTGTGGCACATCTCCAGTTTGCATTTACTTCTTAAAAACACTGCCACCTGGCCAGAGTGGCTCAGTTGGTTGAGCATCAGCCTGTGCAAGGAAATGTTGCTGGTTCGATTCCAAGTCAGGGCACAAAGCTGGGCTGCGGTCTGATTCCTGGTTGGGGCACGTAAAGAAGGCAACTGATTGATATTTCTCTGTTTCTCTCTCTTTTAAACACGTCCTCGGGTGACGATTAAAAAAAAAGTACTGCCTGCCCTACTGTGTGCACAGCACTGAGGCTGGAACCCACTGTGAGGTGCACACAAACAGGTGAAAGTAAGTGATACCAACAGTAAAGGACATGTTATAACTGAAGACTGTGCCCAGCACCCGGGGCACCCCAGGGTAGGCAATGATTTCTGCATGGAGTGGGGTGGGGTGTAGCCTCGAAGACTAAAAGGAAACATCTGGGCTAGTTTATGATGGGAGAGACATCAGGCAGACAGGTGTGAAGACCCCAAGGAACAGTGACATGGAAGTAATGGGGATGGGGGGCATGCAATAGGGCGACAGGAAGAGGCTGTGAAGGCCTTGTGCCTGCTGATGGGTCTGGACCTCATCTCTCACTCTAGGGCCCGGGCCCTTGAGCCTGGGGCCTTCCATGCAGCAGGTGGAGACGTGTGCTGGGGAAGACCACCTGGCACATGTGAAACAGAGGAAGACCAAAACCAAGGCCACGTGTATTCCACAGAAGGGCTTCAGTTACACCCACACAACATTTAAAACACCACCTAGAAGTAAAATCTGCCAGGACAAACTCACAATACACTCGGAGACATCAACACTCCTCTCAGGACGCAGTAGAACAAGTAGACGAAAAACCAGGAGAGGAAACCTGAACCGCCAACGCCCCGACCGAGTGGACACGGAACAGTCCGCAGCAGCAGGTCCGCGGCAGCTTTCACCACGACAGACCGTGCTTGGCTACGCGGCAAGTCTTAATCCAGTTCAAAGAACTAAAATTATATAGAGTGTAATAAGACTAAATTCAAAACCAGTAACAAAAAGACATCCAGAAAACCCACAAATATCTGGAAATTAAGCAGCATTCTTCTAAATCACCCAGGAATCAGAGAAGAAATCACAAGGAAAACTGAAAAATACTTGAAACTGAACGATAATAAAAACCCAACATATCCAGATGGGATGTAGCTAAAACGAGTGTTACAGTGAAATTTGTAACTAGAAAGTTTGTATTAGGAAAAGAAAGGTTTAAAATCATCTTTAAAAAGCAGAAGAAAAATAAGACAACTACCTAGCAAATTAAACCTTAAGTAAGTAGAAAGAAGAAGTTAGTAACGTTAAGAGTGGAGACCAATGAGATAGAAAAAGCAATTCTACCTGGCATTTAAAAATCAGATTTCAGCCCTGCCGGTTTGGCTCAGCAGTTAGAGCACTGGCCCACGGACCAAAGTCGCGGGTTTGATTGCGGTCAAGGGCACGTGCCCCAGCTGAGGGGCCCGGAGATGGGTTCCCACAGCACCGAGAACTGCTGGGAAAGATGTGAGAAGGAGAAGCTGGTCTGAAGCACAGTCTCCGACCTGGGGGTGTGCGGGAAGAGGGGGGCATAGTTAAGGTGGCCTGGCTGAAGTTCTGGCCTGCATAATTGGGACGGGGGGCCTTTTGCTGCAGTAGGAAAAGGAGTGTTGCGTGGGAGCTCTTGGGGAGGAGAGAGAGCAGGATCTGTTTGGACACACTGAGTTTGAGGTGTCTCAAGGACATCCAGAAATGTATCTTTTGGATGAGCAGCTCAGACTGAGTCTAGAGTTCAAGGAAGCCCCAGAGGGACACTGAGGAGGGGCAGGTCTCATCTTTTTGGAGTCACACAGGAGAAAGCCAGCAGAATGCCCTCCCCGGAAAAGTAATGAACACCTACACCTAGGGACGGGGCTTTGGGGATATTGACAACCCGAGCCTAACATTTCACTCTCCGGAGGCTGCCCAGATCTTAAGAAACATCAGGAGCCGAAGCAATTTCCCAGCCTTGCCCAATGTGAAGAATCACTTGAGGAACTTGGGTCTCCCTCTGACCTACCCTTCAGAACCTGTGAGGAAGCCCTGGAGACCCTGGCTGCTAACGAGCTTCCTGAGTGCCTAGGAAGCCCCGCTCTAAGGAGCAGGCGGGAGGAGAGGCGAACAGTAGAGGAGAATCAGAGCAGACAGAGCAGAAAGGACCATTACCAAAAGGAGGGGACCACGCAAGGTCAGATGCTTAGAATGCAGAAAGGAAAAGAAGCCAATGGATTTGGCAACGAGGTCGTCATGGACGAATTAAGTGGGCAGAGAAAAGAGCCAGACTGCGATGGGTACAGGATGGGCAAAAGATGGCCCAAATACTCTGCAGGTTAGGAGAGGGTAAGGGCAAGGTTGTGAAAAAGACTGCTTTTTGTAGGAAAGACTTCAGAGTGTTTGCAGGTAGATTGGCCTAGTGACAGGCAGAGAGTGAGAGAGTGAGGTACAGGGTGGCTGGAAGGCACCCCAAGAGTGGTTTGCTGCAGCCTCACTGGGGCCACCACTGCCGGGAGCTCACATGTCTCAGCTCATGCATCCTCACAAACCTCTGCAGGACACGGGTTGACATCATCTCACAGAGGACTGAACAGGCACAGAGACTAAGAGCCAGTCTGAGGTCATATGACATAAGCAGTAGAGACAGAACTGCTGGGTGGCCTACAGGAGGCCCCTCACAGTTGCCACACCCAAAACTGAGCCCAGACTCAACCCTTCCCTTTTCAAACCAACCTGATCCCATATGAAATCCTGATTCTCCAGCCTTGGAATCTTCTCCCCGCGCCCTCCCACCCTCCATGCCCTGTCCTATCCCAGGCCAGTCATCTGTAGTCGCCTCTTATTTACTTAGGCCCCACTTGTCCAAACATTTATGAAGGAATCAGACTTGAAAATGACCTCTGGCACCCCTTACTATCTAGCCTCCGTACACAAACACCTCTGTTGGTTTCCCTTCAAACTACAATAAAACCCAAGAGCAGGGACACTGGGAGGGCCTCTTACAAGGCCCCGTGGGACCGGCCTGGCCTTGACCAATCCTGTGACTCTGCCAACTTCCTCTTTCCTTTCCTGAATTCTGCTCTCCTTCAAACATGCCAAGTCTGTTCCGGCTCAGGCGGGGGATTCACACTTGCTCGTCCCTATGCCTGGGACTCTCCCCCAGGACTTAGCTGGCCTCTGCTCAGAAACCTACACTGCTGCCACTACTCTCTATCTCCTTACCCAGCTTTATCTTCCTTCATGCTGCCTGACGTCACATTGTAGCTTTGTGTAATTTCTATTTGTCCTATCAGAATAAACACTACGAGAGCCAACACCTCATCTGTTTGATTATCCACTATATCTGAAAACCTGAAACGGGCTGGCACAGGGTGTTTGTGCAGACTGAATGCCTCAACTTAGAGAGCTGCTTCGACCACAGCTGCTAGGCCCATCCCCAGCTGAAGACCTTTAGAACCCTGGGGCCTCACTCTGGCATTCAGGGCCTTCCTTGACTCTCCTGGCTCCCCTCCCAAGCTCTCCACATCAGACCTCGCAACAACCAAACCAGCACCCTCCAAAGCAACTTGACTCCTCTCTGCCTTCCCCCTTCCAGCCTCTGCTCCCCTCTGTCTGACAGGCCCTCCCAAAAACCTCCCCAGGGAAGCATCACCTGATCCCCCAGTCAGTGTTCAGTCAGACACTAGCCTGAACTCCCAAGCTTCCACACTCCACACTATGCCCCACACCTGGCCCAGGGCACATGCTGTCTGGAATCCACCTTTAGGAACTATTTGCTGAAGGACAGTTGTTTGGGTGTATTTCCCTGGACAGAGGTTTGGGTAGGAAACTAGGAGACAGCAAAGAGGGCTAAAATGACCTTAGGATGTGGAGTTGGTGTTTATAAGGGCAGGATTGCTCCAGCCTTGGCCAGCCAGAGGCACAGCTTCCTGCAGCTTCAGCCTCCAATGTGCTCCCTGTCAGACCAGGTACTTCTGAAGGCCAGGCAGGCAGGGACATGACGGACTCGAACACAACAGCTGCCAATGGAAAGGGAGGTCCAGGGGAGCAGGAAATCTGTGTGTGAGTGTGAGACCTGCCATTTTAGATGCTGGCCCTTCATTCAAAATCACCAGCCAGGGTGACAAACCACATTCCAGTCCATGCATCCTGCCTATCTGTTCATAAACTTCCTCCCTCTGTTTCTACTTTTCCAGCGTTCAACAGACACGACTCTCGCACTTGGAGCGTGCCCAAGATCTGTGACTCCACACACCAGGCCTGGCTGGCTGTCCCTGTGAGGCCGAGGCCTGGCTTGGCCCAAGGGCTCCACTTTGACTTTACCTTCATTGTGCTGAGCTCTCCTTCTCTCGTCCCGGGGTGTTCTAGTTCCATCAATTTTCCTAGAAGAGGGATAAAATGGGCACATGTTAACTTAGGCCCCACTTGCCCAAATAGTTATTGAGGAATCAGACTTGAAACGACCTTTGCTAAGACATATCCGCAAAAGGAAAAATAAATGACTGTTTTCTTATATTAAAGGAACAAAAACAGACCAAAAAAACACATCAAGTGTCTGCTATGAGCTCAACTGTCTGGCTTGTATTCCAGAAAACCCACACCAGGCCCTCCCAGTGTCTCTCCTGCTAGTAGGCCCAGTCTCCTGCACATACGGGGAGTAGGGGTGTGTCCGGGGTGCAATCGTCCTTTGCGTTCCTGTCTGAAGCACGTCCTGGGGCGTCATCATGACATAGAACTGGCCTGTAGGGAAAGTGGGGGGGTTAGTGCTAAAACTGGGAGCAGAGTCAGAAATGGCTGGGGGACTCCCTCCCTGCTAGACCTGTTGCCTCCCCTGCCTTCCACCTTGGCCCCTTCCTCCCTTTACCTCCGGCCTGCAAGCTCTGGTCTGTGGTCTGTACCGACACAGCTGTGGTATCTCCCACACTGGATGCTGGGAAATAGGCAAATCGTGCCTCCCCACTGACAGCCTCAGCTGCTGGGCTGCCGCCATTGCTGAAGGGATTTTGGATTACAGCCTGGGGAGGAGGACACAGAGACTACCCTTAGCCATCTTGTTCCCCAATCTATCCGCTTGTTGCCCTGTCTGATGGATACTGCATCCTCTATGGAGGGTGGGGAATCCCTCTGCCTATGTCTCAGTTGGTCCTGGAACTTGCAGACACTCAGCAGTCATTTGGTGAGCCAATCGATTTTCACCTCTATGAGACTTTTCTACTACCATCATCCCTCATTTACAGAAAGAAAAAACGAGGTTCCAAAAATCTTGCCCAAGGTGTCACTGTGCAGAACAGGAATTTAACCCGCAGTCTGACAGCCTGAAAGCAGTCTCTATGTTGCACATGCCCCACCCACCCGGGCTCCCTCAAAACAGTCAGTCCCCTCTCCATCCCCCCAGGCGAGGCTGAGCACCTACCAGTGGGAAGGGTGCTGCCGGACCTGGGGGCACAGAGGCAGCAGCGGGACCCGGGCGCTGGGCTGCCCCATCCACACCCACCTGGGTCACAGCCTGCTGCCCCCCAGCAAAGGCAGCCGTAGACACGACGCTGACGGCGCCTGCTGTGTCGCCTTGGCCATCCAGCTGACCATCAGTCACCTGGACTACGCGGTATGTCACCTGCAGGGGGCGGCAGAGCAGCGAGACCAGCGCTAGGGCCCGGGCAGGGGCCAGGTCCGAGCCCCTCCCAATCCTCCCAAGTCGACCCTCCGCTCAACACTCCCCTGGCCCACTGTCTCCCGCCCGGGCTCACCTGTCCTCCATTATTCTCTGTGCGGAACTGGTACTGGATGTTGTGGTCGCCGAACGCCGCCTGCTGGACGCTGGCGATGGCCACCGCCGTCTGCTCCTCCGCCCCAGGGCCGTCCCCGCCTACGGTCGAAGGAGGGTAGGGGCGATGGTCAGCGGTCGCGCGAGCCTGGGCACCCCTTGCCCTCCCCGGGCGCAGGCTGCGGCCCCGGTGGGCCTCGCGAGCACTCACCCTCCTGCAGCTCGACGCCCTCCTCTGCCTCGGGTCCTTTGTCGTGACTGCGGGGAGGGAGGGCAGAGGGGGTCAGGGCCGCCCGCATCCCCGCCCCTTTGCTCAGGTGCAAGGCCCCCATCCGGCCCGGCCCGGCCCGGCCGGGGGCTGGGGCTCCGCTAGGGCCCGGGGCGGGGGGCATCAGCACGGTCCCCCCTCCCTCGCGGCCTCCATTTTGAGCTGGGCCCCGCGGTCGCTCGGGATCATGGCGGCCCGGCTGCAGGCCGAAGGGCCGGAGCCAGGGCGCGGGGGCACGGACCGGCCGGGCACCCTTACCTGGCGGCGGCAGCAGCGGTGGCCGAGGCAGCGGGATCCAGACCCGGGTCCAGCATGTCCATGGGGGGGTGGGGGCGGGGGGGGGCGCGCGGCCCGGGGGGAGGGGAGGGGTGGGGTGGGGTGGGGAGGGGAGGGAGGGGAGGGGGCGGGCGGCCGGGGGGGGCCCCCGAGCCCGGCGCTCACGCCGCGCGGCAGGAGGGGACGGAGGAGACACGGGAGCCGCTCGCGCTGATCACGGGGACAAACAGTGGGGTCATGTGAGGAGGAGATGCCGCCGCCGCCGCCGCTTTTCCTGTAGCCGCCGCCGCCGCCGCCTCCGCCCGCTCTCTTGCCAGCTCGCGGCAGCTCTGGGCTCCGGGACGCAGCACGGCCGCCCCCCGCCCGCGGCCCTCGGGCCTTCTTCCCCGAGCCGCCGCCGCCGCGACTTTTTTTTTTTAACCCGGCCCGCCCTAGACGGCCGCCGCCTCTCCCCTAGGTCGCCGGCTCGAGCGTCAGCCGCCCGGCCCGGCCCAGTCCAGCGGCAGATCGCTGCTGCAGCGGCCGCCGCTTTCTATTTTTTCCTCCTTTTTTTTCCTTCTTTACTTAAGCGGCGCGCGCGCGGCGGCGGCGGCGGCGGCGGCGGCGGCAGCGCGAGCCCCGGGCCGACGCGCGCGCGGGGAGGGCAGCCCCCGGGGAACGCGCACGCTGTTTGTCTCGGATGGCGGGCGGGCGCGCGCCGGCCGGGTCTCGGCGGGGCGCCGGGGCGCTGCCCCGCTCCCGGGCCGCCTGGCACTCGCCAGCGGGCGGCCCGGGTGGAACGCGGGCCCGGATGGAACGCCAGGGGACGAGGCAGGCTGCGGGGTTTGGAGACTGTGGTCGGGGGACGGGGGGGCGTGAGTGGAGTGGAACGGTAGAGGAGCGCGCATGCGCGCTCCCGGCGCTTGGGTTAAAGTGCATGAAGGCGGAGGCACGGGGCGCATGCGCACGCCTGGGCGGGGCCGGGGCGCGCACGCAGGGCGGGGCGGGGCCAGTGTAGGGTACGTACTCCCTGCCTAGGGAAGAGGGCGCAGGCGAAGCTGGTCCTCTCCTGGCCCTGGCAGGTCCCCGAGGAGGGGGCACGCGGCCTCGTGCTGACACAAGTCAGCTCTCCGGGGTCCCCACCTCACGCAGCAAAACAAACGCTTCCCTCCACAATTACGCTTTGTGATCATATATTTTATTAGACTTAAAAGAGGAATATCATCAACAGTTCCTCAAATTTTAAAAAAGTACAAAACTACATACAAAACGAAATCAGACGACTAAACTTTCCCGACTCAGGGCCAAGTTCTGCAAAGGAGAAAGAAAAACAGGGTGTGAGTTCAGGAGGGCTGGAGGGTCCGGGAAGGGTGCTCAGGCCAGGGCAGGTTGTTCACTCACCTTCTTAAGCTTCCGCTCCCGGGAGGCCTGGGAGTCGGTCTCCGAGTAAGGGGGAGGCGCTGGAGGGTAGTAGTCCTCTTCCTCCCTGTAAGATCTCCTCTCTACTGGCCCCTTTTTCCTCAAGGCCTCTTCCAGAAGCCGCCCATCATATTGAGGGTCCCCAGACCTGGAGCTATCGCTCCGAGCATCCCGGGAGCGTGGGTAGCGGGACCCAGGGTCAGCATGAGGGCGGTCTCTAGACCTGAAGTCATCGAAGCGGGGTTCCTGGGAGTGTGGAAAGCCCCTTGGGTCTTCATGGTCATAGAGGTCATCACGGCTGCGGCTTCGGGGGGGTGCATAAGCTCGGCCTCTCCTCCCACTACTTGGGGGAGACCTCCTCCCGGATTCAGCAGAGCCTGGCCGAGCGAGGTCATCCAGAGCATCCACAGAGCGGGCCCGGGGCCGTCCGGCCCCCCAGCCACTCTTGGGCTGTTCTCTGAAGGGCTCTCGTTCCCACCTCCTGGGACTCCGAGGGGAGTGGTGACCCCATTCCTCATCCTGGATTGGGGTGAGGGCAGGGCCCCGAGAAGGCCGAGCTCTCCAGTCGTCTTCATGGAGGGAGGTGACTTCACTCATGGCTGTAGGGAAGGGAAGTGTCACTGGCGGCTGGGAGGTCAGGACTTAATGCCAGGAGCTCCCAGGTCCAGCAGCGTTACCACTTGGCTCACACACACTCTACAGGACCCTAGGCTTCTCATCTGTTAAGGGATGACATGCAGTGGCCATACACTTCTCACTGTGGCCATGGCAGGGAAGGAGGTACTATGTCCAAGAATTACAACAAGCATCACTGGGACAAGTCATCAGGGAGACACGCCCCCCCCCTCTGGAACCCCTCAAACCCCAAGGCTCCTCACCCCTCTCTACACGGCTGCTGGGGGGGCCAGGTCGAGAAGGGTCGAAGTTGGCCAGTTCTTTCTCCATGTAGTACAGGACTCGCATGGAATCGTCCTGCTGGTTGGCCTGTATCCTGTAGCCACTACGGACTTCTAGGGACAGGAAACAGAAGTGATCAGTTTGGGTGCTGACCCAGCCCCCCCCCCCCCCCAGGCATGTCCAACTTTGTAACACTTGGTTCTTACCAGAGGTCACACTGCTATCTGTATCACGAAGTAGGGGTACCTGGGAGCTATGGCCACCTACTGGGGGAGACTGATTGTTACTGGCTGACCTCTGGAGCAAAGCCCTCCATTCCTAACCCCCACCCCTGCCCCCAGTCCCCTCTTCCTTCCAGCCCCACACCCCTTAGTGCCCAAATGCCCAGCCTACCCCTGCCCCAGTTGCTCCTGGCTCCCCCAGACCTCACCTGAGCTGTTCTTGTCGAAGTCTCCAGCGTACCCGTTGTAGACAGTGCCCATAGGAATCATGGTTGTTGGGGGTGGGCTCTTGGCAGGGGGAAGGTAAGCGTAGGTGCTGGGGGCGTAGACGCTCGGGACGCCTGAGGTGGCTGCTTTGCCAGCAGCGTACACTGGTAGGACACACAACATGAGACCGTGGCAAAGAGCCATGCTGCCCTTGCCTGTGATGACAGGTCCGGAAGGACGAGTGCAGGGACCTTCTCCCCATCCCCTCAGTTGGGGAGCTTCCCTGGGGACTTGGCTGGTTCCTGCAGGTCCATCTTCATTGAGTCCACACCTCCTGTGATTCCTCAGAGCTCTGAGGATGGGGGTATACCCTGGCAGGCCGCAGCCCCAATCTGGCAGGCCAATGTTTTGTTTCACATTGTGATGGTTTACCAACATTTGTTGAGGTTTTACATAAAAATCCCAACTCTAGCCACCTTATCAGAAGATGTGGCCACCTGGGGCCTACATTCTTATAGAGCAACAGGGGGCAAAGGTGTGCCTTTAGGTAAAGCCCAGGTGTTGGACCCACAGGCTGAAATATTCCTGTTGGCAGCTGAGCCCCAGCTTTAGAAAAGGAATCATCTGGTGGGAGGGGGTAGAATCCTATACCTGCTCCCCTATAAGGCCTGCTGGGTCCTCCCCATGGTGTCTTCCAGACCTAGACACCATAGGGAGTGTGTCTACTATTTCCAGCTCCTGGGCTGCACCCACTCACTCTGCCTTCACCCGCTCCCGGTTCTAGACGACAGCTCAAGGGCAAATCTTGCTGCCTTCCTCACCAGGCCACAGGCTGCATTCCGGTGGCTGTGCTTGCAGCCAAGTCACTGTGCCTAGGCAAGCTGCTGCTTCCCTGGGCCTCTACCAGGAAAGCGGGGGTGGGGGGGGACAGGCTCAGAAAGGTTCCTTCACTGCGGACTCAGTCAGGAAGCAAAAGGCTCAGTAGTCCCCCCAGGAGAAGCCCCTCGGTAGCTCAGTGATTGTTCAATGATCTGCTGAGGGAGCCGCTGCTTCCAGATGGCCCAGGAGGGCTGTGGCCGTCACTAGGATTGTGGAGTACCACAGCCTCTGGTAGGGCATTAATGGGGCCTCAGTTTGTGGTAACAGACTCAGAAGGAATTTGCAGTCTTGGCCACAGCCCCAGCCTAATTTGTGGGGTAACTGCAAATTTAGTTATAGCCCTTGAGGGTCCCTTCCCACCTGTGAAATGGATGAAGATACACTGCCCGAACCAGAAGCTCTCTACTCAACATGACAACAACCACAGCTAGCACAGGCCCGAGGGCAGTGGACTTTTTCCAGGGGAGTGATATTTTGAGGAACCAGTTTGCCCACCACTGAGCTCAATGACCACAGAATTAGCCAGCACACATGGAGCCACAGCCCTGGGCACTCAGTCTCCCCTTAATGCTCATGACACCCCATGAGGTGGGAGAACAGGCTTGGAGAGGGATCACTGCTTGTCCGAGGTGTGGGCGGCAGGGCTCTGATTTGCTCTCTGGCCCCGGGTCATGGCCGATGCTAAAGGCAGCAATGTCCAATGGCTAGTGGGTATGGGACACCTCATGTAGACCCAACCGTGCGCTAAATGCCGGACACACCAGTGTCCCACGTTCACCCTGCACAGAGGCCTCTGCCACAGCCCCATTTTGGAGAAGAGGAGACAGAATGACATGGGGGATTCACTGGGCTTCCAAACAGGTAAGGAGGCAAGCCAGGCCTCAAACGTCCATCTTGCAAAAATCGCTTGCGATTCAACTATTAACGTAGCTCGGACTGCAGTACACTAGAATGATGGCATGTGTGTAAGCTTGAAATGTAAGTATACAATGCATCTATCTGGAGTACCTGGGTCATTCTGTCCATCACCTGCTCTCTACTGGCCTAGAAATGGCCAGGTGCCCTGAGGAGCAGGTCTGTCCCTCTTTTGGTCTCATGTTCTAAGTGCTCCGCACTTGTAGTGACTTGTTTCTAGCTGTCAAGGTCATCTGTTCATCAACGAAAGACATGGTGAACTTGACCACAATAAAGGAAAAGGTGGAAGTGTTGACTGACTGACGAGCAGAGAAGCATACTTTCATGGCCAGTTTTCAGTGCAAGAGACTAGGTGTCACGTACGTGTGAATGCAAGAAATCGGCCCACATAAACGTCCACGTCAAAGTTGATGAAAATTTCAAAACAACAGAGTGCTTGTCTACCCGGACAGTCCCTGCAGAGGGAAGTGGGGCAGCGGGGGCGGGGAGACTCACTTTCTTCCTCCTCTCCCCTCTCCTGTTTCCTTCCCCAGCCCTCAGGCTCTGCTCTGATGGGCCAGGCATGTCTTTAAACATAGTATCCTTGTGAAATCCAAGTGCTTGTGTGGAGAGGTTTTCAAATTTGTTTAAATTATCTGATGCTATAAACCTTGTTTGGTGTTTTACCTTTTTCACATAAGGTTTTGTTTTTAAAGGGAGATTTACTTTCTAGTGACTGTTTTGTACTATGTAAATTTTTTTTTTTTTTTACCATCTGTATAGATTATACTTTCAAAAAGAAAAACGAAGATTCAAAATAAATTAAAAGTTGACGTACGTAAATAAAAATCTAGACCCACTGGTCCTCCTTGGCCCACTTTCTCCCAAAACGCTCACTTCCTAACCTCCACCAGTGGCACCTCCCCCCAGGACCCAGGGTCATTGAGGGGGGTGAGCACTCGAGGGGCACTTACAAGCCTCCGGGCAGCAGCACTTGTCCGGGCAGCAGGGGCACCTGACGTAACAGCAGCAGGTGTGTGGGCAGCACTGACACCAGCAGATGCCCAGGAGGAGGAAGACAAGGAAGACAGCCAGGCAGACAACCACCACGAAGAGCCAGTCTGCAGAGAGATGGGAACAGGCCCTGAGCCAGGAGGCCGGGCGGGAACAGGGACACAGGCACAGGAGGGCAGTGCAGAGCCGGGTGGGGCGAAGCTACTTGCGAAGCTCGTCGGGGGAGCTGCAGCCCCGGCTGGAGTCTCCACGCCAGAAGCTGGGGCGCAGCAGCAGAGGGATGCCTACTCCTCTACAACCCAGGCCAGTCCCAAAGGAACCCCCCAGGGCGCATCGGGACAAGGCAGAAGAGGAGAGGTGACCTGGCCAGAGCAGACAGGCTGTAGCCTCAGAGAGGGCTAGAGAGCAAGCTGCCCAACAAACCCCAGGAGAGGACGACAGGTACCAGTCACAGGAGCCTCCTGCCTGCACCCAGGCCCATGCTCAGCCATCCCTGCCCACCCAAGGCCCAGGGCCAGGTCACTAGATGCCAGGAGTTGGAGTCAGACAAGGTTAGTGAGGGTCCACAGCGAGCGGTATTTAGGGTGGGAGAGAAAACTTAGAAGACGTAAGTGGTGTGGGGGGGCTCCACCCCCGTACCTTCCATGGGCCCCGCCTGAAAACCAGGTAAGAGCTCAGCCACCCCCGAGGTCCTGCCTGGAGGGACAAAAGAGAGACATATTATGCTGGCAAGGGCCAGCCCAGGCTGCCCCTCCCTAGAAGCCCAGCTCCAGGCTTATCAGGGCGGAGGTCCGCCCTACATCAGAGGACGGGCTGGTGGCCTAGGAGGGTCAGAGCCCATGGTTCCTGCCCTCCACCCCATCCCCCACCCACATGGGTGCTATTTTCCAGAAGGCTTCCATCAGGTAAGTGACCCTCTCTCATGCCTCGGGATTCTATTGTCCAGAAGGGTCCCAGTACATGTCCCGTGGGTTCTGAAGGTGAGACCTCAGGTTGAGCACTGAGTCTTTCCTACTGCCCCAAAGGGTTGCATCCCATGTGATAAGGACAGTCCCGTGTCACCAGGCGTAGTAGGCACAGTGTCCTAGGGCCCTTGAAAATGTTTTACACTCAGGAGAAAAAATATAGTAATACCAAATATACAATAACAAGTTGTCTTTATAGCAAGGTAATCATAAAAAATATATATATTTTATATACATATACATATACATATATATATATATATATATTTCTTTTTTAGTGCAGAGGAAGAGGCCCATGAAGGCAAAAGTGCCTGCAGCCCCTGAAGTCATAGCCTGGCTGGTGCCTTCCCTTGGGCGCCATGGTCGCTGTGCACCCACAAGCATACCGCAGGGACATCCGCACACCCAGCCCTCCACCGACACCTCTACCCAGAGCTCATGCACTCCGTGCCACGTGCCCCATCGAGGGGCTTCCACCGTCTACACCAGCAGTTCTCAAAGTGTGGTCCTGTCCCCAGACTAATGTTCACAATGACACTAAGCCATTGTTTGCCTTTTTCACTCTTGTTCTGTCATGTGTGTACAGTGGAGCTTTCCAGAGGCTCTGTGACATGCGATGACGTAGATCATCGCTTTGATGGTGATGAATTGTGTCCTTGGTTACCCTGCTTTAAAACGTTTCTGGTTCCGCCCTGGCCGGTTTGGCTCAGCGGTTAGAGTATCGGCCCGCAGACCAATGAGTCGCAGGTTCGATTCCGGTCAAGGGCATGTACCTCGGCTGCAGTTTGTCCCCGGCCTTGGTCGGGTCGTGCAGGAGGCAACCAGTCAATGTGTCTATCACGTCAATGTTTCTCTCTCTCTCCCTCCTTCCCACTCTATCTGATAATAAGTTGAAAAATACCCTCAGGTGAGGAATTTAAAAAAATAAAAGGTTTCTGGTTTCAATTCCTTCGATGTTAACCAACTATTGATAGAACCCACAAAAAAGTTAAAAACTCTTTTGAGCTCCTCGGTACTTTGTCAGAACATAAGGAAGTCCTGAGACTGCATTTTGAAAACGGCCAATGCAGACTGCATTTTACCAAAGGACACGCAGAGGTGCTCTGTCACTGGGGCATGCATTCTGCTGCCCACAGGTGGATCTGAGCGCCCTGGAGCATGCCCATCATGTGTGCTTACTCACACATGCGTTTCCTGGCATCATGCGTGCAATGATGGCAGTGTATGGCCCGGTAGCATCTCACATACAGCACGTCACACGAGGCTGTATGTGTTGGCTGAGACTGGAGCATCTGGCTAATGGCCACATTCCTCCACATATGGCAGGGGGACCTCATGGCCAGACAGGGGCTGCTGGTGGCTACCCTACCCTGTCCCTGGCCTGAAAGGAACACTCACTGTATTAAGCCACAAACACCATCCCAGCATGGCAAAGGGCCAGGTCCCTGTGCTCTGGTCAGGGCCTATGGGGTCAGATGTAACCCTGGAGATGTGACAAAAGGTGGGTCCAGCTCCCTCTCAATTATATACACCATCAACCCCCCTCACTCACAGCCAATCATCTCTAAACATTTCTGAATTCTTAAGAAATGAGACGAGAGGAGGTCGCGTTCCCAATTCTCTCCACTCTTAGTTTGGTTTTGGCTTAACTTGAAAGGTGGGGGGAGGAGTCGCTGCCTGGGGTGCAGGGTACAGATAAGCCCAAGTGACTGGTAGGTGAGGGGGAGCAAAGCAGGCGACAGAGCCCAGAGAGTAAGCTGGAACGCACCACAGAAGTGAGAGAAGAGGCCCCCTGTCCCCCCCCAGGCCCTCAGGGCCCAGCCCACTCACCCAGGACGATGAGCTCCGCATAGGCTTCGTTGTTCCCCTGGAGGTCCTGGGCCGAGACCACAGAGCAGTAATACACACCACTGTCCCCCCAGGCCGTCTGGTCAAAGGTCAGGTCAGCATCTGTACGGGAAGAGTGTGAAGCCACTGCAGAGGCTGAAGGCTACCCCCTTGGGGACGTCAGGGGAGGGGGCAAGGGAACAGGGCTCAGATGCACTGCGTGGCAGTGAAATAATCCACACCAGGCAGGGCTCGCTCGTAGGCTCTGTATTAAACATCTGACTTGGAGTATTTCAATAATCTGCGAGGTGGGCAGTGTTACCTTTCCTGGTTTATGGATGAGATGACCAGACCCGCCCAATGTCCAGCTCATCTGTGGTCTTGACTCCAGAGCCAGCACTTCAGACTTATAACCATTTTCTGTAACCACCTCTCAAAGCAAAAGTCACCTCCCCCAACATGGACTACCAGGGAGCCGGCTGTAGCCCAGGGTGTGGGTCCAGGGCAAAGAGGCAGGGGTAAGTAGCTCAGGTTCCAAGAGTACGGGTATGCGCAGGCACGAGAAAGGGGGGCGCGCGCGCATGTGCGAAGAAGAAAGCCGGACCGTCCCAGCTCCCTAACCCATCCACTCGTCATCAGCCCCACTGTCCAGGTCAGGCGCAGGGCTTGGGGACGCTCAGGTCTGAAGCTGCCCCAGGCAGGGAGCCTGTTAATTACACCAGTAATGAAAGTCTGTTTCCTCTCTATTCCCCAGCCCCTAATTAGTGAAATCCCTCCAGCCAGGGTGGGACAGGGTGGGACCCAGTGGGCAACTCCGCCTGAGGCCCATGAAGGACAGAAGATGGGAACACCCCCAGAGCCACCAGTTTCTCCCCAGAAGCTCTGGCCCTCCGGCCCCTGCTGACCTGCCTACCGCCGTGCCCCATGTACCCACTGCCCTTCTCCATGACAGCCGAGGGCAGCACCCGAGTTGCCCCGGTCTGCAGCACCTGGCACCCACCAGAGCATCAGCCAATTGCCAAAGAAATGAAAGAACCGGAGCCTTCCTCCTTTGGAAGATCTCACATCCACAGAAAAACCCTCCTTTCAACAATGTCTACCTCCACCACTCCAAAAGCCTTACCTGGCTGCCACAAGGCCCTTGGCATGATCTGGCTACCTACCAGTTACACCAGCCTCGTCCCCGCCACTCACCCCCACTCACTAGCCCCTGGACACTCTGGCCTCCTCACTGAGCCCCAACACGCTGGGCCCACACCTGCCTCGACTCGCGCTCGCGCTAATACTTCTGCCTGGCACTGGGTTCTCAGACCCTCACAGGGCTGGTTCCATCCTGCGCGATGGTCCCCACCCCACTGCTAAATTACATCAGCCGGTTTAAGGGCTGACACCCCTGATCCTACCCAGGAGAATGTGGGCTCCATGCAAGCAGAACCTGGTCAGTCTCAGTGACTGCTGAGTCCCCAGGGCCTGGCCAGGACCCAGAAATGAACCCCTTCCCTCCTCTCATTGACCTCCCTTAGCTTTTGTAGTCTGTTCAGCATTCTAGACATGTGGCTTTATTCAAATAGGCCCTTGATACTGTCAATATTCACATACTACTGAAAGCATCCTATGTTCTGAGGCAAGTGTACTCAGGAGCAACAGTTACCAAAGTGCAATCCGTGGATCCTGGGGTTCCCCAAAACCTCTTCAGAGGATCTCAGAGATCAAAATTACTTGCATAATACTAAGATGTTATTTATCTTTTCACTTAATCTCTGAAGGTACTGTGGAGTTTTCCAGAGGCTACATGACATGTACTGTCACAATTTCTACTCAGCTGGACTTCAAGGAGATGAGCAAAAAGATAAAGCAATGAGCCCTGACCGGTTTGGCTCAGCAGTTAGAGCGACAGGCTGTGGATCAAAGAGCCGCGGGTTCAATTCCAGTCAAGGGCACGCACCTCGGTCGTGGTTCAATCGGGAGGCAACCAATCGGCATGTCTCTCTTTTTTCTCTCTCCCTCTCTCTCACTCTATCTGCAAATCAATGGAAAAATATCCTTGGGTGAGGATTTAAAAAAAAAAAAAAAAAAAAGGATATGGCAACAGTGTAGTTTTCATTAAAGTTTTTTGTTTTGTTTTGGAAAATATGGTAACATTTTCATTAAAAGTATGTTATCCAGCCCTGGCCGGATAGAGCGTCGGACTGCGGTACAGAGAGACCCGGGTTCGGTTCCCGCTAAAGGGCACGTACTTCGGTTGCAGTTTGTCCCCGGCCCTGGTTGGTCGTGCGGGTGGCAGCCACTCGATGTGTCCCTTTCACGTCGATGTTTCTCTCTCTCTCCCTCCCACTCTATCTGAACAAAATATGGAAAAAATGTCCTCGTGTGAGGATTTAAAAATAAATAAATAAAAGTATGTTATCCATACTAACCTATAAAGAGTTTATCACTGTCACTTAAAATATTATTATTATTATCCTCACCTGAGGACATTTTTTTGCACTTATCTTCAGATAGAGCGGGAGGGAGAGAGGGAGGGAGAGAGAGAGAAACATCAATGTGAGAGAGACACATCAACTGGCTGCCACCCACACGACCCCAATAGGGGCCAGGGAAAAACTGCAACCGAGGTATGTGCCCTTAGCGGGAACTGAACCCAGGACTCTCTGTTCTGTGGGCCAACACTCTAACCACTGAGCAAAACTGGTCAGGGCTAAAATATTTCTAGAAACTTCTGTTTGCTAGCTATATAAACAAAGTACTTTGAGGACCTCAGTAATTAAGAGTGTAGAGGCCCAGCCCAGCAGGTGTGGCTCAGTGGTTGAGCATCATTCCCCGTCGGAGCACATGCCTGGGTTGCATGCAGGAGGCAGCCGATTGATGTTTATCTCTCATTAATGTTTCTCTCTCTCTCTCCCTCTCCCTTCCTCTCTCTGAAATCAATTTTTTTAAAAAAAATTAAGAAAAAAGGAGTCTAGGGGCCCTAAGACTAACTTTGAGAAGCACTGCTATGACCACAGATATAAACCCCTGCCCACAGAACAGACCTTGACTAGGAAAGACAAGTAGAACATGTACATATATGGCACATCAGGTTGTGGTAAGCAGTATCGATAGAGAAAAACAATCAGGGAGGGCAGACAGAAAGTGCCAGTGTAGACGTGGGGGTTGGGCAAGTTAAAGTAGTCGGGTGAAATGAAGCAGTGGGGGGCACGACGCCTCTCCATGGTCACATGTCTAGCCACCAATTACTGAGTTCTTACCGTGTGCTGGGTCCCTTTGCACGTATTCTTTCAAGGAATCCTCATCAAACTCTTAACTACATTCTCCCAAACCCTCTGAACTCTCCAGAACACCATCGCTTTCCCACCCTATCTTTAAACCAGACTCTGAGCACTCCTGTCCAAAACCAGAGTTCAAGGGCAGGCCCCTGCCCAAGGGCGAGAGGTGAGCAGGAACCGCTGCCAGAGCGAGAGTTTACGGGCCAGGAACTGAAATCTGGGCTCCCGGGGCCCGGACCCAGGCCTCAATGTGTTTTGTTTGGCCTGCATGATGTTTCCAAAACCCAGGAAAAATATGGATTTCCAGCTTCTTTTGATGAATTCTAAGGCCTGGGCCCACCTCCTTCCTGCAGGGCACACCCTGCTCCCAGTCTGTCCTGGGTCTGGTCCTGACACATGGGCTGGGCGTGGCCCTACCTGTGTCGGGTTCAGGGAGCAGATACAAGTACCCGGTTGGAAACAGAAGCTGGGCCTCCGGTTCCGTATCCTCACACTGCAGAGGCGGCCCTCACAATCTCGGGGATCCCATGGGCTCTCTGGTCGTGTTACTGAGTTGGGGGGGGTGAGCACATGGACCCCAAATAGCCTGAGGAGGTAGAAACAGGACTCCTATCCAGACACCCGTCACCCAAAGCAGGGAGGAAAGGAAGGGGTACGGGCCCCACCCAGCTGAGGGACTCAGGGTGAAGCACCATTTCAGTTTGCCCAGAACTACTTTCACTTCAAACCTGACACTGGAGACGGCGGAACACCCCTGGGAAGTCCACTTTTCCCCACTCTCTGGGCTGAAAGGGAGGAAGCCCCCATGGCTACTGGGTTTCCTGAGAGGACGTCCATACAATGGATGCTCACATCTGGTATCAAAGCAGGCCCAGATCAAGGCAGCTTGGAAGACCTGGGCCTGGGAGGCCCCCGGAGCATGAAGAATCTGCCCCCGCTGCGGCCCGAGGGTCACTCTGCAGCCCTGGACTCAGAGGGGCTCTTTGGCCAGTCTCCAAGGGCCCTCTTAACACCTGGGCTGTCCTAGGGCTGCCAGTCAGCCAAGGCTGGTCCAGGCAGGAGAGGTCCCTGGGATATGGGGGAGGGGCCAGGACAGGTTGGCCCCTAAAGAAGCCCTTTGTCCTCAAGAACAGCTGAGCTGCCCGTGGGAATTCAGGGCAGGTCGGTCTGGTTCCTCCTCGAAAGAGGACTGTCAGGCTCAGTGTTTCATCCATGGTCTAGACAGAGTGAGGAAGGGGTGTGCCCAGGCCCTGGTCTCTTGGGGTCTGCAAAGGGACCCTCCTTTTGCCCCTCTACCCCCATGCCCAAGATTGAAGCCCTAATCTCGTTTAAGACAGTGAAAGGATAAATCCATGAAGTGGTGCCCATCACCTTCCTCTCTGCCTGCTGGATTCTTGAGGACCCGGTCCCAGTCCCTCCGCAGAGCTTTGCAGAGGTCTTGAGGTGCATACCCGAGTCACTCCATTCGGCACATCACCCAGGTCTGTTCGTCTGTAGCACTTAGTGCTCTCTAACATTCTCTGACTCTTTCTGTTTACTGCCTACCTCCCCCATCAGCCTGTCACCTCCTTGAGGGCAGGTATATCAGACGTCCTGATCACCACTCCATCCCCAATGCCTAGCACTTAGATAATGCTCGGTAAATACCAACTGAATGGATAAATGAATGAACAACTTCCTCACTGAGGTTATGAACAAGGGCTCTCAGGGCTGCCTGGGTTCACATCCCAGCTCCAGCTCTGTGCACCTGGACGACCTACTTCTTAACCTCTCTGTGCCTGTTTTCAAGTGGAACGTGTGGACATGAGGACTCAGTGGGAGTGTGTGTAAAGCGCCTGGCAAATCACAGACTTTCTCCATTAAAATCTCTCACCCCACCCTGGCTAAGCAAAGGAGTTACCAGCTTATAGACTAGACCCAAAGTGGCTGGTCTAGAATCCCAGCTGTTGCCAGCTGTGTGACCCTACACAAGTCATTTTGCCTCTCTGGGCCTCTGTAAAATGACAATGACAGAATTTACTCACACAATTACTGTGTGGTCTAAATGAGTTAAGCCACTTAACCTGGACTAGAGCCTGGCACACAGGAGGTCCTTTGTACGTGGTTACAGAAATTTTACTTAATACTGTTGGTAGTATTAGTATTCTAGAACGCCTGCCTCTCTCTCCATTCCCCGCTCTTCTTCATTTCCAAGAAGATATATGTTATCTTATCTCCTTCACTGGGTTGCAAGCTCCACGAGGGAAAGGATTTGATCACTTTCTTTACTGCTGTATTGCCAGGGCCTCAAACAACACCTGGTATGTGTTAGGTGCTCAATAAATCTTTGCTGTTAAATAAAGGAATGGATGGATGGACAGAAGGATCGTCTTTCTGTCAGTCATTTCAGACACTGGCACAGAGGAGCTTCCAGGTGGCAGACAAGGAGCCTGAACAAGCTGTCTGCAACCCCATCATCCCTTGCCTTCTCCCTTGCCCCACCCGACATACTTCCTGTTATGGTGATCCTCCGGCCCTGGTAGTAGTCTCCCAGGGTCACAGCATTGCCCTGCTTGGTGGCCACAACCCTGACGGTGCGCACGCTGTCCTGGCACTCCACATAGGGGTTATAACCCGGGTTACCAGCCGCCAGCTGGGCATTGAGTTGGTTGTCAACACTGGCTGGAGAAAAGGCATCAGCGACGCGGTCCCGGCAGAAAGACTTGTACTTCCAGATCACAATGGGTGCCGTGGGTGTCGTGGTCAATTGGTAGGTGCAGGGCAGGGTCACCGGCTGGAAGAGGATCACCACGTGGTAGGGGTCTGACACAGTCACCTGGATGGCACTGGTAGGAGCTGAGGGCAAGAGAAGAGTCGGTAGGGACCACTATAAACTCTGGAAAGTGCTTCAGCAGAAATGAGCAACATCACTTGTCACCAACTTGACACTTACAAGTATATGGTTTTTCAGAGAGCCTGGCTCACATTGTTCCTTAATCCCCAGGACTGGTGAGGCAGCTCTGATAATCATGCCCATTTTATAGACCCACAGGGCCGAAGTTGCAGGTGCAAGGTCAGACAGCCAGATTTCTTGGAACATCCTGTCCAACTCTCTTCCCAGAGTGTGTCCTCTGAACCACCCCAGCCCCCTCTCCCCTTGGCCATTTTCTCACAGAAGGGGCTCCTCTCTGTGGACTTACACAGGCAAGCCTGAATGGCCACACCACAGTGCTGGAGGCCACACTTCAAAAACCACCACCATTGTTTCAAATTACCCCCACTTTTGTGGATTGGAGGGTTCCTTTTGGAACTGTTTGAACTGCTTTGTCATGGAGTAATCAAAGCCCCACAATGTCTCCATCAGCGTCCCACCTCACCCTACTCAAAGCCATCTCAAATAAACACGCCAAAAGTGATCGCAGAAAGATAAAACTCCCCCACCCCTCACCCAAACAAACATCTGATCCAGTGAAAGCTTCCAGCAGAAGATGGTTTCAAACCAAGTTCAGAAGTCCATCCCATCAGACCCTTACACACTGATACTTTGGAGTCTAAGGGACATGGGTGGGGAGTCCCCAATCCCACACCCACCGGGGGCCTGGGCACTGTTTCTTGATCTCTCCCTCCAGGATGTGTCTGATCTAGCCCTCGAGTGCCCGATCCCCGTTTCCCCAGGATTTAGAAATGTCCCAGCCTTTCCTAGTGATCAGGTGGTCCCTTCAGCCCTGCCCTACAAAGAGTTCTATTCTCCTGGCCGCTCCAGGGTTTTCGATCCCGGAGTTTCACTTCCTGCTATCTCTGAACAAGGGCGGGTGAGCGCTTCCAGCGAATGAAGGAATTCCCCTCACACTGGCACACGAGGGATCTCCCGAGACCCTGTGGGTCGGCAGGTCCTGGTCTTTCCGATCCCCTCCCCCCACTCTCCTGCCTCCTCCGCGGTGTCGAACTTCATCCATCCCCTTCTGTAATGCCCTCGCGCCCTTCCGCGGCACCAGGGGCCCCGCTCTCCGTACCTGTGCACCAAGTGCCGAGAAAGAGCCACACGAAGACGGCCGCGCCCCAACCCGGAGGGCCCGGGTAGAAGCCCAGCACCTCGGTCAGCCGGCGGCCAACGGGCGCCATCGCGGCGGTCCCGGCTATTCTGGACCTCGCGTCCCCTGCTGGGTACTCCGAGGGTAGGGGGCGCGGCGCGCACCAAGGCAGGGAGGGGTGCATGCTCCTCCCCTTCGCAGTTCCGTTCTTTGTCCCTATTCCAAGCCCACTCTGCCCTGTTCTAGGATTTTAATAAGCGGAAACAACGTGGATGAAGAACGCTTCCAGCTTTCGGGGAGAAACTGCTTGACTCACTGTGGTTCTCCCAGTCACTCCACCCCCTGCGCGCTCTGGGGAATGGACCGGCCCAGGTACACAGGGCGAGAACGGAGGGCTGGGCAAAGGGGTGGGCGGCGGAAGGGGCTCCTCCACCTCCCCGCCCGGAAGTGGGCTGGCCCAGGTGCGCTCCGGCCCCTAGGGTCGGAACCAAGTGACCAGCCCGCTGGGAGGGCGCCTATAGAGCTGGGATCCCGACTGGACGCCTCCTGCTGGTGCCAAGCCGAGCAGAGTGTGACTCACGAGAACTGAGACTCAACTGGGGTGATTCACCTGTTGAGGGGGGCGGGATACGTGCTCACCTGTTCCCTCTCGCCCCTCTCCCAGGCCAGCGATGGGCCCGCCCAGATACACCCTCCGGGGGCGGGGCGAGTCAAGCCGAGCTTGGGGCGGAGAGGGGCTTGTCTCTAGCGCCTGGCTTCTCCACTAATCTTGGGGACCTTCCTGTCCTAGTGGAGGAGGCGCTGTGGGAATCATGTGTCTTTCACTTAATTTTTTTTAAATTGACTTTAGAGAGAGAAATAAATAACATGGGTTTATTGTTCCACTTATTTATGCATTCTTTGGTTGATTCTTATTTGTGTCCCGACGGGATCAAACTGAAACCTTGGCAAACGGGGAGGATGCCCTAACCAACTGACTTCCCCTGCCACAGCCTTGTCTTTCACTTAGATGCCTTTAAAATAAAACAACCAAGTTAAGTTTCTGGAAAACATGCTCTGCCCCCTTTGGGAAGCTCAAGGGGAATCAGGCCCAGGAAAAGTTGGAATTCTACTTCCGAAGTTTTCTCCACCTCCCTTCATTCCCATTTTTTGGTTTGGCCCCCAGGCATCCCTTGCCCTAGGTCATGCCTCGGGAGACCCTGGCTATTAAAGGGGCCCAGCGGAGGCGCAGGACTAAAGACGGTTTTCGGCTAATATTCCCCAGGACTGGACCAACCTGCGCGCTAGACGGGGAGGGCGGAGGCCACCAGAACGCGGGCGCTCAGCGCCGTTCTGCTGCCCCACGATGGTGGATAGGGGCAGTGCGTCCTGGGAACGCTGCGCTTCCTACTAGATTCTCTGGAGGTCGCAAACTGCCCACTCTGGCTAGCCGGTTGAATAATCAGGATAGTTTGTTTTCATGTTAAAATTCAAGTAGGTACCTGTACCTCTGCTCAAAACCTTTCTGTGGCTCCCCGTCCCAGCAGAAACCAAAATACTTACCTGTGGTCTGCTCCCTCTCTGACCTCCCCTGACTCAGTCATCCTGGCCTCCCTTGTTCCCTGGAATGTGCCTCTCAAACCCTCACTTCAGGCCCATTGCCCTTACTACTCCCTCTGCTGGGACACCCTTAGGGAAGGTGGCCACATGACCCTCCACCTCCTTTAGGGCTTCACTGCAAGGGTCCCTTTGCAGTGACATCTCCCCTGGGCACTTTCTATGAAATTTCAACATCCCTCCCCAACTTTCACATAATTTCTTTTTTTTTTTTAAAGCATGTATATATTGATTTTTTAAGAGAGAGATAGAAACATGGATGTGAGAGAAAAACATCAACGGTCTGCCTCCTGCACACCCCCCACTAGGGCATCGTGCCCTGACCAGGAATGAAGAAGGACCTCTCAGGCCATGGCACAATGCTCAATCCACTGAGCCACACTGGCCCGGTTCTCCTTGTGATTTTAATTTGCATTTCTCTAAAGATTAGTGATGTCGCCCTGGCCGGTTTGGCTCAGCGGTTAGAGCGTCGGCCTGCGGTCCGGAGAGACCCGGGTTCGGTTCCCGCTAAGGGCACGTACCTCAGTTGCAGCTTGTCCCGGCCCTGGTTGGGTTGTGTGGGTGGCAACCACTCGATGTGTCCCTTTCATGTCAATGTTTCTCTCTCTCTCTCTCTCCCTCTCCCCCTCCCACTCTATCTGAACAAAATATGGAAAAATGTCCTCGGGTGAGGATAAAAAAAATAAAAAATAAATAAATAAATAAAGATTAGTGATGTTGAGCACCTTTTCATATGTCTATTGGCCATCTGTATGTCCTCTTTGGAGAAGTGTCTATTCAAGTTCTTTGCCCTTATTTTTTTGGTTAATCCTCACTCAAGGATATATATATATATTTTTATCCTCATCCGAGGACATTTTTTCCATTTTTTGTACAGACAGAGTGGGAGGGAGAGAGAGGAAGAGAGAGAGAGGGAAACATCGATGTGAAAGGGACACATCGAGTGGCTGCCACCCGCACAACCCAACCAGGACCGGGGACAAACTGCAACCGAGGTACGTGCTCTTAGCGGGAACCGAACCCAGGTCTCCAGACCGCGGGCGGACGCTCTAACCACTGAGCCAAACCGGCCAGGGCAAGGATATTTTTTTTTTCATTTATTTTTAGAGAGAGTGGAAAAAAGGGAGAGAGAAAAAGACAAACACTGATGTTAGAGAGACAGACATTGATTGTTTGCCTCCCCCACGACCTCTGGGCTCTAACCATTGAGAAAACCGGCCAGGGCCTTTGCTCATTTTTTAATTGGATTGTTTGTTTTCTTAGTGTTGAGTTATATAAGTTCTTCATAAATTTTGGAAATTAAGCTCTTATTAGATGTACCATTGGCAAATATGTTCTCTCATTCAGTGAGTTGTCTTTCATTTTGTTGATGGTTTTCTTTGCTGTGCTAAAGCTTTTGATGTAGTCCTATTTGTTTATTTTTCTTTTGTTTCCCTAGTCCGAGGAGATATACGAGAAAAAAAATATTGCTACAAGAATGTCTGAGATTTTACTGCCTATGTTTTCTTCTAGGATTTGTATGGTTTCAAATCTAACTTGTAAGTCTTTAATCCATCTTGAGTTTATTCTTGTGTGCAGTGTAAGAAGGTGGTCTAGTTTTATTTTTTTGCACATATCTGTTCAATAATCCTAACACGATTTATCGAATAAACTATCTTTAGCCCATTGTAGGTTTTTGCCCCTTCTGTCAAATATTATTTGACTATAAAGGCATGGGTTTATTTCTGGGTTCTTATTCTGTTCCATTGATCTATATGTCTGTTTTTATGCCAGTGCCATGCTGTTTTGATTACTATGGCCTTGTAGCATAGTTTGATTTCTGGTAGCATGATTCCTCCAATTTTATTCTTCTTTCTTAAGATTGTTGTTGCTATACATGCCCTTGACAGGGAATCAAATCTGCAATCGACCCTTCGGTACATGGCCAATGCTCTAACCACTGAGCAAACACCAGCTGGGGCTATATATATGTTTTATCTGTCTTTTCCACTAGAAGGTAGGATCAAGGAGGGCAGAGGCTTTGTCTAACCTGTTCACTTCTGTGATTAGAATAATGGCCAGCATATGGTACGCATTCAGTAAACATTTGTGAAATGGGTGACTGAAGGAAGATCAAGCCTGCGCAATAATTATTTTAAATTTCAGAACTAAGAAGAAGTTTAGGAAAGAGTTTGGGAAGGGGGAAATCTGAAAAATATTTATTTGTTTAAAATAAATTGAGACTCAAATCCTTCCATAACCACATCAAAATTATAACTAAACTAAAGAACAATCATTCAGAACCACCTGAAATCTAGCTGAATTGAGGTCCTACAACTAGGGATTTAAAGAAGCCACAGCTAGACTGGTAGGAGGGGCAGAGACATAGACCGGGCTGGTCTCACACCCGGTTGTCTGGCAGATAAAGATCAGGAATATCTCTGCTGCGGAGGTCTGCCCTGAGGAGTGAAGGGTCCCAGCCCCACTAGGGTTCCAGTGCCAGGAAGACAAGTTCCCATATTTTCTAGCTGTAAAAACCAGCAGGGAGTGTGGCTGAGTGAGACAGTTGCTTCTGGAGTCCCAGGCAGTTCCCCTTAAAGGGCCCTCACATGGACTTACTTGGAATCACTCCCTCTGAGCTCCAGCACTGGGCAACAGCTCAAAAGGCACCAGGGACATATGGAGAGGAATTGAACTGTCTGGCATCAGGGTGAGAACTGGAGGGGCAACTTTCTGCCAGATAAAAGTGCTGGCAGAGGCTGTTGTTCCTTTTCTGAGACCCACCCCCAACAGAGCCAGCAAGCCAGAGCCAGCAGGCAAGTGCCATATGTCAGTCTCCATGAACCTGATTCACACTGTTCAGCTCACCCTGATGATACCCTGAGACCCTACCCCACCCATCTTACAGGCCTATCCAAGCTGTTTTCACTGGCTTTTCCACACAAACTGCCTGTCTTGGCTCATGCTGCAGACTTTCCTAAAATCTCTCAAAGGTTCACAAATTACAAACAAGCAGCATCTGGTCTTGGCATGCCCTGTACATCTTGCTAAGTGGCCTCAGGCCCAGCACTAGCAACAGCCAGCCTTGGTTTGCAGCTTGGCTTCTCCTGGGCATCTCCAAGCCCAGCACAAGTACTAGCCACCTGCAGGTCACTCTGTAGCTCATGCTGGGTTGCCTCAGGCAAGCATGCAATGGCTGACCTTGCATCTCCTAGGAGGCCCCAGAGCCAGTGCACCTGATGGACAGCTTCAGACCATGCCAGATTACAACCCTACCACCTCCATGAGTGACACACTCACAGGGCAGACTCGGCAAGCACCAAAGCCCCACTGAAGCAAGTCCTGTTTCATAGGATCAGCTCCTGCACAGCAGCTTCTCCATTGTAGTCACAGCCAGTCCTTGCAGCTGATTGGCCTGGGGGTCAGTTCCTCCCAGTGATGTCAACAGCAATCAATTCTCAACTACAACAGGACAGTGCACACAGCTCACACAGAGGTGTACCTGGAGCACCCAGCTTGAGTGACTGGAGAGGTTGTGCCACTGGGCCCTACAGGACACCTACTACACAAGGCCACTCTACCAAGACTAGGAAATATAGCAGCTCTACCTAATACATAGAAACAAATTTAGGGAAACAGCCAAATGTGGAGACAAAGGAACAGGTCTCATATGAAAGAACATGAGAAATCTCCAGAAAAAGAACTAAATGAAATAGAAGCAAGCAAACTAACAGATACAGAGTTCAAAACAATGGTTATAAGGATGCTCAAGGAATTTAGTGAGAACTTCAACAACATGAAAAAGGACATAGGAACCATAAAAAAGAATCAGTCAGAAATGAAGGATACACTAACTGAAATGAAGAATAATTTAAAGAGACTCAATAGTAGAGTAAATGAAGCTGAGAATCAAGTCAGCAATTTGAAATATAAGGAAACAAAAAACACCCAATCAGAATAGCAAGAAGAAAAAGGAATCCAAAAAAATGAAGATAGTATAAGGAGCCTCTGGGACAACTTTGAGTGTACCAACATTTGCATCATGGGAGTGTCAGAAGAAGAAAAGCTAGAGTAAGAAAATTGAAGACATATTTGAAAAATAGTGACAGAAAACTTCCCTAACCTGATAAAGAAAATAGACATACAAGTCCAAGAAGTTCAGAGAGTCCCAAACGAGATGAACCCAAAGAGACCCACACCAAGACACATCATAATTAAAATGCCAAACATTAAAGACAAAGGGAGAATCTTAAAAGCAGCAAGAGAAAAGCAGTTAGTTACCTACAAGGTAGCTCTCATAAGATTGTCAGTTGATTTCTCAACAGAAACTTTGAAGGCCAGAAGGAAGTGGCAAGAAATATTCAAAGTGATGAAAAGCAAGGACCTCCAACCAAAATTACTCTACCCAGCAAAACTATCATTTAGAATCAAATGACTGACAAAGAGCCTCTCAGACAAGAAAAAGCTAAAGGAGTTCACCACCACAAAACCAGTATTATATGAAATGTTAAAGGGTCTTTTTTAAGAAGAAAAAAAGATTATAAATATGAACAATAAAATGGCAATAAATACATATCTATCAACAATTTAATCTAAGAAAACAAACTAACCTAACAAGCAGAACAGAAACAGACACAGATACAGAGAACACTTTGATGGTTGCCAGATGGGAAGGGGGGTGGAGGGATGGGTGAAAAAGGTGAAGTACAAAATTAATTAAGAAGTACAAAATGGTTGTTAAAGAATAGTCATGGGGATGTAAAGTACAGCATAGGCAATGTAGTCAATAATATTCTAATAACTATGTATGGTGTCACATGGGTAAAAGACTTATCGGAATGATCACTTAGTAAGTTATATAATGTCAAATCACTGAGGTGTACACCTGAAACTAATATAATATTGTATGTCAACTGTAATTGAAAAATAAAAAATGATTAAATGGCAAAAAAAAGAGCTAAAATGAATTGGGTCATACAGATATCTGTGGGAAGAGCCAAAGACTAGCATGTGCAAAGGTCCTGAGGCAGGAGCCCTTTGCTTTGTGTTCAGGGAGATCAGCATGGCTGGAGGGGTTAGTGGGGAAGGTAGGAGTTCAGAATGGTAACCAGAAGATTTATTCATCTCTCCATCCCCAGTACTAAGAAGTCGTGCCCAGAACATAATAGGTGTTTAGGAAAAATGTGTTGAATGTTTACATATGACACTTTAATGCCAAAGCATGGAGGTGGTAGTGAAAATCCTGAATAGACAAATTAAGTTTCCTTGTATCCCAACAAAGTGGAAGGCTTGGAAGAGAAATGAAATAGGATTGCTAATTTGTTACAAAACAAATGGGGACTATGACCTTACACACCCATGGGGTGTACTCCAGTTCATTCTGCTGCCCAGGATTAAAGACTGAGCTTCATGGGTGACCTCACAATGTCTAGAGTGGTGCCCAGCCCACTGCCACAGTCCCAGGCCATCATGAGGACCATCTTGTGGCTGCTGCTCGGCTTTGCTGTCCCACTGCTGGTGTTCTCTGTCTCCATCACCTGTCCCCATGGCAAGAAATGCCAACTGGCCCTACTTTCCAAGACTGATGTCTTTCTGTACTGCAATTCCTCTGGGGCACAGTGGTTCGCCTACTTGCTGCAAAGTCAGACCAACTGGTCCAACAAACCCCTCGGTGCTTGGGACACAGAAATAATGCCTGAAGGCATTCTCCTCAGAAGTCCATTGCCATCCCAGACGGGCTACTACATCTGTTGGGACAAGAAAGGCAAGCTAGTGGTGCAGTATAAGATTGACTTCCAGGATGTTGACACCCTGCACATTACACACAGAGGCCTGGGCCAAAAGCCCTTGAAGAATGAGACGCTGACTCTAGGCAGCAAGGAGATCGTCTTCACCCACTGGGAGCCCTGGCAGGACTGTAACCACTGTGGGGAGCCCGGGGAGCGCAAACGCCTGGGGTACTGCTATATCCAGAATGCTCTGGGGAAACCTGTGCCCTGCTGGCTCTACCTGGGAAATTCTAGGCCACAGAACAGCCGCATGCGACCTGAGATGCAGATAGAAGCCTGCTATGTCCAGTGTAAAGCATTAACTGTGGAGAACATTATATTTGACAACTTCCAGCTCGATGAGGAATCAGAATTTGCGTGGCTCACCTGTCCCTTGGGATCCATCTATAGGTAATGGAAGCGTGCACCAGCCCTGCCCTTGGCCCCTCGCCAGGCTCTCGCAGTCTGGGAGGCTTCATGGTTAATCCGTGCAGAGAAGGAGGGGCTCTACATGGGTCAGCCCCACAGTCCCTCTGCACTGGCTTCTCCAGATGTTCCTTTGGCAAGAATCCCCTGGTGCCCACAGACTATTGCTTCACACAGGTAGAAGGACAGAACATACTCAGGGAGGGCTCAGCGGGCTGTGCCTGGCCCTGAGCTGGGCAATGCTGTGGATTTGGTAGTAGTCAGATTTCCCGCCCCCAGGAAGCCACCAGCACAGCAGTGAGGCAGCCCAGAGTGGTCAGGGATGGGAGAAGCCCAGGTGAGTGGAGGGGCTGTCCTGGGGGGATCCCACGAAGCTGTGGGGCTCAGAGGCCTCTGACTCATCTGAGAGGGTCAGCAGGCTCAGAGGGTCCACAGGAAAGGACAGCGCCCCAGGCAAGTCCCTGAGGGCCTGCCTCCTGCAGCTCACACTCATGTTCTTGTCTCTCCGCTTGGAGCTCCTGGGAAGCCTCCCCATTGGCCTCCTCTTCCCCGACCCACCTGCCCCTACCCCCATCATAAGAACAACAACCACTCATGGTTTCACTGGGGGCCGGTCCTGGGCAAACGCTCTTCTTCGAAAACCACACCCTCTCGCATCCCTCCTCCCTGGCCCCAGGAGCTGTGGACTCCAAGGAAGTCCATTTATAGATGGGGAGCTGCAGCTGGGGGAGAGACACTCCCTGCCCAAGGAGACTTGTGGTGGCAAGTGGCCGCGCAGACCCTTCATCTCAATACACCTTGGGGTCTCCTTGCCCTCTTTCCCCACGCCCTCCAGCGGCTACCCCTCCCTCGCAAGGGGTGAGTCCTTCCAACGTCTCGGGGCCCTTGCAGCTACGGGCTCTGTGGCATCAGGCCTCACCACCTCCTGCTTGTTTTCTTTCCCTTGCTTATTTCAGCTGTGGCTTCTATTTCTCTCTTTTCCTCATTCTCATATCATTTTGTCTCCTTTCCTCCTTTCTTCCTCCCCCTTTAAGTACAAAAGTAACACCTACTCCCTAAAAAATACCCCAGTTAACAGTGCACGAAGGTGCACTGTGAATCCCTCCTCCCATCTAGACTGGGACGCCTCCTCCCTGGCCTTTGCCAGACAAGGAGTTCCCGAGTGCCAGCCATTGGCAACTTGAGGGAAGAATCAGGAGACGTCACTGAGGCTTCGAGAAGTGCCCAGGTCTCTAGGGAGCCGAGTGGAGTGGCATATCATGTGAGGTTTTTGTCTCAAGCTCTGGGTTCAGCCAGGCTTGGGTTCCAGTCCCAGCTCTGCCATTCTCCAGCTGTGTGACTTTGGCCTGTGGCATCTCCTTAGGCCTCAGTGTCCCCATCTGTAGAATGGAGGTTGTATTCATTTGCTAGATCTGCTAATACAAAGCACCACAAACTGAGTGGCTTAAAGCAACAGGAATTTATTCTCTTACCGTTCTGAACACTAGACCTTTGAAGTCCAAAACCAAGCTGTCAGCAGGGCCACGCGCTGTCTGAAATGCTGGGTAGGATCCTTGCCTCTTCCTCGCTCCTCGTGGTGGCTAATGATCCTGGGCCTTTCTTGGTTTATAGCTGCATCGCTCTCGTCTCTGCCTCTGTCATCACTGGACATTAGCCCCATGTGTCTGTGCCTCTTCTCCTTTCTTTCTTTCTTTTTCCTTTTGAAAAGGGCTGGAGGGCACCCATGGGTCTGGAACTACCCTTGCTAGCAAGAGTGGTTGGCAAGTGAAGGCTTGACTCGAAGGAACCGCTGGGTGAGAGCCAGCCCACTTCTCCTTTTCTTACAAGGACACAGGTCATATTGGATTTGGGACCCAACCTACTGCAGTCTGACCTCGTCTTAACTAATTACATCTGCAATGACCTTGTGTCCAAATAAGGTCCCATTCTGAGGTCCCATTAGAACCTCACTATCCAACTCAGTACAGAGGTCTTGCTGGCTCTGGCCTCGCGGGGTCATTGTGATGTCTAATGGGGCAGATGACCGGGAGACACCAGTGTCTGACCAACTGCTCCACACTGAGTGATTACTGTGTGTGGGTGATTACTGGCCTTGCGGACGTTGTCTTTTGAGCAACTCCTCTGTTCCTCAGCCACGATGGGCGTGTTCTAGGCCTGATCACTTATGCATTTTCCACGTGATCCACGGGCAAGTTTATTCACTTACCACTGAGCGTTTATCAGCCAGGCGCTGTTGCGGTCCCTGGGATGCAGTGCGAAACAAAACGGAGAGAGATTCCTGCCCTCATGGAGCAATAAACAATCACATGAATAAGATGTTCAGAGCTGAGATGGTGATAAGGGCAGAAGTGGGGAGTGGGAGTGGGCGAGGTGGACGTTTCACATGAGGTCAGGGCAGGCGTGTCTGAGAAGGTGTCAGGTCAGCCAAGGCTGGAAGACGGTGCGGGAGCCCAGGGCACTGAGGGCAAGCGTTCCAGTCAGAGGGCACACCCAGGGCAAAGGCCGGGGCAGGACCCTGTCCTGCATGTCAGAGGAACATCACGGAGGCCAGTGTGGCTGGGGCGGAGGGGAGGGGGAGGGGAGGGGAGGGGAGGGGAGGGGAGGGGAAGGGGAGGAGGGAGAGGAGGGGAGAGGAGGGGAAGGGGAGGGGAGGGGAGGGGAGGGGGAGGGGAGGGGAGGGGAGGGGAGGGGGGAGGGGAGGGGAGGGGGGAGGACATGAGACCAGGCTGGCAAAGGAGGCACAGATCACTTAGAGAGCACCCGGCTAATCCCCCCGAAAAACCTCTGAGGTCGGTACAATGACTACACCCCCGTGTTCAGACGGGGAGATGGAAGCCCCCTCAGTCAGGAGTAGGGCTCTAAGCTGCCAGCCGTCCTGACCCCCTTCTCACTGCTGCGCAGTGCTCCTTAGAGGGGTGCTATTTGCTGCTCCTCAAGGAGAGGGTGCTGCTGTCTCCACCTCCTTCAGACATGTGTCCCTTTCCTCCCTGGGGGCTGCAGCTCACCATGTCCTCCTCTGCAGGCCCGTCGTCTGGGAAGCTGACAACAAAGCCCTCAGCTGGAAGGACCAGCTCTCCGGCCAGGAGGTGAGCACGGTCCTGGACCCCTCCAGCGGCGGCGCGCAGCTGCTGGTCTTCCGGCCAGCGGTTTACAGGTGCTTCGTGCAGCAGCAGATGAGGGCGCAGTTCAACCCCAGGTTCGACGTGGATGCGCTGGAGCTTCTGCAGAGAGAGGAAGCCATCCGGCAGCAGGAGGCGGAAAAGGTTCGGAAACCGAAGACCGGCTCCCCCAAGGGGCTGAAGCTGCTGCTGCTGTGGGGCACCGGCCTGGGCCTGCTCGGGATGCTGCTCAGGCTCTTCTGCCCGAAACGGCGTAAAAAGAGAAGCCAGGTGTTGCTGATGAAATAAAGCGAGCCCACGGTGCTCCGGCCCGGCCTCCTGCGCCTTCATGGCCTTCATCGCCTCCACCGCCCTGCGCCCGCCCCACACCACACTCCGAGGCGGGGCCAGATGCCCACGGGCGGCCGAGGGGGCCGAGCTCCTCCCAGCTCCAGGTTCTGCTCTGCACTCACTAGCCACCTCCATCCCACAGCCCAGAGAACTGTGTCGTCATTGGAAATGAGCTCCGTGCACACCCGGGTTGCCAGCTCAAGCCCTGTGTTCCTCACAAGGAGGCGAGGAAGGGGAAAATGAGGCCATTTGGGGGATGGGCGTCTAGGGTCAGTAAACTGGAGCCCCGTCACTCACTGCACTCCTGTAAGGACAAAGGTCTAAGACAGGGATGGGAGTGGGTAACCCTCAGGTCTCCCCCGATCTGCACTGGTCCACTGCCTTTCCTTGCCCATCCCTTGCCCCAGCCTGCCCCAACTGTGCCTACGGCCCTTGGGCTTAGCTCTGTCTCCCCAAGTCCGAAGATGCTGCCGGAGTGGTGGCCTGGGACAGGGAGACACACATCACTCTTCCTATCTTGCAGTGGAAAGAGCCCCCTCAGACCCCGAGAGGGGGAGACAGATCCCTCCACCAGGACAAAGAACCAAGCCATGGTCTAGGCAACCCATGGAAATCACCAGAACTGACTATCTCAGAAATTATATACACTGTTCAGCAGGGTGAGAGTGAGAAATAAAAATATGAATGTTTGTAAAGTGCATTGCCCTAACAGTTCATTGTGAAGCAGCTACAGAACAGATCTGAAGCTTCTAGAACAGAACTTCTGTCACTGAGGAGAGGACAGAGCTCACCGCTCACATACCAGAGACCCAAAGAAGCTTGTGGAATAGGGGAATATTCATGGAGACTTAGAGTGGGTCCGTTGGGAAGCAGAGTCAGAGAAGAACAGTGATCATAATTGCAAATATTTGCGGATCTCCTGACGTGCTCAGAACTCACTCCCTTCACAAACATTATGTCCTTATGGCTACCCATGAGGCTGGGGCTTCTATGAACCTGGTTTGTAGCTGAGAACATCTAGACACAGAGGGCTCAGGCAACCTGCCTGAGGTCACACAGTGAACTTGGGAAGGGGCCAGAGATGGGAGAGTGAAATATGACATCTGAGCGCTCATCCCTAACTGCTCCCAGGAAACCCCTGGTGTCCTGCACCCACAGCGGCCTCTCGCACGTAGGGGCTGGAGGTGGGGCAGCCAGAGCCAAGCCAGGCCCATGACTGAAGTTCACATAATCCACACCCCATGCTGTTGGTGCCTCTCTGTGGCACACAAACCCCAAGTGGCACTAATGATTCCACCTCCCAGAGTCCCCGCCTTTGTGATTCCCTCCTCTTCGGTGTGAACATCTGTGACTCACTTCTAACCAACAGAATAGGGTGACAGTATTGGGATGTCACTCCCTTGATTGGGTTACACTGTATAAGCCTCTGTTTTAGCCAACTAGAGTGAGGGAGCTGACTGGCCTGAGGGAGTGAGCACCATGTCAAGGAAGCCCACTTGGCAGGGAGCTATGGGTGCCCTCCAGGACCTGAGGGTGACAGTCAGCAAAAATTCAGGGTCTGTGCAGACACCCTGAATGAGATCAGAAGCAGATTCTTTTCCAGTCAGCTTGCCTAACACCTTGACCACAGCCTTGGGAGACCCTGGGCAGAAGACTATTGACACAAAGAAACAGGGGAATCAGGAATGTGTGTTGTTTTAAGCTCCTAAATGGGTGGCCATTTTTATGCAGCAATAGGCAACTAATATACCCACTCATACCCCACAGCCCACCCTAGAGATCCCTGCAGCTTCCTGTAGGCACAATGGCTTCCTAACTACCTTCAGGAGCCTGCTGGCCCAGGCATTTGGTGGCGCGCTGGCAGCCAGGCAGTTGGTGCCCACAGAAATGGAAGTGGAGGATGGACATCCAGCTTTCCCAGCCCTGAATGGTACAACTCTGAGGCACATTCTCTCAGAGGACCCCCAACAGCACTGAGCATTGAGTGGATACAGCTGCAACCAGCTCCTTAAAGCACCAGGATCAGTTTACTCGCCCCCCCCCCCCCCCCCGCACTCTCCCTCACTTCTTTAAATATTTTTAGCCCCATATTCCCTTTCTGTCTCCTGGGACTCTGAGGACATAAATGTTAGATCTGTTGTTGTCTCAGGGGTCCCTGAGACTTCATTCATTTTCCTCCAAACTCCTCTGTTGTTCAGGTTAGAGAATGTCTATTGATCTGTGTTCAAGTTCGCTGACTCCTTCCTCTGTCATCTTCACTCTGCTATTCAGTCCATCCAGTGAACCCTTAGCTTTGGTTATTGTATTGTTTAGTTCTGAAATTTAAATTTCCACCTGGTTGTTGTTTTTATTTATTTATATATATATATTTTTTTATCCTCACCTGAGGACACTTTTTCCATATTTTGTTCAGATAGAGTGGGAGGGAGAGAGAGAGAGAGAAACATCAACGTGAAAGGGACACATCGAGTGGCTGCCACCCACACAACCCAACCAGGGCTGGGGACAAACAGTAACTGAGGTACATGCCCTAGCGGGAACTGAACCCGGGTCTCTCTGGAACGCAGGCCAACGCTCTAACCACTGAGCCAAACAGGGCAGCGCTCTAGTTGTTCTTTATACCTTCTTTCTCCTTGTTGACACTTTCTATTTTAATAATTGCTTTTAGGGGAACTCTGAGACAACAGGGTTGCTAACTCAATGGCCTCCATGAGGCAAGTAGAAAACTAAAATAAGGGGAAAGACCTTGGGGAGCTGTTACAATGCAGCAGTTCTTACATTGAGTTGAGGGGGAGGGACTATGGAGCTATGCCATATTTCTTGTAGATTAGTGCCAGGCATGCCTGGTTCCTTGGAAAGTCTCAAACGATTCTGGAAATTCAGACATTTGAAACTGTCCAATTTATGAATGTTGGCTCAAAAAAGTTTTCAAACACAACAGCCAGCCAAATAAAACATATCTGAAGGCTGAGTTCAGTCCACAGTGGAGCTGCTGCTTCAACCTTTACTGGGGTCAAGTGCACATTTCCATTTCCATCATTCAGTCAACACATATTTATTGGGCTAGAGTAGCCAGGGACAGACAGCTTCTCTGTACAGACAATGATATTTCAGATGAGTCCAAATAACAAGAAGAGGTGGACAAATAGGATTATGAAGGAAGGGTATATTAGTTTCCTGTGGCTATTGTAACAAATTTCCACAAACTTAAAACAATGCAAATTCATAAGTGTACCGTTCTGGAGAGCAGAAGTCCACAATGAGTCTTATTTGGGTCATAAATGGGTTTAAAGTCAAGGTATTGGCAGGACTGGACTCCTCTGGAGACTCGAGGGAAGAACCCATCTGCTTGCCTCCTTCATCTCTTCCTTCTCTTCAAAGTGAGCAGCAGAGCACTTTCTCATCTATGCCTCTGACTCTCTAACCTATGCTCCCTGGGTCACGTCTCCTCTGACTCTGACTTTCCTGCTTCCCTCTTATAAAAACCCAGGTGATTACACTGGGCCAACTCAATAATCCAAGATCATCTCCCATCTCAAGATCCTTACCTTAATCACACTGCAAAGTCCCTTTCTGCCCGGGATTAGGAGCAGAGCTCTGTAGGGGGTCATTATTCAGTCTACCACAGGTGGTCCAGGAAGAGGCAGCATTTGCAAGGGCCCTGGGATGGGTGTCTCCTGGACTGGTGTTTTTTGGAAGGAGCTGACTGGGGCGGGGAAGACATCAGGGAGGTAGCCAGGGGCCAGATTGTGTAAGGCCCTAGGGGAGGCCTTTGGACTTTATTTGTAGTGAGATGGGAGCCATGGGAGGCTTTTGAGCGGTGAAGAGATGTGATACGATGTCCATTTAGACAAGTGAGTCTGACAAGGTAGAGTTCCTTACAGGTAACATGGGGAAGCTCCAAGGTTGGAACGGGGAGTAGCGGCCACTCTCCATGTGGCCAGTTGGACAATCAGAAGCTTTCATCATCTAGCAGAGGGTAAGGCCAGCCCTCCGAGTGTAGTGTAACACAACACGCCCCATATTTCATTTTTAACCATTCTATTCTCCCTTTTCCTTCCCATATTGTAATTTTTTTTGAAGACATGTTTTAGAGCAGTTTTAGGATCACAGCAAAACTAAGAGAAGGTACAGAGATGTCCCATATAACCCTGACCCAGCATATAACCTCCCCCGATATCAACATCCCCACCAGGTACATTTGGGATAGTTGACGAATCTATACTGAAATCATCCAAAGTCCAGAGTGTACATGGGGTTCACTCTTGGTGGTGTAGCTGCAGTGCCCTAAAAATCCTCGGTGCTCTGCCAGCCACCTCTCTCTCCAGCTACCCCCAAACAACCACTGATCTTTTTACTGTCTCTATAGTTTGCCTTTTTCAGAATGTGCAGAGTAACAACAGGAGTACGTTCTGAGATACATGACATTGGGTGATTTGGTCATTGTGTGAACATCATAGAGTAGTGTACTTACACAAACCTAGATGGTTGGCCTGTTATATACACCCCTAGGCTACATGGTGGGGCCTATTGCTCCCAAGCTACAAGCCTGTACAGCATGTTACTGTACAAAACAACACAAGATTAAATGAGCACTAGAGAAAATGATGCAATTGAGAGACTATTAACATGAGCTGCATGAGGCTGCTGCTGACCTAACATACTGTTTTATAGCAATTTTTTAAAATCCTCACCGGAGGATATGTTTAGAGCAAGGAAGAGAGAGAGAGAAAGAATAACATTGATCTGAGAGAGAAACATCGATCAGCTGCCTCCCATACGCGGCCCAACCGGGGATCAAACCTGCAACCTAGGTGTGTGTCCTGACAGGGAATTAAACCAGCAACATTTTGGTGCACGGGATGACACTTCAACCATCTGAGCAACCCAGGCAGGGCTTACAGCAATTTTTTTATAAGTATAAAAAGTAGCCCAGCCGATGTGGCTCAGCAGTTGAGCATTGACCCACGCACCAAGAGGTCACCAGTTCGATTCCCCCAGTCAGGGCACATGCCTAGGTTGTAGGCCTGATCCCCAGTGGGAGGCAGGCAGGAGGCAGCCAATCGATGTTCTCTCTCATCAATGTTTCTATCTCTCTCTCCCCTCCCTTCCTCTCTCTCTAAAATCAATAAAGAAAAAAATTTCTTTAAGTACACTCTAAAATAACAATTAGAAGTACAGCACAGTAAATACATAAAGCAGTAGGATAGTCATTTATTATCGTTATCAAGTATGAAGCACTGTATGTAATTGTATGTGCTGTGCTTTTATATGACTGGCAGTGCAGTAGCTTTGTTTACACTCACATCGCCACAAACGCATTAGTAACACATTGTCCTACCGCATTAAGACAGCTACAACGTCACTAGATGATAGGAATTTTTCAGCTCCATTATAATCTTACAGGACCATCATCGCACATGCAGTCTGTTGACCAAACATTGTTAGGCAGTGCATGGCTGTAGCTGAAGTCATACAGTATGTCACCTTTCAGACTGACTTCTTTCTCTTAGCCATAAGCGTTCAAGGTTCCTCCATGTCTTTTCTTGGCTTCATAGCTCGTTTCTTTGTGGCTCTGAATAATATTCTTTTGTCCAGACGTTCCGTTTGTTCATCCATTCTCCTACGGAAGGGCATCTTGATTGCTTTCAAGTGTTAGCAATTATGAATAGAGCTGCTATGAACATCTGTGTACAGGTTTCTGTGCAAACGTAAGTTTTCGTCTCCTTTGGATATACACCAAGGAGTGTGATTGTTGGATTGTCTAATAAGAGAATGCTTCGTTTTGTTTTAGAATGTTTAGTTTTGAAAGAAATGAGCAAACTGCCTTCCAGAATGGTTGTGCCATGTTGCATTCCCACCAACAATGAATGGGACGCCCTGTGGCTCCACATCCTTGCCAGCATTTGGTTTGGTTAGTGTTTTGGATTTTGGCCATTCTGATAGGAGTGTAATGGTCTCTCATTATCATTTTAATTTGCATTTCTCTGAGGACATGTGATGTGGAGCATCTTTTCAAGTGCTTATTTGCCATCTGTATATCTTCTTTAGTGAGGTGTCTCCTGTTGTCATTTTTTAACTTCTTAGGCTGACTTTTTAAAAACTGTAATAGCTGATAAATGCAATTTTAGCACTTGGTCTTGCTATAGCCCCTTCTATCTGCTAGCAGGGGTGGGAACATCCGGGAAATCAATACCAGCTGACATCACAGCCTCACCAAATTAGCCTGACCAAATATAGCAGGCTAATTTTTTTTTAATCCTCACCTGAGGACATTTTTCCATTTTTTGTTCAGATAGAGTGGGAGGGAAAGAGAGGAAGACAGAGAGAGAGAGAGAGAGAAACATTGACGTGAAAGGGACACATCGAGTGGCTGCCTTCCGCACGACCCAACCAGGGCTGGGGACAAACTGCTACCGAGATACGTGCCCTTAGCAGGAACTGAACCCGGGTCTCTCTGGATTGCAGGCCGATGCTCTAACCGCTTAGCCAAACCGGCCAGGGCAGCAGGCTAATTTTTAAGTTGATAGTTTTGTATGGCCCTCAAATTGTGTTATAAATATCCAAATGGCCCTTGGCAGAAAAAAAAATTTCCACGCCTACTAGAGGAAGAAAGGAGAATAAAGAGGAAATATTCCTGTTTTGTTTTGTTTTCTAGTGCTGCAGAAATTCAGACAAGGTTGCCACTAGCCTATATGTCTGAGTGCAAATTTTAAAAAGGCTTCCATGATGTGGACACAGCCCCATACCAGGGTACGAGTTGGTGAATAGGGCATGGAGTGGATCTCCACTTGCCCCTTGGATGGCCACTTTGCATAGGGCCCAACCTGCCCAATTCCACATGTTAACCCTGAATACAAACACTTTCTGCATCATGAAATTGTCCTTGCAAATATGACTTCTATTAGAGGAGTCCTCCAAGTCATTCTGTATTAGTCAGGATAGGATAAACTCTGCTGCAGTAACAATCACACCATAATCAGATGCAGCTCAGGGCTTTCTTCCAGGTGGTGACTCAGAGGTCATAGGCTGCCATTTGAAGTATGGTTTCCAAGATCATCACAGAGCAGAGAGAACATGGAACCCGGTGTGGGGGTTAGGGCCAGGCTTAGAAGTGTTGTTCCTGCCCTGGCCAGTCGCTCAGTGGTTAGAGCGTCGGCCCACGGACCAGAGAGTCCTGGGTTCGGTTCTCGCTAAGGGCACATACTTTGGTTGCAGTTTGTCCCCGGCCCTGATTGGGGTCGTGTGGGTGGCAACCACTCGATGTGTCTCTCTCACATTGATGTTTCTCTCTCTCTCTTCCCTCTCTTCCCTGCTCTCTCCCTCCCGCTCTATCTGAAGATACATGCAAAAATGTCCTCGGGTGAAGATTAAAAAAAAAAAGAATTGTCGTTCATTTTGTCCATATCCCATTGGCCAGAACTCAGTCACAGAGTCCCCATTTATCTTCAAAAGAAGTTTGGAAATGTGGCCTGTGTGCCTAGGAAGAGGAGGTAAATTGTTGGACACCTGGCCCATTACTGCCACATCTAGGCTCCAGAGATTGTGGCCATGTCCCCTGACACAACTTTAACCCTTATACAAATCTGTAATTCTGATTCCTTGTACTAATTTTTTTGGCCTCAGTGTCACATTTAAATTGACACCTCTGAATTCCTAAAACTTATATATACTCGTGATTTCTTTGTTCAGACACAAGAGACTATTGACACCTATTTTTTCCCCACCTTTAGATAAAAATAGTTTTGAATCGGCCAGTCCTATTAGAAAGTTTCAGGGGGGGGGGGGGTCTACATCCTTCAGCGACAGCTTGGCACACACTCTGTTGGCTTTCATGTGGGTTCCTGGCCATGTGCTCCCTGAATTCTCAGGCAAATCCAAGAAGATCTTACATCTGCCCAAAACCGCAGCAATGTTCTTTTGGGACCCCTCCTCTTGGTTGATTCTTCACATCATTCAGGCCTCAAGAATCACTGCTTCTTGGAAACCTTCTCACCACATATACATCTTCGGAATGGCCATTGGTGCTGCTCATCAAATCTCCCTGGGTCTCCATGTTCCAGGCACAGGATGGTGCTTCTGGGCCTTCGGGTGGTTGGGTGGGGCCATGCAAGTCATCCCGGCCAACGAGATCTGAGCAGAAGTAATCCAAGTCACTTCCAGGCTGGAGCAGTTCGTTGGCAGGTACTCTAGAGTCCTCTTCCTTCTGTGCAGAACCCGCAGTACCTGAGATGGAGACTGTTCTGCTAGCCTGGGTTAAGGAGGGAGCAGAGCTCCAGCTGACCCGCAACAGACAAGGCAGATTAAGTAAGAAATAAATTTATATTATTATAAGCCATAGATTTGGGGGAATGTTTGTAACCACAGTGTAACCCAGCCCATATTGACTGACACACTCCTTCCAAGACTCTTGTCATTTTTGCATTTTTTGATGTGTTTCTGTCACCATTGGATACTCACCCGAGGACATTTTTGTATTTCTCTTCGGATAGAGTGGGAGGGAGAGAGAGAGAGAGAGAAACATCGATGTGAGAGAGACACATTGACTGGTTGCCACCCACACGGCCCCGGTTGGGGTGGGGGATGAACCACAACCAAGGTACGTGCCCTTAGTGGGAACGGAACCCAGGTCTCTTTGGTCCGCGGGCTGACGCTCTAACCACTGAGCCAAACCGGCCAGGGCACCATTGGATTTTTTTTAACCCACTGAGCTGAGAGCTCCATGAGATCAGGATAGTTTCGGTGTTGTATCCCCTACCACATCCCCAGCTCCTGGAAGAGCTAGAATATAATAAGAGCTCAATAAATGTATGTCAAAAGGAGAAACATCTGTAACAAAAATTAATTAATAAAATTTTTTTAAAAAATAAATAAATGTATGTCAACTGATGAAAGGAGGAAACGAGTGAATACTAATCCCTCGAGGTAGGTGCAGTTATCTCTATTTTACACGGGTGAAATGGAAGCTCAGGATGGTTGCATTGGTTGCTCAATGTCGCATGGCAGGAGAGCGGAAGAGACTGGATCACAGCCTAGGTCTAACTGAGTCCAGAATGTGTTATAACGAGTGTTATAACCTTTCTTAAACAGGAAGGCCTGAGGCACCTCTTTCCAAAGGTCTTTGCCTCGCCCATCAAAGGATGTCTCTGTTTTGGCGGCCCTAAAGGCTCAAGGGCTTGGGAATCCATTGGACATCTCTGGAGTGAGTGACCCACAGCTGACCAGACAAAGCAAGGAGATTCAGAGTGGGGGGGATGTTTATCAGACAGTTCTTTGTCCTTCATTTTACCTCTTTTTTTTTTCCCTCGAGATATTTTTCTATTTATCTTCAGGTAGAGAGAGAGGGCAAGAAAGGGAGAGAGAGAGAAACATCAACATGAGAGAGACACATCAACTGGCTGCCTCCCGCACGACCCTGACCAGGGCTGGGGATGAACCGCAACCTAGATACGTGCCTTTGGCTGAAATTGAACCCGGGACTCATTGGTCTGCAGGCCAACGCTCTATCGCTGAGCCAAACCGGCCAGGGCCATTTTAGCTCTTTTTAAAACAACTTCCAACCCTGGCCTGTTTGGCTCAGCGGTTAGAGCGTCGGACTGCGGACCAGAGAGTCCCGGGTTCGGTTCCCACTAAGGGCAGGTACCTCAGTTGCAGTTTGTCTGCGGCCCCAGTTAGGGTCCTGTGGGTGGCAACCAGTCGATGTGTCTCTCTTGCACATTGATGTTTCTCTCTCTCCCTCCCTTCCTCTCTCCCTCTCACTCTATCTGGAGATGGATGCAAAAATGTCCTCGGGTGAGGATAAATAATAATTTAAAAAAAAACAACTTCCATTGATTGAGTGCTCATTCTCTGCCAGGCACTGTGCCAAGAGCTTTAGGATCATGAGCCCACAGCATCTTCATGATCACCCCAAATGATTCCTGAGGGCCAGAGAGGTGAATTCCCTTGCCCATGGACACAAAATAAGTCTATCAGTTATGGCTATGAAACAAAACAGATTCCAAATCAGAGATTTAAAATAGCAAGCATTTGTTGCCTGAAAGTTTATAAACCAGCTCGGTAGTTCTGGTTTCATGTGGAATCATTCATGCTTCTCTGGTCAGCAGTGGCTTGGGGCTGGTTCTGCTGATCTTGGCTGATTCCTTTCACGCATTTACCAGTTGTCTGTCTGCAGTTCAGACAGATGTCCTCAGCCGGGGCAGCTGGGCTCTCTTCCACGCGGTCTCTCATTCTCCAGTAGATCAACCCAAGCTTATCTAAAAGGTGGTAGCAGGGGTCCAAGAAAGTGAATGGAAACTGTAAGGCTTCTTAAGGCCCAGGCTCAGAACTAGCTCATGGCGCCCTGGCCAGTTTGGCTCAGCGGTTAGAGCATCGGCCCGCGAACTGGAGAGTCCTGGGTTTGGTTCTCACTAAGGGCACGTACCTCAGTTGCAGTTTGTCCCCGTCCCAGTTTGGGTTGTGTGGGTGGCAACCAGTCGATGTGTGTCTCTCTCTCTCTCTTCCTCCTGCTCTGTCTGAAGATCAGAGCAAAAATGTCCTCGGGTGAGAATTTAAAAAAAGAGAAAAAAAAGAACTAGCACAGGCCTTGTCTTGCTATATGTGACCTGAAGGTCAGGTTTGGGAAGACTTGCAGGTAAGTCTGGTTTCAGTTAGTTATCTACTGCTGTGTAAGAAACCACCCCAAACTCAGTGGTTTAATGCACCAATTATGTCTTTTTCTCTCCATTCAATAGGTTGGTAACATAGGCTGGGCTCAGGTGAGTAGGTCTTTACATTTTGACAGGGCTTATTAATGAATCTGTGCTCAGCTCTGGGTGGCTAGATGGCTCTGTTCCAGGGGGCTGAGCAGTTGGCTGGGAAGCCTCTAGTCTCTTATCTTCCAGCAAGCTAACCCAGACACGTCCACAAGGTCATGGCAAGGGACCAAGGGAGAAAGCAGACGCTGCAAGTCTTCTTAAGGCCGGAGCTGGAGACCAGCACACTTTCACCCTGTTCTGTTGGCCAAACAGGTGACGAGGTCAGCCCAGATTCAAGGGGCGGGGAAACAGACTCCATCTCTTGATGGAAAGAGTGGCAAACCACACTGTGAGAATGTATACAGGGAGTAAAGGGCTCCATCCATTCTGTGATCGCTTTCCCAAAGGCGATGGGTAGCAGAGCTGGGATGCTGGCCCAGGAGGCACACCGCCTCCACATAGCCTGCTCTTCCCCAGCTTTATCACCTCCGGTCCTGGCCTTGGCTTTCTTACCTCCTCACATCTCTTCCCTGTCATTTGAGCCCCGCCCCCAACGAGCCTTCTGCATTTGTCAGAACACATTGGGCTGCAAGCAACAGAAATCCAAGCAGAGTGCTTTAACCTGAGAAGGAATTGATTAGCTCCTGAAAGTGAGATGTCCAAGTGTGGGTTCTGCTTCAGGTACAGTTAGATCCAGGTGCTCGTGGGATATCCTCTGAGTTGTCTTTCTTCATCTTTCTACTCCATTTTTTTTGGTGTATTGTTTTAATCCCCAAGCAGATGCTTCCCAAGAGCTGCGAGCAGCCCAAGGATTATACCACAGCAGCTTAGCAACCTCAATGGAAAGACAGGACACCTGTCGTAACAACAATAGAGTGCTCACTGTGTTCCAGGCACTTATAGGTATTAACCGATTTCGCTCTCACAATACTCTGTGAGATAGAAGGAATTATCAGTCCCATTACACAGGTGAGGGAACCGAGGCCCACAGAGGTTAAGATCTATGTCTAAGGTTACATAGGTCATAAGTGGTGGGGCTGGGAGTTGGATCCAGCCAGGCTGGCCCCAGAATCCTTGCTCTTCCCTATTTAACTAGTTGGAACAGAAAAGTAGTAACAATAGCAAACCCTATTTGGAGAAGATAGTCTGTGCCTGACACTGTTCACAGCATCAGGTTTTAACAACAACAGCAATAATAAAATCACATCCATTCATCCTTCCGGCGTCCCGACAGGGTCGGCATCGTTACTATCTCTGTTCTACAGATGGGGAAACTGAGGTGCTGAGAGGGTAGATAAGCCCACAGCTATATGTTTGGCAGCTGGGACTTCAACCCAGACAGTGGGATCTCTGGAATCTGCACCTGTTGCCCCCAGGGTCCCACTCCCGAGCCAGGGGTGAGGTGAGCCTCGGAGAACGTCATGTAAGTGGAGGAAGGACCCAGCACAGCCCGGCAGTCTCACAGGCCGTGTGTTCCACCCCACCCTCCTCTTCCCACCCTGCCCCGCACCGCCTTCCCAGAGCCCACTTCTGAACAGACGTACCTAGCACAGTCTGGGCCCCACCGCCGAGTCCAGGCAAATGGGCACCGGCCGGGCCTGAATCACCAGGCAGGGCTCGCCAGCGTGGCCAGTGTGAGCCTGTGCCGAGGAGGCCGTGGAGTGGTAGGGGTGACCGCTGGTGCCACAGAGCAGCTGGGGTTCCTTCTGAGCCGCTGACCTGGACACTCGCTAGACCTCTGCAAAACAGTCCTACCACCCTGACAGGGAACCTGGGAAAGATGCCAAGTCCTATTTCCTGCGTTTATGAGAAATCAAGACGCGGCTCTTGACAGCCTTTGGATTTGTCTGGTAAGTGAGAACTCTGTAAATGCAATGGCATCGCGGAATCCAGGCGATGCCACCTGCCCCCTAACACGGTTGGCAAGTGCCATTGGCCGCACGACTCCTCAGGTTCTCATGGCAACCTCTGGGCATGGGGAAACTGAGGCTCAGAGAGCCAGATGCAGCAGGGCTGGGGATGTAATGCAGGTGCACTCTTAAGCTACCCAGAAAACTGCCTCGGCCGCATGGCCAGGACCTTTAGGGGAATCTGATACATGATTTACTCTTACTCTGCGGTGATCATTTGTAGCAGGCGTTTTGCAGAAGAGTCCCCATATGGCCTTTCATGGAGCCACAGCTCTGTGCCTCAGTTTCCCCCTCATCCTTATTGTTGGGAGGATCAGAGGTGATACATGTGCTGCCTGGCCCAGAGCACATGCTTCATGGATGCTTGCCATGGTTGTTGGTGCTATTGTCATTCAACTGTGCTTTGGAGAGCCGGGTAGGACACTGGGTGCAGCCCCTGTGGGTGTGCCCACGTGGACTGCTCCTGGCCCCATGCCCCCATGCTGGCTGTCCAGGCTCCAACAGCGGCCTCCAAACCTCGGTCATCAGTTGTGGTTTTGCTACCTTTTCTTCCAAGATAACATCAGTAGGGTGTGACACTCACATGGATGAGATGTACGGACTTGGGGGATCTCAGGAGGGGACTTCCGGTCTCGTTTCCTGAGAGACGACAGGCTGCTGTCGCATGGTGCCCGGAGACCCAGCTCACCCCTCCGCCACTTCCTCCTTTAGAGACAGCAACAGTCATGCTTCCGCTGTTGCGTCTCTGTCAGTTTCCACATCCCTCGACAAGATGTTTACACCTCTGGTTTTTGATTCATCAGTGTTACCCACAAAGCCATTAGCTGTTGACTTCCTGCCACAGACGATGAGGACTTGATTCATACCATGCCCCTTCTGGTATCGGATGACCCCCCAACCTACCTGGCCTCAGTTTCCACATCCATAAACGAGAATCCCAACAGTACCTCCCTCAGAAGGTTGTTGCTCAGACTCAATAAATGCATTCACGTGAAGCCCTTAGAACAGGGCGATATGTTGGCTACTGTTGCTATCACGATTATCATCATCATCATCGTCATCATTTTTGGTCTCTGCATTAGTTATCTTTGGAACTTTCAGTCACAGGCAGATCTCTCTTTCTTCCTCTTGCGTCTCCTCTCCCTTCGCCTGAAGTGTGAGCGTGGTGTCCGTGGGCCGCCCGGCAGCAGAGAAAAGGGCCCGCTGGGCTGTCACCGAGGAGACCTGGTCTGAGCCACCATTCTTTGGTGTTGCTTCCAGAGCAGTGGACCCAAGTTCCTAACGGCTCATAGGCTTTCATTTCTTTCCCAACATTTAATTATGAAAAATTCCAAACCCACAGAAAAGTTATGTGAATTTACTGCAATACCCACGTGCCTGTGGTCTAGATTCTATCATTGTTAACGTTTCTCTGTATTTGCTTTTTCATATACCTATCAGTCCATCCTCCATTTATTCATCAATCCATATGACTTCTTTGATGGGTTTTGAAATAAGCTAAAGTGAAGTACTTTAAAGTGAACAGCAGTATTCTTAACCTGAAAACATTTCAGCATTTATGTCGTTAGAGTTTGGTGTTTATAGTTCTTTACGGAGTACAATTTGCATACAATGTAATGCACATATCTTAATATGTTTGCTGACTTTGGACCGGTGCATATACTTTGGAATACAAACCCCTATTAATATAAAGAACATTTCCAACATCCTATAAAGTTCTCTTTTACCCCTTCCCACGTTAATCTCATCTCCACTCCATCCCCAAAAGCAATCATAGTTCTGATATTTTTATACATTTATTGTTCAATTATCAGGATTGATGACATGTATGTTCTGGGAGTGATCTTAATTAAATTTCATAGGTTGGTGGCTGGAGTTGAAAAAACATTAATTGTTCTCTTCTTTTTCTTTTTTTTAGAGGGAGAGAAACACCGACATGAGAGGGACACATCAACTGGTTGCCTCCCGCATGTCCCCGGCCCTGGTCCGGAATCAAACCTGTGACTCATTGGTCCTAGGGCGGACGCTCTACCGCTGAGCCAGACCGGCCAGAGCCATTGTTCTCTTCTATTGAATACAGGGACCATAATCAACACTTTGATGCCAACAGTGGCCGGGCCTGGAGAAGATGAGGGTGCCTCCGTGCTGACAGGCAGGACCATGTCTGGTGAGAGCAATGGTCTGAGCCCATGGGCCATCCTGTTTAATTATCAGCACCATCCCGTGCGCATTGCTAGGCCTGTGTAGCACATAGAGTGTTGTTGACTGCAAGTAAAGGAAGAACAAATTCCAAACATCATAAAAATAAGGGACTTTATTATTTACTAAAACAACTAGTCTCATCAAGGTTCTACAGTGGTCAATGCATCAGGTGAATGCTGTCCTCGTGGACTAAGAGTCCTTGGCATGTTGGTAGCGAATGTCCTTCCTCAAGGTGCTAGCATAGCTGCCACAGTTCCAGCCATCATTGTTTTTTGAATCCTCATCTGAGGATATTTTTCCATTTATCTTCAGATAGAGTGGGAAGGAGAGAGAGAGAGAGAGAGAGAGAGAGAGAGAGAGAGAGAGAGAGAGAGAAATATTGACTGGTTACCTCCCGAACAACCCCAACCTGTGCCGGGGACCGAACTGCAACCGATATACATGCCCTTGACCTGAATCGAACCTGAGACTCTTTGGTTCTCGGGCCGACACTCTATCCACTGAATCAAGCAGGGCCCAGCTAGGGCCCAGCCATCATTTTCCATAGATGTAAAACATTACAACCTTACACTTCCTAACCCTAACCCTATTCCACTCCCCACCCCATATTTTAAGTGTTTAGCCTCTCCGATTTTCTCTTGGTACCAACTAGTGGAATTCCTGCTCTTGGCTTTGAGGATTAAATACTCTTCCAAGTGCTGGTGAAAGAAATTGTAGAAGATAAATTTTAAAAGTATCTTTCTTTGCAACTGCAGAAGGTTAGAGATTCCTCAACATCACAAAACTCCTTTTGCAAATGTTAGATAGGACCAGGGTCTCAAGGTCTGGGCAGTTCTAAATGTTATTTCTTGCCAAATGTTAAAATCTAGCACAGTATTTTGCAGATGCAGCAACAAACAGGATGAGCTGACAGGAACTCAGATAAAAGTAGCTAACTGCAAAGAAAAAATCAACATGTATTCAACCAAATCGTGTGTATAAGCAATGGCTAAGCCTCCCTTCTGGAGACAGAGCTTTGGATGTGAATCCCTTGTCTCCTTTACTTGCTGCAAGTAAATAAAACTACCTTGGAACAACCTCCGTCTTTTTTTAAAAAAATATTTTTCTTTATTGATTTTAGAGAGAGAAGAAGGGAGAGAGAGAGATAGAAATATCAATGTGAGAACATCCATTGGCCGCTTCCTGCATGCCGCCACTGGGGATCAGGCCCACAACCTGGGCATGTGCCCTGACCGGGAATTGAACTAGCGACCTCTTGGTGCACGGGTCAACACTCAACCACTGAGCCACACCAGCTGGGCTTTTTTAAAAAACTTTATTGTTGACACCATTACAGATGTTCCCATTTCCCCGCCTTAGCCCACCTCCGCCCAGTCCCCACCCCCCTTCTCTCTGGTCATTACCACAATGTTGTCTGTGTCCATGGCTTATGCATATTGTTCTTTGGTCTTCGTTTACTAGAGCACCCCAAGGGGCACAAATATTCTTTGTAGGCCACAGGGACCTCAGAGATCATTGGTACATCTTGTGAAAGGAAACTCGAACCTTATCAATCTGTCATTCTGATGTGTTGTCTTACTTAATAATTCATTACCCTGGGACTAATGCTTCACTTGGCATGTAGATTCTGAAAAGGATAAATGTTGGTGGAAATTTTGTTGTTGTTGTTAAACCAGAAGAATGTTATTACCACCTCCTCTTCTCCCACATGGATGGAGGGGAAAACAAAACATAGACTCTATTACAATGTTATGATTCTGCTCTAGACTCAGCGTGGGAGAGCGTGGGACTCCACCTCCGTGCATGCCTCTGCGCCCGCCGCGCTTTCTGTGGGAGGCCGAAAGGGACGTTTCTTTCCCCTGCATTATAGCAGCCCCCCCTTATCCATGGGGGATACTTCCCAAACCCCCGTGGATGCCTGAAACCTCGGATAATACCAAACACTGTATGCACGATGTTTTTTCCTATCATACATCCCTATTTAGTTTATAAAGTAGACACAGGTCCGGCCTGTGTGGCTCAGTGCTTGAGCGTCAACCCATGCACCAAGAGGTCACCAGTTCAATTCCCGGTCAGGGCACATGCCCAGGTTGTGGGCCCGATCTCCAGTGGGGGGCATGCAGGAGGTGGTCAGTCGATGTTCTCTCTCATCGATGTTTCTATCTCTCTTTCCCTCTCCCTTCCTCTCTCTCTAAAATCAATAAAGGAAAAAAATTTTTTAAATAAAATGAAGTAGACACAGTGAGAGTTGAACAACTAATAATACAACAGAGCAATTATGACAGCACACTCCAATACAAGTGAGGGGAGCGTGGTCTCTCTCACAGCCTCTCACTGTGCTGTACCCACCTTTCCTCTTGGGATGTGAGATGACACGACTCCCGCATGTAAGAGGAAGTGAGGTGACTGGCACAGGCATGGGGACTTGACCACAGTGACATCCTGACGGTACATAACAAGCACCTTCCGGCTTCTCTGTGGCCCCCGCACTGCCAGCATCGCCCCTCTCTTGCTTTGGGCCCGTTACTAAGTAACATAGGGTGACTTGAACACAATCACTGCGGGAACACACAGTCCACCTGATAACAGAGAAGCTACTAAGTGACTAATGGGCAGGCAGCGTATAAAGTGTGGCTACTCTGCCGGGCTGGTGTGGCTCAGTGCTTGAGCGTCAACCCATGCACCAAGAGGTCACCGATTTGATTCACGGTCAGGGTTTAGGACACATGCCCAGGTTGTGGGCCCGATCCCCAGTGGGGGGCATGCAGGAGGCGGCCAGTTGATGTTCTCTCTCATTGATGTTTCTATCTCTCTCTCTCTCTCCCTTCTTTTCTCTCTAAAATCACTAAAGAAAAAAAATAAAAATGAAAATAAAGTGTGGCTACTCTGGACAAAGGGATGAATTCTGTCTGGGGTGAGACAGGGCAGGGAAGGAGGCTGGAGATTTCATCATGTTCCTCAGCATGGCACACAATTTAAACCTTAAAAAGTGTTTACTTCTAGAATTTTCCATTTAGTACTTTTGGGCTGCGATAACTGAAACCACAGAAAACAAACCCGCAGATAAGAGGGACGACTGTTACTTTTTAAGAGCGAAAAGATTTTACCTCAGAAGCCCCCTCAGCTCGCCGCTCCCCAGCGACTTCCCCTCAGCATGTCACCCCCTTTTCGAGAACCAGTCACCAGAAAGGAGACTAGAGAACTATGACTCTTAGACCACTTTTCCTGAACACATGCACAAGAGCGAACCAACAAGCTAATACAACCAGGATTCTGCCTGCAAAGAAGGAAAATGGATTTGCTTATTAATGATGCAGATTGCCAGTCCTGCTGCTGGGTGCGGGGCAGCTTCTGAAGTCCTCCCCTGCCAGCCTGGCACTGTTCTGCTTTTCTGCCTCAGCTGGAAGGAACCCCACTCAGGCCTCAGAACAGGAGCTTCTGGGGCGGGAGGCGGTGGGGCAGGCGGAGCGGCCTCTGAGTGAGGAAGTCGGGGCCCACACCCCTCCAGGGAAAGTCCCTAAGCTGGACTGCCCGCCTGTCTTGGAGGCCTTATGATCAGCCAGGCCTGTCGTAAGTGACTGAAACCCAAACGGATCTTCAGCACAAGGGGATTTACTGGTTCTTACAATGGTCGTGTTCAGGTGGAGTTTGGATTTCAGGTATGGCTGAAGCAGGTGTTCTACACGCTGAGGACTGTGCCCCTCTCCCTGGCTCCGCTTCCCTCAGTGTGGAGCTGAGGACTGTGCCCCTCTCCCTGGCTCCGCTTCCCTCAGTGTGGAGCTGAGGACTGTGCCCCTCTCCCTGGCTCCGCCTCCCTCAGTGTGGAGCTGAGGACTGTGCCCCTCTCCCTGGCTCCGCTTCCCTCGGTGTGGAGCTGAGGACTGTGCCCCTCTCCCTGGCTCCGCTTCCCTCGGTGTGGAGCTGAGGACTGTGCCCCTCTCCCTGGCTCCGCTTCCCTCGGTGTGGAGCTGAGGACTGTGCCCCTCTCCCTGGCTCCGCTTCCCTCGGTGTGGAGCTGAGGTCTGTGCCCCTCTCCCTGGCTCCGCTTCCCTCAGTGTGGAGCTGAGGTCTGTGCCCCTCTCCCTGGCTCCGCTTCCCTCGGTGTGGAGCTGAGGACTGTGCCCCTCTCCCTGGCTCCGCTTCCCTCGGTGTGGAGCTGAGGACTGTGCCCCTCTCCCTGGCTCCGCTTCCCTCGGTGTGGAGCTGAGGACTGTGCCCCTCTCCCTGGCTCCGCTTCCCTCGGTGTGGAGTCCGTTTGCAGGCAGGATCTCTCCTACCCAGCAGTCCCAGCCTCAGCCACCGGACTAGTAACCGGGGCAGGACGAAGATTCCGCTCCCGGGAGCTCCAGCGAGTCCTGCAGCGCTACTTGGATGACCTGTTGGTTTCAGGAAAACAGGGTTGGCCCCATCCAAACCAGATCACGACTAAGAAGCGGAGGATAGCTCCCAAAGAAAAACAAGAAGGGGAAATGAACGCCCAACAGGTTCCTATCTCTCAGAGAACGAGACCCCTGGAGCACTGACCTACCCGCTGCCAACAGGGTGACGGTCGAATTAGCTGGGGATGGTCAGGAAAGGCGTCTGGGAGAAACCTACGTTGGGAGCAGAGCCCCGAGGGATAAAAGACAGTGTTCCAGAGGGAACCGCAAAGGCAAAATCCCCGAGGTAGACCAACACTTGACGGATCAGTGGATAAACTACAGGAATGAATGGATAAATGCCGACGGATGGGGACTGTAGAGAGAGCCCCATCTTCCTGCTGGAAGGAACCCACCAGCCCTGGTAGCAATGGGGGAGCTGGGGTTGGACTGCAAAGGCTGCAGGGGAAGTGGGGAGTGCAGACCTGGCCTGAAAGAAGGGGGGGGCTTCTCTAGTGCCAGGAGGAGGGGCTGCGGGTGGACCCTGCCTGGGAGACCGAGCTCCACATCCCTCCCTCCTTGGGCTCCTGGGCTGCCTGGAAACCCTCCCCCAGCCCAAAGCTTCCCCTCCCCCTCCTCTCACTCTCCCACTTCCTTCTCACTTCCTCTTTTCTGTTCTCCAGGCGGACCAAGCTTGTTCCCGCCTCAGGGTCTTTGTGCTTGCTGTTCCCTCGGCCTGGAACACCTTTCCCCAAGAACTTGGCGAGGCTGCTTCTTCCTTGGCTCTGGGGTCTCCGCCAAGTATCCCTCCCTCAGTGCCGCCCTCCCGACCACCCCGGCTGACTTCCCCACCCTCTGCTCCGCAGCCCCTCCCAATCACACCCTCCCAATCACACCCCTGCTTCACTTCCTTTCTCTGAAACTGTCACGTCTGTAAGCAGCTCGGGTCACAACTGTCACCCCGGTGCCTAGCACAAGCCCTGGCACAGAGTAGGTGTCAAAGCTCAGGATCCAGCAGCTCCGAGCCCCGCAGTGCCAGGGACCTAACGCCGGCTATGCTGTTGTTCCCAACATGATAGTGTCGTCTCTGTGCGTCAGTTCTCTCCTCTGTTAAATGGGCACAACTTCTGCAGACAGCCTCTCTGAGGCACACGGAGCACCGGTTGCCTAGAGTACAGAGTGCCCTACAGGAGTCAGCACTAAAATATTGTTATCACCACCCAGGGTTATTGTCAAGTCTCCCGGAGGGAGTCTGGGCTCCGCGGTCACCTGCACACGACTCTCCAGGGTCCAGATTCCATTCCTGACTGTGCATCCGGGCTGGATGACCCTGTTCAGGTGACCTCCCTGCTCTGGAGCTGTCTCCTTCTGTAAAATGGGGCTCAGTGGTGCCCCACCAAGCTCCTCCACTCCCCATGGCTGCGGTGCAGGTTTGATGAGCTCATCAGATGGAAGTGCCTAGTGCAGGGCTCCAGGCAGCAAGTGGAAATTGATTTCTGATGTAATTCCTTCAGCCGACTGCAGTCTAGACAGGGGTTTCTTGGCAGAACATGTATCTTCACCAATGGTCTGGGTCTGGCTTTACCTCCGCCACCCTTACCTCAACTCTCCAGGGTCAGGTGAGGGCAAGTGTGCCTTGCCCTGGGTGTCCCATAATTGCAGTGGGCACTCACAGCCTGGAGAACTGGGGGTGGGGTGGGGTGGGGGTGGGGGTGGGCCGGATGGGGAAGTTCCCTGGCCTCTGAACCAGACACAATTCTCTCTCTCTCTCTCTCTCTCTCTCTCTCTCTCTCGCTCTCTCGCTCTCTCGCTCTCTCGCTCTCTCTCTCTCTTTCAATCTCTCCTAGTATCTCAGAGTTCAGAGTGGTCTTAACCCTTTAGATCCCTGGGGAACGGAAGACGGGGACTTGGAAAAGCTGTTTTTTAAATTTAGACTTTGGTGTGTTGAGATTTTTTTTTTTTTTTTTTTACAAACTGGCAAAGGATGTGACAAAAATATGAAGTACAATATAGTGTTCTTGCTCTTGAAAAATATTAGCAAGTAAGAACATGGAAAATAAAACAAAATTACTTTTTTAAAAAAAACTGTTGCTATCCTATTAAAAAATGGGCAAAAAACCTGAAAAGACACCTGACCCAAGATAGAGAAATAAGCATAGAGAGGGCAAATAAGCATATGGAAAGGTGCTCCATCACACGTCAACAGGGAAATGCAAATTAAAACAGCAATGAGGTACCACTCCACTTCTATCAGAAGAGTCCAAATCCCAAACTGGCCGCAGGGACTCCCATTCCTTGCTGGCGCGGATGCAAAATGCCACAGCCGTTTTGGAAGACAGTTCCCAAATTTCTTGCAAAAGTAAACATTCTCTTCTCCTACACTCCAACAGTCACACTCCTTGGTGTTTATCCAAAGGAGGTGAAAACTTATGTTCACACAAAAACCTGCACAGCGATATTTATAGCAGCTTTGTTCATAATTACCAGACCTTGGAAGACCAAGCTGTCCTTGGGTGAGTGAATGGATTGATAAACTGTGCTCATGAAGACAATGGAATATTATGCAGTGCTAAAATTAAAAAAAAAAAAAATTTTTAAAGGCTATCAACCATGGAAAGACTTAAGTGCATATTATTAAAAGAAGCCAATCTGAAAAAGCAACGTACTGTATGATTCCAACTATGTGAATTCTGGAAAAGGCAAAACTAAAGAGACAGTAAAAAGATCCGTGGTGGCCAGGCGAGGGAGGGCTAAACAGATAGACACAGAGGATGTTCAGGGCGGTGCAGCTACTCTGGACAATGCTACTATAATAGATACATGTCATTATACATTTGTCTAAACCCAGACAATGTGCAATACCAACAGTGAGCTCTAATGTAAATTATGGACTTTGGGTGATAACAATGTGTCCATGTAGGTTCATCCATTGGAACAAATGAGCCACTCTGGTGTGAGATATTAATAATGGGAGAGGCGTGCCTGTGTGGTGGCAGGGAATTGATGAGAACTCTCTGTACTTCCCATTCAATGTTGCTTTGCATCTAAAATTGCTCTAAAAATAAAAGGCATTAATTAAAAAGAAAAGCATTGCTATCAACCACAGTGGCTTTCAAATGTCTTGACTCTAAGAAGGTCACCTTACATCACAACTCAGGATGAACACATGATCACAACAAAAGTTTCCCCAAACAACACTTCCTGCCATCTGAGACCAACTCAGATACTCTGAAAATTCTCTTCTACTTGAGTTCATTAGAAATGAAGGCTTGTCAAGACCTACTACATTGCTCTCATGAGTCACTAATCAGTCACTACTCACAGTAGGCAAAGCTCTAATTACACCCAAGAAAGGATGTTTTAACACCAGAAAAAGTGGGAGGGTTGTACCCATAAAATATTCCTTTACACTGAACACCTTTTACCTGATGAAAACATCATAGTTTTGCTTTTTTTAAAAATCTGTAGCCCAGCCGGTGTGGTTCAGTGGTTGAGCATCGACCCATGCACCAGTTTGATTCCCAGTCAGGGCACATGCCCAGGTTGTGGGTCCAATCCCCAGTGGGGTGCATGCAGGAGGCGGCCAATTGATGTTCTCTCTCATCGATGTTTCTATCTCTATTTCCTTCCTCTCTCTCTAAAATCAATAAAGAAAAAAAAATTTTTTTACATCGGTAGTAGACAGGTGGAGAGTGTGCCATGGATAGGCACCAAGAGGGAAGCTAATTCTATGGAACTAACTTCATTAATTCATTCACCCATTCAGTAAATTTGTGTGGGGTGTTACGGTATTATTGGCTGCAGGGAAGAGCGTGAGCCAGCTTTCCCCAGCTAGCCAGAGCCCATTGTTAAAATTTCAGGACTTTTGGTCTAAATCACATTGGAGGCTTGAGACCAGCCATGGTGGGAGATTTACAACATGGAAATCAGCAAATGCTATACATTGGAGAATCCTCCCCACCCCCACCTTACCCTGTAGCCAGTTGCCAAACTTTCACGAGCATACTATCGGTCAGCAGTGACCAAGACCTGGTCCCTGCCCTGCCTGACAGAGCTTATGTTCCAAAAGGGGAGAGGGCATAGTTTACTGAAATAACCACAAATAAAAAGATGATAAATGCTATTAAGCAAAGGTACAGGAATCCATGAGAGCATATAATATTGGGGCTCCAAGAAGGCTTCCCTGGGAATAGAAAATCTGAGCAGAAACTTGAATGATGAGAGGATTTAACTAGATTTAAAAATGCAAGGAAAGCCCAGCCGGTATGGCTCAGTGGATTGAGTGTGGACAGATGGACTTAGAGGTCCCGGTTCCATTCCAGGTCAGGTCACATACCCAGGGCATATTCCAGGTTTCAGGCTGATCCCCGGTAGGGGGCGTGCAAGAGGCAGCCGATTGATGTTCTCTCTTATCCATGTTTCTATCTCTCTCTCTCTAAAATCAATAAAAAAATTTTTTTTTTAATTCAGTATTGCTGTAATACATACAGTATTATTAACTATAGTCACTGTGCTGAAGGCAATTTTATTAGTCTAATCAAAGAACCAACTTTTGGTTTCACTGATTTTTCTCTGTTGTTTTTCTATTCTCTATTTTGTTCATCTCTACTCTAATCTTTATTTTTCCTTTGTTCTGCTAGCTTTGGGTTTAGTTTGTTCTTCTCTTTATAATATCTTTTTTTTATTTTATTTTATTTTTTTTATCCTCGCCCGAGGACATTTTTCCATTTTTTGTTCAGATAGAGTGGGAGGGAGAGAGAGGAAGGGAGAGAGAGAGAGAGAAACATCGACGTGAAGGGACACATCGAGTGGCTGCCACCCGCACGACCAACCAGGGCCGGGGACAAACTGCAACCGAAGTACGTGCCCTTAGCGGGAACCGAACCCGGGTCTCTCTGTACCGCAGGCCGACGCTCCAACCGCTGAGCCAAACCGGCCAGGGCTCTTTATAATATCTTAAATTGTAAAGTTAGGCTGTTGATTGGTCATCTTTCTTACTTTTAACGTAAACGTTATAGCTATAAATTTCCCTCTAGCACTACTGTTGCTGAATCCCATAAGTTTTGGTATGTTGTGCTTTTATTTTCACTTAGCTGTAAATATTTTGTCATTTCCATGTGATCTTTCCTTGATCCATTTATATATATATATATATATATATATATATATATATATATATATATATATATATTTTAGTGTGTCGTTTAGCTTCCACAATTTTGTGAATTTTGTTTTACTCCTGTGATTGATTTCTAACTTCATCTCGTTGTGGTCAGAGAAGGTACTTTGTATGATATCTATTTTTAAATATCTAATGAGTCTTAATTTGTGACCTTACATATGGTATATCCTGGAAAATATCCATGTGCCCTTGAGAAGAATATGTATGCTATTGTTCTTCATGTCTGTTAGATCTAGGTGGTTTATTGTATAAATTCCTCTATTTCCTCACTTACCTTTTGGCTGGTTGTTCTATTTATCGAAAGGGAAATACTGACGTCTCCAACAATTATTGTAGAACTGTTTATTTCTACCTTTAATTCTGTCCGCTTTTGCTTCATATATTTGCACGGTCTGTTTAGGTTTGTAAAGGTTTATAGCTATTGTATCTTCTTGTATTGAACCTTTGATTAATATATAATGCACCTTTTGTCTATCATAACATGTTTTTTTGTTGTTTTTTTTTGTACAGATAGAGTGGGAGGGAGAGAGAGGAAGGAGAGAGAGAGAGAAACATCGACGTGAAGGGACACATCGAATGGCTGCCACCTGCACGACCAACCAGGGCCGGGGACAAACTGCAACCGAAGTACGTGCCCTTAGCGGGAACCGAACCCGGGTCTCTCCGGACCGCAGGTCGACGCTCTAACCGCTGAGCCAAACTGGCCAGGGCATAACATGTTTTATTTAACTCTATTTTGTCTGCTGTTATAGCCACCCACTCTCTTTTGGTTATTATTTAATGGAGTATGTTTTTCCATCATTTCACTTCCAATCTACCTCTGTCTTTGGATCTAAAATGAATCTGTTGTAAACAATGTGTTTTTATTCATTCTGCTAATCTCTGTCTTTTGATTGGAGAGTTTAATTAGTTTACATTCAAAGTAATTACTAATAAGGAGGGACTGACTTTTGCCATTTTCCTGTTTAATTTTCAAATGTCTTATAGCTTTTTAGTCTCTCATGTCTTGCATTACTGTCTTCTTTTGTGTTCAGTTGATTGTTTAAAATAAAGAAATGTTTAAATCTCATTTCTTTTTGTGTATATGCCGCAGCTATTCTCTTTGTGTTTCCAATGGGAATTATATTTAACATCCTAAAGTTATAACACTCTAATTTGAATCTTTACCAGTTTAATTTCAATAACATAACAAAAATCTGTTCCTTTGCAGCTTTGTTCTTACCCTTTGGGTTACTAATGTATAAATCTATATCTTTATACATTGTGTGCCCCAAAACATAAACTAGTAATTATTTTAAATACATTAGTCTCTTAAATTATGTAGAAAACAAAATGTAAAGTTACAAACAAAAGTTACATTACTAGCTTTTAGACTAATAATTGTTTAAATGTATTAGTCTATTAGATCTTATAGAATACAAAAAGTACAGTTACAACCATTATTAAAATAATATTAGCTTTTTAAAAATCCTCACCAGAAGATATTCTTCCATTTATCTTCAGATAGAGTGAATGGGAGCAGGGGGCAGAGAGAGAGAGAGAGAGAGACATCGATTGGTTGCCTCCCACATGACCCCGACCAGGGCTAGGGACCAGACCACAACCAAAATATGTGCCCTTGACCGTAATCGAACCTGCGACTCCTTTGGTCCTCTACCACTGAGCCAAAGCAGCCAAAGCAATATTAGCATTTTAATTGCTCATATGTGATACTATGGCTTGTAATAAGAAATATGTGCATGGTCTTTATCTCCATTCCTGACAAAGAACTCCTAAAACATTTGGAATTTTCTGTGATGAGAGTGATAAAGATGTCTTTTGTTTAATGAGGTATCTTTTGGAAATTGTCTAAGAACTGGGGCTGGTTGCCAATGGAGCCAACCATGGTTAGTGAGTAGAAATTTTCAGTCTCACCACCCACCTCCAGGGATGGGAGAAGGGCCAATGATTTAATCAACCAAGCCTATATAACGAAGCCTCCATAAAAACCCAAAGGACCGGGTTTATTGAGCTCCTGGCTTGGTGAATCCATGGAGATTTAGGGAGAGTAGCACACTCAGAGTGGGCATGGAAGCTTGACACTGTTTCCCCATAACTTGCCCTAAGCATCTCTTCCATCCAGCTGTTCTGGAGTTATATTCTTTTCTAATAAATCAGTCATCTAGTGAGTAAAATGTTTCTCTAAGTTCTGTGAACCACTCTAGAAAATGAATTGAACCAAAAGAAGGGGTTGTTGGAACTTCCAATTTATAGCCAGTAGATCATAAACACAACTTGGACTTGTAATTGGCATCTGAAGGGGAAGCAATCCTTTAGGATTGAGCCCTTAACCTGAGGAATCTGATGTTACCTCTGGATAGATAGTATCAGAATTGTTGAATTGTAGGACACCCAGCTGGTGTTGAAGAATTGGTACTGGGTTGGGGGGGGAGAACCTACATGTCAGAATTGGGTGCAGAATCTCACCATATATTTTAGTTTTATTGAGATCTTTATTTCTTCATATGACTTCCAGTTACTGTCTAGTCTTTTTTAAAATTCTCACCCAAGGATATTTTTGCATTTATCTTCAGATAGAGCAGGAGGGAGAGAGGGAGGAAGAGAGAGAGAGAAACATCGATGTGAGAGAGACACATTGACTGGTTGCCACCCGTACAACCCCAACCAGGGTGGGAAAAAACTGTAGCTGAGGTGTGTGCCCTTAGCGGGAACCGAACCCAGGACTCTCTGGTCCACAGGCCGATGCTCCAGCCACTGAGCCAAACCAGCCAGGGCCTGTCCAGTGTCTTCTCATTTAATCTTGCAGGACCCCCTTAACCATTTCTTGCAGGATATATCTAGTGGTAATGAACTTCCTCAGTGTTCTTTTTGTTTGTTTGTTTGATTATTTTATCTAAGGATATTTTAGTTTATCTCACTTTTGAAAGACAGTTACTGGATATAGAGTTATTGGTTGACAGTTTTTATTTTCTTTTAGCACTTTGAATATATCATCTCATTGCCTCTGTCTTACAAAGTTTCTGATGAGAAACCTGCTTATAATTTTATTGAGGATCTCTTCTACGTGATGAGTCACTTTTCTCTTGGTGCTTTCAAGATTCTATCTTTTTTACATTGGTTTTTGAAAGTTTTATCATAATGTGTTCCAGTGTTAAGTCTCTGAGTTTATCTTACTTGGTGTTGTTGAGCTTCTTAGATGTTTGTATTTATATCTTTCATCAAATTTGGAAACTTTTCAGTCATTATTTCTTCAAATATTCTCTACCTCTTTCTCTATTTCCCTCTGGCACTCCCACAATATGCATGTTAGTCTGCTTGATGGTATTCCATAGGTCCCATAGTCGCAATCCCAACCAGAGCTGGGGATCAAACTGCAACTGAGGTATGTGCCCTTGCCCAGAATCAAACCTGCAAGTCTTTGGTCCATGGGCCAGTGCTCTAACTGCTGAGCAAAACTGGCCAAGGCCTTTTGAATCTTTTATTTCTGTTCCTCAGACTCAACAATTTCTATTGTCCTATATTAAAGTTTACTGATTCTTTCTTCTGTCTGCTAAAATCTGCCGTTAAATCCCTCTAGTGAATTTTTATTTATTTATCTATTATACATTTTAGTTCCAGAATTTCTTTTGGGTTTCATGTTTTTATTGACATTTACATTTTGTTCATACATCATTTTGTTGACTTTTTCTACATATAATTTTAGTTGTTTGTGCATCTTACAGGCAGTTGTTTTAAAGTCTTTGTCTATTGGATATGCTACTTGGTAATTTTCAGGGACAGTTTCTGTTGCTTTATGTTTTCCTTTAAATGGATCATGTTTTCTTGTTTCTTGTGACTTTTTTTTATGTTGAAAAGTGGACATTTAAATATTAAATGTGGTAACTCAAGAAATCAGATTTTTCCCTATCCTCAAGGTTTGCTATTTTTTGTTATTTTGTTTATTGCTTTTGTTGTTGTTGTTGTTAATTGTAGGCAAGGAACAGCATGGTGTGCAAACTTAAGGTCTTCTGAGATCTTTTCTGAGCCTGCACATCACCCTTGGGTATTCATGGTCACTTTCTATTTTTCTCTATATATGCAGTTGTTTTTTAATGCCCTAGTCTTTACTATCTGGCTCCCAAAAAGAGAAGAAAAACAAAATAACGGGGGGGGGGGGGGGATGGCATCAACCCTTTAAATCTCCTGGAAATCACTTCAACTGGAAGGAGAAAAGCTTACAATGTGGGGGAAGGTGCGACATCATTGACGGCCTGCGTTTTTGTTTGCGACTCTGTAATCAGAAGCAGCAATCAGTGATCAGAGCACAGATCCTTAATATTTGGAGGACAAGATGCTTTTTTCCCACCCTGGTCTTGCAGGGTGTATGCAGGAACACATTCACAGCTGCCTGCCACAGGGCTGGGGTTGGGGGATGAGTAGCTGCTACTGTGTTAAGAGCCAAAGCTGACTGAAAATAACCAAAGTTTACCATCCAAGCCTTGTCCTGGAAGTTGTCAGACCTCAGTAGACCCCAGAGTACTTCAGTAGGCTCCCTTCTTATTTCATTTCTAAGAGATACCATGATAAATTAGTGAATTACAAAGATCTCTGTGAGATCTCTATTCTTACTGTTTTGGCTTCACTAGCCACTGTAGTAACCATGCCAACCTTATCTTAGGCATATATGTGCCACAATGTCCCTACCACCCCTAGGTCTCATGATACCTATTACACTTAGAGGTCCCTGTTCAATGGTAGACAATTCCACTAGAATTTCTGACCTACAATGAAGAGCCACCACAGAGCTCTTCAAGGATGCCAGGTCCTCCCCTCAAGAATTTATTTCTGATAGCTACATGGCAGTTCATAATAGTGCTATCACTGCGTCCCCTTGACCCTCCCAATGTATGTGGATAAGCAAGTCCTAAATGAAAAGCTACTCAGTGTTCCAATCTCCCTAAGCCTTTGTTTCCTTCCCCTCAGTTTTATTGAGGTATAATTGACAAAAATTATACATCATTAAGGTATACAATATGATGTTTTGGTATATACATATATTGTGAAATGATGACCAAAAAACACTGCCATCCCCTCATACAATTATCCTTTTTTGTTGTTGCTGTTTCCTGTGGTGAGAACACTTAAGATCTAATCTCTTAGCAAATTTCAATATTACTGTAATACATACAGTATTATTAACTATAATCGCTGTGCTGATTAGAACTTCAGAACTTATTCTTCTTACATAACTGAAACTTTGTGCACTTTGACCAACATCTCTCCATTTTGCACCCCCTCACACACAAGCCCCTGGCAACCGCCACCTACCTGCTCTATGCTTTTATGAGTTTGACGTTTTTAGATTCCACTTAGGAATGATATCATGCAGTATTTGTCTCTCTGTGTCTGACTTACTTTATTTAGCATAATGTCCTCTAGGTTCTAAGCCTTCAGAGAGCTTCCTCTATAGTAGGGGTCAGCCTGTTACCATCCATAGGCTGTTTTCTTACAGTCTAAAAATGGTTTTTACATTTTTTAATTGAAATAAAATAAAAGGAAGAAGAATATTTTGTGACGTTTAAAAATGATATGAAATTCAATTTTTGTGTTTGTAAACTTTTATTGGAACACAGCCATGCTCACTCATTTATAAACTGTCTTTGGCTGCTATTCGGCTACAATGGGAGAGTTGAATAGTTTTAACTGGCTCTGGCCTGTAAAACCTAAAACATTTGCTATCTAGCCTTTTATGGGAAACATTTGCTGACTCATGCTCTCCAATATATCAAGAACTTGTTACATTTCAACCTAGTATAGTTCGTCTTTGGGTCCACGTATCAGTCAACCAAGCAGACTATCAAAGACATTCTTAGCCCCTCAAGCTCAAACATTGAATCCGGAATCTCTGCTTACTGAGCCAATGTCAGTAAACTTAGTTTGATCTAACTTTATTCTTTCACCTGATTCCACACCCTTACGATCTATTTCCACACACATTTTTCCAGTTTTATGTCCCTGGCAACTGTTTTGATGTCACATCGCACCTCTTCGTGGGTCAGATTTTGTACCTCACCCTTTGTATTCTACTGAGATATGGGTCTAGTTATGGGTCTTAGAAGCAAGAAGAGATAACAGGAATAGGTCCTGAGAAGGCTCTGCAGGGTCTTCCCAGGCAACTACCTTAAGGAAGGCGTGATAGTTTCTTTTTTTTAATTTTTTTTTTCTTTATTGATTTTAGGGAAAGAGAGATAGAAACATCGATGAGAGAGAACATCGACTGGCTGCCTCCTGCATGCCCCCCACTGGGGATCAGGCCCACAACCTGGGCATGTGCCCTGACCGGGAATCGAACCAGCAACGTCTTTGTGCATGGGTCAATGCTCAACCACTGAGCCACACTGGCCGGGCCTTGATAGTTTCTTTAAGCAAGAGGAGACCAGCCTCCTCAGACAGGGGTGTGGGCTGCTTCTATGAACAAAGAAGATTCAGCAGAATTGAGAGGGTTGAGGTCCCCAGGCTTATTAGAATCTGCTCATACGTCCTCATTCCAACGTTCAGGATCCTATTCCTTCTCAAACAACACCACAGCTTTAACGAAACAGACCCTGTGAGGTTAGAAGTTGCGTTTGTGTTGTAACCCAGCCACCCCCAGGATCTGACTTCGGGCGGGTCTGCAGAGCTCAGCCTCGTGGCTGTGGAGAATCCGTGTCTTTCAGCACAGCCACGGAACCGTTCACGTCCCTTATGCAGACCTTGAGCTGGAACTTTAAAGCTCTGAGCTTGCCATTTTCTTTCCCCAAGTTTTCACCACAGTTAGAAGTAACTAACCAACCCCATTACACTCTTTATTTTCACGAACATGTTCCGTGGAAGCAAATACTTGGTCACCCAGAGCCTTGCCTACTATAGGAGCCCATACAGGGAACTATGGGTAATGATCTGAATAACTGTTTTCCCACTTCAGTTCATGAACGATCAGTGTCCCCTTTACTACTGGAAACAGGGTCATTAATGACTTTATTAATTAATTAATTTTTTTATTGTTGACAGTTTTACAGATGTCCCCCTTTTCTCCCCATTAACCCCCTCCTTCCCACTCTCACCCTCCTCCTGACTTCCTTAGCCTAGTGTCCATGTCTATTGCTTGTGCATATATGTATATAAATTCTCTGGTTTATATCTTCTCACCCATCCCACCTCCCCGTCCCTTTGAGGTTTGTTAGTCTGTTCCCTACTTCCATGATTCTTGATCTCTTTTGGTCGACAGCTTATTTTGTTCATTATGTTCCACAAATAAGTGAGATCATGTGATACTTGTCTTTCTCTGACTGGCTTATTTCACTTTGCATAATACTTTCCAGGGTCCCTCCATGTCGTCTCAAAGGATAAGAGATCTCTTTCTTATAGCTGCATAGTATTCCATTGTGTAAATGTATCACAGCTTTTTTATCAACTCATCTACTGATGGTCACTTGGGCTGTTTCCAGATTGTAGCTATTGTAAATAGTGCTGCTATGAACATGGGGGTACAGATATTCTTTCTGATTGGTGTTTTGGGATTCTTAGGATATATTCCCAGAAGTGGGATCACTGGGTCAAATTTTTAATTTTTAATTTTTTGAGGAAACACCATATTGTTTTCCATAGTGGCTGCACCAGTCGGCATTCCCACCAGCAGTACTAGAGTCCCCTTTTCTCCACACCCTCACTAGCACTTGTTGTTTGATGATTTGTTGATGGCGGCCATTCTGACAGGTGTGAGGTGATATCTCATAGTTGTTTTAATTTGCATCTCTCTGATGATTAGTGATGTTGAGCATTTTTTCATACATCTCCTGGCCATTTGCATGTCCTGTTTGCAGAAGTGTCTATTCAGGTCCCCTGCCCATTTTTTAATTTGATTGTTTGTCTTCCTTTTGTTGAGTTGTATGAGTACTTTATATATTTTGGATGTTAACTCCTTATCCGATGTGCAAATATGTTCTCCCAGAGAATGGGTTATCTTTTCATTTAGGGTCATTAATGACTTTAAATCCAATTAGATCAGGGAACCAATTCCAGAAGAACTCATCCTTAAGATTCTATTCTTCTGGTACCACTCTGAGACCAAATTCTGGGTCAGCAAAGCGCGCGCGCGCACACACACACACACACACACACACACACACACAATTTGTTACAGGAATTTGACCTTTCGCCACTGTGGGAGCTGGTTAAGCTGTCTCTGTGAGGCTGTACTCTGTGCTCAGGCTAGAACTTGAAATCTACAGGGCAGGCAGGCAGGCAGGAGGGGAAGATGATCTAAGGTTGGGGAGATCCAGAGCAATCTGGAACCCACAAACCCATGAATATGGACTGAACCCCATGTTATTCTTTTTGCCTTTGACCTTGGCGGTGCAGGTGTCCTGCTGAAGCCAGGGCCCCTCACGACAGGGCTATGCACACACCTGGCTCAGGAGTCGGAGAAACTGCAGGACGATCCAGGGGTAGGTACAGCGGCTGCAGGCCTCGCTGCTGCCTGTGTGTAAGCCCCAGAAGGCTGCTGCCCCAACCGCTACCCAGCAAATCCCCCACGAGAACATCTCCATGGCCCTCCCTAACCACAAGCACACAAACATATGGGAAGGAGAGTTCTGGAAAATGTAGTTTAACCTAGACAAGTACAAAGCCAACTCAGATGGTTCAAATCCTGTTTAATGTCCCACCAGCAGGAGCAGAAGCACATTGACTAACCAATCTCCATAGAAGCAAACACACCAAGCATTGGAGGTCCCTCCCAGCACCCCGAGAAAAGCACAACCTAGCTTCACATGAGTAATCAGACTCCTTTCAGTGGGTGTCATTTGGCCTTAATTCTTCCAGAATAAGAACTCTGTCCGTGTTGTGCTCGGGAGGCTGGCTGCATTACAGGAGCCGCTCCATTAGCTCTTGGCAAGAACCTCTCCCCTGATGTAAGAGTAAAGGAGGAGGCTTCAGTTCAGACACTTCACAACAGAAAAGGTGTGTCTTTTGCCAGAAGGGGTTTGGGCAGCAGATGACCGTCTTTGGGAAGCTTTGGGGCACTATTGGAGAGATTTCTGGATGTCTTCTCCAAGTCTGAGATTCAGTGTTCTGTCCCCTACAGGTCTCAACAGGCTCCACTGTTGTTTTCTCTGATGGTATTCAGGATGCCCTGTACTCGGCTAGAAGATGATACTTCCCAGCTTCCTTTTGCAGATAGAGGTGGCCAATCAGAAGCAAGCAGAAGTCTTTGGGAGGGGAGCTTAGAAACTCTCTTTAAAAGGAGCTGACTCACCTAGTGGTTCCTTTCTCCCATCTTTTTCTTTAAAATGTATTAATTTTTGGAGAGAGAGAAACATCAATTTATTTTTCCACTTATCTATGCATTTATTGGTTGCTTCTTGTATGTTCCCTGACCAGAGATTGAACCTGCAACCATGGGGTATTGGGATGACATTCTAACTTACTGAGCTACCCAGCCAGGGCCCACCTTTGTATGCTTTCTTTTTTTTTTTCTTTTAATCCTCACCCAAGGATATTTTTACATTTATCTTCAGACAGAGTAGGAGGGAGGGAGAGAGAGAAACATTGATGTAAAGAGACAGATTATTTGGTTACCACACACACCACCCAAACCGGGGCTGGGGATGAATCGCAACTGAGGCACATGCCCTTGACCGGAATCGAACCTGGGACTCTTTGGTCTGCAGGCCAGTGCTCTAACCACTGAGAAAACCGGCCAGAGCTCCACCTTTTTCTTTTTCTTTTCTTTTCCCTGGAATATGGCATTGTTTCTGGGAAAATTGGAATGTCCCTTTTTCCACCGAGTGCTGGGGGTGGAGTCCTTATGCTATGTCGAAAAATAATTTTCTAAGACTCTCACAGAATCTCAGAGTGACTTTTATTTGTGTGGAAGTACATCCCTGGGTTTCCAAAGTCCCATTTCCCTCAGTTTAGATATAGAAGAAGTGCAGCTGGGGTTTCAGCAGAGCTAGAAGCAAAGCCAGTGTCCAGAGTTTCCATTCCATGTTGCAGCCGGGTCCAGTTCAGCATCAGGCTAGTTACAGTCCATTAGTCCATTGTTGGGGGAGGGGATCCTCATTGCCCACAGTGAATACAGGAAGCAGGAGCAAAAAGCCCTGCGAGCCAGGAGTCAGGCACAACAGGCCACAAGCAACCAAGAGAGCGAACTCCTTTGTTTAGGGGATTAAATATCCCAAATGGCGCACCCTTGCAGTGGCCATGCCCATTCTGCCCAATGACCTGTTCCTAGGTGTGACTGGCAGGCAAGTACCTTCCCAATGTCACCCCGACTTTACTGGGCATGCGTCTATTCTCCCCCCTGTCCAGCCCCTTCCCCCAGCGGTCTGCGTGGGAATAGACCCGTGACTCCGTGGGCAGTGTAAAGATTTAGCTTCCTGGCTAAGCTACCCAAATGACATGCCTATAATATTCGGCCTTCTCTTTGCTCCTTTCCTGTTATTAATAACTAGTTCATTACAACAGTATCAACAAGATGGCTGAGGCTTCTGCAGCCACTTCTTGACCTTGAGGAGCAGAGCCACAGGCTAAGGATGACAGAGCAGTAAGTCATGAGAAATCTGGTCCCTTATGATATCAAGGGGCCCCTTCCCCAGCCTTGGACTACACACTTCAGAGTTCTGTCAGGTGAGAGAGAACTAAGTCATCTTCTTTAAGCCCCTGTTGTTTCCGGCTGAAGGCTCCTGCAGTTGAGTACAGTTTCTGCTTCGAATTCCCTTTGTGGCGAGAGGCACTCTGTTCACCAATATCCAGAAAATGGTAGTTTCCTGCCCTCCTGAACTCAAATAGGGCCCTGTGGTTTGCTTCGGCCAATGAAACGTGAGCAGAAATGCTGTGTGTCCCTTCCTGGCAGAGGCTACAAGCGCCAGTGTGTGTCTGACCTCATTCTGTTCTCTTTTTGCCAGTGATGACCAGAAATGTCTCTGATAGCGGCTCCTGCGTCCATTTACGTTGCCACACTGCTCCCAGCTGACCCACGATGAACAAGCAGTGTAAGTAAGAAACACATTTTTGTTGTTGTAAACCGCTGCGCTTTGGAGATCGTTTATTACTGGCAGTTTTAAGCAAAGAAGGGTTGGTTTGATACAGAGAATCAGGGGCTGACGAGCTCTTTGGAAAAGCTGGTAGTGGCGTGGGCTCTAGGCTACGAGTCAGCAAATGATTCCCGGAACAGGACCGCCAGGACCCTCACTCCTCCCGCGTCTCTCCTTTGCTCTCACACACACACTCGCAACGCTTCTGATGGCAAATGTGCGGGGGTTGTTCCCCACACCCAGCAATTCTCTGTGACAGCAGCTGGGGGGTCTTATGACTCAATTCAATCTGACGCTACCTGTGGAGTCAGTGCGGACCCGCAGGCTACGGGCTCGGTCCCACAGGACTGCCCCCCACCACTTCAGAGACCAATTTCTGCGAGGTCCCCAAGTTACCCACAACTTCTGTCCAACTCGGCTACAAATTGGAGGTTCCCATGACTCCCCCCCCACCTTGGATTTGACGATTTGCTGGAACAGCTCAGAGAACCAGGGAAACACATTTACCAGTTTATTCTATAGCAATGATTATGATAAAAGGTACAGATGCCCTTGACCTGCCCTGGGAGCTGCCAGGTAGTCTCCTGCGCTGGTGAACCTTCAAGTCCAGGCTGTGCTCCAGCCGTGACACACGAGATGGTTTTAGGCCCCACAAAATACTAAGTCACGTTGAATTCCATCATAAGAGAGTGTATCACTTTTGAATATCTTTTAATCCACCACATGATATGAGGGAGGGAGGCTCTGTGTTGTAAAGAATTAATCTTACCCAAAGGGAGGTCTGACTTTTGCCCTCAGCTCCTGGAAGGTAAGGAAGACCCTGGAATGTCCTGCCTTTAAAGAGTGTCTTTGTTTACCTGGGAGCCTTTGCCCACCCCAAATAGTTTCTTTTTTTTAATCCTCACTCGAGGATATTTTTCTATTGATTTTCCGATGGAGTGGGAGGGAGGGAAGGAGAAAAAGAGACAGAGAGAAACATCGATGTGAGAGACACATTGACCGGCCGCCTCCTGCACGAGCCCAACCAGGGCTGGGGCCTGGGCTAGGGATCGAACTGCAACTGAGGTACATGCTCTTGACTGGAATCAAACCCACAACTCTTTGGTCTGTGGGCCAATGCTCTAACCACTAAGCAAGCCAGCCAGGGCAATATCCAAATAGTTTCGTTTTGTTTCTTTTTTTTTTCATCCTCACTCGATTTTGCATTTCAGATAGAGCTGGAGGAAAAGAGGGAGGAAGAGAGAGAGAAACATCGATGTGAGAGAGACACATCGACTGGCTGCCACCCACACGCCCTCAATCGCGGCCGGGGACAAACCGAGGTACGTACCCTTAGCGGGAACCAAACCCAGGACTCTCTGGTCCGTGGGCCGACGCTCTAACCGCTGACCCAAACCGGCCAGGGCTGTCCAAATAGTTTCTAACACTGGGATTGATGGTGGGGTCTTTGGGCCACAGGTACCAGCTTAACCTCCAAAGGGGCTGGAAACTAAGGTGACCGTGTGGGTGGTCAGTGATGTCTTTGGGACTGAGTTCCCGTAAAAGCTCTGGACACCCAGGCTTGCAGGAGCTTCCCTGGTCAGCAGCACTTTGAGCATGTTGTCACACACCATTGCCAGAAGGTAGCACAGTCCACGGTCCCACTGGGAGAGGGCAACTGGGAGCCTTGTGCTTGGAACTTCCCCGATCTCTGCCCACATGTCTCTTTCCTCGGCGAATTCCCATCTGTTTCTTCGCTGTAATAAACTGTAACTGTGGATTCTCTCTTTGTCTTGAACCTTTTGCATTTTGATGATGATGTGTCTTGGTGTGGGCCTCTTGAGGTTCATCTTGTTTGGGACTCTCTGTGCTTCCTGGACTTGTATGTCTGTTTCCTTCACCAAGTTGGGAAAGTTTTCTGCCATATTGTTTCAAACAGGTTTTCGATTTCTTGTTCTCGCTCTCCTTCTGGCACCCCCAAGATGCGAATGTTGGCACGCTTGAAGTTGTCCCAGAGGCTCCTTACACTGTCCTCATTTTTTTGGATTCTTTTTTCTTTTTGCTGTTCTGATTGGGCATTTTTTGCTTCCTTATATTCCAAATCGATGGTTTGCTCCTTGGATTTACATACTCTATTATTGAAGCTGTGTAAATTATTCTTTATTTCAGTTAATGCCTCCTTCAATTCTGACTGTGCATCCATAATTTCTGACTGGTCCTTTTTTATGCTCTTGAGGCCCTCACTAAGTTCACTGAGGTTCTCACTAAGTTCATTGAGTATCCTTATAAGCAGTATTTTGAACTCAGCATCTGTTAGGTTGCTTATCTCCATTTCGCTTAGTTTTTTTCCTGGGGTTTTGTTCTGTTCTTTCATTTGGGACCTGTTTCTTTGTCTCCTCATTTTGGCTGCCTCCCTGTGTTTGTTTCTGTGTATTACTTAATGAGAGGTATGGGGCTAGCTGAGACCAGATGCTGCTTGTTTGAAAGAAATTAGGAAAACCTGAAGCAGGTTCCAAGACAGGCCAATCCTATGGTTAAGCAAGTGGCAACAGCTTGGGTGGGCCTGAGAGTTGGGTGGGGTGGGGCGGGGCCTCAGGGAGTCAGCGGGGCGGGGCTACCAGTGTGAGCCAGGTTGCTGGAGTCCCAGATATGGCGGCTGTCTGCCGCTCCAGGGAAGGGCTCACCAGAGGAACAAAGGCCTCTGACAGCACGTTTGTCCCCGAGGAAGCCCCCTCTCCAGCCCTCGCTCCAGTGCCAAACAGCTCAGTTCTTCCCTGTATGTCTCTGGTGCCCCTCGAGCAGCCTCCCCTCCGAGCTTAGAGGGAGAGAGTCCGATAAGTCCGTGCGCGGGCCCTTTAAAGAGCTGCCTGGGGCTCCAGCCGCTTCAGCTTCCCTGAGCCTCAGTTCCCGCTGGTTTTTCCAGCCAGAAGTTATGGGGATTTTCTTCCTGGCACTAGAACCCTGAGCGGGGCACCTGGTGTGGGACGGGGACCCCTCAGTCCTCAGGAAGGACCTTTCCAGCCGAGGTGTCCTCCTGATTTTTATCCACCACCCGTGGGTGTGGGCCCAGCCCATCCGCCTCCGCCCCTCCTACCAGTCTGGATGTGGCTGCTGCTTTAATTCTGTAGTTGTAGGACTTCCATTCAGCTCGATTTCAGGCGGTTTTGAATGATGGTTGTTCTGTAGTTTAGTTGTAACTTTGATGTGGTTGTGGGAGGACGCGATACCGCGTTTACCTACGCCGCCATCTTGACCGGAAGTCCGCGATTGTAATTTTTAAAACGAATGTATTCATGTTAAAAAGAGAGTTGACCATATACATGCGTCTGTGTGTGTATATATATATATACATATATATAATATACATTATATGTGTGTGTATATGTATATATATATGAATGATATTCCCTCCTGATTGGTTAGGTGTCTATTCTGATTAGCAGGTGGTGGGTGCCAATCAAAAATATTTTTAGGCCGGGCCGGTGTGGCTCAGTGCTTGAGCATCAACCCATGCACCAAGAGGTCGCCAGTTCGATCCCAGTCAGGGCATATGCCCAGGTTGTGGGCCTAATTCCCAGTCGGGGGCATGCAGGAGGCAGCCAATCGATGTTCCCTCTCATCATTGTTTCTATCTCTCCCTCCCTCTCTCTCTAAAATCAATAAAAATATATTTTTTAAAAATATATATATATATTTTTAGTATTCTCCCTACATGTATATAACATGTATATCTCATACAATGTCCTTCACATATATAATATACATATATTATTTATAATTTATGTGTATATAATGCAGAATGTATGTCATATATTTATAATGCATATCACATATAACGTATGTGTTTGTTTTCATTAGATTTATCTTTCTGAGAATGTTCTATTTATATAAAGCAGTACTGGTTTTTCCATACATAATGGTATCTTTTAAAATAAATTTATTTTACAGGGAGTTGATTTCTTAAAATCAAAGTAAATAATAATATAGGTAGGATGAAATTGTGGCACAAATTGAGAAGAGGATATAGATAGTTATATTATGGGTACACTGATATTTTCTTTTGTATCTTATTCTTCTTCTCTTTTGTTTTTTCAGGCTACTCACAGTCCACTAAACTGATTTCGTAATCCATGAAAAGGCTGTGACCTGAAGTTTGTGAAATATTGTTATGCAACCACCTGTGAACAGAACCTTGCCTTTTACTCTGGCATGGTGACCCTTAAACCTGGGTAGAGACCGCTGCCTGGAGCCCTGTGCTCAGGGGTCTGCTCTGGCCGGGCCCCACCTCACAGGCTGCAGAGTCCGAGCGCCTTCAGGAAGGTCCCCTGGAGCCTGTGCTCTTCTTGACCGCGCCCTGGGTCCAGACTGCTCGGAGCCCATCCAGGCCTGCACTGTCCTCTCGTGGGCACTCCCTTCGATGAGAGGCAGCCCAATCTGGGCTTAGTGATGTGGACGGAGCTCAGAAGCGCAGGCTGGGCGTGCCCCTGTGTGAGGTCCACACTCGTGTGTGCGTGCTGGAGGGGCCCAGAGTGTGAAGAAAAGGGGGCCGTGGGCCCGGCCCTCCACTGTGCCAGCCCAGTTACCAAGGCTACCTCCCAATTTAGGGGTGAGCTGACACTGCACACCGAGCTCTGCGCACAGACCAGGCCAGGGGTCTCAAGTCATGGGCAGAACCCAGCACTGACCAGAGCCTCTGCGGCCCGCCCCAGTCCTTCCCACTTCACCCCGGGCCGGCTTCAGTCACTGTATCCCTTGCCGTGGTGTTTGAGTGTGACCCCCTCCCTTCAGTCCTCAGGGAGTTTGTCACCAGCCCCTGCCACTTTCTTCCACCCCCAGTTAAGAAGGATCACAGATCACGAGACAAGGATTACAGTGCTTTACTTTTTTTCTCAACAGAATGGTAGTGGGGGGGGGCAGTGCCTGAGAAGCTGGGCAACCCTCAGGGCTGGCAGAGTTGAGAAGGTAGGGGGCTCAGGCGTCAGCCTGGCTCTGGCTCCATCCAGTGTCTTCCCTCTCAGGCTGGGCCTTATGGGCTACTGCGTAGGTTCTGCAAGGGGAGGGAGGAGGCGGGCCTGGTGAGCTGGTGGCGGCTGGGTCATCAGCCCCCACTTCTGATGGGCTCACCTGTTATAATTCCGGCATAATCGAGGCAACTGTCTACACTTGCCACCTGTGGGTGAAGAAAAGGATCCAATCACAAGTTAGAAGAATCTTGGTTTCTGTGTGTGCACTTTGCCATTTTTTTTTTGTTCAGGTAGAGTGGGAGGGAGAGAGAGGAACAGAGAGAGAGAGAAACATCGATGTGAAAGGGACACATCGAGTGGCTGCCACCCGCACGACTGACCAGAGCCGGGGACAAACTGCAACCGAGGTACATGCCCTTAGCGGGAACCGAACCCGGGTCTCTCAGGACCGCAGGCCGATGCTCTAACCGCTGAGCCAAACCGGCCAGGGTTGTGTGCACTTTGGATGCTGGAGGACCAGGCTTATCGACCTTGTTCTCAGGAACAAGGCAACTCTGAGCAAGTGATGAGAAGCAGACAAGAGAAGAGCTGGTGCAGGGCCCAAGAGGATCTTCCCACACACACGGAGGAGCACTTTGGAAACCTTCTTAACTTGTGAGTTATTCATTCGATCCACAAACATTTACTGTGCACCTACTACATGCCAGGCACTGATCCAGGCTCTGGGGACACAGCCAGGGACAAGAATGACTAAATCCTTGCTCTATTAGAGCTGACTTCCTAGTAGGAGAGACTAGCAATAGATCAAAAACCTAGCCCTGACCGGGTGGCTCAGTTAATTGGGACATCATCCCATGCACCAAAAAATGGCAGGTTGGGCTCCTGGTCAGGGCACATAACTAGGTTGCAGGTTCAATCCCCAGTTGGGGTGCATATGAGAGGCAACCGATCTTTCTCACATCAACGTCTCTCTCTTTTTCTCCCTTCCTCCCTCTCTCTTTAAAATCAATTTTCAAAAAAATTATATTCTTGTGTGAGAATTAAAAAAAAGAAAAACTAAGTCAAATATGCAGATGATGGTAAGTCAGATGGATGAGTGCAATAAAGAAAAAGCCAGGGAGGAGGCAGAAGATCTTAAGGAAGAGATGGAGGAGCCATGTGGACATCTAGAGGAAGGGTATTCCACACAGAGTGAACAGTCAGTGCCAAGGCCCTGGGGTAGGAAGGAACAGATGGGCTTAAGGAGCAGCAGGGAGGCCAGAAGGTGGACCACAGGGAATGAGAGAGGATTTAGAAGACAAAGGGGACTCCTGGCCACCACCCTTGCCTCCCCGATCCCTTGCCTCTTGTCAGTCATTGCCACATGGCCAGCTCATTACTGCGTCCAGGGCTCCTTCCTCTACCTGTTTGGGTTTTTTTGTGGTTTTTTGTTGTTGTTGTTGTTAATCCTCACCAGATACTTTTTTATTCCCATTGATTTTTAGATAGAGTGGAAGGAAGGGAAGGAAGGAAGGTATGCAGGAGGCAGCCAATCGATGTTCTCTCTCATCTATGTTTCTATCTCTCTCTCTCTCTCTCTCTCTCTCTCTCTCTCTCTAAAATCAATTTAAAAAAAAAGAAAAAAAAGATGGGGCTGTGCCCATTTTCCTCATGAGAAAGCTGGACCAGAGAGGTAATGAAACTTACTGAGAGCTTACAAACTGGTGGCCTTCTTGTTTTATTTAGAATGTGGCATTTTTAAAACGTTTTAAAATTTCTCTCTGCTTGTTCGTCTCCCTCTGCTCCCTTCCCCATGTGATGCTGGGCCCTGGGAGCTGGCTGACCTGAGAGGCCACAGTCCCAGCCCCTCACCCTCTACTTGAGCACTGACAGGAGAGAGCAGGGCAGGAAGAGAGAGAGGTTTATGTATCTGATCCCTCCATCCTGCTCCCTCCTGGCTGGGTTACAGTGACACAGTGGCTACAAACCTCTCTGCCAGTTCCATCTCTCACCCTCAGGCCAGCATAATCACAGCTCCCCATTGCCACTAGTCCTGGAGACTGTACCCCATAACCAAGTCGGTGCCTCCAGGACCCTGGCCCTGTTACAGAGCCTGGAGACACTGGTTATAAAACATTTTAAACATCACCTCTTCCCCCATGCCAAAAATACCAGAGGATTAAAAAAAAAAGTCAATGCCCCCCCCCCGACCTGCCCCTCTGGCCCTGAGAAGTGTCCCTGCCACCACCATGTGAACAAGCCCAGGCCAATGAGGTAAAGAACCAAGGTGCCCACAGAAACAGCTCACTGCTGACCTGCAGCTGAGCCCAGATGCATGAATAAATCCAGCTGCAACCAGAAGAACCACCCAGCTGAGCCCAGCCTACATTTCCAAATAGCAGAACCAAGAAGCTAAGGAGATGGTTGCCATTTTAAGCCACTGAATTCTGTGGTGGTTCATATGACTATGAAACTAGAAGACATGCCTCAGTTAGAATCACTTTGCCCAGGGGCCTTCATGAACCTAAGCCCCCACCCAGAGTCAGAGTGCAAGCCAAGGCCTCCGCCCTCCCAGTCTCGGTGCCCCTCCCGCCCAACACCCATTCTCACTGGTGAGGATGATAATGCCTGTGATGAAGAGCACAGCTGCGACCACCAGCCCGTGTTTCCGGAGAGTGTCCTCATCTGCAGAGAGAACAGTGGTGGAGTATGCTCAGGGGGGCTTCACCCCTCCTCTCCCTGCATCTTCCCTGGGCAACTTACCATAGAAGAAGGGGTTGTCCTCACTTGAATCTGCAGGGGACAGACAGGGAGCAAATTGAAGTTCAGCAAAGGTTTGTGGAGTGAATCAGTGATTGACAGCGTCAGGGAGAGGGGACACCTGTGTCTCAGCACTGGTGCACTTAGAACACAATCCAAAGTCCTCATGGGCATACAGTCTGGCCCCCATCACCTCTCTACCTTCACCTCCTCACTCTCCCCTCGTCATTTGCTCCAGCCTTGCCCATGACCTGCTGGACCACCTCGGGGCCTTGGCACTGGCTGCTCCCTCTGCCCAGAACACCCCCACCCCCACCCCCCGATCTCCTCATGGCTTCCCCTTCAACTCTTCCTCAGAAAGGCCTTCCTGGCCCTTTACAGAAATACTCCCCAGTCACTCTCTCAGCTTAACCCTGTTTTATTTTTCTTGATAGCAACTTTACAACCACATGACATATAATTAATATGGTTATTATTTATTGTCTCTCTCCCCCCACTAAAATGTCTGCTCCACGAAGGCAGAGATTTTCGTTGACTTGTTCACTGCTGAATCCCTGGCACCTAGAACAGTGCCTGGCACATAGGTAGGTGCTCAATGAATATTTCTTTAATGAATGAATGAGATGCATGAGCATAGCATTTCCATCTGTTCATTGGGGTTGGCCGGACAGGAAGAGGAAGGTGAAGAGGAAGGTGGAAGCACAGGGGAGGAATCATCGTGCCTCTAGCAACGGAGCTCCTTGCTGGCCCCCAGAATGCTCTCGGATGCATAAACCCAGATCGGAGCAGAAGAACCACCCAGTTGAGCCCAGACCAAACTTCCAAATTGCAGACTCAAGTTTAGTTCTCAAGAACTAAACAAATGGTGGTCATTTTTGGAGTCACTGCGTTTTGGGGTGGCTTACATGCGACATTCATTGACGTATTCATGCATCTGTTTACTGGTGTCTACTCTTCGCCCACCCCCTGCCAGCCTTGAAGTTGTGTATTCACCATGTTTACTGAGGACTACTCTGTGCTGGGCAGTATTCCAGGTGCTAAAAATACACAGTGAGTAGGAAACGGCCTGTTTCCAACCTGCGGAGTTACTGACCAGTGGGCTCGAAGGGAAGGTCTCTCCAGGAGTCTTTGTCTGGAGACCGCTTGGAGAGTGTGGTGGCTTTAATGGGATCAGCAGACGGTGAGTGGCCAGAAGCTGGTGGAGGGCAGGAGCGAGCCATGGAGAGAAACAAGGGGCATCTCTGAACATCTGTGTTTGTGAGAAAGCCCTCTCCCACACCTACACATGCAGCGGCAGGAGCTGGGTCCCCCACTCTGACCCTTGAAGCCAGGGTGAACATATTGAAACAAGCCCGCACCCCTGGTTAAGACCAGTTGCTCCAACCTCCCGACCCCTCTCCCGGGACCTTGTGCACTGCCTCCGAATCCAGGGAGCAAAGGGTAATAGCCATCATAACCAGGCCGGTGCGCCCAGGACCCTGGCCCTGTTACAGAGCCTGGAGACACTGGTTATAAAACGTTTTGAATAGCACCTCTTCCCCCATGCCAAACATACCAGAGGGTTAAAATTTAAAAAATCAATGTCCCCCCGCCAAGACCTGCCCCTCTGGCCCTGAGAAGTGTCCCCAGTGAAGTGGCTACTGCCGGTCTGATGTCCCAATGTGAAGTCATCAGGTAGAAAAGCTGCTTCATGCACCCTGAGCTCCCCCAGCCAATCTCAGCTCCTCACCTCCAAAACAGAACCACCGGCAAGGATTCCGACATGTTTCAATAGCGGGGACAGAGGCAGAGATCACAGAAAGTGTCAAGGACAGCCTGGGGGGCACGTGGTGCTCAGGCCCCATAGCACTAACGAGCCCGGGCTCAAATTCTAGTTCTGCCACTTAGGGCTGTGGTCTAGGGCCAGCCAGGTAACCTCTCCGGGCCTCAGTTCCTTCCCTGCGAAATGGGATCAAGACAGTTCCTGCCACATAGGGAGGCTGTGAGCACTGAGTGAACACATGAGGGCTTAGCAGTGTCCAGCACTGAGCGGACTCTCCGCAAATGTTGGCTGTTATCCCCTCTTTGGCCCTCACTCCTCCATCCTTCTGGGACCGGCTTCCTCTTCCTTGGGTTGAGGTGTGGGGGCTGCTCAGGCGTCCCTCCTGCCTTGCTCTCCTATTGTAACCCAGGCCACAAGGGGGAGCACGTGACCCGTCTCGCCTTTCCCTGGGACCTTGCAAATCCCCAGCAGGATTCCGAGAGGAAGCCAGGTGAGGCTTGGGAAGCTCTGAGCAGGCAGGGACAGGAGTCATTTCCTTGCAGAAGACACGCTTCAGCCCAAGAAACATAAAAATGGAGGGAGAGAGGCGCTGGGGGCGTTTGCGCTCTTGCGCTGGGTGACCCTGAGGCTCAGCAAGGCCTTTTACCGCTTGGCAGCCCAACTGAACTTCTGTCGCACGTAACCGGGAGAAGGGGACAATGCACAGTGACTCGCTCGGAGCAAGTGAGCGGGAGACAGGAAGATGTTTTTTTTCAGTTGGAAAAGTGTGGACAGAGTTGCTATACTCCCAACCCCCACTTGGGACGTTCCCTTCCCCCGAAACCCTTTATTTCCATCTGCCCTAATTAAACTTGTTTTCATAGACAGATTCCGTCAGAATGCCGTCTTTTACTGCCATCCCTGGAAAATTGTAACAATGATCAGCACTGTTACAGGGAATGGATGGCCCTAGAGGCAGTGGGTGCTCTTCCACAGGGCTGGTCTGCTCTCTGGGGTGTATCTCAGCCCGGAGTGGCCCACGCTACAGTACTTTCCAGTAGGGGCCGCTCCTCGAAGATGGAGCATCAGCAGGCATGAGAAGCCACCTTTATCTAGGCTCAGCCCCCTTTCCCACACCTCTGGTCACATTAGCTAGTCGCTGGTCTTCGGGGGAACCACCTGTTCCCTGACTCTTGGTCTGTGCAGCTCCAGTGGAGCTGATGGGGCTCTCCAGCCCCAGGATAGGGGCATAAGGCTCAAGCCTGACCAATCAGAGCAGTCCTTTTCCCAGGTTCCCATTGGTCACACATGGGCATGTGAAAGTCGATTGGGCCAATGAAAGTCAATTCTAGACCTCAGCGGCAGATGATGAGAAAGAGATGCTCCAGCTGCTGAGTTTGTGTCCTAAATTTACAACTATGGGACCATCCTTGCCACCAAGAGGGGGAAAAGCCACTTGAAAATGAAGACAACACAGAGAAGGAGCAAGTCTGTCATGATGACTTGAGCCCCTTGATCCAGCCATGCCTGAAATTGGTCCCTCTGGATTTTATAGAACATATACAGACAATAACTTTTTTTTTTTTTAGTTGGGTCTTCTGTATTTTGCAATTGAAAATCTTCTGCTCTAACAAGAAGACATACACAAGGGAAACACCCACAGTCACATTTCCCGGGAAGGAACCTGAACCAAAGAGGGTCCAACCGGGCCGGTGTGGCTCAGTGGTTGAGCTTCGACCCATGCACCAAGAGGTCCCTGGTTCGATTCCTGGTCAGGGCACATGCCCAGGTTGTGGGCCCAATCCCCAGCAGGGGGCATGCAGGAGGCAACCAATCAATGTTCTCTTTCGTCGATGTCTCTCTCTCTCTCTCTCTCTCTCTCTAATCAATAAAGAAAGAAGAGGGTCTGGAGCCTATTAGGCTTGAAAAGTGTTGCAAACTAGACAGCCCTCTTGGGGACACTTGCTGCAAATAAGGTTTGTGAAGACTCTGAAAAACACTGCAGAAAGAAACGTGTTCAACTTTCTCAGAATTTTACAAACACCTTTGGCCGCAAGCCAAAAACAATTTTGGGAGGATGTATTCACAACTTCCCGAAGGGGCGTTCTGAGAAACATCCTTGGGGAAATGCTGACCTAGACAGAGAATTAAACAAAACTTGTCCGTTGCTGTTTCAGTACGAGGCTGTACCTTCTGTGGGGCGCTTGTCCATCCCAGGATCTGTGGTTGGAAACACAACCACTCCCTCCGTTTGCTGCGTCTGGCTGGCTGTCTGGGTCCCTGTGGCTTCTACTGAGGTCAGAGAGGCAAGGAGGGGAGGGTAAGACATGAATGAATCGGGGGCATGGATCCATAGAACAGCAAGGGGCCCTCCCCCCACCCACCCCCAGTGGGCCGGCGCGAATCAAAGGCGTTCACAAGCAGAGGGGTGCTGTGGGAGTGGGCAAGGGGGACCCAGGCTGCTGGTGGCGGGCAAATTGGTGCAACCATTTCCAAGTGGCTTTGAAAAAATATGCTGCAGTTCATGTCCTTGGTCCCATAGTGTTGTGAGCAAAAGCAGGGCTCTAGAGCTAGGTTCTTGTGCCCTAATCCCATCTGTGGCTCTGACATGCTGTGACACCTTGGGCGAGTTACTCTGAGCTTCCATGTCCCCTCTGGAAGGTGGGGGTGATGATCATTTCTACTTCAGAGGGTTTGTGTGAGGACTGCATGAGTGAACAAGGTAAAGTATTTAGAATCAAGCCAACACGTAAGTGCTGTGTTTGATCAAGGAGGAAGGAACGAGGTTGCTCATTGTGGCACCGTGTGTAGCAGAAAACACTGGAAGTGCCCAGCCAGAGTGGCTCAGTGGTTGAGCGTTGACCCAGGCACCAAGAGGTCGCCGGTTCAATTCCCCATCAGGGCACATACCCAGGTTGTGGGCCCGATCCCCAGTGGGGGGCATGTAGGAGGTGCCAATGGAGGTTCTCTCTCATCAATATTTCTCTCTCTCCTTCTTCTTTCCTCTCTAACATCAATAAAAAAAAGGGGGGGGGGGAGCACCCTGGCCAGTTTGGCTCAGCAGTTAGAGTGTCAGCCTGCGGACCAATGAGTCATGGGTTCAGTTCTAGCCAAGGGCACATATCTCGGTTGCAGGTCGTCCCCGGCCCTGGTCACCGTCGTGCAGGAGGCAACCAGTCGATATGTCTCTCTCACATCGATGTTTCTCTCTCTTGCCCTTTCTCTCCCTCTCTCTCTCTCTCACTCCCACTTTATCTGAAGATAAATAGAAAAATACCCTTAGGTGAGGATTAAAAATAAATAAATAAATAGAAAAAACTGGAAGGACCAAGGTGCTCACCAAGATGTGTATAGATGCACTAACTGTGCACACTCACTCTGTGGAGAACACAGCAGTGAAAAGGACAAGATCGTTGTCTCTATGAAAATGTGGGAAGAACTTTTAAACATAGTTCATGGGCGAAAAGAGCCAGGTGCAGAACAACAATCATATAACATCCTTAAGCTCATACAATATACCTCCCAGTCAGCTATGTTCTCCAGGTCACACACACGGGATACAGTCGCACTGGGGAACTACCCCTGACCCAATGCCTCCCAGCGATAGGGGGAGAACAAGGATGGCAAATGAACAAAGGGATTTCGTCTTCCCTACCACATTTTTTTTAAATCCTCACCTGAGGATATTTATACATTAATCTTCAGATAGAGCTGGAGGGAGGGAAGGAGGAAGAGAGAGAGAGAGAAACATCGATGTGAGAGAGACACATCAATTGGTTGTCACCCACACGACCCCAACCGGGGCAGGGATGAACCACAACCGAGGTACGTGCCCTTGGCTGGAATCAAACCCGGGACTCTTTGGTCCACGGACGACGCTCTTACTACTGAGCCAAACCTGCCAGGGTTCCCCTACCACATTTTGATTACTTCCAAGTAGGATGTGTTTATGTACTACTGTATCATTAAACATTAATGGAAAAAATTGAGGGGCACTTTTCGAATTATGCTAGATGCCAAGAAAAAGTTAAAAGTTGATTTGAAAATTCAAAAAAGGAAAAAGAGCCCTGGCCGGTTGGCTCAGCGGTTAGAGCGTCGGCCTGCGGTCCAGAGAGACCCAGGTTCGGTTCCCGCTGAGGGCACGTACCTCGGTTGTAGTTTGTCCCCGGCCGGCCCTGGTTGGTTGTGCGGGTGGCGACCACTCGATGTGTCGCTTTCATGTTGATGTTTCTCTCTCTCTCTCTTCCTCTCTCCCTCCCACTCTATCTGAACAAAAAATGGAAAAATGTCCTCAGGTGAGGATACAAAAAAAAACAAAAACAAAAAAGGAAAAAGATAAAGAGATGAAAGAAAGAAGTGAGTGGGGTTGGCACATGGGAGTTTCTGGGGTGTTTTCAAAGCTCTAGTCCTTACCTGGTGGTGGTTACACAGGGGTTTATTCAGAATAATCTGCTAAGTTGTACATTTATGATTTTTGTACTTTTCTATATGCATGTTATTTTTCACAATTCCAAAGGAGATATATATATATATATATATATATATATATATATATATATTTTTTTTTTTTTTTTTTTTTTTTAATCCTCACCCGAGGACATTTTTCCAATTTTTGGTCAGATAGAGTGGGAGGGAGAGAGGAAGAGAGAGAGAGAGAAACATCGATGTGAAAGGAACACATCGAGTGGCTGCCACCTGCATGATCCAACCAGGGCCGGGGACAAACTGCAACCGAGGTACGCGCCCTTAGCGGGAACCGAACCGGGGTCTCTCCGGACTGCAGGCCGACGCTCTAACTGCTGAGCCAAACCGGCCAGGGCCAAAAGATATTTTTAAACAAATGAATGGAGTTTGCTGGCTGTCCCACCACAAATTAAACCAGGGGATTCAGAGCTGGGGGGTGGAAATGGGTAAACAAAGACCCAAAGTGTCAGAGGAAAAGGGGAAATAATGTCGGCCCCGGGCCCGTGTTCCCCCACACTGCTGCCCCACTCACCACCAGGCTGCAGGTTTGAAGTCTGGGGGGTGGACTGGAGTTCTGGGAGAACTGCTTCTGAAGTGCAGAAACAGGGAGAAAAGAGAGAGAAGATGTGGAGAAGGTCCATGAATGGAGTACAGGGGCGTTTCCATAGCAACTCCATCTTGATGTCATGTAAATAACTTCATTAACCCAGCCATTTCCTCACTGCCTAAATGCAATGCCAGCATCTTCCCTGCCTCAGGCCCTGCCCTCCCACAGATGCCCATTCCCCTTCTCAGCATCCACCCGCCTCTGGTAAGAGCCTGGAACCTTTGGGGAACCAGCCTTCCCCAACTTTCAGTCTACTTAGTTCCGTGGGGTTGGCACCAACCCTGCTGGAGGCCGAACATGAGACCCAGGTCTGACTAATTAGCTTTCTGTGCCTGTGGCCACAATAATCAGCTCACAGGTGGGCATGTGACCCGAGCCTGGTCAGTGATACTCAGTTCTGAGACATTTGCTGCATCGGGGAAGAAAATTCTCTTCCTCCAGATTCTTAGCAGGTAAGACGGAAGCCCCAGGTATCTAAACACCATCTCGGCCCATAAGAGGAGCATCTGACGATGAAGCCAACACAGAGAAAACAGAACCAAGAGATAAAGACAGGCTCCTGATAGCATCATTTGAGAACCTAGATCAAGCCATGCCTGAAGGTCTATCCCTGGACTTTCCAGTTAGACAGATTCAAAAAGTCCTGTTTGGCCCGGCTTGAGATTTCTGTTGCCGTTGTTATTTGCAGCGACAGGGCCTCACCAGACCTGTCCCTCCTTCCTCACCTGGAGTTGGCGTCAGGGCCTGAATGTCCACAGTGGTTGGGTCTGCTAGAGAAGTGAGTGTGGTCTCCTCCAATGTCTGTCCTGAGAAATCCAGAATTAGGAGCCAGGGAGGTGCCTCTGGTCCTCCTCTCGCCAACACCCCCACTCTGCCCTCCCTTCTGAAACCTTGGGGGCTAACTCAGTAGGTCCTTCTGCAGACAGCTGTTTGATGGCTCACCTTTGATGGTGTCCATACATGATCCTGGAAATGTTTTAAGAAATGCTAATGCCTCAACACCCTTGCTCCAGCCCCCTCTCCCGGCCCATCCCTGTGGGATGGAGAGATGGCTTAGCCCAGGCGCTAGAGTCAACCAGGGCCCTGATCTCAAATTCTGTTCTCAAAAATCTCCTAGCTGTGTGACCTGGGGCAAGGAAAGACCCCACTCTGAGACTCAGTTGCCTCAACTGCCAAGTGGGGATAACCGAATATACTTCTCAGGCCTGTAGAGAGAGTGAAATTAGATGGAGGGGGGAAGAGTCTCCCCGGCTGCTTAACATGCAGTCTGTGCTAGACACAGCCACTGCCTGCCCCTGGCACGCTCCCATCGCCTCCCTCCTGGACATCACAGTCACCTCCTCCTCGGTCTCCTGCGCCCGTCCCGCCCACACGGTGTGCTCCCCAAACCCAGCAGAGGAGGGAGCTGGGAACACCTGAAGCAGATCACGGCCCTGCTGACTCAGAGCCTCCCCTGGCTGCACCTTTCACCTGATAAAAGCTAGAATCCTCACCTTGCCCATAAGTGCCCCCTCCACCTGGTCCCCATCGCCCCTCTAACCTCTCCTGTTCCCACCCTGCCCCTTGTTCACCCCAACCAGCCACCTGCCTGCCCGCTGCTCCTCACACTCATCAGACTCACCCCCAGGTACCTGCTTGGCTCATTCCTTCATCTCCTTCAAGTGTCTGCCCAAATGTCACCTAGTATTTCCCTGCCCACCTTACTCAAACCATCCTCATTCCTGGCCTCTGTTTTTCTCCACAACCTGAATCACCTTCTAACATACTGTATAATTTACTGGTGGCTTCTTTATTTTCTGTCTTTCCCAAACGGAGTGCGAGCTCCTATTTTAGACACGGCTGTTTCCACAGTCCATGGAATACGATCTGGCACATAGTAGCTGCTCAACAAACACTTGATGAACGACTGAAGGAACACATGAAACCATTGCACCCGAGAGAACGGTGGCAGTCAGTGGAGCGTGCGCTCTGGGTTCTGGGGGGCAGGCAGGACGCTAGATCCCAGCCCCTCCACTAGCCTCTGTCACAGGCACTTCCCTTCACTGAGCCTATTTCCTCATCGTAAAACAGGCAGGGCACGTGTTTGACATGATCGGTACAGCTGGGCCAAGGCCAGCTCCTGCACACCGCCACTTAGCGAGCACCTGCCAATGCCGCCGCCGCTACCGCCTTCAGGAAGCGCTTCCCGCGCAAAGGGGAGACATGGCCAGCCCGGGGCCTGCCGCCGCCCCTGGCCCAGCCGCATCACCGGGGAGCCGGGGAGCCATCTGCTAGGAGCCCAGCGTTCCTGGCTGCCGAGGAGAAAACCGACACCGATCTCCTCTCCAAATCCAACTCAGTTCTATGGGAAGTGAAATGGAGGCTGCTCAGCAGGACAGGCTCTGGCCGGACTTAGAAGCAGCCACCCAAGTCTAAGGTGTCCAACAAGAATGTACTCTTGGCCGTTTCACTGAGAGCCCCCCACCCGCTTCCTGGTGCCGCCTCAGGAGGGGGTGAGGACACAGGGCAGGGCATCCAAACTCACTAGCCGCCCACCCAGCACTGCACTCGAGGTCGGGCTGGGGGCTCTGAGGGAGACAGGAGCTGGGCCTTACCTCTGGTAGGGAGAATCAGGCCCACAATGGTGAGGAGGTACAGGTGACCAGAGGGCGACATCTATGGGGTGAGCAGGAACTGGGGTCAGCCAGGATGTCAGTGAGGCTGGCCCAGGGCAGACCCCAGGCATCCCTTCGGCCCCCTTCCCCAGACTGAGCAGCTACCTCTGGCTTCAAGGACCCTGTACCAGGGCTAACAGGAGAGTTTCAGAAGGGGGGTCCCCAGCAGGCACCTCCTTCTTCCCTTTGCAGGTCCCCAAAGAAAACAAGACACATCAGACCAAACGGGGCTTCCAGTAGCAGCCACTGGACATGGACAATCCCTGAGGCAGAGATGTGCCCACCCAGGCTGACCCTGCTGGGCACCCAGAGGGGTCTGGGGCTCAGGGTTAGGCCCCGGGACCTCTTCCCTCCCTCTGGGGCTGCCCCCCAGGGGAGGAGTCAGCAAGGAAGAGGAAGAGCGAGTAACGTGCTCCTGATGTCAGGGGAAAGTGAGCGGTGTCAGGACCTCCCTGCAGTGCCGATGAGCAGGATGCTGGGCACATCTGGGAAGGACTGGTCGGAGGGGGTGGAGGAGAGGGGAGAGACTGAGGCAGGAGGGGGAGGAGCAGGGCAGCCCGCGATCTGTAAGGCGGAGCAGGCCGGAGAAGTGAGCATGAATGGGGGCTCAGAGGGTCCGCCGTCTTGACTCACCTGGGCCCGGGCCCTGGGCAGAGGGGAGAGGCGGAGGAGGGTCGTTGGAGGGACTTACGTCGGAGCTGGGGGTCCCGAGCCGGCAGCCGGTGGAGAGCGGCAGGGCCGCAGCTGCGTCCAGGCGGAGGGTGTGGCCAGGGGAGCCCTGCGGGCGGCGGGCGGGGACCCAGACCGGCTCAGTCATTTCCTCTTGGGCTTCCTGGCTTCAGATCCCCGGGTGTGAGCGAGCGTGGGGAGCCGCTCAGGGTGATGGGCAGGGGGCAGGGGTGAGGAGCCGGGCAGTGGCCTCCACCCACCGAGCCAGGGGCAGGCGGGGCTGGTTGGGTGGGGCTCCTCCGGGGAGGGGCGGGGAAGGGGGGGTCTCTGAGGGTCTCGAGAGGAAGGACAGGGCCACAGCCGAGGACTAGTTGAGGGAGGGGAAGGGAGACCCAGGGGCTCCTAGTAAGACAAAGAGGCCACTGGGGAAAGGGAAGGAGGAGGGACGACTCTGGAGACTTGGGCGACAGCTCCCCCAGGTTGTTCTGCCCCTCCCCTGTTTTGTCCCCACAGATGAGAACACACAGACAGAACAGGGGGAAAAACCAAATGCACATTTATTAAGCTCGAGACATAGACACCGAGGGTGCAGGGGAGCAGATCTTTGGAGAGGAGACGAGGAGGTGCAGGGGGGCTGTACACGGGGACTCTGGGGGGCTGGGGGTGGACGCTGGGACTCCAGGAACTGATGACCTGAGTCCCTGGGTCTGGGATGCAGATGGGCTCTTTGGGGGGTTGTCATTGCCAAGGCCTGGGGAGGGGCAGCAGGGTGCAGCGGCTGTAGGCTGTGGCCTCGGGTGGGTGGGGCGGCTCATTCCGGGGAGCGCTCCCTACGGCGCAAGGCTGGGGTCCCCACCGCCTCCACCCGGTCCTCAGGCTCCCACACTCAGTCAGGGACAGCAGTGGAGGTGCTGGAGGCTGGTTCTACACGCCACCACCTCCTGGGGCTGGAGAGAGAGGGAGACACTAGGTCAGCGACTAGAGGGGTGGCAGCATCCCTCTCCCCAGAGCCAGTGAGCCCCCCATCCCACCATGGATTCCAGACCCCCAAGGACAGACACCCTTGTGTTAGCACTGGGGAGTTGTCTTGCCTCCCGACTCCCTAATGTGTGGTCCATCTAGGAACACCTGCGTGTCTTTGTTCTGCCCCGTAGGACACTGTCATAGTGGGGAACGCACCTGTGAGAAGGCTGAGACGCCCCCCTGCCAACCCCGCCCAGCTTGGGCTTTTCTGGGGCTGCCCCCTGCCGGAAAGCTTGTCTCCATCTCCCTCCTGGCTCCAGCCTCCTGCTGCACTCGGGGTTCCCGCACCCAGCCTCCGGAACCCTGGGACTCAACAGGAACTGGCCTGTTTCCCACCCACTCAGGACCATCACTCAACTGTGGTGGGTCCGAACCCTGTACATATTCCTAGACCTGCCCCAGGTGTCAGGGCCACTCTCCCCAGTCACCCACAAAGTGTCCCTTAATGTTTTTAAGTCTTATTAAAAGAACATGAAACAGTCCAGCCAGTGTGGCCCAGTGGTTGAACATGGACCCATTCAGGGCACATGTCCAGGTTGTGGGCGTGATCCCCAGGGGGGGCATGCAGGAGGCAGCCAACTGATGCTCTTTCTCGTTGATGTTTCTATCTCTCTCTCCCTCTCACTTCCTCTTTTTCTAAAATTAATAAAAGAAAAAAATTTAAAAAAGAACAGCCTGGCTGATGTGGCTCAGTGGTTGAGCGTCGACCCATGCACCAAGAGGTTGCCAGTTGGATTCCCGGTCAGGGCACATGCCCAGGTTATGGGCCCAACCCCCAGTGGGGGACATGCAGGAGGTGGCCAATCGATGTTCTCTCTCATTGATGTTTCTATCTCTCTCTCCCTCTCCCTTCCTCTCTCTGAAATCAATAAAGAAAAAAAAATTTTTTTTAAAAGAACATGAAACAAAACACATGAAATCCCCCCTAGTCCTCCCAAATACTGAGTGCTCCAAAGCCCCCTTTTTTTTAGTTACAAGAACTTCATGAGGCAGAGACAGTCCCATCTGACTTTTGTAAACGTCCCTGGCGAGGACACAGTTCCACTAAAATCAGGTCAAGATATTTTTACATAATTAAGATTAACACCCCAAGGAATCAAAATCTTTCATCTACATGCTTATCCCCTCCTACAGCCTACATCTCTCTCCATCTTCCTTTACACCTTCTATCCACCTGCACCCACTGCCCCCTCCTACACCCCCTTCTCTTTTACCCCACTCCCCTATACACCCAGCCTTCCTATAGCCCGTCCCTCCCCCACCGCCATCCCCTCATCCTCACCCTCTCCGGCACTGCCCGCACACCCTCATCCCCTTTCGGATACTTCCCATCCTTTCATCCTCACACTCCTTCCATCCCTTTTAAATACCTGTATTCTATACATCTCTCCTTTTGTTACTTTGATACCATTATTCAGAAGCCCTTTCTTCCTTCACCCCTTTCTCCCTCCCTCCTTTCCTCTCTCCTTCCTTTTTCTAGGTCATTTCATCCTACAGCTTCCAAATTGAACACTTGAGTCTGGAAAACATCTGTCTTTCTACTTGTCTTCATCCCGACTGCCTGAGTGCCTTTCCCCTGCCGGGCCCCTGTCTTCCCAGGCCACGGCCTTCTGTTCCGGAGGATTACTTTGTCCTCGTGCGCTTGTTTCTGGGAAGCTTAGTGGCCCCTAGGACATTGCACACCCCGCTGACTGTCCCTGGTTTAACATTTTCATCTGCGGGATCTCAGCTCCTACTGAACTGCCCAGGTCCGTCCATTGGGTTGGTGGCCCCATGCTTAGGAATATCAGTGCAACTCCCCTTTCAATGACCCCCTTTTCTGTTTTAACCACCCCCCCTTCTCCCAGAACCACACACGGTCTCAGCCTCACCTGAGGAGGGCAGCTCCGACTTACAGGACTTGCACGTTGGGCTGTGGAAGCAAACATAAGGAGAAAAGCATAAAGGGTGTGAGACGTATTGAGAAGATCACTTAGGAATTTATGTCGTGTCTAATTCATTTTTTTACAAAGAGGCTCAATAGCCACAGGCTTTATGTGAAGCCCAAGGCAGGCGCTGGGCCCTTCTGCCCCCACCCTCTCCCCCTCTCTCCCAGGGCAGCCAGACCTCTCCGACCTGGAGTCCGCCTTCCTGCACTTCACCTTCTTGCCTGTTAGGAGAGACAGACAGAACAAGAAGGACATAAGGGTCTGGTCAGCAGCCAGCAGGGGAACGCGAGGTGCCCGGGCCTGACCCGAGGCTGCCCTCTTGGAGGGGTTTTAGATCCCAGGAAAGGGTCCCACTTACTGATGATGATGAGGATGCCCAGCAGAAACAATATGGTAGCCAGAGTCATGCCCACGGTCTGCACAGTGGCATAGTCTGGGGGAGACAAGGGGGGACATCAAGCTGGGGTGGCACCTCAGCCCCACCCCCTCCAGCATGGCTTCAGATTGCCCAGCCAGGGGCCCACAATTCAGGGATGCTGCAGGCTGGGCTGGCGGCTCCCCCAGTCGGTTAGTGTGAGGATGAGGATCATAGCTCCCCTTGTCCTCTCTCTCCCTTACTCCCTCTTCTAGAGTCTGCAGCCATATATATACATGACCTCCTTCTACTGCCTCCTCCCCAGTCCTGTCCACCACTGTCGCCCTTCTGGGACTGCCACAGCCAGCAACCTTCTCTATGGTCTCCCTCCCCCCACCCCCAGCCACAGGGATCCTGTTAACACCTGAGTCAGATCAGGGTCCTCCTCAGCTCAAAGCTGCCCCTCCAAGTAAAAGCCAAAGTCCTCCCCACATCCCACAAGGCCCTGTAAGATCTAGTCTCTCTTCCTTCTCAGTCTTCACCCCACTCCACTTCCCTTAAACCCCTAACCCTGGCCACACTGGTCTCCCTGCTATCCCTGGAGCATACCAAGCATGGTCCTGCCTCAGGGTCTTTGCACTTGCTGTTCCTCCACCTGAGAGATCGTCCCCCAAATAGCCCTCCCTTAGGAACTGCTGGGCTTTGTTCAAATGTCAGTGAAACCTGCTCTAGCTGCCCTGTTCAGAATTCCCCATCCTCTCCTCAACACTTTCTAATCTCATTCTTTCCTTTCTTGTCCTACGTAAGAATTATTCTTGTCTAATTATACCATAGTAAATACTTTTTGAAACATTAATTTATAGAGCACCCACTCTGTACCAGCAGGCCTCTGCCCTCAGGGAGTTGACTTTATTATTGTGATCAAGCATTAAACAAAATAAAGCAAAGCCCAGCCGATGTGGCTCAGTGGTTGAGCACCAAGAGGTCACCGGTTCGATTCCCAGTCAGAGCACATGCCCAGGTTATGGGCCAAACACCCAGTGGGGGGCATGCAGGAGGCAGCCTATCAATGTTCTCTCTCGTCAATGTTTCTGTCTCCCTCTCCTTTCCTCTTTCTCTAAAATCAAAAAGAAAAAAAAAATTAAAAACAAACGAAATAAAGGAAACAATGGAGTCACGTGACCCTGTATTTGTGGTTCTCTCTCGCCTGGGATTCGGGGAGGGCCTTCCCTGGCAGAGCAGTTGCTACCTGATAAGAGGCCTGGAGAAAGCAAAGGAGACTTCACCTGCTGCGTGAAGAGCTGGAGGAGGAGGATTTCTGTCAGAGGAAGAGCAAGTGCAAAGGCCCTGAGGTGGGAAAGCATGTGGTGTGTTGGAGGAACAGAATGAGGGAGCCAAGGCAGAGGGCAGGAGGGTGTTTAGAGAGGGAACCCAGGCCAGGTCGGCTAGACCTGGAGATAACACCTTTGAGCTTCCATGTTGTGGGAATAATTTAATGGCATCATCCAAGTAAATCTTTCTCACAGTCCTCATAGGTGGGAACTATTACTTTCCCTTATTTACGGAAGGACCCAGCAAGGCCAAGTCGCTTGCTCAAGGCAACACAGCTAGTGAGTGGGTAAACCAGACTCCAGTTCAGGCCATTGCTACTCTGGTGGCCCCAGAGTCCTGGTGCCGCCTGAAGGGGGCCCAGAGAAGGTGTCCCCCAATCTGATTCTGCCCTCTACGAACCCAGCTCGTGGGAACTGGGTCCACGTGGTCACCTGGCGGGTGGCCCAGCATATATCAGCCACAACAGAAGTCACTGCAGCAGCGACCCTGGGGATCTACAGGCACCCCTCCATCCAGCCCCCGGTGCCCTCACCACGGAATCTGCCACTCACCATAGAAAAATGGGTCAGGTTCCTGAGGAACTGTAGGAAGGAAGGCAGAGAGAGAAAGAGGGAAAAAAAAGATTTCAACACTGGGTTTCTTAACATTGATGAGGATCCAGATGAGGCCAGGGGCGCAATGGTTTCTGTGTGGAAATCAGATGAACAGACCCCTTGCTCTGGGGGATAGAGATTCACGGCAGGACGCAAGACTGGAGGAGGGGAGCACAGGATGGATTGCAGCCCCCACTTCATCCGTCGGTTGGTACCTTCCCTTGTACATACCGGGCGCACAACCTACCAGGTGCACAACCTACCAACCGTACATGGCAGTCCCGTCCTCGCCCCCTGTGGAGGTCTTTTGCAAATTATGGACTCATTTCTTGCAAGCACAGGGTGCTGAGGTGAGAGACTCCAGTGTCACTGCTGAGCGTCAGCTTCCTCTGCACACAACCGAAAGCCTCAGTCATCTGAGCCCCAGAGGCGGGCGCTGCAGCTACTGCGCTCACCCACTTGCTTCTGCCACCAAACCCAGCACAGGGAGCTGTCCTGCAGCACGCCCCTTACCATGCTGCATAGAACGCATTCCGTATTCCTTGTTTCTCAGGCACTACCGATGTTAAGATTCCTAACCGGTGTTGTAATGGCTTTCCCAGTGTGTGTGTTCTGCATGAATATGTATGAAACATACCCATCTATAAGCTTACTCACCCTGATTCCATACATGTTAATGTATGGATAAAATAGGTAGTGTTTGTGGATTTAGTTTTCCCCCGTCTCCAACCTCCCTGTGCCAAACCATATTCCCCTTCAGGAGAGTTCAGAACACCCTTCATAAGAACCCATCCTGATGGCTCCCAAATTCCGCCGACAGCCCTTAGTACAGCCTGCCTGGTCTGGAGCAGAAGTCTGGGGCACCACTCGAGCGGGTGTCCCAGCAATGCCAGGGTTGCCAGCAGTGTTCTTCCCCTTCCAGGCTCAGGGAGAAACGGCTGCCTTGAGGTGGGGGAAGGGGGCAGCTGACTAATTCTGACCAATGAACTCTAAGTGGAAATGTCATCGTCACTTCCAGGCTGGAGCGTTTAAGAGCCCTTCCAAGAGCTCCCTTTTCACTTTGGCCTGGTGACATGAATATGCAAGACGCTAACTGCTCCAGTTTTCATTGGCGAATAGAGGTCCCTGTGACCTGTGATTGATGGATAGTGTAAGAGAAATAAAGCTTGGTTGTCAGAAGCCACTGAGATTTTCGGTACGATTTGTTACCCCTCGGCGCTCTAGCCTAAACTGACTGATACAGGCGGCACCGAGGGAAGGCCCCGAACAGCGCCGCCTCCCACAAGGTGCGAGTTCACCCTTCCCCGTTCTCTGTTCAGTCTTCGAAGAGGGAGTCTTAGGTAGGTACCGAGGAGTCTTGAACATCAACCCTTATTCATCTCCCCCCTTTCCTCAAGAGAACACAGGCCTTGGGCTCAGAGTGTTCAGCGGGTGACAATCTCTAAGTGGAATTTTGTGACATTATTTGGTTTCCTCCCTTATTTATCATCCAGTCAGCACTTGATGGCACTGACTCCGGGCCAGGCTCCCTTCTAAGCACTTTACAGACAGTAACGCAGTCCGTTTTCTCAGCAGCTCTTTGCTCTGGGTGCTGTCGTCACCCTCGTCCCACAGGAGGGGGACACAGGCCCAGAGAAGTGAAGTCCCTTGTTTAAGATCGTGTGTATATTTGCCTTCAATTTAAGGCAAAAACAATAATAATCCTGAGTTTCCATTTCTGGTGGTGATAGGAAGCTAATTGAGTTTTTTAAAAGTTAGCCCTTCGAAGAAAAAATATTAAATAAATAGCACTGTAGGAAATATTGGGTTAGGGGGGAAATCATGAAGGTGGTACTAAAAGCGTCAGGATGGGAGAAGTTATTTCAGCGTGATCTCTGCTCTCAGTCCCCCCACCAGATGGGGAGTAGATTTGTCTGACTCATCTCTGCTGCTAATCCTGGAACTTATCAGAGTCTCTCAAAGAAGCGTGGAAGGAAGGAAGGAAGGAAGGAAGGAAGGAAGGAAGGAAGGAAGGAAGGAAGGAAGGAAGGAAGGAAGGGCTCCTTTTGGGCTGCAGAACACTAGATGTACACAGTTAAATCATCCTGCTTTTGTCTCCTGTGTTTCCACATTCCCTCCCTACCCAAACCATCAGGAGCCCACTGGTGAGCACCTGTCCCAGAATCCTCTTTGGTTCCTCACTGGCTGCTCTCTGCTCCATTGGGAAGTTCTTCTGGTCCCTGCTACCCCAGCAATCTGGGTCCTCAGAGGGAGGCTGGGCTAAGGGTGGAGACAGGAGGCAGGAGAAGGAATGTGCACCGCGCCTGGCCAGTTGCCAGAGACACGAGGAGGTGGCTGCTATGGCAACTGGGGCATCTTGAGAGGTGAGGAGAGGTGATGGGTTCAGGCATCTCAGACTGGGTGGGGTCCTGTGGGAGGCTTAGGGGTTGGGTTTCTAACTCGGGGGGCCAATCTTGACTCCCTCTGCGCCCTCTGTACCTCCCTTTGTTGCACCTGCAGGGCTGGCTTCTGGCCAAGCTAGGGTCCTTCTCAGGAATAAGAGACCCAGGCCCAGAGGGTCTCCTTCATTCCCTGTTTGCTTCCCAACTCTCCCTCCTGCTCAGTGACAGGTTGGGGAGAGACTTCACCTATCTCTCCCCACTCTGCACCCCAACAACCCATTATTTAGTTTCCTTAGCAGTTTGCAAGTCACAGTGTGCTTTTCCGTCCCCCAGGATTTCCCAAGACCCGTGGTCCCCTCTCATGCTGTGACTGGGGGAAAAGTGTGGGGGAGGGGGGGCCGAGGCATCTGTCCTCCCACCTCGGCAGGCCGCCTGCTGTCATCGATCTGCTAACCGTCTCCACAAAAAGAAGCCCTGGGCTCCCGCCAGGCCTGCTGGCTCAGCCCAGCCCCCTCTCCCTAGGGTGGTTTCCAGCCTCTGCAGCCCCCCCACGCCCGCCCTGCTTCCAATTCTGCAGATATGGCTCAGTGCAGCAGCCCCTGCCGGCTGGGAAAGGGGGCAGGGAAAGAGGGATCCGAGTGCACCGGGGCTTCCTCAGCACCGCTAGCCTTATCCCCTGGCCCTGCTCTCTGCCCCCCGCCCTCAGTGAAACCATTCTTCCCCTTGCTCCTCTGGAGAAGCAGGCTCAGGAATGGAGGTGCTTAGGAGAGAGCGTGTTTAAGTGGGTGCTTATAACTGGGTTAATGGGTGTGAAATGCAAATCGCTGTGGTGGGGAGGAGCAACTGTGTGCACCCAAGTGCACCCCCTCCCAGACAACCCCCTGAATGAGGGCTGGAAAGGAGGGTCCTCTCACCCATTCCTGCCCGGGGGCCCACTGCAGTGGTTCAGCCCCACCCTGGGTTGCCCTCCTCTCTCTATTCCTCTCTGGCGCTCTGGGTTTCTCTCGCTCATCTCCTCTGTCTTTCCCTACGCCTCCCTCTCCACAGTTGCCTCATTCCTTCTCTCTCTTTCTGTCTCTGATTTTCTCTCTTTCTCTGCATCTCTGTCTGTTGCTCTCTGCCTCTCCCCTGCACTCCCCCTGAATCTCTGAGTCTCTTATCTGTCTTTCACTCTGGGTCTCTGGGTCTCTGACTCTGGGTCTCCTGTCTCCCTTGGTCTCTTTTTATCTCTTTCAGGCTCTCTTAGTCCGTCTCTTCCTGTACTCCTTTCTGGGTCTCTGTTTGGGTCTCTCTCCATCTCTCTTAATTCCTCCATCTCCCTACCTTTCCCTTATTCTCCCCTTTTCCACTGAACCTGTCTGTCGGGAATTTCAGGAAACACCCACCATAGAAACTGGCGCTGGAAAAAAGAGGGACATGGACCCCCTCCCCTTACCCACCTCAAGGACCCTGAAGTGGGCGCGAACCTCTGTAGCTGCTGACCCACCGGCTCCCACCCTCAAAGTCCATCTCTTCGCGTCCACTACCATCGCTGTGCTGTGCAGGATCAGCCACCCGGTTGCCATAGCTACCGGTCGGAGCATCCTTTCTCTCTGGACTGCCACTCTCCGACCGCGGTCCCGCACAGGCACCACACCACCGGGAGAGGGTGTCTAAAAGGCCCAGAGGGGCGCCAAGGGGTGCACTGCAGGGGCCTCCGCCCTTGGGAGGAACGGACATCCCCTTCCCCACTCCCCACCCTTTCCAGTACTGACATCTCCCCAGATCCTCCGAAGCACTAAGATCTCGGGGGCCCTTCCACCCCCTCCCCAGCTTTCCCCCGCCCCTCCGCGACGCTCACCCGTTGTGGGGGCCTGGGTTGGGGTGGCCATGCCAGGTTGGAGCAGGGGGCAGCTGGATGCCGAAGCGGTGAAGGCACGGCTACAGCAGCTGGCAGCCTGACGGACTGATGTCTGGGGGAGATGGGGGAGCCCTGGTGTTGGGGGGGCGTAGCCAATGGGGGCCCGGAGAGCCTGCCTCGGTCCAGGCCACCCCGCCCCCGCCCCCGCCCCCGCCCACTGCCGAGGTCTCCGCCCCTTCCCCAAGGGTGGGGGCGCCCCCTGCCGGGTCCAAGAGGGTGCCCGCCCAGGCTTTCGCGCAGAGGGACCGACATCCACAAAATGCTGTCAGGAGAGAAAAGCACGTTTTATTGGAAGTCTGGGTGGCAGAGAGGAGTCGGTGGGATCTGAACTGGGAAACGGGCAGTCCAAGTGGCAGTGGGTGCACGGGTGGTGGGTGGGAGGTGTCAGGTGCCAGGGGAATCCTGTGGGGGTGAAAAGGGTAAGAGTCAGGAGAGTCCCCCAGCCCTCCGGCCCCAGCCCTTTGCCCCCTCCCCCCTCCCTTCCCCGGCCCAGCCAGAGCTGCAGGACCTGGCTGGGTTCCATCGCGCCAGGTGCTTCTACCGCCTGCGGGTGGACAGACCTGTGGGGGAACACAGAGTTCGGGTATTAGGAGGGGTACCCCGGTTCCTGTGGAGGGGCAGCGGCAGGGAAACTCCCCGCCCTCCGGTATGAGATCAACCCCCCCCCTCCACACGCCCGGAGAGGGCCAGGAACGGGGTTCTTGGAACCAACCCTCACCCCCAAACACCCGAAGTCTCCCCAAACTCACGGCGGATGGAGCTGCGGAAAGTTCCCTCCTCTTCATCGGGTTCCCCAGTCCTGGGAATAAAGACGCAGAGGAATTGGGAATGGAAAAAGACAGAGGCAGCCACTCCCAGAAATACCTCCAATGCAGCCCTCATTTCACACACCGGTGTGCCCTGAGGCCGAGATGGGCAAAGAGCAGGCTAGGGTTGCGCCAGAAACCAGGGGCACCCAGGAGCCCTTTAAGTGTGTGGCAGGAGGCGCTTCCAGCGGGTACCAGCGAGCACCTCCCGGGTTGCTGGGAAGGGACTGGGAGTTAGTGGGGGACGGATGACCAAAAGGACTCGAAAGGCGGAGTGCTTTGAGATAGCCTCATCTTCTAGTCAAATGATCTTGGGCAAGTGATTTTCCCTCCCTGTGCCTAGGTTTTCTCCTCTGTAAAATGAAGTTAATAACAGCACCTGCCTCAGAGACGTGGTGTGAAGAGTAAATAAGATAATTACAGAATGCAACGGTATCTGGCCTGTGGGACACGCCCAATAAGTACTAGCTATTATTTATAATAACATCTCTAATGGGTTTTAAACTTGGAGAAGGTACTTGTACTTACATTGCCTGGGCTTAACATTTTTATTTAAAGATGAATCAAAGAGCTAGCAACAAGGCTCTGAGCTAAACTGGGCCACCAAGTGGTGATCTCATTTCGCCGGGCTCGTTCACAGCGCTCATCACGCTTCATGGTTTTATATTTGTGGAGCAGTTGGAAGCTGCAGCCACCGCCCCCACTGGGCTGGGAGCTCAGCCGGGCAGAGAGGGCAGTTAGTTCATGGCTAGGTCCCAGGACCTGGCTTGGGGCTTGGCCTCTCGTAGGTGCTTCATACAAATTTGCTGAAGGGTCTCTGGCTGCGGATTGGGTGGACTTCCCGCCTCACCCTCGGAGCCCCTGTAGAGCGGGAGTAGCTGAATGAGTGCTGGGAAGGCCTCTTACCTCTGCTGCTGGTTGAATTTGCACCGGCATCTTCTGCCTGTGGGTAGGTAGTGGGGGGAAGACAGGGCTGAGAGCCCATTCTAGACGGGCACCGAGAGGCGCTCGTGCTCCAGCTGGAGCTCGCGAGGGCGGGGCCGCGGGGAAAGGGGCGGGGCCAACGCGGGAGTAGAGGCGGGTGGGGTCGAGGGCGGGGCAGAATTGGGCGGGGCTGAGACAAGGCGGGCAGAGGGTGGGAATAGGGCGGGGTTGGAGGCGGGGCGGGGACGGGGCGGGGCTGGAGTGGAAACCAGCGGAAGCAGGGCTGGAGGCATTGGGGGTACTCACTAAGGACGATGAGAATTCCCAGAATGAAGAGGATCCCTGCGACGATGAGGCCTCCAATCCGCAGGGATTGATAGTCTATGGGCAGCAGGGAGGAGGGTGAGGGAGGGAGGGGAGGAGGAAGGATAGGAGAAAAGCAAAATGGGGAGGAGGGAGCAAGGAGGAAGGATGGGAAGGAGAGGAGGAAGATCAGTTAGAGGAAGGAGCAGATATGGAAGGAGGGAGGAGGTAGATCAGGGAGAGGAGAGCGAAGGAAGGGAAGGAGGTGGGCAGTGCAGGGAGTACAAAGTACAGAGGAAACGGGGGAGCAGGAAAGGATGATGGAGAGGTCGAGGGGGACAGGGAGGAGAGAAAGGTCCATAAGATACTGAAAGGTAAAAGAAGAAAGAATCAGAGAGAAAGAGAGGGATCAAATAGAGAGATAGAGACATGCAGAAAGAGGCAGAAAGAAGCAAATGAGAGAGAGAGAAAGAGAGAGAGAGAATGAAGACAAGACAGGCAAACCCAGTCCCCCACCCCCCAGTTCCCAAGGACAGATGCTCTTTCCTCCCTCACCGTAGGTGAATGGGTCGTGTTCCTTTGGAGCTTCTGGAAAGAGAAAGAGAAATCAGGGGTTGGCTGCTTCCTGGGATCGTGGAAAGGGAAGGGCATAAGGAGCCCCTTTTGGAGGCTCTACCTTCTTGGGCTGAGAGTTGGGAAACAGACCCTGAGCAGGCTACCCATCCTCTCTGGGTCTTAGCTACCTTTTCTGCACTGTCCTGGTGGGGTAGGGCCCACCTAACTGTCCCAGCTCCCCATCTCCATAGGTTGTCTGATTCCATCATCCAGGGGAAGCCACCCATTATCCCACCTTTGCCTGACCTGGGCGTCCTCCCCTATCCCCACGTACTGGCCTGTTCCTGGACCCCATGTGAGACTCCCAATTTCCCAGTGCCCCGACAGACTGCGTTTAGGTTGGAGTCCCCAACTTGGTTCTCTAGCAGTTTCCCCAACTCCTGCCACCCTTGGGTCTGAGGTGGGCAGTGGGCTGCCTCTGCAGACTCACCTGCTCTAGCCATGGCAAGGAGACCCACACAAAGAACCAAGATGTGGTCGAAAGATGCCATTGTCCTGAGGGACACCAAAGGTTAGGAAATATACACCCTCATACTCTCACCACTGCGGCCTGAACTCAAGGGGTTAAGTCAGAGACAGTTGAGGGACTTAATTCCAAAAGCATTTGTCCTCCACCCTGAGTAACGGGGCACCCCTGCTTCACAGGACACAATGTCACCAAACCAATCCACATAATAGGGGGTCACATGGCCCCAAGGACAGGGGTGAGACATAACCCACAGGGATCTCCTGCAGGCCAGGGCCTCCCCACAGCAGGCTGCAGATTCCCCACACCCACAGGAGGCCTCGCTCCACCCAGATGGCAGGCTGATACACTGCAAGGGACATGCCCAAGGGCCCACCTGCCCGCGCACCATGGCCTTGCTGTGTCCGAAATATCCCAGCTCTGCTGCGCTGGCCACTGACAGCCGCGCTCTGCCTGACCCTGGGTATAAATATCTCCCACTTCACTCTGGAGGAATTTGCCTCGCACAGGCCACCATGGCAACAGCTTTCCTTCCCCTCCTTGGGGTCATGCACAGCCCTGCTGGAGAAAGGCCACCCCTTCTCCTCTTCTGGAAACAATGAGAAAAGGGAAAAATATCCCCTCTGCCTACCTCTGGGTGACATCTTTCACAAGCGGACAACAAACACCAGGCAAGTGACATGAGATAAAAGACAGATGCCAGGGGCAGGGACACACACATGCATACACGTACACACACGCACACGCACACACACTCAGTGGGGCTGAAATGGAGACAGCGCCCTTTTCCCCCACACTTCTGGCTGGAGCAGGACATGGGGTGGAGACATAGTCAGACAAATATTACTCCTCATCTAGGCCTCCAGTGCCCCCAAACAGTGACGCAACCCATCTTACACTCGTGAATGTCCACAACCTACACCCAGCCAGGGGCAGCAGCAAGGAAGGGGGAAGTTGCACCCACACTCCCACCCCTGGGGGAACCCTAATGTCTCAACCATACTGCATTTCTCTTGGGTCCGGCCTGCCTGGGAAGCCAGGGGCTGGCCACTCCTGCTCCCAAAATAGGCTGCCCAGCTAGGAGAGGAGCGAGGCCAGGAGGGGAGGGGTGGGGGACGCTCACCCCAATCAGGCTGTCCCCTGCTGGAAGCAGGCCCCCAAGTCTGGCTGTGACCGGGCTAGCACTTTGGACCCCCTGGCCCAGAGCTGGATGCACCGCCCCCAGCGGTCTCCCCTCCCAGCCCCACCCCAGCCATGCCCTCCCCAACCAGCAGCTGTAACTGGAGCTGGTGCTGGAGGGGGGCCAGGGGGCGGCCCCCAGCCCAGACCGCCCTGGCCCGCTAGGTTAACTCTCTCGACTCGGATGGAGCAAGAGTAGACAGCCACGTTGAAGAAAGCTGGAGAAAGGAGGTGCTGGCGGAGAAGACTAGATTGCAGACACACGCGCGCACACATGCACATGCACACACACGCACACTCACACGCACATGCCTCGGGCCCATCTCAGCGAGCTTCTAAGCTGGGCTAAGAGGTGCCAGTGATTTTGTTTTGCTCCCTGGAAATTGGGCTCAGGTGGGGCCAAAGGTCACCTAGCCTGAGTGTTGAGCCCACTGACCCCTGACTCCAGTGTTCTCGGAGCCCTGGTCAGCAAGCACCACAGGACTGTTTGGGGGACATTTCAGTGTGTGTATGTGTTGTCCACTCTGACCGTGAAGTCCCCCAGGAATGCGTGCACATACACACACACACAAACCCAGATAAACAGGCAAAAGAGCATACAAATACATGCATGTATATACATACAAACACAGAGGCAGACACACACAGAATAACACATTCACGGAGAAACCCAAAGACACACACACACACAGCCAGCACCTCTTCTATCAGGCACAAAACACCAAGACAAACACATTTGTTTACCCAAACAACACACACACCTGTTCATTCAGGTGGGTACCCGTACAGAGGCACAGCAGAGACCCAGCCACACAACTATCCCCTCTTACAAATGGTCACAAAGATGCACACTCTTACAGAGACATCCTTACAAATAGTGATGCAGAAACACACCAATACACTCGTGCCACACGAATACACTCAAAGACGTAGGCACGCAGCCAGCACTCCTATACAATCTCAGAGATGTGAAAGTCCACAGACTTGTGTACACATGTACACACACACACACACATTTCCGTGAGCACACGGAGAAGCAGAAACTGTCCAGGACACAGCCGGACAACCAGCCTCTCCTACACATAACCACAAAGACAATCACACACCTGTGATCACACCTCATGCACAGGCAAACAAGCACATGGCTGGTCACACAGTCACACACATGATAGGCCTATACGTTTTTGTTTACACATTGACACCATCAAACATGAGTTGATGTATTTAACCCTGAACTTCCCCTTCCCTGAGCTCATGTGGCCTCTAGGGCCTTCTAGAGGACAAGTCAGCTGGCAGACTCATGGGCAGGACAAATTCACAAGGCACTGGTGACAGGAAATCTGGTTGTGTGAACATGAGCCGTCCATATGACCTCACTGTGCCTCAGCTGCCCAGCCTATGAAATGGAAAAAAATCACTGAGGTCATATGTGTAGCCCCAGGCCAGGCCCAGAGGTCTCTGACTGGACATTGTCTTATCATGCACTCCATTTTATTTTATTTATTTATTTTTATTGATACATGTCCCTAGCCTCTAGGGCCTAGCAGGAACTGAACCCGGAACTCTCTGGTCCAACCGCTGAGCCGGTGGCCAGGGCTCACGCACTCCATTTTAAAGATGAGCAAACGTAGGCTGAGCCAAGTGAAGCTAATTCTCCCAGGGTCCCCCTGGTGGTTAAGGGCAGAAACGCCCCCCTTTCAGTCAAAGAGATCAGAAGCAGGCCGTGACCTCAGGCTCAGCAGGGCAGGCACGGGAAGTGTGCGTGCTCACTCTCAGGCCCAGGCATAGCCCTGCCACACACATCCCTGTGTGTCTGAGCCCTCAGCCGCTGCCCCTCCTGGGCCTGCACCCAGGTTATGATCACCAGCAGTCCCTGGTTATGATCACCCTGATGTTGATGCAGCACTGGAGAGGGGTGATGGGAAACAAGGGGCTGAGCCAGGAGGGGGGTGCCTGGCCAGCTCCAGCCAATCCTTGGCTTCCTCCCCTCACAGGACCAACAATTAGAGTGGATCAGCCACTTTCTAGCTGTGTGATGTTGGGCAAATGACTTAACTGCTCTCCATCCTCCATCGTCTTACTGAATGTTCTGCACACCTGGGGTTTGACAGAGGAGAAAAGTGAGGATCACACAGGCTGAATGATGTATCTGCCTAAATCCACATAGAATTGGACTTGGAGCCCAGATACGCATGGTCCTGCCTGAGCTTTTATTTTTATTTATTTTTTATTTTATTTTTTGTGTGTGTGGTACGTGCCTCTAGCGGGAACCAAACCCAGGAATCTCTGGTCCGTAGGTCGATGCTCAACTGCTGAGCCAAACTGGCCAGGGCCTGCCTGAGCTTTTAGCCCTTTGCTCCCCAAGGTTTCTGGACGAGTGCAACGGGGGTGCGGGGGCAAGGCTGAAGGGTTTACTCAATGGCAGGGGCGAGTGGTGAGGTTTAGCTCTGCCCAGTGCCATGAAATGAATCATTTAAATGCCTCGTGCCTCAGTTTCCCCATCTGTAAAGTGGGAATTAGTACTATTACCCACCTCACGGGGTTTTTGTGACAACTGAGCCAATTTACGTAGATCTTGGCACACAGTAAGTGCTCAGTAAATATTATCATTATTTTTTTGGATTTGGTAACAAGTGCCATTTATTTTTTTTTTATTATTATTTTTTTAATTCTCACCCAAGGACATTTTTGTATTCATCTTCAGATAGAGAGGGAGAGAGAGAGGGAGGAAAAGAGAAGATATCGATGTGAGAGAGACACATCAACTGGCTGCCACCCACACGACCCCAACCGGGGCCAGGGCCAAACTGCAACTGAGGTACGTGCCCTTAGCGGGAACAGGACCTGGGACTCTGTGGTCTATGGGCCAAGGCTCTAACCACTGAGCAAAACCAGCTAGGGATATTTTTCTTATTTAATGGACAGAATCTATCCAAACTGCTAAAAGCTTAGTACAAAAAACCACCACTATCCATGAGTTCTGATCTCCAGGAAAGAATGAAAAATCATGTGGAGAGGCCTGGAGCTGGCACCTGGGCCCCAGTCCCGCCTCTGCCTTTTCTGTGCAATCTAGACCTCAAGTTACCTGACTTCTCTGCCCAGTCTGTCCCTCTGTAAAGTCGCCATACAGTAGTCACAACCTCAGTAGGCTGTGAAGAGCTCAGAGGAGCTAATAGATCAGCCTTCAGGATGGGGCCTGGTGCAGAGCCAACGCTGAAGAAAGGGGTGGTATAATCATCATTTTTTGGGGGGTTGACTCCCTACCCCCAGTGGGAGGTGGTCACTCAAGGGGTTAATTTTGAGCAGGCAAGGGAGGAGCATTTGGGGCAGGATAGAGCCCTGCCAAGTGTGGCCGCCAGAGGGAGCAGCTGGACCTGAGCTGGCCCCTCCAAGCCTGTTGACAGCATCACTGCAGCCTTCTGCAGCCTGGGGAGGGGGCTGTCTGGGAGTGACTAGGGTGACTCCGGCCCCCAGTAGTCTCTCCTCCCAGCCCCTTCCTGCATGCAGAGTCATCTGGTCCCACCCTGGTGACATCCTCCGCATACTCCCTGAGTGGGGAATCTGGGCAGGGGGCTGCCTGGGAGTGGTCAGGGAGGCTCCCGCCCTGGGTGGCCCCTCCCCTCCCATGGAGCCATCCAGTCCCTTCCCCAGAGCTGCTCTTCCTATGGCCCCTGACCTCTCCTCCTCGCTCTTACCCGGCTTTCGGGGCACACCCGGTGCCCACTGAGTCCCTTTCCAAAACCTCCAGGGAGAAGGGGTGTGGGAGGAGGGAAGAAACATACAGGGAGCTGGAAAGGGGGGTTGGGAGACAAGAAATAAAGACAGAGGGACACACACACACACCACAGAAAGAAAGGCCAATAGACAGAGACAGACAGAGAAACAGACAGAAAAAAAGACAGACAGAAAGAGAGACAGAGATAGAGTGAGAAACAGACTAACTCACTGAATCAGAAATCCAAAAAGAGACAGAAAGAAAGACAGGGAAAGAGAAATAAACAGAAAATTGGACTCCAAAGAGATACAGGGAGAAAGACAGACCGAGCGAGAAGAGAGGGGAGCCAGGAGCCAGGGCACAGGGCGCCAGCTGGCGGAATGGAGGGCGGCCGGGCGTGGGGGATGTAGTGGCCGAAGCCTGGGCAGAGCAGGGTGGGCAGACAGGAGCGGGGGCCTCAGCAGGGGTGAGAGGGCATGGGAGGGGCAGGCGTTTTCCTGCTGCTGCTTCTGGCTGAGGTGGGGGCTGGGGTGGCCTGGAGACCCCCAAAGGGAAAATGTCCTCTGAGCTGCTCCTGCTCCAAAGACAGTGCCCTGTGTGAAGGCTCCCCGGACCTGCCCGAGAGCTTCTCCCCGAGCCTGCTGTCACTGTAAGTGTCAGGCCCTTTGGGGGCCTGAGGGTGGGGATGGGAGCCCTGGTACCCCAGGGGTTGGAAGCAGGGTGCCAAAGAAACAGGGTCCTGTCAGGATCTTGGGAGCTGGGCAGCAAAGGATGTTGGGATGCCCAAAAGGGGGCTGCTGGGATTTGAAAGGGAGCAGAAGAGACATTCCGAAGGGCAGCAGCAGCATTAGGGGCCTGGAGGGGGGGGCAGCAGGGGGTGGGAGGGCTGCCAGGATCCTTGCCAAGCGAGGTGAGCAAATGCCTGTCTCCCTGTGATGTAGGGGAAACACACCCAGGGCCACGGTGGCATGGCAGGGTCCCCCAGACAGGAGACAGCTCTGGGATGGGACTGCAGCACTGGAGTGGTTTTGTCCTCACCAACAATTGCCCATGTCCCCAGCTCACTCGTTAGGACTGAAGTTACGCAGCTGAAGGCCGGCAGCTTCCTGAGGGTGCCCTCGCTGCACCTGCTGTGAGTGGGGCCAGTCAAGGGAGAGGGTGTTCATGCACACGTGTGGGGCTGTGTGCACACACGTGTGTATGTGTGTGAAAGCATCTGCATCCACGCACATACTTACCTCGCGTGACCGTGCCCCGGTGGGCTGAGGGGGGAGGCCGAGGTTAAAGTGTCAGATAGGGGCAGCGACTCTGGAAAATGTTTCTTTCTCGCCCCTTTGCCAGTCTCTTCACATTCAACTCCTTCTCCGTGATTGAGGACGACGCGTTCGCGGGCCTGTCCCACCTGCAGTACCTGTGAGTGAAGCCGGGGCTGGGGCCAGAATGGGAGAGAGGAAGGAGGGCCCCGCTGTGGCTCCCAGTAGGGGAGGGAGGGGTTTGTTGCCCTGGGGAGGAGGCATCTGAATAAGGGCGAGGGGCCTGGCCTCTTGGGCGGGGTCAGGATTCCTGATCAGCTGTGTAATCTCAGCCTTCTCACCGCACCTCTCTGTGCTTGAACATCCACAAAAGGCCCGGACACCCAAGACTGTTTCTGGCTCTCCCTGGCTTATGGACCCCCAGGGAGGGTGCGAGAGGCCAGCAACAGGAAGTGTTTCAAATCACCAGGAAACGACTCTGGGTTGGGTGGTGGTGGTGGTGATGGGCATGGCAGTATGACAATGCTGGTATTGGTGTCGATGTTGGTGTTAACGAGGATGGCGATGGTGGTGATTCTGTTCTGCTACCCACAAGGAAGAAGTGGCCTTAATGAGGAGGATGGAATGGGGATGATGTTGGTAACAATGGTGGACACAACCCAGCAGGTGTGGCTCAGTGGTTGAGTGTCGACCCATGCACCAAGAGGTCGCCGGTTCGATTCTCGGTCAAGACACACGCCCAGATTTTGAACCAAAAAATGGCGGACCCAACGGTGATGTTGCTGTCGGTGATACTGGTGATGAACGCTGAGGGTTCGTGGCAGTGATAATTATCAGTGTAGTAGGCACTGGTGATTCCAGTACTAGTATTGCTGTTGGTGTGGGTGATGACTGTGAGTAGGATGGTGGTGTTGGTGTTGGTGTTGAAAATGTTGTTGGTACTGAGTTTGATGGTGATGGTGGAAGTGTTAGTATGTCTGAAAATTGTGGCAGGGGTGGTGCTCGGGGTGGGTGAGGAGCCGAGCGTTGGGGATAACAGTGGTGTAATTGGTGTTGGCAATATGGGTGCCAGTGCTGATGTGTGTGATCATGGGGGCAGGGTCGGTGATGAGGGCGGCAGTCATTTTGGTGCTGATCACAAAGGCTGTGTTGGTGGTGATGCTGATTAGTGTTGCTGGTGTCAGGGTTGGTGATGATGGTGTTGTTGACGAGAGGGGTAGGTGGTGATGTTGGTGTTGGTGGTGAGGGTGGTGTTGGTGATGAGGGTGGTGTTGGTGATGAGGGTGGCAGTGTTGGTGACAATGGCAGTTACTAGTACTGGGGTTGATGACAATCGTAGAGGCGTGGGTATTGGTCATCCTGGGTAGTGGTGGCGGTATTAGTGGTGCTCTTGGCTGGTGCTGGTGATCAGAGTGGCAGTGGGGGTGATGGTGGTGGTAGTGTCCGCTGAGGCTGGCAATGGCCATGGAGGCAGGTTCCTGGCTCCCAGGTTTGTAGGCTGGGACCTTGGTGAGACGGGGCTTTTGAGGAGGTTTATCCTGGGATTATGCCAAGTGTTGGGGGAGAATTCAGCACATTCCAGTGGCATATGGCTTCCATGGGGTGAGTTCCCCTAAAATATGGGGCCATAGCAAAAACCAGAGGGTCTCCCCGCACCCCTGCTTTCCTCCACAGCTTCATCGAGGACAACGAAATTGGCTCCATCTCTAAGAATGCTCTCAGAGGACTTCGCTCGCTCACACACCTGTAGGCACCCCCCCGCCCCAGCTCGCCCTGGCGGGCCCCCACACCCCACTGCCCCGAGACGTGGGCTGTTTGGTAGCTGCTGATGGCCCCTCCGCCTTCTCTCCTTCCACCAGGAGCCTGGCCAATAACCATCTGGAGACCCTCCCCAGATTCCTGTTCCGAGGACTGGAGACCCTGACTCATGTGTGAGGCTCAAGGGGGCTGGGTGGGGAGGGTGGGAGTGTCTGAGGAGGGCACAGGTGGGCACAACGAGTACCACTGCAACGATGAGGATTTTTCGCCCCACCTGTGGGGCTCCATCCTGGACTCTGACCTGGGAAGGGGTGGGGAGCGTGGCCTCCAGAGGGTGGAAGCCAGGTCGCAGCCCCTCCCCGGCCTCTTGCCCCAGGGACCTCCGAGGGAACCCGTTCCAGTGTGACTGCCGTGTCCTCTGGCTGCTTCAGTGGATGCCCAGCGTGAACGCCAGCGTGGGGACCGGAGCCTGCGCCGGCCCCACTGTCCTGGCCCACGTGCAGCTCCGCCACCTCGACCCCAAGACGTTCAAGTGCAGAGCCATAGGTGGGGGCTTTCCCTGTGGGGCGGGAGGGGCAGCAGGGGTCCCCAGGGGCCAGCGGCCAGGGCTGAGGGGTTCACCTCACTTCATACTCCCTGCCTGCTCCTGGCTGTGAGACTTTGAGCGAGCAGCATGGCCTGCCTGAGCCTCAGCGCCCTCATCTGTGAAATGGAGGTAATAAACAGTGACCTGGGACTGGTGTGAGAATACAGTGACCCGTCCACACCTGTACTGGGCATAGAGCCTGGAACGGGAGGCCCTTATAAATGTTCATTCTTGTTGTTACTGTTATTCATAGAAACATGGCCGTTTCTAAAATGCTTCCTAGGATCATTCTGCTCTTCCATATACATTTTGGTACCGTCCTGGGTACTGGGCAGTGCAGAGAGCGCGGCGGTGAGGAAGACAACCCTGGGTGTCGCCCTCACGGAGCCCACAGTCCAGGGGAAAGCAGAGAATGACCGCCCAGAGTGACCAGGGCCGGGCTGGGGGAAGCAGAGTGGCCAGGGCTGGGAGCTGAGGAGCTCGCGGGGCTGTGGCGGCCCAGAGCCAAAGCGAGGGCCAGGTGCTCCCAAAGGAGTGGACGTTTGAAGGCTAGTAATATAATAACTATTATTACCTTCATCATCATCATCTCAATGTGACATGTTTTAGGTCTGGGGGACTCCTAGAACAAGAGAATTTAACTTAAGCGTCATTTTTTATTCAGTTATTCAACAAAGGCTCACAGAGGTGACTCTGTGCCCGGCCCTGTACGAAGCCTTCAGCACACTGTGGTCACCGAGATAGCCCTGGGGCCTAGCCTCACAGTCCTGGGGGAGTGGCTAGGGAGACAGACATTAAGTTAAACACTGCACAAATAAATGTATGAAATTGTGATATACATAGGGAGTGATGAGGAAAATTAAGGGGGACAGACCCACCTTACATGAGGCATCTAAGAAGGCTTTTCTGAAAAGATGGCATTAGCTCTGGAGGAAGCGAAGTGAGGTACAGAGGGAAGAGCATTGCAGAGAGAGGGGACTGCATGTGCAATGGCCCTGGGGCAGCATAGAGCTTGTCCTGCTTGGGGATCAAAGGAAGGCAGGCCTGGCTTGGGAGAGTGAGTGAAGGGGGGACACAGATGAGGTCAGAGGTGCAGGGGCCTCCCTGGGCAGGACACCAAAGCAACAGAGAGGAGAGTGGATTTCACCCCGAGGGCTGTGGGAAGCCACGGTGGGTTGTGAGCAGGGGGTGATCTTTAGATGGATATTTTAAAAGGTCCCTCTTTGCGTGGGCATCCTGGGTAGTTTGGGACATTGCTTCAACCCTGGCACCTAGAAGGAGGGCCTGGCCTGTAGAGTGAAGTAGTATGACCTGGAGTCAACCATTAGCTCCACCACCACTGTGCTGGGCAACCTGGGTACATTGTTACCATAAAAGCTAAGTTGTATCAAAGAGTGTCAAAATACCATGAGTTAAAGGAGACAGTATCTGAGCTGTGCACTCCAGGCAGCCCCTGGACACTGTCCTGGTTTTCATGGTTGACACCGACTTGTAGCATGTCCATCTGCCACTTCTTGGGGAGAAGGGGGAGGAGACCAAGTCCAGGGCGAGCCACCTCGTCCACTCGAGGCATTACAGCTACCACTCTGCTCCTGTTCCGTGGGGAGGTTGGTCTGGACAGCGCCACACCAAACCTTGGGCAGGGGTGCAAGGGGAATGCTGAGATAACATGGCCTCTAGCTGGGCAGCTTCGTGCCTGGTTCCAATCCTATTCCATGGAAGATGGAAGGATGGGTTTGCTGGGCAACTGGCTGCCTGTGTCCCTTAGCAGTACCTTCCTCGTCTGCAAAGTGGATATAATAATGGAAGGTACCTCATAGGGATTTGGTGAAGCTAAGTGAGTTCATAACCATGCTGCTTCTAAGCAATTAATTGGATAAGCCCACGAAGCTTAGACAATAAAGTATTGCCATGTTGTTTTGAATTAGTACAGCGACAGATAAAAAAAAGATTCCGTCTATGTTCCTATGAGATGAATAGCACAGGGGTCGTCATTTCACAGATGCGCAAACCCAGGCTCAGCGATGAGGACCCTTGGTTGTCTCCAGGGCCTGCCTGACTCTCTCCTGCCACCCCCAGAGCTGTCCTGGTTCCAGACGGTTGCGGAGTCGGCGCTGGGCGTGGAACCTTTCTCCTACCAGGGGGAGCCCCACATCGTCCTGGCACAGCCCTTTGCTGGCCGCTGCCTGATCCTCTCCTGGGACTATGGCCTGCAGCGCTTCCGGCTTGAGGAAGAGCTGTCCGGTGAGCCCCCTCCCACCTTCCTTCCTGCCGCGGGCACCTGCCCTGCCCAGCGGGCCTGACCTGCCCCCTGCTCCCTGCCTCACCCACAGCGCCCTCCGTGGTGTCCTGCAAGCCGCTGGTGCTTGGCCTGCGCCTCTTCGTGCTGGCCGCCCGCCTGTGGGGGGGCTCGCAGCTGTGGGCCCGGCCCCGCCCCGGCCTGCGCCTGGCCCCCACGCAGGCCCTGGCCCCCAAGCGGCTGCTGCGGCCCAACGACGCCGAGCTCCTGTGGCTAGACGGGCAGCCCTGCTTCGTGGTGGCCGATGCCTCCAAGGCAGGCAGCACCACACTGCTGTGCCGCGACGGGCCTGGCTTTTACCCTCGCCAGAGCCTCCACGCCTGGCACCGGGACACAGATGCCGAGGCCTTGGAGCTGGACGGGCGGCCTCATCTGCTGTTGGCCTCAGCCTCACAGCGGCCTGTGCTCTTCCACTGGTCCGGGGGCCGCTTTGAGAGGCGCACTGACATCCCTGAGGCCGAGGATGTCTATGCCACACGCCACTTCCAGGCCAGTGGGGATGTGTTCCTGTGCCTGACACGCTACATCGGGGACTCCCTGGTAAGCCTGGGCCCGACCAGGTAGGGGTGGCAGCAGAGGCCACAAGCCACCATGACCTGCAGCTGACACCTACTCAGGGTTGTCTGTTCAGCATGGACCGCTCAATATGGGCCGGACCCCACTTTGCACACTGGCCTCTAAACTCTGACCTCAGCCCTGGCTGTTTTGGCTCAGCAATTGGAGCGTCAGCCTGCAGACCAGAGAGTCCCGGGTTTGGTTCCCACTAAGGGCACGTACCTCGTTGGCAGTTTGTCCCCGGCCCTGATTGGGGTCGTGTGGGTGGCAACCACTCATGTGTCTCTCTCACATTGATGTTTCTCTTCCTCTTCCCCCCCACTCTCCCTCCCACTCTATCTGAAGATAAATGTAAAAATGTCCTTGGGTGAGGATTAAAAAAAAAAATTTAAACTCTGACTTCACAGGCTGATTTTCAAACTCCAACCCCACCTAAAGTCTGATCCCTGAACTCTGACCCCACCCCAACACTGACTTCAAGACTGTGACCCCTTAAGGATTGCTAACCCTAAACTACTCCCCATTCTCTAACATAGACACTGGCACCGAGATTCTCATTGTAACCCCAAACTCTGGCTCCATAACTCTGATTCACCCCACTTTAACCACAACATCACACTCTGAGTCCCCAAGGCTGATGTTCACATCCTCCAGCACTCTCTTTTTAGGGGGAGAGTCTAAGCCTAGAGGCACTGATCTGACTCAGGTGTTCATAGTAGCTCTATGGGGAGCAGATTGGGCACAGGGACAAGAGTAGGGTGACCAGGGAAGAGGTGACTGTAGCTGGGGTGGAGGGTGGCCAGGGGAGATCGGAGCAATCAATCCCCCAGGAGGTAACACGGACAGATCCCATTACTGATGGATTCTGTGTAGGGTGTGTGGGAAAGGGAGGACCAAGAATGTGGCCTGAGCAGCCGGGTGGTGATGTTTATGAAGATAAGAAAGCTATGGGAGTTGGAGGACCTACAGGCCTCTGTTTACAACCTATTCCAAGTCCTCAAAGCCTAAGGACTACCAATGGGCCTGGGCCTCCCGGATCCCAGGTCCTAACCAGCCGCCACACTTCACAGGTCATGCGCTGGGACGGCTCCATGTTTCGCCTGCTGCAGCAACTGCCCTCACGTGGTGCCCACGTCTTCCAGCCGCTGCTCATAGCCAGGGACCAGCTGGCTATCCTGGGCAGTGACTTCGCCTTCAGCCAGGTCTTGCGCCTTGAGCCTGACAAGGGGCTCCTGGAACCATTGCAGGAGCTGGGGCCCCCAGCGTTGGTGGCCCCCCGGGCCTTCGCCCACATCACCACGGCTGGCAGACGCTTCCTCTTCGCTGCTTGCTTCAAGGGCCCCACACAGATCTACCAGCTTCACGAGTTAGACCTCAGTGCCTGACACTGACGGAACCCCGGACATGGCTGGTGAGGGGACTGGCATGGGGAGACTTAGGCCTCTGGACACCCCCTTGACTGACCTCTTGGCTCCACTTGGGGTTATGGCTGGTCCTGTGAGATACTGGCCACAGGCCAAGTTCAAGACAAAAGCTGCCCTTCCAGTCTTACTCAACATCTTGGCTGGGGGGCAAAATGCACCCCACCGACGTGGGAGCTCAGGCTGGGGCACAGAACCGGAATCCAGAAGTCGTGTGGGGGTAATGTGCAGAACTCCGTGAGGTCCGGAAGCACCCCCCTCCCCTCAACCCACCCCTACTCCTCGGGCTCCCTGGGAAAATACCCAGGAGCAGATAGCTTTCAATTTGGCCAATCGCTTTTAGTGCACGCCCCTATTACGTCATCAGTCGCTGGGCAGGTTTTCCTGCTGGGCTTCTAACTTCTGCTGCTGTTTGTGCGCATGCCTGCTGCCAAGGCGAAGCCCAGCGTGCTGTTGTTCTTGCTCGCGAGAGGGAAATGGGCGGGAAAGCGAGAGTTTGGGCGGGTAGCCTCGGACACCCCTTTCCGGTGAGTGACGGGTGAAGGCAGAAGCTGTATGAGCTCAATAAATGTGCTGTGCACCCGCCCCACTCGTTGTTGTGGGATCATTGGGAGAGGGTGTCTCCTGAGGGACCTGGATGGGGGCAGTGCCCCAGGAGGAGGGGGACCCAGGGCTTCCCCTGGTTGGCTTCCGGAGTCGTCTAAGGAGTGTGGGTTCACGATTATGGGGGGCTCATGGAATGTTCAAGGGATATAGGGGCACAGGTTAACTCTGGGTCTCTTCTTGGGGGGGCTTTCTTCTTGGGTGTTTTGAAGGTTTTTAGGCATGTTAGGGGTGGCTCTTGGGGACATTTGAATATCTTATTTGGTTTGGAGGAGTCTCAAGGGAGTTTGAGGCCCATTGGAGGTTCTAGAACCATACCCATAATGTATTATTAGGATTATTGTGGGCAATTTTTTTTTCTTTATTGAGAGAAGTTTAGAGAGAGAGGGAGGGAGAGAGAGAAACATTGATTGGCCACTTCCCCCCGCATGCCCCCCACTGGGGTTGGACCCACAACCTGGGCATGTGCCCTGACCAGAATCGAGCTGGCGACCTCTTGGTGCACGGGTAGACGCTCAACCACTGAGCCACGCCTGCTGGGCTCATGGGCAATTCTTTAAAGGGCTCACATGGACATTTGGGAATAAGGAAGGGTCTTCTGTAACGAAGTGGGGTCTGAGCGGTGCGCGGAAGGATCATAGGGGTCTTATTACTACAACCATAAGCTCTCTGGGTTTTCATGCCATGGTGGGATGATCCCGGTGTCCACCTGAGTGTTACAGCATTTCATCTGGTTACAGCTCCCTTTCACTGCCTCAAAAATGTCCCCCATTTGAATACTAGAAAAATTTAAATTGCAATGTGGCCCCCATGGCCGTCGAGGCAGAGGACAGACCCCATGCCGCTCACCAGATCATGAGGGCACCGGCCTTTGGGCTTTTCCCAGCAGAGATTCAGCTGCCGGTTTTTGTGGCAGCTTCCAGTGCATGTCCGCTTCCTCCTGGCCCCACAAATCCTACCCCAAAGCACACATAGGGAGTCTCAGGACTGCTTGGGCAGGAGGCAAGATCATTTTAGATAAAAAAATTGAACAAAGAGACCTCTCCAGTGAGAAGTGAGATGAAGTCGGGCAAGGTGGTCTGAGGGGAGGAGGGAGAAGTCCATCCTGGAATTTGGTTCCTGTGCAGAACCAGGACTTGGGGAAAGAGAGAGGCCCTCCGTTGATCCATCCTCAGCAGGTATGGGCAGAGCCTGGGAGAGGTGATAGGGTCAGCTTGTGAGAATGGATGGAGGTTTTCTCCCCAGGGCACAGGCACACACACCTTACATCCCATGTACCTCTCAGCCCCATCTGTCCCCGCCTTACCTGGAGTGACGAGAGGTGGGGAGTCCCCAGGCCGGTGGCTGGGAAAAGAAAAGTGGTGAGATCTGTATCTGCTCGTTTGTCCTCTCCCTCAAGACTAGAAGATTCTCCGCTTTCCCTAACCTAGCTTCCTGGCTGTCTTTCCCTTGTAGAGTTGTACCACCCCAGGGTCCAAAGCATTTCAAGATTTGGGGCCCTCTGCGCATGTTCAGCTCTGAAGAATAAACCTAGGACATCTTCATGGCGGGCATTCTCCAGGGCAGGGCCTGGAGACCTGGCCTCTTTCGGCAAGATTTAACTTTCACCCCTGCAGGGTGTCTGTCCAGCACGAGATAGGCACACACCGGGAACCCATCTCACCTGGACTTCTGGCTGAACTTGCATTTGCATTTCCCACCTGTTGGGGAGAGGGGACCGGTCAGGAGAGGGGACCCACAGCCCTGCCCTGCCCACCGCCCGCCAGCCCCCCCACTCACTCATGAGGACGATAATGCCCATGGCGCACAGGATGCCTGCGCAGATGAGCCCGCCGACCCGGAGGCTGTGCCAGTCTAGGAGAAACCCAGAGGGAGCCACCGGTGTCAGCCGGCGCCCTCCTCATCCAAGCCCCCACTCACTTAACAAAGACGTATTGGGCACCTGCGATGTGGGGGCGCTGGGGATACGGCAGCGCAGAAAACACACCCCGCCCCTCCTTTGCTCACATGTAGTTCACACGCAAGCAAGGAACCAGAGATGTGATGTCGGGTTGAGTGGAGAGAAGTGGTCTGAAGACAAGTGAGCAGAGCCGGGGAGCAGAAAACCAGAGGGCAGCTCTTTCGGGGACAGTGGCCAGGGGAGGCCTCTCTGAGGGACCCCACTTGAGCAGAGGTGGGGGAGGTTAGGAAGGGAGCCGCGGGGCTGGTGGGAAAAAGTGTTCCAGGCACAGGGATCAGAAGGCACAAAGGCCCGGAGGCTGGGAGTGTGTCTGCTGAGTCTGAGCAGCAGCAGAGGCCGCTGTGGCCTGAGCAGGAGCCCTGGGGGGGGGGGGGCAGAGGGAGGACAGGGAGCAGATCGTGTGGAATCCGAGGCCACGGGAGGATTTGGATCAAATAGCTCAGCTCCTCGAGGAGTTTGCTCCTGGGCCCTTCTCCCAGAGGACTTGATCCGAACCATGACACTGGCTTCTTAGGAACTGTCCCTCCTTGTAAGCTGCGCCAGCTGGAAAGGCATGCACCTTCCCGAGGACCAGGCTAGCATGTCTTGTTCCTGTGTTTGTTTACTGGTCAATGTCCCAGTCCAGTCCTATTCTTGCCCCCTTTTCACCCACATCAGGCCCTCACCCAACCCCGCGTGGGGCTCTTGGCACAAACTAGGAGGAGGGATGGGGGAGGAGGAGTGAGGGGAGGGGCACCAGCTCTTACCATAGTAAAAAGGACTGTTTTTATCTGAAAGGAAAGAAAAAGAACATGAATCCGGGACCATAGCGGGGATGCAGGGGGGGGGGGGGTCCCGGGGGGAATTTGGGGCTGGGGTTGGTAGAAGAGTAGGCTCAGACTCACCTTCGGGGTCGTTGGCGCCCAGGGCAGGCAGACCTGGTGGGAGAAGCGGAGAGGGAGCGGCGTGGGGCCTGCAGCCAGGGCCTTGGCCTCAGGGGTAGGGTCCCTGAAGGACAGTCCCCGCCCCCGAGGGCTCAGGGGTCCAGCCCCAAACTAGCACGTCCCAGCTCAGAGATGTGGACCCTCCACTCAGCCCCACACCTGCGAGCCACGCCAACATTTTGCTTCCTGAAATAGGTTTTCATCTGGGTGGCTTTTGGCCACCCTCTGGCCTGGTGTTTCCAGACACCTGGCTGACCCACGACTCCTCCAGAAACGGAGCCACGATCTTGTCCGCACGACAGGTGGCATCAGTTCCCGGTCATTCTCAGCTCACTGCCTGTTCTGCCACGTCCCACCCCCTTTATTTTATTTGCTTATTTATTTTAATCCTTTTTTTTTTCATTTATTTTTAGACAGAGTGGGAGAGAAGGAGGAGAGAGAGAGAGAGAGAGAGAGAGAAACATTGATGTGAGAGAGACACCGATTGGCTGCCTCCCGCACGACCTGGACCAGGGCCGGGGACAAACCACAACCAAGGTACATGCTCTTGACTGGAATCGAACCTGCGACTCATTGGTCCGTGGGCCGATGCTCTAACCGCTGAGCCAAACCAGCCAGGGCTCACCACTCCCCTTTAAAGCAACTTACTACTTGCTTAATACACTTCATTTTAAAAAGCCTCTTTCGCCCGGCCAGTGTGGCTCAGTGGTTGAGTGTCGACCCATGCACCAAGAGGTCACCGGTTCGATCCCCAGTCAGGGCACATGCCCAGGTTGTGGGCCAAATCCCCAGTGGGGGGCATGCAGGAGGCGGCCAATTGATGTTCTCTTTCATTGATGTTTCTATCTCTCTCTCTCTTCCTCTCTCTAATATCAATAAAGGAAAAAGATTTTTTTTTAAATGCATCTTTCTATCACTACCCCCAGGGAAGACCAGTTTTGCCTATGCAACAGATAAAAGCAAATACAACAAAAGCAAAGGCCCAGGATTAAATTCTGGCCGGAAGCAGCGGGCTGCCTGTGCTTGGGGCCCAGGCTCTGTTCTTTCTGTTAAAAGGAGATGAGCAATTTTAAATTATATTTAAAGTACAAACACGTAGTGCTTAGTCTGTACAGGCACTGTGTCAACTGCTTTTTAAATACCGACTCTTTCAGCCCGGCCAGTGTGGCTCAGTGGTTGAGCATCGACCCGTGCACCAAGAGGTCGCTGGTTCAATTCCCAGTCAGGGCACATGCCCAGGTTGTGGGCCAAATCCCCAGTGGGGGGCGTGCAGGAGGCGGCCAATCCATGTTCTCTCTCATTGATGTTTCTCTCTCTCCCTCTCCCTTCCTCTCTCTCTAAAATTAATAAAGAGAATCAAAATTAAAAACAACAAATACCAACTCTTTTCAACCTTATAATGACTCTGCGTGAGTGCTATTATTGTCCTCATTTTACAGCTAGGGAAACTGAGGCCCAGTTGGTGACTCGGTACATAACCTCTCAGCTCCCAGTACCCCGGTAATAAAGTGCTAGGGCGGCGGGAGCACGCGGCGGAGCCGGTTCCGTGGTCAGCAGTGAGCCGCGGAGACTCCCAGCTGCTGGAGCTGTGGTTCCCAGAGGTCCTGTCTTTGTGTTCTCTTGAAACCACCAGCGACACTCCTCCCCTCAAGGAGATGCTGTCCTGGCAGAAACCACCCACAGGGGACACCTCGAGGCTTGCCTGCCACTCAGCAGAGGGGTTCGGGGGAAAAGCATTTCAGGGCTCGGCACTCACCTGCCAGAAAGATGAGCAGACTCAGGACGGCTTGTTGCATGATGGAGGCCGGCCTGGGGGTATGGGCAGGGCCCGGTGTTAGCAGGGCTGTAGGGATGCCACCAGGGCCTCTGCTTCCCAACCCCCTCCCCCTCCACGCCCCACCCAGGGTTCACGCTCGCCCCAGGGCAGGAGGGCTGGCACTGAAGATTCAGAGACCAGCGCAGTGGGGTTAGGTGAGAACTCAGAGCTGCAATGAAAACTCAGAGGATATGTACTTAAGGCTTGAAGTGAATCTCCTTGGCAACCAAATGAGGGAGGAGCTGCCTGCAGTTAACCCCATTTTACAAACTGGGAAACTGAGGCTCTGAGGGGTGCCAGAAGTGGGATTTAACCGGGCCTGGCTTTGCAGCGCCGTCCCTGACTCTCAGGGCCTGGGGTGTTTGGGGAAATGGAGTGTTAAAAGCCAAGTGGCAGGAGGCCCTGGTTCCAGGAGTGTCTCCCATAAGCAGCTTGGAGCCTGCCCGCCTTGCCCAGACTTTGTAGGCCTCAGGCTGCTCAGAGCAGGGTGTGGGGGAGAGGGCACCGGGCTGGTGGGGGAGGGGCAGACTTGGGAGAAGAATTGGCCTGGCTGCAGCCCCAGCCCCATCTTTTGTGCCACCCTGACCACTGACCACCCCATTTCTCCCCTCCCCCGCCCTCCCCACACTAGCCCCTGGTTCTGCCTGGTAGCCCAGTCCCAGCCCCTGCTCCCACCCCAGCGCCTGCCAAGCTCCTGGCAGCAGGCTCTCCCTCCTTCCCCAGGGAGCCCTGCCCAGCATGAAGAAGACCCTCTGCTCTCCTGGTCTCTGGTCAGTCCATCCCCCACCACCCTCTGCACCTGCCACAAGCACCCCGTCTGTGCAACCCCTGCCCTCTCCCTGCCCCCGCCCCGTGGCCACAAGCACATGTTGTCCTAACCTTGCTAGCAAGACCTTCCCCTTACTCTGACCGACCGGCTGGGCACTGCCAGATGACCCTGCTGGGTGTTCACTCACTTAATCCCCAGCAACCCTGGAGGTCATCTGTTACACACCCCACTTCCTGACGGGAAAACGTACCCTCCCGGCCCTGGTAAACCACCCATTAGCAGTCCCAGCTGTGTCCCCTCCTGTCCACAGAGAGCCCCCCATCCCCTCCATATAACCTCCACCCGGGTTGCTTTCTGTTCCAGGGAGAGGGCCTGTAGTCTGGGGGAACATTACTAAAGTGCTTAGGAACCCACAAAGTTTTAGGGTGATCCAGAGTGGGGTGGTGTGGGCAGGACCACCCAGTGGTTCTGGCTCAGGTCTGTAGAAGGTCTGCTGACATTGAAAGTGGCCTGGTGAGGCTCTGTCACCCCTAAACCAGGGCCAGTAACAAGCGCCGGCTTGGGGCTGGCTGAGCGGCACCCCTGGCAGGCGGGCTCCCGGCTCTGAGCACTTACTCAGGCATAGTCTCCGCAGCCTGATGAAGGCGGCTCTGCGATCAGCCCGCGTTGCTGTCGCAACCCTGTAACCCCTGCGAATTAAGCTGTTAATGCTCTACACTCTGTCACCTGCAACTCAGTCTCAGCTCTTAAGCTTCTTTCCAGGGGACCCTCCAAGTCCCCCGCCCGCTGTGAGGTCTTCATGACTCTCCTCCCCGGGCCTCCCCCAGCAGCCCCAGCTCAGCTGGTCCCCAGCCCTGCACATTGCCAGCCTGGCTCTCCTGGGGCAGGCGGAGGAGCTGGAGCTTGGGGGGAGCTGGAGCCTGGGAGGGGGAGCTGGAGCCTGGGGGGGAGCTGGAGCCTGGGGGGGACCTGGAACCTGGGGGGAGCTGGAGCCTGGAGGTCTGTCCGTTCCCAGGTCAGGCCGTAGTGGGAAGAGGCCCTGAGCGGCCCCTGAGCGGCCTGCAGTTGGTGTGGGCTTGGAGAGGAAGCATTGGCCCACCCTGTCCGCTCCTTCCCAGCCTCAGAGGTCCTGTCTCTGCCCCTGCCCTCTGCCCTCCCCCCTGTTCCTCCATGGTGGTGGCCAGGCCTTTCAGGCATGCAGAATGACTCCCCGTGCCCCTGAAATCTCCTAGCCAACTCCCCATTTTACACCTTTGCAGGAACCAGGAACCGCCTCTCCTTTTTCTAGGTCTACGGACCCCACTCCCTAAACACTCCGAGTCTAGCCAGTCACCCCATCCACCGTGATACCCCAACCACCCATGTGCACTTAGACACCTCCATTCACCCAGGTCCCCAGCCCGCCCTGTCCACCCGGATACCCCCGTACTCCAGCCTCCCGGTCCACTGAATCCCCTCGATCTATCCAGACAACCCAGAGTCACCTGTGGACCTTATCCTCAGCCCCTGAGAGGAGAATAATTGGAGGAGGGTCTCATTAGGGGCTTCCTCTAGTCTCCTGCCCCCGCCCCCAGAGAAAGCTCTCGAAGGGGGAAGGTTCTAGGGTCTATAACAGAGAGCAGTGGAAGAAAGGGGCCCATGTCTCACCTGCGTGACTCCCAGGCTGCGTGGACAGTCCAGGTTCCGCCTGAGTCTCGCCTTTATCTGCAGCTGCCACGCCCTAAGCAAACCTGGGCAAAGCTGGGCAGGTAAAGAGCAAGTCAGACTGCCTGAAGCACAGGGGCTCTCATCCCATTCCTGCTCTTAAAGAGACAGCTCCTGCCACCGCCCCACCCGCGACAGGGGCTCCCTGGGGTCCAAGGGCAGGGCAGCCTCAGGTGAGGTGCAGTGAGGACAGGATGGGCTGGAACTCACCCCCCACCCCCCACATAAGGGGAGAGGGCTTTGTCCAATCTCCTGCCCCTCAGAAAAGGACCTGGAAGGAAGAAAGTCCAGGAAGAAGGTCTTTACCAGCAGAGCTTGGGTCTGGGGGTCTGGGAGTCCGGAGGGAGCACAGGGGTGGGGGATTGGTGGGAGGGCCATACAGTGGTGTAATATCCCAATTATTTTTACTTAGAGTGTATGTTGTGCTTGGAGGAGGGCTTGGTGGCAATTATGGGAGAGCTAATGTCCTCTTCCAGGACACTTGTGCTGACTTGGTTTGAGGGTCAACAGAAGATGCTGATAGGACCAAGGTCCTAAGGTGGGGGTGGGGCTGTTGGGCCTTAGACTCGACCCCTCCCCTGTGGTGCCCATTGGGCCTTAGGAAGACCGGGAACTGGCCCCAGTGCACCAGGCCAGACCTTCCTAGCCCAGGCCCTTCCCAAGGGTGCCGGGAGCCTGGGTCTCCACAGCGGGCCTTGGGGTGGGGGCTGCTTTCCACTCCGGATGAGGCCCAACTGCACTGTGCACGACTCCTTTCCCTCCATCCTCCCTCTCCTGCCCCTCCTCCTCCTCACGGCATTCCTTCCGGCTGGGGTCTGTGCAGGCCCCCACATGGTCCCCGTTGGGGAGCCCCCTCCCCCCAATTCTGCCTTGTTAGACAGGGAGACTTTTGTCTGGGGGCTGGATGGAGAACAAGGCTCCTTTGAGTGGCTGGTGGAGGATTGGGGTCATGGGGAGGGGCAGGGCCAGGGAAGGGGTGGCTCTGTGCTGGCCACCAGCTGGACTCCAGGCAACCCCCCACACCATCACAGGGGTGGGGAGGAGGGCTGAGGAACCGGGCCAGGAGAGGGTGCTGTTGGGAGGGTGCAGTTCAGGGCAGGGAAGAGGGGTTTGGAGGTCACGACTCTGCTGGGGGCAGGGAGAACAGACCCCCACCTTCACCCCCCATTTCTCAGCAGGGAGGGCCAGGGAGGCAGGAATGTTCACCCAGCTACATGCTTTCTTTATGTGCTTCCCTCAGGCAATTCCTCAATCCCAGGCCCTCGACAAGGACAAGGTCTCCCCCCACGCCCATTCAGGAGGGGCCAGTCCCTACATAAGGTGGAGGGGGCACTCCGGGAGGGTGGAGCTCAGTCAAAGCAGGAAATCTGGGGTGGGTGGAGATAAAACAGAGGAAGGGAAGGCCTGAGGGGGACCCCAGTCCAGCTAAGGGGTCTTTGTGTCTGGGCAGATACATCTCTTGCTCAGACAGTTCAAGATCCTAATGTCCCTGGGAAGACCCCTTCGGTGGTCTTGGGAGTGGGGTGGTATCTCCCTCTGCTGGGTAGTCTGGGAACTACAGGCATCTGAGAGAGGGGCTGAGTGCGCTGTGCCCTGTCCTTCACCTCTGCCAGAGTCTGCAAACCCAGGTGCCGAAGGGGCCAGTGCAGCAGGACAGGTGTGAGATGCTAAGGTGGCAACTCGGCAAACAGGAGACCTATTGTCCTGTCTGAAGGACAGCCACCAAAATGACCGGAGCAAGCTCACATGGACAGATGAAGAAGTACTTCCCAGGTAGCTTGCTAAGGGAGAAAAGCAAGATGTATCGAAGTATGCCACCATTTGTTAAGGGGAAAATAATTTATATGCATATTCTTGTATATGAATAAAGTATTGTTTCTTCTGGGGAGGGGGATTGGGAGGCTGCAGGATGGAGTGGAAGAGACACTCACTTATCATATATTCTGAAAATGTACCACCTTGAAAAAACAGTTTAACTTTTTAAAAATAAAAGGGCAGCCTGTACATGTTCCAGCTGATGCTACTCTATTTTCAGTAGGTATCAGAAACCTGAATCTTTATGTGGAATTTCTAATATTAAAAGTTAGATCAGGTGGTTTTTTTTTTAACTATGCAGGTCAAACAGAGCCCCTCTGAGGTTTTAGCCTGGGAAGTCCACCAACTAGAGACTTCTGCCAACTTCATTTCCTGAATCTTTAGTCACAGTGCTTTTGATTTCGGATATCTAGGCGTTATGATGCTTCTACCCAGCTCAGGCCAACCATAGCTTCCTCCCAGGGCCGGACTGGAACGTGCCACATCCAAGAGTGAGTGTGCCAGGGCCGGGGCTTATGGCTGTGAGGGGTAGGACGAGACACCTCCCTGCGGATGGGTGAAGGTGTGCACCCTGGGGCCCTGGGGAGGGTGTGCGGGGGTGTGTGCAGCCCCAGGCACCCTACTGGGGATGGGATCTCTTGTTGAGTGAATCTTCCAGGCCAATCTGACTTTAGTCATATTGAGGCAGGATAGTAAGAAGCTGGGAAATTCCTTGACAAGTGGAATAAGAGAAATAGACAAAATAACTAAACAAAGCCAAACAGTTGGAGCAATGTACAGCCAGCTAATGAGTCACAAGATTTTATCTTCCCGCCCTGGCCAGTTTGGCTCCGAGGTTAGAGCATCGGCCCATGGACCAATGAGTCATGGATTCAATTCTGGTCAAGGGCACGTACCTTGGTTGTGGTTCGTCCCTGGCCCTGGTCGGGTTGTGTGGGAGGCAACCAGTCAATGTGTCTCTCTCACATCAATGTTTCTCTCCCTCCCTCTCTCTTCTTCCCTCTCCCTCTCTCCCACTCTACCTGATGATAAACAGAAAAATATCCTCGGGTGAGGACTAAAAACAAATTTTTATCTTCCCTAACCCAGGATACTTAGGAGCAAATGGTTTACACATTCCAGACTGTCCTGGGGCAGAGCAGCCTCAGTCCCTCAGTCCCGGTCCCTCTTCAATGATGTTCTTTTTCTTTATTGATTTTTTTAGAGAGAGAGGAAGGGATAGGGAGAAAGAGAGAAACATCGATGAGAGAGAACATCGACTGGCCGCCTCCTGCATGTCCCCCCACTGGGGATCAGGCCCACAACCTGGGCATGTGTCCTGACCGGGAATCGAACCGGCGACCTCTTGGTGCATGAGTCGACGCTCAACCACTGAGCCACACCAGCCGGGCTGCCCTCTGTGCTGCTTTAATGTCATCACACATCAAGAGAAGATGGAAATGTTGGGTTTTATGATGTTATCTCTTGATTTTCAAATGCTGATAACTGACTTTTAATTTTTTTTTTTTAACACTTTGAGGACCATATGAAATACACCCAATGGCTGGATCAGGCCTGGGGCTACTGGTTTTGTTGTGAGCGGCAGAACAGCACCAGGCCTTAGACCTGGGTTCAGCGACCTCAGTACTTGAGTTCTGGCTAGGAAAGAATTCAGCGCCAATACCCAAATCATAAGTGAACATTTATTAGGAAAATCACAGAGGTAGAAGAAGTAATTTGTAGAAGAAATGGGCTTAGCAAACAAGTTATAGAGGTAAAGGAAGGGCCCTTGGAGCTTGGGAATGAGGGCAGTAAAGGTGCCACACCTGGGGGGAGGGGTGGGAGTGGGGGAGGGGTGGGAGTGGGGGAGGGGTGGGAGTCGGGGAGGGGTGGGAGCACCTGGGGGTAGGGGTGGGAGTGGGGGAGGGGTGAGAGTCGGGGAGGGGGAGGTGCTGAGTGTGCTCCGAAGAGGGAGAGTGTGCTGGGTCCTCTGTCCTAAGGGTTTTAAGGGTGGAGATTTTAGGGGAGGTCCCAGGGGAAGATCTTAATAGAATATTCATCAGCTTTCCAGCTGTGTCCTTTCAGAGTCTAGGAACCCACCGATGATTGGTCAGGGTCAGGGCCCAGGCAGTGCGTCATTATTCAATGCAGCTGGTCCTGAGGCAGCCCTGGGGTCCCTTGTGCTGCTATTCTGGGCCTGAAGCGGAAACACAACTGAGGCCTAGATGTCATCTCCAGGCAGGAAAGGCCAGGGGGTCCACACTGCGCAGACCACCCTACATGCTAAGGGAAGAAAGGTCACCCCACGATTGTCCTGTGCTAGGCACCCGGTACTTTCCACCCTAGTGACCTCCGTACCTGGCCCACAGTCCTTGCTCTGCTCCTGTCTGTCTAACTCCCTACCACAGTTTGAGACCCCATCTTGGAGACCGGGCAAGCTGGGGGAGGTTCAGCGCCCCCCGCCCCATTGTCTCTCTGTTCCAGCCTTTTTCTGTTCCTAGAACACTCCGGGTGGGTTTCTGCCTCTGCCCGGAACCCTTTTCCCACATGTCACCAGCGCTCATTCTGTTACGTCCCTCAAGTCCTGGCTCAAATGCCACCTTCTCATGGGGCCTCCCCTGACCACCCTATTTATTTATTTATTTTAAATCCTCACTCGAGGATATTTTTTGCAAATATCTTCAGATAGAGTGGCAGGGGAGAGAGAGAGAGAAACATCGATGTGAGAGAGACACACCGACTGGTTGCCTCCTGCACACACCCCTACTGGGCCGGGGATCAAACCTGCAACCCAGGTGTGTGTCCTTGACCAGGAACAAACCTGTGACCCTTTGATGTGCCGGCCAACAGTCTAACCATTGAGCTGTTATAAGACAATGAAAAACTAGGAAAACTCTGGGACAAGTAGAATAAGGAAACTGAGGCAGGAAATGTAAACAAAGCCAAAAAGCTTTGTAGGTCACTTGTAAGGTCTATCTTGAGAACAAAGGGTTAAAACCTCTTCTCACAAAAGAATGAAGTGGAGGAGGGGGAAGGGCAGGGGAGGGGAGGAGGAGGAGGAATCAGAGACCACTTAATGCAAATCATTCTGAAGTTGTTAGAACAGCAGGCAGGAGGGGAAGAAGAGCATAAACAAAATAGCCAGCAGTCAGGGATTGAATTGCCAGGTACCTCCCATAAATTTGGGAAGGCCATCACAAAGAAAAGGGGAGACTTTTAGGGTTCATCTGCACCAGAATATCTGGCAGAGGAATTTTTTAAAAACCTATAGACAGTATAGGTTTATAAGGCAGAAGCCTCCCACCCCCTCACTCTAGGTTAGCGGAGAGCCCGTCTGTGCTTCATGAGCCAGATGTGTAGGTTTGCCTGCCTTGCTCCTTTAATAAATGTGCGTGCTTTACTTTTTAAATAAATTCACTTGCTTTAATGTTTTGGATTTTTATTCCTCACCCAAGGATATTTTTCCATTTATCATCAGATAGAGTGGGAGGGAGGGAGAGACACACAGAGAGAAACATCGATGTGATAGAGCCACATTGACTGGTTGCCTCCCGCACAACCCCACCAGGGCCAGGGACAAACCAGAACCGAGGTATGTGTCCTTGGCCAGAATCGAACCCGAGATTCATCGGTCCGCTGAGCCAAACCAGCCAGGGCATTGCTTTAATGTTTTTTGTTTGTTTTTTTAATCCTCACCCGAGGACATTTTTGCATTTATCTTCAGATAGAGCGGGAGGGAGAGAAGGAGGAAGAAAGAGAGAAATATCGATGAAAAAGAACATCGACTGGCCGCCTCCTGCATGCCCCCCACTGGGGATTGGGCCCACAACCTGGGCATGTGCCCTGACCAGGAATCGAACCCATGACCTCTCAGTGCATGGGTCAATGGTAAACCACTGAGCCACACTGGCTGGGCTGGATTCCTTTTGACACCCACCTGTCTAACTGTCTATGGCAAGCACACACCCCTGGCTTTGCCCCTTCTCCCTTCCCTTAACAAGAGAACATGCCTAGAGTCCAGACCCTCTTAAGATGGATTCAAGAATCATGAAAGAGGCAGGAGAGAATAATAGAATAATAGAGAACTGATCACAGTGGGGTGCTAGCCATAGTTATAAGAAATGTTAATCATCCTTGCTCTGTTAATCATGATTGCTTTGTTCTGATTAAAGAAAGCCCATTCTGACTGGCGGGGAGGTGTACGCCCTGGGAGTTTCCCTCAGGAAGGCGGTCCATTCTCCTTATCTGAGAACATGGGGAAACTGCTCAACATCACGGAAAGACTAGCAACCTTGGAGCCCTGGAGACAACCCGTCCGAGTCCTCAACTGGTCATCTGTAACCATTTTGCCCATTGTCATTCCCTTCTGCCCCCCTGCCTTCCCCCATCGCTCCCAGTCTAAGCCACCTGCCTTCTGAGATTGTTTGGAGCAGATTTTACAGGATGACCCACTGCTCCCCCACACTGCCGGCAATATTGAAATAAACACTCATATACGATTCAACCTCGTCTCTGCTTAATTGGTTCAAGTGGCGACAGGCCACCCAGACCTATTCGTTGTCCCGTTTCACTATCTTCTCGAGCTGGGCCTTCGCGGTCAATAACTCTTCCCTTGCTCCAAATTGATCTATTGAACGTTGGCCTTTCTTTTTGAGGCAGGTTAGTGAGAAGCGAGGAGAATTCCTTGGCAAGTGGAATAAGGAAAACGGAGACGGATGGTTCATCCTGGCTGAGCAGTTTACAGCCAGCTAATAAACCGCAGTATCTTATCTTCCCTAACCGAGGACACCGAGGAGGAGCAAATGGTTACGCATTCCGGGCGCTGCGGCCCAGACCCGCCTTGGTTCTGGGCCCTCTCTGGTGACATTCTTTGAAGGACCCTGATCCCTCTATATGCTCATTTGGACTCATCAGTGTATCAAAGGACATGTGCTGACATGTTCATAACCCCATAATCCATGATTGGTAAATTATTGTGCTGACTTGTTTATACCTCCATAACTGATGATTGGGAAAGTCACTGGGTGCCCTCTAGCTGAACTTGTTTTGTAAAGAATTTTGGAATACTCCCTGAACCAAGAAATTGCTGGGAGCCGGCTACGTGTCTGACAGAGTCCACGGAGCCTGGAGGTCTTGAGTCAGAGACTCGACCTCCCCCACAATCTCAAGGAATTAGACTTGCATTGTGTTTGTGCAGCTTGGGGCTAGGTGTCTGGGCGGCCTGTCACTACTTGAAACACCTGGTGTAAGGCCAGTGGGCTCCGGGGAGTCACATGACCAGGGAGCCACATAAACGGGGAGTCACATGACTGGGAAATGGACAGCCCAAAGAGAAATCGAAACCACCAAATACCTCCCCTCTGTGTTCCTCAACCCCACCCCCCTATCAAAGTTTCCTGGGCCGCCATAACAGAGCGACTTCCCTGGCCCCCTCCACATGGACCAGCCAACCTCGCCCGGGAACACTTCGACAAAATTTTGCCCGCTTGTGCGGCTCCGTTTCTCTTTCTTCCTCAGCGAGATGCCTTACACCTGGGTGTTCCTGTTATCCGCAAGGCAAACTAATTCTATACAGCATTGTTGTAGCCCTGGACATTATATCAAGAAGATCCTATTTGTTCTAAGGTATAAAAGGCATGTAATAAAGCATATCGGGGCTGATTCCAAAGACTCTGTCACAGGGGTGTTCGGAATCAGATGCTGGCTGGCTAATAAACGGCTCTTTTTTTTTTCATCCTCACCCGAGGACATTCTTCCATTTTTGTTCAGACAGAGTGGGAGGGAGAGAGAGGAAGAGAGAGAGAGAGAAACATCCATGTGAAAGGGACACACCGAGCGGCCGCCACCCGCACGACCAATCAGGGCCGGGGACAAACTGCAATCAAGGCACATGCCCCTAGCGGGAACCGAACCCGGGTCTCTCTGGACAGTGGGCCGACACTCTAACCACTGAGCCAAACCGGCCAGGGCTAATAAACGGCTCTTATTTGGACTTCAATTCTCTAGTGATCTTTCTTTGACTTTGTCGCGCCACAACAGACACACCTGGAAAGCTGGTAATATTCTGTTGAGACCGCTCCCTGAAACCCCCTCTAAAATCCCTACCTTTAGAAAACAGAGAAACACCTTCGGACAAAGGATGCCCACGCTCACTACCCCACTTCTTTCCTCAGGCGTGTATCTCTGCTTCCTTCCTCCTGCGCTCTAAGGGTTCTGATGAGACTTCCAGCCAGGGGAGCAGAGGGCAGGGCAGCAGGACCCCAGCCAACTCTGATCCTGTCTCGAAGGCCCTTCTGCTGCCTAACTTCTTAGTGAATCAAACAGCAGCTCCACCTAGGCTCGTTCTTGTTGCTATGTTCCTGCTTCTCCCATCCTCAGACCTTCCTTTACTTTACTGTCCCAGCTTTAAGAAACGTACTCTCAGCCTGACCGGTGTGGCTCAGTGGTTGAGCGTTGACCCATGCACTGAGAGGTCGCTGGTTCGAGTCCCAGTCAGGGCACATGCCCAGGTTGTGGGCCAAATCCCCAGGGGGGGGCATGCAGGAGGCGGCCAATCAATGTTCTCTCTCATCGATGTTTCTCTCTCTCTCTCCTTCTTCATTCCTCTCTCGCTAATATCAATAAAGAAAAAAGAAGAAAGAAATGTACTCTCAGAATCACCTGGACGCATGTTGAACTGGGCTATTTTAAATATCAAACTCCATTCTGATCAGTTATTGCTGCACATAAACACCCGAGCAGTTTTCTAAAAAAACCTGGGACTGACACCCAGAGGAACCATAAAGATAAGGGGTTAATGATGGCCTTGGGAAACCTGGGGGGACCATAAAAAAAAAGATTAATGATGGCCCTAACCTCTGCAACCAACCCCCACTTCTCCTCTGGAGAAGTCTGTATCAGCCCCAGTACCAATTAAGCGGAGCCAGGAGGAATGTAGGGTTTTTTGTGTGTTTTTTTAAATGTAGCTTTTTTTTTTTTTTAATGTAGTTTTTTCTGTATTTTGTTCCTAAATAAGCAAAGAACAAAGGAAGCTCAGGGCTGGGATTTGGGAGCTACCCCCAGCACCCCGGTGTAATAAAGTGCTCCTTTACAATTCGGCTATGCGTCTCTGGTTATCTCCCTGACACGTTACAACATTAAGAGGCCCCAGCGGGATCCCTGGTGCTTTAGGACACCAGGGGACAGACACCTAGGATGGACAGCCTCTCCTGGTCTGGCCACTGGACACCTGCAGTTCTTTAGGGGGGGGTACTCCCTGAGATGTTCCAAGGCCCCAAAGATCCTACTTAGGTTCCTAAGGAGCAGCTGGGAGATGCCAAGACATTCCCAAAGGATTTCAGGAGACCTGGTAAAAAGCCCCCGGAGGTGAGTTCTGGGTGACCGGTCTATCTGGGTGACAGTGAGAGGGCCGGACGCGACACAGCCTCTCCTCTCCGGGAATCCCCCTAAGACGTTAGGAGGGATTCGATTCTGGTAAATTCTGGTTCTGGACTGCGGTGCTTTCGGGTCTGCCGCTGGGGCAGAAAGGGAGACTGATCGCCTCCCAAGTGGCATAGACACTTGGATAAGGAATTTTCCTTGGCCCGCCCCTGGGGCGGAAGGGGAGTCTGATCACCTCCTGGGAACTTCTGCTGCGTGAGTGTGACTGTGTGAGTGTGACTGTGTGTGAGGGACCATGCTCCACAACGCTTGTTACGGAGCCTGTGTGAGTCCTGCCCTGCGGTTCCGTGACGACCTCATCCGGCTAAAAGACGGTATCAGGTTCTTGGGCCACTCTGATGTCCCACCAGCCAGCCTGATCCGAGGTGGGCGCTTATTCCAACCTGCCACATGCCAAGAGGTGTCTGAAATCTCCGTGAGGAGAGCAGCCAGGTGGACAAAGCGGAAGTTTCTGTCTTGTGTGTCATCCCTTGTTTTTGTCCTCGTCTGCCTCCCTACTGTGTCTCCCTCACATTGTTACGGTTAGTCTGACCATGGATGGCAGCCCTCGTGCCCAGAAGACCTCATCGGGTTGCACAGTGAACATTCTCGGGGAAGGATTTGATGAGGGCACAAAAATATCTAAAGGACGGTTCAGGACCTTCTGTGATTAAATTGACCCACATTCGGGGTGGGCTGGCCTGACGCGGGATCCTTTAACCCTGAGTTAGTGCAGGCAGTTTGGAATCAGATCACAGGGGACCCAGGGCATCCAGACCAATTCCCCTCTATTGATTAATGGCTTAATTTAATGAGCCACCCACCCCCATAGTTAAAGAGCCATGCCCTCCAGGCCAGGGCACACATACTGGCAGTGGGCCCCAAACTGGGCCCCAAGGAAAACCTGGGAAAAGGTAGGGAGGTGCCAGCGAGGCAGAGATACAGCGAAAGACCCAAACCAGCTTCTGGCACAAACATTTACTCTTTGGGCCTAATTGGACATTGCCTTGATCCTGTGCAGGGGCTAATAAAGTGGGGAAGCAAGGTGTAGTGAAAGACGTGACAGAAGCCAAAAAAGGCTATGAGTCTTTTTTTTTTTTTTTTTTTATCATCCTCACCCAAGGACATTTTTCCATTTTTTGTTTAGGTAGAGTGGGAGGGAGAGAGAGGAAGAGAGAGAGAGAAACATCGATGTGAAAGGGACACATCGAGTGGTCGCCACCCGCACAACCAACCAGGGCCGGGGACAAACCGCAACCGAGGCACGTGCCCTTAGCGGGAACCGAACCCGGGTCTCTCTGGACCACAGGCCGATGCTCTAACTGCTGAGCCAAACCGGCCAGGGAGGCTATGAGTCTTTAAAGACTCCCCCACTGCCTTCCGCTAAGGCTATGAGAGAGGTTAGTCCCCCTGCTGAGACTTTACTCCCAGAGTATAAGAGAGAACTAGAAAGAGGAAGAGCGAAATCAGTGGCACCTCACTGAGGAAGATTCAGATGAGGGGTTTAATGTTACCAAAAGTTTTACAAAAATAGCTCTTACCATCCCCAGGGGACACAGGGGCTCGGCTCATCGCTCCCTTACAGATGGGACCAGGAGAGGCAAGACCTGCCGGAAAGAATATCACTGGGTTTTTATTATTTCCAGTGATAGAGGGGCCTGACCCAAACAATCCAGGTCAAATATTAAAATTGCATGAGCCCATCCCATGTAAGATGTTAAAAGATCTCAGACCTCCTTGTACTACGTATGGGCCCACAGCTCCCTGTGCTCGGTTTATTAGAATGTTGCTAGTGAAGCCTTAGTCCCGGGTGCTTGGCAAACATTGGCGAAAGTTTGCCTCACCCCAGGGGACTATCTGACGTGGAAGAATAACTGGATGGAGATTAGTAGTGCGCAGGCCATATGGCATCAAAAGCATGGAGTACCCATTTCTTTGGAAACGCTCACGGGTGCAGGAAAATATCAGGCTCTTCGAGATCAGCTCGGGTTTGCTCTCCAGGCAGATCAGCAGATTAATATTTATGCTTTGAAGGCCTGGAAAGAGCTCCCAACAAAAGGGGAGAATTCACTACATCTTACATCCATCAGACCAGGACCTGAAGAGACATCAAGATTTTGCAGCTAGATTGCTACAGGCAGACAGAGTACTAAGTGATTCAGAAGCCGGCACGTAGACAGTTGAACAGCTTACCTACGAGAAACAGTGCGTTTAATCTTGGGAGGGAGTAGTCTCACTATGAAAGCGTTCCAGGTGTTGCTTGGAGTTATTGATTCTGATTATTTGGGGAAAATAAAAGTTATGGCCCAAACCACGAGTACTATTGTACAAGTTTTACGTGAAACGAGGATGGCACAGATTGTGACTTTGCCGCATCAGGCGGCTGGGAAAGTGCTAAAGTGCCACCAAAGGAACCGCGGGGAGAGGGAGGGTTCGGCTCCACAGACGAGTCTATTGGGTGCAGTTAGTCACTCAAGGTTGCCCTGGAATAGAGCTAAATTTGAACAGAAAGAAATTTAAAGGTATTTTAGATACAGGAGCAGATGTTTCTGTGGCCGATTCACAAGGACTAGGACAGGTTTCTAGGCCCCAACAAAGTGCACAGTTTATCAAATGGAAAGATTCTGAGGGCAACACAGGGTTTTTAAATCCTGTATTTTAGATCATTTGCCTGTTAATCTGTGGGAACAGGACCCTCATCCTTCTGCCCCCCTCAGAGGAGGTGAAACTCTTCTGTGTGCCCAAACCCCAAAGCACAAACGGCTGCAGCAGATGCACCAAGAAGGGGGAGCGGCCGGGAAGGGGCCGTCCCATCTTTGGGCCACTGTGTACGTCCCACATGGAGTGTTGTCCCCCGCCGCCATGCATTGGGACTGGGGTCCGGTGCGGAGAGCTCCTTGTCCCGAGAAATGGGGACAGCAGGCAGGTATGCAGGCACTCACCTAGAGGCCACAGGGTCCCCTGGGGAGAGCGGCCCACCGCAGAAGGGGCATGTTCCTTCGGTGCCAGCCCAGATGGCTCACGGGTTTGGCGGCAATGAGTACAACAATGTAGGTTTCCTGCAGAGCTGTTAACTTTGGGGAGTTTTGGGGAGTTGGGTGCGGGCGTGAAATGCTCTTAGAGAGAATTTAATAAACACTCTGCCCCGGGTAACAGAGGACGCTTTCCTTTCCTGCCTCCTTTTGAAAACCTGGGGTCAGAGGAAATTTTTTCATCTCTCCGCTTGCTGTGGGACCCAAATACTGCCGGCAGGAGGGCTTCCTTGGACACTTTTCACGGTGTTCTCCTGTTAGGCCTAAAGGCCCAATTGTTTTCAATAGCTCAAAGGTATATAATAAAGTGTCACCCCTGGGGGAAAACAAGATAAGAGACTAGCAAAGGTAATAATAGCAGCCTTAAGGGAAACAGGGCCCACGGAAAAAGATCACCCTAGGAAGGGAAACTTGAGGAAGTGTCAGGATGGCAGGCCTAGGTCCCGATTAGGGATAGAAAAGACAAGAGCAAAGTCAGGTGTAGAGGAACAAAGTAAAAAGCTGTCTTTAACTTAGAAAAATGACAGACAGGTCCAGGGCTCCTTCCAACTGAGCTCTTGGGAGCCAAAAATAACAAGATGATAGGAGACAAACTTGTAGTTTACTGGTAGGTACTGGTGCAGCAGACTCAGTCCTGACCGAGCCAATGGGCCCCTAACCTACCCCTGGACTTCAAAGAAGACTAAGACTTTGAGGGGGAAAAAAATTACTGTGACTCATTTGTTTCTGATCATACTGGAGTGCCCATACCCCCTACTCACATGTGATCTTCTCCAGTGACTGTTCAATTTCTGGCCACTTCCACTCCAAGCCAGCTCCACATCAAGTTCCACAAGACATTGGCCATCAATCCTGCCAGCCTGCCTCCAGATGACGACCCAGAGAAACCTCTACTGGACTGCCTGGAGGTAATCGACATAGTGCAGATGGCCTGCCCAGACTTCAAGGATGTCCCACTGCCATCATCAGATGAAGTATTGTTCATGGACGGGAGCAGCTACGTCCAGGAAAAAATCAGGTATGCTGTGGCAGCAGTAGTAACTCTGGACCGTGTCATTTTGTCTCAGTCACTAAGTAGGGGAACTTCAGCCCAACGGCCTGGACTCATAGCTCTAATCCAGGCTCTCTGATGAGGCAAAAAAAAACAAACAAAAAACTGCTGCAGATCAGAAAGCTTAAAAGGCAGACCTAAAACCAGTGGGGCCTCTCCTGATACACTAGGTCAGAAAATGACTTAGCCAAGCAGAAACAAGTCATAAAGGAAATCAGTGGATGACGGACACTGCCTGATGGGAGGTTGTTGGTCCCAGAGGCTCACACCAGCTGCACCAGACTACCCACTTAGGTCACACCAAGCTTGCTGAACTCCTGAGAGGCAGGACATGTCCAGTAGGGTCACAGGGAAAGGAAGAAAGCAGAGGGATAGGCAGGAATGTGTGGCTCTAAGTAGGGAGGAGAAGAAAAACTGGGGAATGTACAGACAGCAAGTGGATTGAGCAAGCTCTCAGGTTAATGTCAGGGGAAGGAATAAAAAAGTCGCAGCGGGTCCATGCAAGTTAAAGAAGGATTGTGTAGAGGAAAGAAATAGAAAGAAAAGGATTATGCAGAGGAAGTAAAAAGAAAAGAAAAGAACATACATATTACAGAAAGGCGGGTCATTGAAAAAGTACTCAAGGAGGAAAAAATAGGACACCGAGTGAGAGAGGGAGAGCTTGTCGCTGGGAGGGGAATAACAGTCCGGGATGTAGGAAAGGGAGTGACAGGTTGAGGCTACTCCTGGCCCTTGGATCAGACAACAGCCCCACCTTTACAGCAATGATAACACAGGACATCTCTAAGGGGTTCAATATCAATTAGAAGCTCGGTTGTTGTGCTTACCGCCCACAGAGTTCCGGGCAGGTAGAGCGCATGAACAGGACCTAAAAGGAAACCTTAACCAGATTTACTTTAGAAACCGGTGAAAACTGGACCACTCTGCTCCCCCTCGCCCTCTTACAGTTCTTACTGGCCCTGCAGTCCACCCAGAAGGCCATCCATAAACACGTCTGTGACGCCCTGCCTGTGCCCACCCCAGACCCTGTGCACCCTTTCCGGCCTGGGCACTCGGTGTGGGTAAAGAAGTTCACCACTCAGGGACTGACTCCGGCCTGGAAGGGACCATACACCGTCATCCTGCCTGCACCAACGGCTGTCAAGGTCAACAGCATCCCGGCCTGGCTGCACTATTCCCAGCTGAAGATGGGAAAAGCAGAATGGATGGTGCAGGCTTCTCCAGAGCCCTTAACATTGAGACTATTGCATTTGTCGGGACTCTAATTTTTCTGATTATGACTGTACAGGAGAATCTTTATAGATCTGGGCCCCAATAGAACTGGGAACTTCAAAATGAGATATTGGAGGAGGTCTTAAGAAGTGTCACCACAAAGGGGATAGAAAAACCTATTTTCAGTCTCAACCTATGTGACCTCATGAGAGGCACCATAGGCACAGAAGGTATTACTGAAGATTGATGTCATATAGAAGGGCCCCTTCCTTGAGGATGTGGGACACCTACGGGGGAATGGGGACTACAAGGGGTAGGAATCTATATATGCCCAGGGAGCGGTACAGTCACCACTAGTTGCTTGAATGCAAATGAATACTTTTGTCCATCTCAGGGTTGCGAAACCATATTTACTACTAAGGGCTATATAAGAAGCAAAGACCCTCATATAGATTTTATTTATTTTTTATTATTTTTTAAAAATTAATTAATTTATTTTTGTTACAGATGTTTCTTCCTTTTCCCCCACTGATTCCTCTCTCCCCCTCCCTCCCCGCCCTGTCCCCAGCTTTGTTGTCCATGTCCATTGTTCATGCATACATGCATATAAGTTCTGTGGTTTATCTCTCCCCCACCACCCCCACTTCTGGGGATTGTTGGTCTGTACCCCACTTCCACATCTCTGGGACTACCCCATTACTCAGACTGTTATGTTCATTATATTCCACAAATAAGTGAGATCATATGATACTTGTCTTTCTCTGTTTGGCTTGTTTCACTTAGAATAATACTTTCCAGGTCCCTCCATGTAGTCTTAAAGGATAAGAGATCTTTCTTTCTTACAGCTGCATAGTACTCCATTGTGTGTATGTACCACTGCTTTTTTATCCATTCGTCTACTGATGGACACTTGGGCTGTTTCCAGATCTTAGCTATTGTAAATAGTGCTGCTATGAACATGGGGGTACATATATTCTTTCTGATTGGTGTTTCAGGCTTTTTAAGGTATATTCCTAGAAGTGGGATCACTGGGTCAAATGGCAGTTCAATTTTTAATTTTTTGAGGTAACACCATAGTGTTTTCCATAGTGGCTACACCAGTCTGTATTCCCACCAGCAGTGTACTAGAGTCCCCTTTTCTCCACACCCTCGCCAAAACTTGTTGTTTGATGATTTATTGATGGCGGCCATTCTGACAAGTGTGAGGTGATACCTCGTTGTTTTAATTTGCATCTCTCTGATGATTAGTGATGTTGAGCATTTCTTCCTATGTCGCTTAGCCATTTGTATGTCCTGTTTGGAGAGGTGTCTATTTAGTTCCTCTGCCCATTTTTTAATTGGGTTCTTTGTCTTCCTTTTGTTGAGTTGCATGAGCACTCTATATATATTAAAAATTAACCCCTTATCTGATGTATCATTGGCAATGATGCTCTCCCATACAGTGGGTTGCCTTTCCATTTTGATGGCTGTTTCTTTTGCTGTGCAGAAGCTTTTTAGTTTGATGAGGTCCCATGTGTTCATTTTCTCCTTTGCTTCTGTTGCCTTAGGTGATGTATCAAATAAAAATCTGCTGCGTACAATGTCTGAAATTTTGTTGCCTAAATTTTCTTCTAGGATTTTTATGGATTCATGAATCACATTTGAGGCTTTTATCTATTTTGACTTTATTCTTGTGATGGTCTAGTTTCTTTCTTTTTCTTTTTTTTTTTTTTTTTGCATGTAGCTGTCCAATTTTCCCAACACCATTTATTAAAGAGGCAGTCTTTACTCCACTGTATGCTCTTGCCACCTTTGTCAAATATTAATTGAGCATATTGTCTTGAATCCATTTCTGGGTTCTCTATTCTGTTCCATTGATCTATCTGCCTGTTCTTGTGCCAGTACCAGGCTGTTTTTATTACAGTGGCTTTGTAGTATAACCTGAAATCTGGTAATGTGACCCCTCCAACATTGTTCTTTTTTTTCAAGATTGCTGTGGCTATTTGAGGTCTTTTTTGGTTCCATATGAACTTTTGAAGTATTTGTTCTAGTTCTGTGAAGTATGTCGTTGGTATTTTGATGCGGATTGCATTGAATCTATAGATTGCTTTGAATAGTATGGACATTTTAATGATGTTAATTCTTCCAATACATGAGCAAGGTATGTGCTTCCACTTTTTTATATCTTCCTCTATTTCTTTTTTCAATGACCTGTAGTTTTCTGCAAATAGGTCCTTTATTTCTTTGGTTAAGTTTATTCTTAAGTATCTTAATTTTTTTGCCGTGATGGTAAAAGGAATTTTTTTTAGTTTCTCTTTCTCTGAGTTCATCATTGGTGTATAAGAATGCCGTTGATTTCTTGACATTAATTTTGTATCCTGCTACTTTGCCAAATTCATTCATTAAGACTATTAAATTTTTGATGGAGTCTTTGGGGTTTTCTACGTATAGTATCATGTCATCTGCGAATAATGACAGTTTCACTTCCTCCTTTCCAATTTGGATCCCTTTATTTTTTCTTCCTGTCTGATTGCTGTGGCTAAAACTTCCAGTACTATGTTAAATAAGAGTGGCAAAAGTGGGCATCCTTGTCTTGTTCCTGTTCTTAAGGGAAATGCTTTTAGTTTTTGCCCATTGAGTATGATGTTGGCTGTAGGTCTTTCATATATGGCCTTTATTATGTCGAGATATGATCTCTCTATTCCCAGATTGCTGAGCGTTTTTATCAGAAATGGGTGCTGGATTTTTCGAATGCTTTTTCAGTACCTATTGATATGATCATATGATTTTTATCTTTCATTTTGTTTATGTGGTGTATCACCTTTATTGATTTGTGAATATTGTACCAGCCTTGCATCCCTGGGATGAATCCCCCTTGGTCATGGTGAATAATTTTTTTTTTTTTTTTTTTTTTTGATGTATTGCTGGATTTGATTTACTAGTATTTTGCTCAGGATTTTGGCATCTATGTTCATCAGAAATATTGACCTGTAGTTTTCTTTCTTTGTAGTGTCTTTTTCTGGTTTTGGAATTAGAATTATGCTGGCCTCATAATACGAGTTTGGAAGTCTTCCTTCTTCTTGAATTTTTTGAAATAGTTTGAGAAGAATGGGTATTAGTTCTTCTTTGAATGTTCGTAAAAATTCCCCCGTGAAGCTGTCCAAGCCTGGGCTTTTGTTTGCTGGGAGAGTCTTGATTAGATCTTCAATTTCTTTTGTTGTTATTGGTTTGTTCAAGTTTTCTATCTCTTCCCGATCTAGTTTTGGGAGACTATGTGTTTCTAGAAATTTGTCCATTTTGCTTAGATTGTTGAATTTATTGCTGTATAATTGTTCATAATATTTGTTAACAATCCTTTGTATTTCTGTGGTGTCAGTTATTATTTCTCCTCTTTCATTTCTGATTTTGTGTATTTGGGTTCTCTCTCTTTGTTTCTTGGTGAGTCTAGCTAAGGGTCCATCAATCTTGTTTATCTTTTCAAAGAACCAGCTCTTTGTTTTATTGATCCTTTGAATTGTTTTTTAGGTCTCCATGTCATTTATTTCTGCTCTGATCTTTACTATTTCCTTCCTTCTACTTGCTCTGGGGTTTGCTTTCTAGTTCTTTAAGTTGTGAGGTTAGATAGTCTATTAGAAATTTTTCTTGCTTCTTGAGGTAGGCCTGTAGTGCTATGAACTTCCCTCTCAGAACTGCTTTCACTGCATCCCATAGATTTTGTGTTGTGTTTGTTCATTTTCATTGGTTTCCAGGAAGTTTTTAATTTCTTCCTTGATCTCCATGGTAACCCATTTATTGTTCAATAACACACTATTTAGCCTCCATGTTTTCAAATGTCTTTGCATGTTCTTGTTGCAATTGATTTCTAGTTTCATGCCATTGTGATCTGAGAAGATGTTTGATATGATTTCCATCTTCTTGAACTTGTAGAGACTTAATTTGTGCCCTAACATGTGGTCTATCTTTGAGAATGTCCCATATGCACTTGAGAAGAATGTGAATTCTGCAGTTTTGGGGTGTAATTCTCTGTAGATATCTATTAAATCCATTTGATTTAGAGTCTGTGTTTCCTTGTTAATTTGTTGTCTAAAAGATCTATCGAATGATGTCAGTGGGGTGTTAAAGTCCCCTGTTATGATTGTATTGCTGTTGATTTCTCCTTTGAAGTCTTCCAGAAGATTTTTAATATATGTTGGTGCTCCTATATTGGGTGCATATATGTTTATCAAGGTTATATCTTCCTGTTGGATAGATCCTTTCAATATTATGTAGTGGCCTTCTTTGTCTCTAGTTATGGCCTTCATTTTGAAATCTACTTTATCAGATATGAGTATTGCTACCCCAGCTTTTTTTCCTTTTCGTTTGCTTGGAAGATTTTTTTCCATCCCTTCACTTTCAACCTGTGTGAGTATTTTGTTATGAGGTGGGTCTCTTGTAAACAACATATATGTGAGTCATGCTTTCTTATCCAGTCAGCTACTCTGTGTCTTTTTATCAGAGCATTCAAACCATTCACATTTAAGGTGATAATTGATATGTACTTATTTATTGCCATTTTTGTTTAGTGTGGTTCTATTTTTCTTCCTATTTCTTCTACTAATTACAGCAGTCCTTTTAGCATATCTTGCAGTGCTGGTTTGGTGTTAATATATTCCCTTAGCCGTTTTTTGTCTGGAAAGTTCTTTATTTGACCTTCTATTTTGAATGATAGCCTTGCTGGATAGAGTAGTCTTGGATTCAGATCCTTGTTTTTCATGACCTTGATTATTTCATGCCACTCCCTTCTGGCCTGTAGTGTTTATGTTGAGAAATCAACTGAGAGCTTTATGGGATTTCCTTTGTAGGTAACTTATTGCTTATCTCTTGCTGCTTTTAGGATTCTCTCGTTGTCTTTAATTTTTGGCATTTTAATTACTATGTGTCTTGGTGTGAGCCTGTTTGGGTTCTTCTTACTTGGGGCTCTCTGTGCGTCTTGAACTTGAATGCCTTCTTCCTTCACCAAGTTAGGAAAGTTTTCTGTCACTATTTCTTCAAAAATATTCTCTAACCCTTGCTCATTTTCTTCCTCTTCAGGGACTCCTATGATGTGAATGTTATTACATTTCCAGTTGTCTCACAGTTCTCTTAAGCTGTCTTCCTGTTTTTTTAATAGTTTTTTCCTTTTGGTTTTCTGATTGGTTTATATTTTCTACCTTGTCTTCTAATTCATTGATCCAGTCCTCAGCTTCATCTACTCTGCTGGTTAGTTCTTCCAATCTGTTCTTAATTTCTGCTATGTCATTCTTCATTTCCACTTGGTTGGTGTTCAATATTTCTATATCTTTACTCATGGTGCTGATGTTCTTACTCATGCTGTTGAGCTTCCTCAAGATCATGGCTTTAAACTCTACCTCTGATAATTTGCTTAGCTGCATTTCATTTATCTCATCTTTGATAGAGTTCTCTTGTTCTTTCATTTGGGATTTATTTCTTTGTTTCGCCATTTTGGCTATCTCAGTGGGTTTTGGAGCCTGCCAAATTTTCCTTGTGGGTGTTGGCGTTCTGCTGTTTGTGGCTCCCTCTACTGGGTTTGGATGGGCCTGGGTGGGCCCACGTTAAACACCACTATCAAGTCTTACTTTCCTGCGTAGATTTGCAAGCCCAGGAAAGGTTCAGTTATCCTCTAGCTTTTTCCTGGTGGCTAGTAGTCTTAGTTACTCAGTGCCTTGAAATGTAGCCCTGGTGTTCTTCATAAGAGGATTTCCAGAGGGTGGGATAGATGCTGATTGTTAATGAGCCTCAATTTGCATTTCTTTGCCTCACCTGGGAAAGGCTGAATCTCCGAGGGGGGAGGGGGCTGCTGCCTTTCCCCACAGCTCGGGGAATGAGCACACTGGTCACCATCTGTTGTGGGTGCAACTCAGCAAAAACTCTGAGTGCCCTTCAAATCCCAGTTGTCTCCACAGAGTTCCAGCCCAGTCTGCCCCTCCTCTGCCATAGCCCCCAGGTGAGTGGCTGTGGCTATTTTAGTGCTCTGTCCCAGCTCTCTGCACTGTGGAGCGGGCTTGGTTTTATTCCCCAAGGGTGCTGCTCACAGCTAAGACTGCTGCTGTCCATGGGCTCCCAGCCCGCCACCCTCTTGTGCCTCCACAGATCCTACCAGTGTCCCTGGTTATATGGTCCTGTCCTGCTGCTTTACTGTTGCTTTTTTCCAAGGATTTGTCTTTATATTAGTTGTAATTCTCGTTTGATCCTGGGAGATTGTCTGTGTAGCTTCCATTCACTCCATCTCCATTTTCACTTCCTCTAAGCCTATCTTGTGTGCAGCTGGGTCGCACAGGCCTCTCTGGTGCCCCCGCACCCTGCAGGTCCCGCAGGTAACTGGATCGCACAGTCTCTTTGGGGACCGGGCTCTATGCCTATGTTATGGGCTGCTAGGTCGCACAGGCCTCTCTGGTGCTTCAGCACTCCTCAGATCCCGCGGGTAACTGATCACACAGTCCCTGCTGGGTCGCACAGGCCTCTCTGGTGCCCCCACCCCTGCAGGTTCAACGGGCGTGCAGCTGGATCACACAGTCCCTCTCGGGCTCCAGCTTACCACTGCTCTTGTGAGCTACTGGACTGCACAAGCCTCTGTGGAGCCCCAGGTCCCGCCACTGGCAGCTGGGGAGTGCTGCTGCCCCGTGGGGCTCAACTCCTGCTCAGCTTTTGCTGTAGTTTTGGGGGATGGGTCTCATCTGCTGTTCTGTGCTTGTTGCCTGGGGATGGATGTCTGCTCCCCAGCCTCTGGTGCTGGGGGTGTATCTGGACTCTGATCGGGCTGCTACTATGGGGGATGGTGCTGGGCTCCAGGCTGTCTGCAGCTTCCGCGACCGGCACCTTGGCAGCTCCACTACTGTGCACTGGTCTGTGTTGACACAGAGTGTCCCCTGGTCCGATGGTGCCAGGCGCGCTGGTGGGCTCAGGTGCTGGGCCCTGGCCGCTCCCACTGCCTCCTCCCAGGGAAGACCCGGGATCTTCCGAAATGGTGGGACCTCCCCGTGGCGTAGGGAGAAGCGCCCTGAAGGGCCGCTCACCGCGGTAGCCGGCTGCTCCGTCCACAGCACAGGGACCTTCTGCTCCGCGGCTCTGCCCTGCTCGGGTTTGGTCGTCCACCTTCACGTCCACTCACACTCCCTCACACACTCACCCTCCCTCCGGTCCTGCCCTCTGCCATCTTGCCTCATATAGATTTTAGAAGGTTAACCAAGCCCAAGGGTTTCACTATAGGAAAATCTACCCATTTAGATTAGTGTCATTAGTCAGCCAGACCTTTATTGGGCCACAGGAAGGTCATAGGGGCTGACTGCTGGTTATGCCTAACTTCGGGGCCACCTTATTATATAGGGCTAGGCCTCTCCAAGCCAATTTCTCAGGCCCCAAATGCTGACAACTGTACATGGGACCAGCCTGAGTTAACCTTGGGGGAGATCCAGGGGCAAGGGACTTGCATACTCCCACCTAAGTATAACCTCCAGCAATAAAACAGGCGAGGTTTAGACCTCCTTCTCCTCAAGCAGGGAGGACTCTGTGTGGCACTGGGCAAAACCTGCTGTTTCCATGCTAACAACTCCGGGGTTATACAAGAAAGTTTATCTTTAGTTAGGAGAAATACCGAGGAATGAGAAAAAAAAAGAAAACAAGGATCTGAGAATTGGTTTCAACAAATGTTTAACTGGTCTCCATGGCTAACAACTTTATCGGCCATCACCGGTCCTCTGGCTATGCTTACTCCTAACCTTGGAGCCATACATAATGAACAACCTCATAAAAACCATACAGAGGAGAATAGACCCTGTAAAACTCCTTGCAGTTAAGGGACAATATAGCCCTGTCCCAGAGAAGGAGGGAGAGTCAACGATTTGACTCATGTATATAAAACCAGTGGGGAATGAACTGGGCTATTTTAAAAAATGAACTCCATTCTGATCAGTTATTCCTGCACGTAAACACCCGAGCAGTTTTCTAAAAAAAAACCTGGGACTGACACCCAGAGGAACCATAAAGATAAGGGGTCAATGATGGCCTTGGGAAACTTGGAGGGACCATAAAAAGTAAAGAGATTAATGATTGCCCTTATCTCTGCAACCCACCCCTTCTCCTCTGGAGAAGTTTGTATCAGCCCCACTACCAATTAAGTGGAGCCAGGGGGAATGTAGCTTTTTTCTTTGAATGTAGCTTTTATTTTTTAATGTAGTTTTTTTTCTGTATTTTGTTCCTATATAAGCAAAGAACAAAGGAAGCTTGGGGCTGGGATTTGAGAGAGCCCCCAGCAACCCGGTGTAATAAAGCGCTCCTTTACAATTCGGCTGTGCGTCTCTGGTTATCTCGCTGACACGTTACAACAATGTCTTGACGTCTTTCCTGCATCAAGTCAAGAACCCAGACTTTCCAGACTGCGCTGGGGCAGACCCGCCTCGGTCCCAGTCCCTTTCCAGTGGCATTTCCAGGCACACGAACCTTGGGCCTGTAACACTCCCAAGGATTTTCATCTAAATTATACAACAATGCTTGGCACATAGTAGGTGCTCATGAAATAGTTGTTAAATAATAACAGTACTCTTATCCCTCCCTGCATCATGGAGGCATTGCGGGAGCTGAGGTAGGGGTGATGAGGGCAGGTGGGTATAGAGGACCAGAGGGCAGGTGGGCACAGAGAACCAGAGGGCAGGTGGGCACAGAGGACCAGAGGGCAGGTGGGCACAGAGAACCAGATCTGCTCACAGGCCTGGACTAGTTTCCTCATCACCGAGGGAGGGGGCCTGGGATGATGGCTTGGGGTCTTAGGTATGAGTGGGAATTACAGAAGAGGAAGAGAGGGCAGGCTACATGTCTGAGATGGGGGTGGGGTCAAGGAAGGGATCTTAGAGCCTCCTCCCAGCCTGCCTCAGTCACTAAGACAAGGATCTTAAACTGGCAGCCCCAGGACCACACCCAACTATGACACGTTTCCTTCGGTCCACAAAGTGTTGAAATGAATAGCTGCTTACATGTTTCCATTGGGCTGTTTCAACAAAACAGCCTGCATCTCCAGCTTCTCTTAGAAACCCTGGCCTAACTGGGCCCCATTCACCTTTGGCGGCAGTTTTAAGAGGGGCAGGTCTGTCTCCCTGGGGTGACCAAGCCCCATCTTTCCCTGGTTTGAGGCCTCATGGGAGGGAGTGAGCAAGAGAGAGACTCACAGGGGCTCTGGCCCCAGGCCAGGGAGGTCATCTCCCACGTGGCCCTGGAGCGATGATGGGTGGGGGAGTCTACGCAGGAAAGACCGCCAGGACCGTCAGCATGTCTGTCTGTGATCAGGAGGAAAGGCACAATTAAGAAAAAGCGTGGAGCCCTGGCCGGTTTGGCTCAGCGGTTAGAGCGTCGGCCTGGGGTCCGGAGAGACCCGGGTTCAGTTCCCACTAAGGGCACGTACCTCGGTTGCAGTTTGTCCCTGGCCCTGGTCGGTCGTGCGGGTGGCAGCGACTCGATGTGTTCCTTTCACATCGATGTTTCTCTCTCTCTCTCTGTTCCTCTCTCTCCCTCCCACTCTATCTGAACAAAAAAATGGGAAAATGTCCTCGGGTGAGGATTAAAAAAAAAGGAAAAGCTTGGGGGTCCGGCCTGTGTGGCTCCATGGCTGAGCATTGACCCATGCACCAGGAGGTCACCGGTTCAATTCCCAGTCAGGGCACATGCCCAGGTTGTGGGCCCAATCCCCAGTGGGGAGCATGCAGAAGGCGGCCAATCGATGTTCTCTGTCATCGATGTTTCCATCTCTCCCTCTTCCTTCCTCTCTCTCTAAGTATCAATATAGAAAAAAATTGGGGGAAAAAAGGCTTAGGAGAAAAAAGAAGAAGAAAAAAATCACAAATAAAAAAGAAAAGGCTTGGTCGCGTTTTGTGGCTCCCTCTGGAAAAGACATTGACAGGCCAAACGACAGAGGAGACTCTGGAAATGCCTTCACCAAGAGGGGCAGGAGCCCTCTGAGATGTGAGAAACTCAGGAAAAACAATAAGCAGAGACACAGATGGAGAGACAGGAAGTAAATGAGGCAAAACATGCAGAACTGGTGAGTCTCTGGATGTGGGATGTGGGTTCATCGTACAGTACAACTTCTCTCTAGTTCAAAATGCTCTGAAGGAAATTGGGGAAAATCAATAAAAATTGTAAAATTAAAGTTAATACAAAATAATGAAACATAAGATACAAACACCAGTAAAAGAACAGAGGAAAAGTAAAGTTAGGGTTGGGTAACTTAAAAGTTAAATAAACAGCCCTGGCAGGTGTGGCTCAGTTGGTTGGGCGTCATTCAGTGCACCAGAGGGTTGCTAGTTCGATTCCTGATCAGATTCCCCGTGGGAGGCACCCAGGGGACAGCAGATTGATGCAGAGCAATGTTTCTCTCTCTCTAAAAAATCAATACTATCCTTTTTAAAAAAATCCTCACCCGAGGATATTCCTCCATTTATCTTCAGATAGAGTGGGGGAGGGGTGGAGAGAAATATTGACTGGTTGCCTCCCACACAACCCCAGCCAGGGCCGGGGACCAAACCCCAACTGAGGCACGTGCCCTTGACAAGAATCAAACACAAGACTCTCTGGTCCCCGGGCCAACGCTCTAACCGCTAAGCCAAACCAGCCAGCGCTCAAAAATATCCTCTTTTTTCTAAATTTGTTTTTTCTTTACTGTTTAAAGAGAGAGGAAGGAAGAGGGAGAGAGAGATAAAAACATCAATGAAAGAGAACATTGACTGTCCGCCTCCTGCATGCCCCCTTACTGGGGATCGAGCACATAACCCAGCATGTGCCCTGACCGGGAATCCGACTGGGACCTCTCAGTCCATGGGACAACACTCAATCCTCTGAGCCACACCGGCCGGGCTCAAAAATATCCTTTTCAAATAAAGTTAGATAAGCAATTTAATTGAATTTAGGAAATATATTTATGTATGCAATATATACAAGGGTGGGCAGAAGTAGGTTTAAACTTGTAAGTACACAAAGTACACAGTATTATCACTAATGAAGTCGGCAATTCAAGCACTTCCAAGATCGTACCAGTGTGCTGTGCCATTGTGACACTCTTTTGAGTCAATAAAGCTATGGTCATCACCATAACCTGCATGGCTTTTTTCATATAAACAACTGTAAACCTACTTCTGCTCACCTCTCTCTATGTATTTAGTTATGTATCTCTTTTGCTTTTAGATAGAAGCCTGTGTTCTTTTTGTTGTTGTTGTTCAGATAGATTGGGAAGGAGAGAGAGGAAGAGAGAGAGAGAGAGAGAAACGTCGACGTGAAAGGGACACATCGAGTGGCTGCCACCCGCACGACCCAACCAGGGCCGGGGACAAACTGCAACCGAGGTACGTGCCCTTAGTGGGAACCGAACCCCGGTCTCTCCGGACCGCAGGCCGACGCTCTCACCACTGAGCCAAACCGGCCAGGGCGGAAGCCTGTGTTCTTGTTGGTCCTCCCACAGTGTTGTCCTTTTCCTCCTCTTGAATCAGTTGCCAGTGCGTGATCCTGCTGTAGGACAATGAAAAGCTAGGAAAATTCTGGGACATGTGGAATAGGGAACCTGAGGCAGGAGAGGTAAACAAAGCCAAAAAGCTTCGCAGGCCGCTTGTAACAGGGCCTTATATAAGAACAAAGACTTAAAACCTCCCCTTCTCGCCTTGCCCAGTTTGGCTCAGTGGTTGGAGCATCAGCCCAGGGACCAATGAGTCGTGGGTTCAATTCCGGTCAAGGGCATGGACCTCGGTAGTGGTTCCTCCCCAGCCCTGGTCCAGTCATGCCGGAGGCGACCAGTCGTTATATCTCTATCACATCGATGTTTCTCTCTTCCTCTCTGTCTCTCCCTTTCTCTCCCTCCCTCCCAATCTATCTGATGATAAATGGAAAAATATCCTTGGGTGAGGATTAAAAATAATAATAATAACAATAATAATAACCTAGCCCAGCTGGTGTGGCTCAGTGGTTGAGTGTCAACCCATACACCAAGAGGTCGCCAGTTCGATTCCCAGTCAGGGGACATGCCCAGGTTGTGGGCTGGATCCCCAGTGGGGGGCACGCAGGAGGCCGCCTATCAATGTTCTCTCTCATCGATGTCTCTATCTCTCTCCCTCTCCCTTCCTCTCTCTCTAAAAATCAATAAAGGAAAAAAATTTTAAAAGCAAACCAAAAAAACCCTACAGCAGAAGGGTATATAAGACAGAAACCCCTCACCCCTCACTCTTCAGATCAGCAGAGAACCAGTCTGTGCTTCACAGTCAGATGTACAGGTTTGCTTGCTTTGCTTCTTTCTCTTTCATTTTTTTTTAATCCTCACCTGAGGACATTTTTTGCATTTATCTTCAGATAGAGTGGGAGGAAGAGCAGGAGGAAGAGAGAGAGAGAAACATCAACATGAGAGAGACACATTGAGTAGTTGCCACCCACACGACCCCAACTGGGGCCGGAGACAAACTGCAACCGAGGTACCTGCCCTTAGCGGGAACCGAACCCGGGACTCTCTGGTCCGTGGGCCAATGCTCTAATCGCTGAGCCAAACCAGAGCTTGCTTTGCTTCTTTAATAAATGTGCATGCTTTGCTTTTTAAATAAATTCACTTGCTTTAATGTTTTAATAAATACACTTCACAATGCAACCAAGGTTTCTCCTATAAATTCATTGATATGAGAAGACGAGGATGGAGGCTGGGGACAGCCCGCGCTCTCTGACTCAGGGGCTGTCCTGTAACATCTCTGGTGTCTGCGAGAGGCGCCTGGCACCCTCCCTCAGGCACCTTCCTAGTGGTGGGTCTTTCCTCTTCCAGCTGCCCAGCCCTGGCCCGGGGGCCTGCTCTGTGGCTGGCATGAGGCTGCCAGGCTCGGCCTGGCTGCAGAGGCTGGGAGATGAGTCTGCAGTTCTAAGAGCTTGGCTCCGTGGCCGTGGGGAGGCACTGGCCCAGCAGCCTGCTGGCAGCCAGACCCCTGCCATCTTACATTCCCAACCCCCTTCCAGCACCTCCGTGTCCAAGAAGTGGGGGCTGTGCCCAGCGAGAGCCAGCTCCACAGCCCTGAACATCCCTGAGTCATTTGCCTCCTACTGCTAAATCTCTATTTTTTAATCCTCACCCGAGGACATTTTTGCATTCATCTTCAGACAGAGCAGGAGGGAGAGAGAGAGGAAGAGAGAGAGAAACATCAATGTGAGAGAAACACATCGAGTGGCTGCCACCCGCACAACCCCAACTGGGGCCGGGGATGAACTGCAACCGAGGTACGTGCCCTTAGCAGGAACCGAACCCAGGTCTCTCTGGACCGCGGGCTGATGCTCTAACCGCTGAGCCAAACTGGCCAGGGCCTAAGTCTCTATTTTTAAAGAACAATCCTGGTGCATGCAAGGGCGGGACTTCCTGTGGCACCGAGGGGCTCATTCACTTAGCCTCAGTCACACAGTTCATTTAGGGTCAAAGTTGGAATTCTAAGTTAACTTTGTCTGCCTTCGCAGTGTGTGTGTGTGTGGGGTGGGGGGGGTGACAAAGGACAACAGGGTCCCACATAACTTTAAAGGTCTGAACAACAGACAGCAGAGTGGGAAGAAGGAATAAGACCCCAGAGCATATTTTCAGAACCAACCATTCCCCCGACTCCATCGCCCAACCCCAGCCCAGCTCCATCCTCTGCCTCTTGGACATCAGTCACCTCTTCCCTGGTCTGCGCTGCTGTGCCCGCCCCTCAGCCTTCTCCCCACACGCAGCCAGAGGGAGCCGCTGAGTCAGCTCAGCCCTGCCTGCTGGACCTCACTCCAGGTAAAAGCCATGTCCTCACCGTGACCCATAAGCCCCCGTCACCTCTCTGGCCTCATCATCTTCTGTCCCTGGGCCTCTCACTCGCTGGCTCACTCGGCACCGCCACACTGGCCTCTCTGCGATTCCTCCAGCACCCCAGCTACCTTCCCACACTCCAGACATCTACACTTGCCCCCGCCAGGTTCCCTCTTCCCACTGATGTGCCCACGGGTCCCACACTTACCTCCTTTCTTCAGGGCTCTGCTCAAACATCGCTTTTGTACTGAAGCTTCCTGGGCCACTCTAGGTAACCACAGCTTCCACCTGTGGTCTACCAGCCCTCCCCCGCCGTCCTGTTCTGTCCTTTATTTTTTCCCCCAAAGCGCTGGCACGTACCACCTCCTGACGTGCTGTGTAATTATACACATACTGGTTATGTATATTTCTCTCCCCCCTCAGTGAGCCAGGGAGCTGGCTGTTCTATTTCCTCTGTGTCCCCAGCACTGAGCACGGGGTCCAGTCCACAGTGCGTGCTCAGAAAATATTGGTGGAGTGAATGAATGAAAACCATTCCGAGGTCACTATATCCCAGACCCCATAGCAGATGAATCCGGTGGCCAACTCTCCTTAAGTAGCTCACACTTTGAGGGCACACAGTAGGTCCCCAGGTGGAGAGGGAAGGAAGTCAGAGCCAGAAAGCCTGGACTCAAATCCTAGCTCCACCTCCTTCTCACTTCGTCATCTCAGGTAAGCAAGTCTTCCTTCCTGGCCTCAGTGTCCCCATCTGTGCAATGGGGATAAAAATAGCTCTCACTCTGCAGGGTTGCCCTTTGGCGTCAATAGGGTTGTTGTGTGGAAAACTGACAGCATGACTAATTCGAAAAGCTGTCCCCTTCCTGGAAGGGGTGAGGTGGGAGGGGCATGGCTGTGTGTGTTCCAGCAGTTAACAATGGAACGCTTGTGGCGTGGAAAATACATCCACCCCTGTGAGTTCCTGACAAAAGTCTCAGGTCTCAGAGGACAGGTCTTCCTGGGTATTTACATTCTTTTTTGTAAATGATGCAAATTTGCAGGATTATCGCAACAAGAAATACTGGTTTGGGAATGTGAACCCCCTGGGGTGGGTTCCCCTTTTATCCTTGTCCCTGCAATGAGCAGGAGTGAGGGTTGGGGGGACCTCTCCCACCTGCAGCTTAGGCAGCAGAGACTGGATCAGCTAAAAACAGGATGGTGGCAGGGGTTGGAGGGATGTGTGAAAAAGATGAAGGGATTAAGAGGTGCAGATGGGTAGTTACAAATTAGTCATCGACTGTAAAGTACAGCACAGGGAATGTAGGCAATAATATTGTAATAACTGTATCATGTCAGATGGCTGGTGTCAAGGGGATCACTTTGGAAGTTATGTAAATGTACTATGCTGCACACCTGAAACTAATATAATGTTGAATGTCAAGTGTAATTGAAAAAAAATTAAAGATATGTCCAAAGCTGGCTATCACCATCTAAGAATGAATTTCTGAGATATAAAAAAAAAATCAGAAGCCCAGCCAATGTGGTTTAGTGGATTGAGCGTCATCCTATGGACTGAGAGGTTTGGGTTCGATTCCCGGTCAGGGCACATGCCCGGTTGCAGGCTCGATCCCCAGTAGGGGGCGTGCAGGAGACAGCAGATTGAGCTTTCTCTCTCTCATGGATGTTTCTATCTCTCCCTTCCTCGCAATCTAAAAAAATCAATAAAAACAAATTTTTTTAAAAATCAGAAAAATGTATTAGCCATGTATTACTGTCAGAGTTTGATTATCCACGTTACAGAAGGCTCTTTCAGGAGGAGCACTTCAGTGAGGATAGTTTCTCCTCTGCCAGCTGCAGATGTGTTTCCACCGTCAGTATTCCTGTGGCGCTTCTAAGCCATGGCCCAGAAGCGTATCCACGGGTCGAGAGTGGGGGCCTGTCTCTGCCTCCTCTCCTTGGGTCTGGGCAGGTGTGTGACGGCTTCCGCCCACAGAGAAAAGCAGAAGTGAGGCTGGGTGCAAGAGACAGCATTCATTGGAACACTCACTCTGGATCCCTGAGCCGTGCATGCAAGAAGTCCAAATGTCCTGGGGCAGCCATGCTGGCGGAGCACCCAAGCTGCTTGGACAGACACGAAGCTGGAAGTCTCGGCTGAGCCCAACCTCTGAGCATTCCAGCCCAGACCCCAGAACTGTGAATAAGGAAGCTCACAGTCCAGTCCCTGTTCACTGAGTCCCTTTACTCTTTAGGTCTTCTAGCTGCGGACCGGGACATCACAGAGCAGAGACAAGCTGTCCCTGCTGCTCCCCATCTGACTTTCTGGACCACAGAACCCTTGAGCATCATAAATGGTGCTATCTTACACCACGGAGCTGGGGGTGGTTTGTTATACAGCAGTTCACTTCATCACTGCAGCATTTAAATAGTATGACTTCTCTGCAGAAACCAAAATCCATTCCCCACTGTGTGAACGCTCACAGTAGTTATTTCGGAATATAAAATGAATGCCCATCACACTCATTGTTAATCATGGTGCCATTTCACTTGCAGAATAACTGTTGCGAAAGACTAATTGTACATCTCTCCCGGAATCTGACTGAAGAATGCCCACTTATACGCCACAGACGAAGCTCGCCGTTCCCAGTTACACCCAGAAGGCTTTTCTACATTTGAACGTGAATATTCAGCTCCAAACATAATGAGGAGTGCAGACCTTGCTTGTGTTCCTGCAGAGGTTACATTCATTAGATGAGACGGGCCAAATAGTCTGGCTCAGGGACAGATGCACAGCAATGACACAGACAGAAGAGCTTTGATACTCAGTTGTTCTGAAGACCAAAATTCCAGCAGGACTTCAAAGCAGCCCTGTGCTTGTTATCCTTATTTCTCCAGTCTCTCTGAGACTCCTCGAGGGTGGGCGGCAAGGTTGGGGGAACAGGCGGAGAAACTGAAGCTCACCGACCCCTGGCACACAAAGGAAACCAGGGAATGGCCGCTAGTGAGTCACTGTCTCCCCACCCCAACCCCTCCGAGGCAGCAGTGATGCCAGCAGAACCCACAGGGGCCCCTTGGTTGACATTTTCCCAGTAGACTGCTTATTGACTTTTTTTTTTCATTATTGAATTTTAGAGAGAGAGAAAGGGAGGAGAGAGAGAGATAGAAACATTGATGACAGAGAACATTGACTGGCCGCCTCCTGCAGGCCCCCACTGGGATTTGGGCCCACAACCTGGGCATGTGTCCTGACCAGGAATTGAACCGGTGATTTCTTGGTGCATGGGTCGACGCTCAACCACTGAGGCACACCATCCGGGCTGCCTATTGACTTTTTTTTTTTTTTAATCCTCACCAGGGATATTTTTCCATTTTTTATTCAGATAGAGCAGGAGGGAAAGAGAGGAAGAGAGAGAGAGAGAAACATCGACGTGAAAGGGACACATCGAGTGGCTGCCACCCGCACGACCAACCAGGGCCGGGGACAAACTGCAACCAAGGTACGCGCCCTTAGCAGGAAGCGAACCCGGGTCTCTCCCGACCGCAGGCCAACGCTCTAACCGCCGAGCCAAACCGGCCAGGGCTGCCTATTGACTTTTAATGCCCAAACTTCAGAGGACGGATACCCCAGAATAGGGCCACATTCCCTCAGACCCCCAGGGCAGGGCCAGGCCCTCTTCTGTCCCCCCTAGAGCAGCACCTCTACTTAGACCAGCTCCCTCCTGGCCAGGGTGAGCTGTGTCCTCAGCCCCTTTAGGACAGATGGTGTCTGCTCAGAACCAGGGGCTGGGCCATATTCTCTGAGTCCCAGAACTTTATAAAACACACGTCTAGTACGGCTGACAGTTACATGGGAAAGGTGGGGCCACAGCCCGGTAACTCCGCAAATTTTAACCAAGCCACGTGAGTCCGTCTCCAATTACATCTCCGACAGGATGGGTAGTTCCGCGCAGGCGTTTGGACAACCCGCGGGGAGCTCTGCCAAGGACCGGGACTGGGGTGCTCCGGTGGACAAAGCAGGGGTGGGGCTCAGCCATACATACTAAAGTTGTCGTGCAGGGAGTGAAGCTTGGAGCATTGTCCAAGATAGTAAGTTATTCCGAAGGGCTTTCCTATGTCTATTGACGTTGTAGGAACTTGTTGGGGGCAAAACATTATCCTTTTTGTCGTTGAAAGTCATGGGGAACAGGCACTTGGTGAGCGTTGTCCTGCAGAGTATCTGGTTTTCAGCAACACGTGGGTCAGACAAGCAAAAAGGGCCTGGAGTTTTCAGTTTAGAGGCAGCCGCGCCCCCTGGTGGCCGTCGGGCCCCCACAACGGGCAGATGCTCTAAGAATAGAGTGGGTACCAGAAGCTGGGACCCAACCTCTAGGCGGGATGAAGGAAGAGGTGGGGTCTCAGGCTGTGCTCACAGGGCTGGTGCCCCTGTCTTCGTTCTATAGGGCCCTGTTTCCTGTGTTGGCCAAAGGTGGATGTCTTTTTTTCTTATTGGGCATCTACATTCATTTTTTCTGGAAGTAGCACCTCTTTTTTCCTTGGGGAACCCCCCACACTTCTGTACTTCTTGAGGGTCAACCCTTCCCCCATCTCACGTGACAGGTGTACAGTGATTTGATAAGGGATGAGCATATGACCCAAATCTGGTGAGAGCCAGGCTTGTTCTGCTATACCTGTTGAGAAAGAAGCATTCCCTTTTCACTGGGGCTACTAAGTGGTCCATGGTATCTAAGCCCGGAGTATGAATGTGTGTGGGGGAGACATCTGTGTCTCTGCTTGTAGGGGAGGCTGCTTAGAAGCGAAGCTGACCCAGAGAAAAGCAGATTTCTGAGGAAAAGAGGCACAGTTCTGATGAAAAATATTTGAGCAGCTGGATCCAGCAGTACCTGAAGCCAGTTCTTCAGGGCATTTCCAGTTAAGTGAACCAATTCTTTTCTTGTGAGCCAGTGGGAATTAGAGGATCATGGTCCCTGCCTCACTTGTTCCAGGCCCTAATTCCTTGTTTCCTTCCCTCCAAAATGTCCTCATTGCTTCTTACATTTGCAAACTCAGAGGCCACATTAATCAAAACCATCTTTATTATTTAAAGAGCAGCCTGCCATCAGGGATACCTAGATTAGGGTCCCCAGATGGCAGAACAATATTTACATGGGGGTCAGGAAGGTGGGGCTCAGGGGGTCCCAGGGCTGAGTGGGCCTGCCACTGTGGAAGACAGGACCCTGGAGGGAAGCTATCCTTGGACTTTTGGGCTGGGCCCAAGAAGGAGAATGTTCCATCCCAGGCCCAGAGTGAATCCCACTATGTGGGGCTGAGGCCACTTAGATCAACTCGGGCCCTGGAGGCGTTCGCAGCAAGGAGAAGCATCCGGTCAGAGCTGGGTCACCATGCCGCTGGCCTCGGAGTGAGTCTGGGGAAAGACAGTGGGGGCCTCTGAGGTCTGAGAGGCTTTCCTGAAAGTCCCACAACTAACCTCCTCTTCCCAGAAACCCTGTGAAATCCATCTGCTGCACCGGGAGCCTCCTCTAGGCCTGAGCAAAGGTCTCCAGAAAGCCCGCCTCCCTTCCCCCGGCCAGCCCAGACTTCCCGCCCTCTGGCTCCATCTGGGCCCCACTTTCACCTTTATGGCCTGGAAGATCCACTCCCGGAAGTCACTGACTTTGGTGTAGACGCCTGGCTTCTGGGCCAGGGCACAGCCAGTGCCCCAGCTCACGATGCCACACAGCCGCCAACGCGGGGTCCGAGAGATGCTGTCCTCACACACGAAGGGGCCGCCACTGTCGCCCTGGTGGGGGGAGGGGAGGCATGGTTCAAGGTGCTTCCGGATGGCCACGGACTGTGGTCACAGAGTCCTCTGGCCCTGAGACGGGGAGCCTGACCGCCCACTGCCCTGTGTCTCCATCTCTAGAATGGCAGGGTCAGGGGCTGCCCCCCACAATTCCTCACCTGGCAGGCATCGATGCCACCCTCAAGGTAGCCAGCACAGAACATCTTGGGCTTGATCTGGTTCCCGTAGAAGTCAGGGCCATTGCAGACATCATTGCTGATTATGGGGACTCGGGCCTCCTGGAGGACCCCAGCCTGCTGGCCTGGGGGTGTGTGGGCAAGGCTGGCGAGAGCTGGGGAGCATGCACACCCCTCTTCCCTCCTGGTGCCCACCCAGGCTCCTCAGTGTCCCTATGGCCCAGGGCCAAGAGGCACCCAACCTGCCAGACTGCCCTTCCCCGGCCCAGGTCAGTCTCCCTCACGGTGGCCTCCCAGGCAGAGGGTGGGACTCACCGTAGTACTGCGTGTTGCCCCAGCCAGTCACCGTGCACATCTTGCCATCCTCCAGGGCCTGGCCGGCAGCTGGGAGGCACACGGGCTGGATGTATTCTGTGAGAGAGACCACGCAGGTCCAGCCCCAGCCGGCACCGGCCTCTGCAGCTGGCCCTGGCACACACGTTCCTGTCCTGTTAGAACAGCTACAGCAGACGTGCTGTCTCCTGAGAGCTCGCTCTGTGCGAGGCCCCACCCCCTGCCAGTGCCTCTCATCTCCCACCCGCCCAGGGAGGTAGGGATGACCACTGCTGCATTTTACAGGGCGGGGGAGGCCAAGTCACTTGTCCGAAGTCTCCCACCGAGGCAACGGCAACTAGATTGGAACCCAGATTGCCCAGTTCGCAGGTCTGTGTTCTTAACCGTGGCCCCCGGGCTGCACCCCACACAGAGGGTGCCTCTGTGAGAAAGAGAAAAAGGCACCCCTGTCTTGAGATTCTTGACTTTCACCTGTCAGAAAATCGTGACAATCAATATACAGGGCTCGGCCGGCTACAGCGAGAACAGCGCCCCTGAGATGGGATGGCCCCGTAGTGCACAACCCACGGAGCAGTCCTGGCTGCCCTGCCTGCTGCCTGCTGCCCACTGCCCGCTGCCCACCACCTGCTGCCTGCTGCCCGCTGCCCGCTGCCCACCACCTGCTGCCTGCTGCCCGCTGCCCATTGCCCACTGTCCACTGCCTGCTGCCCACTACCTGCTGCCCACTGCCCACTGCCTGCTGCCCACTACCCATTGCCCGCTGTCCGCTGCCCACTGCCCGCTGCCCACTACCCGCTGCCCACTGCCCGCTGCCCGCTGCCCACTGCCTGCTGCCCACTGCCCGCTGCCCATTGCCTGCTGCCCACTGTCCACTGCCCATTGCCCATTGCCCGCTGTCCACTGCCTGCTGCCTGTTGCCCGCTGCCTACTATCCACTGCCCGCTGCCCACTGCCCACTGCCCATTGCCCGCTGTCCACTGCCTGCTGCCCGTTGCCCACTACCCACTGTCCACTGCCTGCTGCCCATTGCCCGCTGCCTACTATCCACTGCCCGCTGCCCACTGCCCACTGCCCATTGCCCGCTGCCTACTGTCCACTGCCTGCTGCCCACTGCCCATTGCCCGCTGTCCACTGCCTGCTGCCCATTGCCCACTGCCCGCTGTCCGCTGCCTGCTGCCCATTGCCCACTGCCCACTGTCCGCTGCCTGCTGCCCGTTGCCCACTGCCCGCTGTCCACTGCCCACTGCCTGCTGCCCATTGCCCACTGCCCGCTGTCCACTGCCCACTGCCTGCTGCCCACTGCCCGCTGTCCACTGCCCACTACCCACTGCTGACTTCACCTGCCTGAGCCTCAGAGCTCCTAGGTACAAAATGGAAATAATAGTCCCCCCCAGAGCTTGTAGCAAGAAGTTGGTGCAGTGTTGAGTAGCATGCCTAGCTAAAAGGAAATGCTCACATAACCAGTAACAGCAATAGAAACGACAATAGCGATGACAGCTAAAATTAACCGAGGGCTCACTATGTGTCAGCATTGCTCTAAGCTCTTTACTCATATTACCTTTAAAAAAAAAAAAAAAGTTTTTATTGCCCAGCCGGTGTGGCTCAGTGGTGGAGCGTCAACCCATGCACCAAGAGGTCATCAGTTCGATTCCTGGTCAGGGCACATGCCCAGGTTGTGGGCCAGACCCCCAGTGGGGGGCATGCAGGAGGCGGACAATCGATATTCTCTCTCGTCGATGTTTCTCTCTCTCTCTCTCCCTCTCCCCTCCTTTTTCTCTAAAAATCAATAAAGAAAAGAAAAAAATTTTTTTTAAGTTTTTAATGATTTTAAAGAGGGAGTCAGGGAGGAGGAGAGACACACACACACATCTATTGGCTGCCTCCTGCATGTCCCCTGAGCAACCTGGGCATGGGCCCTGACCAGGAATGGAACTGGTAACCTCCTGGAGCATGGGTTGATGCTCAACCCACTGAGCCACACCAGCCAGGGTTCATATTCACCTTTTTAATCATCTCAATAATTCTAGAAAGTTATTTTACAGAGGAGGGAAACAGAGGCAGGGAAAGATTAAAGCCACATGCCCCAGATCACACAGCTGACGAGAGTCTGCGTCTCACACCGAAGCTGTTGCCCCCGTGGCCGAGTGTCTCATACCAAGCTGCTCCCACCCCATTCCCCTGTGCCTCATGGACACTTCTTACTTCAGTGTTGTTAACCTCTTACTCTTCACTAAAGAGGAAACTTTATTTTGTTTTAAAGAAAATATAAATGTACCACTCCCTTACATGGAAAACCTGTTATCAAGAGTCATTAAGCCTGGCCCTGGCCGGTTTGGCTCAGCGGTTACCTGCGGTCCAGAGAGACCCGGGTTCAGTTCCCACTAAGGGCACGTACCTCGGTTGCAGTTTGTCCCCGGTCCTGGTTGGTCATGCGGGTGACAGCCACTCGATGTGTCCCTTTCACATCGATGTTTCTCTCTCTCTCTCTGTTTCTCTCCCTCCCACACTACCTGAACAAAAAATGAAAAAATGTCCTCGGGTGAGGATAAAAAAAAAAAAAAAAAAGTCATTAAGCCTGGCCAGTGTGGTTCAGTGGTTGAGCGTTGACTCACGCACCAAGAGATCACCGGTTTGATTCCTGGTCAGGGCACATGCCCAGGTTGTGAGCCAGATTCCCAGTGGGGGGCATGTAGGAGGCGGCCAACTGATGTTCTCTCTCACTGATGTTTCTCTCTCTCTTTTCCTCCACCCAAAAAAAAGAAAAGTCTATTTTTATTTAAAAGATTTTTTTTCTTTATTGATTTTAGAGAGAGAGAAAGGGAGAGGGAGAGACAGATAGAAACAGCGATGAGAGATAACATCAGTCGGCGGCCTCCTGCATACCCCCCACTGGGGATTTGGCCCACAACCTGGGCATGTGCCCTGACTGGAAATCAAACCAGCAACCTCTTGGCGCATGGGTCGACGCTCAAGCACTGAGCCACACCAGTTGGGCGAAAAATAAAGTCCATAAAAAAAAAAAAGTATCATTAAAACAATAATAACCATAAAACAAGTGTAATGCAAACCCCAGAATGGTCTGGCTTCCCCACAGCAGAGCTTGGGGCTGGAGGCCGATCCCAGCACTAGGAGGCCTGCCTCCAAGCTTTACCATTTGCCAGCTGTGGGAATTTGAGACGGCATTTACCTTCTCTCTGTTGGGACCTCTCCTCTGTGGAGAGCAGGATCACAAAAGGACCCACCCTCCCAGGCTGCGTGCAAACTAAATGCGCATGTGCGCCAGCCACGCCCACACAGAAGGCGCAGTGCAGGTGTGGCCTCATTACTCTCATGGCTACACTATCTTGTTGTCGCACTTCGTTAATATGGTCAGATGTTGCCTGCTGGAGGCTCGTCGTCATCTATATGACTTTGTTGGCATCCTCATCACCGTGGGGTTTTTTTGTTTTTGTATGTGCCCCTAGCAGGAACCGAACCCAGGACTCTCTGGTCTGCAGGCCGACGCTCAACCGCTGAGCCAAACTGGCCAGGGCATCACTGCGGTTTTTATCATTACTACACTATGGCTGGCGGAGAGTTGAAGGCCAGGGCCGGCCCTCCGCCCACCGGGCACGCCGGGAGACGCCTCAGCAACAGGCTGACACCCACGCGAGTCTTTCTCACTGAGAGCAAAGGAGTACTCTGGAGAGCTGCACAGGGAGTAACTCTTAACCGCCTGATCCATTCATCTATTGAAACGTTTTTTTTCATTTCATTTCATTATTCTTTTGGTAATAGTTTTTTTTAAATATAATGTATACACCATGCAACTCACCCAGGTAGGGTGTACAAATCGATGGTTTTTGTGGGCTCACAGATGTTGAGTAGCATGCTGGGCAATAGGAAGGAGCATCCACCACCACAATCAATTTTAGAACATTTTCATCACCCCCAAAGAAACCCTGTATCCTTACCTATCACCCCCTAATCTCCCCATCCCCACCCCCACCCCTGGCAACGACTAATCTTCTTTCTTTCTGTACAGATGTGCCTGTTCTGGACCGACCATATAAATGGAATCAGCTCGGCCGGCGTGGCTCAGTGGATTCAGGGTCGGCCCGTGGACTGAGAGGTCCCAGTTCGATTTCCGGTCAGGGCACATGCCCAGGTTTCAGGCTCAATCCCCAGTGGGGGGGCGTGCAGGAGGCGGCGATCGATGTTTCTCTCTCACATCGATATTTCTATCTCTTCCCCCCCTAAAGAATCAATCAATAAAAACATATTTTAAAAATAGATTAAATGTAATCATATAGCAGCCTTTTGAGTCCGACTTCTTTCTTAGCACTATGCTTTCAAGGGTCTTCCACTGCATATCACAGAAAGGTATTTTGTTCCTTTCTGTGGCCAAATACCATTCTGTTGTACGGACTGACCACGTTTCTATCCATTTGTCAGAGGAGAGACCTCTTGGGTGTTTCCACCTTTGCCTACTATGAACAGTGCTGCTGTGAATGTCTGTGCCCAGCTTTCTGTGTGGATACGTGTTTTCACTGCTTTGGGGTGTGTCTTCCCAGAGTGGCATTGCTGGGTCACATGGTAACTCCATATTTCCCTGTCTGAGGAGCCGCCAGACTTTTTTTTTTTACCCTCACCCGAGGACATTTTTGCATTTATCTTCAGAAAGAGCAGGAGGGAGGGAGACATTGATGTGAGAGAGACACATCGACTGACTGCCACACGCATGACCCCAACCAGGGCCGGGGATGAACTGCAACCGAGGTACATGCCCTTAGCAGGAACCGAACCCGGGACTCTCTGGTCCGCGTGCAGATGTTCTAACCACTGAACCAAACTGGCCAGGGCAGAACTGCCAGACTTTTAAAAAGCGGTCGCACGAATCATTCCTCCTTGACGGACGCCCGCTTGTGTCCCTCGAGAACATTTCCCTGATCACCACGGACTCCTCAGGCCCTGGTCCCTCCTCTGACCTCCCAGCCTTGGGAGTCCCCAGGCCGAGACTCAGCCCCCAGACTTACCTGTGAGGGGCAGGGGGCTGGAGAGGTGGACCAGAGCGATATCATTACTGTTCTCCTCACTGTTGGGATCTCGAAAGGGGAGATAGCCCCCGTGGTAGACTACTGCCTGAACCCCCAGCTGCAGGCCATGGGGTGAGGTCTGGGCCACAGCACCGGCAAACACACGCCATCGCGACAGGACCCGGTTCCGCCTACCAGGGCACAGGAGGGGAGGGTGGCAGCCAGCCTGGGCACAGCCTCCCCACCTCGCCGCCCCCGGCTACCCTCCTGAGCGCTGTGCGGGTCACTTACTCAGGGAAGCAGTGGGCAGCTGTCAGCACCCAGTCTCCCGAGAGCAGGGACCCCCCGCAGAGGTGCGCTCCGTCATAGCGAAGACTGACTTGCCACGGCCACTTGCCCAGGCTGGTGTCCCGGCCTCCCACAATGCGGTCCACGGGCAGCTTCCTCCGGCCACAGTCTGTGAGAGAGCGACAGTCAGGGGGAGCGGGGTGGCGGGCCCGGAAGCCCTAGGGGCCAGCGCTGTTCTAGGGGGTCTGAGAGAACACAGCCCCTCTGGGGAAATAAGGGGGCTCCACCCTGAGGGAGCCTGAGAGGACACAGCCCCATCTGTGGGCACCTATGGGGACATGGCCCTGCTTGGGGGGTTGAGAGGATATACGCCCATCCTTGGGGGACCGAGGGGGACACGGACCTACCCTGGCCTGAGGAAAGGGTTCTGAGTTTCAGGATCTCACCTTGGCAGATGGCAGCCAGGAAGCGGCCCCTGGGACAGTCACTGTGAGAGACACAGGATGGAGATAGAAACAAAAAGAGAGGCCGATTCAGACCGATGGAAGGAAAACGCGGAAGAGCGAGTTGGGGCACCTGGAGACTGCGGGCCCGGGGTGTGTGCCCCCCGCCCACTGCCCTCCTCACCACACGGAGATGACCTCGAGCAGCCTCCGGGCGTGGGGCAGCCTTCCCTCGTCCACGCAGAAGAAGCCCGACGTGCCGTTGGCGCCCGCTGTCCGCACATCCAGCTCCGAGTGGGCCAGTGCCCTGGGCGGGGCAGGGGTCAGGCCTGCGCCTCCCGCCCTCCCACTGCCACCCCTCCAAGGTGCACCCCAGTACCTGAGGAAGCCCATCTCCTCGCAGCTGAGTCCCGCCACTCTGGCATTGGAGCGCGAGGAGCACAGCAGTCGCCATGTCCCCTCCGTCTCGTCAAACACCGTGAGCCGAGTGTCTGCTGGGCTGACCTGCACTGCAGGGAGACAGGATGCGCCACACGGGTCACCTTCCTGCCCCGGCCCCTCCAGGCTGTGGTCCGGCCGTGGGGTTCGAGTCCTGAGTCCTGGCAGGGCTGATCAGAGCACCCCATGCTCCCCATACTCATGATTGTGTCCAGAGGGCACGTGACTCGTTAGACCGAGCAGCAGCAGCCCTGGGACTTTGGCTGGCCCTGCTGGGACCGGGGGATTCCTGCCCACAGGAACGCCTACGCTGGTTGCTCGTGTGTTCACGTCTGGACCTCTGCCGGGACGAGAGAGTGGTGTGTGAGGCCGGATCCCTCAGGACACCTTGGACAACATGAGGGGAAAGAAGCCAGCATGGAAGAAAGCCAAGGGACTTCTGGTAACAGTTTTAAAGCCCCTTGCTGGAGCCAGGTTTGAAGAACCCCCAGAATTAATGGTTAAATGAGGTAATCCTTTCCTTCTTCATTTAGCCAGTTCATTTATTTTTCCTTTTGTCCTTTGTCATCTGAGGACCCTTGACTAATACATCAGATCGCCAAAATATTCCCATAGATATCCTATCGTCTTAAATAAAAAAATTGTTTTAAAAAGGGAAAGGGTAGCTGTCTTTTCTGCAGGACTTGTCAGAGCCTTGAATGTATTAAAGTGAATGATAATTTTCCAAGCAGAGGACGCAGTATGCATTCCTTCCTTCCTTCCTTCAACAAACGTTCACTAAGCGTTAACTAGACACATACTTCATGCATGCCCAGTCCTGTGAGGGGTGATGCTGGGTACCCAAAGATGACTAAGACAGCTCTCACCATGCTAAAGTCTGGGGTGAGGGAAATAGACAACAATAAAAGAGCCACCCAACCAAGCACATCTTCACAGACTGAGAAGGGGCGAGGTGAAGACAGACAGGCAGGCTGGCTAGAGCTTATAAGGCATTCCTCCTGTCTGGAACTGGTGGTGTTGAAAACCGATGTCCCCTCCGCCCCTACAGGCTGCTCCCCACGCATGGCCAGAGGCCCCTGTTCACACCTGCGCCAGGTCACAGCCCTCAGCCGTGTTTATCTACATTCACCACCCAGTACACGCCCGCTCTGGTTTAGGCAGTGAACGGATCGGACAAAACCCCTGCTCCGTGGCCTTCAAAGGCCAACAGGTGAGATGAAGAACGAAAGGTACAAATACAGAAAACACATCGTGTGTCGCAAAATAAGAGGCCAGGGAGACAAGTGAAGCTGGACAGAGTCAGGGTGCTGGTGTGCGCGGTGAGGTGGAGGCGAGGGTGCGGTTTTCAGCAGCTGGGAAGGAACTTCCCTGAGAAGCGAACCAAGACCTGCACTGCCGAGATCCCAGGGCTGGGGGGCGGGGTGAGGAGCAGCGGCAGCTGGAGCAGAGCGAGGGGAACAGGCGGCAGGAGACTTTGCTTTTACCAGGAGCGAGGTGCTACAGGGAGGCTCTGAGCCCAGGGGGCCCTGACCTGACTCTGGGGTTCACTGGCTTCCTCTGGCTGCATGTGGGGAACCGACTGGGGGGGCGGGAGCAGGGGACCAGCGAAGACGCCTCTGTGGCGTCCAGGAGGGAGAGGATGGAGGCTGCAGGGTGCGCAGTGGGGCGGGAGGAGAGTGTAGATTCTGGGCAGATTTTGCGGGTGGAGCCCGCAGGGTCTGGGGACAGATTGGATGAGGGAAAGAGAGGGGTCAAGGACAATGCCAAGGTGTTTGGCTTGATCCACGCAAAGAACAGAGCTGCCATTCACAGGGATGGGAAGGTGGTAAGGTAGGTTTGGGGAACATCAGGGGGCCTCCTCTCCTTGTCTCCTGGGCCTCCTGCATGGCTGTTCTCAGAGCACCTTCGGGGAAACTGAGTCCGCTGTCGTCACTTTCGCATGCTCGCAGGAAAGGCCCGGTTAGGCCACACCCAAGCCGAGCAGTCTTCCCCAACCCCACAGGTCTAGACAAGGCCTTCCAGGGACAAGCCTGCCCTGCTGAGGACCCACTGCGCGCCAGCGTACGTGACAGGCTCTCCCTTACCATCCCTCCGAGGCCAGAGATCATCCCCATTTTCCAGATGGGGAAGCTGAGGCTTGGAGAGACGGGCTGGCCCCAAGCCGTGTGTCAGATCTGGGGGTTCTTCGAAGCCCATACCATCCTGGGAGGTAGAGACCATTTCTATGCCCATCTTACAGATGAAGAAACTGAGCCTCGGAAAGGATGTCTTTGTCCAGGGGCCTCAAAACTGGCAGAGCCAGGATCTGAAACCAGGCCTCCTGACCTGCCTACTCCCTGACCCTTCTGTGGGTCTCACAGAGACACCTGTCCCCACCCCAAGGACACTCACCCACAGCCCGGACTAAGAGCTTCCTGGTCGGTAAGAAAAGATAAAATATTGCCACTTTGGACAATACGGATGGATCTTGAAAAGATCATGCTGACTGAAATAAGTCAGATGGAAGAAGTCAAGAACCATATGATTTTACTCAGACGTGGGATATAAAACTAAAAGCAGGAGACTTCCGGTCAGGATGGCGGCGTAGGGAAACACGGCATCACGTCCTCCCACAACCACATCAAAGTTACAGCTAAACTATAGAACAACCATCATTCAAAACCACCTGAAATCAAGCTGAATGGAAGTCCTACAACTACGGAATTAAAGCAGCAGCCACATCCAGACTGGTAGGAGGGGCGGAGGGGGAGAGGCTGGTCCCACACCCACGTGTGGCGGATAAAAATCAGGAGGACACCTCGGCTGGGAAGGTCCTCCCTGAGGACTAAGGGGTCCCCGTCCCACACCAGGTGCCCCGCTCAGGGTTCCAGTGCCAGGAAGAGAGTCCCCATAACTTCTGGCTGGAAAAACCAGCGGGAACTGAGGCTCAGGGAAGCTGAAGCGGCTGGAGCCCCAGGCAGCTCCTTAAAGGGCCCGCGCACGGACTTATCGGACTCTCTCCCTCTAAGCTTGGAGGGGAGGCAGCTCGAGGGGCACCAGAGACATACAGGGAAGAACTGAGCTGATTGGCATTGGGGCAAGGACTGGATAGGGGGCTTCCTCTGGGACAGACGTGCGTCAGAGGCCTTTGTTCCTTTGGTGAGCCCTTCCCTGGGGCGGCAGACAGCCGCCATATCTGGGACTCCCGCCACCTGGCTCACACTGGTTGCCCCGCCCTGCTGACTCCCTGAGGCCCCGCTCCACCAGCTTTCAAGCCCACCCAAGCTGTTGCCACTTGCTTAACCATAGGATTGGCCTGTCTTGGATCCTGCTTCAGGTTTTTCCTAAATTCTTTCAAATAAGCAGCATCTGGTCTTAGCTAGCCCCATACCTCCCATTAAATAATACATAGAAATAAACACAGGGAGGCAGCCAAAATGAGAAGACAAAGAAATAGGTCCCAAATGAAAGAACAGAACAAAACCCCAGGAAAAGAACTAAGTAAAGTGGAGATAAGCAACCTAATAGATGCTGAGTTCAAAATACTGCTCATAAGGATGAACTTAGTGAGAACCTTAGTGAACTTAGTGAGGGCCTAAAGAGCATAAAAAAGGACCAATCAGAAATGAAGGAGGCACTAACTGAAATAAAGAATAATTTACACAGATTCAATAGTAGAGTAGGTAAAGCCAAGAAGCAAACCATCGATTTGGAAAATAAGGAAGCAAAAAACACCCAATCAGAACAGCAAAAAAAAAAAAAAAAAGAATCCAAAAAAATGAGGATAGTGTAAGAAGCCTCTGGGACAACTTCAAGCGTGCCAACATTCGCATCTTGGGGGTGCCAGAAGGAGAAGAGAGAGAACAAGAAATCGAAAACCTATTTGAAACAATAATGGCAGAAAACTTCCCTAACTCGGTGAAGGAAACAGACATACATGTCCAGAAAGCACAGAGAGTCCCAAACAAGATGAACCCCAAGAGGCCCACACCAAGACACATCATCATCAAAATGCAAAAGGTTCAAGACAAAGAGAGAATCTTTTATTATTATTATTATTATTATTATTATTATTTAGGACATTTTTCCATTTTTTTGTGCAGATAGAGTGGGAGGGGGAGAGAGGAAGAGAGAGAGAGAGAGAGAGAGGGAAACACCGACATGAAAGGGACACATCGAGTGGCTGCCACCCGCACAACCCAACTAGGACCGGGGACAAACTGCAACCAAGGTACATGCCTTTAGCAGGAACTGAACCCAGGTCTCTCGGGACCACAGGCCGACGCTCAAACTGCTGAACCAAACCGGCCAGGGCCAAAGAGAGAATCTTAAAAGCCGCAAGAGAAAAGCAGTTAGTTACCTACAAGGGAGTTCCCATTAGACTGTCAGCTGATTTCTCAAAAGAAACTTTGCAGGCCAGAAGGGAGTGGCAAGAAATATTCAGAGTGATGAAAAGCAAGAACCTACAACCAAGATTACTTTATCCTGCAAAGCTGTCATTTAGAATCGATGGCCATATAAAGAGTTTCCCAGCCAAGGAAAAGCTAAAGGAGTTCATCACCACCAAACCATTATTATATGAAATGTTGAAGGGTCTTCTTGAAGAAAAAGATAAAAAATATGAACAAACAAAATGGCAATGAATACATAGCTATCAACAGGTGAATCTACAAACAAAATGAACAAGCAGAACAGAAACATTCTCATAGATACAGAGAATATTTTGTTGGTTGCCAGATGGGAGGGGGGTGGGGGAATGGGTGAAAAAGGTGAAGGAATTAAGAAGTACAAATGGGTTTCTAGACTGACAAACCTCAAAGGGAAGGGGTGTTGGGGGTGGGAAGAAATAAACCAAAGAACTTATATGCATAACCAATGTACACAGACAACGGGGGGGCAGAAGTGGGGAGGAGGCGGTCAATGGGGGAACAATGAGGAACATCTGTAATACATTCAACAATAAAGATTTAAAAAATTATTATTTTTTAAAATAAAACTAAAAGCAATGAATGAACAAGATAAACAAACAAACAAAAACTCGTAGACATAGACAACAGTATGGTGGTTACCAGAAGAAGGGGGCGAGGGGTAATAAAGGGTGAAGGGAGTCAAACCCATGGTGATGGAGGATTTGATTTTGAGTGGTGAACATACAATGCAACATACAGATGATGTATTATAGAAATGTACACTTGAAGTCTATATAATTTTATTAACCAATGGCACCCATATACATTAAATTTATTTAAATTTTTTTAAATTTAAAAAGGGCTTCCTAGCTGGCTGGCTTTAATCATGGACCCTGCACCTCTGTTGGGTGGTACCCACAACCCTCTGAGTTCTAAGACCAAGACTTGGATTTGAAATACCAACTGGGGTGGGATGAATTCTTATTTCGAAATAAGTACTCCAGAAATGTGATTTCCAGAAAGTATGAGGTTTTAGAAAAACATTATCACTTTAGGAATGTGTTTTGGAGAAGTTGGAGGGGGTAGAGAATATAAAATGCCTCCTCTATTTTTTTTTTTTTAACCATTTATCTTCAGATAGAGTAGGAGGGTAAGAAGGAGGGAGAGAGAGAGAGAGACAGAGAGAAACATCAATGTGAAAGAGACACATCAACCGGTTGCCTCCTGCACAACCCCAACCAGGGCTGGAAATGTGCTCTTGACTGGAATCAAACCCGCGTCTCATTGGTCCAAGGGCTGACGCTCTAACCGCTGAGCCAACCGGCCAGGGCCCCCTCTAACTATTTTTAAAGCCACATTCTGCGCCACTGTTTCTCACTTTTAAACTGTTTATTCTCATTTGTATTATTTTAAGCCACGTAGTGTGTTCTGGGTCACCTGGTTGCTTACCAAATTGTCTGATATATTTGGAAGTGTGACAACGCCAGAAAAATGAGGTGGGGATGTAGTTTTGTTTTTTTGTGGGGTTTTTTTTTTTTTTTTTTTTTTTTTGGTACATTCTCAATACTTTTGGAAAACCCCAAGTATAGTTGAAGGGCAAGGGCGCTGGCCAGAGCTGGGTCAGAACTGTGGCCCAGTTACCTCCCGTCCCACGGGAGCCTAGGACAAGTCAGTGCATCTTGGCGACTCGTCTTTATACTTTTTTTTTTTTTGGGGGGTACATGCCCCTAGCAGGAACCAAAGCCGGGTCTCTCTGGTCCGCAGGCCGACACTCCAACCGCTGAGCCAAACCGGCCAGGGCCGTCTTTGTACTTATTCATTAAGCCAAGATTTCCTGAGCGCCTACCATATTCAGGACAGTAAAAGAAAAGCCCCTGCCTCCTAAAATTCACCAGGAGGAAATAATCCACTGCAAGTGTGAGGAGCGTTTTGCCCGGGGCAGCGGGATGGCCACGGCCTGGGGGCAGCATGCGGCCCGGGGGTGCCGGAAGGCCTTGCTCAGGACAGTTGAAGCCCGAAGGGTGAGACACAGAAGCCCACATTCACCGGGTTGGCTGAGAGCCAAGCTCTGCCCGGAGCATCATGTCCTTCCGTTCTCACCCTCGCTCCAGAGAGGACATCGACTCAGAGAGGAAGGGCTGGTGGAAGGCGCCCCCTTGTTTGGCAGTGACACTGCAGAACCCCGAAGGCTGCCCCTAGGTGTGAGCTGGAAGGAGGTGGGTGAGTGAAGGCTGTGGTACCAGGGCCAAGTGTGAAGTGAGGGCAGAAAGGGCCCTCGCCCCGGGAGCCGGGAGCCTGGGATTCTAGCCCGTGGAGGTGGGGAGCCATGGAGGGTCTTCCAGCAAGGGCATGACCGCTCTGCCCCGCCACCTATGCAGCATGTGGTCATGAACCAGCCAGTTCACTTCAGTGGGCCTCCGTTTCCCCCATCTGCAAATCAGGGGTGATGACGAGAGCCCCAACTTCACCAGGCTATGGTGCAAAGACCACAGCCCGGGCCTGGCACAGGCGAGCCCCCACTACGGCAAGTCACCGGCTGTTCTGAGAAGCCACAGCACAGGCGCATCCGCACAAGAGCTGAATGCAGCTGCCTGGGTTCAGACCCCGGAGCCTACTAGCTCTGTGGCCTACAGCAAGTCACTTGGTCTCTCTGTGCCTCTGTTTCCCATGTTAAAATGGGCTGTTGTGAGGATTTCATGAATTAAGACCTAGAAAGCCCAAGGCCCGTGCCCAGCACTTGTAAACAGTCCCCAAGCGCTGGCTATGGACTAACACTGACGTTGGCTTCCCATGTGAGCTGAGTCCTTTATGGAACTAGATGAGGCTCATGGGAGTGAAAAATACATCCCATCGCCCAACTTCCCCCTCCTTCCTGCTGTCCTGGACCGTGAAATGGCAGCTCGGAGTTGGCATTTGGGGCCATTCATTCCACAGTGAGCTCCTGCGTCTACTTGCCAGTGTGGTCATTCTCTCCCGCCTGCCTCAGACACAGCCCCACCAGGCACGTCTAAGAGCTATTCCTGGTCCCGTCGCTGACCCGCTGCAGGTTCTCTCTGGTCCTCACGTCCCACATCTGTGAATGGGGATAACGGAAGCTACCTCCTAGGGGAGCAAGAAGGGTTCACTGGTTTCATAGGGGGCCTCTCACACATGTTCTGACTATGCCCTGCAGGAAGAAATAGTTTTCCATTATGATGCGGCCCTGAACTTATGTTTTCTGGGGCAAACCATCCCCTGGCTCTGAGCCTCAGTTTCCCCATCTTTAAAAGCACATTTAATTTTATGTTTTAATTTTTATTGATTTTTTTTTTTTAGAGAGAGAGAGAGAAACATTGATGTGAGAGAGATACATCGATTGGCTGCCTCTTGCACGCCCCCTACTGGGCATCGAGCCTGTAACCTGGGCATGTGCCCTGACCAGGAATCGAACCGGGACCTCTCAGTCCATGGCCAGGCAGTTTTCCCATCTTTAAAACGGAGAGAATAATAGTCCCACCCTCACAAAACCAAAATATAAGATTAACAAGTTTTACTGACTGAGAGAGGCACTTGAATATTTCCTAGTCTAATCTATTTCATACTTTTAAAAACGTGACATTCAACTCACTAATTTAATTTCGTGATGCATTAATGAAAAACACTGGGTTAGACAAGTGAATTGCTCCCAACGGCACCGGGCCCACAGCAAGCCGGCGGCACGGGCGCCCTAGTCTTTCTTTGTGCACCGCACGTCCCTTCAAAACCCCTTCACTGAGCCCCCACAGGTACAGGTTTCCTCTAGGGCTCCCCAGCCTGCTTTACTCACCTGGATACAGTGGCTTCTGGTCACTCCTGAGGAGAACGGTCACTGCAGAGAAGGCAGAGGTGAGGCCAGGCAGGCCGGGGCCGCAGGGGCGGGGAGGGGAGAGGTGCAGGGAGCCGCTCTCACCAATGGCCCAGGACGCTGCCCCGATGCCAGTCAGGAGCAGCAGGGTCGCCGCAGTGAGAGCTGCTACCTTGGGTCCAGAGCAATATGGCACAGTCGGACCACCTGCAACAGACAGCATGCTGGGGCGGCTGCCGGCCTGTCCGCCCCAGGGCGAGGTCTGGGCACAGGGCCAGCTGTGTCCCCGGGGCTAACATAGCAGGTCTGAGCCTATCCGGCCCAACTGGCAGGGTTGTCTGTGCCCTGCAGCGAGGACAACCAGGTGTTCAGCTCCCCAAAGGTTCCAGCTGGGAAGGGGCATGGCTGGGACAGCTGCCACCCTCCGGGCTTAACCTCCCGGGCACTTGTGGGATTTCTCCTCCCTGTGACGCCTGCTTTTGTAGCTCCTGCATCATGTCTTCCTGGACCTCCCACTTCTGTTCACTTTCCCAGAGGTTCTTGGAGCCTCTTAGGGGCTGTGACCCCTGAACTTTGCCCTCTTGGTAGCTCTCCTCTCTGCTGTTGGCATTCCTCACTGCCTCCTTGCTGTCTGCTGTTCCAGACCCCCTGTCCCTGGGGACCCCCCGAAACCAGACTTTCCCCACAGGACCTAGCTCTAAGGTCAAGTTTGCCCCTGGAGGTTAAGAACCTAAGTTTGGCAACGTGCCAGCCTCACTTAAAATTACTGGCCTTTGAGCCTCAGTTTTCTCATCTAAGTAATGGGCATCCACCTAGCACTCACCTCAAAAAATACTTTTGTTTTTGTTTTAATCCTCACCCAAGGATATTTCTCCATTTATCTTCAGATAGAGTGGGAGGGAGAGAGAGAGAGAGGGAGGGAGAGAGAGAGAAACACATTGATGTGAGAGAGACCATTCGGCTGGCTGCCTCCCACATGACCCTGACCAGGGCTGGGAACCAAACCGCAACTGAGGTATGTGCCCTTGACCGGAATCCAATCTGCGGCTCTTTGGTCTGAGGGCTGACGCTCTAACTGCTGAGCCAAACTGGCCAGGGTGAAAAATAATACCTTTAAATAATAAAGTTACTTTAAATAATAATAGCCGAACTCGTACCAGATGCTTACTGTGTGCTAAGCACTACTCTAAACGCATTAACTTATTCAGTCGTTATCTCAGTTACAATTCCCATTTTTCATACAGGGAAACTGAGGCTCGGAGGAGTCACAAGCCTGGAGTGACTCAGCCAGGAAAAGGCAGTTCTGGGTCCTGAACCCTGGGCAGATTTGGAGCTAGGGCCCAAATGTACAACTACTACGCCATGCTACCTCCCCTGCGCTGTAGGCCCTAACCACTAAGCCATGCTACCTCCCCTGTGCTGTAGGCCCTAACCACTAAGCCATGCTACCTCTCCTGCACTGTAGCCCCCAGCATATGGCCAGTTCTCAATAAATGCCTTTAAATCATTAAAGCAGTGTGGCCTGGGCCACTCCCTTCCCCTCTTGGGCCTCAGTCTTCTCATTGGTAAGATGGAGCCTTATTCATTCATCGTCTGTTGAACATCTCCCGTGTACCTGGCACCATTCTAGGCTCTGGGGACACATCCCAAACAGGATGGACGAGACGCCGGCTCTCACGGGGCTCACATTCTCATGCGTGCAAGGTGAGGGGGAGAAGTAAACAAGGAGACAAGTAGATGAACTTGATCATTTCCAGGCTGTAGCAAAGACTATGAAGAAAGTACGTCGGGGCAGCGGGTGGCTTCTGTGGGGTGCTCAGGGAGGGCCTCTCGAATAAGTGACTTTTGAGCTGAGACCTGAAGGGTGAGGCCAGTTAGGCAAAGACCTCAAGGAACAGCACAGTGGGCAGAGGGAACGGCACGGGCAAAGGCCTGGAGGCAAGAAGAAGCTTGATCTGTTGGAGGGCAAGAGAGGCCATCGATAAGGCTGAATGCATGCACTTGGGAAGGCCATGGGATCAGGCTGGGCCAGCCTGGGAGGCCTGGTGATCTGAGGAGAAGATGCATTTTATTCCCAGTGCAACAGGGTCCCTGGGGATTAAAAGCCAAGCCCTTTGCTAGGGATTTCGGGAGGAAGGAAGGAAAAAGGACCTGGCATGTGCCTCACTGCCCCTGGCATCTGCGAGGCACCAGGGCTCAGAGACCCGTTCTCTCATCCGCACCGTGGTAGTACGGCCGACGGGCACAGGGCCAGCCAGCACCCGGAACTGAGCGGGGAGTGGCTCAGGACCTCCCCGGGATGGCCATTGTGTGGGTGTCTTAAGAATCTGAGAGCCCAGCAGTTCCCGTCCAGGCATGAGAGTCCCCAAAGAGGCCCCAGGGGCCAGGCCAGCCCAGCCCCAGCTGGCAGACCTCCACATCTCAAGGGGGCCTTTCAGACCCGGTTCCCAGCTCTGTGCCCGAGCATTTTCCGGGTTCCAGAGGAAGGTCCTGGTTCCCTGTAGCCCTCAGGCTGGTCCTGGCTCCTTTGCAGCTGCGCTCGGGTATGTCCGCTAGGGCAGGAGGCACTGCCGCCCCACGACTCTCAGGGTGAGAGGAGACTCCTCCCACGCCCTGTGGTTCAGGGGACTTTGAGCAACCCCCAAACAGGTGCCTCTGGTGGGTCAGGAAGCGTCCTCGCTCTGTGAGAGAACCACTTTGCGGGATTCTATGGGAGCGATAGGGCCTCCGCGATCAGCAAGCCAGCTCCCCGCCGTCTCCCCACTTCTCCCTGCCGTCTCCCCACTTCTCCCCACTGTCTCCCCACTTCTCCCCATGGCTCTGCTCTCTGCCCCCCCCAGGGCACCTGGCTGCCCTTGTCTGCTCACAGGACAGTTCTGCCCCCACCATGTGTCTGCAAAACCCTCACAAGTGACGCTCCTGGCTCCTTGTCTCTAAGACTCCACTCAACTGATGGCTTCACGTCTCAGCCCCCCTCAGACCCAACTTCCTGAACGAAAGTCCCTTCATTTAAGTTCTGGGACACCCAGAGGCCTTTGCTTCTACTTCTCCAACAGTACCTCTCCATCTCCCGACCTGCTACTCACTCTCTGAAATCAGGTCACAGAGCGGGCCATGGCCTCCTCCCCCTCAGGCCGCCTCGCTTCTAAGTCTGCCTCTCCCACCTCTGCAGCCTCAGTTTCCCTTTTCTGTCCCGAGACAGGACCCTCCTGCAGATCAGGGTCCTGCAGCCTCTTAGATGCCTCCTCCTGGAATCCTCTAGGCCTTTCACACCCCCCAGGTCCCCTACTGGCCTCCCGGTCTCCCCATTCCCCAGGTCCCCTCTCGGAGGCCCTCATCCTCAGGACTGTCTCTCCTGCCGCAGGGGTCGCTTGGGTTTGCATTCCACCCCACCTGAGGGTCTCGGTGCTGCTGGGCACTGGACACCTCCCTTCCTTCCGCTCCACGGCCTCCTGAATGTCTCCGGTCCACCTTCTCCTTCTCTGTCCCCAGCTCCATCCAGCCCCCCGCTCAGGCTCCCCCTCTGGTCCAGCCTCTATGTGGAAGCCTGGCGGCTCTTGCCAAATATCAAATCTAACCTGTCCCTTCTTTACCCAGACCCTCCATGACTCCCCAGTGTCCCACAGCACAGAGCACATCATTATCAGACACCTGAGAGAGCTTCCAAAAAGCGACAAAAACCACAGAACGCACAAATACAAGTTAGAAAAGGGAAACAAACAATAACAGCCAGCGCCATCTAGTGGAGAGATCCAGCACTGCCAAGGCATCCGCCTGCAGCTCATCAAAAATAGTGGGACCGGCCCTGGCCCAGCTGGCACACCTCCTCACCCTCCCAGCTCCATTCCCACCGTTACCTCCAGGAACACGCGAATTATCTCCGTGCCACTGCAACCCCAGCAGCCTGTCCCCGGCCGACATTTAGCTAGGCTCTTCCCTCTGGCTGGCACACCCTACCTCCTCCTTCCTCATCCCGAGAGTCAATTCAGACAGCAACTCCTCAAGTCCGAGTGCCCAGCAGCATCGAGACCCTCGAGCTGGGCGGAACGCAAACCCGAGCAGCCCCTGCAGCAGCCATGGCTCTCAAGTCGCATGCCGACTCCTAATCCTGCCCTGCAGTTCCTTAAATCCTTGCAACTGTTCCTGGGGAAGGTATCCTTGTTATCACCACCCTGGCTTACAGGTGAGGAAAAGAGGCACAGAGAGGTGCAGTCACCTACCCTGGGTCACTTAGCAAGTAAGCACAGCACCGCAACCTTTTAGCATCTGTGTCCGGGTTTGACACACCCTCCAGCCAGGCTCCCCTCCAAGACCCGGCCTGAGCTCCCTGGGGACGCACTGGAGCCCACTCTGCCCCGGTTCTCTCTGTACCCAGACCTGCCTCTGTCCATCTGCCCAGCATACCCTGTTTTCCTCACTGGTTCATTCACCCATCAGCCCCAACCCTGGTGACTCCCATTGGTCGGCTCCAGGTGTGGGGCTCTATTGTCCACCTGTTGGGCAAGGGAGCAGGGCCTGCTCCTGAGCCACTGGGAGCCTGGCTGCCTTCTGGGCCATAGCTGAATGGTGGGGGTCTGAGCGGCTAACTGTGCCGAGACCCGAGGAGGCCCGTAATCCACACTGATCATTTCAGAGGACACCCTCAGCGCTTCCTGCATTGAAATCTCCCGCCACCGTGAGGCATGCATGAGTGCCGTCTCCATTTTATAGATGAAGAAACTGAGGCCCAGAGTGTTAGGCAGATTGCTCAGGGCCTCACAGCTAGAAAGGACCACCACCTGGGACCCTGCTAGCCCAGTTCCAGGAGGAAGAGAAGGAATCGGCCCAGCTGGCGAGGGCAGGAAGGAAAGCTGCCCTCCTCGGCCCCTCCTGCGGGCTCCCACACATGGAAGAGGTGGAGAGGTATCCAGGTGGGGGGGCCCTGGCTAGCGCCTGCCAAGAGCCCTCAAGTGCCAGCCACTCAGCAGTGGCTTCTTCCCATCATCCCGAAGTGGCTTCTCTGCTCTCTCTCCCCTCTCCATCCATCCTGCCGAGTCCAAAGTCCTCCCTCTGCTCTTTTGCCCGCAATGCCAAGAGGTAGGAGGAATGTCCGTCTGGAACTGGTGAGGTTCTCGAATCCCTGGGGTTCCGGGTCCGCTGACCTCTGTCATGACAGCTCTGGTTCACGGTGTGCATCTGACGTGCTAACACCCCCGCCGTCGTCCCTGCTCCCCACCATCTCACACAGGGAGGGGGCATTAGGACCCATGTCTGACCTGGGGGGGTGCGGGGACTGAAGCCCAGAAAAACGACGTCCCTCGCACAAGCTCACACAACAGAAAAAGTGGCAGAAGCAGATTCAAACGCAGGCCAATAAGGTGCAACTCCAGAGTCTGCGTCCTTAACCGTGACCGCCAGCCTCCCCACTGTCACCCCAAGTGGACGACAGGTCCAGGATCAGCTGAGGAATTGCTGGGCGGTGAGGGGAAACTGAGGCAAGGAGCCAGGAAGGTCATGTGGGGTAGCAGGTGGTGGCACGGCCTCACAGAAAATTTGGTTAATAGTTAATCAGGTGGAGAAGACTTCAGAGGGGGCTCCGAGGGGGCGGAGGGCTGGGGAGAGAACACAGAGGGAGGGGCGTCAGGCAGAGCCCAAGTGTGGGCTCAGGGGAAGGGGGACTCACCCTCCTTCTCCGCCATGTCACAGCCTCTTGTTAATGATTCCCGGGCTGACCTCCTGGGCCGAGGCAGGACCTGTGAGATGAACCGGGAGGCAGGACCTGGGGGAGCCCAGCCCAGCTCCAGTGCCCTCAGTCCCAGGCGCTCATCCAGGGAGGCTGAAGGACCTGGGCCCTGGCCAGAGCACGCCATGATCACGGACGCAGATTAGGCTGGGTTCAAGGATGGGGTCAGTGTCCAACCAGGGGCCAGGGGGACGCCTTGATTTGCAGGGCTGGGGGCTCCCGTGTCTAAGCCTCCGGGGGAGAGGGCTGAGGAGCTGAACTCCTAGGTGGAGCGGGGCCTGAAATCCTGGGTCCTGGGGAGAGGCCTTGGCGGCCAGGACTCCAACAGCAGGAGGTTGGAGGGGTGGCCCCCCGACTCCTAGGTCCGAGGGAGGAAGAGACCAGGCCTAATCTCTGAATCTGAAGAAGAGGGGGCTGATCCAAGGTCCTCGAAGGGAAGTCAGAGAGCCCACCCTTCAGGTCCCTAGGAGTCCCTCTACTGGGAGGTGAGCGTGAGGTTGGGTGGGAGTGAGGGGACCCCTGGCCTGGGGACTGGAACTGAGGGCACTGGTCCTTACCCTGGGGTCTGGCAGGCGGGGCGAAGCGGAGAGAGGGTGCCAGTTGCGGGTCAGTCTCCAGGCCTGGGCAGCAGCATGGTGGCCCGCAGCAGCGGTGGCCAGGAGGCAGAGGCGGCGGCGGGCGTGGGGCCTGCTAGGCCTGGCTGCCTCACCTGAGGAGGAGGGGGCTGGGCAGGAGGCGGGGAAAGGGGTGGGGAAGGGCGGGCAAAGGGATTGGCAGCGCCAGAGGCCACCTGGCTGGTGGGGCAGGGTTTGCAGGGGCTGGACCAGGCGAGCCCAGCCACCTGCCTCCCTCAGCCTGAGGGGTGGGCCCAGGTGTGCCAGTCTGAGGGGAGGTGGGAGTAGAGACCGGTTTGGTCTGGGATGCTGGTGTGGGGAGACAGAGCAAGCCGGGGTGCTTATGCAGCCTCGAGGATACGCGTATGAATCAGGGGGCGGCAGACGGAGTGCCCCCACTGCCCTGCTCCTTCTCCTTCTCCTGCCCAGCCCCTGCCCTACCCCGCTCAGGCCTAGCTCCGTCCCTGTGCACCCCTGCCCCTTCCAGCACCCCTGTCCAGCTCCTGAACACGGTAGTCCCTGTCTCTGCCCCAGTTCCAGGCCCTGCCCCAGACCCGCCCCCAGGCTCCTCCCCTGCCCCAACGCCTGCTCCAGCCTCTGCCCCTTCCCAAGTCCCCAGCGCAGCCCGGTCTGCTGCACCCGCTCCCCCTCCCCTTCCCAGCCCCCCCCCCCCAGCTGCTTTCCTACAAGTCACGGGGGCTGGTTTGCTTTGGCAGCCGCTCTGCCGCCTGCAGCAATGACCTCTGGAGCCTGAGTCCCAGATAGGGGGGAAGGGGGCTTGGCCCGGAAAGGGCTGCACTGAGCACCAGCCCAAGCCAAGTGGCCGGAAGTGTCCAGAGGCAGATACACACTGTCCCGCCAGCGGTCAAGAGTGATCCACGTCACACCCCAGGTCCAGATAAACACCCAGACACATAGGGACACCGTCAGACACCTGGCTGTGGACAGCCACATAAACACAGACCACAGCTGCTCACCCCAGCTGGGCCGTCCGGGCACAGGCAGAGCGGCCCGGTGCTGCCCGGCCCCTGATCTCATCCTCTCCTTTCATGTTCCTCTCTCTCCAACCCCCACTCCACAGAGACCCACGTGGTGGAGGAATGAGTGAAGACACAACATGGAGTCACTATAGTCAGGCTGCTAAATCTCTAAAAAGACATAGGTTGAGGTAGGGGGAAACAATTCTATTCTTGCTTTAAGTACACTTGGAACTTGGACTTTTGAATTACCAGCTGTGCATCAATACCTGGAAATATAGATAAATCCTACAGATTGCCCTCGGAAGACCTGAGGACAGAATGTTCGTGTATCCCTGACCGGTTTGGCTCAGCGGTTGGAGCGTCAGCCTGTGGTCCAGAGAGACCCGGGTTCGGTTCCCACTAAGGGCACGTACCTCGGTTGCAGTTTGTCCCCGGCCCTGGTTGGGTCGTGTGGGTGGCAGCCACTCGATGTGTCCTTCACATCGATGTTTCTCTCTCTCTCTCCCACTCTATCTGAACAACAATAAAAAAAGTGTTGGTGTATCTAGACCCCTGACACCTACTGTCCAGACCCCTGACATCCACTGTCCAGACCCCTGACATCCACTGTCCAGACCCCTGACATCTGATCACTTTCAGACAATTCAGAAGCCAAGAATGTAGAACTGATTTTTTTTTTTTCCCCTCGAGAATGTGTTTTACTATAAGAATTCTCAATTCTTCTCTCTTCCTGGGAACACTCTGGGTGTTACATAGTAGTATTTCTTGTTGGCAAACCCCAAGAACCTTGAATAAAACATTGCCATTTTTTAATTTTAACAAAGCCTCCTGATTCACGTCTGCTCGGCGGTTTGGTTGCTGCCGCTGGCCTGGAACACGAGGAGCCCACCCACGGCGCCCTGCCTCCTCTGTCCACAGCAACACGCTCCCAGCACGCGCTGCCTGCGGCTCCCTCCTACTCACCGTCCCCACTGAGCTAATAACACCCGCAATCCCACATTAATCAAGTGCTCAGTGGCTGCACCTGCTGGCCTTCAAGCAGGCGCTGAGCCTGGGACACCCACCCACCTGTTCCTTCCCCTCCTCATCCCTGAGTGTGTGGGAGGAGGCCCCACTACTGCCTGGGAAGGCAGGTCCCCAGGAACACCAAGGCTCGTGGATGTGGGGTTGGAGTGCACAGGGCAACCGGGTTCACGAGAGAGACTATGAGTCAAGTCCAAGAATCTTTATTTCATGAACAAAACTACTTGTGTAAAGAGAGGCTGTCTGCACCACTTTCTAAGTGGCCACAGTTCAAGGCTGGTGAGAGAGGGTGGAGTTGGACTGGGCAAGAGTGCATCACAGGAGGGGGTACCCCAGGTCCAGCCAGAGGAAGCAAGGGGGGGCATGTCAGTGAGGGTGGAAGTGGGTTCCAGAACCCCCTGCCCAAAACTGTCCTGGCCGGTCACGACCCTGCTGGGCAGGGAGGGGCTGGGCCCCATAGTGCATGTCTGAGCGGCCAATGTGTGCAAATCAGCAAGAAGGAGGGGTGCGGAGCCGCTGCCCCCACCTCACCGCCCCCCACCAAACAGGCAGCAGAAGCAGGGGTGGGGGCAGAGGCAGTATTGCTTAGCCATCATGCATGGCGAGGGCGAGTGGGCAGGAGGAAGAGGCTGGATTAAGGGTGTGAGCCACCTGCCCCCTCCCCCCTGGCAGCTCCGCTGGCAGGACTCTGAGGCTGTGGAGGCCCAGGAATGGCCAACCCCCATTGGGGGCAGGCTGTGCCCGGATGTTCCCCACGAGGGCTGGCTCTTCCTTGAGGCGGAGCCCAGGGCCTAAAGGTGAGGGAGAAACAGGATCAGGACCTAGGGAACTGCCACCCTCGCATGCCCACCGGCCCCTTCCCACACCCACCTCCTTACCAGGGCTATTCGGCCACCTGGACGCCCGTACAGTTCTCTTTACTTTCTGAGGTGATGGCCAGGTATTCCGAGCTGTGGGGGCAAAGGCCGGGTGGACAGTGACCCCCTCGTCAGTTTGGCACGCCACCAGGAGACTGAGGAGGGCTGTGGTCTCTGCCCCAGGAGCCCAGGGCTCCGGGGTTAGAGAAAGGAGGGGCTACGGGCTGTCCTCCTGGTGACCCACAGACATCCAGGCTGGGGGCCTGGGGTCGCGAGCCAGGCAGGAAGGGACTGGGGGCTCAGACTCCTGGGTCCTGGGGAGAAAAGACTGGGACCTGGACTCCTGTATCTTTGAGGGACAGAATATTGGGCCTGAACCCCAGGTCCTAAGAGAAGTGGGGCTGAGAGTCTGAGGGAGGAGGGGGCTGGGACCTTACCCCATCTCTGATAACAAAGCCCCTCTCTGGGACAGCTGGCAGACGGTCCCTGGGTTGCTCTCCTGCCTCTCTACCCCCCCAGCTCATGCTCCCCTCTGGGAAGTCCTGGGTTGCACCCCCCCAACTCAGCTCACGCTCCCCTCTGGGAAGTCCTGGGTTGCACCCCCCCAACTCAGCTCATGCTCCCCTCTGGGAAGTCCTGGGTTGCACCCCCCCCTCAGCTCACGCTCCCCTCTGGGAAGTCCTGGGTTGCACCCCCCCAACTCAGCTCATGCTCCCCTCTGGGAAGTCCTGGGTTGCACCCCCCCCTCAGCTCACGCTCCCCTCTGGGAAGTCCTGGGTTGCACCCCCCCAACTCAGCTCATGCTCCCCTCTGGGAAGTCCTGGGTTGCACCCCCCAACTCAGCTCATGCTCCCCTCTGGGAAGTCCTGGGTTGCACCCCCCCTCAGCTCACGCTCCCCTCTGGGAAGTCCTGGGTTGCACCCCCCCAACTCAGCTCATGCTCCCCTCTGGGAAGTCCTGGGTTGCACGCCCCCAACTCAGCTCATGCTCCCCTCTGGGAAGTCCTGGGTTGCTGCACCCCCCCAACTCAGTTCACGCTCCCCTCTGGGAAGTCCTGGGTTGCACCCCCCCAACTCAGCTCACGCTCCCCTCTGGGAAGTCCTGGGTTGCACCCCCCCAACTCAGCTCACGCTCCCCTCTGGGAAGTCCTGGGTTGCTGCACCCCCCCAACTCAGCTCATGCTCCCCTCTGGGAAGTCCTGGGTTGCACGCCCCCAACTCAGCTCATGCTCCCCTCTGGGAAGTCCTGGGTTGCACCCCCCCAACTCAGCTCACGCTCCCCTCTGGGAAGTCCTGGGTTGCACGCCCCCAACTCAGCTCACGCTCCCCTCTGGGAAGTCCTGGGTTGCTGCACCCCCCCAACTCAGCTCACGCTCCCCTCTGGGAAGTCCTGGGTTGCACGCCCCCAACTCAGCTCACGCTCCCCTCTGGGAAGTCCTGGGTTGCACGCCCCCCCCAACACCACTTACGCATTTTCTTGCGCAGCAGCCTCGGTGGCAGCGGCGATCTTCTTGTAACAGTAAACCATCTCTGCCACGAGCCATATGGTCAACACCACGATGAGCACATACATCATGATCTCGGACACAATGGACGCCATGTCTCTGTTGGCTGCAGGGGCCAGGCAGGGTTAGGCGGCAGCTGAGGCCAGGCTCCAGAAGCATGGCAGCCCGTGTTCCTCGAGCTTGTCAAGCCAGCGAGGGCAAGTGCCTCGACCTCCCTGGGCCTGTGCCACCTCCCTACGGTCAGTCGTCATCGTCACCGTGATTCTTAACCGTCAGCTGTGGTTGGGCTTCCGGACCTCACCCCGCCTCCCTGTGTAACTCGGCGCAACAGTCAGGTGGGCTGTAGGTGCCCAAGAGCTATAGCTCTGCAATCAGAAGGCTCAGGTTCAAATCCCGGCTCTGCCACTGGCCAGCTGTGTGCCTTTGGGCAGGTGACGCAACCTCTCTGGGTCTGTTTCCCCATCTGTAAAAAGTTGATCATCATCATATCTCCTTCGTGAGTGTTGCGAGAATTTAAAATGCTTTAAAAATCCTTAGAATGGTGCTTAACATATAGATGTCACTCAATACATGTTGCTATTATTAATATCAGTATTACTGTTATTATTGGGGCAGTAAAGCATAGTAGTTAAGAGCAGGGAATCTGGGGCCAGACTGCCACGGTTCAAATCCTGACCCTGCCTCTTAGTAGCTGTGTGACCTTAGGCAAGTGACTCTCCCCCTCTGGGCCTTGACTCCCCCTCGGTAAAATGGGGGTGATAACACTCATGCATTCTCACAGGGTTGCTGGGAAGAGGAAACACCAGTCAACACCCCTCCGGTGCTTGGATACGCTCACAGGCAGCACTGCCTAAGTGTTGGCTACTGGCGGCTGTTTTCCAGAAACCCTCTAGCCTTCCACCACCAGGTTCCTTTCATTGAGCCTAAATTTAAACTGTAACAGGAGCACACTTAGCCAGGGGACCAGACTGAAGGCCACTGTGGCATCTTGGGCTGGATTCCGCAGGTGTCCACTCTGTCTCCTCAGCCCCTCCCTCTGGCCAACCAGCATCTCATCTTCCCCCGCGGTGCCCACGTGGCCCTCCTCCCTGCCTGTGCGCACTTTCTGCTGCTCACCGTGCAGATGGCACGGATGCTTTCCGGGCCAGGGCGAGGGAGGGCGCAGGGTTGGACGCTTCCCCCCACTTCCCCACAGGAGGAGCTGGGACAACGTTCCACACTTCATTCATTTATTCTTCATTCATTCGTTCATTTGTTCACTCCAAAGATCTCAGGAATGTATCTCATGCAGTGAGTATGGGCCTCAGCCAAGCTCTATGCTTCGCTCTTGATCTGAGCATCTCCCTGACTCTTCAAAACAACCCCACAGGTAGAGGCGGTCCCGGTTTCCATGTCCGCTGACCTCGGGAAGCACGCGGAGTTCACTGATATACCTTCGCTACAGCTCACATCACCAGAATCCTCCACCCTGCTCCGGGACCTCCAGGCCCACACAGATTTAAGTAATTGGTACCTCCTGCTCACCCAATCTGATTAGGACCCTGACAGACATGGCTCTGTAGCCCATTTTCCAGACGAGGATACTGAGGCCCAGAGAGGGGAAGGGGGTGAGCAGGATACACAGCCAGGATTGAACTTGGAGCCAGGATTCAACCCCAACTGTGGCTGACTGCAGTGTCCGAGCTCTTTCTGCTCTGCAAAGCTCCCACAGCCAGAGAAACACTCAGTAATGGCTCTGTACAGCGAGTGTGGTCTCCATCGACCCACACAGTCTCAGAGGGAGGACCATCGCTCTCTCGCATTACCGATGAGAAACTGAGGCACAGGGGTCCCAGAGAGGCTCAGAGGCACTTTTTCTGGGGAGATGCTTGATTTCTTCAAAAACCCCAAATCTGCCCTGGCCGGTTTGGCTCAGTGGTGAGGGTGTCGGCCCGCGGACCAGGGACTAAGGGCACGTACCTCAGTTGCAGTTCATCCCCAGCCCCGGTTGGGGTCGTGTGGGTGGCAACCAGTCGATGTGTCTCTCTCACGTTGATGTTTCTCTCTCTCTCTTCCTCCCTCTCTCCCGCTCTATCTGAAGATAAATGCAAAAATGTCCTCGGGTGAGGGAAAAAAACAAAACACAAATCTCCCAAGAGCTCCCCCTGCGTGCCCCCACAGGCTGGACTGCTCACCAGCCTCAGACACTGCTTCACCTCAAGACCTTCTTCACGCATACTGGGTACATCTGAGGACAGAGTGAAGAAATCCAACGAGGTCCTGCAGTCAAGCTGCTAAATTCCTAACAGCAAGTCGGCTGAGGCAGAGGAAATGATTCTACTCCCAATTCCACCAGCCTGGGAACTTAAACGTCTGAACTCTCCAATTGTCCTGGAGATAGACGATCTATGCATCCTATAGATAACCCTCTGATTACCCCTTAAGGACTTGAACAGAATGCTTCCCTGTCCAGACCTACTGACATCCATTATTCAGACCAATGCACACCTGGAAGATTACCACCTGGGATTAATCCAGAGGCTTAGAATACAGGACTGATTTTTCTCAAGAATGCTTTTTTTTTTTACTGTAAGAACTTAGCTCTTCTTTCCTCTTCAGAACACTCTGGGTATTGTTTCCAGTTTGTGTTTCCAGTTTGCCAACACTAAGACGTTTAAATCAATCGTAATCATGTATTTCTAGCCAAAGCCTCCCGATTTATTTACGCGTGGCTGACACGTCCAGAATAGAATTAGCCCTCCTGTCCCCCTCTGCCAGCCCCACTCCGGGCAGAGGGTCCAGGTGTCTCCTGCCGCCGTCAGCACCTCTGCCAGGGCAGTGAAGGTCTCACCGCCAACACCCACCGCCCCTCCTTTAGAAATGACTCAGTTCATCCCCTGGCTGAGATGACCAGAAGGCAGCGTGGGCTGATGGGTAATGCAGAAGCTGCAGTAAGAGCGTGAACTACAATAAAAAAGAACATGGCATGGTCGATCATGCTAATGACACGATACTATCACAGGTAGTGAAAGAAATACCATCGTGTGGTGAGTAATGTTAAAAATACTGGTGGGTGCCCTGGCCGGTTTGGCTCAGCGGTTAGAGCGCCGGCCCACAGTCCAGAGAGTCCCAGGTTCGGTTCCCGCTAAGGGCACGTACCTCAGTTGCAGTTTGTCCCTGGTCCTGACTGGGGTTGTGCGGGTGGCAACCACTCGATGTGTTGCTTTCACGTCGATGTTTCTCTCTGTCTCTCTTCCTCTCTCTCCCTCCCACTCTATCTAAAACAAAAATGGAAAAATGTCCTCGGGTGAGGATAAAAATAAAAAAATAACCACATCACTTAAAAAAAAAATACTGGTGGGTGATGAATATATTATAGTATAACAAGTAACATTTTAAAATACTACGATAGGATTGATATTTTAAAATACAAGCCCTGTCCAGTTTGGCTTAGCAGTTAGAGCATCGGCCTGAGGTCCAGAGAGACCCGGGTTCGGTTCCCGCTAAGGGCATGTACCTCGGTTGCAGTTTGTCCCCGGCCCTGGTTGGGTCGTGTGGGTGGCAGCCACTCGATGTGTCCCTTTCACATCGATGTTTCTCCCTCTCTCTCTCCCTCCCGCTCTATCTGAACAAAAAATGGAAAAAAAAAAATGTCCTCGGGTGAGGATAAAAAAAAAAAAATGGAAAAAATAAATAAATAAATAAAATACTATAGTATGGTGGGTAATGATAAAAATATGATAGCATTGTCCAGCCGGTGTGGCTCAGTGTTTGAGTGTGGACCCATGCACCAAAAGGTTGCAGGTTCAGTTCCCGGTCAGGGCACATGCCCAGGTGTGGGTCCAATCCCCAGTGGGGGGCATGCAGGAAGCGGCCAATCGATGTTCTCTCTCATCAATGTTTCTCTCTGTCCGTCTCTCTCTAAAATCAATAAAGACTTTTTTTTTGTAAAGGCAATACTATAATATGGTAGATAAACAACACTTGGGTGTGGCGGGTAATGCTGAAACCGCGGTCTGTGGGAACAAGCTAAAGAGCTCTGTGAGGGATGCTGTAAGAACACAGGCTCTGGGTGGTAGTACACTGTGGTAGGTGACGTTAAAAAAGAGACCTTACTGAGTCATGGGTGTGCCTGAGCCCAAGCTTCCGCCCCGCGATGAGGACAGCAGCCTGAGCCAGGCCAAGACCACAAGACGGGAAGAACTGGGGGCCTGACAGGCTCATGGAGCCCCCCTGCACTCCTGACCCCTCTCTGAGCACTGATTCGAGACACAGGATTGACACAGATTTTAAGCCACACTCCTGGGGGGCATCTCTGTCACAGCCACTTCATTCCCCCCCCACTCAGGTGGGCGGGGGGCCCCATCTCCTATATGCATGGGTGGCCACCCACCCAGCATCGTGTCCTGCCCCGAATTCCGCTACATCACTTTGATAACAAACGTAAGGATGTTCATCGTCAGAAGCAGCCCACCGGCTCTGGCCGCCAGAAGGTGAATCACACCGAGAACAGAAACGGCAGACACACAGTGTCAGGTCCCGGCTCTGTGACCTTGGCCCTGTCATCGCACCTCCCTGAGCCTGGGCTTCCCCGTCTGGAAGACCCCCAGCCCAGAGGGACTCGGTCGGTCACACACGTCGCTGAGGCCTGTCTCGGGGGGGGGGGGGGGGAAGGACAGCGCCCGTCGCCCGTGAGGGTGCGTGTGCTGCAGGCCCCGAGCGACGTTCCTGCCACAGCTTCGGGGTGATCCAAGGTCTGGGATGTCTCCCTGACGTTCTAAGCCAATATGGGTCAAAGGGCCCTGGAAAACTCCAATTCACATCCTTCAGAAGGTGGTTCAGAGAAGGGGGGCCAAAATGATGAAACGGTTCAAAAAGTCCTTAGATCCTACTGCTCAGGGTGGCCCGGACCTGCAGCACGGGCCTTGCCTGGGAGCTTTCCAGAAAGGGACCCGGGCCCACCCAGAGCTGATGAGTCAGGATGCGCACATTAGCAAGACCCTGGAGGGCTGTGTACGCGGAAGGATTAGCGGAGCACTGCTCTAGGGGACACACTCACCTCTCTCTCTGCTGTGACACAGGGAGGCGGGGCTCAGGCGACCCCCAGCGCCCCCATGTACCCACACGCCAGCAAGCTGACACCCAGCCTGTCCCTCAGTCCTCACAACCTCCCTGGAAAACAAGAGTGTTTCAAACAACACTCTGAAAGGTAGATACCATTCCCATCCTGTTTCTTACAGGACAACCTTTCGGCTCAGAGACAGAAAGACACCTGCCAGAGGTCACACAGCACAGACAGCGGAGGTTTCCCACACAGAACTTCCACGGGAGCGGCCCGCGGCAACAGCTCCGTGAACTGAAGGGAAATGGAGGCCAAAGCTGGAGCTGGGGAGAGAGGGGCTACTCCCCCTGCTACTGTGGGCCGACGGCGGGCCCAGGAGTGCAGCCAGCCTGTCGCCTACCTGCCATCTGTCCCTCCATCTGGCTGTCAGTAGGCAGCAAGGACCAGGGCACAGGCAGGCCTGTGACTCACCTTTGTCCACCACCTCCAGGTGGATCTTTTTGACGACGGTGGTGTTGTGCTCATAGTTCTCGAAGAAGAGCAGGCGGTAGACGTGGCACTCGTAGTCGCCCGAGTGGTTGTAGGTGACATTCGTGATGAAGATGGACAGGTCCTGCAGGTCCCTGGTGCCGCGGCTGCCGTTCCACACCACACGGCCCTCAAAGCGCTCGTCCTCCTCCAGCTGCAGCACCTCATTCTCATAGCGCAGGATCTGAGGGCGGGGGGGGGGGGGGGAGGGTGTCACTACCTGGGCCCATGTCCTCTCCTAGACCTCTGTTCTGTCCCTTGCCTTGACACACAGAGGGACAGACAGACACATGGGCTCAGGCAGGGAGGGCACAGCAGGGCAAGGGTCATGCCTAGGCCTGACCCAGACCCTGAATGTGCCCCTGTCCTGAGATACACACACACACTCACACACATTCCTCATCGCACCCCCAGCCCCTATTCAGCCCACCTGGCCTTCATTCTCTATTGATTTTAGAGAGAGAGGAAAGGAGAGGGAGAGACAGAAACATCGATGAGAGAGAACATCAACTGGCCACCTCCTGCATGCCCCTCAGTGGGGATCGGGCCCACAACCTGGGCATGTGCCCTGACCGGGAATCGAACCAGCGACCTCTTGGTGCCTGGGTCGACGCTCAACCACTGAGCCACACCGGCTGGGCCTGGCCTTCATTCTCTGTCATTCTGCCCGGGCCACCAGATACATGCCTCACGCACAGACAGAGAGGCAGCCTGACCCAGCTGCTGTAGACCCTAATTCTCCAGTGGGCCCTAAAAGTGTATGATGTCTCCTCAGATGTAATTCAAAGTACTCATTGCGTAAAGGAGGTCACAAAAGTTCTGCTTCTCCTCTATGACGACCAGCCGAAACATTTTTGCTGGAACGAAATAATTCCATCGTGCCAACCACGGGCCAGGTGCCTCAACTCAATCAATCTTCACAGACTGTGAGCTAGAGACCATGACCACCCTATCTTTACAGAGGAGAAAACCGAGGCTCAGACACACTCGGTGACTTGCCCAAGGTCACCAGCTGGTCAGTGCTGGACTGTGAATCCAGGTCATCAATAACAGCACAATATTGAAAGCAAACAATCACCACCACCCAATCCTGCCACTACCCAGACACCTGCGCCGCCCCCCCCTGCCCTTCACCCCCAGGCTGGGCGCCCACACACCTTGACAAACTCCTCAGTGCCCTTCTGGCGGAAGGTCCACTCCGTGAAGGTCTCAGCGGTGGTCTCGCTGCGGCGCTTGCAGGAGATGCACAGAATTTTGAAGGTGTTCCCGTACACAGCCTCCGTCTCCGAGTCCACCTCCACACAGCCCGCCCAGGCTGAGGACACTGCAGGGACAGCAGAGCTACCCATCACCCTAGGCCAAGCCAGGCTCACGGGCTGTTGGCCCTCGGGCCCCTCGGAAACCATCTGTTTCCCCTCAGTAATGATGACGCATGGACAGAACCGGACACTGAGCCTGGCCCCGCCACATGCCGCGTGCCCTTGGCAAGTCACCATGTTCTCGGAGCCTCAGTTTTCCTCTGTGAGTGGTGAGGGAAGCAATCATCGTGGCTTCTGGAGGTTGCTGAGCAGGTTCCATAGTTAGGTAAAGTCCCAGCAGGGGGCTGGCCCACAGAAGGGCCCCCCAGTCAATAGAAGAACTGTTACTGTGCTCAGTGACTTTGAGTATGTGCTACCCAAGTACCCCTTCTTCAAAAGGCCACTTGTTTAAGGTACTGCCGCCTCTCGATGGTGGGTCTAGAATGGCAGTCACTTCCACCACTATTGCCCTGCAAAACCAGCCAGCCCCGGAGAAGGCTGGGAAAAAGCAAGGCCTCCAAAGGGGAAGTGAGCATTGGTCCAGGGCAGACCCACACTCCATTCCTACTCCCCAGACCCACAAGTTCCTGTGTCATCCACCCCCTCCCCAACTTCTCCGGCCTCTGTCCTCAGACTCTCCCCTCCCACCCGCTTCTTCAAACTCATCAAGCTCTTTCCTGCCTCAGAGCCTTTGCACCTCCACTGGATTCCAGCCCTTTGGGTCCCTCCTCCACATTCCTACCTGCCACCTCCTTCCTGGCTCCCGGAGCTCACTAATGCTGTATCTTTCCAGCTCCAGCGCTGGGTCTTTTTCTTTGCCCCAGAGCCTCTTCCTTTATTAATCCAGGGGAGTTCTTGTCCTCCTCCCCTGCTCCTCTCCCTGAGGAACTCTGTCTCTGACTCCCCCTCTTTATCTCTCCTAGGGGTCTCTCTGAAGGTCCCCACCACGTTGTGTTCTCTCTCCAGGCTCGCTCTCCGGCGCGCGCTCTCTCCACCTTTCCCTGTCCCCCTTCAAACTCCATTCCTCTCCCCATCCCTCCCCGTACGGACAGTGTCTCCATCCCTTCCTGCCTCTCTTAATTTTCTCTCTCCGCAGCTCAGATGAATTCAACTCTCCTCTCCTCTCTCTCTCTCTCTCTCTCTCTCTGTCTCTCTCTCTCTCTCAAATTCTGCATCTCTCCCGTCTCTGCCCCTTATTTCCATCTCCCCATCCTCTCGTCGGAGCACTCTGTAGTACTTTGGGTTCTTGGGCGTCCCTCGCCCCTTCCCTCTCCTGTGACCATCTCTCTCAGCCTCTCCATCTCTCTCGTCTTGGTCTCTGGGCGCCGCCTCCTCCCCCTCCGCCAGCCCCCCTGCGGCTGTGGGTGTCACATTGCAGCCTGCGGGACTCCGGGAGCAGCTGACTTCGCGTTTCCTCGCCCCCGGCTGGGCGCCCGAAGCCGAGAAGCTGTGCCAGCCGGGCCCCCGCGGGCTCAGGCCCACCCGCACCTGCACCCCTCCTCCGAAGCCCCGCGCCCGGCGCGCACAACTTCTGAAGGGACTCGCCAGGCCGGCGGATGGGTGGAAGCGGCCCTCGCCCCACTCTCCGGGGTCCCGAGCGCGAGCCCGCCGCCTGGCGTGCACCGCGGCGTCCTTCGCGGCGCGCCCCCCGCTCACTTACCCAGCGCCGCGCCGACCACGAGAGCCAGCAGTGTCCCCATGGCTGCGCTGCGCGCGCTGCGCCCCTCTCCCGGGCCGCCGGTATTAATAGCCGGGCAAGAGGCGGCGGGACCCGGCGGCGGTTAGAATGTCCCCGGGAGCGCGCGGGCGCAGCAGCTGCGGCTCTGGGACCAGCGAGGGGGGAAGGGGGGGCGCGGCCCCCCCGCTCCGGTTACCGCCTGGGGCCCAGCCCCGGGGCCCGGCGTCCGGGCATCCCCGCCGCGCGAGTGGCGGCCGCGGCTCGGGCTGCTGCGCTGGCGCGCGCAGCCGGCGCATCCACCAGATGCCCGGACCCAGGCCCCCCGGACTCGGGCGCTCGGGCACGGGCCGCGCTTCCCTGCGCACTGCAGCGGCGGCGGCGGCCCGGGAGGGGGAGGGAGCGAGAGAGGGCGGGATGAATCACCGCGGGGGGAGGGCGCGGCCGCCCAGCCTTTGCCGCAGCGGCCCGGGAGGCGCCCGCTGCACCGGCCTCTCTGGGTGGCGCACGGACCACGGCTTCTGGGCCTAGAAACATGGTCTGGGTGTCCTGCTCCTCCAGACGCTGGGGACCCCCAGCATCGGGGTCTGGGAAAGGTCACCCCCAGAATCACAAGGGAGCTTAGAGGGCAGTTTGGGGGCAGGGCTTCAGAATTCAAATTGTGGAGATCATCCTCATGGGATCCAGAAGATTTTCCTGGGACCTCCAAGTGACCTGTCCCTCAGATCCCTGACATCAGGCCTGGAGGTCACTGTGGGAACCTAAGTGGGCACCGGGAGGTGTCAGGCTAGGGCTACCTATAATACTCCAGAGGCCTCCCAAACAGGGGGATACCCTAAATCCAAACTAGAGGCTGCCTTGGGGGGTAGGGGGGTATCTTTCAGGAGGATGCCCCCTCCTTTGTCTCTGACATCATCTTCTATTCCCTCCCCCACTCCGGCTCCTGAGCTGGCTGCCCAAGTGCCTGCTGTTCCCAACACACCAAGTTCATTTCCGCCTCAGGGCCTTTGCCCTTGCTCTTCCTTCTGCCTGGACCATTCTTCCTCCGACTAACCAAAGGGCTCACGGCAGCTCCTCCTGCAGCCCTTGGCTTCCATGTCACCTTCATCAGGTCTTCTGTCCATTCTGGGGAAACTGCCTTCCGGTCCCTTACTTGACCTCCTTTACTTGTGTCATGTTTTTCCCCATAGCAGTTGTCACCAGACGTTGTATTCTTCCTTCACATTGTTTCTCTGTTTATTGCCTGTCTCTCCAACCTTGGCATATATACTCCTCCACGGTGAGGACACCATCCTCTCCACCAGTGTCTCCAGCACCTTGAACTGTGCCTGGCACCTTGTAGGTGCTCAATAAGTATTTGTCAAGTGAATACATAAATACCAGTGCTAGAGCCCTTGTGGTATGCTGAGTCCATTTCCACCTCCCTAAACATGTGCAGCAAGTTCTAGTATCCCCATTTCAGAGAGGAAATAGGCTGAGTCACTCCCTCACTTAGGGTCATGCCTCAGGAAGGTCTGGAATCCTGCCCCGTGATGGCAGGTGGCCTGTCTCATCGGTGGGTTCTGCCAAATGGAGAGGATGGGGATGGGGCTCTGGGCTGTCAGACCCTGGTGGGGGTGAGACTTCTGATGGGGGGCGGGGGGTCACTGTTCAGGTCCTGGCCACCAGTTCTGGGTGGGGTGAGGTTCCAGAAACCCACTGGCTGAGCCCTACTGGACAAGAGGAATCAGGATGTGGGGCAGAGGGACGAGGCCAGGGACACCAGACACCTTTGTGGTCTGGGCCTCTGTGCCAGCACTTACTTCCTGGGTTGTGAAATTCCCCTACAGAAAATAACCTTCCTGCTGTTCTGACAGGGGTGCTAGGCAGAGGCACAATGAGGACAGGCCTTAGGCACTGGACAGGGGCACCTCCTGACAACAGTTCCCTGAGCACCTCCTATGGGCTTGGTGCTGCTCTGTGCACTTGACTAACATGAACTCATCTAATTCTTCCTGCAAGGTGAGTATAACCATTATGCCCCCTTTATAGGTATGGGAAACTGAGGCTCAGCGTGGGTAACGTGCCATGATCACATAGCTAAAGGATAGGAGAGCCTGGCTCTGCTCTTTGCTACCTGTGGCCCATCCTGCCTCTGCCCCGAGCCATCCATGACAGATTCTCACAGCTTCACTGTGACGTCACAGGGCTGCCTTTACCCCTCAGTTACTCCGGAACCAGCACAGCACAGGGTTTGAGTGGACAGATCTCAGTTTTTCCTGGACCAGAGACTCTGCCTCTAAGCCCATTTCCTCACCAGTCAGACGGGTCCGATAGCCTCCTGTGGATGGGCTTTGTGGGGTCCTGAAGGGGGAGGACCAGGCCTACAGTCCTTGCGTCCCTGCTGAAGGGCCTCAGGCATGTGACTATTTGTCTCCATCTCATAAACCAACGTGAGAATTAAATGAACAGCAGACCATGGCCCTTAGCCTGGTATGTACTTGGTGTTCACTACATGTGTTACTTTTCTTCCTTCAGTTTTTTCTGCGATGAATGTTACTGAATACCCTATTGTACATAGCCACACTTATTAACTCCTTGCGTCCTCATAAAGCGGTTCCCCATGTGACATCCCTGGACAAGCATCACCTGGGAACTAGCTGAAAGTCCAGGCTGTCGGCCCACCCCAGAACTGAATCCCACTGCCAGTGGGTCTGGAGATCTGCCCTCCGGGAGATTCTGACATAGCGGATTGAGAACCACTCACTTCTAACAAGCTGGGAGACTGGGGTATTCTTATGCCCACTGAACAGAAGAGCAAACTAAAGCTGAGGGAGGCTGACCAGCTCCAGGTCACATGCCTGCTTGTCTCAGGGGTAGCATTTGAACCCAGGCCACCAGGCAACAGTCTGTCCTAGGAGCACCCATTGTGGACCCTAATGATGCAAAGCTTATGTAAGATGCTAGTAAATTCTAGGTCATGTCAGTGACTGTGGCCCCAGAAAACAGACAGACCCCCTTCCCTGCCACGCGGGATCTGAGGGCGACAGGAGGCTCCCTCCCGTTCCCCAGCCCCACAGGCAAACCACAGCCATTTCCAACCCTTTATTGGGGCTCTGTCAGCCCAAATAAATATAATACATTAAACCCAGAGCTGAGGGAATCGTGCACCCCAGGAGGTGCCCCCAACAACCCCAGCGGGGCAAAATAAGTTAGCGGGGGGGCCTGCCAAAGGCCATGCCATCTCCCCGGCTGGGCAGGCGACGGCGACTGGACTCGCATACGCTGGTCTAAAGTGCATCTCAGTTCTGTGGTCCCGTGTCTGTATGGCCCCTGGCTGGGCCACTGGGATGGGTGGGCAGGAGGTTCCCGGTGGTCACACCGTGCCAGCAGTGGTCACCGAGGTTCTGTGTCCATCTGTCCATCTGAGGGGATGGCTGTGTGGCCTGGCGTCCTCAGGAGAAGCTGTCGTCGGGATGTGGCTGGGAGTCGAAGGAAGGGTCCGAGATGGTGATGCCTTGATGTAGCTTCTCCAGTGAGAACTTCATCTGGGGGAAGAGGTGAGCGCTGGGGGGGTGATGTCACCCCCTCATCCTGCAGCTGAGAAACTGAGGAAGGTCCAGAGAGGCCATGCCCCCTGCCGGGGTCACCGTGCTACACGAGTGGAGCCATACTGTACCCAGGTTAACTTCTTACAGGCAGCAGATGGGAGGGGCCCGGATGGCCTGGGTTCAGGTCCGGGCTCTGCTGCTTACTGAATGACCTTGGGCAAGCCCTCTCCCTGTCCCAGGTACCTCGGCTGAAGGATGAGTCAGTAACACACCCTCTTCACCAGGTTATTTCGGGATCTGAGGGGTGACCACCTAGGACCTGGCACACAGGAGGTACTCCATGCATGTCGTTCTTACTCCCTGCGGTGCGACCTGGGGCGAGTTTGATCACCTCATCCCTCAGCATCCCTCTCTTTTTTTTGGTTAATCCTCACCCTATGATATATATATATTTTTGGGGGGGTACGTGCCCCTAGCAGGAACTGAACCTGGGGCTCTCTGGTCCATAGGCCGATGCTCCAACCGCTGAGCCAAACTAGCCAGGGCCCAAGGATATTTTTTCATTGATTTTTTTTTTTTTTTTTTTTTGATAGAGTGGGAGGGAGGGAGGGAGAGAGAGAGGGAAACAACAACGTGAGAAACATCAATCAGCTGCTTCTGGCACGCCCCATACTGGGGACTGAGCCCATAACCTGGACATGTGCTCTGACTGGGAATCAAACTGGGACCTCTCAGTCCATGGGATGACGCTCAATCCACTGAGCCACACTGGTCCGGCAAGCATCCCTATCTTTTACATGGGGGGACCAGAGCATCCCCCTCATAGGCTGGCCATGAGAAGCAGTTGGTCATTTTGGCACTAGAACAGCCCAGCTTGATCAGTGTCTGCTGTTAGCATTCATGTGAGAAGTCAACTCTGTGCACATGGCAACTGGAGAGGAAAATAATGAGAACTTAACACAGGATGGGGAGGCCCCGCCCTCCCTCGCTTTGAGGGGTGGTGTCCTCGCTTCTAACCCTTCCACCCTGTCCTGCATGGCCCTTCCCAGACTGAGCGTCGTCTCAGCATGATTCCGGGGCAGTGAGGCCCTAAGGGAAGTCTCAGCATCATGCACCATAGTGACCAGACGATTTTCATGGTCACCCACCAGCTTAGGCTCTGACACCCTTGGGCGTCCAGCCAATGCCAGCTGCGGCTTCCCACACCCGCTCCCCACATCAGGCACTCACCCCAGGCACCTGGGATCTGTGCTGACCCCCACATTTCCTGAGCACCTGCTGTGTGCCGGGCACTGGGCCCCCACCACCAGCAGCACACACACACATACACACGTGTGTACCATGACCTTGGCACTAGTCCGACGTGAGCTCCTTTATCCTCTTAATAGTCTGAGGTGATGTCAGTCACTATTCCATTACAGAAAAGGAAGTCAAGGCCCCAAGTCACTTGCACAACAATGTCACACACAGGAATTTGAACGTGGTCCTCTGAATCGATGTGCCCCTGAGCTCCAGGGGGCGTATGGGACAATCCCTTCTAGAAGTGAGAGCCCAGTATCCTTTGGAGAACTTCTCTCCCACCCTTATGTGATCCCTTCGTCACCCCAAAGGGGATGGGACTCAGGGAACACCCTCGCCCACCCTGGCCTCTGACTGGTTCAGGGCCTGTGACCTCAGCAGCCCGTGACAGTGAGACTTTCCTTTGGGTGTCGGCCTAGAGCGGCAGGTCCACCTTGGTCATGCTGTGGGAGAGGATGCCCAAAGGCAAGCCAACCCTGGGGGCAGGCAGTCAGAATATGGCAGCAGAGACCAATGCTTAGGGCCCATGAGAGGCTGGATCCAGCCATGCCTGAAGTCAGCCACCCCTGGCCTGTTCTCCCCAGGATGAGAGCCAATAAATTCCTGCTTCCATTCTGGTTTTCCCGGCAACCCTGGAAGGTGGGGGGGGCTATCAATGGCTTCCTCGTTTTAGGGAGGAGGAAACAAGCCCGGAGGCCCCTGCCGCACCTCGGGTTTGAGTGCAGGGTCCCACAGCCCCGAGCCACACCTCGTCCAGGAGCTCCACCGAGGCCCGCAGGATCTGCCTCCACTTGTGCACCTCGACGCTGTGGAACTGCTTCTGCAGGGCCAGCACCTCCGCCCACTCCGCGGCCGTCTGGGGGAACTTGCTGTGGGGGGTGGGGCTGGAGTGAAGCCTTGGCCTCCCTCGCCTGCCCAAGCTCCCGACCCGCCAGGGCACCCACTCACTCCTTGGCCAGGGCCAGACTGTGCCAGGACTCGAAGGTGTGGGCCGTCCTCTCCAGGGACCAGAGGCGGTAAAAGAGGAGCACGTTGAGGGCGATGAGGACGATGAGGCTGGGGGCAGGGGCAGAGGTCAGGAGTCAGGCGCACACACACAATCACGACTTGAAGGGACAGCACAACTCCCCCCTCTTCAGAGGAGGAAGCTAAGGCTCAGAGAGGGGGAGAGACATGCCTAGGGTCACACAGTCCATAAGCAGCAAAGTCAGGGTTCAAACCCAGCCTGCCTGGCGCCCGCACCCCTAACTTCCATGCCAAATAATCGTACTGGGAGAGCCGAGGTCTCAGAACAGAAAGGGCTGCAGCCAGGGTGAGACATGAGGGGAGGGAAGTGCAGGACACAGGACCCTACCTCACACAGATCCTGAGGAGGCAGTGGGGAGACAAAGAGGTGAGAGCCGCCCAGCTCACCCTGCCGCCCAGCCCTCCCCGACCTCCGCCCAGCAGAGCAGGCCACACAGCCTCACCGGGCGCCGCCGCGGGGGACAGGCTGCCCAGAGGCCGGGTCTGGCCCACCTGACTCTCACCCCCAGGGTCCGCTGGGACCACGGATCTCACCTCCGTTTCCTGTGTCCTGCCCCCCACACCTCCAGACCTTTGTGCACGTGGGTCTCCCTGCCTAGCCCTCTGTGGCCTCAGCTCAGCAGGCCTCTGCTTTCCCAAGAAGCCTCCCCTAACAGCCCTCCTGTCCTGCCCACAGGAAGCCTTCACTGGCCTCCCAAGGCTTCTCTACCAGGCCCTGCCCTCTGCCTGCACCTCCCCATCCGGGCCCTGTCCCCTCTGCCTGCGCCTCCCCATCCGGGCCCTGTCCCCTCTGCCTGCGCCTCCCCAACCCGGCCCTGTCCCCTCTGCCTGCGCCTCCCCATCCGGGCCCTGTACTCTGCCTGCGCCTCCCCAACCCGGCCCTGTCCCCCTGCCTGCGCCTCCCCATCCGGGCCCTGTCCCCTCTGCCTGCGCCTCCCCATCCGGGCCCTGTCCCCTCTGCCTGCGCCTCCCATCCGGGCCCTGTCCCCTCTGCCTGCGCCTCCCCATCCGGGCCCTGTCCCCTCTGCCTGCGCCTCCCCATCCGGGCCCTGTCCCCTCTGCCTGCGCCTCCCCATCCGGGCCCTGTCCCCTCTGCCTGCGCCTCCCCATCCGGGCCCTGTCCCCTCTGCCTGCGCCTCCCCAACCCGGCCCTGTCCCCCTGCCTGCACCTCCCCATCCGGGCCCTGTCCCCTATCACTTTGGTCATGTGCCAGGACTGTCTGCCCTCAGATCTGTTTGTCACTACTGTGTCCCCAGCATCACCCAGTTTAGGATTAGGTACAGAAAACATGAATGAAATGTTTAAGTATAATTGCTGCTTTTGCATACCGCTCCTGGTTCACCAAATTTCGCCTCGTTTGGGTACCTGCTCCTCCAGGAAGCCCTCCCGGCCTGGGTGAGAGCAGGTCTCTCTAACCTCCCAGGCCCAGAGCTCCCCCTCCAGCAGGAAGACTTCCCCACGATGAACAGAGCAGTACACAGTGCACGGGCTCTGCTGGGCGCACCTCGAACACCCGCTCCTTCCGTCCTTGCTCCGAGGTAAGCCCACACTCCCACTTAAGCTGAGGCCCGAGAGGTCAAGCACTTGCCCAAGGTCACACAGCTAAGCTGCAGATCCAGGCCTGTCTGACCCTGAGCGCGGCCTCCGTACTCACACAACGCTGATGAGCACCAGGGCGCTGGGGATGCCCGTCCCGGGGCCCTGGTCCACCGGCGGTTCTGAGAAGCGGGAGCTGAGGGAGCCTGCGAGAACATCTTGGAGTCAGAGAGACGCACCAGCCCACCCCACCTGGGCCCGCTCCTCTGCCTGCCCTGCCCAGGCCTGCCCAACGCACCCGAGGTGTGCAGGCCAGCCCGGGCGCAGGGGTCAGGGTCCGGGTGCTGGGGTCCATCACCGTGACCCCTCCAGCTCAGAGGCCGCTTCCGCCTCCGCAGGCCTGACAGCAGTCCCCGGGCGTCCTTGCCGCCTTCCTCCAGGGACAGCTTCTCGGCCTTGGCAAGCTCTCGCTCTGCGGACACGAGAGAGGGCTCTGCAGGCCTGAGCTCAGCCGCGCCACCACCCCGTCCTGCCTTGGCCGACTCCGTCCCTACCCAGGTGGTGGAAATAATCCTCGATGCCGCTCCAGGAGTTCTTCTCAATGAGAGACTTCACCAGGCTCCAGGGCTGCTTCCGGTAGCGGATCTCAGAGGACACTCTGGGGTTGGGGGAACGGGATAAAGGAGTTGGGGTCTGACTCCAGCCTTGCTGCCCCATTCCCAGGGGTGCTCTCACCCCTAATTCAGAGAGGGCCCGGTGTACCCACAGACAAAACAATCGCATCCCCCCACCCACCCCCGGCTTCCCTGTGATACCCGCTCACCCAAGTGGCGGTCAGTCAGCTAGCCCCTCTCTGCCCACCCCCACTGCCCTGGCAAGTCTCCCGTCCGTAAGTCTGCCTCAGCACCGCCCACCCGGCCTGGCGGCTTGACACACACTTCAGCCCCGAACCCCTTCCTCCTCGCTGCTGCATGCAACTCCATCCACGTGGGGGTCAAAGGTAGCTCGGCATGTCCCCCATCCCGGCCAATGGCAGTTCCACCCTTAGAGGTTCAGGCCGACACCTCTGGGTGTTCCTGGCCCCCAGGGACCAACACTTCTGCTTGCCTGCCGGGGTGGCAGCCAGCATTCTGCTGCGGGCTTTGAGCGGGGAGTGGGGTGGAGGCAGCTCTCACCGGAGGCGGGCCTTGTTCCGCGCAAGGCCCAGGACGCAGTAGCGGTGGGCAGTGTAGAAGTAGTCCTGGTACGGGATGCCCTGCGTCAGCACCTCGGAGTCCACCACGCAGCCCCCCGCCTGCGGGCCACGCCGAAACAGCGTCTGCAGGGACAAGGGAGGGAGTCAGGGCCGCCCCACCGGGCCGCCCCCCCCGGCCGGCCACTGCCTGGCTCACCTGTGTCTCTACCACAGAGGCGCTCTTGGGACCCAGCGGGTTGCTGATGGGAATGGTGTAGGTCAGCACTCGGCGCTGACGGCACTTGCTGTCCCCACTCCAAGGGCTCAAGGTCACGTCTGGGCAGGGAAGAGCAGAATCAGACCATTCCCCAGCCCTCTGCCCTCAGGCTGTAGACCCTGCCCCAAACCTGCCCTTTCTCCATGTCCCCACCTTCCTTGGGGACACCTTTTAGATGTTGATGACAGCCAGAACCTTTCCCCCTCCCTACACTTCTCACCTCTCTTGGGGACATCTCATCCCTTTCTGCAGCCTCAGTTTCCCTCTCTGTACTCGTCCTGGCTTCCCCCTTGAGCCTCAGACCAGGATCCTGTGAGCTCCTGAACACTTTGCCCTGAAAGTCCCTGGCCCCGCACACCCACTGGCCTCCGTCTCTCTTCAAACCTGCCACCCTCCGGGCCCTATCCCAGGGTAGGCAACTGTCCTCCAGGCTCCCCCAGAGACAGCTTAGGATTAGGATTAGGTACAGAAAACCTAACAGCCCTCCTGTCCTGCCCAGCAGAGCAGGCCACACAGCCTCACCGGGTGCCACCGCGGGGGACAGGCTGCCCAGAGGCCGGGTCTGGCCCATCTGACTCTCACCCCCAGGGTCCGCTGGGACCACAGATCTCACCTCCGTTTCCTGTGTCCTGCCCCCCACACCTCCAGACCTTTGTGCACGTGGGTCTCCCTGCCTAGCCAGGGAGCCCCGGGCCTGGACACCCCTCCCCTGCCGGCTCCTCCGCGGGTCCCGTGGTCCACCCTTCCACTCCACCTGCAGCTGTGGCGTTCCTTGTCCACAGCTGGCCGCACGGGACCAGCTCAAGGGGTTTCCCACGTGCCTGCCCCCAGCCTTGGGGCCCACCTCCTCCCCTTTCCCTGGAAGACTGCTCCTTCAGGCCTTAGTTTCAATTTCACATCGTCCAGCAGCCTTTCCTGATACCTCAGGTCACAGCTACCCCTGACACACCTCATTCTCACTAGATTCTGGGTCACCTGTCCTGGTCTCTGCACATGGGCACTAAATGTAAGGTCATTACGTTGTATTTATGGAATGTGTGCTACAGGCTACTGTTCTAGGAACTTTTGTGGGTTTTTTTTCTTCATTGATTTTAGAGAGAGAGGAAGGGAGAGGGAGAGAGAGAGAGGGAAACATCAATGAGAGAGAAATTGACTGGCCGCCTCCTGCATGCCCCCCACTGGGGATTGGCCCACAACCTGGGCATGTGTCCTGACCAGGAATCGAACCAGTGACCTCTTGGTTCATGGGTCGACGCTCAACCACTGAACCACACTGGCCGGGCCTAGATACTTTTCTAGTATTAACTCATGTCACTCAGTTCTCCTGAGACCCTGATGAGGCGGGTACTGTCATCATACCTCTATCATGTGGAAGAAACTGAGGCACAGAGAGGCTGAACCCTGCTGGTCAAGAGGCAGACCACTCTGGCCTCACCTCCCCTGCACACAGCGCCCTCCCGGCCGGTGCCCCCCACCTCCCCCCCATGCCCGGGAAACCGCAGCTCCCACCTGTGAACTTGCACTGCTCCAGGAAGCTCTGCAGGAAGGGCGAGTCCGAGAAGAGCATCTGCTGGAGCCGCTCGGCGCCCACGTGGAAGACGGAGTTGATGAGGAGACGGCCGGAGAGGTCAGGAAGCAGGGCAGCCAGGTCCGCTGGGCACACAGAGGGGCAGCTGCTGAGGCCCCTGCTCCTCCCTTCCTCAGAGCGGTTCCCCGGTTTCTCCCTGGTGACCACTCCTCCCCACTCCTGGCCTTGTGAGGTAGATGGGCAGTCCTAGCCTCCAGAGTGGACACTGTGACACAGTACACAACTCGGCCCCCTGTGCCACCAGGGTGACTTTAGGGTGGCGTAGGCCTCAGGCCCAAATAATCAGAGCCACCATGACTGGTTCAAGGGGGAGTGACCACCCAGGCCCAGCCAACTGCATTCCCAGTGATCACAGCTCACTGGCCTGTGGCTCTTGGCCACAGTGATTGGTTCAGGGGTGTGTGTGACCCTAGGCCAGTAACTGGCTCAGAGGGGTGTGTGTGACCCAGGCAGCCACTGGGATCCTTTCGGAAGCTGGCTCATTCTCCACTCAGCCAGCCCTGGGGCCTTCAGCACAGCCCCTGGAAAAGCACCCTTCTCCCGGCTAGGCCTGCCTGGAGCAGGGCAGGGGGCCCCCTGCTTCCACGAGAGAACCTTCCTGAGAACACCTTGGCACAGAGAAAGGGGAATGACGATGCTGGAAATAGTGATCATCAATACTCACTAACCGGCCCAAGCACTTCACAAGTATTAGCTCATTTAATTCTCTTAACAATTCTATGGCGTGGACATTACTACTGCTAATCCCATTTGTCAGCGGAGAGGCTCAGAGGTTAAATAACTCGCCCAGGTTACGTACCTAGGAACCACGGTGGCCAGAATTTGAACCCTAGCCATCTGGCCTCGGTCGGTGCTCCTCTCCACCCTGCCCTGCTACCTTTAAAACAGAGCTCAGGACAGACAGCTGTCCAGCACCATCTGAATGCCTTACCTGCCCACTCCCTGGGTTTTTAGTCTGCTAAGCTAACCAACCCCTTGCTGAAGCCACTCGGAGTGAGGCCTGTCACGTGCCACTGAAGCCCGCGATCCGGGCCACCTGCCTCACCTTCCTCCCCCGTGGACGAGGAGGAGTTGCTCGTGTCCGTCAACAGCTCCTCGTTGGGCAGCAGGTCCAGGGGGCCCAGGGAAGTGGGCCCCTCGGGTGGGGTGGGCTCGGCGCTGGGAGGTTCAGCCACCAGAGTCACTGTCTGGCTGGAAGATGCGTCTGGCTGTCTGTCTGTCTGCTCCTCCTTGTCCTCTTCTGCCTGCAGATAATGGCGTAATCCAGCCTTGTCCCACCTCCACCCCAGCCTCGGGGCCCCCTGAGGGCCCGCAGCGGCCACAGGAATTCCCAGCGCTCACAGACGTGAGAAAGCCGACGCAGGGACGTCACAGTACATGAAGGGCTTCCAGCTGAGCTCCAAGAGGCCCTGGGGCCATCCAGACGAGGGCTTCTCTCAGCCCCTTCTGGGCTTGTCTTGGATGCCTAGGCCACACGCCTTCTTATGCCTGTCCTATCCATCTGTCTGTCCTGTCCACGCCTTACCGTGTCCTACCTCATCCACCCATTCCTCTCTTGCCTCTTCCGTCTCTCGCTCTTTCCATCTGTCTTCTCCCCTTTCCCTGTCTCTCCCATGCCCTACCTGTCCCTGTTTTCCTTGCCCATTTCCCTAGCTCCATCCTACCCCTCCATCTATTCCCTCTCTTACCCCTCCATCCACCTCCCCTGACCATCCCCTCCCGGTACACCCCCCCGAATCTGTCCCTCTCCCCGACACCCCCTCTAGCCTTCCTCTGCCTCTTCCCCTCAGCACCCTCCTCTCTCCTCCGCCCTCCTGCTCACCCCATGGTCTGCATCGCTGCTGGCTCGGGAAAGGTTGGGGGTGATGCGGCCACGGCGCGAACCCACTGGGCTGGGCTCCTGGCTGTGGTCGGCTACCCCTGAGGGAGTGATGTCACTCAGGGCAATCACATCTCCTACGTCCTTGGGGCTCCTGCAAGGAAAGGGAGGGTGTGGGATCACTGTTTCCTTGAGACCCCAAACACCCTCCTCCGTCCACCCCGGAGTCCAGGAGCTCTGGACACAGCCCCTCTCGTCTCCCCAACCCTGGGAACCAACTGTCAACCTCTGACTCACCCCAGTCCGTTCAGCTGCAAGGGGCAGACATAGTCCTCATCCTCGCTGGTGAGGCCCAGCTCTGAGCCGTAGCACTGGTGCACCAGGTCCCAGAGCTCTCGGGGACTCAGCGTCTGGCAGACAGGACGTGGGCGGGTTGGCCTCCACCTCACCCGGGCCAGAGCCCCTACCCCCCTACCAGCCTCAGCTCTCCCAGTGCCCACAGGGCAGCACGGTCCTGGCCCAGATCCCACACCCCAGGACAGCCCGGTGGGGGGAGCCCGTACGCTCATCAGGTTGTCACAATACTCAACACAGCTACGGGTTAACGGTCCCAGTATTACAGAGAAGAACCCGAGGCCCAGGGAGAAGCCATGTGCACAAGGTCACACAAGTGGTGCTCAGGGATTCACACCCAGCCGGCTCCAGAACCTCCCTCCTACCCCTCATGGTCCCCACCCATTTCTCCAGTGTCCTCCGAAGCCTTGTGCTCTCAGCCACCCGCGGCCAGAAGGGGAGACGACAGTACCGACGACAGCAGGACGACAGCAGCACACACTCACTGAGCCGTCACCGTCACCGTCACCATAGCTGCTAGGCATTTCCCTAATCCCTTCACACGAGCTAACTTCCTCCTCCCCTTTCCCTGGAAGACTGCTCCTTCAGGCCTTAGTTTCAATTTCACATCCGTCCAGCAGCCTTTCCTGATACCTCTCAGGTCACAGCTACCCCTCTGACACACCTCATCCTCACTAGATTCTGGGTCACCTGTCCTGGTCTCTGCACATGGGCACTAAATGTAAGGTCATTATGTTGTATTTATGGAATGTGTGCTACAGGCTACTGTTCTAGGCACTTTTTTTCCCTTCAATATTGATTTTAGAGAGGAAGGAAGGGAGAGGGAGAGAGAGAGAGACACTGATGAGAGAGAACATTGACTGACCGCCTCCTGCATGCCCCCCACTGGGGATTTGGCCCACAACCTGGGCATGTGCCCTGACTGGGAATCGAACCGGTGACCTCTTAGTGCATGAGTCTTTAAAACAATGCCGTTCGATCGGTGCTTTTTTTTTTTTATCCTCACCTGAGGACACTTTTCCATTTTTCTGTTCAGATAGAGTGGGAGGGCCCTGGCCGGTTTGGCTCAGCGGTTAGAGCGTCAGCCTACGGTCCACAGAGACCGGGGTTCGGTTCCCGCTAAGGGCATGTACCTTGGCTGCAGTTTGTCCCCGGCCCTGGTTGGGTCGTGTGGGTGGTGGCCACTCGATGTGTCCCTTTCACATCGATGTTTCTCTCTCTTCCTCTCTCTCCTTCCTGCTCTGAGTAAAAATTGGAAAAATGTCCTCGGGTGAGGATAAAAAACAAAAAAAACAAAAAAAGAGTGGGAGGGAGAGAGAAGAGGAGAGAGAGAAACATCGATGTGAAAGGACACATCGAGTGGCTGCCACCCGCACAACCAACCAGGGCCAGGGCCAAACTGTAACCGAGGTACACGCCCTCAGCGGGAATCGAACCCGGGTCTCTCTGGACCGCAGGCTGTTGCTCTACCCACTGAGCAAAACTGGCCAGGGGACCGATCGGTGCTCTTATCATTTTAATACAATAACACTGAGGCACAGAGGTGCCCGAGTGGCAGTGCCAAGTTGGGATCCCAGGGGCTGGTCTAGCACCTGTAACTAACCACTGGACTACCCTGCCTCACACGAGATGACACTGCCGAGCACTTATTCTGAGCCCAACTCTGGCTGCTATGAAGTAGGGACAGTCCCCCTCAAACCAATGGGGTTCAGTGATTTACCAGGTCACTCAGCTCCTCGGTGATGGGGCTGGAACTCTAACCCTGGCAATCTGGCTTCATGGACTAAGCTTTGAACACGGACGCTTCGCCTGAGCTGTGCCCACGCTCCTCTGGCCCCTGACGCCCACAGCTGGAGCAGCCCCAGAGGACAGGACGTGAACACTGCTGGAGCAGCGGGCCTGGCCCTCTGAGGGGCTCCAGCCCACCAGCAGCAGACAGGGAGCCATACCAACCCAACATCAGCCACCCTCCCTCCCTGCCAGCAGTCCTCTGATTTGTTTGGGGTGGAAAACTTCTCCAGCCAATTTGTCTTTCCTTTGCCACAAACCCAGCTTCCTTTGCAACAGCTGAAGGCAGTCATGTGACCCAGTTCCAGTCAAAGAAATACAAAGGGAAATCTGCTAAAGGAGGCTTTTCCTCCCTAATACAGGAAATTCTACTTCCTATCCACCCTCCCCTCCTTCATGGTTGGGACACTTATACGAGGGCATGAGGTCTGACGCTATAGCAGCCACTTTGTAACCATGAGGCAGCAAGCATGTGAAGAAAACATTCATCTGCAGAGGATGAGAGTGTGGAAAAATGGACAAGAGCTTGGAACCCTGATAACACAGGGAAGCCTTCAAACCCACCCTGGACCACCTGCCTCCAGCCTCTTACATGAGCATCAGTGGGACCCAGTGGTCGAGTGGAGTCCAGAACCTGACTGCGATGGGTCAGAAACCGGCTCGATCACATAGAAGCCCATGTGAGCAGGGGCAAAACTATCCTTCTGTGCCTCATTGGTGAGATAAAGATAACCACCATACTGCCTCATAGGCTGGTTGGGAGGACTAAATGAGTTAATTCATGTAATGCTCACATCAGTGCATGGCACTGGGTAGCACCGTAAGTGTTAGCTAATATCACTGAAGGAATTAATTCCGTATCTGCTTAAACCATTGGTTGGCATTTCAGTCACTTACAGCCAAATGTATCCTACGTAAACCTACGTGATCACAGTGGGCATTCCAGGAGAGCCCGCTCGGAGCTAAACATGATTCAAGCCCGGCCGGTGTGGCTCCGTGGTTGAGCATGGACCCATGCACCAAGAGGTCGCCGGTTCGATTCCCAGTCAGGGCACATGCCCAGGTTGTGAGCCCAATCCCCACTGGGGGGCATGCAGGAGGTGGCCAATCAATGTTCTCTTTCATCTATGTATCTATCTTTCTCTCCCTCTCCCTTCCTCTCTCTCTAAATATCAATAAAGAAAAAAAATGTAAAAAAAACATGATTCAAAATTAAGATTTGGGATTTAAGAAAGATAATATAGTGCCAATAATAATAACCGTATTATAGTAAGTATCCAGTGCAGTGTATGCCAGAGGTTATCAAAGCACAGTCCAAAGATTTCTGGGGGTCCCCTAGGCCCTTTCAGGGGGTCCATGAGGTCAAGACCATTTTTATAAGTATGATAAGCATTACTAGTAGTATAAGACGCTACTTTTCTTTTCACTTTGACTCTCCCATGAGTACACAGTGGTTCTCCAGAGGCTGTATGACAGGGGAGGCTGTTATTTTTCTGGTGGCTAATGAAATACGTGCTTGTGTATCCTTGTGCTTAAAAATTTCCCCGTTTCAATTTCTAATATAGTAAATATCAGTCGATATAACCCACTTACACAAATGCTCTTTGGAGTCTACAGTTACTTTAAGGAGTGTACAGAGTTCCCGAAACCCTAACATTTGAGAATCACGGGTAGATTCTATATTGGGTACTATAACTTTATACTGATCACATCTAGGATTTACCCCAGTCATGCCCATTAATAACGTTTTGTCCTGAAACACATGTAGTGTCATAGTGTGACAGAGACATGCATGACCATTAACATTTAAATTAATTACACTGAAATTAAACACATAAGTCTTCAATCACACTAGCTACTTTTTTTTTTTTTTAATCCTCACCCGAGGACATTTTTCTATTTTTTGCACAGATAGAGTGGGAGGGAGAGAGAGGAAGGGAGAGAGAGAGAGAGAAACATCGACGTGAAGGGACACATCGAGTGGCTGCCACCCGCACGACCAACCAGGGCCGGGGACAAACTGCAACCGAGGTACGTGCCCTTAGCGGGAACCGAACCCGGGTCTCTCTGTACCGCAGACCGACGCTTTAACCGCTGAGCCAAACCGGCCAGGGCCACACTAGCTACTTTTTAACAGTCCCATAGGCACACGTGGCCAGTGGCTACCGTCCTGGACAGCAGGGACAGAGAGCACGTCCCTCACAGCACCCAGTTCCGTGACACCGTGCTGATACACAAGATAATAACCATGTTGTTAGCTCAGACCAGATCTCGATGCCACGTATACCAAACGTTCTGGTGAATAAGGGGCCGTGGGTACACATTTCTAGTGGGCAGGGTCCGCTGCTAGAGCCCATTGCCCCTCACAGGGCCTGCGGAGGAGCTGCCGATATGTTGGACCAGATCCTCAAGAAGAGCTGGGCGGCCCTGCAGCTCTGCACCCCTGGCCCACCCCGAGGCCCCTGCCCAGGCCTCATCCGCGCCCACCTTTTCAAGCAGCGCATTCTGCCAGAGGCGGAAGATGAGCAGGAAGCAGCGGTCCCGGGCTCCGAAGGAGGTGAAGAAATGCTGCAGGAGAGAGACGGGGTGTGGGAGAGACACGGACGGACAGGGGGGAGCTCCATCCCCATCCAGCTCTGTTCCTGATCTCCATCCTGATGCACATCCATTCACTCCTTCCTTCATTCATTCCAGTGTTTATCCTGTGCCAACCTGGCACTGGACACTGTAGTCACAGTGATGAGGACATGGCCCCTGGGCCTATCCCCTGGCCTTGTCCCCAGAGCTCACAGTCCAAGGTGTGTTTCTGTGTGAGTGTGTCCCCGTCTCCCTTCCTGTCTGGGCACTGGTATGAGGCAGCCATCTGGGGACCACAAGGCAGTATCATGAAGACAGAATGGAGTGTCAGGGAAGGCTTCCCAGGAGAGGGGACACTGAGCCGTAGATATGTGGGAGGAAGGCTTTTACTCCTAATCCTGTCTCAGAGCCACTGTGTGAGGGGACGGACTTCAGGGACGAGAAAGCAAGAGGCTGGTGCCGAGATCCAGGTCACAGATGATGGGAGCCGGAGCCAGGGCAGGGGCATGGAGAACAAAGAGAAAGCCACAGACTGAGCGCCTTGGGGGGGGAGAAGGGAGAGGCTGGCCGAGATCCGGGACCACACGGCCTTGTCAGCAGGCCCTCGCACTCACCTTCTCGCTCTCTGTGCAGATCTGGATGGCATTGGGGATCAGCTTGGCTGTCTTTTCCTTCTTGAGACACGTCACTTCCTTCAACTGGATGGAAATCTAAGACGGACAGGCGGGTCAGGAGGGGCCAGAGCCCTGCCTGCCCCAAGCCCCTTCTCACCCCAGGTCGGCTCACTGTCGTCTCCCAGCGGAAGATGTTGCTGTAGAAGCAGATCCAGTTCTCGGAGAGATACAGGCGGCCCTGGAGGAGGATCTCGCGCTGCAAGGCACAGGAGTAATCTGAGGCGGCCAGGGGAGAGACGGCAGACACCTGTGTCACATGGCTGGCCTGGCCGGCACCCAGGCGGGGAGGGTCGAGAGGGCAGAGCTGGAGCTCAGGGTCGGGTCCAGGCCTGGGTGGGCATCAAGACTCACCCACAATGAGGCGTTCGGCTTCGGGGAGTTTGCTGAACAGTTTCCGGAAGTCTTCGTTCCGCTGTTTGTACGTGGGGCTCAGCATCTGGGGAAAGTCAGGGAGGTGTGAATCCAGATGGGGTTCATACCCTAATTCTGCCCCACTACACTCCCAGAAGCAACTCAGTCTCCTCTGCCCCAGCCACACAGGCTGTCCGAGGCTTCAAGTCTAGCTCACTCTCGTTTCCACTGCCAGCAACGCAACAGTAGCCACAATGAGAACTCCCCTTCACTGATTTCTACATGAGCCAGGCTCCACGTCACAGACCCACCAGCATCACCGACTCTTAGTGAAAGTTCCCTTCAGCTGTGCAAGGTTGGGACTGTTTCTCGAGAGAGGCCCAGAGAGGTTCAGCAACTCACTCAAGGTCACACAGCACATAAGTAGCAACAGAGGTGTGACCTGAGATCTGCTGACCCCAGCACCCACTTCTTGACTGCTGTCCCCTTCCTCCCACCCCTCCAGCAAGTCCCCTGCCCGACACTTACACTGTACCAGCTCTGCATCTTCTGCAAGAGAAAGGAGTGCAGTCAGAACAAGCCCCTGCTTCCCCCACCTTCCACCCTCGCCCCACCCTGCCTGGGCCTGTACCAACCTTGCTATTGCGAATGAAGTTCCGGCTGCCCAGGCTCTGGGTGCTGGGTGTCCCGGGCACCCCACCCTTCTCTGAGGAGCTATCTGACCCCTTCTCCACCATGGTGCCTGGTTCTGGCTCAGGTGGGGGTCGGCTTGGGGGCAAGAGCTGCAGCCGCTTCCGGAGAGATGGGGAGCTGCTTGGTGTGCTCCGGCCAGAGTGGGGGGTGGTACTAGGGGTAGGAGGAGGAAGAGGAGGAAAAACCAGCTGGGGTGTGGAGACAGGCATCTTTTGGGAGGCCTCAGTCCACTGATCCCCACATATCCATTCAACCCCACTTCCCAGCAGCAGGTTCCCTTCCTCTGCACCTCGCTTACTTCCTCTGCACCTCGCTTACTTCCTGTGACCCAGGCATAAGAAATACATGTCCTCATCTGGTTGTCGGGTAGGTTCAACAAATCAACACATGTACAGTGCTTCTAACAGAGCCTGGCACACAGTGAACTCAATACACCTGCTGTTTTCTGAGTTAACATATTAGTCATTTGTACAATAACTACTTACTGGGCAGCCCCTTCTCCTCAGTTGCTTGAGCTAAAAACCTAAGCATCTTATTTTCTTTCTTGCCCCCCCTCATTCTGATCTGTTAGCAAGTCCCACCTCCAAAATCTATTTCCATTATATACCACTTCCCCTGCTCCAGCCTCCTGCACACCAGTAGCCCCTACCATCTGCTCCCCACATGCAGCCGGAGTGGGCCTATGAACCCAGGTGAGGTCAGGTCAGGAACCCCTGGCTGAGTCCTCACCAGGCTGCACCTCCATTCAGCTAAAAGCAAAGTCCTTACCTTGGCACCCGAGGCCCTGGCGTGGTCCCTGTCACTCCCTCCACGCCAGCCTCCTTTTGTCCCTTAAGCCCACCAAGTGCGTGTCTGCGTCAAGGCCTCTGCCCTTCCATTCCCTGTGCCTGAGCATCCTTCCGCAGCCCCAGCATACGCCGCTGTCTTATTTCACTCAAACGCTCTTTTCCAGGGGCCCAGCCTGAAGCGGCCCCCGGCCCCACTCACACTATCTCAACTCATCCTCGTCACGTATTCGGTTTGTTCACTGTTTGGCCCAGACTGTGAACTTCAGGAGGGCCTAGTTGCCACTGTGTCCCCAGCACCCAAAACTGTAGCTGGCACACAGTGAACTCTGAGTACACGTTGGTGGCTCCATGAATAATCCGTGTGCTGCCTAGAGCTGGGAGCGGCAGAGACCACCAGATGTGGTTCCGCCTCAGAGGATCGGCCTGCCGCTGCGGGGCAGCCCCAGAACAAGCAGAACCCGCAGGCGTGGAGACACAAAGTGTCACAGGGCTGGGGGTCAGTCAGAGAACTTCAAAGGGACACTCGTGTTGACTTTGTGTCAGGACCTAACAACAAGGCGTGTGATGAACTACTGTTCCTCACTCAACGCTGTGCATTTGATACTCTCACCAACCCACTTCACAGAGGAAGAAACTGAGGCCCAAAGTAGCAAACTGCTTGTCCACTGTTTAATTCAGAGCAGGATTCCAACATGGGGGACTCAGTCTCCCCTCAGGAGGAGGTGGGAGTTCCTCAACCACCCGGGGCTCATCAAACTTCTCTCCCTTGCCTCCAAGGTTTAGCACATGCTCTTCCCTTCATCCAGACTGTCCTTTCTTTTTTTCTTTTTATTGATTTTAGAGAGAGATGAAGGGAGAGAAAGATGGAAACATCGACTGGCCGCCCCCTACATGCCCCTCACTGGGGATCGGGCCCACAACCTGGGCATGTGCCCTGACCAGGAATTGAACCGGCAACCTCTTGGTGCATGGGTCGATGCTCAATCACTGAGCCACAATGGCAGACATCTTTTTTTATCCTCACCTGAGGGCACTTTTGCATTCATCTTCAGATAGAGCGAGAGGGAGAGAGGAAGAGAGAGAGAGAGAGAGAGAGAGAGAAACATCGATGTGAGAGAGATACATCGACTGGCTGTCACCCACACGACCCCACCCAGAGGGACAAACTGCAACCGAGGTACGTGAGTTAGCGGGAACCGAACCCAGGTTTCTCTGGACCGCAGGCCAACACTCTAACCGCTGAGCCAAACCAGCCAGGGTTGTCCTTTCTCTTCTTTTCCTGGCAAATTCTTATGCATCCTTTGGGATTCTCGCTCCACACCTCCTCCCTCCTGGACACTGTCCCCCTTCGGTGAGTCCCCACAGCTCCTATCCCAGCTCTAACCACTCTGCCCTGAGCACTCTGTGCTGTCACTGTTTAATGACAACTCCATTCCCCCCGAGATCTGTAAGTTCCTTGTTGTCTTGGTCACTGCTCGGTCTCCAGTATTGCTCAAGACAGGCACCAGGGTAGGCATTCATGTCATACTTGTGAAATGAATTTGTGGAAATAAACGAACTAGATGGCCACCTGGGCCACCACCACTCCTCCTAGACTCCACCTGCTCCCCAGTTCTTCCTGCTCCACCCGTCCCGCACATGCAGCCAGGCAGAGCCTGTGACCCCGTCAGGTCAGGGCCCTCCTGCTAGGCCCTCCCCTGGCGCATCCACTCCAGCTAGAGGCCCAGGGCTGGATGCTCTCGTGCCCCCTCCCTCCCTCTTTCCCAGCTCCGGCATTGACCGTTCCCTTTGCCCAAATGCCCTTCCTCCCATGACTGCAGGGCTCCCTCACCTCCTTCAGGTCCCTGCTCAGTGAGACACGTCTCCAAGACACCCTCCTTCCCCTCTCTATTGAAAACACACTTCCCACCTCCAAGCACCCTTCCTCTCCATCTCTCCCCTCAGCACTTTCCTGACCTGACCTGTGTCTGTCCTTGCGTCTTATCCTCCCACAAGGGGTGCACTCCAGGGGCAATGCAGTTATGTTCCCAGCTGCATGCTCCTCAGCACTTGTTCTTGTGGACAGAATGAATGAATGACCCTCCGCCCCCCACCCCACATCCCACCCAGAACTTGGATTCAACCAGTCTGCAACTTGCCCAACCCTCCGAGGGCTCAGGCCGCAGCTGGTCTGTTTGTCCACTCCCCTGTGTGACCTTGGGCGAGTGTCTGAACCTTTCTGAATGATTTTTTGTGTGTTTTGTTTTGAGTATAATGGGAATATAACAGTATCCACCTCACAGAGGACACGCATACATACAGCCCACCACATGGAGGGCTGTCTGGTTTGGTCATTCGGGACTGTCAGGATGGAACGGAGTCCATGGTCCTGCCACTGCCCCGGCACACCTGTGTCTAAGATGCTACACCGGCCCCGCCAGGTATGGCAAGACACCTCAACCTGACTGACCCTCTCTAACCACACACTGACCACCTGCCGTGCACCGGGCACGGACACACAGAAGTGAGCAAACCAGGTATAATCCCTGCCCGCAGGACCTGGTATTCTGTGTAGGGAACAATCAATAAGGAAATATATAAACAAAGATGATAATCTCACTGACACGAGTCACACCAACGGCACCAGCAACACCTGGAGGTTGTGAGAAATGCAGATTCTGGGGCCCACTACAGCCCTCCTGAATCACAGACAGGGTGGGGCCCAGGAGACTGCTGCATGTCCCAGCTGGACGACCACAGTGACAAAGGAGGGCTAAGTGGGCGGATGGGGTGCAGGCACACATGAGCTGCCCCCGTCCCAGGATAAAAACAGATCTGAGCCCTGGCTGGATAGGCTCAGCTGTTAGAGCATCGGCCCGCGGACCAGAGAGTCCCGGGTTCGGTTCCCGCTAAGAACACGTACCTCGGTTGCACTGTGTCCCCAGCCCCGGTTGGGGTTGTGTGGGTGGCAGCCTATCGATGTGTCTCTCTCACATCGATGTTTCTCTCTCTCTCTCCCGCCCCCCTCCTTCCCGCTCTATCTGAAGATAAATGCAAAAATGTCCTTAAGTGAGGATTAAAAAAATATATATATATCTGACAAAGGGAGGGGGAAGACTGTTTAAGGGGCAGGAACAGTGAGTTCAGGGACAGGGTTGAGCTAGGCAGGCCTGAAGAGTGAGGTGGTCTGACCCCGGCCGGTTTGGCTCAGCGATAGAGCGTCAGCCCGCGGACCAATGAGTCGCGGGTTCGAGTTCAGGGCAAGGGCACGTTCCTCGGTTGCGGTTCATCCCCGGCCCTGGTCGGGGTCCTGTGGGAAGCAACCAGTCAATGTGTCCCTCTAACGTCAATGTTTCTTTCTCTCTCCCTTTCTCCCTCCCACTCTATCTGCAGATAAACAGACAAATATCGCCTCGGGTGAGGATTAAAAAAGAGTGAGGTGGTCTTTGGGGCTAGGAAAGGAGGACAGGCCCACCCACAGGTGCTGTGGGCTCTGGTCAGGAGTCAGGGCTTCACTGATGAGCTACGGCGGTTCTGAAGGAAAGCTGACCACACTCCTCCCCCGCCTCATCTCCTCCCCTCTGGTCTGAGCTGCGGACCTCCTCCACCGTCCTATCTCCTATCTCCGTCAGCCAGCGTCTAAGGACAGGTCTAACAGACAGACAGAGCAGGGCAGGGCCCACGCCCCCCGAGTCTTGCTCCTTCGCAGGAGGAACAGGAAGTGCTCAAGGGCAGACACAGCCCTGAGGTTGCCAATCAGGCAGGCTGCAGCAAAGATGGGAGGAGCCCCAAGTGGCTGGAGGACCGTTATGGGGGCAGGAACTCAGAAGAAAATGAGGTTTTGCCACCAAAGATACCTCACCTCCAGCTTCCTGGGCCTCAACAGGCCCAGAGCCCCCTCGGGTCAGAGGGGGCCAGACGTGCATACTGGGTAAAAGCGAAGCTGAACAGCCAGCGTCACAGGCAAAGTAGTTCTCCACAGCTGCAATGTCCCCACCCCCCGCAGTAGTACCACAGGTATGTTCCAGGCCCCCACAGAGCCATGAATCCCAGCCAAATCACACCCCGCCCACAGCCTTACAAGTATGCCACAGCCACAAATTCCCAGAAGTTACACGCACGCACACGCACGCACACACGAAGCTGCAGAGGGTTACAAATACACTGAAAACGACACAAAGTCCTAGATAAATTACATTCACACATAGAGCTGGCAAGAACATCTCAGAGAAGAGCTGAAAGCAAACAGTCCCAGCTACAGAGTCAGCAGTGAAAGAATACTCACAGCGGACCCCAGCTAACATAAGCACAACCTAGGGCAGCGGTTCTCAACGCCCTTTTCACAGGGGTCGCCTAAGACATAACAGTAGCAAAATTACAGTAATGAAATAGCAACAAAAATAATTTTATGGGTGGGGGTCACCACAACATGAGGAACCGTATTAAAGGGTGGCGGCACTAGGAAGGTTGAGAACCGTTGACCTAGGGAAATTAAGTCACAGGGTCCCTCAGCTACCTGGGTGTTCACCATTTGGCAGAGAAGACAAAGCAAAGGCCTGCTTTAACATGGCAAGGGATGGAGGTGGCAGCTGCTGTGACTCCCAGAGAACCCTCACACTCGCCCAGAAGCTGCAAAGGACTCAGAATAATGCAGAAAAAGGGGTTGTGGCCACATCTGAACAACACATCGGCCAGGTTATCGATCTAATGCACGGGACATGCTCTGTAAACTGTAACAGGGGAACAATGTCAATTATGATTATTGCTCCAGAGTCAAAAGTACCCCCCAAGGTCTCAGGAGGGAGGGCCCCAGGCCCACTAAGAGTCACGAGTCTCTTGCTCTTCACACACACACAAAGCCCCAGAGGGTCCCAGCTGCATACGTGGAAGCCCAGGCACATACATATAACAATGTCACAATAGACACACAACAGGAACTTTCACACAAAGGTGGACTCTGAGGTAAACTACAGGCACAAGCCCAGAGAGTCTCATTCATACATGCCTGGCCACCCTCGGACACACAGGTAACTGAAATGCGTTCACAGAGCTAATAGGTTCAGAGGTAAATTACAGGCACATTCAGAGGCTGATGGAAGTAGGAGTAAGCACAGTGCCCCAGACACAGAGGGTCACACATTACAGTCACAACCAGGCAGTCAACTCACAGGGACACTTACAGCCACAGACGGAATCAGGTGTAGATTACACACAAACACACACACCCCACACAGCCAGGGAGGATCACAGCTGTCTGCACCGGAGGAACCTAGACACATGCACACAAACTCCAAAGTCCCAATCTGACAACAGGTCTGATGGGATGAGAAACATCACACGCACAACCACAGAATGTCGTAGCCATACAAGCTGAGCCCCAGACTGACTACAGTCACAACCAGACACAGGCAGGGAACTTACAGTAACATATGGGGTTCAAGGTAATCTACACACACAGCCCTAGAGGACCCCAGAGGCCTGAACACTAGGAACACAGACACGCATACACAAACTTCCCAGACACCTACAATTCAGAATCAGAAACACCGGGCCCAGGCAGGGTGCAGGAGGACCCCAGAGGGCTCAGGCACGCGGTGGGCCCGCCACGCGGAAGCCCCCGTCCCCCACTAACCCCGACCGAGACACGCGATAAACCAGGACGGTGGAAGGAGGCTCAGACCCCGGAGGGGCTGCTCCTGGGCCTGCCCCGGGGCCGCGGCCTGAGGGCCTGCCCTGCCTCCAGCCCGGGTCCCAAGACCCGGGTCGGCCGCGCTCCTACCCCCTGCCTCCCAAGCAGGGGCGAGTCGGGCCGGGCCCCCCCCCCGCAGGCGCGCTCCCGCGGAATCAGCCCGGGACCCCAGCGCCAGCCCCGCCAACCTGACGCATCGCTCGCTCCCTGGCAGCGACCAGCCAGGCCGGGGCCTCCCCGCCGTCCGCGTGCAGCCCGTGTGCACCCCAGGACCCCGAGCCCCTCTCCCCGCCGGGCCCGGCCCACGTGCACGGGGTCCGGGCCCTGGGCTCCGGGCCCCCCGCCCCCACCGGTCCTTACTCGAACATGGATGCGGCGGCGGGCGCGCCCAGCCGCAGGGCAGGGCCGGGCGAGCGGGGCTGGGCCGAGCTGGCGTCCCGGCAGGACACCCGCCTCGCCTTCCGAGGCCGCCGCCCCACCGACCCCGCCGCCCGCACAAAAGGCCTCAGCTGCCGGAGGCCGCCGCGGCGTCACGCACCCCCTCCCGCCCCCGCCCCCGCGCGTCACGGCGCCGCCCCCGGCCCGCGAGCGAGGTGGGGGAGGGACCGGCCGCGGCGGGGGGCGGGGCCTGGGAACGAGGCCGGAGCGGAGAGGAGCCGCGGAGAGGGAGCCGCCGGAGGGTGCTGGTCACCGCCGCGGAGGCCGGCGGACACCGGGAGGCCCCCGCGGAGAAGCAGAGACGGGGGGACTTGGGGGCTCCGGGGGAGGAAGAGCGGGACCTTGCAATCGAGAGGGGCGCTGGGGCGCCGGAGATGGAGGGAGAGAGCCAGAGAGAGGAAGCTAAAGGGGGACGGAGACCGAAAATCTAAAGAGAGAGAGAGGAACACAGAGGCCGACGATTAAAACAAAACGCCGCCATGGCAGCTGCCTTGGCGCAGGCTGCCACCGCTCCCCTGGCGCCCCGAAAGGGGTCCCCAGCTCCAATGATGCCCCTGGCCGGGAGCTCCCGCCCCTCCAGAGCAGAACCCGCGAGGTGGCGTGGAGCTGGGGGTGGATGAGGTTCTGGGAAACCGAGGTGTTGGGGCGACATGCCCTGGGGGCAAGGGGGGTCGCGGCTTCGGGAAGGGTTGCCCCCAGGCGGTTCCAGCGCCTGGGTCTTGGGAACCCCTCTCCGACCCAGCGCTTGTCAGCCAGGCCAAGTTAGAACCCAGCCTCCCTGCCGCTTATCTATACTGTGACCTTGAGCAAGTCAGCCCAGTCCTGGGGATCCCACTACTGTGATAAGGGCTTTCCAACAGGGCAGAGTGAGGGGGGCAGCAGCGCCCTTTCACAGCCGGGGATACCGGGCCTCAGAGACGGAAAATGGTTAGGCCCAGGGTTGGACGGCACCCTGCCCTGAGGCCATGCGCCTGTCTCGGTTGGCCCTGGACTCCTCTGCCTTTGCGGGGAACACGGAATGTGCGCTCCACTCCACAGCTTCTGGCCAGAAGCATCCACGCACAGAGAATTGCTCCCACTCCTCTGCAGGATAGGCTGTTCCTTCCTCTAGGAAGAACACTCCATTTCCATCCCTCTCCCCCAGCTCCGAACTGTCCAACTTGACTTCGTTTTGGTGGATGGCAGGCCCCAAACTTGAGTCTTTCCTGATCCCTCCGTCTCATCACACCCACTCCAATCTGCAAACTCTGTAGCTCCACCTACACAATCCACCCAGAATCCAAATTCTTCGCCCCCTCCACCGCGCACCTGGCCCTGCCGCCTCCCTGTCTCCTGCTCCTGTTCCCGCCCCTACCGTCGGCTTCCTACAGGCAGCCAGAGGGAGCCTGTGAACCCCATTCAGGTCTCTGAGCCCTCCTGTGGCTCCACCTCATTCCAGCGTAAAGCAAAGTCCTCACCTTGATGCCAAAACACCGCTTTTACTTCACCTGCACCCCCCCCCCCACACACACACACACACACCCTCCAGCCCCCAACCTCCCTGCTGTTCCTCTAACTCACTAGACACATTCCTGCCCTGGGCCCTTGGCATTTCCTGTTTCCTAGGCTTGGAAGCTCTTCCCCTCAGTTCTTCCCTTGACTGTCTCACCCTCAGATCTCAGAGAGACCCCCTTCCGCCATCTCCCTGTCTCACTACTCTCTTTGCCTGTTTCTTGTTTTGAAATACTTTAACGTTTTAAATTAGAGAATGTTTACTTCAAACAAGAAAAAATATAACTGCCATCTATGTCCCCATTACCCATATATAATTGATGTGGACATTTTGCCCTTTTTGCTTCAGATCCTTTCTTGGCTTCTTGTTTGTTTGTTTGTTTTATCCTCACCTGAGGACATTTTTTTTTTTCCATTTTTTGTTCAGATAGAGCGGGAGGGAGAGAGTGGAAGAGAGAGAGAGAGAGAGAGAAACATCGACGTGAAAGGGACACATCGAGTGGCTGCCACCCACACGACTCAACAGGGCTGGGGACAAACTGCAACCAAGGTACATGCCCTTAGTGGGAACCAAACCCAGGTCTCTCTGGACCGCAGGCCAATGCTCTAATTGCTAAGCCAAACCACCAGGGCTTTTTGTTTGTTTTTTAAGAAATAAATGATTACAGTTACCACCAAAGGTTCAGATCCCAATCCTGTTTTCTCTGCCTCTGCCTTCGAGGTACACACTGCCCTGAAATTGGTGTTTTTCCTGGGCGCTTTTCCATCCTTTGTCTACATAGGGATGCATCCACCAACAATATAATAGGTACTATTGTTAAATGACTTAAAAAGATACACAGTTAGGCTCCTACTGTATCATTTTACAACCTGCTTTCTCCATCATCATTGTTTCTGAGATTTCTCCACGTTGACACACAGAGCTCTACTTCATAAATTTTAACTCTTCCTATGAGTTCACTGTTGGAAGAAACCACAGTGGATAATTCTCTTCAGGGCCAAAGTCGTTCTTTCCTCTTTCCCCTTTTAGCCTTGAACCTCCCAATTCCTGTCTCCTGGTGCCAGAACTGGTATTTCTTTGCAGAAGTTTCATTGTTTAAACTTTTTTTTTTTTTGCTTGTGAGCTGCAACAGGAAATACCTTTTATATTGGCTTCCAGTAGACACTTAGAAATATATAGGTAAAGTTACAAAAGTTGCAGGAAACCACATTACTCACTATGCCTCATACGCTGTTACTTTCAATTCTATCCTAATTCTGTTTGGAAAAAGGCTGATTGCAATGTACTACATTGGTGTCATGGTCCTTGAATGGGTCACGACCCACAGTGTGAAAAACACTGAGCTCAGAGTTGCTGGTCCCAGTGAGTGCTCCCAGCTGCCTGTTTTTGTTTGCCCATTTATTTTACAACTTCCAGTCAGGCTAAGGCCACCTTCTAACCGAACTCCAGCCCTCATCTGGACAGTGACAACCACAGGAAACCCACCCACTCTTGAGCATGAGTTCCTAGAAAGAGAAAACTCCTTGCCTGCCCCACCACCCAGGTCTCACCTCTCCTGGGGCAGACTCTCCAGGTCTGGAGTCCTCAGCAGCTGCAGGCGCTGGAGTGTCGGGGTACAGTGGGGTGACTCCCCATCACTGGATGGTGTTATCTGAATGGAGGGCACCTCCAGGAACCTCCAGGGCTCAGGGGCCAGGCCCTCAGCCCTGCCATTCTGTGGCTGCTGGCTCTGCCACTCAGCTGGAGGGACAAGTGAGTCCTGGGTCAGCAGGGGCAAGAGCTCGGCCATGGGGAGGGTCATGCCTACTTCGTTGGGGGCCGTGGACAGCAGGTGTGGTCTCTGGGGGAGAAAAAGAGAGGTGAAGGGGAGAGCTCCTGTCCAAGCTCAGCCCCTCCCCCCAAAAAAGATGAGCTGAGGTGCAGAGCATTCTGTGGGGGTCAGAGAGGTTTGGGTGGGACTCCTACCTCTGCCAGTATCCTCCCTTCATGACCCCGAGCCTCAGTTTCTTCTTCTGGAAACTGAAGGTCCTGATGCTGACATCTGGGGTGACTGAGCCCTGACATAAGGAACGCCTAGCCTAGGGCCCAGCACAGTAACAGGTCAGTGAATGTTCATGAAACCTGTTCAGGGCCAGGGTTTGGTTTTGGTTTTGAGTATTCACCAAGGCCAAGGCCAACCTTGGGTTTTCTATAAACCCACCACCCAGCTCCCTTGCACACACAGATCCAGGAAGGAGCCAAACCAGAGGGGCCCAGCGGCCTCAGGCCCGGTTGGCTGATCAAGAGAGGCCGCATCCAGGGTTTCCCCTCCCTGTTTGCTCAGCAATTGCCCCTCCCAAGACAAACAGCCGGAGTGTGGCAGGGCTGCGGCGGCCTCGATGGGAGGAAGCCAGGCCTGTTCCTGCCATTACAGCTGTAATAGTGGAAGCTGTCTGGGTCTGGGGAGATCAGATCAGTGTCTGTCTGTCCTCGCAGCGAGGACTTCTTGCTGCCAGGGAAAAGGACAGAAGGACCTGTGGGATTCAGAGAGGGTTTCCCCTGATTCAAGGAAGACTCTGACTCTTACAGGCCAGGCCTGGACCCCAGGGTCCTTTCCAGGAACCCCAATCCCCCTACCTTACGGCTTCTACTTCCTTCTGTCCTCACTAGGTTTGGACTTCCAGGGTAAGAGCAAGAGAATAGGCCCTTCCCTGCCCCCCCAGGAGTCCTGGCTGGACCAGAGAGTCATGACCTTGCCAGTTGGAATAGCTTGTCCACTGGAGTCATGTTCCCCTGTGGCCTGCTGGGAGAAAGGACATAGTGGAGGTGGGGGTGTTCACCCCGCAGAGGAAGCTGAAGTCGGGACTCTTCCTTCCTGACTGCTCTGTTGAGCAAGGGGCTGTCTTTACCTGAAGCCTCTGCTAACCCATCCTCCCATCGCCTCGGCCTCCACCATCCCCTCCCCCCACCCTCCCGGAACTGCTAATTTTTTTTTTTATCCTCACCCGAGGACATTTTCCCATTTTTTGTTCAGATAGAGTGGGAGGGAGGGAGAGGAAGAGAGAGGGAGAGAGAAACATCGACATGAAAGGGACACATCGAGTGGCTGCCACCCGCGTGACCAACCAAGGCCGGGGACAAACTGCAACCGAGATACGCGCCCTTAGCGGGAACCGAACCTGGGTCTCAAACTGCAACCGAGATACGTGCCCTTAGCGGGAACCGAACCTGGGTCTCAAACTGCAACCGAGATACGCGCCCTTAGCGGGAACCGAACCTGGGTCTCTCTGGACCGCAGGCCGACGCTCTAACCGCTGAGCCAAACCGGCACCGCTGAGCCAAACCGGCACCGCTGAGCCAAACCGGCCAGGGCCGGAACTGCTGTCTAAGCTGAGATCCTCTAGGTGGCCAAAGCCAGATCTAACACACTTCCCACTTATCTTCCCGCCCTGCACTTAGAAGCCAGAACCTGGGAGACCCTCCTCCTTCTGGGAGGTTCTCGCAGCCTCCAGAATGCCAGGGTTTCAGGTCCTGCTGCTACCGCACTCCTGTGCCCAGCTCCGCCGCCTCCTCTACCTGCTCTGAGGAAGCTGGTGACTCCCCATGCTTTGGGTCCGGGCACGTCTCTGACTTCTCCATTTTTATTACATAATAATCGATACATACGAAAGTGTGTCTGTACCACAGATGTGAGTTACAAAGCCTCACAGTAAAATGAACCCCATAACCCCCACCCACCCAGTTTGAGAAACGACACACCCTGATGAGTGCCCCTCCCTCGCTGCCACAGGCCTGTCCCCTGTTGCACCCTGCCTCCCCCCAGAAGCCCTCATTTGTCAGATGTCATCCACCCACCTTTTGGGAGGGGGGTATTCATTTCTTATTTTTGTTTGTTTGGGTTTTTTTGGACTCAGATTTTTAATCGTTTCCATCACATTGGTATACATCCGTAAATGATATTTAGTTTTACTCACTTTTGTGCTTTATAAAACGGAATCATACCATGTGTCATGTTCTGTGGACTTGCTTTTCTCACTCAACATTATTTCCAAGAACCATCCATAGGGGTGCAGACAGTTACGCTTCATCTGATTTTGCTGGGGCACAATATTCCATTGTGGGAGTAGAACACAATTCATTTCCCCTTTTTGTTGTTGTTGTTGTTGTTTAATTTTTTATTTATTAATTTGTTTTTGTTACAGATGTTTCCATTTTTTCCCCCATTGACACCCTCCTCTCCTTCCCCGTCTCACCCCATCCCTAGCTTTGTTGTCTATGTTCATTGGCCATGCATACATGCATGTAAGTTCTGTGGTTTATCTCTTCTCTCTCCAACCCCCCTCCTCTGAGGCTTGTCAGTCTGTACCCCACCTCTATGTCCCTGGGTTAATTTTGTTCAGCAGTTTGTTTCGTTCACTATATTCCACAAATAAGTGAGACCATGTGATATTTGTCTTTCTCTGCTTGGCTTGTTTCACTTAGCATAATACTCTCCAGGTCCTTCCAAGCCATCTCAAAGCATAAGAGATACTTCTTTTTTACAGCTGCATAGTACTCCATTGTGTATATGTACCACTGCTTTTTAATCCACTCATCTACTGATGGACACGTGGGTTGTTTCCAGATCTTAGCTATTATAAATAGTGCTGTTACAAACATGGGGGTACATATATTCTTTCTGATTGGTGTTTCAGGTTTCTTAGGGTATATTCCTAGAAGTGGGATCACTGGGTCAAATGGCAGTTCAATTTTTAATTTTTTGAGGTAACACCATAGTGTTGTCCACAGTGGCTGCACCAGTCTGCATTCCCACCAGCAGTGTACTAGAGTCCCCTTTTCTCCACACCCTCGTCAACACTTGTTGTTTGATGATTTGTTGATGGCAGCCATTCTGGCAGGTGTGAGGTGATGCCTCATAGTTGTTTTAATTTGCATCTCTCTGATGCTTAGTGATGTTGAGCATTTCTTCCTATGTCTCTTGGCCATTTGTATGTCCTGTTTGGAGAGGTGTCTATTTAGGTCCTCTGTCCATTTTTTAATTGGGTTCTTTGTCTTCCTTTTGTTGAGTTTTTTGTTGTTTTTTAATCCTCACCCAAGGATACGTTTTCTCAAATATCTTCAGATAGAGTAGGAAGGGGAAAAGAGAGAGAGAGAAACATCTATCAGCTGCCTCCTGCACGCCCCCTACTGGGAGATCAAGCCTGCAACCCAGGCATGTGCCCTGACTGGGAATCAAACCAGGACCTCTCAGTCCATGGGACTATGCTCAATCCACTGAGCCACACCTGCCAGGCTAGTTAGGTATACTTTTTTGTTTTGTTTTAAATCCTCACCTGAGGGTATTTATCCATTGATTTTCAGATAGAGTGGGAGGGAGGGAGGGAAAGACAGAGAGAAACACCAAAGTGAAAGAGACACATTGATTGGTTGCCTCCGGCACTACCTGGACCGGAGCCGGGGACAAACTGCAACTGAGGTACGTGCCCTTGACCGGAATTGAACCCTCGACTCGGACAAACTGCAACTGAGGTACGTGCCCTTGACTGGAATTGAACCCTCGACTCTTTGGTCCTCGGGCTGATGCTCTAATCACTGAGCCAAACCAGCCAGGGCTAATTAGGTATGTTTTAATATCACTCTGTGTGTTTAGGTATTTTAAAAAATTGTGATAAAATGCAATAACATAGAAGTTACTATGGTAACCATTTTTAGTTGCACAGTTTAGAAGCAGGAAGAACCTTCACATTGTTGTACAACCATTGCCATCATGTGTTTAGGTACTTCTCAAATATAAAGTTTCTTGCCCTGGCCGGTTTGACTCAGTGGTTAGAGCGTCCGCTAAGGGCACGTACCTTGGTTGTAGTTTTTCCCAACCTGGTTGGGTTGTGTGGGTGGCGATCACTCGATGTGTCTCTCTTATGTCGATGTTTCTCTGTCTCTCTCTCCCTCCCACTCTACTGAACAAAAAATGTCCTTGGGTGAGGATAATAAATAAATAAATAAATAAAATAAAGTTTCTTGTAAAGTTTTTTAATGTTTTTTATTAGATTGTTTTTCCTTTGGTATTTTCTGTTTTTAAAAACTTTTTTGTGCTCTACCAGTGTGGCTCAGTGGTTGAGCATCAACCCATGCACCAAGAGGTCGCCGGTTCAGTTCCCGATCAGGGCACATGCCCAGGTTGTGGGCCCAATCCCCAGTGGGGGGCATGCAGGAGGCGGCCAATCCATGTTCTCTCTCATTGATGTTTCTAGCTCTCTCCCCCCTCCTTTCTCTTTCTCTAAAATTTAATAAAGAAAAAAACTTTTTTAAAAAAACTTTTTTGTGAGAGCTAATACACATAGGAAATAACATAAAACATAAGCGCAGCTCACTGTATAATTTTTAAAAAACTTTTTCTTTATTGATTTTTAGAGAAAGAGGAAAGGAGAGAGGGAGAGATAGAAACATCAATGAGAGAGAAAATCAATTGGCCACCTCCTGCACACCTCCCACTGGGGATCGGGTCCACAACCCATCCATGTGCCCTGACCGGGAATCGAACTGGTGACCTCCTGGTGCATGGGTGGATGCTCAACCACTGAGCCACACCGGCCAGGTTCACTGTATAGTTATAAAGGAAACACCCATGGGCCCACCACCCAGGTCAGAAAAAGCATGTTTCCAGGGGCCCATTTGCCACAAGTCCTTCCCAATCTAACCCTCCAAATAACACTCTGACTTCTGTAATAATCCCTCCCTTTGCTTTTCTTTAGAGTTTTGCTATTTGAGTGCATGTTCCCCAACACCCTAGTTTAGTTTCGCCTGTTTCTGCACTTTATATCAACAGAATAGCACACTTCAAATTATTTTATATTCGGCTTTTTCCATTAGGTTTGTGAGTCATCCCCCTTATTGTGCATAGCTGCGATTTATTTATTTTAATATTGTATAATATTACACTTATGAAATAAATGATAGATAAAGACTGCTATATAGTGATTGATTATGTTAATGGACATTTGAAGGCTTCCCAATTTGTAATGTGAAAAATAGCGCTGCTGTGAATATTCATGTACATGTCTCCTAGTGTTTCTCTGGTGCACATCAAGTATCCATCCAGCCGTCTGTCTCTCCCTGTGCAAAAGCCATGCTATCCTAATTAAGTACACCCAATGATGATGTATCTAATCTCTGTGTGCATTAGTTTATATCTGAGTGAGGCATGAGGCTCAGCCTCTGGTTTAGCAACGGAGGCCAGTGGAAGACTGAAATGAGAAAAGTTTTGCAGAAAAACATCAAGAGTCCTATTTAGGAAAACTTGTTGAAGATGCTTGTGGAACCTTCAGACAGAGAGGTTCAGCAGACAGCCGGCCACACAGCAGGGTGGACCCTGGGAGTCCTCCGCATGTCGATGAGGATTTATTTATTTATTTTTTTAATCCTCACCCGAGGACACTTTTTCATTCTTTGTTCAGATAGAGCAGGAGGGAGAGAGAGAGAGAAACATCGATGTGAAAGGGACACATCGAGTGGCTGCCACCCACACGACCAACCAGGGCCGGGGACAAACTGCAACCGAGGTACATGTCCTTAGCGGGAACCGAACCCGGGTCTCTCCGGACCGCAGGCCGACGCCTTAACCACTGAACCAAACCGGCCAGGGCTCGATGAGGATTTAAATGTCTGGTGGTCAAGATGCCCCTCACCTCATCGGACACATCTTCCCCCAGAACCCACCCCTCTCACCCTGGGCAGGATTACTGCTTTCCAGAAATGTCAAGGTTGACTCAACCTCTTCCCAAGGGTTGAGTTAGGTGCGTGGGCTCTTGTCTTTACCTTTCCTGATCTCTGCCTTCTAGACAGATTTTTGAGTAAAGTTTATGGTTGGCGTTAGGGCTGTGGAGAGAAGGAAACTTACTGTAACAAATGTCCTTGGAAACATGGGAAGGGCTGGTGGGTGGCCATGAAATCTCAGACAGAGCAGGGCTACCAAGAACTCCACGCGAAAGCCCCCATGTTACCCGTCCTACAAGCTCTGTGGACTGAAAACTTCCTGCTTCGTGGTCCATTATTCCGCTTCCTCCACATTCCAGAGAGTAACAGCATCATGAAACTGCCCTCTGGAGTCTCCTCCCAGTGGGGGCAGCGTGGTGGGTGGAGGCGTGCAGGTTTTATGCCATTTCTGTAGCATTTTCCCACCTGCAGAGGTGACGCCCAGAGAAGGCAGTGCTGACTCCCTCTTTCCACTCCTAGGTGAGTACTCAGGAGAGTACAGGCTTATGTACCTCTGACAAATAATGAGAAATAAGGTAACATTTGCATTCCCAAATACCTCAAGATTTCTTGACTGTGTCTATCTGTTTCCATTGAACTGTGACTTCTGGTTTCTTTTCTGTGCCCACATGGGTTTGGTACGTTGTCTTCTTACCAGATCTCACCCACGCCCTCTATATACATAAGATTTCTTACCCAAGCGTGTCTAATTTTAACAAATCCCATCCCACACTCTCCACCATGGAAAGTCCCAACTTCTCGGAGGTCCCCCCCTTCAGTTCTTTGTTTGCCCAATCTTGAGAGTTCTCCCTCTGAGCCAGACTGAGCTCCATTTCTACATACCTGATGAGTTTCCCGGTACTCCCTGGCTGTTTCCTCCCAGCTACCTTTGACCTTGACCTCCCAGACAGCATTGTTGGGGCCCCTGTGTCTCCTGAACTTCTGCTTCCTCTCTCCAGCGTCTTGGATCTGAGTGCTGGTGCTGCTACTCTCAGAGCAAAGACACCCCGTCCAAGGCCATTTCCTGCCCTCAAACTTGGGGCTCTCTGGAGAGGACTCCTGGTGTATCTTGAGTTCCCAAGTACTCAGCACCTTGACAAAGACAGCGCAGGAGTGATGTAGGTGGATGTTTTTGTATTGTATCAGCCAGAGGGTTAAAGACTGGGCCTCTCAAGGCTTTCTTCTTCTCCCCAGCACCTAGTTTTCTGTTTTGTCTTCTCATGTTACTTTTTTTTTTTTTTTTAATTGATTTTTAGAAAGAGAGGGAGAGAGAGATAGAAACATCGATGAGAGAAAACATCGATTTGCCACCTCCTGCATGTCCCCCCACTGGGGACCTGGCCCACAACCTGGAAATGTGCCCTGACTGGGAATCGAACCAGCGACACATGGGCTCAGGCAGGGAGGGCACAGCGGGGCAAGGGTCATGCGTAGGTCTGACCCAGACCCTGACTGTGCCCCTGTCCTGAGACACACACACACTCACACACATTCCTCATCGCCCCCCCAGCCCCTATTCAGCCTACCTGGCCTTCATTCTCTATTGATTTTATTTTTATTTTTTTTTATTATTATTTTTTAATCCTCATCCGAGGACATTTTTCCATTTTTTGTACAGACAGAGTGGGAGGGAGAGAGAGGAAGAGAGAGAGAGGGAAACATCGATGTGAAAGGGACACATCGAGTGGCTGCCACCCGCACGACCAACCAGGGCCGGGGACAAACTGCAACCGAGGTACATGCCCTTAGCGGGAACCGAACCCGGGTCTCTCCGGACCGCAGGCGGACGCTCTAACTGCTGAGCCAAACCGGCCAGGGCCGTTCTCTATTGATTTTAGAGAGAGAGGAAGGGAGGGGGAGAGACAGAAACATCAATGAGAGAGAACATCAACTGGCCGCCTCCTGCATGCCCCCCAGTGGGGATCAGGCCCACAACCTGGGCCTGTGCCCTGACCGGGAATCGAACCAGCGACCTCTTGGTGCATGATTCAACACTCAACCTCTGAGCCACGCTGGCTGGGTTTATTTTACATATTTTATTCGGACCCTAAAAATTGCAAGGAGGGGTACAGACAGTCTAACAAAGGATGGCCTCTTCTACTTCTCAAAACCTAAAGAACGGCATTTTTCCCCCTGATCATTTGGGTTAATTTCTGCAAGGATGTGTCAGGACCAAATTAATATTTTCTGTGGACAATAACTGCTCTGGAGACATCTTTAATGCCCTGTGGAACTTCCATCCGGTATTTTCCCCAGATTGAGAACTCTTCGCGGAAACTTCTGGATATTGGAGGCTTTGTTTCAGATGTGATGGTGGGGAGCTGGGTGATAAACTGCAAGGATTTTCCAGGTTGTGTCCCCTCCCGCTGACACACACCTTGCAGGCTGCTCTTCTGGAAAATGGGAATGAAGCTGTGGACAGATGGACCGGGTCCCGGTAGTCAATGAGCTGACAGCCCTCATCTGTGAAGTGTGGGAAATGTTATTATCAACCTCAAAGGCTTTTAAGAGACACTAATGAACAGAAGTAAAATGCTTAGGCTGGGCTGAGGCACACAGTGAAGACCCAATCACTGTTTGAGCTATTATTATTATTATTATTATTATATCCTCATTCGAGGACATTTTTCCATTTTTTGTTCAGATAGAATGGGAGGAAGAGAGAAACATCGACGTGAAAGGGACACATCGAGTGGCTGCCTCCCACATGACCCAACCAGGGCCGGGGACAAACTGCAACCGAGGTACATGCCCTTAGCGGGAACTGAACCCTGGTCTCTCTGGTCTGCAGGCCAACACTCCAACCGCTGAGCCAAACCGGCGAGGGCTGAACTATTATTATATGTTCCATGGGGCAGGAGAGGAGTGTTTAAATAAGCATCTGTGGATCACAATTTCAACAGCCACACTATACAATGTGCTGGAAATCAGACGCTGGGAAAATAGATCCAGGAGAAACATAAAAATTCTAGAATGCTTGTCATATGCTCATGTCGGTTTTATTTAGCTCTGGGTGTTTTCCCACATCACTTACTAAGCAAATTCTTAAAATGAGAAGATGATGCAGGCTCGCAAAGAGGCCGAAGAAAGGAGGAACTGGGAAGATTTCATTTGGCTCCATAGTCACGCCTGTGAGGAGGACAGTCCTCCAAACAGAATAGGTTGGGTATGGCTACATTTTTTTTCTGTTTTATGTATTGGTATTATGCATATGTTTTACTTTTATTTTAAGATATTTTTTTCATGCCCGGCCAGTGTGGCTCAGCGGTTGAGCATCGACCCATGCACCAAGAGGTCACTGGTTCGATTCCCGGTCAGGGCACATGCCCAGGTTGTGGGCCCGATCCCCAGGGGGGGCATGCAGGAGGCGGCCAGTCGATGTTCTCTCTCATCGATGTTTCTCTCTCTCTCTCCCTCCAAAATCAATAAAGAAAATAAATTAATAAAATGTTTTTTTATAATTTAAGTATGGCTAATTTGATAGGAAACAGCTAGCCTTGGCCCACAAGCCTGAGAAAAGGGCAGCAGTAGGCAAACAGGGCACCCAGCAGAGAAGGCAGGGCTCTTAAGCAACAGACCCCTCTAGATGGAACAGAGTTCGCAAAGCGGCCCACGCTACAATAGATGAGGTCCGCAGATCCACACTGACGAGCTGGTGGGGACCACTCTCCACTCTTCTTCTGTTTGTTCTTGTTTTTATTTGTATTATTTATTTGGGAGCTCAAAGGAATATTCAGAAGATACAAAATTTTGTTAAATCAGGGAGGGGGCAAAAGAGATGGCGTCTCATTTATGTTCCTCGGGCCAGCGTGCAGTGGCTGCTCACAGGTGCCCTCCCACTGCTGATGAGCACGGGAGTTTTGACCTGCACCAGTTCACCCCTCCTTAGGCACCCTCATGGTCCCTCACTGCCAGGAAGTCACCGTACTGATGCCAACCTTGGTGAGGACACATGATCGGCATAGCGCACCCACAGCCCAGAACTCCTGGGCTCAACGAGCCTCTGCCTCCGCCTGCCGAGGACCTGGGACCACAGGTCTGTGCAGCGGTGCCTGGCCACTCAGCTCTTTTGTACATTCAGCAAACCACAACCCGTTTTCAGAAATGCAAAGAAAAGTCTGACTACCCACCGCTTCATCACCCAAGAAAAAACCCAGCCCAGCAGGTGTGGCTCAGTGGTTGAGGGTCGACCCCTGCACTAAGAGGTCGCTGGTTCAATTCCTCGGCAGGACACATGCCCAGGTTGTGGGCCAAGTCCCCAGTGGGGGGTACGCAGGAGGCGGCCGATCGATGTTCTCTGTCATCGATGTTTCTCTTTCTCTCTCCTCGCTTCCTCTCTCTCTAAAACTCAATGAAGGAAATTGAAAAGGTCAGTGATGTTTTAAAGGGTAAAGGTAAAAGTTTGCAAAAGGCGGAAACTGTGGAAATGGTGTTGCTTGCATGACCTTTGCTCAGCCTTTTGTTGAGTACGGATAAGGATTATCTGGATTATCTGAAAGGAATGGATAACCCAGCAGATGCTGGAGGAGATACCAGACCAGTCCTACTGCAAAGTGGACAATGGGCCATGCAGAGTATTTCAGCAGGAACTGCTGGAAGCCAGAAGTAGGGTATATAACCGACACCCCAACCCTGATTCAAGGCTGAACGCTTTTCAGCTCAGCCCGCCTGCACCCAGGCGCATGCAGTAAAGCCATTTTGCTCTACATTGGCCTTGCGTTGTGGATGTGATCTCCCGCCGGCTCAAACCTTTTAAAAATAAAATAAAATAAATAAATAAATTAATTAATTAAAAGGAAACTGCCAGCCCAGAACTGCCTTCCCAATCATCTTGCAAAGATGGAGATAAACTAAACACACTTTCGGATAAATAAAAACTGAAAGATTGTGTTACAAACAGACCCTCAATATGTTGTGGCGCGACAGAGTCAAAGAAAGACCACTAGAGAATTGAAGTCCAAATAAGAGCCGTTTATTAGCCGGCCGGCGGCTGATTCCGAACACCCCTGTGACCGTCTTTGGAATCAGCCCTGATATGCTTTATTACATGCCTTTTACACCTTACAGCAAAAGTTCAATGATATAAGAAAACAGGATCTTCTTGCTATAATGCCCAGGGCTATAACAATGCTGTATAGAATTAGTTTGCCTTGCTGATAACAGGAACAACCAAGCATTTCAAGGTACATTGGGTCACACTTAGCCCCGAGCTGCACAAGCACAATGCAAGCCCAATTCCTTGAGATTGTGGGGAAGGTCGAGTCTCTGACTCAAGACCTCCAGGTTCTGTGAACTCTGTCAGACACGTAGCCGGCTCCCAACAATTTCTTGGTTCAGGGGGTCATTACAAAACAGGTTCAGCTAGAGGGCACACAGTGATTTTCCCAATCATCAATTATGGACTATAAACAAGTCAGCACAATAATTTATCAATCATCAATTATGGGGTTATAAACATGACCGCAAAAATAGAGAAAATTCTAAAGAATTCATGCCCTGGCCAGTGTGGCTCAGCTGGTTGGAATCTCGTCCCATACACCTAAAGGTCGTAGTTTGATTTCTGATCAGGGCACGTACCCAGGTTTGGGGTTTGATCTTGGTTGGGGCGAGTTATCCCCATTCCATTCGGGGTGCATGCAGGAGGCAATTCTATCAATGTTTCTCTCTCTTCCTTTCCCTCTAAAATTAATAAAAGTATGTCCCGGGGAGAGGATTAAAAAAAAAAAAAATGAAACAAAGAATTTAGGTCTTCAGAAAGGAGCAGTATCAAGAGAAAATATGAGCTGTAAGGCAGAATAATGAACAATAAAAGTGATGAATGTGCTCGTCCTCTGTAGCTCAGTGGTTGAGCATCAACCCATGCACCAAGGGGTTGCCGATTCGATTCCTGGTCAGGGCACGTGCCCAGGTTGTGGGTCAAATTCCCAGCAGGGGATGCAGGGGGCGTGGGCCATTGATATTCTCTCCCGTTCATGTTTCTATCTCTCTCTCTCCCTCTCCCCTCCTCTCTATAAAAATCAATAAAGAAAAAAAGTTTTTTAAAAAAAGAAGTGATGAATGTGTGGGCAGATCTAAATGGACAGTGAGAGAATAAAACAGCACAGTTTTGTTTTTCAGATTTAAAAAAAAAAAGGCTAGAACTAAAATACATGATAACGCGATGGAAAAGGAGCTACATACTAAACCCGACAAGCTCAGGGGAGGTCTGTATGGCAGCCTTCCAAACTCAGGGACTGAAAGTAACCACAGGGGGTGATGAACACACAAATTCCTAACAGAGCATCAGCGGTCGTGAAGGGTAGTCACATCCTAGACCTGCAGCTTCCTTGACAAAGGTCACTCTCTTAAGTGAGCCTGTACATTGTGTGTGTGTGTGTGTGTGTGTGTGTGTTTTCTTTTGCATCGAAGATAACATACCTTTGAAATCTCAGAGTAATCTTCTTTTCCAGACCCCTCAGGGCAAAACCAATGCCCCTCATTATCTTGTCCCCTGCTTCGAATACCATTCTGTGTGTTGTAAATGTTAATGATTAACTATCCAGTACCCACCAATGTAAAAGAAGGATGTGTCTCTCCATTTTACTCTTTATCCAATCCCAGAGATTTCTCGCTGTTTTCTCCCACCTCCCTAATCTACCACCAATGGATTTCATGTAACCCCCTTACATCTCCTCCTTTTATTCTAATCTATAAAATAAACTGCCAAACTGCCATTCTTCAGAGTATTTTCTCAATTTGGTGAGATTTTGCTTCCTGACAAATGTCACCAGTTTGGTTCAAATAAATGCATAAAAATTATCTACAGGTTCGAACATTTCTTACACGGACAATAAAAATGGCCTAAAAGTCAGGATTGACGACTGGAATTGGAGTTCTAAAGTTCTTTTGTTGTTCAAGGAGAATAAAGATACTGATTTAAAAAAAACTTCATTACCTATGCATCTAAAATAGAAAAAAATTGCCCTGGCTGGTTTGGTTTAGTGGTTAGAGCGACGGCCTGCGAACCAGAGAGTCCAGGGTTCGGTTCCCGCTAAGGGCACATACCTCAGTTGCAGTTTGTCCCCGGCCCTGGGTGGGGTTGTGCATTATGTCTCTCTCACATCAATGTTTCTCTCCCTCTCTTCCTCTCTCTCTCCCTCCGGCTCTATCTGAAAGGCATAAATGTCCTTAGGTGAGGATTAAAAAAAAAAATTTAAGATAGGAAAAGAATATATAACATCTAAATTAGCAGTGGAACAAAAATGAAAAATCCTTAATCCAAAATAAGGCACAAGAGATAAGAAGCATGAAAAAGTAGGATAAAGAGAAAGTGCACAAAATATTAAGGCTGAGCTATAATAAGCATATCCATAATTATAATCAAGTAAAAAGACCAACAGCTCCAGTTTTTTAAAAAGGCTGCTATATGATTCCATTGAATATAGTTTTTAAATATGTTTTTATTGTTTTTTTAGAGAGGGAGGAAAGGAGAGAGAGAAACATTGATGTGAGAGGAAAATATAGATTGGCTGCCTCCTGCACGCCCCCTACCGGGGATGGAGCCCACAACCTGGGGATGTGCTCTGACTGGAAATCAAACCAGGACCTCTCAGTCCATGGGACAAAGCTCAATCCACTGAGCTACACCAGCTGGGCTAAAATTAATTTTTTTTAAAAAGATTGATCAAAGGGGGAGAAAAAACAGAAAAGGCACAAACAAACCAAATAAAAATAAATAAAAAGGACAAAGATATAGAAGTTACAGATATTAAAATGACAATTAAATAATATTATGATCAAATTTTTGTCAATATATTTGAAAACTTAGATGCAGTAGATCAATTAATTTCTAGGAAAAAATATAATTGACCAAAACAGATTCAAGAAGAAATACAAAATACAGACGGTCATATAGCAAATAAATTGAATAAGTTGAATTACTGGTTAAATATCCTGTTCCCTGCATCTCTTCATCAGAGCATACACACAAAATCATGGGGTAAGAAAAGACAACTGCTTGTTGAATCCTTTCACCTTTTCTATTAAAATTTCTATCAAAATTAAAATGGAAAAAAAAATCTACATTCATTAGGCCCAATAATTTTAATTCTAAGAATTCATGTGATGGTAATACATAATATACCTAAACATCTTTGTACAGGGATGGTTCAGTGCAGCATAGTTTGCAATGGAGACAAAGGAAAAATGCATATTGTGTGATATTTTCAAGATATCATTAACAGGACATTATAATTGATTGTTTTACTTTCTCCATTACTAATATGCTTGTGTACAAGTGCTAGGCTAATGTTTCAAAGACTTACTTGTAATGCTCTTTAGGCATTATAAATACTTAATAAACATGAATGGAATGAATGTATTAAAAAACACACAAATGCCCTGGCTGGTTTGGCTCAGCAGTTAGAGTGTCGGCCCTGGGACCAATGAGTTGTGGGTTCAGTTCCGATTAAGGGCATGTACCTCGGTTGCAGTTCATCCCTGGCTCTGGTCGGGGTCATGCGGGAGGCAACCACTTGATGTGTCCCTCTCACGTGGATGTTTCCCTCCCTCCCACTCTTTCTGAAGATAAATGGAAAAATGTCCTCAGGTGAGGATTTAAAATAAAATAAAACAAATAACAAAAATGAAGGGGTACATTTATTATATATGAATCATTCTTCAAAAATATTAAAATGCATAAAGGATATTAGGATGGGCACATTATACAACAACATGGAGCAATGTCAGAAGAGCTAAAAGAAGTAAGTGATTGCTTATGAGAAGGGGTTGGAGGGAGGGGATGGCTGTTTATGTATTTTTAACATTACATAGTGTTTAGATGGTAACTATATATGTATTTTAATACAAATATATATATATGCATCCAGAGTTTGAAAGGCACATGGAAACACAGCACCTAATTTTTCAAAAACTTTTTGAGATTAGAACTACGTCAATTCATTTCATGGTAGATGCCATTATTGCCTTTCTTTTCTATCACCCTTGATTCTGTTCAACACTTCCAGCCAGCCATGAACTGCTATGGGGTGTTTGTTATCAGCAGGGATTGGTAAAACTGGCTCTGGTTCAAGCAGGAGAACCTGAAGATTCTTCCAGAAGTGTTTAACCTGGGTCGTGTTTTTGTCATCATGTTGTGAGCTCTCGCTGGACTCAGCTCCTGGTCACATTCATTCCCAGCCAGATGAGGTGTCCCAGCCAGGACTGAGCCTCTGCACATTTGATTTAAAAAAAATTCATCTTTATACTAAAATGCCACCAAGCTTTGCTGTTTCACATGCCTAAAGTTGAGGTAGGGAGAGGGACCTACAATGGTGGTGAGTTCGCACTGTCGGGGATCCCCTCTGTTGACCCCCGGAACAGCCACTGCTGAACAACAGCCTCCCACACAAGCCACTGCTTCAGGAAAAAGCCAGCACCGAGCTGCCTGCCTGCCCGACGCGTCCGCTGGCCCAGCCAACCCCCCTGAAGGAGTTCCCGGATCCTATTTCGACCAATGGGTCGGAGACGCCCCATCCAATGGTAGCTTTGCAGCTATATCCTCTCTAACAACTTTCTCCACCAACCAGCCTGGCTCCATTCCAACCAGCCAGACAGTGTTTTTTAGACCAATCAAACGGTAAGGATTTAGAATCCTCATTTGCATGAGAATGAGCCAATCAGGGATCAGGGGCGGGGACTTTTTTTTTATATAGGTCAGCTCTGCTGTGGTTCTGCCCTTACCCTGCTGGAGTTGGAACACTGGCACAGTGTTGGCAGAGGGAGTGGAGGGGAGCTGTCTTGTCTTGGCAGGCTAGAAACATCTTGCGGGAGAGGGCCGAGCTGCAACACTGTGCAGCTTCTCAACTGTGCTATCCCACAGCCGTGCTATGTCAAATTAAGCGGATCATGAATGAGTTATCTGCATGGATTAAAGTCTCCCCCTTTACCACACCCCACATCGAGGACTGCTATTGGCTTTGAATTGGCACCATGAACCATCAGTTGACACCTCAAACTTCCTCAGCTCAGCATTCAAGGCCCCGGTGCTACCCCATCTAACTTAAATTCTGGGCCACATCCCCCACTGCTCCTCAAAGTGCACCCCCTGCTTAAGTCACACTCTCCGACACGTGATTTGGAGAAATTCATCCTCCAAACACATGCTCTCAGGCTTCCTGGAGTGCCCTTTCTCCTGTATAAATATGCCCACTTTTCAAAGTCCAGTTTCAGGCTCACTTCTTCTTTCTGGATCATCCCTGGACACAATGTTCACTCGGTTTTTTTGACTGGCTGGAGCATTTCTGCTTTCTGCATACCCTTTGACCTACCTGGGGACACCCACTGGGCTTTAACACTCAGTGTACGGGCACTGTCACTGTAAATGCTTCAGCAGCGATCCTCTCCAAGAAATCTTTCTCACGGTGGTCCCCCAAAAAAATGAATGTGGTTTGGTCAGAGTAGTCACCACCTTGAATCAAGGTATTTATCCCTGTTAGGAGTCTCCTGATAGAATCAGAGCTCCCCAAGGGGAGGTACTAGGTATCAGTCATACAGCATGGATGCTGAATTAATATGCTCCTATGGTCTTTTATTCTCACTCTCATGTTCATCCTTCAACATCCAGTTTAACTATTTCCTCCTCTAGGTCTAATTGCCTAGAGTAAGATGAGTCCTTCTATAATATCTCATGACAGCCTATGGCTTTATATTGATTAAGAAAGTCATAATTGCCCTGGCCAGTTTGGCTCAGCGGTTGGAGTGTCAGCCTGCGGACCAGAGAATCCCGGGTTTGGTTCCCACTAAGGACATGTACAAAAAAAAAAAAGAAGAAGAAGAAGAAAGTCATAATTCGCCTGAGTGATTATTTGAATGTCCATCTCTTGCACTAGACTCTGCACACCACAAGGCAGGAACAGGGCGTGACTGGGTCATCGGATGCTCAGTGCCCAGCACGATGATTGGCACACAGCTGATGCTCAAAAGATTGCTTGTGAAATGGAAGCATTCAAGTATGACTTTGCTTCCCTGAACTAAGGTTAACACAGAGAACATTTTTTACATTTTTTATGAAAATTTTCAAACATTCCCAGAAGAAGAGAGAAAAACATAAGGAATTGTGATGGGTACATCATCCAGTTTTGGCAGTTATCTATATTCTTGCCAATCTTCTGATACACTTAAAAAAATTAACTTATTGTGAAATAATTTACACATAATAAAATGTACTTGTTTTGAGTGTATACTTCAATGACTTTTGGCAAATATATATATTCATGACCCCCAGAAGTTCCCTTGTGGCTCAGAGTTTGGGGGATAAAAATTATTGTTCTAATTTTTTTTTTCCTTTATTGATTTTTTTAGAGAGAGAGGAAGGGAGAGAGAGAGAGATAGAAACATTGATAAGAGACAACATTGATTGGCCGCCTCCTGCATGCCCCTCCCTAGGGATCGGGCCCACAACCTGGGCATGTGCCCTGACCGGGAATCGAACCGGTGACCTCTCGGTGCATAGGTTGAGGCTCAACCACTGAGCCACACCAGCTGGGCGGGGCGGGGGGGGGGGGAATAAAAATTCTTAATGTCTGCTGCCTTGTTTGGATCTGATCCAAGACAAGCTGAGGGAGGGGGCGGGGCCTTGCAGAAACAAGAGATTTTATATACCCTCCAGGCAACATGAAGGGGAAGATTTGGGCTCTTGGGGCCTCTTCACTTTCCTGGGCTCCAACACCAAACTGGCCTCAACTTGCCCAGTCATAACACTCTTTCTTTTTCCACACATTTGTGTAAGTTTCTTCCCTTGTGATGTGAGGATGGAGAAACAAAGTTTTTCTTTCCTTTCAGCGGGGGTTGTTCCTGAAGCTCTCCAACCAGTTCCCATTGCTCATCCCTCAGCCTGCCTGTCGTCGGTCTCCATGTCCAGTGGTGGTGGCCTCTTCGCCTGCCGCCATCTGCCCCTCACGAAGCCCTAAGTACAGACCAAGGGCAAACAGAGGCGTCCTGCACCCTGGATGTCGGCCACTGATTCTTGGTGCCAGGGGCAGAGTGGGCTGAGCAGGAGCCTTGGCCACAGCGCCACCCTGGACCGGCACGGCAGGCCCTTGGTGGCCAGGTCTCAAGGAAGAAAGTGGCAGACGGTGGGAGGCAAGCTATGGAAGAAAAGCAAGGTTAGCTGATCAGGGAGGGGGTGCTCCACAGGAGGCCTCTTCCTGATGAACAGAAACAGGAGGTGAAGCCAGAGCCCATCATTTCACATCCTTCCTACATCTCATATCTGGGGAGGAGAGTTGTTTAGGGACCCAATTGTTGAGGGTTTGTGGGCCCAGAGGAGTAAGGGCACTTGACGGAAGAAAGGAGGGAGCAGGAAGGCCCTGATCCAAAGAGTCAACACCCGGAGGTTCAGTGACTTCTCCAAAGAACAATGTAGCATTTCATCTGAGCAGGAAATGCATTCAGATGTTAGCTTCTGTTTTCTGCAGCATAGAGAGGATCAGAAAAAGGGAACGGTATGCAGAACTGGCCATTATTTGAGAAGATAAAACCAACTCCCTCCCTGAGGGCCTGGCAGTATTTCTTTCTACACGTGCAACGGCTCCTGGTTCAGAGGTTACAGCTGTGCCCACCACACCACCTGCAGCCTCCTGGCTGATTATGCTTCTGGTCGCTTCCTCCCTCTCAGATTTAGTTCTGCAGATCCCTTTATTTTATTCACTCATTCCACAAATATTTTGTTAAAGTGCTAGAAATACAACAGGAAATCAGTCCCTTGCATTCAAGAAATACCATCATTATTGCTAACATATATTCAGAGTTTACTCCACACCCTGGCTGGTTTGGCTCAATGGTTAGAGTGTCGGCCCTCAGACCAGTGAGTCCCGGGTTTGATTCCGGTCAAGGGCACGTACCTCAGTTGCGGTTTGTCCCTGGCCCTGGTTGGGGTGGTGCGGGGGGCAACCAGTCAATGTGTCTCTCTCACCACATGACCACATGGATGTTTCTCTCTCTCTTTCTCCTCCTTCCATTCTATCTGAAGATGTTTGAAAAAATATCCTTGGGTGAGGATTAAAAAATAAATAAATAAAAGAACTTACTCCACACCAAGTGACTCTTCTATTGAAAATGAGAACTGATGTAAGTCCGTGGACATTTGCTGGGGGATTAACAGAATTCCAGAATGACAAAACCAACGCTGTAACTGGGGCGGGGTGGGGAGTGGAGAAGGAAAACAAAGACAGAAATCCCCAGAAATGCTCCCACGCAGTCAGAAAAGGGTCGCCAGCAGCGGGATCCTGCCACATCCTGGACGTAGCACTTAGAACTCAGGAAGTGTGGGAAAGCGATTTCTTTGTCTAATTCTGCCCAACTCATCCTGTAGATTTCAACATAACCATTTACCTCTCTGTCACTCATTTTTTCCACATCTGTACCAAACTAATCTAAGGCAGGTGGGTATTGTGAAAATGAAATAATGCCCATAAAAGTGCATTGAAGTTGCAAAGCGCTATATAAATGGGAAAGGATATATATATATGTCCTTTAAAAATATTTTTTATTGATTTTTTTTGAGAGAGAGAAACAGCAATGTAAGAGAGAACTATCCATCAGCTGCCTCCTGAACGCCCCCTACTGGGGATCCTGGGCATGTGCCCTGACCAGGAATGGAACAGGGACCTTTCAGTCCATGGGAGGATGCTCAATCCAGTGAGCCACACAGCTGGGCAGGATCAATATTTTTTCAAAGTCCCTCCTGACATGGCTGAGTTCCTCTGTCCTCCAGGTACCTTCTCTCTTGAAGTTCAGCTCATGCGATCCGCCACCCGCCGGGGTCTGCCCAGGACACGTGGCAGTTCTGGAGAATACATGACTGAGCAAACACTCCGCAGAAGAGGACCAACACTGTTTCTGCTCTCCAGCAGCCCGAGGTGGAGATCGGGGAGCCCTGATTGGGGGCACTACTGGAGAGCACCATCCCTGAGATTCTGCCGGGGAAATATAATTTCTGTCTGAAGAGCTGGTGTTTGACCTGGGTCTTTGAAGTACTTCGAATATGCGACAACACTTCCCCAGTGTTTCACCTTTTCACGCTGGCCTTGACTTCCCTGTAACCCGGAGGCCAATGAGGTCTGGGGTCTTGCGTTCCAGGAGATCCCTGGGCGTGGGCTTTCTGTCCTTTTCTGTCCAGATGGGGGTTTCGGGCAGGACACCACACAGCCCCATTCATGCAAAGCTCTTACCGCGGGGGAGGGGCTGCACTTGGGGTGCTGAGCCTTGGCTGCACATTATAATTCTCAGGGGAGCCCTGCACACTCCAGACACCAAGATTATTAAAATCAAACTGCGGAGGGGGTGCCTTTGCATCAGGGGCTTTTAAAGTACCTGGGGTGATTCTAACAAGCAGCCAAGGCTGAGAATCAGGGAGCTGCAGTGCCCCCCCAAGTTCAGTGTTCACACGAATTGCCTGGGGTCTTGACAAAATGCAGATTTTCATTCAGCAGATCTGGGTTTGGGGGCTCAAGATTCTGCTTTTCTAGCAAATACCAGGCTCTGCTGATACTGCTGGCTGCCGGACGACATTAGCAGGAAGGAGCTGCTGTTCAGGCCACGCTCCCACGCGGCAGGGATTGTGTTCTTGCGTCCTCTAGTGGCCAAAACCTCGCTAGGCGACCCCGCGGAGAAGAACTGGTGTTAGAAGCCTCCTCTAACAGATAGAATTTCTGGAGTGCTTACAAATTCTTCTCCAGAGCGCAGCCACCAACATCTTCATTTCAGCCTTGTAGAAACCCCAGAAGAGCCCAGCCAGACCTGCCTGGATCCCTGACCAATAAAACTGTGAAGTAATAAATGGGCATTGTTTAAGCTGCTAAGTTCGTAGAAATTTGTTTTGCAGCAATAGAAAACGGACACAGGGAGTTTTATAGGCTTTATAATAACAGGACCAATGAGAATCCCAAGCCCACAAGCTTGGCCAGCGACCCTGCACTCTGTCTATTTTCTAGTCCAGGCGGACAAATCTATTCCCAAACTCCTGCCCCAGTGCGAGAAGACGCAGAAAACATGGTACTTCCGTTTATCAAGACTATACCTGCTGCCTTTTTATGACTGCACGCACCTTATGATGCCTGTAGTCAGTAACACTCATGAATGTTCAAGAATGGCAAGGTGCTAGTTCACCCTCTGTGGCAGATTGTGTTTTCCAAGAATAAATTCCACCCCACATGCCCTTCTTACCATGTGACCTTGAGACTCCTCCCTCAAGATATGGGGTCTAACCCTGGCCAGTTTGGCTCAGCGGTGAGGTCGGCCCGCAGACCAGAGAGTTCCGGTTCGGTTCTCGCTAAGGGCACGTACCTCGGTTGCAGTTCGTCCCCAGTCCCGGCTGGGGCACTAGCCGATGTGGCTCTCTCACGTCGATGTTTCTCTCTCTCTCTTCCTCCTTCTCTCCCTCCCTCTCTATCTGAAGATAAATGCAAAAAATAAGATTAAACATGTTAAAAAAAAAAAAAGATGTGGAATCTATGTTTCCTTCTCCTGAGTACAGCTGACCTAAGACTATGATGGGAACGATGCTAGGTGGCTTTTGAGGTTCGATCCTAAAAGGCGATACACTCTGCTTGTCTTTCTCTCTCAGGATGCTCCTCCTTGGAAACCAGGCACCAAGCCCAGGCAACCACACAGAAGGGCCACCTGTGGGTGTCCTGGCCACAGCTCCAGCTGAAAACCAGCATCAGTGGCAGATGTGAGCAAGAATCTTCTGAAGATTCCAGCTCCCTGCCTTCCAGCCACCCCAGGTGATGCCAAGTGGAGCAAACATGTCCAAATTGCAGATTTGTGAGCAAATACATGTTGTTGTAAACCACTAAACCCTGGAGTGATTTGTTATGCAGAAAAAGGCAACTGGATCACTCTCAGACTCACTCCCAAGGACAACACCCTGAATTTGATGAGGTATGGGGGGTGGGGGTAAGGAAACTCTGCTTTTGATTAATTAACAGGTGAGTGACTTATTTTTCATTAATTACAATTTTTTTTTTTTTTATCCTCACCCGAGGACATTTTTCTATTTTTTGTACAGATAGAGCGGGAGGGAGAGAGAGGAAGAGAGAGAGAGAGAGAAACATCGATGTGAAAGGGACACATTGAGTGGCTGCCACCCGCACGACCGACCGGGCCGGGGACAAACTGCAACCGAGGTACGTGCCCTTAGCGGGAACCGAACCCGGGTCTCTCCGGACCGCAGGCCGACGCTCTAACCGCTGAGCCAAACTGGCCAGGGCATCATTAATTACAATTTTTAAAAGGCACTCTCCTTAGCGATTAAGTCCAAGGCTTATAAACTATTGGGAAATTAGCCCTAAAAGGTTTTAGAAAGACTGGCATTTTGTCTAACTTTTCTTCTTTGCCATTTAACTCATTGAACAGGCTGTCTTCTTAAGCAGTTCTCAAGAACAGCCTAGACCAGAAGAAAGTGTAGTTTTAGGGACTTTTCTGCAGGTACTTCCGCACCCGTGGGAGGCAGACTTCCAAGCGGGCCTCCAGTGGTCCTCACCTCCTGTTACTGGTTCCCTTGTGAAATTCCCTTCCCTTCAGTGTGGCTCCGGGTTCCTGACGTGCTTCTAACCAGTAGACGATGACAAAGGGGATGGGATGTCACATCCATGATTAGGTTACAAGAGATCGTGCCTCTCTCTGCTAGCAGACTGTCTTCGTTGTCTTCTTGGCTTGCACACTGATGACACAAGCTGCTATGTTGGACAAACGGAACTGAGTCCAACAGCCTGTGAGAAGCAGAATGGACTTGGAAGAGCTCCTTCCCAGCTGAGCCATGAGAAGAGACAGCAGCCCTGGCTGGCACCTCGGGAGAGACCCTGAGCAAAGGAACCGGCAGAGCTGTGCCTGGCCTCCTGACCCACGGAAGCTGCGAGATAATACATGTGCGTTGTTCTAGGTCTGGGGACACTTTGTCACGCAGTTATAGATAACTGATGCACCACCGCCCCCTTGGCTGCCGGGTGTCATTTCTTTATCAAAATCCTCAGTCCCACGCAGGCTAAATGTGTGCTCACATGGTCCCCCCACACCAGGGTTCTCTCACCCATGTATGCCAGGCACTGCTCAAACAAAGGAAGGATTCCAGTCCCCACCGGCCGCTGGCTTCTCTCCTCTGGGTCTGTACCTGTGTGCGCCGAGCTGACCTCGGAACACTGGACCCCGTGCCTTCCCTTCCGCACCTTCTCCCCTGGAGCCGTGTGGGGTTCTGTCTGAGCAGGCAAAGCCTCAGGCTCCCTCTCCACCCCCGATGCTGTGAACTCGCCCATAGGCACCCTCCGGGCCGGCAGGGCGCCGGTGGCTTCCTCAGGATGTACTGGCTCTTCCTGCGGCAGGAAGAGCCATTTCCCCCGAGTCATCAACTGTCTCTCATCTGAGCTCCTGCGGCTCCTTCTGTGGCGGTTCTGGACCGTGGGCAGAGGCGTTGGAATCGGAGAGGTCGTGCCTGGTCCAGGTGATGGAGGAATTCTTGACTGGAGAGGGCGAGAGGAGCAGACGTGGACTTCTGGGCTGAGTTTTGTTGGGAGAAGGACATGGTAGAAGCAGGACAGTGAAAGTTGGGGCCACCTGGGTACTTCCTCTTTGTCTCCCTGCTCCCACGTCTACACACTCCTATTAAGTGACAACATCAGCTACTTGCCCCACCAAGGTGCCTTCGTACCCCCAAGCTTTCCTTTTGTCTTCACACATTACATTTCTTTTTTTCTTAAAAAATTTTTTTTTTCTTTATTGATTTTTAGAGAGAGCGGAAGGGAGAGAGAGAGAGACAGAAACATGGATGAGAGAGAACATTGATTGGCCGCCTCCTGCATGCCCCCAACTGGGGATCGAGCCCCCAACCTGGGCATGTGCCCCAACTGGGAATCGAACCGGCGACCTCTTGGTGCCAAGGGTCGCTGCTCAACCAGTGAGCCACACCGGCCGGGCACACATTACATTTCAAAGTTACGTTCTGTAAACCAGAACCAAGCACTGCACGCCAAGAAAAACAGACGTGCCTTGGTTCTCAAATACTAGAGAAGAGAGTTTTTCCAGGCCTTTGGGGTTAACCTCTGCAGTGTCAGGGCCGGACGTAGAAGACGTGTTTTCTCTGTTCCGGAGCTGGGCACACTGTAGTTGCCCCTTAGTTTCCACCCCACACTGTGAAAAGGGTCCGGCAAGACTGGGTAGGCGACCAGCACGCAGCGACCAGCGCTGCAGACGGCAGTCAGAGCCACCCTGGTCTCCGCCAGAGGCCCGGCCTGGTGGGCTCCTCTGAGCAGCCAGGGAACCTGCTCTGTGCGGAAATGTTCCGAGTTGTCCTGTGAGAAGTAAGGAAAATGGGAAGCGTGCAGGACAGAGGTCCCTGAGACGTAATAAAGGACCACGGGCAGAAGTCATGGTTTCCTGTGCTAGCAAGCCTGTGTGGTCATTTTTTTCACCCATTTAACAACTATTTCTTGAGTAGCTCCTAGGTTTTAGACACTGTGCTACAGAATAGAAGACATATAGAGCTAACGGGTATCAGAAAGAATTGCCCCAAGATGTGCCGTGGTGGCATATGGATTATTTTGAGCTAAAGACAGCCAGGAGCCTGCAGGGGTAAGAGAAATGTCTGCCTTCCATCCCCTCAACTATCTGAAAAAATTTAATTAGGGACCTTGGCTCTGGCCAGTTTGGCTCAGCGGTTAGAGCATCAGCCTGCGGACCAAAGAGTCGCGGGTTCGATCCCAGTCAAGGGCACGTACCTCGGTTGCGGTTCGTCCCTGGCCCTAGTCGGGGTCGTGCAGGAGGCAACCAATCGATGTGTCTCTCTCACATCGATGTTTCTCTCTCTCTCCCCCACTCCTATCTGAAGATATTTGAGAGAATATCCTTGGGTGAGGATTAAAATAATAATGATAATAATTAGGGACCTTGACCACAAAAAGAGTTATTAGCAGAAATAACGTTTTGTGACCCATCTTCAGGGCAGGACGAACTTACTTACTGACCCTCTGATCTTCTCACCTTCCTCCCCTCTGAAGCCTAAGGCACCTCATCCTCAGCTCAGACTGTCACATACACCCCACTTGCCCTTTCTGTCTTTGCACTGTCGTGTATGTGGGGTCTCTACTTCCTATGTATATGGGGCTCCTGTGCACAGGAAATTAAGTCTGATTTTCTCTCGTCAATCTGCCCCATGTTGAGGAACCAGAGGAATAAAGGAGGATTTTTCACTTTCCACACACGGCCAAAATCTCAACTCAGTGTCAGTTCCAAAGGGTGCAAAGACATAGCCATAAAGCACAAAAGCCATGAAATACTGTAAGCCAATACGGGAAGAGTATTTTTAAAACTTAATCTCAGCTGCCCCGGCGGGTTTGGCTCAGCGGTTAGAGTGTCGGCCCGCGGATGCTATATTAATGTGGCATTATTGGTGACGGTGACCTTGAGCACTTGCTTTAGATAGTGTCTTCTGGATTTCTTACTATAACGTTCCTGTTTTTCCTTTGTAAATAGTAACTTTCCCTGCATCTATTTTTCTTGCAGGCTTAGCACATAGCATAGTAGATACACAACATAAGGTAGCAAAGGCCTAAAAACGCATCATCCTAGACCCCACCTCTGCTTACCCTGCATCCAACTCTGACCCTTGAGGGAGGGAATCTTAAGCTAATAAAGTTGATTTGTTTTTATTTTATTTTTGCAATTTTTTTTTTATCCTCACCCGAGGATATTTTTTCCATTTTTTGTACAGATAGAGTGGGAGGGAGAGAGAGAGAGAGAAACATCGACGTGAAGGGACACATCGAGTGGCTGCCACCTGCACGACCAACCAGGGCCGGGGACAAACTGCAACCGAAGTACGCACCCTTAGCGGGAACCGAACCCGGGTCTCTCTGGACCGCAGGTCGACGCTCTAACCGCTGAGCCAAACCGGCCAGGGCTATTTTTGCAATTTTTATTAATTTATTTTTGTTACAGATGTTTCTCCTTCCCCCCCAGACTCCCTCCTCCCGATCCTGCCCCCCTCCACCCCAGCACTGTTGTCTGTATCCATTGGTTGCACATACATGAATATACGTTCTTTGGTTTATCTCCTCCATCCCTAAAGTTGATTTGTTTTTAGACCGAAGGTCTCTGTGGTCCCAACCCCTAGAACTAATGGTCTTGGAAGGGGGTTTCTGGCACATCCCCTTCCAACACCCACTGCCTTCCCCGTAGCCAACTGGAGCAGGCTGCCCACTAACGGTCACTGCGGCAGAGAGCCCTGGCCTGTGTCTGCCCGCTGAGCAGCCTGAGAGAGCAGTGTGGCCGGAGTCCCAGAAGGCATGAGGGAGGGGCTTTCTCACTCTGGGGGTGTGGCTGGAGGAACCGCCCTGCTCCCAGGCAGCAGCTCCCTCTCGCACATGACTGCCAGCGCCCCTCCTCCACGGCGCAGGTGTGCAGGCTGCATTCCATCCTTCCAGCTCTCACTCCATCCCTACCCATGGCTTTTCTGGCCAGTGTATCCACGCATGCCTTCCTCCATCCACCTCCCTGATATCCCTGTCATCCGTGCCTGCCCTCAGTAACTATGCATCACCATCCCCGTTTGCTGCTTCAGTGTTAGGGTGCAAAGGGGAATGAGACGCCCCAGGTCTTGGCCTGATGGAGCTCAGTGTGGGGCAGGGATGGGTTAACTCCCACAGACAGTGAACAGTTGCAGACTATGTAATGAAGGAAGAGGAAGCCAGGAGGGTGGGTAGCAGCTGGTGGGTGTGGAGCTTCCCAGAAGAGCTGGGAGGCAGTTGGCTCAGGAATTCCGGCGGGAGATGAGAGTGGCCCAGACCACCACAGATGGCGGTGATCTGGAATCTGCAGGACTTCGAGGCCGCCTTGGGAGCAGAGTGGGAGGCAGGGGTGAAGGGAGGAGTCCAGAATGGCTTGGGTCCAGGCCACTCTCACAAGTGCTTTTTTATTGTTATGATTCTCACCCAAGGACATTTTTCCATACTTTGTTCAGATAGAGTGGGAGAGAGAGAGAGAGGGAGAAACATCGACGTGAAAGGGACACATTGAGTGGCTGCCACCCGCACAACCCAACCAGGGCCAGGGACAAACTGCAACCAAGATACGTGCCCTTAGCGGGAACCGAACCCGGGCCTCTCTGGACCGCAGACCGACGCTCTAACCGCTGAGCCAAACCGGCCAGGGTGTCTCACAAGTTCTTATGTGTCAGATGGTCTTCTATGTACGTTCTCTGTTTTCCGCACAACCTGTGGTTCGGAGAGGCTAGGATGCCACATGGTCACCAACGGCAGACCCCCTGCCAGATTCCATTTTAGCCTTCCTCACGATCACACTTAGCCTTCTTAGCTCTTGCTTTACTGGGTCATCTATTCATCCAGAAAATTTCCGTGGCGGCCATACCATGGCCTGGCACTGAACCAGGACTAGAGTTACATCAATAATACATGTTCCTTGTACTGAGTGAGCTAATACCATAAAATATTTATTCTCACAGAGAGCCCTGAGCACCTATCAGGAGTAAGCCTTTTATGTTTAATGTTTTCACACTCTAAATTATCGCTTGTCCTCCTGTTTTATAGTTTAGGAATCTGAAGCCCAGGGAAACTAGGTGACCCGGCCAATGTCACCATTTTTATGAGGATTGAAAACAGACCTGGAGATTCAAAAGCTCTTATTCTTTTATTTTTTTTATCCTCACCTGAGGACATCTTTTTCGATTTTTTGTTCAGATAGAGTGGGAGGGAGAGAGAGTAAGAGAGAGAGAGAGAGAGAAACATCGACGTGAAAGGGACACATCGAGTGGCTGCCACCCGCACGACCCGTCTGATTCTGATTGAGAGCCGTATTCACCGATTGACTCGATATTACAAGACCAAATAAGTCCTCCCCCCAATTGGAAATACGAGTCATCCACAGCCTCTGCCCTGGTTGCATAAAATGTCTATGTACTCAAGCAATAAAGTTATTGTTTAATTAGGAAAAAAAAAAAAAGGAATCACAGAGGCGTTGCTAACCATCAATGGCATTTCTCTTGTGCTTTAGAACTCACGAAGCGACCTCACAGATACCATCCTTATGTATGCTCCCAACAACCCTGGTGATAGCCGCTGTTCTCATCTCTTAATTTTTTTTTTCATATGTGCCCCTAGCGGGAACCGAACCTGGGACTCTCTAGTCCGCAGGCCAACACTCCAACCGCTGAGCCAAACCGGCCAGGGCCCGCTGTTCTCATCTAAAACATGGGTAACCTAAAGCATGGCAAGAGCGGTAATGGCCCAAATGAAGGCGAATCCAGAATTAGAACCCAAACTTCAGACATTTTTGTAACAGAACTTGCACGTTTCCATAAGAGGTTCTGCGGTAGGGAGGAGGCTTGGGAACGCGACCAGGAAATCAGCAAGCTTTGCGAAAGGAGGACTCTTATAAGCTAGTGGACAGTTATGGAAGAGGAAATGAAAAAAACAAGTAGAGAGAAGAAACATCCAGACATCTCTAACATGAGGGGGAAGGAGTGATGCGATTGTAGAACAAGGATGTGGTCCTATGAGAGAGACTCAGCACTGGATAGGAAGGGGGACTGGGAGGGATATGTCACCGTGTCTGGAAGGAACACAGCATTTGGGAACCGGCAAGCTAGACCTTGTGTCTATCCTGCCTTATTTTATTTTATCTTTGGTAATATTTTTTTAAATTTTTTTCTTCTTTATTGATTTTAGAAAGAGAGGAAAAGAGAGGGAGAGAGAGATAGGAACATCAATGAGAGAGAACAACTACTGGCTGCCTCCTGCATGCCCCCACTGGGGATTTAGCCCACAACCTGGGCCTGTGCCCTGACCAGGAATTGAACCAGTGACCTCTTGGTGCATGGGTCAACTCTCAACCACTGAGCCATACCAGCCGGGCATATTTTTAGTAATATTTTTAAAATATGTTTTTATTGATTTTCTTAGAGAGGGGAAGGGACAGAGAGATAGAAACATCTATGTGAGAAACATCAACTGGCTGCCTCCTGCACGCCCTCTACTGGGGTCTGGGAAATTGGACCGGGACCTCTCAGTCCCTGGGACGACGCTCAACCACTGCGCCACACGGGCCGGGCTATCCTGCCTTATTAATTAAGTGCCATCATGCATCTCTCTTAACCTGTCATTCAGTTTCTCCAACAATTAAACGATCATAATTCATAAGGCGAGACTACTGTAATATCACATCCATTACAATACTTTGTGAGAAATTGTCACGATTCTAATAACTTCCATCATCCTTCTTCTCATTCACTTCCGATTTCTTTTATGGAAATATCTCCATGTTTAAAGTCAGTGCATAAAAAGTGTGTCACCCTGGTTAGACTAGAACTAAGTCATCGTGGTCAGACACAGGGGTGGGCGCAGAGCAGCTGGGGGCAACCCCACTCCATGGTCTGCTCTTCTCAACTGGCCCTGCCGACCACCAGTGGCCCGGGCCCATCACCGGGGTCCTGACTGTGGACCCACGAAGACAACAGTGTCCTATGTGGACTTCTGCCCCAGCCCCCACTCTGCTGTCTCAGTTTGATGGCAGCATGTTCATGGCTTCCTGGGTTGATAAATTGGTAACACACATGAAACTCCAGCTCCCCTTCCAGGCTCCTCCCCCAGCTGCATGAGGCCTACTTCTTACCATCAACCCCTATCCCAGAATTCTCACTGAGGTTCTACTTCCCCCGCTGAAGCCTGAGTGATGGATGGTTATGAGGGCTTCCAAGGAACAGAACCTCGAGGACAGGAATCTGGAATTGATTCTCTGACCCGGTAGATTTAACCTCATCGATGACCTGGTGCCCAGAGGTGAAGGAGACGTCGGCTGTCTGTGGTAGGCAGTGGCAAAACAGCGACTCAAAGTATTGCCTGTGGCCGTGTAAGTGCCTGACATGCAGCGCTCACTGCCAAGGCATCCACATCAAAAGGCATCCCTCTCGAACACCGCCCAGCTGTGTGACGCAGTTACCAGCAAAACAACCAGATAAGAAGCCAGTTCCCCTTTCAGAAAACTCTGAGTGACATAGATAACAGACCACGTCAGTGATCCTGCCTCCAGTCTCCTGTGCCCTAATTCCCACTCTTTTTTTTTTTAGTTATTATTTTTTTTAATCCTCATCCGAGGACATTTTTCCATTTTTTGTACAGAGTGGGAGGGAGAGAGAGGAAGAGAGAGAGAGGGAAACATCGATGTGAAAGGGACACATCGAGTGGCTGCCACCCGCACGACCAACCAGGGCCGGGGACAAACTGCAACCGAGGTACATGCCCTTAGCGGGAACCGAACCCGGGTCTCTCCGGACCGCAGGTGGACGCTCTAACCGCTGAGCCCAACCGGCCAGGGCTCTTTTTTTTTTAAATCCTCACCCAAGGACATTTTTGCATTTATCTTCAGATAGAGTGGGAAGGAGAGAGGGAGGAAGAGAGACAGAGAGACACTGATGTGAGAGAGACACATTGACTGACTGCCACACGCACGACCCCAACCAGGGCCGGGGACGAACCGCAGGTCCGCTTGCCAACACTAACCGCTGAGCCAAACTGGCCAGGGCCTAATTCCCACTCTTGTGCTTTGGATTGGCCAATAGAGAGTGACCTGTGAAGCACCAGAGACACGTGACTGATCATACAGGTATCAGCATGAAAGGGCTGTCGCGTCAAGAACCTAGGTTTTGTTCAACAACTGAGACTTGGCCAAGAAACAAATTGTTTGAGATGGGAGACATCTGGAAATCGAGGTGTGACTGTCCCCCTTGCTATGTGGCCCCAGGCTTGGCACTAGCAGCAGCTGGCAGTGGTTTGCAGCTTGGCCTCTCCAGGCACCTCCGAGCTCAGCACAAGCTCAGCACAAGCTCAGCCATCTGCAGATCGCTCGGTAGCCCATGGTGCATGGCCTCAGGCAGGGCACAGGGTGAGGATTAAAATAATATTAATAATAATAATGACAGGGATTTTAAAAATAAAATAAAAGATGGATCAAATTCTAGCCAGGCAAACTATATCAGTTGGCTAGGGTTGCCATAACAAAATAACACAGACTGGGTGATCTAAACAATAGAAATTTATTTTCTCACACTCCCGGAGACTATGCGTTCAAGATCAAGGTGTTGTCAGAGTTGGATTCTGATGAGGCCTCTCTTCCCGGTTTCTAGACGGCTGTTTTCCTACTGTGTCCTCACGTGGTCTTTCTTCTGCATGCCTGTGGAGAGTTATCTCTGGTATCTCTACTCCCAATAAGGGCACTGATCCTATCATAAGGTTCTACCCAATGACCTCCTTGAACCTTAATTACCTTCCTAAACACCCCATCCCCAAATGCAGTCCTATTGGGGGTTAGGGCTCCAATATATAAATTTTGAGAGCAGGGGACACAATTCCGTCCTTTATACTAACAAACTAGAAAAGAGGGAAGACTCAAATTACTAATATCAGAAATAAAAGACAGACCACTTACTACGAATCTATAGACATTAAAGGATAATAAAGGAATATCACAAACAACTCTGTGCTCACAAATTTTATAACCTAGATAAATGGACCCATTCCATGAAAGACATAATCTTTCAAAACACAAAGGACTACATAAATTAGATAACCTGATTAGATCGAAATCTATTAAAGATATTGAATCGATAATTAATAACATTTCAAAACATAAAAAACATAGGTCTAGATGGGTTCACTGGTGAATTCTACCAAATACTTAAGGAAGAAATTTTGCCAGTTCTCTAAAACGTCTTCCAGAAGATAGAGGTGGAGGGAATACCTCCTAACTCATTTTATGAGGCTAGCATTACCTTAATATCAAAACTAAACAAAGTCATTACAAGAAAAGAAAACTATAGTCCAGCCAGGTGGTTTAGTTGTTTGAGTATCATCCCATGCACCAAAAGGTTTTGAGTTCGATTCCCAGTTAGGGCACATACCTAAATTGTGGTTTCAATCCCCAGTCAGGGTGTGTACGAGAGGCAACTGACCAATGTTTCTTTCTTACCTTGTTGTTTCTTTCTCTCTCGCTTTGTCTCTCTCTCTCTCTCTCTGTCATCAATCAAAATATTCTTGGGTGGGATTTTTTTTTTTTAAAGAAAGAAAACTCTAGACCTGTACTTGTCATGAACATAGGTATGAAATCCTCAACAAAAGATTATCAAATTGAACCCACTATATGTAAAAAGAATTATATGCCATGGCCAAGTGGGCCATGCAAGGCTGGACCACCATTTGAAAATCAATTAATGTAATCAATCACATCAATAGGATAAAGAAAAAAGTCACACAATTATATCAATAGATTTTTTTTAAAAGCATTTGATAAAAATCCAACATCTGTTCATGACAAAAATTCTCAGCAATCCAGAAATAGAGGGGACCTTCCTCAATATGATAGATAGCATCTTAAAAAAACCTATAGCTAACATCATACTTAATGGTGAGAAACTAGGTTCTTTCCTATGAAGACAGAAATAAAGCAAGGATGTTCCCTCTCATCACTTCTATTTGACATCATACTGGATGTTCTAGCTAATGCAATAAGACAAGAAAAGGAAATGAAAGGTATACAGATTAAGAAGAGAGAAAGAAAACTTTGTTTACAGATTATTTGATTATCTATGTAGAAATCTGTGAAAGAAAAAATTGATACATTTGATTCATTAAGATTAAACACTTCTGCTCTGCAAAAGATACTCTCAAGAGAATAAGAAGACAAGCCTCAGACTGGGAGAAAATTTTTGCAAAATATAAATTTTGATGAAGGACTGTGATCTCAGACATACAAAGGACTCAACTTCACAATAAGAAAATAAACAACCCAATAAAAATAGGCAAAAAATTGAAGACACCTCATCAAAGATGACATACAAATGGTAAGTAAGCATACAAAAAGATGCTCAGAACCAGGTAGCATTAGGGAAATGCAAACTAACACAACAATGAGATACTACTACACCCCTATGAGAACTGCTAAAATCCAAAATACTAACAAACACTAAATGCTGACGAGGATGTATAACATTAGGAACTCTCACTCCTTGGTAGGAATGCAAAATGGTGCAACCAATTTGGAAGACAGTTTGCAAGTTTCTTCCAAAACTAAGCATGCACTTACCATACAATCCAGCAATTGTACTCCTTGGTATTTACCCAAAAGATTTGAAAACACGTCCACACGAAAACTGGCACATGTGTGTTTATAGCAGCTTTATCCATAATTGCCCCAAACTGGAAGTAACCAAGATATCCTTCAATAAGAGAATGTATAAATAAACTGTGGTACATGCAAATAATGCAATATTCTGCAATGCTAAAAACAAATGAGCCATCAAGCTATGAAAAGACTTAGAGGAAACTGAAATGCATATTACTAAGTGAAAGAAGCCAATCTGAAAAGGTTACCTATGATATGATTCCAACTATATGACATTCTAGAAACGGCAAAACAATGGAGACAGTAAACAGTGCAGGGGTTGCCAGGAGTTAGGGGGAGGGATGAATGAAAAGATGGAGTGCAGGATTTTTAGAGCAGTAAAACTATTTTATATAAAACTATAATGGTAGACACATGACATTATATGTTTGTCAAAACCCATAGAAATAACAATACAAAGAGTAAATTCTAATGTAATCTGTAGACTGTTTAATAACGACATGCCAGTGTTGGTTCCCAGGATGTAATACATGCACTACACTGGTACAGACGTGGAGGGAGGGAGGACCCGAGCGCATGCGTGGGGAAGAGGTACCTAGGAACACCCGACTTTCTGCTCAAGTTTGCTGTGAACCTAAAACTGCTCTAAAAATAATGTCTACTGATTTTTAAAATTTAATCCTTCCTGAAGGGCATTTTGAGCCATTACATTTTCTGGCTGAACCCTAGCCAGTTTGGCTCAGCAGTTAAAGTGTCGGTTCATGGACTGAAGGTTCAGGGTTCGATTCCCGGTCAAGGGCATGTACCTGGGTTGCAGATTTGATCCCCAGCCCTGATCAGGGTCCTGTGGGAGGCAACCAGTTGATATTTCTCACATCGATATTTCTCTCTCCCTCCCTCCTTCCCTACCACTGTATCTAAAACTCAATGAAAAAATATCCTCAGGTGAGAATTAACATAAAAACAATTTTCTGGCTGAGACCCAGCTGGGTAGGTCAGTTGGTTCGAGTGTCCTCCTGAAAAGCCAAGGGTGCGGGTTCGAGCCCCAGTCAGGGCACAAATGAGAATCAATCAATGAATACATAAATAAGTGGAACAACGAATCTATGTTTCTCTCTCTTTCTCTCCACCTCTCCCTCCTCCTTCCCTTTCTATCCCTTTCTCTCCTTTCTTCTCTAAAATCAATAAATTAAAAAAAATTGGGGGCTGATAGTTGAAATGTTTATTCCACAGTAATTTAATGTAACAGTTGATGCATTTGGGTTTTGTGCTTTTCTTTGTCTCACTTGTTCTTGTTTTTAATTCTCACTCGAGGATATTTTTCTATTTATCTTCAGATAGAGTGGGAGGGAAGAAGGGAGAGAGAGAAACATTGATGTAAGAGGGAAGGAGGGAGAGGGAGAGAGAGAGAAACACTGACGTGAGAGGGACACATCAACCGGTTGCCCCCAACCAGGGCCGGGGACAAACCGTAACCAAAGTACATGCCCTTGACCAGAATTGAACCCGAGACTCATTGGTCCGCTGGCCGATGCTCTATCCACTGAACTAAACTGGCCAGGGCACCTCATTTGTTCTTTTTTTTTTTTTTATCCTCACCCAAGGACACTTCTCCAGTTTTTGTTCAGATAGAGTGGGAGGGGGAGAGAGAGAAACATCGACATGAAAGGAACACATTGAGTGGTTGCCACTCGCACGACCCAACCAGGGCCAGGGACAAACTGCAACCGAGGTATGTGCCCTTAGCAGGAACCGAACCCGGGTCTCTCTGGACCGCAGGCCGACGCTCTAATCACTGAGCAAACCGGCCAGGGCACCTCACTTGTTCTTTACCCAGAACTTTAAAAATACTTTCCATTGCCTGGCCATTGTGGCTCAGTGGTTGAGCATTGACCCATGTACCAAGAGGTCACTGGTCAGGGCACATGCCCAGGTTGTGGGCCTGATCCCCAGTGGGGGGCATGCAGGAGGCGGCCAATCGATGTTCTCTCTCATCGATGTTTCCATCTCTCTTTCCCTCTCCCTTCCTCTCTCTCTAAAATCAATAAAGAAAAAAGGGGAGGGGGGTACCAAATTGATGGACTGTTCTTGAAACTGGTTACAAGCTCACCAAACCGGTCCTTTCCCTTCCTTTACACCCCGTTTCTCTTGCGTGTAAGCTGGCCCACGTAAATTAGTTTGGGGCGATGAAAATGATCAGAAGTGACTGTGAAATTGTGTCTTCACTGTTTTCTCATTTTGTGCTTCTTCCTGCTATGGCCTCCTTGGACCTAGGTGGTACCAGTTCCCCACCTCCCCAGAATCCAGTGCTCCCTGGTGGGCTGCCGGTTCAGGGGGTGGACTGACTAAACCTCGATGAGGACAAGTCCTGGTAACCTCTAGCTGATGCACAGCAAGCTGGGCCATCTCACGATCACATATTTGTACTGCTCTGAAGGCCACAGGGGAGTCAGGAGAGAAGGACATTCTGCTTCCTGTGATAAAGATTCCCTCCTCCAGCAACATGTACTCAGGCTCTTCTGAACTCCCTTCTCCACTGGACCCTGACTTCTGGACTTCTGTCTACAGCATCTAATTTTAGCGAGACTCCTGCTGAGTCAGGTTAACAAAAACCCACCACCCTCTCTATATTTCATCATCTAATCAGGTAACTCATCCCCACCCCACCCCCCAGGCGATGTCTGATCACCAGGGCTGCCTTCAGCAACAATCCTGTTAGGTCCATGTAGCCTCACCCCCATGTTTACACTCAGTACTTTTCCATCCACTGACCCCCCACCCTGCTCCTTCGCTGTACAGCCCCACTTTTCCTTGTTATATTTGGAATTGGTGCCAATCTCCCTCTCTCTCTCATTTGTGGACAAAAAACAAGTACTGTAATAAATCTAACCAAAAGTAACCTCACAGGGTGATCTGATCATAAATTCCTAACTGGGCAGGTCCTGTTGGGTAGTCATGCCCCAAGCATATAACTTCTTCATTAAGAGGAGTTTAAGCAAACCCTGTCCATTGTTTCTGTGCATCTAGGTTAACACACCTTTGAAACGCCAGAGTAATCCTCTTTTCCAGACTTCTCAGAGGGAAAACCACCCTCATGGTAGCAGCACCGATCTTGTTGATTATCCTGTGCCTTGCTTTCTCCCACCTTAATGTAATCCTTCTTGGGTTTCTTCCTTAATTCCACGTACATACAGGAAAACGACAGAACTGTCCTTCTCTGGAGCGTTTGAGATCTTGCTTCCCAGTAATGTTATCAGTTTGGCTCAAATAAATTCTTTTCCTGGTGCATGGGTTGATGCTTAACCACTGAGCCACACCAGCTGGGCTCAAATAAAATTTTTTTTTATCCTCACCTGAGCACATTTTTCCATTTTTTGTTCACATAGAGTGGGAGGGAGAGAGAGGAAGAGAGAGAGAGAAACATCGACGTGAAAGGGACCCATCGAGTGGCTGCCACCCGCACGACCAACCAGGGCCGGGGATAAACTACAACCGAGGTACGTGCCCTTAGTGGGAACCGAACCCAAGTCTCTCTGGACCGCAGGCCAATGCTCTAACCGCTGAACCAAACTGGCCAGGGCCTCAAATAAATTCTTATAGAAATTCTCTACAGGTTTGGATGTTCTCATGTGGACGCACTTTAAGGTCCTATTGCAGTGTTCCCTATAAAGTCAGCCTTACTATTCTTTTTATTATTATTTTTTTTATCCTCACCCGAGGATATTTTTCCATTTTTTTGTACAGATAGAGTGGGAGGGAGAGAGAGGAAGGGAGAGAGAGAGAGAAACATCGACGTGAAGGGACACATCGAGTGGCTGCCACCCACACGACCAACCAGGGCCAGGGACAAACTGCAACCGAAGTACATGCCCTTAGTGGGAACCGAACCCGGGTCTCTCCGGACCACAGGCGGACGCTCTAATCACTGAGCCAAACTGGCCAGGGCAGCCTTACTATTCTTTTTTAATTCTCACCCAAGGATATTTTTCCATTGATTTTTAGAGAGAGTGGATGGGAGGGAGGGAGGAACATTGACATGAGGGAGACATATCAGTGGGTTGCCTCCCACACAACCCTGACTGGGGCCCAGACTGAACCTGCAACCCAGGTACGTGCCCTTGATCAGGAATCACACCTCATCACCCTTCCGTCCTCAGGCCAGCACTCTAACCGCTGAGCCAAGCCGGCCAGGGCAGCCTTATTATCCTTTAACAAGCATCTTGAGTAACTTATTTAAAGCCTGAGAACTAGAAGTGAGTGATGACACGTCATCTCATGTCACACACTTGAAAGCATGGCAACGCCTCTATTCACTTATGACTGAGGGCATTCGGGCCTGGTGCTCTCAAATGTTGAATCATGTAGCCTGTAAGAATCTGTCCCTTGGGCAACAGGCCCTCCTGGAGTTTATAAAACTCTCCTGCGTGATATATTTTCAAGAGTAAAATAGCCAGCCCTGGCCAGTTTGGTTCAGCAGTTGGAGCATCGGCCTGCAGACCAATGAGTGGCGGGTTCAATTCCCGCCAAGGGGACGTACTTCAGTTGTGGTTTGTCCCCAGCCCTGGTTGGGGTCATGCAGGAGGCAACCAACTGATGTGTCCCCCTCACATCAATGTTTCTCTCTCTCTCTCTCTCTCTCTCTCTCTCTCTCTCTCTCTCTCTCTCTCTCTCTCTCCCTCCCTTCCTCCCTCTCTCCCCACTCCCCCTCTAACTGAAGATATTTGAGAAAATATCCTTGGGTGAGGATTTAAAACAAGAAAATAAAATAAAATAGCCAAATGGTAAAAGGTGTGCTTTCATGTAAAAATTATCATGATCTATAGAGCTACTTGCTGAATTAGTAGTTGTATTTTATATGTTGACAAATATCCCTAATACCTTGCAGAGAGGCGGCTCTGGCTTTTCCTCCCAGCAGTGTTCCTGACATGATGATTGTAACAGTAACAACAGCTCCAAGTGTCAAGCAGTAACTATGTCCCAGGCCCTGTTACCTACCACGAGATACGTAGTATTATTTTCCCTAGTTTATTACTGAATTTCATGAGTCTCTTTACTCAACCTGCAGTCCCTGGAGCCCTTGTTGGCACACAGAACACTGGGCCCAGCCCAAGAACTTGAATGTGTGATCAATTCCCAGATGATGCTGATGTTCCCGGTTTGAGGAGCGTTGAACGGGAGCAACCCTTAAAGCTAGTACAGTGCGTGGACCCCGCATGTTACGCATTATCGTGAGTCTAAGGAGCGGGGAGTGGAGCGGTGCAGGGCTCCCCGCGCCCACAGAGGCGTTCAGTGAGTCGTCCGCAGACCTCCAGGGCGGGCGGGGCTGGGCCCCAGCAGCCCCAGCAGTCTGGGGACACCCCTGGAAGAGGAAAAGCTGGCGGTGCCGCTGGGCCAATGCCGCGGAGGCGCAGCGAGGGTGGCTCCCGGGCGGAGGCAGGACGGAGAGGCTGGCGCTGGGCCAATGACAGCCCCGGAGAGCGCGGCTCCGGCGGGGCGATGGGGCCGGAACTTCCTGCACTTCAGCCCGCAAGTCACTTCCCCAGCGGGTCCGTGCAGCCCGGGTGGGCGCTTCCCAGGCGGCCTTTGGGACCTCGCGGCCCGGACAGCGAGCGAGGCCGGGACCCTCCCCCGCACCTTCCCGAGAGCCGCGATCGCCGCGCGCGGGGTCCCCCAGCGTCCACACGGCCGCGCCCTCCAAGGCTCCCGGGCTGCCTGAGCCTTGTGCACCCCGCAAGCTGAGGCTGGGGGTGCGGCCAGCAGCCGGGGCACACCTCGCCCCGCGACACCCGCCTGGTTACCCGCCTCCATGGCTGCGGCGCGGGCGCTGAGGGACCCGGCGCAGGTGAGTGGCCGCGCTCCGGAGGTGCTCAGACCCCCGCCCGCAGGCACCTGGCTGGGGACAGGGGAGGTGGGCTTGGTCTGTGGCTTTCCTTCTCCTTTCCCTTCGCTGTGCTTTTGAATCTGGAGCCCTGGAGGGGCGTCCCTCCCGGCGTGGGTCCAGAGGCCAGGCCAAGGACGATACAGCGCGGTTCCCACTCCCGCAACGTAGTGGGATGAGTGGGAACGGTCCTAGGCGCAAGGACCAGAGCAGCAAATGCCCCCGGCGAGGCTGAGAGCAAGGTGGGCCCAGGCGAGCTGAGGAGCGGGCCTGTGTGTTCTGGAGGGGGTGGGAGCACAGGTTCAGAGCAGAGGAGGAAGGTCCTCTGACTCAGGTCTTATTCCTACGGATGCAGAGTGGAAAAGTGGGGTGAGGCTACAGCAATGTCCAGGTGCGTAGTGCAGGTGGCTGCAGGTAGCCCTGGCCGGTTTGGCTCAGCGGTTAGAGCGTCGGCCTGCGGTCCCGAGAGACCCGTTTCGGTTCCCTCTAAGGGCGCGTATCTTGGTTGCAGTTTGTCCCCAGCCCTGTTTGGTCGTGCAGGTGGCAGCCACTCGATGTGTCTCTCTCACGTTGATGTTTCTCTCTCTCTCTCTCTTCCTCCCCCTATCTGAAGATAAATGCAAAAATGTCCTTGGGTGAGGATAAAAGAAAAAGAAAAAGAAAAAGAATATTAGAAGTGATTGGATTTTGGGTCTGTCTTTTGTTGTAAATCCTCACCCGAGGATGTTTTTTCTACTGCTTTTATTTATTTATTTATTTTTTAATCCTCTCCTGAGGACATTTTTCCATGTTTTGTTCAGATAGAGTGGGAGGGAGAGAGAGAGAGAGAGAGAGAAACATCGACGTGAAAGGGACACATCGAGTGGCTGCCACCCGCACGACCAACCAGGGCCAGGGACAAACTGCAACCGAGGTACGTGCCCTTAGCGGGAACCGAACCCAGGTCTCTCGGGACCGCAGGCCGACGCTCTAACCGCTGAGCCAAACCGGCAAGGGCGCTTTTTTCTTTTTTTTTTTTTTTTTTATAGAGTGTGAAAGGGAGGAAGGGAGAGAGAGAAACATCCACATGAGAGAGACATATTGATTGGTTGCCTCCTGCTGGAGCCTCCACCAGGCCAAGGATAGAACCTGTAACCCAAGTACTACCCTTGACCCGGAATCGAACCCACAACTCCTCCATGCACAGGCCAAGACTCTAACTGCTGAGCCACACCGGCCAGGGCTGCCTTTTAAGTTGGGTTGACAAAATGTTTTCATATGGAGGGTGCCAATGAGAAGGGATGATGTCTCCATGGCCTTTGGTTTTAGCAGCTGGTAGGATGAGCCATCAACCGAGATGGGGTAGTTGGTTGTGGGAGGAATTTTCACGTAGGTTCTCGCCATGCTGAGTTCTAATGTTCTAAGTGGAGGTGAACAGTGGGCAGCGAGACCACAGCTGTGGTATTGCGGGGAGCTGTAGTTAAAGGAATGAGAGACTGGATATACAAGGGGACAATGACCCGACCATATAGAAGAATAGATTTTTACCCACAGTCTGCAGCAACCTGCCCAGAAAACCAACCCTTTATCTATAATAAACAGCCCAGGAAGCCCGCCGGCTGGATGTCAGACTTGCAGGAAGTCAGATGGCAGGATCTCTAGTGACCACCCAGGAAGCTGAACAATAACCTCTGTAACAACTGGCCCCAAGTGGCCAGCTCTTGATTAGTACATGATAGCCTCTATAATTTTTGTTCCCTCTTCTAACTTAGGTCCTACTAGAGAAAGTCAAATATACACCCTAACCAATCACATAGGATGCCCCACTTCTAGTTAGCCTGCCTGCATGTCCCCCACACCAACAGGGCCCATCGGCAGCCCCCCCACCCCCCACCCCCGTCCACTCTAAAACTCCCCACTCCTCCGCCTGCCTTCGAGTCTGCCAAAACATAAGCGACTGTGGCCGACTCCCTTGCTGTAGCAAGCTCAGAATAAACAGCATTTGCGTTTCGCATTGGGTTGATCTTTGTTTATCATCACAGTTAGAAACATCCAAAATGTGGCATCTGGTGTGTGGACAAGGGTGTAGCTGTCTGTCCGATTTAGGAGAGTGACACCTCGCTCCTGATGGCAGTGACCAGGAGGGTGGGCCTGAGAACTGAGGACCGCGTATTTCGTATTTCGCTTGGTCACCATGGTTGGCATGTTCAGCATCATAAGGACAAATGAGGTCCGGGCGGTGTGGCTCAGCGGTTGAGCATCGACCCAGGCACCAAGAGGTCACTGGTTCGATTCCCCGGTCAGGGCACATGCCCAGGTTATGGGCCCGATCCCCAGTGGGGGGCATGCAGGAGACGGCCAATCAGGGTTCTCTCTCATCAATGTTTCTATCTCTCTCTCCCTCTCCCTTTCTCTTTCTCTAAAATAAATAAAGAAAAAATTTTGTTTTAAAAAAGGACAAATGAGGAAGAGTAGTGGTGCTTATAGTGGGGGGGGGGCTGTATAGGGAAAAGGGGACCTGGCAGGGAACCAAACTTCCTGGGGGTGGAGATGAGAGGTGCTGCGGCTTAGTCCTCATGGAAGTAATAATCCGGGGAGGCCGGGCTGCTGCTTGTTCCCACGTCTGACTTCTCACCAGGCCCTGTGGTGACTCTCGGTGGGCCTGGGGATTCTCAGTCAGGCCGGGAAATTAGCTCAGGGGAAATGAGGTCAGCGGGGCGAGCCACCAGCCCCAGGGTAGGTAGGGGTGGGAGGACCAGGGGGTTGGCTTCGGAATGCGTGTGATCGGTGAAGCCACAGAACGTGAACGGAGCAGAGGAAGAGGGCCGTGGGGATCGGATATCTGTGTGTGGATCCGGGTGGCTTAGGTTGGAGCCAGGAACTGGGGCAGGTGGGATCATGGTTCTGTTTGCCGAGAACTCTCTGGGTGCGTGGTGCAGGCTGCCAGGTGGGAGTTCATGCAGATGGCTGTGATCAGGCTGGGATAGGGAGAGGGCACCCTGATAACGGGGTGCCGTGGTGAGGTGCAGGGTTTGAGGAAGGTGCAGTCCAGAAGGTGGTATGCATTAGGGAGCGAGTGTGAGCTGCTACTGGAGATTAAGGGAGAAGACTGAGCCCATGTTTGTTTGCATCTGGAAGGGATGACATTGGTCACACTAGGGGAGGGGCCCATAGAAGAGGGAGTTAGGTCCTGCACTTCCGACCCAGCTTAGTGGGTCTCTCTGCCCACCTGCCTATCAGTGGGCTGACCTAGCAGTTATGTGAAGCCTGCGAAGAGTATGCACCAGCCCTGGCTAGTTTGGCTCAGCGGTGAGAGCATCAGCCTGCGGACCAGAGAGTCCCGGGTTCGGTTCCCGCTAAGGGCACGTACCTTGGTTGCAGTTTGTCCCTGGCCCCAGTTGGGGTTGTGCGGGTGGCAACCAGTCGATGTGTGTCTCTCACATCAATTTCTCTCTCTCTTCCTCCCTCTCTCCCTCCCGCTCTATCTGAAGATAAGTGCAAAAATGTCCTCGGGTGAGAATAAAAAAAAAAAAAAAGAGTGTGGAACCAGGGCCTGGGACCCCCTCTGAACTGGGGAGCTGGAGACGAGGGTTAGCAGGGACAGACCAGGAGTCCCAAGGAGAGAGGCTGATGTTGAATGGACTATCCCCATCATGGCAGGGCTGTGTGACCTTTGAGGACGTGACCATTTACTTCTCCCAGGACGAGTGGGGACTCCTCGATGAAGCTCAGAGACTCCTGTACTGCGACGTGATGCTGGAGAACTTTGCCCTCATCGCCTCTCTGGGTAAGGCCTTCACCTGCACCTGGGTGTCCTGAGCTCGTCTCTTCCTGTCCCCTTGTCCCAAGACCCAGCATCTTCCTTCCCAGGGTCAGACCGTGGGTGCAGCTCCCTTCCCCACCCCTCTGGTGTGTGTGCTGTGGGTTCCAGGGGTGAGCTGTGTGGAGGGTCCCATCCTATTTCTGAGCAGCCCCAACCCCTGCGTCCCCGAAGCCTTGTGGGCAGAGGCCAGCAATGATGGGTCCTGTCTGTCTCTGCCTGGTGACCGCCCGGATCTGTGACAGTTCTGTCCTTAGCTAGCTTCCTACGGCCTACTGCCAGGACTCCAGACGCCCGCATGGCTACTACTTGCTGTGACCACTGCCGGGCCTCCCTTGTGTGTTGCTTTTGTAATATTTTGTTGTCTTTCCCGTGGTTTCTGGTGGGGTAGTTCGCCTGGACCAGTGCTAGCCATTTACCCGCCCTCTCTTTCCCTCAGGTCTTACATATTTCAGGTCCCATATAGTTGCCCAGCTGGAGGCGGGGGCAGAACCCTGGGTGCCCGACAGGGTGGACATGACTTCAGCCATGGCAGGAGGGGCCTATACTGGGCCTGGCTCTGGTAAGTGGGAGATGGGGGGACATGTGATGTCACTACTGTCTTCGGATCATACCTGCAGCTTTTCTCGTGTTTACCATTGTTTCGATGCGAAAGCCAATGGCCGTGTCTCTCTTTCCCATTCTTGACGCGTCGCCCCCTGGCTTTCTGCTTTGACACGGCCCCTCCTGGGGCCCCGCCTTTCTGGCCTCCGCGTCTCGCTCTTTCCACAGCTCCCTCTGCTGGCCTCTCCGACACGGGTCTCTACGAACTGTGCCCTGAGATGCGCACACTGCTTTTAATAGTCCTGAACCCTAGCTCCGCAGTTGCAAGCAGATTTTCCTGAGCCTAGACATACCCTGCTGCACAGGGCGACCGTGTCGCCAGCAGCTAGGGTCTTGCTGAAAAGCCCTCACAGAGAAGTGGTTGAAGACCCTGCCTTTCTGCCCATTACCGTACCCCGTGCTTATGTCTTTGGTCCTGGCGAAGCCTCCGTCCCTGTTTGGTAACCTTGCCAGGCACCGTACTGCAGAGCAGACCACTCCTTACCCTGACCTCAGGCCCCTCCTCCTGCCGGTCATCCCACGGACACATCCCTGGGGACACGCACTTAGCACAGGGCCGTCTCCTTCTATCCACGTTCACGTGAATTTTACCAGCATTTCGTTACTTGCAGATCTTTGTCGTGGAACGAAGGGTGAGGAGTCACCTTCTGAGCACAGTGTTTCTGTAGAAGGAGTGTCACAGGCCGGGAATCCCAAGGCAACTCTGTCCACCCAGAAGGACGGCCCCTGTGACGTGTGCGACCTAGACTTGAAAGAGCTTTTGCACCTGGCTGATCGTCAGCCACCACCTCCCAGGCGGAAACCGTGCGTGCGGGGGGCAGGTGGGAGGAAGCCCGCGCGCAGGGCACACCTTCGCCAGCCCGAGAGGCAGCGGGCGGACACGGCTGTCAGAAGGGAGGAGGGCAGGGCCTCGCTTGCGAGGAGCCGCAGAGATGACACGTCGGAGAGACCTTTCACATTCGGGGAGGGTAGGAAGGACTTTGTGGCCAGATCTGGCTTTCCCCAGCATCCGCCCACTGACAGTGTGGGGGCGCCACACCAGTGCACCAACGGGGTGGGGGACTTTCACACTGACCAGAGCCATAGCAGGTCCAGTGAACTTGGGGATGGTCTCAGTGACAAACCCACATTTGCTCAGCACCAGAGAACCCACACTAGAGAGAGGCCTTATGAATGCAGCAAATGTGGGATATTTTTCAGCCACACCACTGGCCTCTTCCAACACCAGAGAGATCACAATAGAGGGAAGCCTTATGAATGCTGTGAGTGTGGGAAGTTCTTTAGCCAACACTCCAGTCTCATTAAACATCAGAGAGTTCACACCGGTGAGAGTCCTCATGTGTGCAGTGACTGTGGGAAATTCTTTAGCCGAAGCTCTAATCTCGCTCAGCACAAGAGGGTTCACACGGGCGAAAAGCCTTATGAGTGCAACGAATGTGGGAAATGCTTTAGCCAACGCTCCAACCTCATTCATCATAAGAGGGTTCATACTGGTAAAAGCGCTCATGAGTGCAATGAATGTGGGAAATCTTTCAACTGCAACTCCAGCCTAATTAAACACTGGCGCGTTCACACCGGAGAACGACCTTATAAATGCAACGAATGTGGGAAATTCTTCAGCCACATCGCCAGTCTCATTCAGCATCAAGTCGTTCACACTGGCGAACGGCCTTATGGGTGCAGTGAGTGTGGGAAAGCCTTCAGCCGAAGCTCCGACCTCATGAAACATCAGAGAGTTCACACTGGTGAGCGGCCTTATCAGTGCCCTGAATGTGGGAAATCGTTCAGTCAGAGCTCCAGCCTCAACAGCCATCGGAGACTTCACACTGGTGAACGGCCTTATCAGTGCCCTGAATGTGGGAAATTCTTTAACCAAAGCTCCAGCCTCAATAACCACCGGAGACTTCACACTGGCGAGCGACCTTATGAATGCCTCGAATGTGGGAAAACCTTCAGACAGAGGTCTAATCTGAGGCAGCACCAGAAAGTTCACAAACCAGATAGGCCGTATAAGTGCAGTGAGTGTGACAAAACCTTCGGCCAAAGGGCTACCCTCCTTCGACATCATAAAATTCACAGTAGAGAAAGGAGTGCGGAGGACATGCTTCCTCCTTCAGCGCGACAGCACACACTGGAGGGAAACTCCGAGAGCAGCCTTCATGGGGGAGCCATCCTCCAGAAATTGAACCTTGCTCGTCCAAATAGTCACACTGGGGAGATTCCCTACAAATGCTAGAGACGTTGGAAGCTTTCTAGAGCCGAGTTGTATGTCCTGACCATGGACTTGACCGGTGTTTGTGGCGGAAACCACCTCAGCTTTACCTACAGGCAGGTCTCCCGAGTGTGTGGCAACCACTCCTTGTGCTCAGGGAAGGCAGACCTCTGGCTTCTCACATGACTCTCTCTTTCTACTAGGGAGTCGTGAGTAGCCCATGGCTAGTAAGAATGCCTCGTTCCCTCCTGTCGTGACTGGTGTCGCTGTGCACATGACCCACCTTTGGCCATGAAGACCTGAGCTGGGTTCTGCTGGCGGCTTGCTGAGAAGCCCTCCCTTTTTCAAGGACATTGTTGATCTCGTGATGCCTGTGACGAATTTATCCAGCTTCCAAATTACCCTTCCCAACAACTACCTGCCTTACATTGGTTTGGGTGATAATAAGGGTCTTATTGATAAAGTCACCTTTAATCTTCCGCATTCTGATCACCGTGTGGAATATGTTGAGAACGGAATGAAGGTCTACCAAATTAAAGAGGCCTCCAGATGTACTGTTTCAGAGGGAAGAGCAGGGTGGCCGAGGGCAGCTCTCGGTCCAGATTTGACCTCATTTGTATTGGTATTCAAGGCCTTCTAGGGAAAACTGTAGGGCTTTGGGGAGCTAATATTATGGTTTGGATGGCATGAATTTTTGTGGACCAGAGACTGCCCTGAGGAAGGGGCATTTGTGACAAACTCCAGTGCATCTGCGAGGAGCATGAACAAGCCCCTTGCTTCCAGGGGACGCCTCATGTTTCCTTGCACTGTTAAACCGACACTGTTTACCTGGCATCTGCCAAGGAACCGTACACCTTGAAGTCTAACATCTGGTATATAGGTCTCTCTGACTGTAGGTCTTACTGGGGCCCAGAGGGACCATAATTTGTACAGAAATGCTGGGGGGTTATAATGGAATAGGTGAGACTACAGAAAACTAGAGGGAATATGCCTGTTTTATTTTATTATTATTATTTTTTTATCCTCACCAGAGGACATTTTTGCATTTATCTTCAGATAGAGCGGAAAGAGAGAGGAAGGAAGAGGAAGAGAGAAACATTGATGTGAGAGAGACACATGGACTGGTTGCCAGCCACCCAACAGGGGCCGGGGACAAACTGCAACTGAGGTATGTGCCCTTAGCAGAAACCAAACCCCCGACTCTCTGGTCCACAGGCCGGTGCTCTAACCGCTGAGCCAAACCGGCCAGGGCAGAATGTGCCTGTTTTAAAAGCACATCCACAAATGTTCCCTTGAATCTAACTGCAGGACTGAGGCTTTGCAGAAATTCTCACGACCTCCAGACCTCTGTCTTATGAGTAAGGCTACTGGCAGAGCAAATACTCTAACAAGTTCTGTGGATGACTGCAGGCTCACTGCACTACTCGTCTCAGAGCCGTTGCTGCATTGGTAGAAAAGGGGGGACAGAGAGGAGGCAGCTCCTGTACTCTAGGGATGCAGCATTTGTGACGTAGCCAGCCATTTTTGCTGCCAAGGCAAGGAGGGAGAGAGAGCGGAGTCCATTTATAGGGCTGCCAAATCTTCCAGTTTTCTAAAATGAATGGAGACCAGATTTTTATGTGCAACAATTTCTTTTAATGCTTTGTTTGAGATAAAATTGTCAGGCAGCAATTAACTGTACATACTTAATGTGTGCAACTTCAGAAGTTTTTAAGTATGTATACACTCAGGGAATCCCCACTAGAATCATGCTAACAAACCTACCCATCACCCACAGAGCTACCTCGTGCCCCTGTATTATCCCTTTGTCTTCTCTAGGAAACCATTAGCCACACACATCCCAAGGAATCAATTGATTTACCTTTCTTTTCACATGGATTTGTTTATCTTCTGCAGAATTTTATACAGTTGAAATCATAAAGTAGTTATACTCTGTCTTTGGTGCATTTTCTTTCATACAGGATATTCATACCGGATAATTATCTTGACAACATCCATCCTGTGTGCCTGGGTAGTTCTTTCCTTTTACTGCTGAGTAGTGCTCTGTTGAATGAATCTACCACAATTTGTTTATGCTTTATTTTGTAAATTAAGATTCTGGTAAAATATACATAACAAAATTTACCATCTTAACTCTCTGAGTACACGCACAGTTCAGTGGTACTAGGTATATAATGCTCAATCGTCACCACCATTCATATCCAGGACACTTTCATCTTCTGAAACTGAAACTACACCCATTAAGAACTCCCAACCCCTCCTCCCAAGTCCCTGGAAACTGCCATCCTACTTTCTGTCTCTATTCATTTGCCTGCTCCAGGTACCTCATATATGGAATGAAAGAGTATTTGTCTTTTTGTCACTGGCTAGTTCACTCAGCACAATGTCTCCAAGGTTCTTCCATGTTGTAGCATGCGTCAGAATTTCGTTCCTTTTTAAGCCAAAATGTACCATTGTATGTATATGCTATATTTTGCTTATTCACTCATCACTGGATACTTGGTTTACTTCCGCCTTTTGGCTATTGTGAATAATGCTGTAATAAACGGGTGTACAGATATCTCTTTGAGGCCCTGTTTTCTTTGGGGTATATACATGGAAGTAGAATTACTGGATCATATGGTAATTCTATTTTTAATTTTTGAGGGACCTCCATAGTTTTCCACAGTAGCTATACTATTTTACATCCCCACCAACAGTATCCAAGGGCTCTAATTTTTCATATCTTCACCAATACTTGTTTTTTCTGTTGTTTTTTTATAGTATCTATTTTAATGAGTGTAAAGTGGTATCTCATTGTTTTGATTTGTATTTCCCTACTGATTCATGATAGTAACCATTGTTTCATGTACTTATTGGTCATTTGTATATCTTCTGTAGAGAAATGTCTATTCAAGTCCTTTTTCCATTTGAATTGAGTTTGTTGTTGTTGTTGTTGTTGAGTTTTAGGAGTTCTCTATGTATTCTGTATACTAATTCCTTATCAGATGTGTGATTTATTTCTATTATCTCCCATTCTATGGGTTGCCTTTTACGCTGTTGACAGTTTCCTTTGATGCACAAAGATTTTTAGTTCTTCGTGAGGTCAAATTTGTTTATTTTTTCTTTTGTTGCCTGTGATTTTGGTGTCATATCCAAGAATTATTGCCGAGTTCAATGTCATGAAGCTTTTGCCCTGTTTTCTTCTAAGTTTTATAATTGTAGGTCTTACATTTAGGTCTGTGACCCATTTGGAGTTAATTTTTGTATATGGCGCTAGGTAAGTGTCCAACTTCATTCTTTTGCATATAGATATCCAGTTTTCCTATTGATCTTAGCACCCTTGTCAAAACTCATCTCTCACCCGGGTTCGGTTCCCGCTAGGGGCACGTACTTTGGTTGCAGTTTGTCCCCGGCCCTGGTTGGTCGTGCGGGTGGCAGCCACTCGATGTGTCCCTTCACGTCGATGTTTCTCTCTCTCTCTCCCTTCCTCTCTCTCCCTCCCACTCTATCTGTACAAAAAATGGAAAAATACCCTCGGGTGAGGATAAAAAAACAAAAAAACAACAAAAAAAAAACAACTCATCTCTCCATATAGTGCAGGATTATTTCTGGACTCTCTTCTATCTCATTGGTCTGTACATCTGTCTTTATGTCAGTACCTCTCTGTTTTCATTAATGTAGTTTTGTAGTAAGTTCTCAAATTGGGAAGTGTGAGTCCTCCATCAGTGATCTTCTGTCTCAAGATTGTGTTAGCTATTTGAGGCCCCTTGAGATTCCATACGAATTTTAGGATAGATTTTTTTATTTTTCTGTTTCTGCAAAAAAAAAAAAAAAGTATTGGGATTTTGATAAGGTTGCATGAAATTTGTAGATTGCTTTGGGTAGGATCAATATTTTAACAGAACACCTGGCCGGTGTGGCTCAGTGGTTGAGCATGGACCCATGTGCCAGTTCTGATTCCTGGTCAGGGCACATGCCCAGGTTGTAGTCCTGATCCCCAGTGGGGTCCTGCAGGAGGTGGCCAATTGATGTTTTCTCTCATAGATGTTTCTCCCTCTCTCCCTTCCTCTCTCACTAAAAACCAATTAAGAAAAAATGTTTAAAAAACCAGAACAAATAGAAAACAGAAAGCGAGCTTCTGGTTGCCCAGTTTGTCAGAAACTACAGGATCCACAAGGCAGGGCCCCGCACGTGGGAGCCGGGCACCCCGCCAGGCCACTGGCCGACAGGGGCGGTCCCTGTGGTGGCTTGGGCGGGACTTCCGGCGTCTGCTCCTGCAGGTCCGGCCGCGGCTGGTGTGTGCGCCCCTCGCCCGCTGGACGCCGCTCTCCAGAGGGTCTTCAAGACCAGCAAGGGACCCTGAGCCCCGGGCCCACTCCCGCGCTTCTGGCTGAGCCATGGCCCAGCGCTTTCCGGAGCCTCGGCACCCGCGCGGCCGCACAGCTCCCCCCGGCGGCGCCCTGGTTCTGCGCGGGCCGAGGGCAGGTCACCCCCTGGGCTGGCCCGAGGGGCGGGAAGCAGGCCGGGCGGGGCCCCTGGCGGCGCGGGCTCCCCAGCCCACCCGGCGCCGCAGGCACCGATCACCGGTTCCACCCCGTGATGTAGGGGATCCCGGGGCTCTGATGCTCCTGGATCTTGAGGTCCTGGGAGAAGGGGGTGTGGGAGCGGCAGATCTAATAGCTTCCAACCCAGGGTTCTGAATCCACACCGGGGGTTATAGGGAGAGACACCCCCCACTTCTGGCTGTAACCTTGAGCCTGCCGCTTCCCCGCCTTGGCCAATGCCCTGGCGTCTAAAACTGGAATATTGACAATTGTTCTCTCGGGGGAGGGAACTGGATAGGGTATAGGGTGGGGTGCCCCGCCCGTGCTCAGCGTGACCGCAATGCATTACTCTGGATGTGGTTTCTGGAAGGGAGTCCCCAGATTGTCTATTATCTTAGACCCACTCCACGGAGAGTCTGACCCCTCGGGCCTCCTGCTGCAGCCTTGACCCAGCTGAAGGCTGGGAGGGGGTGAAAGCCTGGAGGGCACGGGGAGGTGGCAGCAGCGCCTTTGGAACTGCCGCGCCTCTGACAGGAGTAGAAGTACCTGGACAGGCTGGAACTGGATTAATCTTTGCAGATGCCATCTGTGTGCCACAAGAAATGGGCTTGCCAGTTCAGCAGTGAGCCCCTTCTCCTGTTTAACACATGTGTTTAACACATGTACTTATATCTGAAAAGTGAATCCAGTACAGTATTCATCAACGGCAGTACCTAGGGACGGCGCGTCTCTTGGTATGTAAAGGGCGACAGGCCCTGCGTGACTCTCCAGCCACCGTTTACTCTCATCCCAGCTCTGATTACCTTCAGAACTTACTCATTTTTCCTCACCTGGCTTTCTCCCTAACTTCATTCCAGCCTTTTTCCAGTGTCTCCACATAGAAGTCTTCCCTGACTGTCCCATCCAAAGACGCCCCCCCCCCCCATCTTTGTAGTCATTTCACTCTTTTGTTGTTTTCAGATCCCTTAGGGTCATATGACTTTCTCTCGTTTATTTAGTTTCTTGTCAGTCTTTCCCAGTGAGCTCCTCTGCTCTATCCCCAGGCCTGGAACGGTGCTGGGCCTGTACCAGGGGCTCATTCAGGGGCTGAGGAAGGAGAGCCTGTCCTCTGGGGCTCCCATCATGCTTTGTTTAAATCTAAAGCCCTCACCATGGCTGGACCAGAGGGACCTGGGTTCAAATTTTGCTCCTTCTCATTAGACATACAACCCTGGGCAACTCGACTCTGAACCTCTGCTGATTTGGAAATGGAGACAGTCAGGGTGTTTACCTCCGGGTGGGACAATGCGTGAAATCGCAAACACACACCTAGCACTGACATGTTCTGGGCACTGCAGTGTTTGCATTATGAACCTTCTCCCTCTAATTCCCATAATCACTGGGTGAAGTGGGAACTATTATTTATTGGGGCTGAAAGAAATGAGCATGTGTTGGTTCAAAAGGCTGGACTGAAACCCTGGGACTCCAGCTCCAGATCTAGAGACTTTAACTGTTTTAACACCGCATCTAAAGCCCCCAGGCAAACAGTGCAGAACAGAGGCTCAGCTGTCGCTGCTGCGGTCATTACTGGGATTATTGTTTTTAGCCACTCTTCTGACATCCCAGAGCATGCTCTGTCCGCTCCTCACAGTCTGCCCGAGATTATCGTCGTTTCGCGTCACTCTCTGATGGCTTCCCATATCTATGTATTCTGTCAAAGGCACCATCTACCTTCCTCCTGAGCCCAGCACAGAGCTAGATGCTCAGGAAATACTCAGTGATTCAGGACTTGGGTCTCTCTGAACATTTGCTACTAACCAGGCAGCAGTCTCTAATCTCAATAGGCACATAGCCACTCCACCACCTCTATTTACTTTCTAGGCATTGGTATCATTTAAATATGTGGCCGTGACGTTCACCAGGGAGGAATGGAGACATCTAGACCTGGACCAGAAGACTTTATACCAGGAGGTGATGCTGGAGACCTGTGGCCTCCTAGTCTCAGTGGGTAAGGCTTCACCTCTCTCCCATATGGTACCCACAATCTTCTCCATCCCACCCTCTTTCTCTAAGCATGGCTGGTTGAGAAGCCCTCAGGAAGCCGCCTTCCCTTCTCCCCACAACCTCAACATGTTGTGGTATAAACTTCCTCTTGCTTGGTTTCCATGTCCGCACCAGGGATTAATGTATAAGAAACCTAATTGTTCTCAACACTTTGTCTCAACCCAAGTGTTCAGCATAAACTGGCCTCAGTCTGATGTCTTTATTCCAGATTCCCATAAGAGAGAAGGGGACCGCCCTGGCCAGTTTGGCTCAGCGGTTAGAGCGTCGGCCTGCGGTCTGGAGGGACCCGGGTTTGGTTCCCGCTAAGGGCATGTACCTCGGTTGCAGTTTGTCCCCAGCCCTGGTTGGGTCATGCGGGTGGCGGCCACTCGATGTGTCCCTTTTACATCAATGTTACTCTCTCTTCCTCTCTCTCCCTCCCACTCTATCTGAACAAAAAAATGGAAAACTGTCCTCGGGTGAGGATTTAAACAAAAAAAGAGGGATGGTGACTGACTGAGCTTGGTTGAGTCACATGTCCCCAGATCCTACTTATTAGGACCTGTGGGTAAAAGGAGGTTCTCCAAGAAGAATGTGAATCAAACAGACAAGAAGGTATTTGTCATCAGTGCTACTGGTACCTAAGCAACACCATCTCAGCTAAAAGGCTTTATCAGCCCCTGGTACCTGCACAGTTGTCCCTTATTTCCTAAGCCCCATGCCCTGCTTCTCTGTTGCTACAGGAGTTCATTTTAGAGAATGCACAGACACGTTTCAAGCGGCAATGATGGGCATCTGAGAAAGCTCTTTCTTTTCCTCTGTTCTTTCCTGCCTCTCAATCATTGCTGAGAGTCTTGGCGCAGTGCTGCATCTTTACTGCCCCCGTGGCTGTTGGCCCATTTCCCCACCAGCAGCAGGAACAGCCGCACTCTGCCAGACGAGCAGGCAGCATGAGCTCGCTGGGACTACTATTATTTTGATTTTATCATATTTGTAGAGTATTCGTTCACTTAGCCCAAATGAACTAAGATCTTTCAAGTGCTTAGAAACAGAACTGGAAAACACATAGCAAGTGCTATACATGTATCGTTATATCTAATAAATTATCAAGTTCCAAATGTTCTCCCACCTAAACCTTAAATGTCCAGTTTACCGAGAAATAAGTCTAAATCCAAATCGAAAGGAAGCCGGAGGTCTCCCTTTCCCCAAGTGTCCGAATGGTTACCTCTGCCAGGGCTCGCCCAGCCTTGTGTCCACCAGTCTCTCCCAGGTCCGTCATCGTGCAGTACAGATAGTCTATTTGATGACAATTGTGACTAGTTGTTGAAAGGAGAAATGTGGGGAACAGAATTCCAAGTGGCAGGACCAACACAAGCCAAGTCCCTGTGGGGGCAGTGAGCTCAGTTCCTGTACAGAGGGATGTACCATTTCCACTGCCCTGTCGCTGAGCCCAGTGCCAGGCACATGGCAGACGTCAGTGAACGTCTGCCAGGTGACAAGTGGACGCATCTGGCTGCAGTGCAGGCTGTTCTACTCGGTGTCTGTGGGTACTGGTGCAGAAGGCACTGGCTTCTCCCCAGAGCCCTCCCGTGTGAAGCTCTCACTTTGGGCAAAATGTGTTTGGCTGCGTGGACCAGAAAACCACCTCCTACTGGTTTCGCGCTGAGAAAAGTTTATTACTTCACTTCTCAAGAAGCCCTGAGGTGTTGCTGGCTCCCAGGTTGGTCAGTGCCAACCCTGTTCTCTCTGTGCTTTTTCTCCTTGGTCAGGTCATCTGGCCAGAACCTGGCAGTGGGCACGAGGTGATGCACCAGCGTGTAGGCAGCAGTCTCATTCAGCCCTGGCTTCCCAACCTGCATTAAAGGCTTTTTCTTCTCTTCAGAATGGGTAGCAGCAGTTTTAGGTCGAGGCCTACTTCAGACAGCGGAGTATCAGTAGATGCCATTCACCGGTTGCTTCACTTGTGTTTTTAGCCCTTCTTGAGCTTCAAGAACTACCAAGGCTCAATCCCTATGCCTAGAGATTTAGTTTAATTTATTCTGTGTTCAAAACCAAACGTCTCTAGGTAGTTCTGATGCATGGAGAGGTTGGATCCTACTGACTTAATGAGGGAAAACCTTTGGGATCCATGGTGGTGTGTTACTCCTGGCCCTGGCCCTGAGCAGTGGTTAGAGCATCAGCTGCAGACCGGAGAGTCCCGGGTTCGGTTCCCGCTAAGGGCACGTACCTCGGTTGCAGTTTGTCCCTGGCCACGGTTGGGGTCGTGGCAGCCACTAAGTGTGTCCCTCTCACGTTGATGTGTGTGTGTCTCTCTCCCCCTTCTTCCCCTCCTGCTCTAGCTGAAGATAAATGCAAAAAAAAAAAAAAAAAGTCCTTGGGTGAGGATAAAAAAAATAATAAATAAAAATTTTTTTAAAGTGTATACTCCTGGCCTGCTAGTGTGGCTCAGTGGTTGAGCATCGACCCATGCACCAAGGGGTCGCCAGTTTGATTCCCGGTCGGGCACATGCCCAGGTTGTGGGCCTGATCCCCAGTGGGGGGCATGCAGGAGGTGGCCAGTCAATGTTCTGTCTCGTCGATGTTTCCATCTCTCTCTCTCTCTCCTTTCCTCTCTCTCTAAAATCAATAAAATTAATTAATTAAAGAGTGTATACTCCTGTATACTTGAGACTTTCCCTTTTGTCCTTACCTATATATCCATGCCCCATTTATTTCTGCATGCACAGGGCATCCTGTTCCCAAACTAGATCTGGTCTATCTCCCGGAGCACGAGCAAGAACTATGGACAGTGAAGACAGGCCTCTCCAAAGCACCCGTACAGGCAGGTGGGGGAGAGTCCGGCAGGTGCGTGTCCTGGCAGCCAGCGGGCAATCACTGTGTCTGCAGTTCCGTGGACAGCAGTTTCCTCTTCTGGCCTTGCTGTGGTCCTCCTAGTGGTCAAGGAGCACTGTGAACTGTGTTTCTCCTGTCTTCCAACTCCCATCACACCGAAGCGGCTTCAGTGGACAAGTACCATTTTTGTCCTTGACAAGCGCGGAGTGCAGCCTGCCCAAGGGCACCTCTGCAGCTCCAGCTCCCAGGAGAAGGACCTGGGGGGCTGGTTGAAAGATTTATTTCCCATATTCTTCTTTCTGAGTAGAAGCCTTATGATGTAACAACATGAAATCTTGTTCGATTTCATATAGGAAGAGATCTTATCCCATTTAAAAACAGAAACAAAAACATCTAAACAAATGAGAACTCCCAAAAGGAAGGACTGAAACACTAGCCTTAGAATCTTATCTCGTACCAACCTGCACAGCAAAATGACCCTCACGAGGTCTGAGTGGCACAGCAAAGAGCAAACAAGTCCCCAACAGGTGAGAAAGCAGGCAAAGACCATCTGTACCAAGTTCCGTTACAGACGGACAAGAACTCTGAGTCCGCTCTAACGGAACAGAACACAGCAGACCACCGAGAGCTCTCACAGCTGTTTTCTTTCGCCAGCTCAGCGCTGGTGCCCTGAGAGGGAGAGGGGGAGGGTCCCCGAGAAAAAGAACCTCAGCAGCTGCTGGGAAGTTCCTGCAATCCCTGCCCCGAGTTCCACCTGCCACAGCGGCTGGAGCCCCCCAGCCAAGAGGGATGTGCCCCCATCTGTAAACAATTAAACCAAGCAACAAAGAGACACAAAACAATCAGCAGAGACACACGTATATACACTTTTTACAGGTGTGCGCATCCTCCCACAGACGAGAGCTTTACACCATGCTCCTTATCCCTCCAGCCACGGAAACAACACTGAAGCACAATATCTCGTCCCAGAGCGGATCAGGCTAAGGGTTCGAGACGAGGCAAGGACCTGGGAGGCCTCTTGCTATCCGGCGCTGATCAGGCTCACCCAGACCCGTCCTGTGCCGTACAAACACTTCCAGGCGAGAGGCAGCAAGTGCTTCCCGTGCTGTACCAAAAACACTTGCTTCAACTTAAGTGAAAGGACAGGCACTGCCGGAGCTGAGAGGAACCCTCAGGGAAATTCCTAGCAGTGCTGCAAGTGAAAACAAGGTCCCAGTTTCAGCCCCAGGATCCCCCGGTCCAGGCGGCCAGCGGGATCTCGGTACTTACCCAGGAAGAAATCCCGCTTGGGGTCCCGGCAGAGTCGCCAATTGGATACCAGACACAATGGGTCCAAGGCTGCCTGTCACTACTTGAGCCAACTTATGCAGAGACAGGGTGGAAGCATATGAGCATTTATTCCAATAAGGCCGGCAGTATGGGGAGAACAGTCGGTCGCCCTGGAAATTCTGCTGTCCCTTTGTTGCTGTCAGCTTGCTGATTACATACGGGTGAGGGGAAGGTAACTGCATGCAGCTGTGAGCTGCCCGTGTACCAGGGAAGGGGAGAGGAGGGTCTGCAGTCCCGCCTTCAGGAGCTCAGATAACCAGGTGGCTAATCTTATGAAGTTACAAACAGCTCAGCCCATTCCTGGGACCTGCGAATGGTCAGCATTCCTGAGGCAAACTCCCAGAGGGAGCGTGGGTCAGGGTCCTGGCACAGCAACCAAGTCAAAGCATGTCCTGTCCTTGGTCTGTTCTCAAAATGCATTTCTTTTCTGACTAATGGACCCATTGAGGCATCTTATCTTATTACAACCTTGTTTCGTCCTCTGGTTTCCCAGGGTCTGAAAGAAACCTTTTATCTATAGTTAGTAAGGTGAGTAATTATTAAACAACTGTGAATCTATTTCTATCACGTCCCCCTCCCCTATTACTTTTATTTATGAGTCGGATATTCAGAAAGTGTCCCGAGCCTTGTTACTCTCTTGCCCTCCTCTCTTGTCAAACATGGAGGAGACACTACCCACATCTGGGCTGCTAAGGGCAGCTGGAGCCATCAAGTGTGTGGCTCAGCACCAAGGCAGACTCCTGCCCTCTCCCCTCCGGGGTTCCTTCAGGCTGCTCCGCCAGCCAGTGAGTGTCTCTGGCCAGCCCCTTCTCAGCCCCTCAGGGTCTTTCCCAAACCTTCACCCCTCTTTCCAAGTCCACATCTTCACCTGAATGTTTCAGAGGCACCCACACCTGTCGTGATCTTACCCACTCCTCCCATCTCCCCATTTTGAATGAATGGCCTTGTCATTCAATAAGTCAAGAAAGCCAATAACGCCCTGATTCGAGTGTGTTCTCCATTTTATTTTTATTTTTTAAATTTTTTTCCTTTATTGATTTTAGAGAGAGAGGAAGTGAGGAGAGACAGAAACATCGATGAGAGAGAACACTGATTGGTCGCCTCCTGCATGCCCCCCACTGGGGATCGGGCCCACAACCTGGGCATGTGCCTCTTGGTGCGTGGGTTGATGCTCAACCACTGAGTCACACCAGCCGGACGTGTTCTCCATTTTAAATGTACCCTTTCAGAATAAATGCATTTTACATTGTTTAAAAAAAAAAAAAAAAAAGCCAATAACAAACTTGAACAACCCCTTAACACCTCCGTCTTTATCATACCCAATATCCAGCCATCCCTAAATCTTAATCATATTTCATCATGTATAACTGCTGAACTCATCACCTTCACTAATTCCATCAGTTCCAGCATTAGCACCCTACTCCAAGCTCTCATCATCTCCTGCCTGAATAATGCTAGTAAATCCCTAACTGGTTTCCCAGTATCTGCCCCCCACTGAGGATCTGGCCCACAACCTGGGCATGTGCCCTGACCAGGAATCGAACCAGCAACCTCTTGGTACATGGGTCAACGCTCAACCACTGAGCCACACCAGCCAGGCTCAATATTATTTTATATTAGTTTCAGGTATACAGCATAGTGGTTAGACAATCCTATATTTTACAAAGTGTTCCCCCCAATATTTCCATTTCCCACTTGGCACCATACATAGTTATAACAATATTATTGACTATAATCCCTATGCTGTATTTTACATCTCTATGACTATTTTTTAACTACCAATTTGTACTTCTGAATCCCTTCACCTTTTTCACCCAGCCCTTCAACTCCCCCTCGGCAACATCAGGCTGTTCTCTGTATCTATGAGTCTATTTGTTTTGTTTGTTCCCTTATATTCTTTAAATTCCACATGTAAGTAAAATCATATGGTATTTGTTTTTCTCTGACTTATTTCTTTATTTTATTTTTTTTTAATTTTTTTATCCTCACCCGAGGACATTTTTTCATTTTTTGTTCAGATAGAGCTGGGAGGGAGAGAGGGGAAGAGAGAGAGAGAGAGAGAGAGAAAGAGAGAGAGAGACAGAGAGAGAGAAACATCAACGTGAAAGGGACACATCGAGTGGCTGCCATCCACACGACCAACCAGGGCCAGGGACAAACTGCAACCAAGGTACGTGCCCTTAGCGGGAATCGAACCGGGGTCTCTCTGGACCACAGGCCGACGCTCTAACCGCTGAGCCAAACCGGCCAGGGCCTCTCTGACTTATTTCACTTAGCATATTACCCTAGATCCATTCATGCTGCTGCAAATGGTAAGATTTCGTTTTTTTATGGATGAGTGATATTGTGTATATATACCACAGCTTTTTTATCCACTCATCCATTGATGGACACTTGGGCTGCTTTCATAGCTTGGCTATTATAAATAATGCTGCAGTGAACACAGGAATGCATATATTTTTTTGAATTAGCGTTTTGGGTTTCTTCAGATATATACCCAGAAGTGGAATCACTGGGTCATAAGGCAGTTCCATTTTTAATTTTTTTAGGAACCCCCATATTGTTTTCCATAGTGGCTGCACCAATCTGCTTTTTTTTTTTTTAATCCTCACCCGAGGATATTTTTCCATCTATTTTCAAACAGAGTGGGGGTGGGAGAGAGATGGAAAGAGAATCAGTGTGAGGGAGACACATCTATTGGTTGCCTCCCGTACGACCCTGACCAGGGCTGGGGACCCCACAACCAAAGTACATGCCCTTGACCAGAATTGAACCCACAACTCTTCAGTCAGCGGGCCGACGCTCTAACCACTGAGCAAACTGCCAGGGCCCAATCTTCATTTCCAACAGTGCCTGAGGGTTCCCTTTTCTCCACATCCTCGCTAACTTTCTGTGATATCTCATTGTGGTTTGAATTTGCATTTCTCTGATGATTAGTGGTCTTGAGCATCTTTTTTTTTTTTTTATCCTCACCCAAGGATATTTTTCCATTTTTTGTACAGATAGAGTGGGAGGGAGAGAGAGGAAGGGAGAGAGAGAGAGAAACATCGACGTGAAGGGGACTACATCGAGTGGCCGCACCCGCACGACCAAACAGGCCGGGGACAAACTGCAACCGAGGTACGTGCCCTTAGCGGGAACCGAACCCGGGTCTCTCCGGACCGCAGGCCGACGCTCTAACCACTGAGCCAAACTGGCCAGGGCTTGAGCATCTTTTCATATGTCTATTGGCCATCTGTATGTCCTCTTTGGAGAAATGTCTATTTGGGTTCCTGCCCATTTTTTAAATGGATTGTTTTGGGGTTGTTTTTTCTTTGGTGTTGAGTTGTATGAGTTCTTTATTAATCTCAGATCTATCATTGGCGAATTTCTTCTCCAGTAGGTTGTCTTTTCATTTTGTTAGTGGTTCCTTTGCTGTGCAAAAATGTTTCAGTTTTATGTAGTCCCATTTGTTTATTTTTCTTTTATTTCCCTTGCCTGAGATGTATTAGAAAAATATTGCTATGAGAAATGTGAAAGATTTTACTGCCTATGTTTTCTTGTAGGAGTTTTATGGTTTCAAGTCTTACATTTAAATCTTTAATCCATTTGGAGTTTATTCTTTTTTTTTTTTTTTTATCCTCACCCAAGGACATTTTCCCATTTTTTGTTCAGATAGAGTGGGAGGGAAAGAGAGGAAGAGAGAGAGAAACATCGACGTGAAAGGGATACATCAAGTGGCTGCCACCCACACGACTCAATAGGGCCGGGGACAAACTGCAACCGAGGTACGACGTGCCCTTAGCGGGAACCGAACCCAGGTCTCTCTGGACCGCAGGCCGATGCTCTAACCACGGAGCCAAACCAGCCAGGGCTTGGGTTTATTATTGTGTGATGTAAGAAGGTGGTCTACTTTAGTTTTTTTTCAGGTCCAATTTTCCCAACATCATTTATTGAAGAGACTGTCTTTACTCCATTGCATGTTCTTGCCTCCTTTGTCCAATATTAATTGACCATACAGGCATAGGTTTATTTCTGAGCTCTCTATTCTGTTCCATTGATTTATGTGTCTGTTTTTATGCCAGTACCGTGCTGTTTTGATTACTTGTAGTATAGTTTCATATCAGGTAGTGTGATACCTCCAACTTTATTCTTAAGATTGCTGTGGCTATTCAGGGCCTTTTGTGATTCCATATAAATTTTAGGATTATTTGTTCTAGTTCTGCGACATACGCCATTAGTTTTTTGATAGGAATTGTGTTGAATCTGTAGATTGCTTTGGGTAATATGGACATTGTAAGAGTATTAATTCCTCCTATCCTTACGCACAGGATATGCTTCCATTTATTTGTATCTTCAGTTTCTTCAGTGTCTTATAATTTTCAGTGCATGTATCTTGCTTTTTTTGGTTAAAGTCATTCCAAGGTCTTGTTTATGCAATTGTAAATGGGATCCTTTTTTTTAAGTTTCTCTTTCTGATAGTTCACTACTGGTGAATAAAAATGCCACCATTTCTAAATATTAATTCTGTACCCTTCTACGTTACTGAATATATTTCACAGTTCTAGTAGTTTTTCGGTGGAATCTATAGGGCTCTCCATGTATACCATCATGTCATTTGCAAATACAGTGATACCTCGGTTCTCGAACGCCTCGGTTTTCGACCAAATCAGGATTCGAGAAACTTTTGTCTCGGAATCCGAACAAATATTTGGAACTCGAACTTCCGAGTTGAGCCGAATGGCGTTCATTCGGCCCAGCGCGCCTTGCTGGCGTCATCAGTGTGAGTGCAGAGAGAGAGTCACGCTTTGTGGAGTCCGCTTTCCTATTGGGTTTCATTGCTTCGGTTCTCGAACAATTCGGTTCTCGACTGTCCTCCTGGAACGAATTATGTTCGAGAACCGAGGTATCACTGTAATGAGTTTTGTTCTTTTTCTAGATATTTCTTCTGTTCTTTCATGAGGGGTATGTTTCTTTGTCTCCATTTTGGCTGCCTCTCACTATTTGTTTGTGTATTCGGTAAATCTGTTATGTCTCTCCGTCTTGGTATGGTAGCCTTATGTAGTAGGCGCCCTTTGGGTCTCAGTGGCTCCCCCCCCCCCCCCGGTCACCTGTGCTAAGTGCTTAATGTCTACTGCATGGGTTATGTGAGCCCTCCTGTTGTAGTTGAGTCTTGTTTGCTGTTGGTAATTGGCCAATATTTTTCTCCTGTGAGATGCCAGTTCATAATAATATGCTCAGTTTTCAATTTAAATGTGGAGTGTTGCAAGATCCCAACTGTAATTGTGATTTTGTTTACCTCACCGTTCAACTCAGTCTTTGCTTTGTAAACATTGAGGCTCTGATGTTTGGTGCATATAGATTTAGGATTGTTATGTCTTCCTGGTGTTTTGATCTTTTTGTCAGAGTATAATGTCCTTCTGTGTCTCATTTTCTTTGCTCTTTAGTCTGTTTTGTCTGATATTAATACAGCCACCTTTGTTTGCCATTTAAAAATTTTATTTAGTTTAGTCAAATTGACAACTAATCTTTTATAATTTATGCTTTTGTATCTTGTTGATGACATTTTTCTCTTTCCTAAAATCTAAAAGATACTCATTTTTACTATTTATTACAAGTGTTTAAGAATTTGCTTCACTCTGTCCCTGCCTTTCCATCCTCATCTCTACCATCCTCACCCACTTTACTCTGGCTGGCATTCAGCATTCTCTCAAGACTTTGAACCTTTGTACTTTCTGTCTGCTATAGTTTCTCTCCTCATTCCTTTATCTGGGAATGTCTACTCTCCTGTAGAAATAAGCCCACCTAGCACCTTTTCTAGGTAGCCTTCACTGACCTCTTTCTGTCTCTGTCTGGGCCAGATCAGGTGCACCTTCCCGTGCTGTCGGAGCATCATGAGATACTCTCCCCTAGAGCACAGAGCTGTGGAGATTGAGGAGTTTCTGCTTCAGATTCTTTATGCCCTGCTCCAGCCTTTCCTTCTGGGTTTCCTCTTAAAGATGTCAAGAGTCCAAGGATTAATAAAGAAATTGTAAACCTGAGTTTAAGAGATGGAAAATGCAGTCGACATTAGAAGCATTATTTTTATATTCATTATTCCATAAAGTGGTGATTGTGTTTATTCTTTGTTGATTTCACTAATGGACACCTTTTTCTGTATTGGATTCCCTTCAGGTGAGAAAGCAAGACCTGAGACCACAGAGTCTACTGCTTCTCAGCTGACCTTCGCTGAGGACAGGTTTTGTAAGGAAGGAGTAACACAGAGAGCCTCAAGGGATCCCAGATTGGGGCAAGCGAGGGGTCACGCTAAGCTATCGGAAATGCAGGAAGGAACTTGGGGCCAGGAACAAACCCCCACAAGGAGACATGCCATAAACATGATGATTTGCAGATGGACAATGGCCTATGTTCAAGGGGTTTACAGGATCGAGCCACTGCACGAGATGTTCCGCACGAATGTGAACTGCCAGGACCAGGAAAGACCCTGCGATCAGTGCAAGAAAGAATCTCCACCAATGTAAGGACTGTGGAAAGGGTTTCGGCAAGAATTCAGCTCTTGTTCAGCATCAACAGATTCATGCTGGACTGAAGCCCTATGAATGCAATGAATGTGGCAAAGCCCATTGTTACATGGTCGACTTTGTTCGACACGTTAGGTTTCATACCGGGGGAAAACCATACAAGTGTATCGAGTGTGGGAAGGCCTTTAGACGTAGGTGCAACCTCACAGAGCACCAGTGCATTCACACTGGGGATAAGCCCTATGAGTGCAAAGAATGCAGGAAAGCCTTCACCCACCGCTCCACTTTCATCCAGCATATCAGGACCCACACACGAGAAAAACCCTTTTTATGCAATGAATGTGGAAAGGCCTTTTGCCTCAACTCATCCTTCACTCAGCACATGAGGATTCACACTGGACAGAAGCCCTACGAGTGCAGTGAATGTGGGAAGGCCTTTACTTACAGCTCCACCTTCATCCGGCACAGGAGGCTCCACGCTGGACATAGGCCCTTCGGGCGCAAAGAATGTGCCAAAGCCTTTTGTGACAGCTCCTCCTTAATCCAACACATGAGGATTCACACCAGTGAGAGGCCCTACGCGTGCAAGGAATGTGGGAAGGCCTTTAAACACCAGTCTGTTTTCATCCGACACAGCAGGACCCACAGTGGAGAAACACCCTTGGAGTGTAAAGAATGTGCGACAGTCTTTTACTATTCCTCTTCCTTTACTCGACACGTGGGGACTCACACTGGAGAGAAGCCCTACGTGTGCAGAGAACGTGGGACGGCCTTTACCCAACCCGCAAATTTTGTTCGACACGGTAGGATCCACACTGGAGAAAAACCCTATGAGTGCAAAGAATGCAAAAAGGCCTTTTGTGATAACTTTGCCTTAACGCAACATGTGAGAACTCACACTGGAGAGAAGCCCTACAAATGCAGAGAATGTGGAAAGGCCTTTACCCAACCTGTAAATTTTTTTCAGCATAAGATCCACACTGGAGAGACACCTTATGAGTGCAGTGAATATGGAAAGACCTTCTGTGACAACCTTGCCTTAATACTGAGGACTCACACTGGAGAGAAAGCCTTTGAATGCAGTGAATGTGGGCAAGTTTTCAGCCACAGTTCATCCTTCACTCACCATTGAAAGAGTTATACCGGAGTTTAGATGCAGGAAGGTCTTTGGCAAGTGTGTTTACCTCAGTCAATTTTAATGAACTCATACTGGTGAAATACCTCTCCTTATGAATATAGCTAATTATAATTTAACATTAACTAAACTTCTACTTCTGATGGAGCTGCAGGATGTGTGAAGGGCCCGTGTACTGTGTGGACAGACCTCTGCAGTGCTGGCTTGGGTGAACAGGGAGACTCGGCCCCACAAGACACCTACTACATAAGATCCCTCTACCAAGACTGGGAGACACTGCAGCTCCACCTAATACAGAGAAACGAACACAGGGAGGCGGCCGAAATGAGAAGACAAACATGTGCAGTGCTTAGGTGAGAAATTCTAACCAAAATCTGAAACACTCGACTATAAAATTTTTAGAACGTATTTTGTGTTCCTGCTGAAATCATCCCATGGTTTCGCAGAACAATTAGAATTAAATCCAAATTTCCATGGTGCCTTTCTGTACGTCTGGCCCTGTTACCACACTCCATCAATTATCAATTGCTATTCTCTGTCAAACCACACTAGCCTTGACCCGGTTCCTCCAACAGACGAGGTCTTGCCAACCTCAGGGCTTAGCTATGCGGTCCTCTTTTTCTGGATTGCTATTCCTCCCCTTTGAACCCAGCTGGGACTCCTGCATGTTCCCTGGGTCTGCATAGCACCTAGCTTATGTTCAAGGATGGACGCAACAGTATTTTGGAATAAAGAATATTTTTAACAAATGTTGGTAGAGCTACCTTCAAAGGTCCGACTCTGGATGTTATAAAACACTCACCTAAAGGGGATGAGACCTCCCAATACCCCACCTCAAAATGACTTTGTTGTAATAATGGCAGGGAAATTGGAAAGAAGCCATACACACATTTCTATTTCCTCTCTGTTCTACATCTCCTCTTCTACCTCTCCTTCTTTTAAAATACTCTTCAGATGGGCTCACAGTATATGTTTATATTTTTCCTAAGTGCATGATAACCACTGGGTCCCCTGGACAATTCTCTGGTATAGTGTAAGACTGCAGGCTGGGTCAGTTTCTAATATGACCCTTTCGATGACAAGTGGTTACCTGCCACAAAAAACTTTCAGTGATGATAATTATGTTTCTCTTCAGTATGAATTATCCGTTACTGGTTTAAGAGATTATCCTGGGTAGCTAATCCTTAATTATTTTTTAGGAATTTATTTTATGACTGACCTGAACAGCACATGGTAGGTGTTCATAGTACTATGCATTGTTTACTGGTTTATTGTACAAGTACTGTACATGTGTACTGTTTGTCTGTATGATTGAAAGTTAAAGCAGTACAATAACAAGTACATTACACAAAAATGTCCTTTGGCCTTGGCATCTTTGTTGAAAATTAATTGGCCATATATTCTAGGGTTTATTTTTGGGCTATTCTATTCCATTGGTCTGTATGTCTGCCCTTATGTTAGTACCATACTGTTATTACAGTAACATTGTAATAAATTTTGAAGTTGGGTAATATGAGTTCTCCAACTTTATTCTTCTTTTTAAGGATTGTTTTTATTCTTTGGGACACTTTGCAGTTCCACGTGAATTTGGGAATTGGCTTTCCCATTTGTGGGGGAAAACAGGTCTCATCCCCTGTTTGATAGGAGTTTCACTGAATTTGTGTATATATTTGGTATTGGTATCTTAGCAATGTTAAATCTTCCTATTTTCTTTCAAACATGAGATATCTTTCCACTTTTTTAGGTTTTAATTTTGTTTTTGTTTTTAGTTTTAGCAATTTTTGTTTTTAGTTTTCAGCATACACATTTCACCTTCTTGGTTTAAATTTATTATTAAATATTTTATTCTTGCAGGTACTGTCGTAAATGGAGTTTCCTAATTTCCTTTTTTGACTCATTGCTGTTCTATAGATTCACAAATGATTTGGGGGTATTGGTTTTCCCTGCAGTGTTGCTAAATTCATTGATAACCCTTATTAGTTTTTGTGAATTCTTTGGGATTTCCTATAAATAGGATCATGTCATGTGCAAAAATAACAACTTCCTTTCCATTCTGTAGGCCATTTCTTTGTTTCTTGTCTGACAGCTCCGGGTAGGACTTCGAGTGCGGTGCTGTACAGCAACTGAGAGCCGCTCCCCTCGTTTCTATCTTATCTCAGGGGAAGAGCTTTCAGTCTCTTACCGTTGAGTTTGATGTGAACTGTGGGTTTTTCACAAACACCTTTATCATGTTGGGGAACTTCCCCTCTATTCTTAGTTTTCTCAGAATTTACATTATCAAGGGTTTTTGGATTTTGTCAAGTGCCTTTTCTTTATAGATTGAGATGATCGTGGCATTGTTTTCCCCTCACCCAAGGACATTTTTGCATTTATGATAGAGTGGGAGGGAGAGACGGAGGAAGAGAGAGAGAGAAATGTCCATGTGAGAGAGACACATTGAGTGGTTGTCACCCACATCACCCCAACCGGGCCCGGGGACAAACCGCAACCAAGGTACATGCCCTTAGCAGGAACCAAACCCAGGACTCTCCAGTCCGCAGGTCAACACTAACCAGGGAGCCAAACCAGCCAGGACATATCATGGAGTTTTTAAATTTGTTTTACTAATGAGATCAATTATATTGATTTTCTAACATTGAACCATCCTTGCATTGCTGGGGTAAATTCCACTTGGTCATGGTGAATAAACATTTTAATATGCTATTGTATTAGATTTGCTAATATTTTGTTGAGTTTTGCATGTGTATTCATAAAGAATATTGGTCTGTAATTTTCTTGTCCTGTGATGTCTATCTGGCTTTGGTATCAGAACAATGGTGACCTCATAGAATAAGTCAGGGAGTGTTTTCTCCTCTTCAATTTTTTGGAAGTTTGAAAAAGATTAGTGTTAATTATTTATTGTTTTATAGAATTCACTGAAGAGCATCGGCCTGTGGTCCAGAGAGACCCGGGTTCGGTTCCTGCTAAGGGCGCGTACTTAGGTTGCAGTTTGTCCCTGGCCCTGGATGGGTTGTGTGGGTGGCAGCCACTCGATGTGTCCCTTTCACGTCAATGTTTCGCTCGCTCTCTCTCTTCTTCTCTCTCCCTCCCACTCTATCTGAACAAAAAATGGAAAAATGTCCTCAGGTGAGGATTTAAAAAAAAGAATTCACTGGTGCAGCCATCTGGTCCAGGATACTTTTTGTTGGGTATTGATATTACTCTTTACTTTTTATAGCTCTGTTGAAATATATTAATTCTTCTTGAGTCAGTTTAGCAATTTCTCACTTTCAAGGAATTTATCCATTTCTGCTCTAATTTTTTGTCATATAATTTTCATATTATCCTACAATCCCTTTCAAAAAACTTTTTTTGCCTTTATTGATTTTAAAGAGAGAAGTGAGAGGGAGAGAGATAGAAACATCGATGAGAGAGAACATTGACTGGCCTCCTCCTGCATGTCCCCCACTGGGGGTTTGGCCCACAACCAGGGCATGTGTCCTGACCGGAATCAAACTGGTGACCTCTTGGTGCATGGGTTGACACTCAACCACTGAGCCACACCGGCCAGACACAATCCTTTTATCTCAGTAAGGTCAACAGTAATATCTCCATTTTTATTTTTGATTTTAGTAATTTGTGCCTTCCTTTTTCTCTTTGTCAGTCTAGGTAAAGTTTTGTCAAATTTTTTTCTTTTCAAAGAGCCAACTTTTGATTTTATTTATTCTCTGTTATTTTTCTATTTTCTTTCTTTTTTAATCCTCACCCACAGATATTTTTCCATTTATTTTTAGAGTGGGAGGGAGAGAAACATCGATGTGAGAGACACATCAATTGGCTTCCTCCCGCACGTCAGGGACTGAACCTCAACCGAGGTATGTGCCCTTAACCAGAACTGAACCCGTGACTCTTTGGTCCATAGATCAACACTCTAACCACTGAGCAAAACCAGCCAGGGTATTTTCTATTTTTTATTTGGTTTATCTCCAGTTTTTTTATTTCCTTCCTTCTGTGGCTTTTGGTTTAGTTTGTCCTTTTGTAGTTCCTGAAAATGTGAAGTAATGTTATTGATCTCAGGGAACACTTTGTAAAGTATAGGATTGTCTAACCACTACGTTGTATACCTGAAACTAATACAAAATAATATTGAGCCCAGCCGGTGTAGTTCAGTGGTTGAGCGTTGACCCATGTACCAAGAGGTTGCTGGTTCGATTCCCGGTGAGGGCACATGTCCAGTTTGTGGGCCTGATCCCCAATGGGGGGCATGCAGAATATCAATGGTTAGAGCATCGGCCCATGGACACAAGGGTCATTGGTTTGATTCACAGTTAAGGGCACATACCTGGGTTGCAGGTTCAATCCCCAGCCCTGGTCTGGGTGGTGCCGGGAGGCAACCAATTGATGTGTCTCTTTCACATGGATGATTCTCTCTCTCCCTCCCTCCCTTTCCAGTCTCTCTAAAAATCAATGAAAAAATACCCTCAGGTGAGGATTAACAACAAAAAATTATGTGTGCTTATGTTTTTGTAATGACAATGTATGGTATTTAGATGAATCCCCTCATAACGAAATAACAAGATCACATAAAACTGTGTAGTGAAGGCAAACAAAATCTGGGGGATTAAAGGACTACTTCAGCCCTGGCTGGTTGGGCTCAGCGGTTAGAGCGTTGGCCTGCAGACCAGAGAGCCCGGGGTTCAGTTCCCGCTAAGGGCATGTACCTGGGTTGCAGTTTGTCCCCGGCCGCGGCTGGGGTTGTGTGGGTGGCAAGCAGTCGATGTCTCTCTCACACATTGATGTCTCTCACTCTCTTCCCCCCTCTCCCTCCCGCTCTATCTGAAGATAAATGCAAAAATGTCCTCATGTGAGGATAAAAAGAAAAAAAAAAAGACTACTTCTTTGTCGTACCAGTGCTTGGGAGAGCAGAGGGAGTATAGAGAATGGGAGAAAAAGAAAGCTACTGACATTATCTCACAGCTACATATTATGTAGTGGCCAGTCTACCCATAATTACAACTGTTCTTAATCTTTGATACCATGCCATGCTTCCTTAATTATCTCTCAAAGACCCTGCAACATTCCCTAGAATTTCAAAATAAATCTCATGACTAAAAACCAAAGGAAATAAATCTCTGCTTAATATTAAAAATTCTCCATCCCATTCCAAACCCACTATCTCTTGAGAGTTGCTAAGAAATGTGCCTTCACCTCTTGGTTTTCTGTTAAGGTAGCACATGTACTAGAGTAGGAATACTATGTCTAAAGTAAGAAACCCTATCAAGCATGGCACACCAGAATTGTTATATCAGTGACATACTATTCCTATTTAAAATAATTTATTACTTACAATTATTAAATGCCATAGAGAACATAATCTGAAATATAAGCTACATTAACTGCCCTTTACCTCCAACAGAGTCCACATAATCCTAATCATTGATCTGTTACCTTTCTAGTCACAAAATACGAAACCACGGGGATAAGTAAGACTATTCCATTTCTTATATAAAACTTAGAATATTTGAAGTCATCCTCCTTATAAACCATAATTATGTCAGGGTTCACTGTAGAAAACAAAAACTCTTATTTCAAAACATATATTGCAGAAAATTAATGCTTTCGAAATTTCTGGGCGGGCTGGAGAAGTAATGGAGACTGCCCTGGACTATTAATTTAAGGCAAATCCTTGTAATTATGATTCAGGGAGGGAGAAATGACTGCTGCTATTACTAGTGATGCGCCAACAGTAACACCCCAAACCCATAAAGAAACCAAACACTGAATCGTGGGTGTCCAGCTGCAGCAAACATACCAGAACCTGCTTTGCCTACAATGACCCCACAGTGCGTGTGCTTGCACACAGTTATACACTTAGTCCTCATCCTTTAGGATTCAAATTAAAAGCATATCCAGCCCTGGCTGGTTTGGCTCAGCGGTTAGAGCGTCGGCCCGTGGACCAGAGAGACCTGGGTTCAGTTCCTGCTGAGGGCACATACCTCGGTTGCAGACCACTTGATGTGTCTCTCTCACATCGATGTCTTTCTCTCTCTCCCTCCCTCCCTTTCTATCTGAAGATAAATGCAAAAATGTCCTCAGGTGAGGATTTTTTAAAAAGCATATTCACAGTGAAGCCCGATCTGATCTCAAAGTATGTTGTTTCTTGGGTATGTTCTCACAGAACATGTAAAAAACTAAAGTGTGTAGCCCTGGCCGGTTTGGCTCAGCGGTTAGAGCGTTGACCTGCGGTCCTGAGAGACCCAGGTTCGGTTCCCGTGTACCCCGGTTGCAGTTTGTCCCCGGCCCTGGTCGGTCGTGCGGGTGGCAGCCACTCGATGTGTTCCTTTCACATCGATGTTTCTCTCTCTCTTTCTGTTCCTCTCTCTCCCTCCCACTCTACCTGAACAAAAAAATGGGAAAATGTCCTCGGGTGAGGATAAAAAAAAAAACAAAAAAACTAAAGTGTGTGAATTAATCCAGTGTAAATGAACTATGAATTGTCCTTACCAAGATAATGATATTATTAGCACAGAGACCCGGCAGTTTTTCTTTGGGTTTACTAGTCTCCCACTAAAAGGCAGTTGTCAGTCTGATCTTAATTCTTCAAAAGGAAAGTAGAAAGTTTTACAATAAATATCAGTGTCACAGTGAGTTTATTTTATATAACTGATTTTATTAGACATCAAGAATTTTATTCACATCACTTTTGACTTCTTTTGCAGATTTAATGTTCAACTTTAAAACATTTACTCAACCCACTGGATGACTAGTATCTTCCCATGCCCATTCAAGATGATTTCTATGTAGGACTTGAGTAAAATTGCAAGCTACTACTATAAGAAATGCATATTTATAATATGCTTGTTTGCTCTCTGTAAAACTGTTTACAGATAGCATCACTGCAAAGAATTACACATAATTCCTACATCCTTCAGGTTGTTCTAGCATTAACACTACATTTCTTACATAAGCTTTCTCGCCAGTGTGAGTTCTTTGATGCAGAATGAGGGATGCACTTTAACTGAAGGATTTTCCACTTTATATTCATATTTCGCGTCTCTCCTGTACATATTTGTACGTTTTATAAGAGATTTATATTGCCAAATGTCTTTCCCATATTTGTTACATATATACGAGTAAATACAGTGTAGATTTACTTATTAAAGGATTAATACTGGCTAAAGGCATTCTCACATTTATTGCCTTCATATGGTTTCTCTTCAGAGTGAACTCTGATGGACAATAAGGCTTGTATCATTGCTAAAGACCTTCCCATATTCATTTCTTTCATAAGACTTTTCTGTGATATAAATTTTCTGATTCTGAATCAGGGAGGATCAATGGCTGAAGTGTAGTAAGACAAATACTGCATTCATACAGTTTCTCTCGTATATGACTTTTCACATGTAAAGTGATTCATATAGCCTAAAGGGTTTTCCACCCTTATGGCACTACTGAGTTTCTCTCCACTGTGTATTCTCTGATGGGCAGTAAGATTTGAGCCTTTGCTAAAAGCTTTCCCACAATCATTACATTTATATGGCTTTTCTCCAGTATGAATTCTCTGATGTACAGTAAGATTTGAACTACAACTGAAGGTCTTCCCACATTTAATACATTCATAAGGTTTCTCTCCAGTATGAATTCTGTGATGTTGAAGCAGAGATGACCTATGACTGAAGGCTTTTCCACATACATTGCACTCATACGGTTTCAATCTAGTGTGATTTCTCAAATGCATATTCAGTGATTCAGGCTGGCTGAAGGATTTCCTGCATTTTTGACATTCAAAGGGTTTTTCTTCAGTATGAATACTCTTATGCTGAATAAGAAATGAGAGGCTACTAAAGACTTTCAGACATTTGTTGCATTCAAATTGTTTCTCTATAGTGTGAATTCTTTGATGCCGAGTAAGGTGTGAGCTACAGCAAAAGGTTTTTCCACATTCACTACATTCGTAAGGTTTCTCTCCAGTATGAATTTTCTGATGGTGAATGAGAGATGACCTATGAATGAAGGCCTTCTCACATATCCGGCATTCATAGAGTTTTTCTTGAGTATGAATTCTCAGATGCTCAATGAGATGTGAAACACGACTAAAAGACTTCCCACAGTTCATACATTCATAAGGTTTCTCTCCAGTGTGAGTGCTTTGATGATTAGTAAGTGATGAGACATGGCTAAAAGCCTTCCCACAGTCAATACACTTGTAAGGTTTCTCACCACTATGGCTTATCTGATGGCGAGTAAGGGATGAGCCATGGCTAAAAGTCTTCCCACATTCATGACATTCATAAGGTTTCTCTCCTGTATGAATTCTCCAGTGGCGATTAAGGATTGATTGTTTTCCAAAGGCTTTCCCACATTCACTGCATGTATAGATTTTCTCTCTATTGTAAGTCTGGTGAAGGGTATGAGATTTGCTCTGGGTGAAGGCTGCCACACTTTCATTAGAATTCAAAAGTTTCTTCCCACCATTGATAGTCTCATTTTTTATAAATGACTTTTTCAGTAAGCTCTTCTTAAATATATCATGTTTATGTGATTTCCCTTCAGCAGAAATTCTCTGTGGTTCAGAAAGAATAGACTTTAAATTTAAATAGGAAATGCTTCTAAATGTATTGTATTTGTAAACACTTTCCCCCTGGAACTTTCTCTAAAGGTGAGGGTCACTAGTCTGAAATGTTCTACCTGATTTTCATGCTTCCCCTCCAACTTCTCTATATATTCCCAGTCCTTGTTAAAATTTGAAAATTCATGACTTTGTTTTATAACTTTTTCTATTATTACCGTTTGAGGTGAATCATCATCATCATAAACGTCCTCCTTCGTTGATAATTCTTTGTTTTCCCATCTTAATTTCCAATCTGAAATATAGTAAGAAAGCAAAACACTGCTTTTTCTGTGCTTCTTGGAAAGAAATTTCTTGGAAATAGAATTGGATAAAAAATAAAGCTCCACCTGACCCCCAGCTTGAAAACACATGGCTCTGACAACGTGTGTGTGTGTGTGTGTATTTTCAATGATTTCTGAAATAAGTCAAGGTGGAGCACAGAAAATACAGTATACTTTTCAAGTGGACTTAAAAACAGTAACTTGCCTTCTTCTGTTTCACATAAAATAACAATTTGAATTATTATGATGACAAAAATCTCCACTTTTGATTAGATGACATGAATGATACAGAAAGATAATTTGGGATGGAGGAATGGTTATTTTAAAATCTAAGCTTAAGGATCCCTCAATTTTGTTACATTTGGGAATCTCTGAAGACAGTCCCTAAGATATCAAAAATGCCCCCCACTTTCTACAAGCATCTTTAACAAAGACCTCTTTTGCCTGATTTACCATGACTTACCTGGAAACATACCTTTTGTCAGTTTTTTCTCCACCATCCAAGGTTCTTTCCCATCCTCCAATAAAGTGATCACATATGGCTTAGGTATGGAAAGACCTGCTTATAGAAAAAATATAGAACTTGTTTAAGCTGTGGTCCTCAGGGAGGAGATGCCATCATCACAAAAAGGGACCAAAGGAAGGTTTGAAGAACGTTCATGGTAAGGGAGAATACGCGTCAGGCAGGGCACAACACAGCCACACATTTCCTTGGGAACATGAGAGAGAAATTCGGCCATTTACTCAGTAAGATTTCGATCAATTCAGAGTAGGGGGAAAAAATCTCCCCTACTGAGGTGGAGCTAAGCAAATTACAATATGCTTACCTAGAGAGACCAGATTCTCATAATTCTGGACCATCACATCCTTGTATAAATCCCTCTGAGCAGGATCCAGCCATCCCCACTCTTCATAAGAGAAGTCTATGGCCACATCACTAAATGTTACCTGAAATAGCAAACACATTTAGGCTCAACCACAGCCCAGGCCTCTTCTGTCACTGGACAAAGGATATAGTTACCCTGGTTGTAGAAGGGGACAAGATTCAGCAATTGTGACAATAAGAAGAAATCTGATCTAAGTAAAGTAATAATTGGATAATTACATTCTTGGAATTTTTGTATGGTAAGGCTGAGACAAATACAAGAGCTTTGCTTCAGGAGAGTTAATTTTGTCAAAAAGGATAGAACTATAAAAATGTTTTTAAATCAGCATTCATCCCTGGCCTGTTAAGCGTCAGCCCACGGATCAAAGAGTCACAGGTTTGATTCCCAGACAAGGGCACATACCTGGGTTGCAGGTTCAATCCCCAGCCCCAGTCGGGGTCATGGAGGAGGCAACCAATCAATGTGTCTCTCTCACATTGATGTTTCTCTCTCTCTCGTCTCTCTACCTCCCTTCCACTCTATCTAAAAATCAATGAAAAAAATATCCTTGAGTGAAGATTAACAAAGCAACAACAACAACAAAAATCAGCACACAGTCAAGTTGTGTTTTTTATAGCTTACATGCTAGGTAAACAAAAATGACGATCCACTACATCCTTCAAAAAAAAAAACAACACAACAGGGTAAAAAAAAAGACATTTTTTTTGCCCTGGCCAGTTTGGCTCGGCGGTTAGAGCATCGGCCTGCAGACCAGAAAGTCCTGGGTTCGGTTCCCGCTAAGGGCACGTACCTTGGTTGCAGTTTGTCCCCAACCCTGGTTGGGTTGTGTGGGTGGCAACCAGTCAGTGTGTCCCTCTCACATCGATGTTTCTCTTTCTCTTCCTCCCTGTCTTCCTCCTGCTCTATCTGAAGATGAATGCAAAAATATCCTCGGGTGAGGTTAAAAAAAAAAAAAGACATTTTTATATTAAATATAGACATATAGCCCTGGCTGGTTTGGCTCAGTGGTTAGAGCATCGACCTGTGGTCCAGAGAGACCCGGGTTTGGTTCCAGCTAAGGGCACCTACCTCGGTTGCAATTTGTCCCCAGACTTGGTTGGGTTGTGTGGGTGGCAACCACTTGATGTGTCTCTTTCACGGCGATGTTTCTCCCCTCCCCCATCTGAACAAAAAATGGAAAAATGTCTTCAGGTGAGGATTAAAAAAATATATACACACACATACAAAGACATAGATATAACTAGTTTATAAACAAAAAAGAAAAACATTAATAGTATATACTTAAACTTTGTATTGATAATCAATCTGTAATTAAAATAATTTAAGACTCCCTGGGCAAGAAGACTGAAGGATGGTTTCATGCCATGGGTAGCCCTTAAAGTAAGGGTAAAAAACAAAAGGACACATTTCATGGAAAGAGTTCTAAGTAGATTTCTTCTCAGAAACAGTATTCATTCATGGTAGTATTAAAATAGCAAAATTTTAGAAAATGTTTAAACGTTCATTATGCTTATTGGTTAGTCAACTTATAATATGTGCAAAAAAATATATTCATTTATAATGGCATCATTGCCTGGCCAGTGTGGCTCAGTGGTTGAGCATCGACCCACTCACCAAGAGGTCGCTGGTTCGATTCCCAGTCAGGGCACATGTCCACACTGTGGGCCAAATCCCACAGCCAATCGATGTTCTCTGTCGTAGATGTTTCTCTCTCTCTCTCTCCACCTTCCTCTCTCTAAAAATCAATAAAAGGAAAAAAACAAAAAGCAGAAAAACAAAAAGCCAAGCAGAAAATCTTCTCTACAATGTAGAGAAAAGAGGAAAGTTTTATTATTGAATAATCATTAAACCAAACTGTAATGCATTTCATAGGAAATCACTAACACGACTTGAAGGACAGCCCTGGCAGGTTTAGCTCAGCGGTTGGAGCATCAGCCTGCAGACCAGAGTACCAGGTTCAGTTCCCGCTAGGGGCATGTACCAAAAAAAAAAAAAGACTTGAAGGACAGAAATCTCACCCTTTTAAGAAGCCAGGTAGATACAACCATTACATACATGCCTTCAAAAAAATAACTTGTCCTCCAGTAAAAGTACTTAACAGCATCATTTGCTACCCATAGTTCATCCTAAATGCACCTGGTAACTGGGGGAGCCATCTGCGTTACGTTACTTGCCTTTACCCCAATGAAAAATAAAGTTTCTCATATCCTTTTTGTTGTTGTTAATCCTCACCCAAGGATATTTTTCCATTGATTTTTAGAGAGAGTAGAAGGGAGGGAGGGAGAAAGAGAGACACATCAATTGGTTGCCTCCTGCACAACCTAGACTGAGGCCAGGAATCGAACCTGCAACCCAGTTACATGTCCTTGAAGGGAATTAAACCTATGACCCTTTGGTCCATGGGCTGACACTCTAACCACTGAGCCAAACCGGTCAGGGCAAAAATTCTCTTATCTTTATGACAAGCATATAGTTAGAACTTGGAGCCAGGAGCCTAGGCTAAATTCCACAGACAGTTAAGGACGCATTTTCCTTCATATTTGCATTTCGAAGAGATGGCTCCAAGGCCATAAGAAAGACTTCACTGCCTCATAAAATTGGGAGGGGCTTATTTCACTTTGAAGAAAATTTACAAGCATCTCAAGGCGACAAGGAAAGGATGTACAATGACAGGTTTTTCTCAAGGAAATATTCTAAGAAAAGGAAGAGGGAGGTCTTTTTCCCTTTTGGCACCAAGGAAAATTCATTTTTTTCCATTTGTATTTACTCTTTTTTAAAATATGTTTTCATTGATTTTTTTTAGAGAGGAAGGGAGAGAGAGATAGAAACATCAATGTGAGAGAGAGACATCAATCGGCTAACTCTTGCACACCCCCCACTGGGGATCGAGCCCACCACCCAGGCATGTGCCCTGACCGAGAACTGAACCAGAACCTTTCAGTCCATGGGACGATGCTCAATCCACTGAGCCACACTGGTCAGGCCCATTTGTACTTATTCTTAACAACACTATGTTAAATGCATAAAATACTATGTTTTATTCCACCAACGCAAAGACATTTCATATTTTTAAGTTTTGAACACACTGATGAATGTCATTGTATCAAAAGTCTAAAGAAGAAAACTAACATAATCTTATTAACTAATACTCTTTGCTCTTTATTTAGATTTGGATTTCTCGACCTTGGCATTGATGACATTTTAGGCTGGATAATTCTTAATCTGTGGAGAACTGTCCTGTGCATTGTAGGATATTTAGTAGCATCCCTAGCCTCTACCCATTAGATGCTAGTAGCAACCTCCTTCCTCCCCCAGACTTGTGATAACCAAAAATCTCTCTAAATATTACCAAATATCCCCTATGGGTGGGGTCGAAGGGGACAAAATCTCCCGTGTAAGAACCACTGCTTTAGAAAATGTTTGCAGTTCCCTGAAAGACTCTTACCTGTGCTCAGGTGTCCTCTCAGTTCAGTGTAACTTCACTTCCACCTCCGCCTCCCTGGTACTATGGGCCACCAAAACCAGTTCTAGCCTTGCTTTCCCCAAGGATGCTTCAATTCTTTCTTCCCCTTCAACTGCAGGGGCAGCCTGGGATGTTCATTTATCTTTGTCCCCAGAACTCAGAATATATGTCCTAGCACCTATCTTAGTTTCTAATGCTTTCTTACTTTTCTACTAGTCCTGCATTGCTCTATACGATAGCCACTAGCCACAATTGGCTGTATAAACTTAAATAAAATTAAAAATTCAGTCCCTCAGTCACTCTAGTCATATTTCAAATACTTAATAGTCAGATGGGACTGGTGGCTACCATACTGGACAGTGCACATATAGAATATTTCCATCACTGTAGAAAATTCTCTTAGTATTGCAGTAAGTCATGCAGTCCTGCACGACAGTGTACACAAAGCCATGTAAGAGTCTTCCTGACAGGTACTTCATAAGTGTTTAGGAAATTAACCAATGAATGATTTTGGCAATCAGTTCACTTTAGCTTTTACTTTGGGGGGAAAAAAATTTTTTTTTCTTCAAATCTAATGATCTAATACTCCCAAGAAACCAGACTCTGCAAAACAATCACATCTGCCATTCATACCGTCTCCTATGCAGGCTTCACCTTCCACCCCATGATTCTGCCCACCACTGTCTCATCACTCATTCACTCAACTATTTAGTAAGCATCTGTTTTGTGCCAGGTATCACTCTTGGCACTGAAGTAAAACAGTCAACAAGAAAGAAAAAGAGCCCTGGCTGGTTTGGCTCAGTGGTTGGAGCATCGGCCTGTGGTCCGGAGAAACCCGGGTTCGGTTCGCGCTAAGGGCACGTACCTTGGTTGCGGTTTGTCCCCGGCCCTGGTTGGGGTCGTGCGAGAGGAGACAAACCATAAGCATATGCATATACTAAACATACAGTGACAGCCAGTGACTGATTAGCATTATGGAAAACAATGGAACAGTGATGAAGGAGTGGAAGAGATAGTTGTCAGAAGGTGACTGACGATTTTAAATAGGTGTTTAGGCAAGCTATACTGAGAACATAACCACTGGACAAAGATACAAAGAAGGTAAGAATGCAAGATTGTGCATATCTGAGGAACGGATGTTCCAAGCAGACAGGACAGAGACTTTCAAGGTCTGGAGGCAGTAGCCAGTGTAGCTGGATCTCACAGGGAACAAGGAAACAGAGAAGAAAGATAAGATAAGAGAGGTGATAAAACAGCCTAATTGTACAAAGCTTTTTAAGTCACTATAGAACTCTGACTTCCATTCTGAGTTAGAGCCAGAGAAGAGTTTTAAGTGGAGGAACAAGATTTTATACAATAAGAGGATCACTGTGACAGCTGTACTGAGAAGAGACTAAAGAGAGTCTAGGGCAGAAGCAGAGAATCCTACTGGGAGGCTACTGCAATAATCAAGGTTGGCTTGGACCAGGATGGCAGTGGTGAGGTAACTACGGGTCAATTCTGTATATATTATATAACGTGAGTTATAAGAGAAAGGGAGGAATCAAGATGACTCCAAACATCTCTTGACTTGAATAACTGAAAGGATGGACATACCGTTAATTGAGACCACGTGATAACAGCTTTAACAACCATAAAGCAAATAACCTAAATCTCCAAACTTTAATCTTGAATTCAAAAAGTTTTGCTCAAGGCTCTCCAGAGGCTTCTCGCAGAAAACCGGTAGAAAAGAGAAGAAACTGAGAGAAGATAGTACTTAGGAGTTCTTCAGTCTCCATCCTTTGCTACAGTGGAAGGAATCACAGATCCAGTCCCTAAATGGATTTTGTTAGAACTGGTAGGAGAAGGAAAGCAAACACTCAAGACTCCTGATAAAAAGGTGTTTCAGGAAGGTCTGGGGACATACCGACTTACCTGGAACATGACTTGGCAATTTCCAGTCAACACAGTTGTCTTTCCAGGCTCTTGTCTAATAAGAGGGCACTGTCCTGAGCAGGCAAATTAAGAACAGGAAAAAGCAGTCATGAAAAATCAGGCTTAGCTTCCAGCTCTGTGGCACACCTGCACGGAAAAACACAATGAGACTCATTTTCCAGGGCCCCGATCCTTCTCTGAACTATGACAGCATGCTTGGCACGGGGTAACTAACCATTTACCAAGTGCCACCTGCACAGAAATCAACTTTTCTATTACGTACGAGACAAACTCATAAAACAACAGTAACAGTCATATTAAATAGGAGCTTATTTCATCTTCCCCACTCTATGCATTGGGGGGGGGCCTTCACATGATGTATTCCAGATTTCATTTTCAAACGATCTGAACACTGAAACGGCGGCCGTGGAAAAACGTGTCCCAGGTTACACAGCTGGAAAGCGGCAGCTCCATCACTGGGTAAGAGAAAAACAAGTGCAGATGGCGTTTTCTTTCCGTCCGTACCATGCACACGCACTCGCCCCTCTCCTTTTCGCGAGCTCTCTGGGGGAAGCGCGCTCCCGACTCCCCGGTGCAGAGCGAGGCAGACAGGCCCAGAAAGCGACGGCCCCGCCGGCTCACCCGACGGGAAAGCGAGGTCTGGGGGCCGTGCCCAGCTTCGGGGCCGTCAGCCGGGGCCCGCCGGCCGCTCTCCCAGGACCCACGCTCGCCCGAGTCCGCGCACCGCATGCGCCGGGCCGCTGGAGCGGACAATGGTCGCCGCCCTCACGGGAACTGCCGTGCCGAGCGTCTTCCCAGCTTCCAGGACGGAGAATTCGGCCGCCTGGCCCGAGTCTCCCGCGGGGCGGGCCGAGGGCGGAGCCCACAGCCGAGCAGCATTCTCAGACTTCCCGCGTCGCGTCGCCGACACACGTTCCCAGCGGGGGGCGCCCTGCCGCCTCCAGCCGAACCACACTTCCCAGAAGTCTCCGCGGCCGCGCGCGGTCTCCGCGCCTCGCGAGAACAGCGGCCTGGGCTGTCTAGGAGGGTCCGGGGCGGAGGGGCCAGGGCGGCTCCTGGGGATGCGCGCGCAGGTGGAGAGGACGAAGGTGCACTTTCCAGAGAAGTGTGCGGGAGGAAGGCCTGGGCCATACCTCTGCTTGCAGGCAGGGTTACCTGCCGGCCGGGCCGTCCTTGCTGGTGCGGGACAAGAACTGGCCTCATTCGGGCGTCCTCTTTCAGAATGCTTAGGTGTCCAGAATAGTTCGCCTGTTAGAAACCCCCTCTTGGCCCGCAGGTGTGGCGCAGTGGTTGAGCATGGACCCCTGCACCCAGAGGTCCCGGTTGGATCCGATCAGGGCACATGCCCAGGTTGTGGGCCTGATCCCCAGTGAGGGGCATGCAGGAGGCGGCCAGTCCATGTTCTCTCTCATCGATGTTTCTCTCTCTCCCTCTCCCTTCCTGTCTAAAATCAATAAAGGAAAAAGTTTTAAAATAAATAAAATAAAAACCCTCTCTTCTCTCAAAACCCCCTCCAGCAAATGCTCAACTTCTGTTAAAAAAAAAAACACTGTTGGAAAGTGTTTCTAAATTAATTTTCCTTTAATTTCATGATTTCTTCATACCTATGTCATACTGGACACGTTCCTATTACTTTCCTGAGTCTGCTTTTCTCCAGGTCAGTGTAAGCCCCACATTGCTAGATCTGAAAGTCACTTTTCTGTTTTCTTGACCCCTTAGCATTTTATATAATTGACCATTTTTCATCAATCTCTTCTCGGTTTTATAATACATTTTTCTCAAATTTAATTTTAACAGCCGCTGCTTCTCGGTTTCCTTTGCGCATTCTTCATCTCTTGAGCTCTAAATGTTAAAGGGACCCAGGGCTTTACTAGGCCTCCATTTTTCACATTTCCTACAGGTTTTCCCTTTTGCACGTTCATGTGTTTATGAATCATTTTCAAAGATGACTCCCAAGTCTTTATCTATAGCCCTGGAACTCTCAATCTATATGTTACAGGATAAGAAGCTGGGCAAATCCCAGGGCAAGAGGAATAGGGAAACTGAGACAGGAAAGTTAAAACAAGACAAACTGTGTGGGCAGTTTACAGCTGGCCTGCAAATAACAAGCCATTATCCTCCCAGCTAAGGGCACTTGCAGCAAATGGTTAAAAGCCTCCCTAAACAAGAGAATGCAGAAAAGGGAGAGAGGAGGAGGAGTTTTTCTCAGCCCCCTCAATCACCCCCCAATCCCCACCCAAGAAATCAGCCCTTTTGGGGCAGGGGAAAGGAAAAAAGGGCAGTTTAATTTTTCACTCCCTAAGCAGAAAAGCCAGAAGTCTCAAGGCTTGCAAGATAAAATTGCCAGGTGCTTTTCATAAATTCTGGGAAGGCCACAACAAAGTAAAAAGGAACTTTAAGAATTAATCTGTAGCCCTGGCCGGTTTGGCTCAGCGGTTAGAGCGTCGGCCTGTGGTCCGGAGAGACCCGGGTTCGGTTCCCGCTAAGGGCACGTACTTCGGTTGCAGTTTGTCCCCGGCTCTGGTTGGTCGTGCGGGTGGCAGCCACTCGATGTGTCCCTTTCACGTCGATGTTTCTCTCTCTCTCTTCCTCTCTCCCTCCCACTCTATCTGTACAAAAGATGGAAAAATGTCCTCGGGTGAGGATTAAAAAAAAAAAAAAAAATTAATCTGTACCCAAATACTCACCAGAGGAATTTTGAAATCTATAGACAGGAGGGTATATAACACCTTGGACCCCCCCACCCCCATCCAACTCACTCCAGATTAGCTGAGAGCCTGTCTACGCTTCATAAACCAAATGTATAGGTTCACTTGCCTTGCTTTAAAAAAAATTTTTTCCTTTATTTTTTTTTTTTTTATCCTCACCCGAGGACATTTTCCCATTTTTTTTGTTCAGGTAGAGTGGGAGGGAGAGAGAGGAACAGAGAGAGAGAGAGAAACATCGATGTGAAAGGAACACATCGAGTGGCTGCCACCCACACGACCGACCAGGGCCGGGGACACACTGCAACCGAGGTCCGCGCCCTTAGCGGGAACCGAACCCGGGTCTCTCAGGACCGCAGGTCGACGCTCTAACCACTGAGCCAAACTGGCCAGGGCTCCTTTATTGTTTTGAGAGAGAGAGAGAAAGTGAGAGGGAGAGATAGAAACATCGATGAGAAAGAACATCGACCGGCTGCCTTCTGCATGCCCCTCACTGAGGATCAGGGCCACAACCTGGGCATGTGTCCTGACAGGGAATCGAACCGGCGACCTCTTGGTGCATGGGTCGACGCTCAACCACTGAGCCACACCAGCCGGACCTGAGGTCTCTCTTTCAAAGAGGCATCCACTTTGGAGATAGCAATCTCAAACAAGGCCAGGCCACCTTCCTCCAGAGGCTCCTTTGATTTTCCTAACTGACTAATAGATACCTGTTTGTTTTCTCTGCTGGCACTTTAAATTTCCAATCACAGCCCAGCCAGTGTGGTTCAGTGGTTAAGCATTGACCCATGCACCAAGAGGTCACCGGTTTGATTCCCGGTCAGGGCACATGCCCAGGTTGTGAGCCCAATCCCCAGTGGGAGGCATGCAGGAGGAGGCTGATCAATGCTCTCTCTCATCAATGTTTCTATCTCTCTCTCCCCCTCCCCTCCTCTCTCTCTGAAATCAATAAAGAAAAAAAAAATTTTTTTTTTAAAGAGTTGTCCTGCTGGTGTGGCTCAGTGGCTGAGCATCGACCCGTGCACCAAGAGGTCGCCGGTTCGATTCCCAGTCAATATCTCTCTCTCCCTCCATTTTACTCTCTCTGTAGATAAACAGAAAAATATCCTTGGGTGAGGATTTTTTTAAAAGAAATGTTTTTACCACGCTGAGGACTTTACACTAAATCGGGAGACCCTAGTCATATGAGGACTCGTCAGCCATTTGCATCCGTTCATGCATCGATTTCATAACTGAACTCCACTTACATGTTGTGGAGACTCAGAAAGGTTTTAGGGTAGAAAACTTTAATTTAGCTGGCTCAAATTTCATTTCTTCTCTGTGTGCCAGAGGATTCCAGTAATGTCAATCTCCCACTTTTGCTGAGTTTACTAAATAGTTAAGAAAACAAGACAATGAACTAAACAAACTGATGAACAAAATTAACCCAGAGACATAGAGGTGGGGTACAGACTGACAAGCCTCAGAAGAGGGGGTGGTGGGGGAGAAGAGAGAAACCACAGAAATTACATGCATGTATGCATAACAAATGAACATAGACAACAAAGCTGGGGAAGGAGGGGAGGGTGTCAGTTGGGGAAAAATAAAAAAATCTGTAACAAAAACAAATTAATAAATAAAAAATTAAAAAAAAAAAAAAAAAGCCAGGCTGGTGTGGCTCGGTGGCTGAGCATTGAGCCATGCACCAGGAGGTCGCCGGTTCGATTCCTGGTCATGGCACATGCCCAGGTTGTGGGCCCCATCCCCAGTGGAGGTCATGCAGGAGGCAGCCAACTGATGTTCTCTATCAAAGCCTATCCCTCTCCCTTCCTCTCTCTCTAAAATCAACTGACAGCAGGGGAGATGTCTTAGGGCAGGTGGGTTTGGCACCCAGTGCTGGGGGGTCCTGGGCAATCTATCTGGCTGGAGCCTCCTTCTCACACTGCTTCCTCAGTCTCAACTCCCGACAACGAACTAGTAGACGTCACTTTTGGAAAATGAGCTTGGAAAGCAGAGGCCCAAAGTTCTGGGTGTTTGGTGAAATGTAATAACTGGGAGTCTGGCTTATTTGTATTACTGAGGTCTGAAGGATTTGAGCAGGATTAAAGCACTGTGCAGGGAGTGGACCAGGCAGAAGGAACTGTATGTGCAAAGGCTCTGTGGTCAGAGGGACCGTGGCAGTCAGCAGTCCTGATGGAGGCAATACGGGTCCTAGAGCGCAGAGGGAGAGGACAAAAGCCAGAGATGTACCCACTGCCCCCAGGGTCATGCATTCCCTTGCCTCTGACTTCTGACAAAGTATGGCACATGAAAACTCAGTCCAGCTGGGTGGGGAAACATGGTAACCACGATGGGGCAGGCATGGAGCTGGAAGATCCAGGGCCATCTCCACAGCACACACAAAGGAAGACAAAAGAGAAGGCCTGAGTTAGCAACAAGGAGAAAACAAGGACAAAGCAGCTTTCTCACCAGCAGCAAAAAGAGGGCAATCAGAAGAAAGCTTTGCAATAACTGGACAGAGAGCAAAGCAGCCCAGCTGTAAAAAAAAAAGAGAGAAACCCAGAAACAGGCTCTTTCCTGGAATTTACTCTCACCTGCCCTGCTGGGATCACCTCCTTCAAGAAATCACCCTGATTCTGCTGAAGTCTCCTTCTCCGGAGCATCCGCCCCCCCCCCAGCCGATCTCAGGACAACCTTCCCATTTCAAAACTCGGTTGACAATCACCAAACTCCCGGGGTACTTGCTTCCTCAGCCCACCAGGGGGCCTCCCAGCGCCAGGCCTCAGCCCACTGGGACCCACTGGCTGCCACCCCCCCTCCCATTCTCCCAATGTGCACTCCTGTGTTCTGGTCCTTCCGCCTGGCTCCCCCAGATGGATGGTCCTCCGAGCAGACGCACCCCACATCTAACAGTGAAGGGAGTGGAGGGCCAGGGCAGTAGCCCAGAGAAAGTGGTTCAGGCTCCCACAGGAACAAATGGACCTAAGCCAGAAATTTCCCGTGAAAAGCACTGTGACTTTATCATGACTGGGTGTCTTGCCCCGCGGGCCACCCACAAGGGCAACCCCAACACAAGCCCCCAGTGAGGAGTCCAGGCCTCCCACTGCTGATGTGCCTTGCAGAGAAAAATTTTTAATTTACGTTTCTTCAAACCACATTTCACTCGGTCACCACCCTTAAGACACTGACAGACAAAACCCACACTATTCCCGAGTCTGAGAGGCCGACACGTACATGGAGATTTTTAGAGGCATTTATACAAAAATAAAACTACAATGCTTTTACCATGACATACAAATGGACACGTGTGAGTTGCTTAGAACTTCCCTAAAAATAACAACGGTGGGCCAAGTTTCAGAAGAAAACTATATTCTTTTAAAGAAAATGAAAATATTCTCAAAGGGGAAAACTTAATTTAAGTCAAATCAAATGCGTTAGTCCTGGGCCTGACAGTGCTTTGCTCAGCAGAAGCTCCCGCCACTGGAGAGGGAGCCCCTTCTGGTCTGACGGAGGCGTGGCTGGGATTCCGGGGGGAGAAGGTCCTTTTCACCAGGCTGAAAGGTGGGGGCTGGGGGGATCCCCAAACCAGGAGCTAGGGATGGGGAGACTGGAGTGGGATTGTGGCTGCAAACACCCATGGGAATCCAAGTGGCCAGATTCCAGTGACCACAGTGGCCAAAGGCAGGGCTTCCTGGCAGGCCCCACGCCCTCCTGTGACCCCACCCAAACAAGGCACACACTGGTGGGCAAGACGCTTAGGAGACGCACAGACATGCGCCGTGCCTTAGCCAACGCTGCCTGCCAGTCTGCACCCTGCCCCCAGTGCTCTGATGGGATCCCTGGCCCCCTCTGGGCAGGAAACTGGCTGCACCCGCGGAACCGGCGCCCCTACGCGCCCACGCGGTCTGGGAGCCTGCCCTGAGAGGCGGTGGTCTCAGGACAGAGGCCTCCACAGGGTGCGGCCGGCGGGCAGAGCTGGGGCAGGGCTGGAAGGAAGCGGCTGGAGGAGGCACAGACGGTGAATAAATAGAAGTAGCTTCTCCGTGGGGCCGGCCCCTCGGACAGCAGCTTGGTGGCAATTGGGGGGGGGGGGCGTCAGAGGCGGGGCAGCTGCGCCACCCTGATGAAAAACTCCGACCGACCTGGGTCACCCATCCCGCCTGCCCTTACACACACACTCACGCACACACAGGCACACACCCAAGGGCTCCTGCCCCTGCTCAGACACACACACCCAAGGGCTCCTGCCCCTGCTCAGAGCTCGGTGACATGCACAGCAGGTGAGGGCAGTGGGCCAGGCCGGAGGCGCCTGAGGTGGCAGCGGCGGCACAGCAGGTGGCCCTCCAGCGGGTAGCAGCGGCGTCCGTCCTCCCCGCTCAGCTGCAGCCCACAGTCCTAGGGAAGAACAAGCCCAGCCCCAGTGAGCAGGCAGGGGCAGCACAGCGGCTCCTCAGGGTATCGGTGCGGGGCAGATCGGTAGGGCTCTGTCCAACGTCCACAGAGCTCTCTGGCTTTTACTCTCACGGTGGGGTGTCAGGAGCCCCGTGTGGGCCACACCCATTGCCCCTTGGAGGGGTGGAAGGTGGCTGGACACAGCCCGGACAGAGGGCTAGGCAATAAATGGGGGCTCCGGCATAAAAATGGGTTATCTTAACAAAATAGACATCTCCCTGGAGCACAGGAAACTAGAAAAGAGAACTACCTGCTTGAGCCATGAAGGCTCCGCTGTAAAAGGAAAAAAGATCTGAGCCAAGGAGACTTGAGGGGGAAATAAAAGTGAGGGAAACCGAAAATGGACGGTCCCAAGGGCACAGCGAGGAGTCCAGAAGAGACGGGTCAGCGTGTGGGAAGCTGCTGAGAGGTTAGAGCAATGACAACTGGGACATGACTCCTGCATCTGCCACATGGGGCTCACTGGTGATCTCGGGGAGGAGAGGCTGTCAAATGCCTGACCCCAGTGGCCTTAGGAGATAACGGAAGAGAAAAAGCGGGGACAAGTAAACAAGGGGTTCTGCCTTACTGCGCTCACCTTCCCGTTGTACCGTTGAGGTATGTATCCTAGGCTAATTTTTTTGTTGTTTAACAAGTTACATGATTGGTATGTGGCCTCTGTAAAAAAAAGGGGGGTGACACTTGCCCCCACCAGGGCCACCCGGTTCCAAATGGACCTTTGATGATGGAAGATTTCTCACTCACACTCCCTCCTGCTCTTCCCGGGGCTCTGAAACCCAACTGCTCTTCCTGGTTTTTCTCCTGCCTCTTCATTCGCTCCCCATGTAGCGGCTTTGCCTCCACGCATTGGCCAGTGCTGCTCCTGGGGCCTTCCCCAGGCCCGGCTCCTTCCTCGGCAGCTCTCCCCGGAGGCCCTGTTACTCCCCTGGCTTCAGCAGCCGTCCACAGGCCCAGGACGGGGCTCCTGCATCAGGCCATCACCGTTACAAGGACCAGGCTTCCCAGCCTACCTTTCACAAAGCGAAGCCAGGCAAAACGTATGAAACTGGATTCTCAGATCCTAGACAACAGCCAAGGCACGTCGTGACCTCTGAGGAGGGAACCTAATCAGATGCTCCCGAGTTATACGAGAGACGTGCCAGGCTTTCCGGAGAGGGCCCACCGGACTCCTGGAATTGAGAACTCAGGGAGGCTGAGGTGTCTGGACACCGCAGGGCAGAGTATTAGAGAGGAAAGAGCTACACATGCCAGCGACTCCCAGATTCCTGTACCTGTGGGCAGAGTCTCTGGACTCCACACATCTAGCTGCCGCCTGCACATCCCTATGCGGGTGTCTCCAAAAATAAGTGCATCAGATGATCCCCTCCCTCCTGTCGCCCTCACACTCTCCTTGGTCCTAATGGACACCTCCCAACCCCCAAACTCCTGCACCCAGTCACTGACCAAATCCAGTCTTTTTTACTGCCTAACATCACTCAGCTCGATTTACTACCCTGAACCCAGGACCACAGCCCCCTCAGGGAACCCCAGCCCCTGCTCCCCTTCCTCCATTCACTCTCTGCATGGCACCGAGTGCCCTTTCTAAAACCCAAATGCCATCGTGTCACCCTCTCCGATCATTCTCCAGGGCCCTCACGGTAAGCCAACCACACTCCTTAGCTCATGTAGCCTTTTGTCCCCAGCTCCCGCCAACATCCAGTGACACAAACAACACACCCGTCTTCAAGTCTAAGCACATTCTGCTTCGACTGCCTGAAACCGCCCTCACTACCTCCTGGGCTAACTCTTATTCGTCTTTCAAATCTTAGGCTGGGCTAGGTGACCTCCTCCAGAAAGCCTTCCTGATTTCCCAAGGCCTCGGTGCGCTCTGAAAACTCTCCGTGACAGCAACGATGACCTGTGTGGATACGATCTGAATACCTGTCTCTGTCATGGGAATGGGGACTATATTCTCTATGATTCACAACACCCCATACACGGTAAATCACCAGTAAATATTTGACTGAATAGGAAACAGGGTGCGGGAGAACATATCTTGGGGACAGGGCTCACTGCAGGGTGCGGGGGGACAGGGAGAAGGGGTAAGAAGCCATAAAAGAGGAGGTGGGCTCACAGAACACCTAGAGGGAGAGACAACCGCGTGACGGGGACTGCCCCAGCCCCAGCCTTCTGCGAGGACCCAGCTCACCTCACAGTGGTAACATTCCACATGGTAGTCCCTGTCCATGGACACCACCCGGATGGTTGTCTCACAGCCCTGGAGGAAGAGGTGGGGTTCACACACAATAAGCAGGCTGTGGCTGGAGGCGACCTGTGCGTGGGGGCACATACCCACGCCACAGGCTCTCGCCACGGTGGACGAGCACTCACGCCCCTGTGGGCAGCAGCAGGTGCACGTGGACGAATGTGCATGTGCCTTGAGCAGCCTCCCACGGCTGCCACCCAAAAGCATGCACAAGGGTCCACGAGAGCCCTCCTGTGCGTGTCAACGTGTGGGTGCGTCTCCTTTTTAGCTCTTTGGAGTCAGGAGACCGTGGCCGGCCCTGCTTCCCCAGCGTGGGAGAGCCCAGCATATGTGGAAGACCCACTGCCTGGGAAAGCTGCACGACCCTAGGTCTCCTGCACAGACTGTCCCCTCACCTCGTCTGCACCCCTGCCGCCTCCGCCTGCACAGGTAACAGACCCAGTGGGCAGTTCTTCCATCGACGGACAAGGGAGCTGAGGGCAGCCAAGCAGCAGGGGCCACCGCCTCCCCCTAACTCATGCAGGGACACCGCACTCCGCATGCGTGGGCACCATACACATCCCTCAGCCCGAGGAGCAGGGGGCAGGTCCTGCTCATCCCTCCCGCAGGGCCCAGAGCTGGGGCTGGCCGGGCCAGGCACCTGATCATCTCCTGGTGTGTCCTACCTGTGCAGGGAGGATCGGACGAGCACAGGAGGCACATTTTGGTGCAAAAACCCTGGGGAAAAAAAGAAAACCAGAAGTGACCAGCTGAGTGACCACAGGCCAAGGGCACAGGGAAGGCCCACCCACTATCCCCCTCCCAGGCCAAAGAGGCCCGGCCTGCCCTGGCCAGTGTGGCTCAGCAGTTAGAACACTGGCCCGTGGACCAAAGAGTCAAGGGTTCGATTCCCGGTCAAGGACACATACCTGGGTTGCAGGGTTTGATCCCTGGCTCTGATCAGGGTCATGTGGGAGGCAACCAACTAATGTGTCTCTCTCACATAGATGTTTCTCTCTCCCTTTCTCCACCCCTCCCTCCCTCCTTTACACTCTCTCTAAAAAGCAATGGAAAAAATATCCTCCGGTAAGGAATAACAAAAAAAAAAAAAGGAGAGAGGACTGATTTGGCCCTGGGAACCTAGGGATAGAAGTGGGGCAGCAGGGAAAGTCCCCACCCTGGGAGGAGGGAGCACGCAGACAAGGGCTGGGGGTGGGGGGACGGAACAGACAGCCGGTGGCTGAACCACCCACGAGAGAGGGCTCAAGGCAGAGATCTGTGCCTCGAGCCAACCACCGGGCACACAAGGGGAGATCGGAAGTATAAAAGGTCAAAAGTGGAGCCCTGGTCATTTTGCTCAGTGGCTAGAGCATCGACCCACAGACCAAAGAGTCACAGGTTCAATTCCAATCAAGGGCACGTGCCTCGGTTGCGGTTTGGTCCCCAGCCCTGGTCAGGGTCCTGGGAGAGGCAACCAATTGATGTGTCTCTCTCACATCGATGTTTCTCTCTCTCTCCCCCTCCCACTCTGTCTGAAAGTAAATGAAAAAACATCCTCGGGTGAGGATCTAAAAAATAATAATAATAATAAAGAGTGGCAAACACGGACGGGCAGGTCAGGACGACGTTTCCGGGGAAGGCAGAAGAACAGCAGGAGCCGCACCTCTCCACACGCCGACTACTCACGTGTGATAGTCTCTGACACAGTAGATGTTGTTCTGCACGTCCACGGTGAAGGGCACCCCGTCCAGGCACTCGTTACACACGGAACACCGGAAGCAACCCGGGTGATAGGACTTCCCGAGGGCCTGGAGGATCTGAGGGTGGGAGGCACTGAAGGGTCAGTGCGGGGGAAGGCTCAGCACAGCCCTGGAACAGGCGCAGGCTCTGAGCCCCTGGCGGGTCTGCAACAGGGGAAAGGGTGGGGTCCTAAGTTTGCTCACGTCAGGGGGGCTCCAGGAGGCTGGGGGAGGTTCTCACCATTTCCATGATGAGGTGTCCACACACGCTACACTTGTCAGCCGTTTGCTGGAACCCGGAGTACTGGCAGGGGACACAGGATCCAGGAGGTTATGTGACAGGGACACTCACTGACCAGACAGCACCTGCCTCCTGGCCTCAGGTCTCCACGGCAATCAGGAGGGTCCCTGCCCCTGCTCCCACCCATGGTACCAGCCAGTGCACAGCTGACTCACCAGGAAGTCCTCCTGGCAGTACACTTTCTCGCCCACATTGTAGAACGCCTTCCCACGAAGACGTCTCCCTGCAAGGACGAGGGTCGAGAAAGGGGTCCCTGGACTGCTGGAAACCAGGGGTGGGGTCCCTGCTGCCATTTCTCAGCACCCTCCTCCAACAGACAAGAAGCGGATTACGAACAGATTTTAGATTTTCCCTTTAATGTTGTCATTATGCTAATTTCAAAATTTTATTTTTCAATTACAGTTGACGTTATATTAATATTAATTTCAAGTGTACAACATAGTGATCACCCCAGTAAATCTAATACCCATCTGACACCATAACTAACTATACTATTTATTATTAAATCATATTTACAGTATTTGACTATATTCCTTGTACTGTACTTTACATCCCCATGATTATTTTGTAACTGCCAGTTTGTACTTCTTAATCCCTTCACCTTTTCACCACCTCCCCCCACCATACCTTGCACCCATCAGTCTTTTCTCTGCGTCTATTAGTCTGTTTCTGTTTGGTTCATTTATTTTTTAATATTCCACATGTAAGTGAAATCATATGGTATTTGTCTTTCTCTGCCAGACTTATTTCACTTGGCCTAATACCCTCTAGATCCATCCATGTTGCCGAAAATGTAAGATTTCATTTGTTTTTCCTATGGTTGAGTAATATTACATTGTATATATGTACCACAACTTTACCCAATCATCCATTGATGGGCACTTGTGTTACTTCCGTATCTTGGCGATTGTAAATATTGCGGCAATGAACACAAGGATGCATTTATCTTTTCAAATTACTGTTTTTGGAATTCTTTGGATAAATACCCAGAAGTGAATTGCTGGGCCATATGGTAGTTCTTTAAATTTTTCGAGGACCCTCCATACTGCTTTCTACAGTGGCTGCACCAATCTGCATTCCCACCAACAGTGCACAAGGGTTCCCTTTTCTCCACATCCTCTCCAACCCTTGTTGTTTATTGATTTATTGATGATAGTCATTCTGACAGGTGTGAGGTGATATCTCACTGTGGTTTTAACTGGCATTTCCCTGATTAGTGCCATTGAGCATCTTTTTATATAGTAATTTTTGTTGTTAATCCACAATCGAGAATATTTTTCCATTGATTTTTACTTATTTATTTTTGTATCCTAACCTGAGGACATTTTTTCGTTTTTTGTTCAGGTAGAGTGGGAGAGAGAGAGAGGAAGAGAGAGAGAGAGAGAAACATCGACGTGAAAGGGACACACCGAGTGGCTGCCACCTGCACGACCCAACCAGGGCCGGGGACAAACTGCAACGGAGGTACGCGCCCTTAGTGGGAACCGAACCTGGGTCTCTCTGGACCATAGGCCGACGCTCTAACCGCTGAGCCAAACTGGCCAAGGCTTTCCATTGATTTTTAGATAGAACTGAAAGGAGGGAGGGAGGGAGAGAGAAACATTGATGTGAGAGACACATCAATTGGTTGGTTGTCTCCTGAGTGACTATCTTCATGATTCAAAGGGAGCCAAAAATTAAGTCACAAAAAATAGTAACTATAAAACAAAACAAAAAACTGACTAAATGGATTTCATTAAAATGTAAAATTTACCAGAAAATATATCATCAAAATATTTTTTAAATCACACTAGCAAAAAATATTTACAAAACATACATGTGAAAAGAACTTGTACTCAGAAAATATATATTTTTTCCCACAACTAAATAAGACAAATAACTCTCAATTTAAAATCTGAACAAAAGACTTGAATAGACTTCACCAAAGATGATTTTAATGGCTAGAAGCAGACAAAAAGATGCTCAACCTCATGAGTCCTCTGGGAAATGCCAATGAAAACCATGAGATACCACTCCACATCCATTAGAACAGCTAAAATTAAAAAGACTAAAATATCAATTTGTAGAACAATGCAGCTCTCTATATTTCTTTTTCTTTCTTTTAAAAAAAAATATCTTTTCTTTATTGATTTTAGAGAAAGAAGGAGGGGAGAGAAACAGAAACATCGATGAGAGAGAACATACATTGGCCTCCTCCTGCATGCCCCCCACTGGGGATCAGGCCCACAGTCCAAGCAGGTGCCCCGACCAGGAATCGAACTGGCGACCTCTTGGTTCATGGGTCGACATTCAACCACTGAGCCACACCGGCCGCGCTCAACTCTCTATATTTCTCGTAGGAGTATAAAATGGAACAAGCCCTTCAGAAAACAGTTTGGCTGTTTCTTATAAAGTTAAACATACACTTAGCCTATGACCCAGAAATTCCACTGCTTGGAATTTACCCAAGAAAAATGAAACATTTGTCCACAAATGACCTGTACAAGAATGTTCACAGCACAATTTAGCATCTACCCACAGTTTAATGGATAAATAAATTGTGGTATATTCATACAAGAGACTCCTACTTAACAATAAAAAGGAGTGACAACTCCCTTAGTCCACTATAACAACATGGACAAAAAAATAAAGACACGCTTAGGAAAAAAAAAAAGAAATCAAAATAGTGCATACTACATGACTGCAGGTATATGAACTTCTAGGACAGACGAAGACAAAACTAATCTACAGTGGTAGAAATCAGAACACTGGTGAGGTGGATATGATGGGGAACTAAAAAAAGAAAGAAGTTTTTGGGTGTTTAAATGCTCTATATCTTTGTTAAGGATGTGAGTTACTTAAATATATATACTTATCCAAAATCTTTTCACTATGGCCCTGGCCAGTGTAGCTTAGTTGGTTGGAGCATCATCCCAAACATGCAGGAGATGACTTATCAAAGTTTCTCTCTCACATTGATTTTTTTAGTATGTTTCTGACTTGGGCCAGTTCACACTCCTTAGGCAACCTGGCGGTCCCCCACTCCTGGGAGGTTACCGTATCGATGCCAAACTTAGGGTGGACACCCAATTGGCAGCACACTACAGCCCAAAACTCCTGGGCTTGGGATCCTCTAGCCTCAACCTCCCGAGTAGCCGGGACCACAGGCGAGCACCATGCACTGGGCTTTTAATGCTTTTATTGATTTAGAGAGAGAGGAAGGGGGAGAGAGAGGGAGAAACACGGATGTGAGAGGAAAACATCAACTGGCTTTCTCCTGAACACCCTCTACAGTGGATCAAGCCTGCAACCCAGGCACGCGCCCTGGAGAACTGAACTGGTGTCTTCTTGGTGCTCAGAATAACGTTCAACCTGAGCCTGGCCTCCCTTCTCTAAAATCAATTTTTAAAAAAATCTTTATACTACATACTTAAGATCTGTTTGCTGTACTGTATGTAAATTGTTCTCAAGAACAAAGCTAAACCTAGAACATCTTATGCCAAGTAAAGAAGTGCTGCCCTGGCCAGTTTGGCTCAGCGGTTGGAGTGTCGACCTGCGGACCAGAGAGTCCCGGGTTCACTTCCCTTCCCGATGGAGGCACGTACAAAAAAAAAAAAAAAAAAAAAAAAAGTGCGCAAAGCCCGGCCAGTGTGGCTCAGTGCTTGACCCATTACCAAGAGGTCGCCGGTTTGATTCCTGGTCATGGCACATGCCCAGGTTGTAGGCCAAATCCCCAGTGGGGGCATGTAGGAGGCAGCCAGTCGATGTTCTCTCTCATGGATGTGTCTATCTTTCTCTCTCGCTCTTTCTCTAAAATCAATAAAGAAAAACAATTTTTTATTTTTTTATCCTCACCCGAGGACATTTTTTCCATATTTTGTTCAGATAGAGTGGGAGGGGGAGGGGGAGAGAGAGAAACATCGACGTGAAAGGGACACATCGAGTGGTTGCCACCCGCATGACCCAACCTGGGCCAGGGACAAACTGCAACCAAGGTACGTGCCCTTAGCGGGAACCGAACCCGGGTCTCTCTGGACCACAGGCTGATAACTGCTGAGCCAAACCGGCCAGGGCAGAAAATAAATTTTTTAAATAAATAAAGTAAGAAGTGCTCAAAGAATGATGGGGACATGCCAAAGACACAGGGTCCAACTGGAAGGGATTTCCTCTGGCCACTGCATAAATAAAAGTCCATGAGCATATAAGAATACTCACAAAAGGAAAAATACATTTTCCCCATCCAAGTTCAAAACTTTCCTAACAGAAAGCTTTCAAACATTCCCTAGGGAAATGCACCTTCAACACAGAACTTGACGCCCTGGCCAGTTTGGCTCAGCGGTTAGAGCGTTGGCCTGCGGTCTAGAGAGACCCGGGTTCGGTTCCCGCTAAGGACACGTATTTCGGTTGCAGTTTGTCCCTGGCCCTGGTTAGGTCGTGCGGGTGGCAGCCACTCAATGTGTCCCTTTCACGTCAATGTTTCTCTCTCCCTCTCTCTCTCTCTCTCTTCTTCTCTCTCCCTCCCACTCTATCTGAACAAAAAAAAACACAAAAAAATAAAAAACCAAAAAAACACAGAACTTGACGAATTCCCACAGGCACACTCCACAGTCAAAAATTACAAAACTCGGGAGAAAACAAGGTATCATATCATGATCAAGAGTGAGGAGAAACAGTAGACAGTAGAAGTCAGACTTCAAAAGACATCAGATGCTGGGAATATTAGATGGAGAATACAGAATAGGTATGTTTAATATGTTTACAAAATACAAACATATCTAAAACATGAGACTGCAAAGATTTCTTCGAGAGAACAGTTAAAGCAGTAACTATAAGCAAAGATTAACTAGGCTTAATTAAGAATTTCTTTTTTTTTTTTTTATCCTCACACGAGGACATTTTTCCATTTTTTGTACAGATAGAGTGGGAGGGAGAGAGAGGAAAAGAGAGAGAGGGAAACATCGACGTGAAAGGGACACATCGAGTGGCTGCCACCCGCATGACCAACCAGGGCCGGGGACAAACTGCAACCGAGGTACGTGCCCTTAGCGGGAACCGAACCCGGGTCTTTCCGGACCGCAGGTGGACGCTCCAACCGCTGAGCCACTGGCCAGGGCAAGAATTTCTTTTCTTCAGGAGACTTCATTTAGAATGTAATGAAAAGTGAGAGTAGGTAAGGAAAAAAAAAATTTATAACACATATAAACCAAAAGGAACTTTTATCCAAGATGTGTAAAAGAACTCCTACAATAATAGAAAAATAAGTGTTTTTCTGCTACTGCAAAAACAGCTTCTCAGAATGATTTGACTTAACACTGTGCCTACATCATACTTTTATAAAATAAAATATTAAAATCTTTAGTGTAAATAAATGAAAGATGTCTGCTTCGGGGCAAAGCCTAGAACAGACAGTGGGCCCCGCCGGTGTGGCTCAGTGGTTGAGTGTCGACCCATGCACCAACAGGTTGCTGGTTCAATTCCTGGTCTGGGCACATGCCCAGGTTGTGAGCCAAATCCCCAGTGGGGGGTATGCAGGAGGCAGCCAATCGATGTTCTCTCTCATCGATGTTTCTATCACCCTCTCCCTTCTTCTCTCTCTCAAATCAATAAAGAAAAAAAATTTTTTTTTTAAAGTGCAGATTTCTGATGCTGGTTGGGTTATATTTTCTCTTTTATAACTTTGTCTAGGTTAAATTACAACCACTATAGTTTATACTGTGTGTAAAATTCAGGCAAAAAAGAAGTGGCATGGAAAAGAAATATTTGCCCCATATTGAGGCAGGCAGTAGGCATAGCACCCAGCCAGCCAGGAGACATCAATACCCTGCACAGGATGAAGTCTCCAAAGCCCAGGGCCAGAGGGGCAGCCTTTCCTTATGGCCAGCAAAAGTCTCCTCCCTGGCCCCACACCTCCCTCCCTGGGGCCCAGCGAAAAAAGGCTACAACTAGCCCCCCTCCACATTTCAGCTTGGGTCAGAGCTGCATGGTCCATCTTCCTGGGACTTAGTTGCAAGGGGCTCCGTGGAACAAGAGGGGCCAGAAAGAGGTTACCTACCACAGGAGTCACAGGTGAAGCAATCTGTGTGATACAGGCTCCCCATTGCCTGGCATGCTTGCCTTGCTCCATAGATGCCAAGCCCACACTTGATGCAAATGCCTATGGGAGGAGAAGCAGGAGAGAGCAGTGGTTAGCAACGTGCCTGTGGGGTTGGATAGACACGCATCTAACTCCAGTCCCAATGCTGCCCACCCGCCTGACCTTGGGCAAGTGAACTTCTCTAAGCATCCATCATGTAGTTACTAATGGCTACTACAGGGACAATAAGGGTACCCACTTACTTAGGGTCTGTTGCTGCTGTTGTTTAGCAGAGTACCTGACACAGAGTCATCTCGCCATCAGATCATTGCGACCTGTGTATACCCAGAAAATCATTCTGGACCCCTTCACCCATGACCTGCTCTTGGCTAAGGGAAAATCCTTTCTTCTGTCTATGAACCAAAAAAAATGAAGACCAGCCCAGCTGGTGTGGCTCAGTGGATTGAACGTCATCCCATGGGCTGAAAGGTCCCAGTTTGAATCCTGGTCAGGGCCCATGCCTGGGTTGTGGACTAGATTCCCAGGTGAGGGTGTGCAGGAGGCAAATGACTGATATTTCTCTCACATGTTGATGTTTCTCTCTCTCTCTCTCTCTCTCCCTTCTTCTCTAAAAAAAAAAAACAAAAACCACATTATTTAAAAAATAAATAAAAGGCCCTGGTTGGTCTGGTTCAGCAGCTGGCATGTCGGCCCACAGACCAGAGTTGCAGGTTCAATTCCGGTCAGGGGCATGTACCTCAGTTCGGGTTTGGTCCCCAGCCCTGGTCAGTGCGGGAGTCAACCAATTGATGTGTCTCTCTCACAATGATGTTTCTCTCTCTTTCCCTTACCCACTCTATCTGATGATAAATGGAAAAATATCCTCAGGTGAGGATTAAAAAAAAGAAACCAAGGTGTGACTCTGGGAGTGGGTGGCTGAGAAGCAGAGAGGTCACCCAGCTTAAAAAGGTTCTGGAAGCCCTGGCTGGTTTGGCTCAGCGGTTAGAGCATTGGCCTGCGGTCCAGAGAGACCTGGGTTCGGTTCCCGCTAAGGGCACGTACCTCGGCTGCGATTCATCCCTGACCCTGGTTGGGTTATGCGGGTGGCAGCCACTCGATATGTACCTTTCACGTCGATGTTTCTCTCTCTCTCTCTCTTCCTCTCTCTCCTTCCCACTCTATCTGAACAAAAAATGGAAAAATCTCCTCGGGTGAGGATCAAAAAAAATGGTTCTGGAATTCTGGAAGCCTGAGGCTGTTGGCTGGCTAATGGCAACGGAACTTGGTAAGGAGACATGAGAAAGTTCCAAAGACATCAATGAATGGCAGAGGGATCAGGAGGTCAGCTGGTGCCAGGGCCAGGAGAGGAAGGAATGGCACAGAGGAAGAAACACACCCTGAGAATGAGGTTATCCGAGATCACTTGAGCTGAGGCTCCCTGCAGACTTCCTTGTGTAAAACTTTGTCTTCTTTAGGTTGAATCATATAAAATTGCCACTTTTATTGTTCCAAAACATCAAATATCAGCAGCAAAACATCAGCAGTTAAAACAAATAGTTTCCCATATGTTTTTTTTAATCCTCACCCAAGGATATGTTTTTTAATTGATTGTTTAGAGAGAGAGGAAGGAGGGGAGGGAAAGAGAGAGAGAAACATCGATGTGAGAGAGAAACATCGATCGGTTGCCTCCTGTACATGCCATGACTAGGGATTAAACCTAAAACCTAAGTATGTGCTCTGACCAGTAACTGAACCTGCACCCTTTTAGTGCACAGGACTATGCTCCAACCTAAATCTGGCTTCTCTTGAAAAAAACAAAACAACACAAGGATCTATCATCACTCACCTTCCCCTCCCAGTGGCTGCAATGGGCCAGAACTTGAGCAGAGGCTCCCTTTAGAAAGGACGGCCCACTACCCAATATGGTCTTGTGCCCTGGGCCCCTTCACTTCTCCCATTACCTGGCTGGGCTGACCACCTCAGCTTCACACACAGACTCATGAGTAGCTGTGGAGGCCCACAGAACACACCCCTCCCAGGTTCTGCAATGGGCAGGGACAGGAAAATGAACAGCCTTTTGTGGAGAGAGCAATGGAATGTCTTTTCTCTTCAGAAAACAGTCCCAGCTTTTGCTCCTGGCTCCTGCCAGGCACAAGAAGCAACAGCTTCCTAACTCACCTCCCTGCTCCCAGGATGCTCCCAGGCCATGCCCAGCAGCCTCACCAGAAATTCTCACCCTAATGCTCCCAGATGAGCCTGAAACCCCTCTGTGTTTCCCCTCCCAAAGGCAGGGCCACATACTCCCTTGGCCACCTAACCCCTCCTGGGCTGCAACCTGGAGAATGTAGTGAAACAATCCACATCCTTACTTGCTTTGCCCACATTCTTCCTTCTGCCTGAAATGCCCCATCTGATCTGTCCCCTACAGCTTCCTCTTCCCTCAGGATCCAGTTCAGGGCATCCTGAGCCGCGAGCTGGAATGAATGCATGAACCCCAAGACAGCCGCAGTCCCAGGCAGAATAACCACCGGCCAGCCCCCTCCCCAGGCCTCTTCTCCGAATCTCAACCCTAAGAGCCCTAAGCGTTGTCCAAAGGACTAACGGGGACCTGTGAGGGCCCAGGTCAGACTGGCAGAAATCGGTTAGCTTTGCAAAGGCTATCAAGCAGGATTCTCTTTAGAAACATCCCACTGTAGGAAGCACAGCCCAAAGAAAGGACAGCTTGCTATGACTGGCTTGGTCTCTTCCCCTTCATGGTGGACTCTCCCTCCTTCACACACTCTACCTCCAACAGCTACCATCACCAAAGCGGGGTCCGGAGGCTCCTGGACCACTCCACCACCCCGCTACCATCCGCAACCTACACTGCTGGGGGAGGGGGAACCCCGGGAGGGCTGGGTCCCTACACAACCTGGGCCGGAGTCACAAAGCGTGGAGTAGGCTGAACAGAGGCAACTGCCAAGGTTTAAGAAGAAATTATCCGGAAATGGCTCATCCTGCCTATTAAGACTTTTTCCCCCCAGTTAAGGTAAGGACTGCAACTCACTTTCCCAGACCCCGTCTCCAGCCGGTAGACCTAGAAGGGAGGCTGGCAGTTCACACACACACCTTGTGCGAAACACGCCGCCGGCTCCCCCGTCTCATCCCGGCCCCTCGACAACGCCCAGCGCAGGGCCGCCCGAGCGGTCCTCGGCCGAGCGGCCGCCACCCCGAGGCCGTCCCGACCAGCTCACCGAAGTAGTCCCGCGCTGTGCGCGCTTCCAGCGCCCGCTCCAGCTCTCGGGTCAGCGCCTCCAGCCGCCGCTCCGCCGCGCTCGGGCCGCCCTCCCGGCCCGGGGGCAGCTGGAGCGAAGGCAGAGGGAAGGGGACCGGCCCGGCAGGCTCGGGGGAGCGAGTTGGCGCGGGGCCGGCGCCGGGCAGGAGAAGGTCGGCGTAAGCACCGGCCGAGCCGCGGGAGCCGAGACTGGACACACTGGAGCGGGCGCTGCCCACTGACGGCGGCCCGGGGCCGGGGCGCGGGTCCGAGCGGCCGGAGCGCGGACTGCCGTGGCGCTGGTCGTAGCCCAGGCTGATGCCGCTGGAACGGGCGCTGCCGCTGCCGCCGCCGCCGTCGGAGCCCGCCAGGCTGGCCCGCGGACTGCCCGCCGGCTGCGCGCTCAGCTCGGGGGCGGCCGCGCGCCGCGGGCCGCGCTCCCCACGGCTCAGTCCGTCCGCCCCAGCCTCGGGGCCGCCGGCGCCGCCCTTCCCTCGGCGGCCCAGCGCCGGCGCCGCCTCGTCTCCGGGCCCGGGCCGCGGCCCCCGCCGACCCCGGCCCGGAGAGTCGCCGCCAGGCTGCAGCTCCCGCAGGGCCAGCCCGGCCAGGAGCAGAGCCGCCTCGTCCGCGGCCGCCCGGGAGCGCTGCATGGTCCGGCCCGCCGGCCCTGGCGCGTCACCTCCGCCTCGGCTTCCCGCCGCCACTCCGGCCGCGCCGCCGCATCGTCCGCCCGTACCCGGAGCCCGCCCCGGGACCCCTGGGCGCAAGGCGGGGCGGGGCCGGCGCCGGGCCGGGGTCGCTCCGCCGGCCACGCGCGGTCCAGGGTCCGCTGCGCTCCGCTCAGTGGCGCGCGCGGCGGAGGAATGTGCGCTCGGCGGCGCTGGGCCGCGCCCCCTCCTCCCGCGGCCGCGCGGGGGCGGAGGGACTCCTTTGTGGGGGCAGGAATGCGAGGAAGGAGACGGCGCTGCGGCCTCTGGAATGTGGGGGAGTGGCGGCGGCGGCGGCGGGGCTCGCAGCGTGGAGGGCGCGGGGCCGGGCCGGAACGTGGCGCCAGGGCGCCGCGCGCACTGCTCGGAGCCGGCCCTGGAGTGGTCCAGCGGCGGGCGTCGCGCGCCCAGACCGCCGGGCCTGTGGAAGGATCCGATCCCCGCGGGCCGAACTGGAGGCGGCCAGCAGCCCCGGCCCGAGAAACCGGAGCATCTGACAAACGTTTCCCACATCCTCCGTCGTCTTACTTCCCAGTGCTGCCACATTTTCAGCTTCTTGGCCTTCGGCTGAAGCTCGGCGCCCGATCCAGGACCCTGAACACTGTGCGTTGGACGCAGTTGCGACCCCAAGACCTCGCGTGACCCCCCGACCCCAGCCCGTCCCTGGGCCATGTGGTTGGTTGCTCACTGGTTTCAGGGGTCCCCACCTGCCTGGTGGGGAAGGCGCCTAGTGCTAAGAGCCGGGCTTGGTTGGGGTCTGTCTGGTCTTTGTGCCGGGTCGCTGTGCACAGATGCTCAAGGCTAAGCCAGGCCGAAGCAGACCTCAGGCTGAGCCAGTGCACTGGTGACCCTCGGCTGTGACCACCACATGCAGTCACCAAGAGATATGAGGACCCCCTGTTTTTCCAGTACCTGCCCTCAGGGTCTTGGATGGGGCGCCAGGGGGGTGCTGCTGAAAACACTGGCACTGCCACAGGTCCTGAGGTGAAGTGGGGGCGGAGAGAGGTGACCAAGGCTTTGTCCCCCAAAACAAGCTACAAAGCCCTACCTTGTCATACATTTCAAACAAATCGTAGGGAAGAAAAGCAAACCATTATCTGTCAGGACCTGGGGGATCCAGGAAAACAACCTTGGGTGGATTAATCTCTCTTTTCCCCCGAGAATTCCAGCAAGGCACCCACAGTGTCTCAGGGAGCAGGGAGCCTGGATCAAGAATTGTCCTGGTGCAGACTAATCAGGACGTGGGGCCTCCACACTGCTGGGGAACCAGCTGTGGCCCATTCTCCTCAGCTAACAGTTGAGCAGCGTCTGACCCAGCAGCTCCACCCCAGCACTTCTGAGAGCTTGCAGACTCCCAGCATCCACCCCTCATCACCCATGCTCAGGGTGAGGGGGCAGGCAGAGGTGGGGACTTAACGAAAAAGGACCTGAGAATGGAAACAGATTAAATCAACAATGTGTTTTTGTTTTTGTTTTTTGGTTAAGTGCCCCTAGTGGGAACCGAACCCAGGACTCTGGTCCACAGGCGGATGCTCCAACTGCTGAGCCAAACCGGCCAGGGCAAATCAACTTTCACATCGTCTTCCATTTAAAAATGGAGATTTTGACAAGACGGTGATGAAATGTGCCTGTAGTTTACTGGTAGGAGTATAAATTGGTATATTCTGTCAGGAAGAGCAATTTGCCGGTATTAACATCCTCACAAAAACCCATATGCAGTAGTGCTCCAAGAATCTATTCTAGGGAAGTAATGCAAAATGCAGGTAACGATGTTAGCAAAAAATGTTATCACATTATTTATGTAATCCATACAGTCCTAGGGTCTCCAGCCTTCTGAAAAGGAGCTCAGAGGGAGCTTCTGCCCTCAAAGGTAGTTCTTAAATAACTGTTCCATCCCCTCATGCCCCACTTAACGCTTCCAAGATTTAAACAATATATTGGAGCCCAGAGTCAGCTAAAACACATTACTCTAATAGTAATAAATAACAACAACCCACAATCAGAAATAGAAACAACCCAAAATAGTTTCCTTTACTCACTTCTGGCCACCTGGATGGCTGTTCTTGGTTGGGGCCATCCCACAGCTAAAACAGGAAAATGGTGGCCGAAAAGAAGACCAAAAAAACATGAAACATGGGAATCAGTCAAGTCTAAGCTCCAGCTGGTTACAGAAAGTGGGGAGTATGGCTGGGGTACAAGCAGACTCGGAAGATGATCAGACTAGGCAAAGTGAACCTGGTCATCCTCGATAACAGCTACCCAGCCTGAGGAAATCTGAGATAGAGTCCTGCCCGTGTTGGCCGAAACTGGTGTCCATAATTAGAATGGGAATACCTGGGGACAGTGTGTAGAAAGTACTTCAGTGGATGTACACTGGCTGTCATTGAGCCAGGCGATTCTGATGTCATCAGAACCATGACAGAACAGATATGAAGAGTAAATTATGCAAACATTTTTCTCTAATAAAATTGGCTAGCTCTGGCTGGTTTTCTCAGTGGTTAGAGCATTGGCCCGAGTACCAAAGGGTTTCTGGTTCAATTCCTGCTCAAGGGCATGTACCTGGGTTGCAGGTTTGATCCCTGGCCCTAGAGGGATTGAGTGGGAGGCAACCAATTTTTGTGTCTCCCTCACATTGCGGTTTCTCTCCCCAACCTTCCACTCTATCTAAAAATTATTTATTTTTTTAAAGAAATTTATTTTAAAGTACACTTTTTTTTTTATCCTCATCTGAGCACATTTTTGCATTTATCTTCAGATAGAACAGGGGTGGGGAGAACATGGATGTGAGAGAGACACAGTGAGTGGTTGCTACCCACACGACCCCAACTGGGGCCGGGGACAAACTGCAACTGAGGTACGTGCCCTTAGCGGGAACCGAACCTGGGACTCTCCAGTCCATGGACCGATGCTCTAATCGCTGAGCCAAACTGGCCAGGGCACTCTATCTAAAAATTAATGGAAAAATATTCTTGGGTGAGGATTAACAGCAATAACAAAAAAATTGGCCAGAACTCATTTAAATAAGTAAATAAAATGGCCCTGGCTCAGGTGGTTGGAGCATCATCCCATTCCCCAAAAGGCTGTGATTTGATTCCCTGTCAGGGCACATTCCTAGGTTGCAGGTTCAATCCCCAGTCAGGGCACGTATGGGAGGCAACCAATCGATGTTTCTCTCTCATATCAGTGTTTCTCTCTCTCCCTTCCTCTCTCAAATAAAAAATTTTTTGTTAATCCTCACCCAGTGATATAATTTCATTGATTTTTTAGAGAGCATAGAAAGGAAGAGGATAGGGAAGAGAGAGAGAGAAACATCAGTGTGAGAGAGACATATCGATTGTGTTGCCTCCTGCATGTATTCCAACTGGGGTTGGGGATCAAACTTGTAACCCAGGTATGTGCCCTTGACCAGGAATCAAACCTGAGACCCTTTAGTCCGAGGGCCGATGCTCTAACCACTGAGCAAGCTGGCGAGGCTCTAAAATCAAATTTTTTAGAAGTTTAAATAAATGAATTAACTAAACGTTCATTGTTCAACATTAAAACAAAGTACTTCCATGAAGTGGGAAGTACATTAAGCAACTATTTATAAATATATTAAACTATTTAATGGTGTGGGGAATCACACCACTGCTGAATGGACACAAAGTAGCATTCAAAATTGTGTGGCCTCTATGCATTACCTGAATATGTAGCCTCACTAAAGACATGCTGAGTGTTTGATCTGTTTGCTGGCTCTTTCTGTCTGAGAAGCACAATAGGGGAGAAGGAAAAGAACAGGGGCTGACTCGGGGCTCGAAGCACCATCCAAGGACTCACTGCCCATCCTCCACTGACACCGGGATGTTCTCTGTGCTCACCTCTCTCTGGCCTTTTTCTTCTTGGGTCTGGTGGTATGTTGGTACATATTTAACAACCAGTACTCTGGGAACAATTTGTACAAACCAGGAGCCCTGATGTATAGCATTTGTCAGTACCACCATGGTCAATTTCAAACTACCAATATGGTATCACTGAAGAGAGTTGGGAAGAAATGAGTCTAATAATCAGCTTGGAAAAGCTTGTATGAACTGGCTCCAACTACCACTGCCTGGGTCCCCCCATTGGAGAAAGAAAAAGTGTCGCAACAGAATTGCTGGGCCTCTCAAATTAACCAGAATCCTCCTGTCTAGGCAAATGGACACACTCTGAAGCTGAAACAGGACATGTTCAATATAGTCTCACATCAAGTCCTGAACCCACCACCTTTTCCTTCTAATTCCCCAGAGGCTATCCTACCCAGACTCCGTCCACGTTAATAGTGATTTTGTTTTTAAACTTTACAGCCTTTTTTTTCCCCTTTGTTGATTTTTAGAGAGAAAGGAAGGATGAGAGATAGAAACATCGATTAGCAGCCTCCTGCATGCCCCCCACAAAGAATCTGGCCCACAACCTGGGCATGTGTTCTGACCGGGAATTGAACCAGCAACCTCTTGGTGCATGGGTCCACGCTCAACCACTGAGCCACACCAGCCGGGCAATGATGATTTTTAAAAGAGATTATGGAGGAATTGCTGGGATCCACACTTCTTTCTCTTCCCTAAGCCGGTAGCAGTCTTGATCGTTACAGTTTTTCTTGTGAGTGCAGCAGGAATCTCGCACCTAAAGCACACTCTTACCTCTCCCAGCTCAGCTCCCAGGGGCTGGCATCCCATACACACACACACACACACACACACACACACACACACACACACACAGAGCCCAGTCCCAGACCCATGGTGCATCTCCTGCCTGATCCACTGGGAGGCGGTCTACTGGAAGTTGTGCCCATTCCCTTCAGAGACCCAGCTCTTTCAACCAGATTGAGCCCAACTTCCCCTGGCCCTGATTCCCCTTAGGCTTCTTTGGGGGCACAGAAGTTTCAACGCATTGATAGCTGAAGCCATTAACAGGTTGATTCCCCAATCTAAGAATTAGGGTTAGGATCTATAAATTACAGCTTGCTTCCTTAAGTCAGGAAGCAAGTGGCCTTTTAAAAAATGTATTTGATGCCCTGGCCGGGTTGGCTCAGCGGTTAGAGCGTCGGCCTGCAGTCCAGAGAGACCCAGGTTCGGTTCCCGCTAAGGGCATGTACCTCACTTGCGGTTTGTCCCCAGCCCCGGTTGGTCGTGTGGGTGGCAACCACTTGATGTGTCCCTTTCACGTCGATGTTTCTCTCTCCCTCCTACTCTGTCTGAACAAAAAATGAGGATAAAAAAAAATGTATTTGAGAGAGCTGAGAAACATTAACCTGTTGTTCCACTCATCCATGCATTCCTTGGTTGCTTCTTGTATGTGCCCTGACTGAGGATCGAACACACAACCTTGGTGTATCAGGACGATGCTCTACTCAACTGAGCTACTGGGTAGGGCCTGCAAGTAGCTATCTTGAAGAACCCTCACTTTTGTCCTAAGAGCTTCCTCTGCACTCAGGAATGGGAATTTATGCCCAAACGTTGTATAAGGCAGACACCAGCCAGTCCACAGCATCACAAAGAGGATAGCTACAGCTTAGTTACATTGTTGAGCTCGGGGTTGGTGCTCATGAGTGGCAGTGATGGTGGAAGCTGGCGCCAGGAACAACTGGGAAGCTTTTCAGAGAAAAGTTAGATGAATATTATACCTAAGAAAATAATTCCATTGCAGCCAATCTATTTTTTTCCCCCAATTTCCAGTGATCACAAAGTGTTCTAGTCATTTATTTTGCACTTGAATTCTAAAATGACCCACATTCTGCCCTGGCCAGTTTGGCTCAGCGGTTAGAGCATCGGCCTGCGGTCCGGAGAGACTCGGGTTCGGTTCCCGCTAAGGGCATGTACTTCGGTTGCAGTTTGTCCCCGGCCCTGGTTGGTTGTGCGGGTGGCAGCCACTCGATGTGTCCCTTTCACGTCGATGTTTCTCTCTCTCTCTCTCTTCCTCTCTCCCTCCCACTCTATCTGTACAAAAGATGGAAAAATGTCCTCGGGTGAGGATTAAAAAATAAATAAATAAAATGACCCCCATTCTGTACTTGGCTGATTGTTTGCTCATATTCATGTGTTCCTCTACCCATGTCCTGTCTGCTGGAAATCAAGTAGATGCTAGATTAGACTCAGGTTAACTCTTTTTTTGCCTAGGTAGTTGTAGTTTTTATTTCTTGGGGAAGTATGTATCAGATTGTCCCATTAGTGACGCTGGGTTTGATCACCTGATTATGGTAGTGACAGTCCCCATTTGAACATGGAGTGAAGATTCTTTTACTAAAGGTTCTAGCATGCACTAATCTTTGCTCGATCAGTCATTTCATTAAGGGCTCAGGATCTATATTAAAACACTGAATCCTCATGGTCCAATGAAGAATTCTTTCACTTGAGCCCACAGTGATGCAGACTGATCTTTGGGACCGTGGAGTCTCTTGGTAAACTTCAGGCACCACATTGCTCCCAATGAGGCTGGAAGATGGTGTATCAGGCTGTAGCTGCTGGGTAAATACTCTTACAGAGCCCTGCTCCAGCCTCCCCCACTGAGAAGACACTCACAAGGGAAAACCGTAAACACAAGGCCAGATCTAAAGTGTCTCCACAATCCAGGGAAGTGGAGGTAGCTTGGACTTGCTAAGTCTAGTTGAACAAGACCCCTAGAGTCAGCCCTGCCTTACTGAAAACTCCAACTTTATAAAAATAGGTAGAAAATTAAAAGAAACTGCTGAAAAAGATAGTAATCGAGTTGTTGAAAAAATGAAAACCACCACTGTCAGAGCAGAAACACCCCTCCAGATCAAATGGCCAGTTATTGCCATGTACATTCAAATGGGAAGGAACCAAAGAAAATACACAAAATGCCAATTGTTGACAACTGTGTCTAAAGGCAAGTCGAGGTTTTAAGGAATGAAGAGAATTTCAAAATACAAATTTCTGGAGAGTTCTTCAGAATTCAAAATTTTCAAAATAGACGATGATTATCAGTGCCCAACCAGTTAACCAAAAATTATGCTGAGAGCTGGTCTTTTAGGATTTTTATGTTACCTAGTTCTGTCATTTTGAAACTTTTTCTGGAGGAAAATGAAACTCCTATAAATCTAAAAGCAAAGTGAACCCCACAGGCTCACAGAGTTGGGTGAGGACTGTCTGCTTGCAGTTGCTATCAGAAGGCTGGGAGTCAGTCCATCTTGGAAGCACCCAGCAGCATGCCCCTGAGGGCCGTCTTGTTCAATACGACTTTTCTGAAGGCTTTGATTACATGCTGAATTTGCAAATGATATAAAACAAGGAGTAAAAATTAATAAGCTAGGTGGCAATCAAGAATTACACACAGTGAGACAATATAATAAATGATCAGTTTGAAGTTTAGTTGACTGTGGCCAAAAAACCACAGGCAGAGACAGAGAATGGGGAAAGCTTCATGGGGTTCTGCTATCTGAAAACTCAAGGCACACCTGTGAGGAGAGGACCCTACCGGCCCTCTGGGGTCCAGGCAGAGATATGAGTGCTGATGCATCCAGAGCTGGTCTGGCCACATCGGTAGGCTGGAGTTGGGCCCAAAATGAATGGTACTCTAAAGAAGTGGAGAAGACTGCAGAAAAAAGGACTCAGCCTCTGGAATCTCAAATCCAAGGCTCTAAGTTAATGGGGCTGGCCAAAGATACTCTTAAATACTCTCAACAAAAGGTCAACTATTTACAATCCAAATTTAAAAAGCAACATTGCCATTAAAAGCTTTATTTTAGAAAGTAATCATCTATGGCAAATAGTGGAGATCTTTTAACCTTCACATCCATTACAAGTTAACTTTTTAAAAGGAAAGAATTTAGCATGCCTGCAGTAAATACAATGGATAAACCCAACAAGGCAGCAGACACGTGAACTGTGCAGGCATGTACAAGTATGCAGAGGCCATTTATTTGGTCCATAAGTACAGTATAGTCGTATTTGAGTTTTACAAAACATCAAATATAAATAACCTGAAACTGTAACAATACACAAAAATTGGCTTCTTACACAGACATACCAGGCAGTACAAGCTGAATACTTAGTAAATTAACATTGTTTTACATCAATATACATAGTGCCAGTTAATATTTAAAAAGTTTCAATGCATAGCACTTGATACTTTTTTAATCTGTTTAAGAGTATGAAAATGGTTAGATCTAGGCTAAAAATAATTCTTTTTCTAACCAAAAATAAAGGCATAATATTTATAACCAGGTATCAACTTTACTAAACCACAATATTTTAAACTATTAAATGATACCTAAGGATATTTACATTAAAAAAGGCAACATGCATTGTGTTGTTTCATCTCATGACTGGTTATGCAAACGCTTTGTTCAAAGGGTTTTAAAACTATATTCCTACTTTCCATACAGCATATCGCAATGTGTCTAATAGTTCTAGCAAAATGAGTGCTTTCAAAGGGAGCAGGATCATCTTCAAGTCACCAGGGTCAACCTGTCCCCTTTGGAACAAAGGACTTAACAAACAACCTGGTTCTGCCCGGGGTGACCTAATGCAGTGAGGATTCTGTCAGAGGCACTGCTGTTCAATCCACTGCTATCACATCATCCAGCTCGTCTGAACGTTCTGTGCGTGACCTCTTTGTACTGATATTCTCTTTCTCCTCTAATTTCCTCTTTCGACTTCTCTCTTCTTCACTAATGTCAGCATTATTTGAAGGACCTTCTTCATCTGAATCAACTATGAGCACATCATCTTGCTCTTGTGCTTATTTCAGGGAAAAAAAGGAAAAAAATGGTTAAAAGTATGGGAATTACTAGTAGATCATTAATATTTCATATAAGTTGAAAAGTTAACTCTTCTGATGTACATCAGATCTTAAGAAAGGGTACCCTTAGACTGTACTGACTTCATGTTTTCTGTATTAAGCACCTATTTCTTTTCTAATAATAATAAAAAAAAAACCAGTAACAAGCATTATATTACTCAAATTACTACAGTTCCTTGTTCCTATTTCTCCAACAGAAAAGGGGAGGGTGCAAATCCTAATACTGTGATGTAATAAAAAACAACAACAACACATACATAGCACTTACAATGTGCCAGGAACTGCTCTGAGCACTTTGCATATAACAACTCATTAAATCATCACAACCACCCTATAAAGAAGATAACATTATTATCCATTTTCCAGAAAAGTAAACTGAGGTACAAAGAGGTTGAGTTGCCCAAGATCACACCATAGCAGAGGATGAGGCCAGGATACAACACACACAGTGGAGACTCTATAGTACATGCATTTAACCTTACACCAGTTAGTTTTGTGCCCCGACCCAACAAACCAAAGGCAGAGTACCTATCTTATTGCCACAGTCTCTAAAATCTACCCTCAGATGATCAATAAATGTACATTTTGAATTATGATTTTTAAAAAGCCACCACAGTCCGTTCCTCAAAGGATGTTGGCTCTATTTTCAGAGGGGGGTGAGGGGAAGGTCAAGAACCCATGGCCCACAAGTGGGCCAAACTCTAGATAGTCTCAAAGTCCACCTTTAAAACTCAGAGGACATTAGAACCGAGAAACATATTCAAAGAACACCAAAGACCCAGGGTCAATGAAATGGAAACAGAAGTAAAAAAACTGGTACCTTTTAGTTTCCTGACTTAAAGAATGAAGGGGTGGTGGTGTGTGTGTCTGTGTGGACATCCAAATACAAGTACAAGCACCAGCACGGAAAACCCAGAAAACAGAGCCTCTGTTGCACTGCTCCAAAGTCACACCGACTCTGAGAAAACTGTGAAATCTATAATTCTATACTCAGCAAGCATCTGCTCACTCATAATAGTCAGATGCACAGAGCTGTCACCTCTAAGTAAAACGGGGATACAAAATCCAAAACTACTACTACACTAAGAATAAATGGTCTTTATGCATTAGTAAACTCACAGATATAACCAGTTATAAAAATCCACGAACAAAAAATGGCAAAGTGTTTTTATTTTCAGTAAGAATTTCCCCCAGTCTTAAATGGCTTTATGGGTCATACATTCAAATCGCCATTAAAACAATCAATGCCAAACCAACACATACCTCTAACAGTCCTTTTGATTTCTACTTTATGGTCAACGTTCATCAAATAATCATAGTTTGTTTCTGTATAGTCTAGCCTGCTGGGTAATTAGCAACCTGCTGGCTGGGGCCATGACTCACCTGTGGACGTGGAAGGCTGAGCTCCATCGTCACTGCCATTGGTTATGCTTTTGGCGGCATCTTCAGCTTGTTTGGGCCCCACTTTTTCTGGGGCATCACCAACAACTTCAAATTCAACATCCTTCCCTAGGTCTTCACTGTAAGAGAACCACACACCATAAAACGGAACAGTGCTATGACTACTCACAAAAACAAAGATGCACCAGAGAGGTATTTGAAGTGTATGCTATGTACACACCAAATATTTAGATTCTGATTTTCCTTCAAATAGCTAAAATAAAAAACAAGACTATATGCAACAGATTTTTGTCATACAGGTCATTGCAAACTGCAACTCAAATTGTACATACCACTCACTGCACCTTCAAATAAGGGGAAGGGTGTGCATTTTTTTTTTTTAAATGTTAAATAACTTTATCGCTAAAGCAGAAAACTGAGTCCAAAGGTCTATGGCCTGATGTTAACTCTTTGGCATCATTCTTCAGCTACTATGTGAAGAGAGTCTACACTCCTACTCTGATCTTGATCGAAGTGATTTGGTTTTAGGAGTAGGATACATGGATCCTGGGTTTCCCCCACCTACAGGCAGCACTCTGCTTCTGCAATGCGCTCCCAAAACCACATATCCAGGTTTAATGCATAAAAGTCAAACAAAAGACTTACCTGTTATAAAGGGGGGTCTGTTCTGAGAGAGCTAAAAAATATGATTTAAAAAACCCTAATCATGCCTCCTCTTTTAGATACCTTCTAATATATTTTCATTTTATTGTACCTGCCCTTTCACTGTCTTTTTTTCACACCAACCCAAGCACACCACGGACATCCAACTGGTGCCTGCGGCTACAGCTCATTCTTAGCATTGTCTTTGACTCAACTGTCTGACTTTGTGAAGCTTATACTCATTACTAATAACCCAAATTCAGTCTTTCCTGTAATTTTATGCTTTTCATAAACCAAACATATGAAACACAATGTTCTCCAAACGATACAAAGTTATATGTTTGTACAGAGATGGTGATACTGGCAAAACAGCTGGACAAAGCTGTTGGTTAGACAGTACCCCAAAGTCCTAAGTCAGGGTGCGATTTAGGGGCATCAGTGAGCATGCACAAAACTACATGCGCCTTGTTCAACAGAGAACATTACCCAAGTGGAGGACCATCTAGATTTTAATTGTTTTATACACACACACACTCGCAAATATCCTACAATGAAAGTATTTTAAGTGCCTCTTATGAAGGATGTAAAATGAAATTAAAAGTATACATATGACCCAGGAATCTATACAGTATAATTTTAATATTCTCTTAATGTTACAGATCACAAATGAAATACTTATTTTCTTCTAATGAATCTTTAAAAATAACAAATTTTTATCCTAGTTCAATTATTAAAACGAACTCACCTCTGATTATAACTATTCAAATGCCTTGATTTCTTTCCCAGGCATGTGCCTTGACTGGGGATTGAACCATGATCCTTTGGTCTGTGGGCCGACACTCTCTCTAACCGCTAAGCCAAACCAGTCTGGGCTCAAACGCCTGGATTTCTACCCTCTTCCTGATCAGCCACCATCAACAACAGTTAAAACATTTTTTGTTTACCCATTTAATTTCTGAATACCCCAAATTTTCTGTAGGTCAAACCTCAGGGAATTTAGTGCCAACTTAAGCAAATATACAGTGCAGTTTCATATGAACTGTAGAGTTTAAGGGTAAGAAAACATTTTTTTTTCATCCACTGTACCTTAAGTTGTATAGTCAAATAATTTCTTACATTTAAAATATTAATAGTTCTGCCCTGGCCGGTTTGGCTCAGTGGTTGGAGCATTGGCCTGCAGTCCCGAGAGACTTGGGTTTGGTTCCCGCTAAGGGCATGTACCTCGGTTGCAATTTGTCCCCCGCCCTGGTTGGGTCCTGCGGGTAGCAACCACTCGATGTGTCCCTTTCATGTCAATGTTTCTCTCTCTCTCTCTCCCTCCCACTCTATCGGAACAAAATATTGAAAAATGTCCTCGGGTGAGGATAAAAAAACAAACAAACAAACAAAAAATAAAATATTAATAGTTCCTACCTATGAAGGATGTTGATCAATAAAGTGTAGTCCTGAAGGAAGTCATCTGCTTGAAGCCGGCTCCCGTTTCTAATTCCAAATTCTGACAATTTCTTGTGATTATTAGCTAGGAAATTTTAAAGAAATTCGAATACTTTAGTTATAGCTCCATGGAGCAGTCACGTTAGTTTTAAAGAGGTTAACACCCTACCCTAAACTGAATTGTGGGCCCGCCCCCAATTCATATGTTGAAGCCCTAACCCCAGTACCTCAGAATATGACTGTATTTGGAGATAGTGCTTTTTAAAAATGATTAAAAGGAGGCTGTTAGGGTGGACCCTGATCCAATCTAACTGGCATCCTCATGAGAAGCCAAGGAGAGAAACCTCAGGAGAAAACAAACCTGCTGCCACTTTAAGACCTCTAGCCCCAGAACTATGAGAAAATAAATGTGTGTTATTTAAGTCACCCTTATCTGTGTATTTTGGTATGGCAGCCCTAGCAAACAATCCATTAAAATATTTGCCACTTATGCCCTGGTCAGTCTGGCTCAGCAGTTGGAGCATCGGCCTATGGACGGAGTCGCGGGTTCAATTCCGGACAAGGGCATATACCACTGTTGCGGTTTATCCCTGGACCTGGTCGGGGTCATGCGGGAGGCAACTAGTCAATGTGTCCTTCTCATGTCGATATTTCTCTCTCTCCCACCCTCCCACTCTATCAAAATAAATAAATAAATAAATAAATAAAACATTTGCCACTTAGGAATTCATCCCTGAACACTCAACTACTATTACTTCAAAAGCACCAAAATGAGAAATTCTGAGAACTTTCTCCCATTCAAACTGAATTAATCTAGAATCTTGAGCAGTCAAAGACAACTTCCATAGTTCAAAATATATTCTTTATTGATTTAAGAGAGAGAAATATTGACTTGTTGTTCTACCTATCTATCCATTCATTCGTTACTTCTTATATGTACCCTGACTGGGGATCGAACCCACAACCGTGGCTATCAGGACAATGTTTTAACCAACTGAGCTACCCAGACGGGGCCCAAAATATATTCTATGTTGTAAAGAGTTTATCCACAACAAAACTTTTTAAATCTTTATTAATTTTAAAGAGTGAGGAAGGGAGAGGGAGAGACAGAGAGAAACATCGATTGGCCACCTCCTGCGTGCCCCACACTGGGGACTGGGCCCACAACCAGGGCAAGTGCCTTGACCAGGAACCTAACTGGTGACCTCCTGGTGCACAGGTTGACGCTCAACCACCGAGCCACACTGGCCAAGCCACAACAAAACTTTTAAGCAAGTTTTATAATTCAGAATATGAGAAAACTCTAAATAAAATTTTTGTTTTCTACCCTGGCCGGTTTGGCTCAGTGGTTAGAGCGTCGGCCTGTGGTCCAGAGAGACCCGGGTTCGGTTCCCACTAAGGATGCGTAACTCAGTTGCAGTTTGTCCCCGGCCCTGGTTGGGTTGTGCGGGTGTCAATCACTCAATGTGTCCCTTTCACATGGATCTTTCTCTCTCTCTCTCTCTCTCTCTCTCTCTCTCTCTCTCCTCCCCCCTCCCTCCCACTCTATCTGAACAAAAAATGGAAAAATATCCTCGGGTAAGGATAAAAAAAAGAAAAAAAAAATTTGTTTTCCAACATCAACATTTCTCAATGAAGAGCCAGTGGGGCCTCCCAAAAATAAACATTACAACCTCGTTCTATCTTCCACATGTCTTTTCTGTATCATCTGAATATCCCCAGTATGCAGAATGTGCTTAGCACCCAGTAGCATTCAGTAACACTCTGCTACATGGACTGTAAATACTCCCATGAAGAACGATCCCTCCCACCAAACTTTGGGTGTCACCTATTCTGGAGTCTGTCTGCCATCACTATGCTCCTCTCTCCTGACCTGTGAGAACACTCAGGTCTCATCTACAAAACTGCTTCCTCTATAGCACAGGGAATTAGTAATACTGTAATAACTACACATGGTGTCAGGTGGGTAGACTTATGGGGTGATAACTTTGTAAAGTATATAATGATCTAACCACTATGTTGTACACCAGAAACAAAAACAATATTGCATGTAAACTGTAATATAAATTTTTAAATTTTCATAAAAAGTAAAGATTTCAAAAGAGAAAACCCTGCTTCCTCATCTTGCTCCCTATATGCACTCCCAGTTCACTTATTGAGTGCGTTTGTGAGGCGCACAGACCGCAAAGAACTTTCTGACCTATATCCACAGTGCCTGTCATATACTAAGCATACTATATTTTAAATTCTAGTTATCATGTTTAACTTTATGTGATTTAATTAATGCTTATTATTTCTTTTATTGCTTAAAAGAAAAATGCTTAGGAAGTATCTTCCTCCCTAGGCTTTGAAATGCAGAAAGACCGACAGTTTCTAGTTTTTTTGTGTGTTTTTTTTATACAAATGTATTATTTTAACTTTCCAATCTACCTGGAATGTCTTTAGAAAACAATAGTTCCCACCCATCCTTCCACCCCTAAGACCTTTCACACATTCCCCATTCACGACAAACTCCTCAGATCCAACACATTCAAAAGGAGAAGTTACTGTGCAGTCTACCCTGGTTAATTAGCACATTTGTAAAGCCAGAGTCCTGGCAACAGTCCTGCAACGATGCTGCTCTGCTTCACCAGTGCCCTAAATTCTGACCTTGCACGTCTCTTGTCATCTGTTTCTACCTTAGTAAAAATCCCTCATTCCCCTCCCTAACTGGCTCCACCTCCACTCTCTTACCCCTAACTCATTCTGGAAATTATACTACAAGGTAACCACATTACTTCACCACTTAAACCGTGGGGTGGGGGTGGAGGGGCAGAGACACATTACGTGTAGCCACAGAAAGTCCTCCAGTGCACCTCCCGTGAACCGGCACTGCCACCCCACCGCACCCTACCTTCCAGTGAAACAACGTGACTAGCCATTCCCAAAGCCTCTTATGTTGTTTCATAAGTCATGCCATTGTAGAAGCTGCTCATTCTGCCCAAATGCAGACACTCCCTTCTCTGCCCAGAGGATTCTTAACTTCTTCAAGAACTGGCCCAGGAGTCCTTTCTTCTGTGACCTCCCTTTAACCTTCCATTCACCAGGTTTCAATTCATACATTCTTTTCCCACAGTATTTCTTAGACTGTACTAAATCCACTAGCTGATAATCTCTCCTTCCAGGCTATAAAGTATTTCAAATGAGAGACTCCTGTCATACTCGTCCTTGAATTATGACTACCTATAACTATGCCTATAGTACAGGACTCCACATATATTTGAATAAATGCTATCTCACCCTCAGCAGCACACATATTTTGTGGAGAAGGGCCCCTTTAAGCCACCGAGATTCTTGACCAGTTTCTATTTTTAAGGTCCTAACATTTGAGAGCCAGCTAGGACTAAGAGAACAGGGTAGAACCATGAACAAACTTTTTTCTTTGGATAAGACAGCTGGCTAGAATGAATACTAAATATTCAACTAGACTCTTAAAATACACTACTACCCAGCCACAACATGGCCTCCAATTACTCATGACCTAAAAGTCCAAACAATTTGACAAGGAACTACAGCCAAGAAGAATCCTGACACTAAGTTTTAAAGAAGGCTTAACATTTGAATCCCCATTAGGATTTGGCAAAATGTACTGAATTAAATAACCAGTAAAGAAATAGGTAAATAAATTAAGTCAATAAAAATAAACAAACAAACAAACAAACAGTGCCCCCAAATTTTCAAAGTAATGGTACTCTGGCAAAATTTAGAATATCAAGAAATCAACTAAAATGGTAACCCAAGAGATTCTGAGATGCCAAAGTGACAGAAGAGAATTCTAAGACCAATGAGACTAACCAGTGTAGGCTGAAGGAGGCATGACCAGAACCAATCCTCACTAAGAAAGCTTCAACAGAATCAAATGCATTGAACCTTCTATAACAAATGCAGTAACAAAAGGGATGGCCTGCTTGAACTTAAAAAAGTCTAAAAACCCAAAACTAGGCACTGATTTTCAACACTATTTTCTGCTCTATATAGGAGCAGGCTACGAAGGGACCAAACAGCCAACAGCCAGGGCAATCTCATTACCACTGTAGCTCCAGGATCCATGATACAAGCAAGGCAGTGCCTTCGAAGTGGACAAGAGCACTGAAGTCACTGTACATAGTGACTATGTGCTGGGTTATAGAAAAACAGCCCCTGAGACACAATGACAATACAGAGTTCCCCAGACTAACTTGTGATCCCACCAAGGCATGCCGTCTTGGAAGAGCACTCCTTGACCACATGGCCACGTTCAGCTGTGATGCTGAGTAACGTACACCTCGAATGGACAAACTAGCGTGCACTCCTTCATTTAGGCATCTCCACTCAAATGAAGGCAGTATATAAATGCAATGTATCATACCGTCCGTCTCTCCCTCTTCTGAAGATATTAAGATTGTTCCTTTCCCATCCTCGATTTGGACATCGGGTGCTACCATAGCAAATTTTTCTTTCACAATCTACAGGGATAAAAGATTCAAAATATTAATATATGTAATTAAAGACCATAAAATACTTGGACTTTTTTTTCCATAAAGTGTCTTACTTTCCCCTTCCATTGGAAGGGGGCCAAGTAGCTGTACAAGATACCTCAGGGCAAGTAGAAAAGCAGTGGGAATTCCACCAATTATTTCATGCCCATGCTCTATCCCGTTTGAATACTGATAAAGATAAAGATCAGACACAACTTCCTCCAAATGGGGGACAGAGAACTCCTTGACTGGCTCTTGGTATTTTGTCCTTCCCTGAAGATTAGGTACTTAGCTAAATACATATTTCCTCTTAGTCTCCATGACAACCCTGTACTAACAGACATTTTACAGTCGCAAATTTTCTCATTAACTTTATTCTCAGATGGTCCAAAAATGACATTATTCTGTCAAATCTACATGCTCCTAAAAATAAAAAAGGGGGAAGGGGATTCTTTAAAGGTCGGTTTATTCTACAGATAATGGAATTTTGCCTTTAAGTGCAAGCATGAGTAGATACCAAGTATAATTATTTCTAAAAAAGAAGGTGGGGCAACCACCCTCTACTGACCAGTATTCCAAGTCCTGCTGTTTCCCCATCCCAAACAAAAGATCCAATCAACTGCTCTGTATATACATTTGTGGGAGAAAGGATATTCCTCTTCCTGAGAATATTTTTCTATTTATCATTAGATAGAGTGAGAGGGAGGGAGGGAGGGAGGGAGAGAGAGACACAGAGAAATATCGATGTGATAGAGACACATCAACTGCCTGCCTCCCGCACAACCTGACCAGGGGTGGGGACGAACTGCAACCAAGGTAGGTACATGTTCTTGACCAGAATTGAACCTGCGACTCACTGGTCCACAGGCGGACACTCTAACCGCTGAACCAAACCAGCCAGGGCAGGACATTCCCTCTTAAGCAGTCTGTAGGACCTTGAAGGTCTGGGAGGCATGTAAGGATATAACATGATGATGGATATAATCATAAAACAATCTGACCTTGGCCAGTTTGGCTCAGCAGTTGGAATGTTGGCCTGCGGACCGGAGAGTCCTGGGTTCGGTTCCTGCCAAGGGCACATACCTCAGTTGCAGTTTGTCCCCGGCCCCTGTTGGGGTCGTGCGGGTGGCAGCCACTCGATATGTCTCTCTTACATCAATGTTTCTCTCTCTCTTCCTTCTTCTCCTTCTGAAGATAAATGCAAAAAAAAAAAAAGTCCTCTGGTAAGGATAAAAAAACAAACAAAAAATGGAAGTAATCCCAAAGGTGGGAAGCAATGCCCACTGGGGCAATTTTTGATATCTTCCCTAATAAAAAAAACCCAAACTAGCCAGTTTAGGGGGAAACTAAAAACCTGGCCATAGAACCAGACCACATCCCCCATTTCCCTCACTCTGGAGCGCTATAGGTGAATGCAGGTATACAAATGCTGCATCTCCTGCTCTGGCTGGGCAGGTCAGTTGGTTGTAACGTCATCCTGTACATTGAAAGGTGGCAGGTCTGATTCTTGGTAAGGGTACATACCTAGGTTATGGGTTCGGTCCCAAGTCAGGGTGTGTGAGGGAGACAACTGATTGATGTTTCTCTCTCTCTCTCCTCTCCCTTCCTCTTTCTAATATCAATGGAATACATATCCTCAAGTGAGGAGTAAAATAAATAAATACATAAATACATAAATAAATAAATAAATAAACAAATAAATAAAAATAAAACAAATGCTGCATCTCCTCAACAGACCAGAGTCAGGACCATCACCAAACTGTTTTAGGACACCTCTTGTCTGTCAAAAAATACAGAACGTACATGCTATCTGGGAAAAACAGTGAGCAAAAACCTCCTGCTTCCCAAGATACTGCACCACCTCTGTAATACCCATGGTGCATTTTCTAGCCAAATACAGCTAATTCCTTTCTGGAATTACATCACATATTTCAGCACATATTCTGAAACCACAGAGAAAAGGGCCAGCAAGATTGCAAATGGTAAAGTGACCAAGGATATCAGAGCAACACACCTCAGCAGCCAGTCTTTAGTTATTGCCGTCACGCAGTAAAATGCAAAAGAAAATGAGGTGTTTTTTTATTTTATTTTAGGAAAAGGAAAACGAACGAACTTGTAGAAGAGAACTAGCCTCTGCACTTACCTTATCTTGTAACGTGAGAACGGTCACTTTATGGACATTCAGTCGCACAGTCACCTCTGGCTTGCTGGCACATACATAACAATTAGGGTTGGGAGGATCCAGTGCACAAGGCACAAGGAGCTTCTTCCTTGGGTTTGGTTGTTTATTCAAAAAAATCTTTGGAGGTGAAAATCACACAATCAGAAATTCAAGTCACAATTTTATACACCATACAATCTGAAATTTACTCGTATTTACTGTATAGCCAATAAAAAAGGATGTAAATATTCCCTTCTAAACGGCAAAGGGCTAAGGAAAAATCATGACTAAGCATATGACTTTTCAAATTAGCTACCTTGTAAAAGGCTGAGCTTACTGAAAAGAAATCTTGTATTTAATACTCTAGACTACCCTGCAAACTAATCTAGCAAGACTAAGGGCTTAGGTATACTCATCTCTTGTATCAATAATCAGCTTCTGGGTATCTCCCTACTGGTTATTCTTATCATTTTTAAGCCAAGTTCTCAACAAGACCAATACATTAATATCTCCAACTAATGATAATGCTTTCACAGATGTATGGAACCAATGGGCTTGCCTTTCGTTTTGAGTTTTCTATGATTATGATATTAACTTTTATATAACTAAGAGAAAAAAACTAATGTACTTCTGGCACTACTAGCACCTATTCACCATTTCCCTAATACCCAAACAGAAAAATAAGAACCAAGGCAAATTAAAAAAACTACACTGAAATTTAAGAAGACCCCAACCTCAAACTACTACAAAGTTTGGAGAACACTAGCCAGATTCAATATGAACAAATGTCAGGTAACACTGAAAGCTAATATATAAATTCTCATCTTGTGACTACCAAGTACTGTGGTATTTGCTAACATTAATTAATTCTAAAGAGAAAAACCCCATGCATTCCCCCAAGCTTAAAGAAGTAAATTCCTCCAGAGGCAGTTAAGAGGTAGAGAGATCTCCTGTATTAACAGTATTACTGGTACTAAGTCATTGTACTGGCAGGCTGGAAGAAGGGTAAATGGGGGAACAGATTTGTTTGAGCTTCAATGGAAAAATAACTGTGCCTTAGCAATTGACAGTAATAGAAACAATCACTGACACTATTAATATCCAGCCTAACACTACTAACCAATCCTGAAATTCACTATGAACAAAAAAACCCCCAGAAATAAGTATCATTAACGCAAGAGAGGAATAGAGCTGAGATGGCAAAGAATCAAGAAGGATGCTAGAGGAACAGTGGACATTTTAATAAATACAACAATTAGTAATGTGAGCTCAAAGGGATATGGTAGCCACAGGATAAAATTAAACCTGCTATTAAAAAGTTGGAACTCGCCCAGCCGGTGTGGCTCAGTGGTTGAGCATCGACCCATGTACCAAGAGGTCGCTGGTTCGGTTCCTGGTCAGGACACATGACCAGGTTGTGGGCCAAATCCCCAGTGGGGGGCATGCAGAAGGAGGTCAGTCGATGTTCTCTCTCATCAATGTTACTATCTCTCTCTCCATCTCCTTTCTTCTCTTTCTAAACATCAATAAAGAAAAAAAGTTTGAACTAAAAAAATGTTCTTAGAAATAAAAAATATGTTAGCAAAAAAAAATTTTAATAAAAGATGGCACACTGGAAATACAATACTACATTTCTTGATCCTGAATTTCATGAAAACAGTAAGATATTCAAAGACTGCATCAATAATGGCACTGAAAAACAAGAGTATCATCACTAATTAGTTTTTGTTTGTTTAGAAATTCTTGAAATTAAATTGGTCCTTTTAAAAAGGGAAACAAATAGCAAAACGATTGGCTATAACATTTTTTTTTTTTAATCCTTACTTGGGGACATTTTTGCATTTATCTTCAGATAGAGTGGGAGGGAGAGAGGGAGGAAGAGAGAAACATCGATGTGAGAGAGACACACAGAGTGGCTACCAGCCATACGACCCCAACTGGGGCTGGGGACAAACTGCAACCGAGGTACGGGCCCGGGCAGAAACCGAACTCGGGACCCCCTGGTTCGCGGGCCGATGCTCCAACCACTGAGCCAAACTGGCCAGAGCTATAACATTTTTAAGGAGTAAGAAAGCAAAGCATCTTCAGACACACAAACTCAATACAAAATGAAAGCCGGAATCCAAAGAGAATATCCAAGTGGCTCTAATCTTCAGATACACCTAAGGAGACATAAAACAAGAACCTGCAAGGGGAGAAGAGCAAAGAGAAGCTATCTTCTCCACAGAAATAACAAGAAAAATTACGACCTTGGTGCATCAAGGAGGGGAAATCTTCCTTTATAATTAAGTAAAATAAAATAGGGTTTATGCAGATTTGCTGTCTGAATAAGTATGTGGATTGAAAAACTAAGGAATTTAAAAATGTTCCCAGACTGGTAGGACCCCAGATAAGTAAACACAAATCCTCCTTGAAGAAACACATTTAATGGGTCTTTACGGAATTACCAAAGATATAGTTTTAACAAATACTAAGTGAGTTTAAAAAAAAAACAAGCTCATTGCCAGGCTGGTGTGGCTCAACAGTTGAGCTTTGGCATCAAGATGTTTCAGGTTCCATTCCCAGTCAGGGCACAAGCCCAGGATTCAGGCTCGATCCCCAGCAGGGGGCCTACAGGAGGCAGCCAATCAATATTGATGTCTCCCCCTCCTCAATGTTTCTCTCTCTCTAAAATCAATAAAAAAGATATTTAAAAAACAAAAAACAGCCCTGGCCAGTTTGGCTCAGCAGTTGAAAGCGTCGGCCTGCGGACCAGTGAGTCCAGGGTTCAATTCTGGTCAAGGGCACGTGCCTCGGTTGGGGTTTGGTCCCCAGGCCTGGCTGGGGTGGTGCGGGAGGCAGCCAGTCCATGTGTCTCTCTCACATAGATGTTTCTCTCTCTCGCAATCCCCCTCCCACTCTGTCTGAAGATAAATGGAAAAATATCCTTGGGTAAGGATTAAAAACAAAACAACCAATCATACACCATACAAGGAAACGATATACTATGAGACAGATCTGGCAGATATAACAGTAAAATCATTCATAAAGGTTTAAGACATTAACATTATCAAATAATATAAAACAGGTTTAAAATAAAATGATTAAGGCCCTGGTCAGTGTGGCTCAGTGGTTACAATGTCAGCCTGCACATCGAAGGGCCTTGGGCTCGATTCTAGGTCAAGGGCATACATGTACCTGGGTTTACAGTTCAATCCCCATCTCGGTTGGGGGCATGCATGTACAGGAGGCAACCAATCATCGATATGTCTCACATCAATGCCCCCCTCCCCCAAACTCTGTCTAAAAATCAATGGAAAAAATATCCTTGGGTGAGGATTAACCAAAATAAATAAATAATAATATGATTAAGAAACACAGCACTATACAAAGTACAGCATAGGGAATATAGTCAATAATACTGTAATAACTATGTATGGTGCCAGGTGGGTAATGGAAATATCAGGGGGATCACTATGTAAAGTACATGATTGTCTAACCACTATACTGAACACCTGAAACTAATACAAAATATTATAAAATGTAAACTGTAATTGACTAAAGAGAACTGGACTATAAACCAACCAAACAAAATTTAAAACCCGTAAAGAACTTTAGCACTCACAAAGTAACTGGGATAATTAATTTTCCATTGCTCTAAACCAGTTTTATTAATTTTTTAACTGTTAAGTTTAATGTTGTATTTTTAATACATTATTTTTTCCCCTGCAAATATATATTACTTTACAAAGAAGGTAAATAAAAAATACAAATAGAATAGAAATACTCACTGTTCTACACTGGTCTATTTTTCCTGATAAAATCTTCAATCCTTCCAATACTATTAACCCAGCAATCACTGCATTAGTAGTAGCGATAGCAGGAATAATGTTCCCTGCCATTGCTAAAAAAAGTTAAAAATTAAAAAAAAAAAAGGATGAATATGTTTAACTGTTAAAAAAGAAAAGACTAACATAGCATTTTAGATGATACAATTGAAGTACAAAACAACTTACATTTTATATCAAATCTGCTCTTCATATTCATACTGAAAATATGCATCCTGAGGTTTGCAGCAGAGGTGACAAAATCCATTGCAGATGGGTCATCCTACCAATAATTTAAATAATTTAACAGGTCTCCCCCAAAATTTACGAATTTCACTAGCATTACTTTTAGAACAATACTTGCATGTTTATAACATTGCAGTCAGTCAACCAGAAAAAGAGATGGCCACGAGGGAGCGGTAAAGCCTTACTGCTTGTAGCTTGAAGATGGGATGAGTAGGGGGCAGGGTCTCATCACCAGCTCCACTGACCCAGGAATATAATCTGACAAGGATGCCATGAGCCATCAGGCTCCTAGGAACTCAGACACCAATTCCATTAATTGACAATGGCAACCCTTTCCTGGGTCCATCAGTCAGTACAGGCATACCGCAGATACTGTGGGTTCAGTCACAGACCACCAAAATAAAGCGAGTGTCATAATAAAGCAAGTCACAATCCTTTTGCTGGTAGAAGGTCTTGTCTTCAATTTGTTAAAAACACAACATTCGCTGCCAGGCTGGTATGGTTCAGTGGATTGAGTGTTGACCCGTGGACTAAGAGGTCCCGGTTCAATTCTTGGTCAGGGCACATGCCCAGGTTGTGGGCCCAATCCCCAGGGGGGGGCATGTAGGAGGCAACCGATTGATGTTCTCTCCCATTGATGTTTCTCTCTCTCTCTAAAATCAATAAAGAAACAATATTTAAAAAACACACACATCTAACCAGTTGGTGTGCCTCAGATTAGGCATCATCCCACACACTGAGAAATCCCTGTTTGATTCCTTGTCAGGGCATGTGCCCGGGTTGCAGGCTGGATCCCCAGTAAGGGATGTGCAGGAGGCAGCCAATCTATTTTAAAACGTAATAACTCCTGGTACCGCATATACCTAAGAGACTAATGTTTATAAGAATTTCAAAAATCTAAATTTAGTAGCTTGATTTTACATGGGTGATTCAACAATTCCAAAATTTGCACACACAAAGTTATCACATCAGTTTGCTAAAGCTGACTAAACTTTTTTTCTTAAAGTTCATGGGAAATATTTACCATCATAGGAACATATAAACTCTGTATCAGATATATCACTTGTAGCCTTAGAAAATATTGCCTGCATTAAAAATAACTAAAACTTGCCCTGGCTGGTTTGCTCAATGGTTAGAGCATTGGCCTGCTCACTGAAAGGGGTCTTCGGTTCGATTCCCAGTCAAGGGCATGCCTGGGTTGCAGGTTCAATCCCTGGCCCCAACTGGGGTGCATGTGGGAGGCAACTGACAATGTGCATCTCTCTTTCACATCAATGTACCCCCCACCCCCACATCCCTCCTTCTCTAAAAAAGTAAAACTCATCAAACCTCAAAACACAACATCTAGCCCTGGCCGGTTTGGCTCAGCAGTTGGAGTGTTGGCCCACGGACCAGAGAGTCCAAGGTTCGGTTCCCGCTAAGGGCTCGCACCTCAGTTGCAGTTTGTCCCTGGCCCAGGTTGGGGTCGTGTGGGTGGCAAGCACTTGATGTGTGTCTCTCTCTTCCTCCCTCTCTATCTCAAGGTAAATGCAAAAAGTGTACTTGGGTGAGGATAACAAAACAAAACACAACACAACATCTAGCCCTGGCCAGTGTGTCTCTGTTGGTTAGGCATCATCCCATGCACTGCAAGGTTTCAGGTTCATTTTGGGTCAGGGCACGTGCCCAGGTTGGGGACTCGATCCCCAATAGGGGGCATCCTGGAGGCAGCATATAGATATTACATTCTCACATGGATGTTTCTCTCTCCTTCCTCTCTCTAAAAATCAATACAAATCTTAAAAAAAAAAATACTTCTATATAAAAAAAACACACCCTAATTGTAAAATACTATATCAACTTGTAAGGAATATTACTCTTATTTTTGTTTTTAGAGGTCTCAGACCTCTAAAATAGTTATAATTATTTCAACAGAAAGGCAATTTTGTTACTTTTAAGGTCAAACTGGTCCAAAGCTGTTGTCTCCAAAAGAATTTTGACCTCTGTTAACAAATCTATACTACACAGGAAGCTTTCTTAAGTTTGTAAAATATTTTACTCTAATACATTCACAATATTTCTCTAGCCAACATAATTTTAAACCATTAACACATTACTAGAATCTAAAATGAGGTTTTATGATATTGCCTGAATTCATGCAGAAAATTCATAGTTCAATGTAGTGATTAAAGATAAACATCCAAACAAAATCAAAACCATGTCCCCAAAATCTGGTAAAATAAACAATATTGAAAAAATTACTAGCTTCTGATTACAGTTCAAGAACTAAAATATACATCTGATATATAAGTAATTACCACTGTACTTCAAAACGAACCTTGTCCCATATGAGCTCAGCGCCATCCCCCTTTTCAGCTAAATGGTCTCTCAAAGTCTCAATGCTCTTTGAAAAAAGACGTGCATAGCTCTTTACGTCTAGAACCTGCTGGTCTTTGAGACCTAACTGGGGTTCATTTTGTTGATCTGCTGCATTGATTTCTCCTCCTAAGGAAAAAAAATATTAGCAATTTCACTAGTAAATATCATTTCTCTACAGTTTTAATAATTCAATGCCTGACCAATTAAGAAAATAATATAAAAGAAATTCTATTAAAGTAATTATAACAATGACACATACATCTGTATAAGAAAATTGTCCTGGCTAGTTTGGCTCAGTGGTTGGAGTGTGGGCCTGCAATCCAGAGAGATCCGGGTTCGGTTCCTGCTAAGGGTGCGTACCTCAGTTGCAATTTGTCCCTGGCCCTGGTTGGGTCATGTGGGTGGCAACCACTCGATGTGTCCCTTTAACATCAATGATTCTCTCTTTCTCTCTCCCCCTCCCACTCTATCTGAACAAAAAGTGGAAAAATGTCCTCGGGTGAGGATTAAAAAAAAAAGAAAACTACTAATACTGAGATGGGAAAGATGCAAGACTGTTTCAGAACCTCAAAGGATTACCAGGGGATTCAAGAATATAGATAAGATGATAAGCATTATACCCAGCACATAGTAAGCACTCAATAAGTGGATACTATTAGAACCACACTCATATTGGTCCGTAAATCCCAAATATCCATTACTGTAGGAAATTGCTCCAAACTGACATCTCTAATCTCCTTGGGACCCTTTAAGTTCCAATGTGCTGACCATTGCTGTGCATAATTCAATTGCCATACAATTCAGATAAAGCAGTTCATCCAGACAGTGTGTTGAGGATGAGTGGGATAAGGAATTTGTCACTATAGCAATAGTTTTACTCATATTTAAAATTATAAATATGTTCCTAATTTAAATCTAAAGAGATAATCACACAAAGATACAAAGATGTGTATACATATATTTTCGTCACTACACTGTGTTTCAGGGAACATATTAGACAACTAAATGTTAACAGATAAAGGACTATTTACTAAAAGTTAGAGCATTAATTCCATTACACAAAGTGCTCGTGTCTATGTGCAGAGATTTCACTACCAGACAGTCCCTAAAACATTAACAGTGGCTATTTCTGTAGGTGATAAGATTTCCAGTGATTTTCCCTTCTTTATAATTTTTTGAATTATTTGAACTTCTTACCATTGAATGTATACCACTGTTCAGAAATAACAGGGCTAGCTAAAGACTGAGGGAATTTCCAATTTAGGTATCAAAAATACTAAAATGTACCCTTTACCTTGACTCTGTACTTCAGCCCAGTCCAATGGAACCGGAGGTTTCCTTTTCCGCCATAGTTTGTCCATTGTCAACAGATACCTGATATCATCTTTAAAAAGCTTTAAATAAATAAATAGATAAATAAATCAATAAATTCCATAAACTCTACAGTCCCTATGCTGATAAAATACAACAAAATTTCACTGCTGATTTATTATCAATATTACACTATAAAATCTTCTGACATGCCATACCCCGGCTGGTGTGGCTCAGTGGCTGGACGACCCATGCACCAAGAAGTCGTTGGTTTGATTCCTGGTCAGGGCACATGCCCAGGTTGTGGGCCTGATCCCCAGTGAGGGGCAACCAAGAGGCGGCTAATTGATATTCTCTCTCATGGATGTTTCTCTCTCTCTCTCTCTCTCTCCCTCTCCTTTCCTCCCTCTAAAATCAATAAAGGAAAAAAAAAACTTAAAAAAAAAAAAGAGAGACTTAAAAAAAAATAAAGACATGCTGTATACCAGTAGATTAACAATTTTTTAATTGATTATTTAGAGAAAGAGGAAGGGAGAAAGATAGAAACATCAATGTGAGAGAGAAACACCGATTGGCCGCCTCCCGCAAGCCCCTCAGTGGGGATCAAGCCCGCAACCTGGGCATGTGCCCTGACTGGGAATCAAACCAGAACCTCTCAGTCCATGGGTCGATGTTCAATTCATTGAGCCACACTGGTTGGACAGATTAACAATTAAAATTTTTTTTTATTTATTGATTTGAGAGAGAGATCAGTTTGTTGTTCCACTTATTTATGCATTCACTGGTTGATTCTTGTATGTGCCCTGACTGGGGGTTGAACCCACAACACCTTGGCATATTGCGACCAACTGAGCAACCCTGCCAAGGCCTAGATTAACAATTTTTAAAAGAAGCTCAAGCCTTTTGTAAAAGAAAATTTTGACACAGAGCTCCTATATCTGTGATAGTTAAAAGCAGAAGTACTCTGCCCTGACCGATTTGAGTGTCGGCCCATGGACCGGAGAGTCCCAGGTTCGGTTCCTGCTAGGGGCATGTACCTAGGTTGCAGTATGACCCCAGCCCCAGTTGGGGTCATGTGGGTGGCAACCACTCGATGTGTCTCTCTCACACCGAATTTTCTCTCCCCACCCCCCTCTCTCTGAAGATAAATGAGGAAAAAAAAGTGTCCCTGGGTAAGGATAAAAAAAAGAAAAAGGCAGAGGTACTCTGAGGAGTGCAAAGCAAGGGAACTCTGAACTGTGATGAATGACCCTGCCCTAGCAAGTCACCTCCCTAAAAGCTTCCCTAAGGTTCCAAAGATCTTCTGAAGCACAGTCATACCAACCAAGGGACTAAATAAACATACACCAACTCCACAAGAATTGAACACAATCATTAAGCCTGGAGATACCAGTCTGCAATATCTCCAAATCTGTAGGTACACACAAATAAAACATACACACTCTAAAGTTATTAAGAACAGAATTTAACCATCTGTAACATTGTTGAAATGTGCCCCCCCACCAAAATGAACAAAAAGACGATTACTATTTGAAAAACATAAACATTACTATATACTGAAAGACTATCACATATATCACACTATTCTATATGGTAGAATTTAAAATGATTTTAATATCCTTGGTTGCATTTCTATTGATTTATTCAACATATTTATCTGCTATAAATTTAGGCATCCTTAATCTTTGGAAAACCAGCCAAATATACAAATAATTAGAATACAATTTAGTGTGAAAACCACGTAACTTGGAGTACTATCAGGAACTTTATTGTATTTATCTGAGACATGAGGAAAGAGTTCAAGAAAGTTAACATCTGAAATGGGTACACAGGAAAAGATTGAGAAGTTCAATATGACAGGGGTCACAAAAGTGGCTGGAGACACTCTGTAGAGTACCTTCAGCACTTGGCTGAAAAGTTATCCAGACCATGGGGAATCAGCATGGTTTCCAAAGCACAAGCTCCATGTCTTTTCTTTAAAAATCCTATTATTAAATGCCCAGAGTCCCTCAGAGTTCTGAATTGAAGTATCTTCACTCTGTTCTATAAACCTATGCATCTTTAATACATAGCTACTCCAAACCCTTCTACTGACCTATAAAATCACTTATTATTTCTCCAATATTTCATAGGAGTCCTACCTACCTCCTCCCTTTATGCTCCAACCCCAACACATCTGCTTCCTACTGCACCTACCTCAGAGAATGCTACCTCTGTTCATCCTGCTGCCCAGCAGGAAACCAGGTATTGATTCCTCACCTCATACACCCCAATTCCTGTTAGTCTACTTTTCCTTCCCATTCCACTGGGAATACAGGATACAGGAAGTTGTCCTTTAGACTACTCAGTCACTGCACAACTCCAGAAAGCACTGTCCCAAATTGCTCACAAGAGGATAATAAGGTGCCAGAATGGTGCATTGCATACCCTCTACATCCTTATAGTGACACTACAGACCAGCAGTTCTCAACCTGTGGGTCGTGACCCCTTTGGGGGTCGAAACACCTTTCACAGGGGTCGCCTAAGACCATCGGAAAACACATATTTCTGATGGTGATTCATAACAGTAGCAAAATTACAGTTATGAAGTAGCAACAAAAACAATTTTATGGTTGGGGATCATCACAACATGAGGAATTGTATTAAAGGGTTGTGGCATTAGGAAGGCTGAGAACCACTGCTATAGACTATCTTTTAATGCATTCCTACTGCCTTCATATAACATCCCTATCATAACCTAGAAAGCCCAGCCTGCTCTAGCCTCAGCTTACATTCCCAGTCCTCCTTCCACTCTCCCCTTTAATGGGAATGACTTCAGTACTGCAACCCAAGATTTTCTTTGTATATGCTGCACTCTTATCCCTACCTTTATTCTTCTTTTTTTTTTTATCCTCACCCGAGGACATTTTTCCATATTTTGTTCAGACAGAGTGGGAGGGGGAGAGAGAGAAACATCAACGTGAAAGGGACACATCGAGTAGCTGCCACCTGCATGACCCAACCAGGGCCGGGGACAAACTGCAACCGAGGTATGTGCCCTTAGCGGGAACCGAACCCGGGTCTCTCTGTACCGCAGGCCGACACTTTAACCGCTGAGCCAAACTGGCCAGGGCATAAGTTTACTTTTTATTAAAAGGTTCCAATGCAACTAAACTTAATGTCTTATCAATGAATCTGCAATTACTTGTTCAATGTTTGACTTCTCTAGACTTTGAGATCCCTACAAAGAGCAGGGACTCTATTTTCTGTCGTGTTCCCCATTAAATCTCCTGTACAGCCCTGGCCAGCTGGCTCAGTAGTAGAAGCATCAGACCAAGACAAAAGAGTCACAGTTTCAATTCCGGTCAAGGGCACATACTTCAGTTGCAGTTCATCCCCGGCCCTGGTCGGGGTTTTGCAGGAGTCGGCCAGTTGATGTGTCTCTCTCGCATCAATGTCTCTGTCTCTGTCTCTCTCCCTCTCTCCCTCCCACTTTATCTGAAGATAGATGGGAAAAAGTATCCTCAGGTGAGGATTAAAAAAAAAACAAAACTCCTGACATTAGGTGGTGCCTGACACACAACAGATGCTTAAATTGTCTGTTAGACAAAAGACTGGAGATATACGTCAGATTATTCTGGCATTCAACTGTTGCTTGGATTAGAATACAAATAGGTATATAGATACCAGTTTGAAAAATATTGTCATTATCCATTTGAGCGTTCATTGCATTTTAAGTATAATCACAATAAAAACCATTTTTTTTAAGGAAAAGGGAATAGTGAGAGAATAATGCAACAGGCTTAAGAAAATCAACCTGTGACACCTGTTGATAGTGAGGAAAGATATGAAATATAAGCTGGATGAAGTAGCAAGCCATTTGCTTAGGACAGCAAGACCTGTGCATGTTAGAAAGCAGAGAGCAGGAGACAGGAAAGGTTACAGATGCAGGGCAGAGAGAAAATACTGTTTGAAAAATAAGATAAAGGAGAAAGAAAAATAAGAGGTAGAAAAGTTAGCCTTTACTCAGACATTTCCCTCCAACGGAAGGTAAAAGAATAATGAGTCTGCAGTGAAATGGAACATTCTCTTAGCAAGTAAATTATGTCCAATGGCTTCAAATTTGTTACCGTATCTTCAAGGTCATTTGCTTAGTGAGGGTAACAAGAATATATTAGGCAGTTTAAGAGCTGAGAAAGTTTCAAGTACCTGTTAGATAAACTTGCTAAGGAACAAAGGCAGAAGAAATAAAGACTTTAAAATACAGATCTGAGTCCTGGCCAGTTTGATTCAGTGGACAGAGCATCAGCCTGAGGACCAAAGGGTCGAGGAGTTCAATTCCCGGTCAAGGGCAATACCTGGGTTGGAGGTTCAATCCCCAGGCCTGGTTGGGGTTGTGCAGGAGGCAAACAATAGATGTATCTCTCTCTCTCACATCAATGTTTCTCTTCCTCTCCCTCTTCCCCTCCCTCCCACTCTATCTAAAAATAACAATCAATGAAAAAATTTCCTTAGGTGAGGATTGACAAAAAATAAAATAAAACAATCTTGAGTATTTCTTTAGAAATATTCAGCAGACAAATAATATGCACTAATGAAAAGGGGTTCAACCAAGAACAAAAGGCTTTGGGATTAAAAAATTGTCAACAGAAGATTTAAGCAGAAAAAGCATAGAAGACGAGAAACAGCAGGAACCAAACACCAATTATAAGGAAAACCAACTTTCAGTAAAAGTGAGAGAAGGGAAGACAAGAGTGTATAAGTTTCTGTACTTTACCTCCTATAAAGATGTTATATTGATTTAGTACAGATGTAAAAATTTCAAAACCTGCTTATCTTGACATCAATCAATTTATTACAGCATTAGGCATAAAAAGAAATGTAATTCAATTTCATATACTATTTTAAAACACACCAAATAAACAATCCCCAAGTAAACCTAACCTTGGTAAAAAGTTTAACTGGGTCATATCCAGTTGATTTAGCCCATTCCTTTGTGGAAATACGTTTAATGTCACCGTCTTCATTCGCTGCTCTGGCTCTGGCTTCAGCTTCCATTGGTTCCCCTACAAAAACACGACTTTTGTTTTCAACTGTAATAAAATAGAACTAAGCTCTCATCCACATTTGGGAGGGAAAAAAGTCACTCATGGAAGTCACCTACACACAACACATTTTGAGTTTGGAGAAAGAAAAATGACCTGCTCATTGAAAACTTTATTGTACCTCAGTTTCTAAAGGTACAAAGTATAACCCTGTGATCAGATCTGGTAACAACTCCCAGGTCTATTTACTAGATTTGTGAAATGTCTCTGCACTTTAATTTTCTCGCCAGTAAAAAGAGACTAAGCATCTTAAAAACATTATTTTAAAAATGAAACACTACATCTTAAACATATAATATGGCACCTAGCACATAATGGCATTTCCCCCCTTAAACTGTCAATATTAAATTAGCAAAATAAAGGTAGTGCTCACTAATAAGAAAACATATTCCAAATGGTTTACTCACAGGAAGCTTCAGGGTCAGCTCTGTCAGGAGATACTTCTTGATCAGCATCTTCTTCCCCAAACAACTGGCTATAATTTGAAAGTAGTAAATATTTATGTACAACAAAATATTCTGAATAAATGTTTACTTTTCCAACTCTCCTTACAAACAGCTAATTTAGAAAATCCTAAATACTTAGTAAGGATGATGAACAACAACTGATAAGTAATACTTCATAAACTTAAAAATATTAATTTGTTGACAGCTTGCACCCTAATTTCAACTGCAACACAAGCAAAGCTAAATTTTAGTAGACCTATATTCATTCCTATCAGCTAGGCTCTGCAAATATGTATGTTAAAAACCTTTGATTAAGCCCTGGCCAGGGAGCTCAGTTGGTTAGAGTGTTGTCTAGAAATGCCAAGGTTGCGGGTTTGATTCCTGGTCAGGGCACATACAAGAACCAACCAATGAATGCATAAATAATTAGAAAAACAAATCAATCTCTCTCCCTCCCCCTAAAAATCTACTAAAAAAAGTATTTGATCAAGAGACAGGTGAGCAACTTTTATCTTCCAACAAGGCTAGAATAATGTTTATGAAGTATACCTGCAGCGGGCATTCAACAAACATCCCACATCTGCTATGTGCCAGGTGCTGCTCTAGTTGCAGGAAACACAGCAGTGAAATAAGACTTTTTTTATGGTAGTATGAATCATTACTATCGAAGAGTATATAAAAGTAGTCAGCTGAAATTCTTTCATTAATCAAGTTATCCTAAGAACTGTTTAATTAATAACATTTATGGTAATAGTTTTCCTTTTTCCTCAAGCACATGACATATGAAAGTTATCTTATGCCCTGGCTGGTTTGGCTCAGCGGTTAGAGCGTCAGCCTGTGGACCAAAGGGTCGTGGGTTCAATTCCCCATCAAGGGCATGTACCTGGGTTGCAGGTTTGATCCCCAGTCTCGGTTGGGGTGGTGCAGGAAGCAATCAATGTACCTCTCTCACATTGATGCTTCTCTCTCTCCCCCCTCCACTATCTAAAAAGCAATGGAAAAATATTCTCAGGTGAGGATTAAAAAAAGTTATCTTAAAGGACTCTTTGTAGTTAAAATTAAAACAAAACCCAAAAGCTATTATCTCAAAGCTCCTAATACATTTTATAAGAAAATACCATTTGTTTCCCAAAGTCGTTGTAACAATTTGCACTCCAACAATGGCAAGGTAAGAATTCCTATTGATTCACTTCCTTTCCAGACTTAATGGTTGCCAAACTAATGGTGTAAAATATATTTCGTCATTTTATTCTCAGAAAATAATTTTTTCAATTGATTTGAGAGAGAGAGGAAGAGAGACATTAATGAGAAAGACGTCAATTGATTGCTCCCTCCTGCTCACCCTCTACTGGGAATCGAACCCAAAATCTGGGCATGTTCTCTGACCATGAATCAAACTGGTAAACTTCTGGTATATGTGACGATGCTCAACCAACTGAGCCACATTAGCCAGGGCAAATTAATTAAGTAATTTAAAAAAACCATCAAGGTCATCAAAAACAAGGAAAGTCTGAGAAACTGTCACAGCCAAGGCAGGCCTAATGTGGTTTCCTGGAAAAGAAAAGGGACACTGGGTAAAAACTAAGAAAACTTAAATGAACTATGGGTTTTAGTTAATAAATAATGTATCATATTGGTTCATTATTATTTCACATTGCATTACTAGAATAAATACAACTTGCAAGTCTAGACTTATATGTTAATATTTTGTATAAGGTTTTTGCATCCACATTTATGAATGAGAATGTCTTGTAATTTTCCTTGTATCCCATAAAGGCCTTAATTGGTATTGCTATCAAAGATATAATAGCACCATAAAATAAACTAAGTATTTAATTTTTTTTTTTTTACCCTAACCCGAGGACATTTTTCAATATTTTGTTCAGATAGAGTGGGAGGGGGGGGGAGAGAGAGAGAGAAACATCAACGTGAAAGGGACACATCGAGTGGCTGCCACCCGCAGGACCCAACCAGGGCCGGGGACAAACTGTAACCGAGGTACGTGCCCTTATCGGGAACCGAACCCGGGTCTCTCTGGACTGCAGGCCGATGTTCTAACGGCTGAGCAAAATTGGCCAGGGCTAAGTATTTAATTTTTTTAAAAATTTTTCTGGAAGAGTTTACAAGTTTAGAATGATATAACCCTTGCAAATTTAGTGGAAATCACCTGTAAATTCAGAGATCTGGTGCATTTGAAGAATTTAAATGATTGATTAAATTTCCCTAAGGAAATTTGGGCTTTCTATTTGAGTCAGTTTTGTAAGGCTTAAAAAAAAAAAAAATACAGTAGAATCTTAGTTCTCAACTTTAATTCATTCCAGAGGCTGTTGGAAAATCAAATTATTTTTTTCCCATTCAAAATAATGTAAATTGAATTAATCTGTGCCAGACCCCCAAATGAATCCATTTAACATTTCTTTTTTATCATTATTGTTCCAAGTATTATAGGTGGCCCTGCTTTTTCCCCCCATTGACTCCCTCCTCCCCACTCCTGCCCCCCACCACTGTTTAACCTTTCTTATACACAGTACATATCTAATGTACTGTTTAATCTATAAACACTTTTAAAACAAAAAGAACATGAGATGTAAACAAAAATTTAACACAAAGGAAATGAAATGTACAGTAAAAAATGAAAATTTAGTAACAATAAGCAGCAACAAAAGCAAAAATATATGAAAATATTCAAAGCACAATTTCCTGAGATGTTAACATGAGTTTTAAGGGTAAACTGACTCATACTCATGCATTCTCTCCTTTGTTTGTTGCCTGAGAGTTGGTGCCTGATTATACAGGTATCAGCATGAAAGGGTTGTCAGGTTGAGAAGCTAATTATTCAAAATGGGAGACATTGGAGTACCAAGGTTTGACTATAAATGTATCCTGCACGTTACAATTTTAAATGTATGGACATGGTCTTTGCTTATCTTCTCTACTCCATGCTGAAATTACATTCCCCATTTAGTTCTTTCTCTCTCCTCTCATTTTCATGATCAAACTTGCCCATTTTTCTCTTTTTGCTCTTATCTCAATTATATATTTCCTTCTAATTTTACTGAGTCTATTCTGTGGTTCTTTTCTAACATAAGCTGGATCTTTACCTCACTAATGATCACCTTTTTCCGTGTATGTAAGCCTTTAACTTTTCTTCCAACTACCACATTCAAAGCATCCTACAAATTTCACATGTAGTATTTCACTATTATTGCAAAGTATTTTTAATAATTTATTAATTACAGATGTCCCTCCTTCCCCCTTTTGACACTCTCCTCCCTGTTCCCACCCCCACCCCCCTTTCACTATACTATTGTCTGTGTCTGTTGTTTATGCATCATTACAAAATATTTTTAACTTCCATTTCTTTTTTAATCAATGAGTTATTTAAAAATGTTTTTATATCCCCAAATAACATAGATTCATATTCAGTTACATAGATTCATATTCAGTTATATGCCTGTCTCCAATATCACACCAAGTTCTTCACTGCATACAACAAACATGCACTAAATGTTGGCTGAATTTAATTTAATCCAAGAACCACAAGGAGGCTACTAAAGCATCACTTCCCCATATTTAAAATAACACTCACTGTAAGTACAATCTCTCCAAGATTTTAAATAAAAAATGACCCCATTTCTATCATCAGTACTAAAAATATGGCCAGAAATATACATATATATATATATATTCTTACTTGAACAAATACTTTGCCCAAACGATGCAATGAATAGGTTCTGAAGGTGTGTTACGAATTGTACAGCCAGGAAAAGTTCTCTGAGTTGGTTTGGGATGACATTCATAACACTCAGTCACACCCTGTAAAGTCAGAATATGAGAAAAATATTTACCCCATGAGAGTGGTTTCTCAATAAGATAATATTATCATAAACATTTCATTCATCCATCTCCATTCCAAATGGGGTGTATACTGTCAAGGAAATTTTAACATATTAGTGACTACAAAATCCTTACTTTACAGAGAAGAAACTATAACATAAAAGCTAATTGGATCAACTATAGTCACAGCGAAGGCTAAGCCAGGACTCCTCTGACTCCTGGACCAGTGAACACCACTTACAACAGCCAAATAAAAATTACCGAACCTTCTATCAAATACGAGAAATGTACCTTGATCATACCTCACAGAAAGAAAAACTACTAGAAAGACAAACAGCTTGCCCAGCTGGTGTGGCTCAGTGGATTGAGCGTCGTCCCATGAACTGAGAGGTCCCGGTTCAATTCCCAGTCAGGTAACATGCCTGGGTTGCAGCTAGATCCCCAGTAGGGGGTCGTGCAAGAGGTAGCTGACTGATATTTCTCTATCACATAGATGTTTCTCTCTCTTTCCTTTCCTCTCTCTAAAAAAATCAATAGAAACATATTTTAAACAAATAAACAGCTTTCCAACCACTTCTCTCAAAGTTGTGAGACTTAGTTATTTAAATATTATTCACAGCCTTACTTTATATTCTCCTAAAAATTAAGTGAACTAAAAGAAATTAATTTCAAGAGCTGCCTAGATACATGGGAAATACTAGGTATTATCAAACCAATATAAATCTTCTTCATTGGCTGATTGTGACAGTTAAAACAAAGAAAAACCAGAATTTTCAAGATGGGTAAACTGCCAAATAATGAATAAAAACAGCAAATTTCAAGTAGAGTGTAATTCCTTTTTGCTTCAAAATCTGTAAAATCATTCTTTAAATGTACTTATGTTTAGGTTCTTGAAAGAATTAAAAGAAAAAAGATGTGAACAGCAAATGAATCAGTGCTGAGATTTTATAAAATTGGGTTATGAGTACAAAGATATTTGCTCCAAAAATATTTTTCAACATGCTCTTCAGATCTACAAATTCAGACTTTTTTACACAAAAAGTTAACTTTTTAGAAGCTTAGTTTACCACATATCAACTATAGCATGACTTCTCATGTCTAGAAAGGATTTTTTATTTTAATTATATCTCCTTTATTATTACTTTTTCTTTATTAATTTTGGAGCGAGAGGGAGAAACAGAAACATCTATGAGAAAGAACATCGACTGGTTGCCTCCTGCATGCCCCCCCGGGGACTGGGCCAACAACCTGGGCATGTGCCCTGACTGGGAATCGAACCAGTGACCTCTTGGTGCATGGGCCAACACTTAACCACTGAGCCACGCCGGCCAGGCTCTACAAAGAATTTTAAAGGCTAATTTATTATGCTCTGTCACTCTATGGATTTTAATGTACAAATTAAATGACTCAAAGTTGTAGAGATAAAAAGATCTCCCCTCTTTTGGGGTACCTTTACGGTCTGCTAAATTTTATAGGGGCACAAAATTCTTTATGTCCTTGATGCTGACTAGCTCATATCATATAAATCCAAAGTTTATATCCTTCTTCCTACTCCTTTAGGTCCCAAATAAGTATTTGAAAGTGTTTTACCTTTTTAATAGTAGTTACTTGCCCAAGATAACCAGCAGTTCCACTCTCAATAAGAGGGACGTCAGCTGCCAGACACATCCTATTCACATGGTTTCGGGCAGCTGGAAGAAAAATACTAGTTAGTAAGACTTTATGGGTAAAAAAAATTAGCTACTCTTTAATTAGGATGACATTTACCCAAACTGTTTTTTTTTTTTTCCCTTTATAGTTGAGAGAGAGAGAGAGAGAGAGAGAGAGAGAGAGAGAGAGAGAGAGAGAGAGAGAGATGGAAACATTGATAAAAGAGAATATGAACTGACCACCTCCTGCATGCCCCCCATTGGGGATTTGGCCCACAACCTGGGCATATGCCCTGATCAGAAATTGAACCAGTGACCTCTTGGTGCATGGGTCGACGCTCAACCACTGAGCCACACAGGCTGAACTTGACACATATACTTTTACATGTGGGAAGTAATTATAGGCAAGGAATATTAAGTATTTTCATTCCACATTACACAGATTTACTAACAATGAATGGCTATACAACACTAGGTTATATGAAACACCACAGCATATTGTAAGAAAGTTTAATTGGGCTAGAATGTGTACATCTAAGAGAATCCAGTCTGTTATCTTAAAACAACCAGATATACTTAAAATAATTCAAGAGCCATAGCTTCTGCATTAACTTTGGGATCCTGTTGCTTCATTCTCAAAACAGTGGTTTTCAACCCTGAATGTACTTGAGAATCACCTGGGGAACTTTGAAAAAATAGGGTCCCATAAGTCTAACTGAACTGGTCTTGGTAAGATCTGGACATTGATATTTCTTAGATTTCCACAGAAATGCGGGGAGTGAGAGTGTTTAATTGCTAGGATAATCTGAATCAAACACCCATGCATGCACCCTATGTAGTCACCCTCTTTAGTATTTTAAATTCCCTTACTTCTACACCTTTTGGTAGAACAGCAGAATATATGATAGCTGAATTTCTGCCTGGAACCAGTTTTAGTTAAAATTACAATCTTTTGGGAAGACTTAAGCCTGATCATACTTCAAGTTCTAACTCATAAGGAAATACTTTGATTAATCCTAAATGTGTAAACAGCCTTGTTATGGGGGAAGAAAAATACTTAAAATTAATAATCTCACCTCTGTTATCTAAAGCATTCATAACCAATATAAATTGCCGGAAAAATTCCACATTATAGTCAGGGCTACAAAGCAAAACAGAAAAAGGTCAACAAAACAAGTGGCCTTACACATGATCTTCACAGTATAATACAAGGTCCTAAAAAGCATATTAAAGCAATAGTGCAAAAATAACTGATAATAATTAGAGGTCTCTACCATTTACATAGGTCTAACTTTTTTCTAAACACTGTAAGTGGATTTTAAAGGAATATCTTCTCCTTAATCCCTATGAGTGGCTATATATCCTTTTTGGCCAACTACCTAGGGCACTAGAGCAGGATCTCCAACTAGCAGAAAGATGGCATGAATTCACTAGTCCCACCAGGCCTTCTCTGGGCAGCAAGTGCCTGGGAACATACAAAGAACACATTCCCAGGATCTGCCTGGCCTGTAGCTTCACCTCACATGGTTAGGATCAGGCAGGGTTCAGGTCCCTAGAGTCCCCGCTTTTAGCAGCACTGGGAAAGCAACACAGGGTAAGGGGTTACAGTGCTATAGGCAAGCTTATAGAGCAAACATCAGAGAATAAAAAATAAGCTAGAGACACAAATTCCCGGAGCCAGTATAAGATTTCCTCTAATTCCAGACCTCAAATAAGAACTCGTTATTTTAAACACTGTTTACTTGTGAGCTACATAATTATAGGTAAAGAATAATTGAGGCCCTGTGCCCCAACACCTCCAAAATGTTATATTTACTCTATTTATCTTTACTGAGATCAGAGCATGTTTATATACTGTCAAAACTACTGCCCCATCACAATTCCCAGTGTAATATTACAGAAGTCACAGTCCTAAAAGACAAATTATCCTGGGAAGGGATCTTTTAAAGTGAAAAAGACCATAGCTGAAATTAATCAGAATGAGAGCAATATATTTAGAAAAATCTGAATCATCACATAAAAGGACTTATAGTTTAGAGTATCTTTTTATTTAAAAGAAGACTATAAGATCCTTATATTAAGTTTCCAAGTAACTTATTTATTGAAAATATTTAAATACCACATCTCTTATCTAAATCATTCAAATCATATACAAACTATTACAAGAATGCTACTCAACTTATGTAGGCACACACTATCACATTCTAATTAGTCTATAAAAATCATTTTAAAAAAGCATGACGACTTCAAGCTCATATACTTGGCTAATAAAAATACCTTACACTTTAAAACTTTAATTCAAAATTCACAACAAACAATTTTTCAACATAATAATTAGAGCATACTTCATGATGCTGTCATGGTAGGCTATGATATTAGCTTTCGGGTAAAACTGAAGTACACTTTCTTTGGCAACCTGGAAAAACAAGCAACACTAAATTACTTACTAAATTAATACAACATTTCTATCTGTATTTGAAATATATTTATGGCAGACAATACTGTTTTCACCTACTTACATAATCGTATTCATATTAAAAACTAAAGAAACATGAAAATGTGACAAAATTCCATTAAAACTAAGCTATATACACATATTTATAAACAGGAGGGCTGCCCCACTCCCGTATAGAATTCTACAAGAATGACGAGCTTCAGCAAAAATATAAAATACAGTAAAGAAGTGTCATTCATTTATTCAACAAATATTTACTGAGCATTTTCTATGTACCAGGATCTGTATAAGGCACTTGCTGAGCAAAATTGACATTAATCAATAATCATCTAGATAAATACAAACTATGATACATGATATGCAGAAAAGTAGAGGTTGTTATGAGAAGAAAATCTGGTTTGGCCTAAGAGGGTTGGAGAGTACCCCTAGAGAAGGGAGCCAGATGGAGAAAAGTGTGGGAGTTTGCCAAAAGGGCTGGGAAAAAAGCAAAGGAAAAGATGTTTTAAGATCCTGAATCAAAATGGAACATTCAAGGAACTAAAGGTCAGGGTGGTTAGAACCTCAAGGGAGGCTGTCTCCTATAAAAAGAGACAACAGCATAAGCTGTAGCTTCCCTTGCACCCAAATATAGGAGCAGTCAACCTCTAGGGAATATAGAAACACAAGGTTCGTTCTAAGTAAACTATCAGAAATTTAAATAAGGGACACCATTTATATGACTTGGTAGAGTACTTCCATTTCTTCTGCAGACCAAAAAAAGGAGGGCATCTTTAGTACTTTCCTCCACACATCCTTTTATTATTCACAATCACTCAGCTAAAAAGAGATGGCTTCTCCTTACTCTTCCTCTTAGTAAAGTTTAAATTAATCTGATATCATAAATAGAAGATCCATCAAAGGGTAGAAATATAAATGAATAAATAGAAACGGTATGAACAATATAAAGTTACCTGGGCCTTTGATCTTCCAACATGTTTCTTTTGAAACAAAAACTGCCTGTTGAGGTTGCTGACATCAATAGTATCCAGATCAATCTACAAATACATAAAACCCAGATAAATCACAAATTTTCTGGTATGTTTAAACAATATCACTATTTTCAGTATCCGTAACCGAGAACTTTTGATATTTGCCACATTAGTGGAGAAAATGCTTTTTGACCAATATCAAAATTCTTAAACAGATTTAAAAAAATTAACTTTAGAGATAACTTTCACAAAAATTTTAGAAAGGACACTTTTGTGTGTGTGGGGGCGTGTTCAATCCTCTTGGCCAATATGTTAGTAGCTCAGGTGGTTAGAGCATCACCCCAAAACACCAAGGTTTTGGATTCAATCCCCAGTCAGGGCAAATACAAGAATCCACCAGTGAATGCATAAATAAGTGAAACAACAAACTGATGTTTTTCTCTCTCTCCCTCTCCTTTCCTTTCTCTAAAAATCAATCAATAAAAAAATTTTAAATTCCATACTGAAAATGCATTATATAATTCATCTCTATCAATTTAATTAGTCTTTCAAATCCATATATTAGCTTTAACTGTGCCGGTTTTTTCCTTAAATTATACTTGGCTAACACATTTATTGAATTTTTGCTAACTTATTTCATTCAAAAGTCTTCACACATACACAATAACATTTATTTTTTTATATTTTATTTTTATCCTCACCCGAGGACATTTTTTCCATTTTTTGTTCAGAGAGAGTGGGAGAGAGAGAAATAGCGATGCAAAAGGGACACATCGAGTGGCTGCCACCCGCACGACCCAACCAGGGCCGGGGGAAAAACTATAACTGAGGTACATGCCCTTAGCGGGAACCGAACCCAGGTCTCTCTGGACCGCAGGCCAATGCTCTAACCGCTGAGCCAAACCGGCCAGGGCAACATTTATTTTTTAATACTTTTTTCTTTATTGATTTTAGTGAGCAAAGGAAAGGGAGGGAGAGAGACAGAAACATCAATGAGAGAGAACACTGATTGGCTGCCTCCTGCATGTCCCCCATTTGGTTTGGCCCACAACATGGGCCTGTGCCCTGATCAGGAATAGAACTGGTGACCTCTTGGTGCCCGGGTCAACACTCAACCAGTGAGCACTGGCCTGGGCTACACTAACATTTACAATTATTCAATTATTTCCTGAGAGCTGCAAAAAAAATTTTTTTACACAAGATTTTTAAAGTGTCATGTTTTAAGTCTTGTCTAATTGCTGCTCAAATATAAATATTAGGGTCCAGCTGGTATAGCTCAGCTGGTTGACCGCCCCATGCATCAGGAGGTTGCAGGTTTGATTCCCATCAGGGCACAAGCCTGGGTTTCAGGCTCCATCCCCAGTAGGGGGCGTGGAGATGGCAGCAGAATGATGTTTTGTCTCTCATGATGTTTCTCTCTCTCCCTCTTCCTGAAATCAACAAAAGCACTTTTTTAAAGTAAATATTGGGGAAGAAAAAAATAACTAAAGCCATGTTCATCCCATTTCAATAAATTTATATGCAGAGTAGTCAAATATTCTATTTGTGAAACATCTTAATGGTTTTGGTTGTAACTGGTGAAAATCATCAAAACATATAACCAAACACCTAAACAATGTTTTACTTTGTACTTTCAGAATTTACTACAAAACTAAACCAAACAAAAAGAATGCCCAAATTTACCGTTTTGTTTACTACAAAATGGTTCTTTTAAGTATCAGTAGTTATCAGGAAAGGCACAACCATATTTGGATTTGTGGTACAGAAGTGAAAGGGAAGACAAACCCTATAAAAAGCCAAAGGAAAAATGTTTAAATTGTCCCCGCCTCCCATCACTCATATATTAGCCCAGTCAGCCACCTATACTTTTTTTTTTTTCCATTCCATGTTTCCACTACATCTTAAAACGCTTTAAACTCACATGCAATTCCAGGAAACATCTCTAATCTCTAAAAAGTTTCGTTTAATAGAAATAACTTGATTTAAAACTAGTCACTGTAAACTAATGCAAAAGATCCTAACCAACATCTCACGAAATAAGTGTATGATCTACGGTAAATAATGACAGTCACGCAGGTTGTACCCAGAACCGAAAAGCACGAGCCCCGAGGGAGTCCTGCCACTTGTTTCGTGACCCAAGGTAAATTGCTAGACTCCACTGCATCTCACTTTTCCCCCCTCCTCTGTTCACAACAAAATGTGATGCAAAGCGCGTTTGCCACCTTACGGCGATCGTGAAGAGCAGATGCGTGAACGCGAGTGAACTCGGGACCTCACCCGGCTCGGGAACAAGCGCTCCGTGGGATCCTGTTACCGCCACCCTCTGCCCTGGATCATTACTTCTGAGTTAAGGGAGACCTCTGATTTCGACCGTCACAACCTACACTTGAAACTGAATCACCTCCTGCCTCCCATCAAAGCTGGGAAATGCGCTAAAGCGGGAAGACGAGCGGCGGTTTCTGCACCCTAGAGACGCCACAAATCGGCGCTGGCCGGGAGGCGGAGGCCGGCCCGCCGCGGGATGCCCCGAAGACCCGGGCCCGCGGCCTCCACGGCGTCCCGAGCGAGCTCGGAGAGCGGCGAGGCCCGCTCCGTCCCCGCCGAAGAGCTCCCTCTCTCCGGCCGGGACCCCAGAGCCTTGTGGCCTGCCGTCGCACCCCAACTCCGGTCCCGACCCCCGGGCCCCGGCACCACGGCCCGCCATTCAGCCCGCGCGCACGCCTGGCCCTCACCAGGTCGATGTGGGAGAACCCGGTGAGCACAAGGTTCTTGAGGAGCTCACAGCCGATGCCGCCCGCGCCCACCACCAGCACCCGGCCCCCGGCCACGGCCTCGGCCAGCTCCCGGGGAAGCCCCCGCGACAGAGCCATGGCGAGACGACCACGAGCCGCGACGGAGGCGGAGGCGGGAGAACTGAGCCGCGGCCGGAAGCCGGTGGGGGAAGGGCGGCGCGGCTTCCGTTCCTGCGCACTGCGGCCGCCAGTCGGCGCCAGGCGCGGGCGGTCTGGGACCTGGTGAGTGGGCGTCCTTCCCAGGGTGGGCTCTGGACAGGCCTCTCACTCTTGGGGCTGTACTCCTGCCTGGCCGTGTCCTTTACAAGCGCCTGCAGACTGCAGTTTAAGAAGCCTAAGGGTCACCTTGCAGCCTGGGGTTTGAACTGCCAGCCAAGGTTTCCTTACAGGTCACAAAACATATGCCCCTCTATGTAAAGAGCTCTTACAAATTAAGAAGAAACCAAATGTCACCCACCAAAAAATATAGGCAAAAGATGTCAGCAAGCAATCGTAAAGAAAATGGACAATATGCCCTGGCCGGTTTGGCTCAGCGGTTAGAGCATCGGCCTGAGGTCCGGAGAGACCCGGGTTCGGTTCCCGCTAAGGGCATGTACCTCGGTTGCAGTTTGTCCCAGGCCCTGGTTGGTCTTGCGGGTGGCGGCCACTCGATGTGTCCCTTTCACATCGATATTTCTCTCTCTCTCTCTTCCTCTCTCTCCCTCCCACTCTATCTGTGCAAAAAATGGGAAAAGTGTCCTCGGGTGAGGATAAAAAAAAAAGAAAAGAAAATGGACAATACGATCAATAAGCATATTGAAATTTAATCAAAGAAATACAAAATTGTATTTAAATTCTTTTCACCTATTGGCTTTGGCTGGGTACTAGGTTAGAACATCCTCTGGGTACACCAAGGTTGCGGGTTCCAACCCCAGTCAGGGAACGTACAAGAATCAAACAATGAATACATAACAAATTTGTTTCTCTCTCAAATCAATTTTTAAAAATTTAACCATTTAAAATATAAATTATTTTTACCTATTAAAGTGGGAAAAAGTTGGGACGGGTTGTGAGGCTAAGTGAAAAAGGTGAAGGGATGCGTCTCTCTCACATGGATATTTCTCTCTCTCTCTCTCTCTCCCTTCCTCCCTCCCTTCCATTCTATCTAAAAATCAATGGAAAAATATCCTTGGATGAGGATCAAAAACAAAAACAAAAGCCCTGGCTGGTTTGGATCAGTGGTTAGAGCTTTGGCCTGCAGACCAGAGAGTCCTGGGTTCGGTTCCTGCTAAGGGCACGTACCTCGGTTGCAGTTTGTCCCGGGCCCGATTGGGGTCATGTGGGTGCCAGCCACTTGATGTGTCTCTCTCACATCGATGTTTCTCTTTCTTCTTCCCTCTCTCCCTCCTGCTCTATCTTAAGATAAATGCAAAAATGTCCTCGGATAAGAATATATATATATATAAAACTCTACCCATTTCCTGTGCTTCCCCCTTGCCTCCCAGTATCTTTTGTCTTTAAGCTGAAGAAGGTATTTAAGATGATAGCTGGGATCATTTCTGGGAGTTACTCAGTTTCCCTTATATACAGGAGGTGTACATGTTACTGAACTTGTCTTTCTTCTGTTAACCTCTTATTACATTGAGGGTATCTCAGCCAATAACTTAAAAGGAAAAAGGGAACATTATTTTTCTTCCCCAACAAAACCCAGCATGCCTGAAGCCTCATGGCTCAGCACCTTCGGTCTGTACACAGCCAGCCACTTTCCCTCAGGGCCCCAGGCTTCGAGATCAGGTAGGGTTCTAACCCTGGCTGGTTTGGCTCAGCGGTTAGAGCATCGGCATGCGGTCCGGAGATCAGGTAGGGTTCTAACCAGACACACACTGCCTAGGAAAACCCCACCTCATGATAATCTGGGCCTAATGTGTTCTTTACCAGAGTAGCAAACCACATTATCTCTGCAGGCAAAGAGCAGGTGTGGAATATTTTCATACTCTGTCAAGGGGTAACAGAATGGAAGGGGTTAAAAACAAAAACTGAATGGAAAGAGAAATTGGAAAAATGGATGGCTGGATGGAAGGACAATGTCCAGAGTTCAGTAAGGGTCCCTTCCTGAGATGCTGCACAGACATCCAAACCTGCAGAGAACTTTTATGACTTTATTTGAGCCAAACTGATGACAGGCAGCAAAATCCTAACAGGTTAAAAAAATTCTCCATAGAATGGCAGTTTTGTAGTTTATTTTATACACGGAATAAAAGGAGGAGACATAAGGAGGACTACATGAAATTTATTGGTGGTAAATTAAGAGTCAGGATAAAACCAAGCGGGAAATCTCTGGGATTGGATAAAAAGGCAAAATTGGGAAACATATTTCTTTTACGTTGGTGGGTACAGGAAAGTAAATAACTAACATTTACAGCACATAGACATGGTATGTGGGGAAGAAGATAATGAAGGGTTCTGTGATCTGGAGCTCTGGTGCAGTGGTTGTGCCTTGAGGAGTCTGGAAAAGATAACTCTCACGTTTCAAGGTATGTTATCTTAGATGCAAAAAGACAATAGATAGACTTACTTAAGGTAAAAATTGACCTTTGACAAGGAAGCTATAAGCCTAAAACATGACTACCTGCCATGATCCACTGTTAGGACATTTTACGTTCAGACCATCCTATGTGGTTACTTTCAGTCTCTGAGTTTGTAAGGCCCACCACGCAAGCCTCGTGTGAGCTTGTCAGGTTTAGTATGGGGCCCATTTTGTTTGTTTGTTTTTTAATCCTTACCCGAGGATATTTTTTCCATTTATCTTCAAAAGGAGTGGGAGAGAGGGAGAGGGGGAAAGAGGGAGAGAGAGAGAAACATCGACATGAGAGGGACACATCGACTAGTTGCCTCCTGCAGGACCCCAACCAGGGGCTGGGGAAGAACCTCAACCGAGGTACGTGCCCTTGACCGGAATCAAACCCGGGACTCATTGGTCCTCGGGCTGATGCTCCAACTGCTGAGCTAAACCGGACAGGGCTGTGGCCCCCTTTTTTGTCCACAGTAGGAATGGGTGAGGGCAGGGAGCCTGAGGTAGGGGACCATGGGGAAGGTATAAACAGCTAGTTGTCACAGGTTGTGAGCCTGAAGCAGCTGGAGCAGGTGGAGTGTCTTGATCTGGCAGCGTCCAGGGACGAGAGTCCAGTGAGGTGCAGAAGCAGTAGGTATAATCAGAGGCTGATAGCTGCTCTTCCTCCTAGAATGCCCACCAAGCTGCCAGTACAGGAAACACCTGCCCTCTTGAGATAGGTCAGTAAGCCAGGACAAGTGGAATAGAGAAACCGAGGCAGATAGTTCAACAAACTGACAGCAATTTACAGCAAATACAGAAGGTCACGTCCCTAGAAATAATATCTAGGTAGGCCTCAGTTGAATTTCAGCCCCAGATCCAGAAAAGCAGAAAAACCAGGTGGGCAAAATCTGGACCAGCTGCAGTGACTAATGACCCCCTGCCCTGAGACTGGCCAATCAGTGAAGACTGACCCTGAAGGCACACAGCTAGCAAACTGATGAATATTAGGCTGAAACCCTCCCCTAAGATTCCCACCTGCAAAAGAGAAATAATAGCCTCCTCAGGCCCGTGTGGCTGAGTAGTTGAGCATCGACCCATGCACCAGTTTGAATCCCGGTCAGGACACATGCCTAGGTTGTGGGCCCGATCCCCATTAGGGGCACGCAGGAGGTGGCCAATCGATGTTCTCTCTCATCAATGTTTCTCTCTCTCTCTCCCTTCCTCTGTCTCTAATATCAATAAAGAAAAAAAAAGTCTCTCAAGACAAAGGACCCAGGCCATCCCCCCCACCCCGCCCCCAACTTTTTCCACCACAGGCACACAGCTTCTAAACTTTAAGGGACCCCAAAATGCTTACAACCAGGAAAGCAATGGGCAGTAGCAGTTCATCCTAGGCAAGTTCTGGTTCAATTCCTGGTCAGGGCACATGCCTGGATTGTGGGCTCCATTCTCAGTGGGAGGTGTGCGGGAGGCAGCCATTCGGTGTGTCTCTCTCACATCGATGTTTCTATCTCTCTCTCTCCCTTCCTTTGTCTCTAAAAAAAAAATCAATAAAATATATTTAAAAATAAATAAATAATAAAATTCACCTGCACTCTTGTTGTGAAACTTCCTACACGAAGTCAAGAACCCACACACTGCCAGGTCCCCTTTCTGGTAACAATTTGGGCTACAGTGGAGCTTCATTCCAAGCTCCCACTGTGGAGAAAGACCACTGACCCGGAAGGTGACCAGCCCATAGCCAGGGGCTCTAAATCTCGCTTCAGTCCCAGCACAGTGCCAAAAAGCAAGGCAACGCTTAAAAACAAGGGTGAACAACTTATAAGTCAAAATGAAGTAAAAACACAAATCTGGACATTAAAATTTATTTTAATTTATATTAAAAAAGGGAAATGTTCTACTTAAATAATAATTCATCTGGGTCTTCTTGTACAATACAAAATTCTTCCATGGGAGTCTGCTGATTACGAGGCCAGCAACTCTTCTCACATGTGTAAATTAGAACTGTTCCAAATTCCACAGAAAGACCTGAAAAATTTAACACATTCAGGATTCCAGCAAAGAGCAACTGTTATGAGATACACTCAATACTTGAGTTTGCTTAGTGGACAGAGTTCAGACTCTGGAACAAGACCCTTGAGGCTCCATCACCTTGAGCAAGTGACTTCACCCCTCTGTAACAATGACTGAATCCATCATAACGACAAGACTGCTGTCAGGGGACTAAGTAAACTACTCCATGTAAGAGTCTTAGAACAGAGCCTGGCACACCTCCTGTGTTCAGTGCCAAAGAGGTTAAGTAATTAGAGGACAATAGAAGGAAAGGAGAAAGATGGCTCAATATCAGAATAACTAGTGTTGATACAAAAGGAGTGATTTTAAATTACAAGCTAAAAAACTAGTTATGTAAAACAAAAACAATGCTCACTAACTTTCAGTCACAATACAATCACACTCTTTCCTACAGTAAGTGACCACTAATGACAAAAAGCAGATTTAACAGGAACATATACTTTAAAAATAAATAAAAATCTAAACAAGTCTTCTTTACGACTGTCTAGACCAGTGGTTCTTAACCTTCCTGATGCCGCAACCCTTTAATACAGTTCCTCATGTTGTGGTGACCCCCAACCATAAAATTATTTTCGTTGCTACTTCCTAACTGTAATTTTGCTACTGTTATGTCTTAAGCAACCCCTGTGAAGGGGTCGTTTGACCCCCAAAGGAGTTGCGACCCACAGGTTGAGAACCGCTGGTCTAGACCATCTGACATTGAAAAGCATTTAAAAATACATCTCCCTAACAGAACATACTACTTCCAAGAAAGGATTCAGGCAAAAAATCGAAAATAAATCCTAAGAGTTTACAGAAATTTATCAGTGTAGGGAGACATGAAGAATGGTACCAAAAAACCACGAGCAACAACTCCTGATATCAGAACAGAATACAGGACAACAGCATGAGGTGGGTAACTGGTTTGAAGCAGCCAAGGGAAAAAATGTAGGCAGGCATAATGGAGAAAAAATATGGTCAAAGACAGATAAAGGAAGGCCAAAATGGAGCTGATTTGGGAGAAATAACCTAGTGTATTTGAAATACTTTCTAACAACTGCCTACCCTTTTTGCTCCAAAATGACTTTTTAAAAAATCGAGTGCCCCCACCACTACCCTTCCACCCACCATAACCACAATAAATAAATAAATAAATAAATAAATAAATAAATAAATAAATAATCAGGTGCCTGTACTTTGTATATAAGGATTCCTGTTATCGCCTGGCCAGTATGGCTCAGTGGTTGAGCATCGACCCATGCACCAAGAGGTCACCGGTTCGATTCCTGCGATTCCCAGTCAGGGCATATGCCCAGGTTGTGGGCCAAATCCCTAGTGGGGGGCGTGCAGGAGGCTGCCAATCGATATTCTCCCTCATCGATGTTTCTCTCTCTCTCTCCCCCTCTCCCTTCCTCTCTGTCTCTAAAATCAATTAAAAAAAATTTTTTTTTAAAAAAGGACTTCTGCCCTAGCTGGTTTGGCTCAGCAGTTAGAGCATGGCCTGCAGACCAGAGTCCTGGGTTCGGTTCCTGCTAAGGGCACGTACCTCAGTTGCAGTTTGTCCCCCCTCTCAGTTGAGGTCATGTGGGTGGCAACGAGAGATATCTCTCCCTCCTGCTCTCTCTGAAGATAAATGCAAAGATGTCTTCGGGTGAAGATAAAAAAATAAAATAAAATTTAATTAAAAAAAAAAATAAAAAACATAAAAAGGATTTCTGCTACCAAGAATTAACCAATCACATGCAATCTTATTATACATCGTGACCAGTAAGATGCAACTCTATTATATGACCTATATACAGTATTATGGTTCAAGACAGGGCATTACACCAGATGGTTATTGTGTTGGCTGTTATTTTTTTTTTTATTTGACAATCTAAGGGAAAAGAGGTCAGTGCCCCTACCTACACAGTCAAGTATTGCATATTTTAAAAATTCTTGCAGCACACTGGTTGAAAATCACTGCCTTTAGGAACTAGGAAAAGAAGACGAGCAAACCAAAGCTGTTAAAGGGAGGGGAAAAAAAATAAAAGCTAGACATTTAAAAAATAAAGAATAACCCTGGCCGGTTTGACTCCTGCACACTCCCTGTTGGGGATCGAGCCTGCACTAAATTCACGGTTGCGACCCCTTTTGGCAGTTGAATGACCCTTTCACAGGGGTCACCTAAGACCATCGAAAAACACATATTTCCGATGGCGATTCATAACAGTAGCAAAATTACAGTTATGAAGTAGCAATGAAAATAATTTTATGGTTGGGGGTCACCACAACATGAGGACTGTATTAAAGGGTCACGGCATTAGGAGGGTTGAGAACCACTGGTTTAGAGAATGAAAAAAAATCCTAATTGGTGCCATAAATTCACAAACTCAAATCAATAAAGGGCTTACTACCTAAATTAGCACTTCTTAGTATGCTGACCAGAGCTGGCATAAGCTGAAACTCAAATATCCTTTGGGCTCCACAATGGCTGCAGGTTGGGAGCTCAGTGACATCTGATGTAGGACAGGTCAAAAACAGTGGTTCTCCACTCCAGGAATACCTAGGGCAAGGAAATAAAAAACAGTCAAGACCACATACAAGTCACATTTCCACATCTAAGAGTTCACTTTGCCAACTCTGTTTATTCCCTGCAGAGTACCAGGCATAAACCAGAGGGGAAAATGCAAAGGCTCAAAACACTAGCAGCAAGCCTGTAAAGCAGGCAAGATATCTGCAGTTTTATCAATGCCTGATTCACAGTTTGGATGAAGGCACTAAAGCCAGTGTGGAACTGAATAACTAAAATGTCACAAAGCCCAGATTCAGCTCAACTGCAAATTAAACGGACTGAGACCTCCTCACTACTGGCATGCCCTTCTAAGGAGTAAATATTTACTTCACTATCTACCTTTCTTCAACATACAATTTCTGGTTAACAACTTTTTAAAAAAGTTATCATATATGTAAAGAAGCGGAAAAATTTAACCCATAAAGCAAGTCAATACAAGGAGACCCACACACAAAATGATGGTATTATCAGACAAAGACTTTAATAAGCAGGGCTGGTCCCATGCATCAAAAGGTCACCAGTTAGATTCCTGGTCAGGGCACATGCCCGAGTAGCAGGCTTGATCCCCACTAGGGGGAGTGCAGGAGGCAGCCAATCAGTGTTTCTCTCTCATTGGTATTTCTGGCTCTCCCTTTCTGTCTAAAAAAAAAAAAATTATTAAATTTAAAAAATATCAATAATACACATGTAAAAGAACACAGCAGAAAAGGTGAACATGCATAAACAGATGAGGAATTTAGCACAAAAATGGAATCTACAAGAAATTGAAACCAACATGTGATATCAGAAATAAGTACCTTCATTTAATAAATGAGTAAACTGAAAACAACAAAAATATCTGTATATTTGCAGAAAATATAAATATCCAAAATGAAACAAAAAGTGAAAATTTAGCCCTGGCCGGTTTGGCTCAGCAGTGAGAGTGTTGGCCTGCGGACCAATGAGTCACCAGTTCAATTACGGTCAAGCGCAAGTACCTGGGTTGTGGTTTGTCCCTGGCCCTGGTCAGGGTTTTGCCGGAGGCAACCAGTTGATGTGTCTTTCTCACATGGATTTTTCTCTCTCTCTCCCTCCCTGCCACTCTATCTGAAAAATAGAAAAATATCCTCGGGTGAAAATTTAAAAAAATATAACAATTTAAAACAAAACAAAAAACCTTTATAAACCACAAGACAATTTCAAATAATCTAATATACCATAAACTGGAGTCCCAAAAGAAGGAAAGATAGAAGAAATATTTGTTTTCTTATTTATTTATTTATTTATCCTCACCCGAGGACATTTTTCCATTTTCTTTGGTTGTTGTTGTTCAGATGGGGGGGGGGGGGAGAGAAACATCAACGTGAAAGGGACACATTGATTAGCCGTGAAAGGGACACATTGATTAGCCGCCACTCGCACGACCAACCAGGGCCAGGGACAAACTGCAACCGAGGCACGTGCCCCTAGCGGGAACCAAACTCAGTGAGCCAAACCGGCCAGGGCAAGAAAAACTTTTTAGATATTAACTCACATCTGTTAGAATGGCTATTATCAAAGAGACATAACAGCCTTGGCAAGTTTTGCTCAGTGGTTAGAGCATCGGCCTGCGCACCAAAGGGTCTCGGATTCAATTCTCAATCAAGGGCACATGCCAGGGTTGCAGTTTCTATCCCTGACCCTGGTTGGGGCGTGTGTGGGAGGAAACCACTCCATGTGTCTCTCTCACATTGATGTTTCTCTCTCCCTCCCTCTCTTCCACTCTATCTAAATATCAATGGAAAAATATCTTGGGATGGGGATTAATAAAAAAAATTTTTAAAAAGAGAGAAACAATAAAAGAAATGTACCTTTACCTCAAAATCTGCTCCTGACAAGCAGCAATTCTCTTCATGAATTTGTAAAATATCTTATCTCCACTTTTCATTATGGTCTTCTCATATTTTTCATTACCATCACTAGGAAGACTAAAAAGAGAAGCAGAAAATAGTTTTATGTGTCTGTACCCAGAGAATTACAGTATTTGGAGGAAATAAGGTAACTAAATATTTTTTTCACCAAAGTTAACATATGCAAACAATTTAAATATCTTATAACAGTAATCTCCTGCCCACCTTTCTCCCAAGGCCTGCTCTCTAGCCATTTTCAACTCTGGGATAATTATTCGCAATGTAAAAAGTCATTATGCCCATTAACTCTTCTCATTTCTTTCTCCATTATGGATTATTTTAAAATACCAACACGTCTTGATGCAACTCGACATTATTCTGAAAAAGCTTATGAATGGAAAAGCTCTGGTAGACATCCAGGTCATCTCTCCAAATCCTGTAGTACTTATAATAACAAAAATAATCATGCTTCCGTCTTTAGAGGTCGTTTATATAGCCTTTCAAAACCTATATTCTCTAACTTGACTCCCCAAAACCACCTGAATTGACAAACAGATATCAATATCACTCCCATTTCACAGGTCAGAACTGAGGCTCTGGCCCAGCCACTGTGGTTCAGTGGTGTGGGAGATTTTTGCATGGCGTCAATTTTGTTATAATCTGCTCTGCCATCGCCTGCCCCAAGGCAGGATATCTCTGCATTCTGCATTTCTTTATCTCTGCATTTTGCATTTCTTCAAGTAACCATTCACTCATCAGCCAGTCTTTACTGACCTTTTGTTCCTTTTGTAGTATTTCCTAGAATTGCTTCGGGCAAGCCTGGTGCTTGGCAACAGGTGCTTCTTGCCCTATATATTGTATGAATTACCCCTGAATAAATGAGACTTGATCAGAGCCCTGTCTTGTCTCCATTTCTCGTGTCTCTTGTCCCTCCTCATCCTCACTCCCCCTCTAGAGTCCTCCTGCTTGACCTGCGGGACGGGTCACAGTGGAGTGAGCATTGTCTCATGCACTGAGAGGTCCCAATTCAATTCAATTCCGGGTTGCGGCCTCGATCCCCAGTAGGGGGCATGCAAGAGGCAGCTGACTGATGTATCTCACATCATGTTTCTATCTCTCTCTCCCTTCCTTTCTCTAAAAAAATCAATAAAAACATATTAAAAAAAATGCCCTCACTAAAAAAAAACCTGATGCTCTGTAAGGGTCTCTTGAATCATGGGCCAGTTTTTGAGCCATAGCCAAGAGTCAACAAATGGCATTTTTCTAACTTAGTTGTCTCAGGTGTATATTTAGAAACAGAAAACAAAGAGACACAGTGAACACATCTTCTTCTGTAAATAGCTGGTATCCCTAACTTCTGTTTCCAAGTTAACTCAAGGGTCTCTATATCCCTTTCTCTCTTTAAAAAAAATTTTTTTTCCTTTATCGATTTAAGAGAGAAAATGAGGGGGAGAGACAGAAAAGTCAATGAGAGAGAACATCGATCGGCTGCCTCCTGCATGCCCCGGATCGGGCCCACAACCTGGGTATGTGTCTTGTCTGGGAATGGAACTGGCGACCTCTTGGTGCATGGGTCAACACTCAACCACTGAGCCACACTGGCCTGACTCTACATCTGTTTCTCATCCAATAGATTGAAGCACAAAGGTCCTATACACACAAGTTCTGCCTGAAAAACATCTTTCCAGGTACTTGGGTAAAACCAAAGAGTATCTACTGTGGCCATTTTCTGATCAAGTCACCTCTTTTTTTTTTTCTTTATTGATTTTAGAGAGAGAGAAACGTTGATGAGAGAGAATATTGAGTGGCTGCCTCCTGCATGTCCCCCACTGGGGTTCAGGCCCACATTCTGGGCACGTACCCTTACTGGGAATTGAACCAGCGAACTCTTGATGCATGGGTCGACACTCAACCACTGAGCCACACCGGCCAGGCTCAAGTCACCTCTTAAACTCAGCTACACGCATTCTCACCTTTGGGAAGGTAACTGTTCCATATCAATTCCTTCTCGCTGTTGATATTCCCTGAGTAGGCTATGAGCATGATCTAGACTGACAACTCTGTAATCACCCTCATCTACCACACAGATATAGTAGGGCAGGATCTGCGGCACCACAGAAGGCAAGGCCATCCCTTCCCCAGGAGGCACAGGCAGAACAGCACCCAGGACAGTATCCTGAAGGCGGAGGTCTTGGCGCTGAACAGTCCAGTCTATGTCTTTGGCACTGTTAGAATCGTTTCCAAAATCCAAGGTAAGCTGTGATGAAGGCACCTCCTCATTGTCACTTCCCCAGTCATCTGCACCTTCACACCAATCCGCAGCTGCAAGGCCATTTTCCTGTTTCTGGAAGAATACCCAGTGAATGAGGTCCAAGCACACTTGGGTGATTTCATCTATTCCCTTGGCTTTGGCCATTCATCCCTTCACCTCCCAGAGGGAGGCTTCACACCAGCTACTTCCCCTCTGGCACACTCTGATTCACTTCCTGGACCCTCTTTACTCAAAAGCATGTTGGAAGTGGCAAATAGTGTCTTTCCTCTTTAGGGGCAATATAGCAGATGTAGTACAGTGTCATCTTCAACCACCTCTTCCAAACCTTTTCAGTTGTGCTTCATTTACTGCAGCATCTGGCAGGAAAGAACTACATTTCCCAGACTCCTTAGCAGCTAGGGGTCCAGCTATGAGGAGGGGTTTGCTAATCAGGTCCACTACAAAGAGAGACAAACTTGAGAGGCCATGAAGCAAAAGTATGTAGCTGGAGCCAGATACAGAGCAAGACTCTGGAGTCAATAGTTCTGACAAGGGCAGCTTCCAGTTCACCAGAGCACACTCAGCTTCCTGACTGCAGCAAGGGTAGCAGAGCAGAACCCTGACAGGCCAGTTCTGAGGTGTGGTTCTGGAGGTCATTCCCAGAGTTGCCTTCTCCAGCCTGTCGTAAGTTAGCAAAACCTTAATTTTAAGTCTGTCTCACCTTTATTTTATTTTACTTTTTTATTTTTTTTATCCTCACCCGAGGACATTTTTGCATTTTTTGTTCAGATAGAGCGGGAGGAAGAGAGAAACATCGATGTGAAGGGACACATCGAGTGGTTGCCACCCGCACGACCAACCAGGGCCGGGGACAAACTGCAACCGAGGTACGTGCCCTTGGCGGAAACCGAACCCGGGTCTCTCTGTACCGCAGGCCGACGCTCTAACCGCTGAGCCAAACCGGCCAGGGCCTGTCTCACCTTTAAAAAGTTCAAAGTGCTTTTCTATTTTTTTTTTGAAGGTCTTTTTTTTTCTTTTATTATCCTCACCCAAGGACATTTTTCCATTTTTTGTTCAGATAGAGTGGGAGGAAGAGAGAGAGAGAGAGAGAGAGAGAGAGAGAAACATCGATGTGAAAGGGACACATCGAGTGGCTGCCACCCGCACGACCAACCAGGGCCAGGGACAAACTGTAACCCAGGTACGTGCCCTTAGCGGGAACCAAACCTGGGTCTCTCTGGACCGCAGGCCGACACTCTAACCGCTGAGCCAAACTGGCCAGGGCGCAAAGTACTTTTCTATTATCTGCAACTGATTCCTGAAAAATATAGGCAGACACCACAGTCATCTTTTAATTCCCAGTATTGCTAGTACTATGCCTGACACATAAAGAACTCAGCATATATATATAGCATGCTTTTTTTTTTTTAATCCTCACCTGAGGACATTTTTCCTTTTTTTTTGTTCAGATAGAGTGAGAGGGAGAGAGAGAAACATTGATGTGAAAGGGACACATCAAGTGATTGCCACCAGCACAACCCAACCAGGGCGGGGGACAAACTGCAACCGAGGTACATGCCCTTAATGGGAACCAAACCTGGGTCTCTCTGGACCACAGGCCGAAGCTCTAACCGCTGAGCCAAACCGGCCAGGGCTCAGCATATATATAAAGTAGCATTTATAGGCAAAGGGAGGCTATTTTGTTCTGCAGCTACCAACTTGCCCGACTTTTGGTTTATTAAATTAAGATTTTGTCTTATTAAAATGAATTATAGCCCGGCCAGTGTGGTTCTGTGGTTGAGCATCCACACATGCACCAAGAGGTTGCCGGTTAGATTCCCAGTCAGGGCACATGCCCAGGCTGTGGGCCAGTGGGGGCATGTAGGAGGCGGCTAATCGATGTTCTCTCTCATCGATGTTTATGTTTCTCTCCCTCCCCCTTCCTCTCTCTAAAATCAATAAAGAAAAAAAAATAAAAATAAAATGAGTTATATATACATATATATCACAGCTAGAATGTTTCCTATAAATACATATATGTATTACAGACAACCATGTACATGTATACACTCAGTCTTTTTACAGAAAAATCAGTAAGCTATGTGCCTCAACACCTTCTATTAAAAGAAAACAACTAACAAGACCTTAGGGAAATAGCATTTCGTGGTTCAGAAAAGGGCAAAACCCATGCCAAAGTGCTTCACAGAACAAAGCTTAACGCTTGTCTTAAAAGATATTCTGGAAAAATACCCTCAAAGCGCAGCAAACCCTAACACGCACAACCGCTTTACCTGAGTGTCCGGCGCCTCTTTCTCTCGCGTCTGCAGAAACTGGGAGCGGAACACCTTCCAGCTTCGGGCAAAGAGAAAGTGCGGTGAGGGCTCGGTTCCGGACTGCCAGCCGGCGGGCCGGACCCACCCAGGTGCGCCCGCTACGGCCCAGCTCCCGCCCCTCGGTATCAAGTCCCGGGGGCCGCGCGGGAACCTCCCCACGTACCTGCGCGCCCCGCCACCGCCGCACCTGGGGCCGGGGCAGGCGAGGACGTGCAGCAGCCGATGGAACGGGGAGCCTTCCAGCGGGCAGTACACCTGCACGACCAAGGCAAGCGGCTGCCGGCAACGTTCAGACACTGGCCTCGGCGCGGCTACCGCGGGGAGGGCGTCCTGAGGGCAGGGGCGGCGCTCAGACCCTGCCTTTGCCCAGGGGCCCAGCCCACTCCCTTACCCCGTACCCCTCACCAGCCCCCGCCGACCCGACTGCGGCGCCCCATCTCACCGGAAGGCCGCCCAGCTTGCTAGCTGTCCAGGCTCCCGGCCCCGAGGGCAGCCGCGCACCGCTGCGTCTGGAAGTCCGAGCAGTACCGGCTTCCGAACGGCCGCCAGGAGGGCGGAGCGCTCACGTGGAAAGACCAACCACGGCGGCGGAGCTGGTGCGCCCCTCTGCGCACGCGCACCTCCTCCAGCTGCGAGCCGGCCCCGCCCCCTCAAGATCCTTTGGCGTCGGAGCCAGGCCGGCGGCTGCAGCTGTGCTGGGCTCAAAACCCAGGAGCCGGAGGCATTGGTGTGCTTCCTGGTGCCCTGCGATGAGCAGCAGCAGGCTCTACTACGGAGCAGGATTGCCATCAAGTTTTACCTGAAATGAGCGGGATAAGAGTATTAGGGTTAACATTGGAAAAAAACACAAGAAAATACTTACTTTTTAGAGATCCACATCAAAATGCTTATAGATGAAGTGATATATCTGAGACTTGGCAAAACATGATGAAGGGGTACATGAAATAAGGTCATGAGTTGATAATTATTGAAATTTTGGTGTCAGGCACATGGACGTCTTATACTGTCTGTTGTATGTTTGAAGTTTTCTATAATAAAGTTTTTTTGTTGTTAATCCTCACTCGAGGATATTTTTTCCATTGATTTTTTTTTTTTTTTTTTTTTTTGAGAAAGTGGAAGGGAGGGAGGGAGGAGAGAGAGAAAGAGACAGACATCATCATTGGTTGCCTCTGCATCACCGACTAGGGCCAGGGATCAAACCCGAAACCCTTTGGTTTGCAGGAGGAAGCTGTAACCACTGAGGCACACTGGCCAGTGCCATTTAAAAATGTTTTTTAAATGCCTGTGGCATAACATAGGTGAACTTCAAAATCATACTAAGTGAAAGAAGCCAGGCACAAAAGGCCACATTCTGGAATAGGTGAACTTGAAAAATAAAGAAATCAGATCAATGGTTGCCAGAATTTGAGTTTGAGAGGGGTAGGGAGTGCCTACAAAGGAGTGCCAGGAACTTTTTTGGGTGATAAAAATGCTGTATATCTCAATTGTGTGGTTACATTTGTCAAAATTCAGAACTGGACACCAAAGTAAGGTGAATTTACTATATGTAATAAACCTGACTTTTAAAAAATGCATTTTGTGCCTTGGCCAATGTGGCTCATTTTGTTGGGAGTTGTCCTGTGCACCAAAAGGTGGCCCTCTCTCTAAAAAATCAGTAAAAATGTTTTTTAAATACATATTGCAAAAGCAGTATTTAAGGCTTCATATCATAGTGTGCAAAAGAAATTAATGTTTTCAAGGACCCACACTGCTACCAAATTCAAGGGGTTCACCATAGCGGGGTGTTCTATTCAAAGATGAAATATGGTTTTCTCAAGGTCGTTTTATTTACTTGCAGCAGGTAAAGGAGACAGCTTCACATCCAAAGCTCTGTCTCCTGAGCCCTGGCCAGTTTGACTTAGTGGTTGGAGTACTGGCCTGCGGACCAGAGAGTCCCCGGGTTCAGTTGCCGCTAGGGGCACGTAACAAAAAAACAAACAAAAATACAAAGCTCTGTCTCCTGGAAGGGAGGCTTACCATTGCTTATATGTACTATTTGGTCGATTACATGTTGATTTCTTCTTTGCAGTTGACTACTTTCATCATTTTGGGTTCCCATCAGCTCATCCTGTTTTCTGCTACATCTGCAAAATACTTTGCTAGATTTTAACATTTAACAAGAAAATAACTGTTTAGAACTGCCCAGACCTTGAGACCTTTGTCCTACCTAACACCTCCAAGGAGGACACAGGTGACTCACAATGTTTGGCTCCAGCCCCAGAGAGGACTGGCGATGAAACCAGTTTACTCCTGGTTTATCAATGCCAAACTGGTAGCTTTATTTTATTTTATTTTAAATTGTTTTTCTTTATTGATTTTAGAAAGAGAGAAAGGGAGAGGGAAAAACAGAAACATTGATGAGAGAGAACATCAATTGGCCGCCTCCAGCATGCCCTCCATTGGGAATCAGGCCCACAAACTGGGCGGGCATGTGCCCTGACGGGAATCGAACCAGCGACCTCCTGGTACATGGGTCGACTCTCAACCACTGAGCCACACAGGCCAGGCAAGATGAATTTTCAAAATGGAATTCCAGAAGCAATTTAACATCAAAGTTGACATTAACATCATTGCAGAATCCTTGGAACAATGCAACAAAAAAATGCTTGCATGTGTGCAATTTGAAGTATCTGACTGAATTTATGATTTTGGAGGGTTTGGACTGCATGACAAACTCACACAGATCAACAAGTTATGATACTTTGTACGAGGACATACAGGATAAAGCTGTTGAAAGCTGTTTCAGTCTCACACTGAAGAGCTACCTATTTGTGATGGTTAATTTTGTGTGTAACGGGCTAAGGGATGCCCAGCTGGTAAAATATCATTTCTGGAATTGTCTGTGAGGGTGTTTCTGGAAGAGAATAGCATTTCAATCAGTAGACTGAGTAAAAATGGTTCTCACCAATGTGGCTGGGCATCATTGAGGGCTGGACTAGAAAAGGAGGAAGTGAGAATTCTCTTCTTGGGCTGGGACAGCCATCTTTTCCTGCCCTCAGACATCTGAGCCCCTGGTTCTCAGACCTTCACTCTGGGGTTTATACCAGCAGCTTCCCCGGTTCTTAGGCTTTCGGACTCAGACTGAATTATACCCCTGGCTTCCCCGGTTCTCCAGCTTGCTGACAGCATATCATGGGACTTTTCAGCCTCCACAATCACAAGCCAATTCCCATAGTAAATCTCAGATAACTGTGTATCGTATTGGTTCTATTTCTCTGGAAAACTCTAGTGAATATACTGTTTAATACTGGAGACAACAGGCAGCCATGGGACATGTAAGTGAAAACCACAAGTAATGATACTGGGAATGGTGAGGGGCAGAACAAAACAGGGCAAAGGGACATGTGGCCAAATGTCATGTGCCACTGCATAAGAGAAGACATGAGACCTGGCAGCTGGCCTAGAGCTCAGGGTCCCACTGCTAAGAAATCTTTCATGAGAAGCCAAGTTAGCCCGAGGGTCGGCCACCTTGAATGAATTCTGTCTGCAGACTCGTTCTGTTTTTTTTGTTGTTGTTTTTTTTAACATTGTATTTATTTTTTTATCCTTACCCGAGGACATTTTTCCATTTTTTGTTCAGATAGAGTGGGAAAGAAAGAGAGAGAGAAACATGGACATGAAAGGGACACATCAAGTGGCTGCCACCCGCACAACCCAACCAGGGGCGGGGACAAACTGCAACTGATGTACGCACTCTTAGTGGGAACCCGGGCCTCTCCAGACTGCAGGCCGACCCTCTAAGCTCTAACCACTGAGACAAACTGGTCAGGGCTGTGCTTGTTATTTTGTAACAGAGGAAGTGGTTCTGATGGGGAAAGAACTTCTCTTTTCATCAGCTACATTAAGAAAGCAGATGGGTCAGTAGGAGCCTAAACAGAGCGCAACTGTCAACATCTTGCTGTCACCTCTGCAAAGGAGGGGAGAGAAGTGGGCATTCACTTTTGGAATTAAAAAAAAACCCCTGACCGGTTTGGCTCAGTGGTTGGAGCGTCGGCCTGCAGAACAGAGAGACCCGGGTTCGGTTCCCGCTAAGGGCATGTATCTCGGTTGCAGTTTGTCCCCGGCCCTGGTTGGTCGTGCGGGTGGCAGCCACTCGATGTGTCCCTTCACATTGATGTTTCTCTCTCTCTCTCTCTTCCTCTCTCTCCCTCCCGCTCTATCTGAACAAAAAATGGAAAAATGTCCTCGGGTGAGGATTAAAAAAAAAAAAAAAAAGCCTGCTTCACCATTAGAAAAAGAGAGAAGTGCCACCAATTTCAGAGTATCATTTCAAGTGGACATTTGCACCTGTACGATCACTTTCTGGAATTAGAGTATTCCTCACTTAGACTTTGAGGGTGCAGTTTGCCTTCTTATAGGAGCAAAAAAATCTAAATCCGGGTTTTCCCTGTCTTAAGGTATGTGACCAAGCCAGAGTACAATTCACAAGTGGGTGACCCAGGAGAGAATGGGGTGAAGGCAGCCCAGATGGCGGGGTCAAGGGCGGCAGGTTGCCCTTCTGGATTTTGTACCCTGGTCTAGGGGATAGACCCTGAATGCTCAGCCGTTAGCCTGCCCATCAACCTGCCTATCACTCTTTTTTTTTTCTTTATTAATTTTTAAGAGAGAGGAGGAAGGGAGAGGAAGAAAGATAGAAACATCGATGAGAGAGAACATCGATTGGCTGCCTCCTGCATGCCCCCCACTGGGGATTCAGCCCACAACCTGGGCATGTGCCCTGACTGGGAATGGAACCGGTGACCTTTTGGTGCACGGGTTGACGCTCAGTCACTGAACCACACCAGCCGGCTCAATTCGGTTTTTAAAATCATCCAGTGTACAGAAGTACACAATTCCTCCAATGCCACAGAGGTGAGGAGTGGATGATGGAGAATGATTTTGATAGAGGTCAAGTTGCCCTTGTGATTTGATAGTGCCCCACCCCACACACTCCTTCCCAGGGACCGCGCTCCATGCTGGGGATGCTCACCACTTAGTTAAGCATCAATCAAGGCGCATCACTCCTCCCACAGGCGCTCTAACTCCTGCACAAAGCACCATCTCAGGAAACAAGAGGCTGAACTTACAACCTCCTTTGTGGCATCTTTATTTTTCTACCTGGTATACGAACAATGTAAATGTGGGCCAGAAAAATCAGCTGCACTGAGACACGGCAGCTAATCGTCAGAGGGGTGTGGACACGAAGGGTGGGGGTGACAATTCCAGACAGGCTTCTTCCGAGGGCTTGTGGTCTAAGTCCAGACCAGAGCGTGCTCAGGGCAGGACTATGCAGCGCAGACTCTGGTGAGGAGGGACAAGGAGGACAGTCACAACAGGGACCACAGCCCAGCATGAGTTTATTGGCTTCTGGAGGCAAACTCCTGCTTGATGAAGTTGATCAGCCCATTGGTGGAGGAATCGTGAGAGGTCACCGGGCTGCTGCCATCAAGCTCAGGCTCGATTTTCTTAGCCAGCTGCTTTCCCAGCTCCACTCTGCCAGCACAAGGAGAAAGAATTTATGAGGAAGGTTCCAGTAGTGCTAGTGCAATCCACACGCCTTTCCCACCCTTCCCTTGAATCAGCAACTCACCCCCACTGGTCAAAGCTGTTGATGTCCCAGATGATGCCCTGCACGAAGATCTTGTGCTCGTACATGGCTGCAGAGGTGGCACACAGTGCACGTTAGGGCTCCACCAGCCCAGTACAACTCACCCCAAGCCGGGACCTTCCCCCTCACTCACCAATCAAGGCTCCGAGAATGAACGGTGAGAGCTTGGTGAACACAATAGAGTTGGTTGGACGATTTCCTTCAAAGACCTTCAAAAAACACCCAGGAATGTCCCCCAGTTAGTTGTGATCCCTAAATCCTCAGAAGGGAGGCCCACCCTGCCCCAGAAGCTGGGATGTGTAGGTCTTAGAGGGAGGATGGCCCCTCTTACTGTAAGGAGAAGCCAGGCATGCCATGAGTCCCTGCCCTGGCCCACACCTTTACCCTCCCAACCCCAGTCTGCCACCCAAAGCCCACTTCCGAAGTGCTGACCTTGTGTGGCAACAGCTTCTCCAGGTCCTCTGGACTCTTCCCCGCAGCCTGGAGCTCCTTCCGAGCCTCCTCTGTTGACTTCCCCTTCATCAGGGCCTCCGTCTGGGCCAAGAAGTTGGCCAGGAGGATCTGATGAGAGATACATCCAGTTATGCTCGGAAGCACTGTCTGAGCTTCAGGCAGAGGGACAAGACCGCCTGGCACTCCGCAGTCCCGGTTCGTCCCAGCCTGGGCCAGGCTGCCGGCCCCCACTCTAGAGTTCAGTTGGAGCAAGGGGGGGACAGCAAGGCACATCTAGGACACTGGGAAGTAGCTAAGTACCTCTTAGGAACATGTACTATTTGCCAAGGGCCCTGCTAAGAACGTGAAGGACATCTATTACGATCCCGAGGAGGAAAGGCATCCTCTCTCTTGTAGTTGAGCCTTAGTTTCCTCATGTGAACAGCACTGACTCACAGAAGTACGGAGGGGAAGATTTCGAATTCAAACCCAGGTCTCTGAGTCCAAAGCCGGTGCCCGCAGTAACCACGCTACGCTGCACACCCCAGATAAGGCGTGACCAATGCTCTTCAAGGACTTGGTCAGGTTGGGAGTAGGACGATTTTCCCCATTTGCTGCTGTGTAGGCAAGGTCTGGGCTCTGGGATTTCCGCCCCCTGCTGTTACTATGCCCGTGTATGTTCCAGCACATCCTTTTCATTATTATTTTTTTTTTTATCCTCACCCGAGGACATTTTTGCATTTATTTTCAGATAGAGTGGAAGGGAGAGAGAGAGAGAGAGAGAGAGAAATATCGATGTGAAAGGGACACATTGAGTGGCTGCCTCCTGCTTAATGACCCAACCAGGGCCGGGGACAAACTGCAACTGAGATACGCGCCCTTAGTGGGAACCGAACCCGGGCCTCTCTGGTCCACGGGCCAACACTCTAACCACTGCGCCAAACCAGCCAAGGCTCACTCGAGGATATTTTCACATTTATCTTCAGACAGAGTGGGGGTGGGGAGAGAAACATCAATGTGAGAGAGACACAGCAATTGGCTGCTACCTGCACGACCTCAACTGGGGCTGGGATGAACCACAACCAAGGTATATGCCCTTGGCTGGAATCGAACCTGGGACTCTTTGGTCCACAGGCCAGCGCTCTAACACCTGAGCCAAACCGGCCAGGCTGGCAAAGGGATTTTACAGATGGAGGCAAAGCTATAGACCTTAAGATCTGGAGATTATGCAGGTGAGCCCAGTGGAATCACAGGCCCTTAAAAGTGGATGAGGAAGGCAAATGAGTCAGTCACAGAGATGCAACCAGAAGAGGTGACAGCAGAGAATTGAAGCTTGAGGGACTCAGGCTACCACTGATGATTCTGAGATGAAGGGACCAGGAGCCAAGGTGGCTTCTAGAAACTGAGAATGACCCCCAGCCAGCAGCCAGAAAGGAAGTGAGACCTCAGTCCTAACCTGAGCAGAGACCCAGCAAAGCTTGGTGGACTTCAGACGCACAGAAACTGAGATAATAAATGGGTATGGTTTTAAGCCACTAAGTGTGTGATAATTTGTCATGGCAGGAATGGAAAGCTAGTCAAACTGCCAACCAATGCATCAGGTCTTAAGAGGTCTGGCTGTATGTGAGCGGAGGAAAGTGTGAGGCGGGTCTGGATGGGGGCTCTTACCTTGTGATGCAGCCCCTTCCTTATTGGGTGCTGGGTCTGGACCGGGATGAGGAAGTCACAGGGTATCATCTTGGTGCCTATAAAGGGCACCGTAGTCAGTCAGGAATCTACCCCAGCCCACGGGGGAGAGCGCTGCTGACCTAATGGAGAAGTTTGTGCTGGTGGGCTCTCTCCCTCCCCAGCAGCACCCATGCCCAGGCCAACTGGGCCCTACCTTGGTGGATGAGCTGGTAGAAGGCATGCTGGCCATTGGTCCCTGGCTCCCCCCACACAATGGGGCCCGTCTGATGGTCTACGCGGGTGCCGGACTTGGTGATGTACTTCCCATTGGACTCCATGTCACCCTGGAATGTGGACAGAAACCCACCCTCTATCTGCAAGTGTTACTCTTTCGTGCACTGTGCCCAATCCTGCCTGGAAGATACCAGGCATATCTGCCCTGCCCTGGCCTGAGACAGCCACAGGCATGTCCTTATTATCTGCCCTCACCCATGAAGACACAGCTCACAAACTTTCTAGCTTAGCCCAATCTGCAGGAAGGACCATGACCAGAAGCGGGGTGTGAAGGGTCCAGGAAGACCTCCCTAAGAGCAGAAATTGGTCACAACATCTTCAACTGGTGTCTTTAGGAGAAGAGGCTGGCATCCAGCATGTGCAGCCTGAGGGCTGTCCCCTCCACCAGCTGCTGGGCCTCGGGGTATCCCTGCCCCTCCTCCAAGCTCAGGAGTCACGTCCTGTGTTGGTGCAAGTCTGCAGTGCCTGCCCCGAGGGCTGCAGGGCAGGGACTGAGTTTGTGCTAAATAAAAGCAGGAACAGATGTGGCAGGGCTGCCTGTCCGGAGCAGAAGCTGGACTAGGGGAAAGGGTCTGGGGGCTCTGGAGTAGCCCAAAGAGGCACCAGAAACTGTGTGTGAACTTGCTTTTCTGGAATGACAAAGGCAGAATAAGCCATAGGGGTCCTGACCTGTGGCCCCACCCTTAAGAGGCACACAGAGTGATGTCCAAGGAAGAATGACTCAGCTGAGAAACATGCCCTGAGCCAAGCCAGGGCCTGACCGGCCAGGCACCGTGACAACCAGTCACGCCCCTTCCAAGGAAGTCAAACTCAGCATGGACCAAACAGATCCTGGATGCAGATTCACCCTGAGATGGGGAGCAGAGGTGGGCTTGGTCATGCCCCAGGATAACGGCGAAAAGGCCTCTGGAGCTGCAGGAAGCTGGGTATCTGGGCCCACGGGGCCCTCAGGCCCCCCACAGGCAGTGCTGACCCCAAGGCCTGGCCTGGCAGCCGGTACCTGCTGGAAGTAGGCCGCGAAGCGGTGCAGGTACTGGTCATAGGGCAGCATGGCATGTGTCTCACACCCAAAGCAGTTGATGTACCAGATACCCAGCAGAGCCAGCAGGACGGGAACGTTCTTCTCCAGGGGCGTCGTGCGGAAGTGCTGGTCCTGAAATGAGAGCAGGGTGGGTGGGAGCCAAGCAGCTGCCAGGGAGGGAAGCGGGAGGAGGAGGGGAGGGAGCTGGACTACCAAGTCTCTGGCCAACGCCTGGCAGAGAACCGAGCCTCCGTACGTACCATCCAGTGAGCCCCCGACAGCAGCTGCTCGAAGTTGTCAAACCCTGTGACACAAAAGCAGGGTCAGCAGAAATGGCCGCGCCCTGAGCCTCCAGGGAAAGGCTGGGTGTGAGCCAGCAGAAGGAGGGCCTGGGAGGAACTGGGCCTGCAGAAAGCCCCCCAGTCGGCTCTGAGCAAAGCTGGATCCCACCCTGCCTCACGTGGGCAACTTCCCCACCCCTCTGGAAACCAACAGACTGCAGTTGTGAGGGGGAGAGGCCAACCTGCAAACCCCAAAGAATGCTCTGTCTACTCCCCCTGGCCCGGAAGAAATGCACCGGCCAAGGGCAGCGAGGCCAGCGGCCTGTGGGGACAGGAGGGTGCTCAGTGACAGGACACCCTCACCTAAGCCGGAAACATCCACACTCACCCACGTGCAGGGCGATGGAGAGTCCGATGGCTGACCACAGCGAGTAGCGACCTCCTACCCACTAAGAGAGACAGGAAACGGTGCTGAGGAAGGGCTGGCACACCCGCCCCCCTCCCTCCTGCCACAAAGCTTGTCCCCCTGAGAGCAGTGCTATTCCACAGGTGCAGCTCGGAGGGTCTGGGCCCAACCCACCTCTGGCCAGGTGCTGGGACTGACCAGAGCCCGAAGACTCAATCGGAGACCTTCTCCCGGCTGGCCGTCTCCTCAGACACTGAAAGACCCAGTACCTTGTATCTATGCCAGGTTCACCCTCTCCAAACACTACAGACCAGAATCTCATACCTGTGCCAGGTTCGGTCTCCTCAGACAGAGAGAGACCCAGTGCCTCATACCTGTGCCAGGCTCCCTCAGACAATGACAGACCCAGTGCCTCATACCTGTGCCAGGCTCCCTCAGACAATGACAGACCCAGCGCCTCATACCTGTGCCAGGCTCCCTCAGACAATGACAGACCCAGCGCCTCACACCTGTGCCAGGCCTGACCTCCTCAGTCCTGACAGACCCAGCGCCTCACACCTGTGCCAGCAGGCTCCCCAGTCGAATGTAGAAAGACCCAGCGCCTCATACCTGTGCCAGGCCTGACCTCCTCGGATGTAGAAAGACCCAGCGCCTCACACCTGTGCCAGGCCTGACCTCCTCGGATGTAGAAAGACCCAGCGCCTCACACCTGTGCCAGGCCTGAACTCCTTGAATGTAGAAAGACCCAGCGCCTCACACCTGTTGCCCGGGCTACCTCCTCGAATGTAGAAAGACCCAGCGCCTCACACCTGTGCCAGGCTGGACCTCCTCGGATGTAGAAAGACCCAGCGCCTCACACCTGTGCCAGGCCTGACCTCCTCGGATGTAGAAAGACCCAGCGCCTCACACCTGTGCCAGGCCTGACCTCCTCGGATGTAGAAAGACCCAGCGCCTCACACCTGTGCCAGGCCTGACCTCCTCGGATGTAGAAAGACCCAGCGCCTCACACCTGGCCTCCTGTACAGCTGCTCCTCAGGATGTAGAAAGACCACAGCCTGTGTCACACCTGTGCCAGGCCTGACCTCCTCGGGTGTAGAAAGACCCAGCACCTCACACCTGTGCCAGGCTTCCTCAGACACAGAGAGACCCAGCGCCTCACACCTGTGCCAGGCTTCCTCAGACAGAGAGACCCAGCGCCTCACACCTGTGCCAGGCCTGACCTCCTTGAATGTAGAAAGACCCAGCGCCTCACACCTGTGCCTTGGATAATGACAGATCAGAATCTCATCTCTGTGTCTGGTTGTGCCTCCTGGGACACCAACCGACCCAATGCCTCACACCTGGGCCTGGCCTTGCCCCTTCTGACACTCACAGACCCTGCGCCTCATCCTTGTGCCTAGCCTGCCCCTTGGGACACCAACAGGCCCAGCGGCGCATACCTGCGCTTCGCCAATTGCCTCAGCCTCAGCCCAAGGCACGCTGAGGCCTACTCTCCATTCATTCACACTGTGCCTTCCATGCACACTGCAGATCCCACTCTGTATAATCAGAATCCTCAGAACTCCATTCACTTCTTCCCAACAACTACTTGTGGAGCCCCTAGCACGTTCCCAGCACAGGAAATGGAAGCAATGCATGGGAGAGAAAGAGGTAAATGAAGCAATGATGCCAGTAAGTGTGATAAAATGATTTCCTTGGGAAAAAGGAAATGCAGTACTGAAACCAATTATAAAAGAAATCTGGCCCTGGCCTCTGTGGCTCTGTTGGTTGGAGCATCATCCTGTACACCAAAAAGTGGCAGGTTCGATCCCTGGTCAGGGCACACACCCGGTTGCAGGTTCGATCCCTGGGTGGAATCCATGTAGGAGGCAACCAATCAATGTTTCTCTCTCACATCGATCTCTCTCTCTCTTTCTCTAAGATGAATAAAATAAAATAAAAAATCTGAGGGGTGCTTGAGCCTAGATTTGAAGAAGAGCACGCATTATCCAGGGAAGCACTGAGGGAAAAGCATTCCAGTAACCAGAACAGCAGATGCAAAGGTCCTGTGGCAAGAACAGCCTTTTCTCAATGAGAGAATCCCCACAGAAAATACTTTGACTTAACTTCTCACTTCTACCAAGGCTAGTACCCTTCTACATTCAGAGGGCAGCCCTGGCCGGTTTGGCTCAGTGGTTGGAGCTTCAGCTTGCGGACCAGAGAGTCCTGGGTTTGGTTCCCACTAGGGGTAGGTACCAAAAAAAGAAGAAGAAAAAAAAGGTACATGCAGAGGGCAGATGCTAATTTCATTACATTCATGGACACCTTGAGGCATTAGGGCTTAACTTTCTACTGGCAGCCCACTGAGACAGGCTGGCCAGGAGGAAGGATAACAACATCTAAAAGATGAAGGAAGGAGTGGGGACTGGAGGGTAGAAGCTGAGAGGCAAAGCTGGAAAACCGAGACGTGTGGGTGAAGTGGGAACGGTAGCAGGAAACCACTTACGCCCCCCAGTGGCCATCCAGAGAATGATGCTACCCTGGGAGTGCAGATTCAGGCGGTTCAATCGATTGATGAATGGGGAGAATGAGAGAACCAAGTGTGGCCCAGAGGTCTCTGGCTTAGGCAAGAAAGATGAATGGCGGGGACCTTCACCTGGAAAGGGTCCAGGTTTGGGGGAACCTTAGCTGACAGACACAGTTCCACTGGCCACACACCATGCCTGACACAGGCTCTCAGACTGACAGATTCCAGGCTGCTGACCTTGGCTGAGGTTAGGTCATCAGACCTTACTTTTTTGGAAAGCCCGGCAATGCCAGTGTCTGACATGAGACTCTGAAATCTCAACCTGTAGACACAGGTCTCTAAACCTCACCTGTACCTACAGTGGGCCTTAGACCACACCTCCTAGATGTAGCTCCTAAGTCTGGTCACCCTTCCATGCCTCACCTGTGCCCCAGACCTAGCTCTATCTAACAAGGCATAATCCTACCTTTTTCCTCACGTGGGTAACCAGACTCCAATACAACAGACCACACCTCAGACTAGTTATAGATCCTCAGGCCTCTACAGTACCCTGAGCTCTGCCCAGCACACCTGACCAGGACGCTGAACTGCTTGGGCATTTGGTCTGTCCTACCCGATCCCAAGGGTTCTCAAGACCTTCCCAGGCAGACCCACGTACACATATCTAGAATGACTGTCTCTCCCTTGATGAGAGCCCCACACTACCCACCTAACCACATCCAGTCCTACCACTGAAGTCCCCACCTGTGTCTGACCCACCTTCTCAGGCCGCACCAGCCATACCAATTATGCATTTATGGGCTAGATCTTGCTCACTCATTTTGCCTAACAAGTCCAAGGATCCAATTTGTACCTGAATACAGGTGGCAAGAACCCACCTAAGATCACATTTCTACACTTCTGCCCATGTGACCCTGGATCCACAGACTCGAAGACAAAACCAGCACTGGGCACAGACGCAATGGCTCCTCTGTGTCTTACTACAGCACCTCACACTGCACGGTTATACATCTGTCAGAGGCAGGAGTTAAGACAGCTCAGCGAATAGACCAAGTTTCACACACCTGTCTGGACTTGACCCTTGCATCTCAACCTGTAGAGCCCAACTCAGACTGCTCACACCTTCCTGAGATCCAGCTTTATCTACACGGGCTCCCAGGCCTAACTTGAGAGACCCAAGTCGACACCCTATGCTTGACTCTGCTCTTTACACCTAGACAGATCCAGCACTAGCAACCCCTGCATAACCTGAGCACCAGGACCTCACTGAGTCCTAGATCTCATCAGACGCGGACATCTCTGCATACCTGTGCTCCACAGACCCCACCTGAGAGATGTGGTTCTACCTACTTGTGACTAACCCATGCTCCCCAAACCTAACTTCTACGACCTGGGTCCAAATACCTGAGCCAAAATGATGCTCCAAGCACTTCACCTGCAGGATCCCGGTATACACACCTCTAGCTCCAAAGTCCTTACTTGAGAGTCTCATCTACCTACTTATGTCTGACTTCAGCCCCTGGAGCTCCTGTGACCTGGAAGGCTACTTACTGTACCCTGGTTCTTCAGGCCTCACCACAAAGACCCAGGGGGTACTTACCTTTGCCTGAATCCAACACCTGAATGAGCCAACTCTACCTACCTGAGTTCAACCTTAACTCCTTAAGTCTCTTAAGACACTTCACTTGGCAGACAGGCCTTTGCTTACCTGCCCTTTGACTCTGGTCCCTCAAGCCACACTTGGTGGGCCAGCTCTACCTACCTGTGGATTGATCCTGGGTTCTCAGACTACAGTTGACAAGCCAGCTCTCCTAGCTGCATGTGACCCTGGCTCTTTCCACTGTATCGAGTGGGCCAGCTCTGCCTACCTGTGCTTGACTGGGCTCCTCTGACCGTAACTGGTGGTCCAGCCCTGCCTACCTGTGCTTGACTGGGCTCCTCTGACCGTAACTGGTGGTCCAGGTCTGCCTACCTGTGCTTGACTGGGCTCCTCTGACCATAACTGGCGGTCCAGCCCTGCCTACCTGTGCTTGACTGGGCTCCTCTGACCATAACTGGTGGTCCAGCTCTGCCTACCTGTGCTTGACTGGGCTCCTCTGACCGTAACTGGTGGTCCAGCCCTGCCTACCTGTGCTTGACCTGGGCTCTTCAGACTACGCCTGATGGAAGTTCTACCTACCTGTGCTGGACCCTGGGTCCTCTGATATAATCTGGCAGGCCAGATCATGCCCCTGGCTCTTCACACTGCAGTTGGCGGGCCAACTCTGTCTATCTGTGCTTGACTTTGGCTCCTCTGGTCATACCTGGTAGGCCAGCTGTACCTCCCTGCACACGACCAGGGCATTTTACACTGTAGTTAGTGGGCCAGCTCTGTCTCCCTGTGCTTGAGCTTGGCTTCTCAGACAGCAGCTGGCAGGTCAGACATGCCTACCTGTGGCTTGACCTAAGCCCCTCCACCCACAACTGGTGGTCCAGCTCAACTTACCTGTACATGACCCTGGCTCCTTATACTGCACCTAACAGGCCAGCTCTGCCTACTGGTGCTTGAGCTTGGCTCCTCAGACTACACCTGGTGGGACGGTTCTACCCGTGCTTGACCGTGGCTCATCCAACTGCATCTGGTGAGCCAGCTCTACCTACCTGCATGTGACCCTGGCTCCTTATACTGTACCTAGTGGGCATTTCTTCCTACCTGTGCTTCACCCCAGCTCCTCAGACCTCACCTGTGAGCCAGGAAAGGACCCTGGCTCTTTACACTGTACACAATGAGTCAGCTCTGCCTACCTGTACGTGAGTGATCCTGGCTCCTCATACTGTACCACGTGGGCCAGCTCTGCCGACCTTTGCTTGACCTTGCTCCTTAGACCACACTGGGTGGGAAAGTTCTCCCTACCTGTGCCTGATTCTGCGTCCTCAGACTGAACCCGGCAGGCCAGCTCTTCCTATAGATGACCGTGACTACTCACATTGCAGCTTGCAGACCAGCTCCACCGACCTGTGCTTACCCCTGGGTCCTGGAACACACCTGGCGGGCCAGCTTTACCTACCTGTGCTTCTTGACCCTGTGTCCTCAGGCCTCCCTCGACCGGCCAGTTCCGCCTACCTGTGCTTGCTCCTGGCTGCTAAGACTATGCCTGGCAGGCATCTTTGCCTACCCATACCTCATCTTATCTGAGTCTGACTGTGACTTTAGATTTTACTCGTTAGACCCACTGTGTTAACCTGCCCTGATCCTGGCTCCACAGACCTTACCCGACAAGCCCTGCTCTACCCACCTGTGCTAACTCACACCGACAGAGCCGAGGGCACACACCAATGCTAGATGCCGACCCCCTAGACCTCACCTGAGAAACTCAAGTCCATATTCCTGTACCTGGCCACAACTCCTCAAGCTCACACGGAATCTTACAAGGTAGGCAGGGATGCAGTTCTATCTGCCAACCTTGACCTTGCCTAGGAGGTTCAGAGCTACTCACTTGTACCCAATCCCAGCTCCTCAGATCTCACCCGAAATCTCACTCTATACACCTGTCTTCACTTCACGTCCTCAGGGGTCATCAGTTCTTTCTAGATGAGCCTAACCCTGGCTCCTCAGGCCTCACTTACAAATCTGCTCTGCCTACCTGGGCCTGAGCTCACCTGGGAGACAGACTCGAATGAACCTAGCGACGGCTTTTCAGGCCAGCCTACCTCTGCTTGTCCTTGGTTTCATACTTTACCTGAAGTACTCAGCTCTACCCACCCGTGCTTGACACCACCTCCTCAGACGTAGAACACAAACCAGGGCCTGACCTCAGCAGCTCAGACCTTACCTGTTCAAGACCCAAAGTACTAGCTTGTGTATCTCCCCTCAACTCCTCAGACAGCACCTGACAGACCTGCTCCACACACCTGAGCCAGACCCAGAATTCACAAGCCTTCCAGAGGGGTACAGTCCTACATCCCTTTGCCTGAATCCGACTTTGTCTTCTCCCAAGCGACCCAGACCACTGACCTCTGGGCAAGCACAGAACTGCTCAGACCTCACTCACCTGAGGACAAAGTTCTGACCTCGGCCTGGCCGTCAGACTCAGCTCTGTCTCTGCCTATCTCTGGCTCCAGCTCCAGTGTCCTTACCTGACCAACCCACTTCTACCTTAATGTACCCAATCTTGGCTTCTCAGGCCTCCTTAAGAAACCTACTTACACACACCTTGTCTGATTCCAGCTGCTGAGACCTCAGACAGATGTGGTTCTGCAGACCATCCCTGGCCGACTCCACAGTCACCCTACTCACAGCTTCGCTTACTGCAAGTTCAGTTACCCATGGTCAACCGTGGTCTAATATTTTCCATTCTATTAAATGGAAAATTCCAGAAATAACAATGTACCAATTTTTAATCGCACACCGTTCTGAGTAGGGTGATGAAATCTCATGCCATCCCGCTCCATCCCACCCAGGACACGAATCATCCTCGTCCAGCATATCCACGCGGTAGACACTCCCTGACCGTTAGTCGCTTAGTAGCCATTGAGGTTATTAGAGCGACTGTCACAGTCGCACAGTTTTGGTGTTCAAGCCACCCTTATTTTACTTAATAATGACCCCCAAAAGCAAGCATAGTATGCCTGTAACTCAGATATGTCAGAGAGAAGCCATAAAGTACTTCCTTTAAGTAAAAAGGGGAAGTTCTCCCCTTATTAAGGGAAGAAAAAATGGCATGCTGAGGTTACTAAGACCTACAGTAAGAACAAATCTTCTACCCATGAAATTGTGAAGGGCGAGTAGAATACAAAGAGAAATTCTGAGAGAGAGAAAGACCACATTCACATAACTTTTACTGTGATACATTGTCATCGCTGTTCTATTTTATGATTGTCATCAACCTTAAATTACCGTTGTTCATCTCTTACTCTCCCTAATTTATAAATTAATCTTTATCATAGGTTGTACGTATATAAAGAACCAGTACGTCTGAGGTTCGGAACAATCTGCGGTTCCAGGCACCCACCGAACCCACCGGAGGTCCCAGAACGGCCCTGTGGACGAGTGGGGACTGCTGTACAAATCTAACCTGACCAGACACGTACTTCCCTCAAAACTGACAGATTCCTGGCTGCTTACCTTGGCCTCAGAGAAACCTGGTGAGAGCCCACTGTGCCAAGGAGTGTCTGAGTCACGGACCTTGGACATATACTGCAGACAAGGGTCTCTAGACCTTTTCTGCCATGAGCCTCCCAGACCACACCGTACCAATGTAGCTCCTCAGTCGATTCACCTCTGCTCTTTACCTGACCCACCTCCCCAGTCCTCACCTTTCATAACCAGCATTCCTACCTCTCTCTCATGTGGGCTCCTCAAACCCCACCCTAGCCAGACCCCAATGCCTCAGGCCATGCCTTGGCCTACTTATAGAACCTCAGAGGCCTCTGCAGTACCTTGCGTTCTGCCCATCACACCTGGTCAGGATGCTGAGAGCCAGGTGGCTGACCTGGCTCAGGGCACTTACCTGTGTTTGTCTAATCCTGAGTTCTAATCACCTCATTTGAGTGATCAACCACCCACTATCTGAAGCTGACCTCTCAGAACTGATCAGAGACCCCAACGTCTGTACCTGTCCCATGCCAGAGATCTAACCTCAACTCACAGATCCAGCTTTAAATACCTGTATGTGACTTCGGATCCTCAGACCTCACTGGATAGAACCATCTCTAAATACCTGGGTCTCCTCCAGAACTCAAAGTCTTCACCTGGACCTTTGCCTGTCCTGGCACCTCCTGGAACTCACCTGGACCTGTCCTGGTTGCTCTTCAGACCTCACCAGGCAAAATTAGCTCTTCCATGTGTGCTGACTGGCTGAGCCGAGACAGCTCACGATGTACTTCCATGCCCCTGCCCGATCCCAACACATGAAGCTGCCCCAATGGGCTGGGCCTCATCACTTTACGTACCTCTGCCCAACTGGACTCTTCCAACCTTACCTCAGAGCCAACGCAATACCCCTATGTCTGTCCTGACTCCTCTGCCTCACCTGAGATGCCCTAACTCCAGAAACGTCACCTGTCCCTGTCCCTGGCTCCTCAGATGTCAATGTCTGAATCCAGCAATATCTCCTTTCAGTGAACCAGGCAGGCCCTTCATCCAGCTACGGTGGCATGTGGTATGTCTGGCCTGGCCCCAAGGCCTCTGCTGTGCCTGGCCACCGAGGCCTCACTAGGCAGCCCCAGACCCACGTTCCTGTGCCCAAGTGTCATTACTAGGCCTTACCTGGGGGACACAGGCCTCTCCCTAAGCCACACCCCAACTCATCTCTGCATGCTGGGCAGTTGCGGGCACTGAAAACCCAGGCTGGGCCACAACCCTGCTCTGCTGGGCTCCCTGGCTAGCAGGAGCACCCACATGTCTCTGACCACCACCTGCTCAGGCTCCAGATCCCAGGGAGGAGGTGGAAGGTGCCTTCCCCCCTTTATCAGGCACGCAGCGTTCGTTAGAAGCTGCACAGTCTCTCTCGACCGGGGTTCCTCATCTGAGCCACTGGATGCAGAAAATGATCTGAGTGACTTCTCAATTCTTCCAAGGGTGGTACATAACTAGTCCCATTCTAGAAAGAAGTTAACTTGTTATACACAGTCAATGTCTTAGGACTTCTCTCCCCCAAATGCCAGGCCTTTAGAGCTTTCAAAGGTTACATCTGTGAATGCTGCCACCATGCAAAGAGCTAAAGGCCTGGAAGCAGCCCCGTAGATCAAGCCCTCTTTGGTGAGCCTGCCATGCTCACGCCCACTGCAGTCACAGCATCCACACCACACCCTGCACTGTTTCCCTGCATTCCACGGCCAGAACCCATCTCACACCACTGCTGTTCCCAGGCAGGCTGCGAGGACAGTGTGGCCCCAGCTGTGGCTCCAGCAGAGACGCATCCATGTGACCACCTGTCGTTGGAGTGGCCTGAAGTCCGCCACAGTCAAGGTTTGCCCTGCAAGCTGCCTCCCAAGGCCCTACCCAGGTCCGGGCCTGGTGCCTCCTCTTTGCTGCCCTCCAGCTGCTCCTGCAGCATCTGTTCAGGCCTGCCTGGGCACACCCCGTCTCTCCCCTGCCCTTTTCAAATGAGGCCTTTTCAAATGAGGCTGTAGCTCCCGAGAAAGGTCATCACTGAGAATAACTCATAACCTAAGCTTCGTGAGGAGGGGAGGGGAGGCTCCCGTTACCCCTCAGTGGGTGTTGCTGGCAGGCACCCAGGGGAGTATCACCATGGCTTTGCAAGCTTGGCTCGCCCTCGACAGAAGTGAGGCCTCATGCTGACTGGGCTGCTTCTGTCCCACAGGCCTCTCTGAGCAAGGCATGCAGCAGGTGCTCAGTAAATGTTGACTTGACCCCATAGTACCCTCATCTATGGCTCAATGGTCACAACTTAGAGAAGGACACATAACTACCCCAGGAAGGAAGTGCCTTTACTTACATCCCAGAACTCGAACATGTTCTGAGGGTCAATTCCAAACTCCTTCACTTTGGTCTAAAAATAGCAAAGAAAGAGGGAAAGAAGGAAGCACGTATTAGCTGGACAAGAATGTGGGCTTTTGTCCCAGCCTGTGGTATGAAAGTGTGCGATCTGAGCCATGGGAGCACCCTCACCCTCCGCAGAACCCCAGATGGGGTAGGGGTTGAACGGCCTGAGTCCAGGGCAGGGACCAAGAGCTGCCCACTCCCAGAGCTGGACACTAGGCCACCTGGAATCCAGCACACCCATGGCCTAGCACCTGTGAAGCCTTATGTAAGAACTGGGATGCAACCTCCATCCCTGACCAGCATTCCCATCTGGGGAGAGGCCAATGGCAGGACAGCGGAGGCCAAGGGAGACCATGTGCATGGAGTGTTCTGAGTCTCAGCCAGGCCTGGGAGAATGAGTGGGGTTGACGTGATCTCACTGACTGCAAAGCGCTCACCGTAACTTCAGAGCCTTGATCGGGCAATGCAGAAAGGACAAGGGGAGTCTGTAGCTCATGTCCCTCATAGGCAGCTAACCCTCCTATCCCATCAGCCGAGCCACGGTCCCTGAACCTGTGAACCACATCTTGGCATGTGTATTCTGAAACCTGTGGCCTGGACCCTCCCGGGAAGGGGGGCAGTCTGGGGACCCACATGGACACTTACCGTGTTGGTAGACAGGGCAACAAAGTGCTTTGCGACAGCAGAAGGCTACGAGAGACAGAGCCAAGTTACACTGGATCCATCCCAGGGAGCCACCCACAGGAGGGGACACTCCCATTTCTAGAGAAACCAAGCCCTTGTTCGGAGGCTACTGGAGAAGTCCCACTTCAAGATTGAGAGGATGGAGGGCCAGAGGCCAGCTGGCCCATCCTACCTCACCAGCACACAAGGCCCAGGAACAGCCCTCCCTATAAAGTGGGTATGGCCAGGGGTGGAGAAGATCCCGCAGAGCCAAGGGGTCCTAAAGAAAGGGCCCTCAGCCAATGAAGGCAGGTTCTGCCATGTTTGGTGTATCCAGGGCTGGCAAGGCCAAATATCTTTACCAGAAAAGGCAGGCACTAGAGAGGCTGCCTCCTACTATAGAAATAGGGGCATAGAGCCAGGCTCAGCCACTCAGGTGGACGGGCAACCCTACCCCATCCTTCCTGGCCCACAACCGCCCACCGCCCACTGCCCACCCAGCACTCACATCCTTGGCCGACAGGAGAAGCCAATCCTTTGCCGTCTCTGCATTCGTGATGGTCTCCTGGGTGGTAAAAGTCTGCAGGCAGAGAGTACACAGTTGGTCCCAGCTCAGGGTCTGTGCAGCCTCGACCCAGGGCTGAGCAGCAGAGGCCATGTGAATACCCAGTTGTCACAGGGACCAGTGCATGATTCCACATAACCTCCACCCACAGTTCCGCAAAGCCACGATGAGGGGCTGTGTCTGGGGCTAAAAAGGGCCTGGAAGTAACGGCATCACCCTCTGATTCCAGAACTTCACAACCAGAGAGAGGGGACCCCTAATAAGAGCCACAACCACCCTCCCTTCCTCTGATCCCCACCACACGTCAAAGGACAAAGCATCTTCCAGGAGAGGAGCTATGGCCAGGCCTGAATGTCCCTTCAGCCCAGGCTCAGCTGTATATCAGAACTCAGATGAAATTCTTAATATTCTACATGCATTATTAACTTGAGTAAATAGGGCACAAATGACAGAAAGTAAAATGCCTCCATTATCTGAGCATGGCTCTGGGATCAGAAAGGATCGGACAGATCACTAAGGATGAGAACAGACCTAGGCTGAACACAGATCCCACAGAGCAAGTGCGTATGGCCTGAAGACCAAGATTCAAACTGGAGTCCAGGCTTTCATCGGGTAGACAGTGCTCGCCCCGATCCACAAAGCACAGTTCATCAGAAGTGGTGGGGAGGGTCCCCTGCCCTGCCCCCGCCCCAACACACACACAGGGGAGCCAGGCTGGCTTAGAGGCCCATACCTTGGAAGCAATGATGAACAAGGAGGACTCAGGATTCAGGGCGGCCAGGGTTTTGGCAATGTGGGTCCCATCAATGTTGGAGACAAACCAGACCCGGGGACCTCCCGAAGAGTACGGCTTAAGGGCTTCAGTCACCATGAGGGGTCCCTGTGGGGAGACACGGCATCAGACAACAAGATTCCAGAACCAAGAGGTAGGAACAGCCAGGTCCCATCACTGGAGAACCCAAGGCTCTAGATGGAACCCCTCACCCCATCCCAAGACCGTCCTCTCCTTACCAGGTCAGAGCCACCAATGCCGATGTTAATGACGTCTGTGATGGGCTTGCCTGTGTACCCCTTCCATTCACCACTTCGGACGCGCTGGTACAGAGCGAGAGAGGTGATCAGCCCAAATCCCCGAGGATAAGTTGCTGCTTAAAGCCATCATCACTTCTGCATCCTTACACCTCGGTCCTAATTTTTAGGCCCTCACAGGGGCCCACTGAGTGGCAGATCCCTGATACACTCACCCCCAACTATTTCATCTGTAGCACAGTGGGATGACATCCTCACCTCACAGTAATACTGTCAGAATTGTGTAAGTACAGCCTTGGCAAACATCTTCACACAACCTCAAGAGAGACCCCAAGCCAGTTAAGCCAGCCCATAATTTCTGACCCATAGAGACTATGCAGATTTTGGTTTCAGAAAGTAGGACATTGCCATAACAAAAACCAAAAATTTGTGGGCAAAACCTAAAAGAAACTTGAAGAGTTGGTTGGCCTATGAAACCAACAGGAGGTTACAGATATCAAAGAGTATAATTTCTGATCTAGCTCATAGAAGATCTTGAGGCATTCCGGATCTGTCTGAGGAAAATCAGCTGCCTGTTTGTTAAGAGGTCCACCTGGTGAGGAACCAGAGGCTCCCAAAACCCAGTACTAATTGCTAGTGAGCCACTTGGAAGCAATTCCCGTAGCCCCCATCAAGCCCCCCCCCCCCCTTTTTTGGCAAGGCCCCTAGCAGGAACAGAACCTGGGACTCTCTGGTCCGCAGGCCGATGCTCCAACCGGCCAGGGCCCTTTTTTTTTTTAAATCCTCACCCGAGGACATTTTTCTGTTTATCTTCTGATAGAGTGGGAGGGAGAGAAGGAGAAAGAGAGAGAAATATCGATGTGAGAGAGTCACATTGACTGGTTGCCACCCACATCTCCCCGACCAGGGCTGGGATGGACTGAAACCGAGGTACATGTCCTTGGCCAAAATCGAACCCATGACTCATTGGTCTGCGGGATGATGCTCTAACCGCTGAGCCAAACTGGCCAGGGCTATTGATTTTTAAAATCTGAGAGCTATACATCAGTAGCCTGCCTCCTACATGCCCCTGACTGCCTCCTACATGCTCCCTACTGGGGATTGAGCCCAAAATCCAGGCATGTACCCTGACTGGAATAGAACCAGGACCTCTCAGTCCATGGGACAACACTCAATCCACTGAGTCACACTGGCTGGGCTGTAACTTCTTTTTAAATTCATAGTATATCCTAAACAGCATGGCAGGTCAATGCCAACCATAGCTCCCTAGTTCCTAATGGTGTTTCCTAATTCCTCTAGTGCAGTGGTCTCAACCTTCCTAATGCTGCGACCATTTAATACAGTTCCTCTGTAGTATGTGGGCGTATCTGCATGTGGGCGGACCCACCCGGAGACAGAGGAGCGGTGTCTCAGTTCCTAAGACCATCGGAAATATGTTTTCCAATGGTTTCAGGAGATCCCTGTGAAAGGGTCGTTTGACCCTCAAAGGGATCGCAATCCACAGGTTGAGAACTGCTGCTCTAGTGTATGAACATATCCTGATTTTACTGATCTGTTCCCTCTGATACGTGAGCTCAGGCTATTTTCAATTTTTGCCACTACAATCAAGGTCACGGCGTCCTCACCCAAACTTGGCGAACTTTTAAGAGTATAGGCATGGGGAGGGTTCCTCTCCGCGAACCGCTGCCAGTCCGCAGGTTTTCTACACTGTAAGTACCCCAGCAGCCAGCTGAAGGGAGGCTGCCCTGGAAACAGCTTCCCGGACAGCCAGCGCACACTCTCCACACGGCCTGCCCGAGCACACAGGGTCCAGCAAACAGGGCAGCAGGCTTCCCAGGCCTGTCAGCTCTGCCATGCACAGCAGACGGCTGGAAATGCCTTTCCTCACGGCCGGGAGCCAGCACACACACCGACCACTGTAAACAACATTCTGGAAACCAGATTCCCATCAGGATCCCAAGCCTTCCTCACCCCAGGAAGTACTACTCATTCGGCTGCCAGGCCTCTAGGACTGATGCCCATATCACCTCCTGCCATTTCAGGTCTGAAAATGGCTCTTTGCCAAAGCAACCAGACTTTGCCCATCCACATGGGGCCACTGTTTTCAGGTACAAGCTGACCAGAGCCTAGATTGCCACTCCCAGGGCACACGTAACGAACGTGCACATACCCACACAGACAAGCCCACAGACATCACCCTTGTCCTCCAGGCTTGAGGACATCTTCTGCCCTCTGCGGGATCACCCCTGAGACAGACACTGAGGCAAGTGCTGATGTGGCGAAATCTCTAGCTGGTCTCTGAGGCTACACTCCACAGCCCCACTCAGGAAGTTATGCACACTGATGCTGACATTGGGACATCGCTTACATATTTACGAGTACAAATAAGCTGCAGAAGAGTAGGTAAAAATGAACCTGTGCGTGTGCGTACGCATGGATATGTGTGTATTTCTTTCTTCCTTTCTATTTTTATCCTCACCTGAGAACAGTTTTGCATTTAGGTAGAGCAGGAGGGAGAGGGGGAGGAAGAGAGAGAGAGAAACATCGATGTGAGAGAAACACATTGAGTGGTCACCACCCAAATGATCCCAACCGGGGCTGGGGACAACTGCAACCAAGGTACGTGCCCTTACGGGAACCAAACCTGGGCCTCTCTGGTCCGCGGGCTGATGCTCTAACTGCTGAGCCAAACCAGCCAGGGCACATATGTGCGTATTTCAAAGAGGAGATGACAGATGTATGTGTACATGCATAGTAAGCCTTTGGAGAGTTGTTTGGGGGTGTGGTCAAAGAAATTTTAAAACATTTATTTTATCTAGTTCTAGACTAGGCAATAAGGGCATATGAATAAACAGATTAGAAAAAGCAAGTCTCTTCCCCACTCTCCCACCCCATCGGATCTTGGCCCCTGGCAGCTAGTCCCTGAGCCCACAGGTGTCCGCCGTTCCGGAAGGAAGCTGCTCCACTGCTGCCAGTGGCGGGTTCCCTCAGAACTGGGTCAGGGACGTTCATGCCGTAGCAGTGCCCCCAAGGGCCAGCGAACACACAGACCACCCCCACCTTAGGCTGCAGTGAGGGCTGGAGTCCTCTCCAAAGAGAGCAGAGGGGTAGCCAACCAAGGCCCCCAAATTCCCAAATACATGCACACAAACAGCTAAAGGGAAGTCCAGCCCAGTAGCTGCTTACCTGGGAGAAAGACTTCATCTTCTCTAGGACCCTGTTGACCTCTGGCATCACATCCTTGCCATCCACCAGAATGGGTGTGTTTGACCGGTTCCGCAGGGCCACGTGGAGCACTGCCCGATTCTGGGGACAAGAGTCAGAGTGAGAAGATCCCCACCCTAGGGCAGCCACACTCCCAGCTGGGCACGGTGCAGTGTGGCCCCAAGAGTCTGCTTGACCCCTTATCCAATGGACATGCAGACCTTGAGGTCTCTGTCAGTACCGTGGTCTCCTACTGAGAACCACTGTGTGCTTATGAAAGTAGGGGCTACCCCAGGCCCCAAGGAGATAGCAAGGCATGTGCTACAGGGGGATGGAGACTGGAACAAGCCTAGGGTAGGACCCAAGCGCCCATAGGTGTGCAGGGCATGAAAAGCGAAGGAAAGAGGAACACAGTGAGCAAAGGTGGAGGTTGGTGACAACATAGGTCAGAGGATTAGGGCTCATTAAGCCTAGCTGTCATCTCTCATCTTTCTGATGCAAGTACATCTCTTGAAAAGGGCCCCCAGCCTCCTGAATGTAAAGCAAAGCAGGCAACTCAAGCTTCCCTCACCAAGCAGCCCATCACACCAACTGCCAGAAACAAACTGGACCCTAAGTCTGTGTGATAAGTGCCAGGCAGCTGGCCTTGTCATGTGAGAGCAACAGTCTCATCAAGCTGAAGCCAGCAGAGCAGTCCTTGAGGGAAACAGGTCTAAAGATGCCAGGTGGGCAGGAAAGAGATGGTCTTGGGACTCCAACCCAGGGAGAGGCTCACTCAGGTGGAGGGCTTCATGCTACCCTGCCTGACCCCACTACTGTCCCACATTCAACAGGCAAATATACCCCTCCAGGAAGGCCTCCTCGATTGTAGCCTCTCTCAGTTTAGCCCAGCAATGCAAGTCGTGTTTGAATCCTGGCTCTGCCTCTTATAGATATGACATCTTGGATAAGTGACTGGACCTGAGCCTCCGATTCCTCGTGTATGAGATGAGAATAATAACATCTTCAGGCCCAGCCTCTGAGAGCTCAGTGATTATTACGCCTCTAGGCTTTCACAGCAAGTCAGGAACAGGACCCCCAAGGCCTGCCCTTATCACCGAGGGTGATCTTTTGACATACGAGTCTTCTTTTCATTAATAATCTTGCAGCAAAACTAGATCAGAGTTAAGTTCTCCAAGCACGCCTTGAGAAGCCCTCTCCTTGCAGGTTTGAGATGTGTTCTCCCTAGGCAGACACCAGGAGCCATTCCACACTCACTGGATCCAGACTATCAGTCTTGGGGGAGACATACCCCAAGGCCAGGTAACTTACTGGAGGAAATAGGCCTTCAGGCCCCTTGTTAAGCAAAAGTATTGCCTAAGACGAGGGGTGAAGACACGGTGAGGCTAACGGTCAGATGAACTCCAAAGGGAAGGAAGAGGCCCTAGAGGACCTAAGAAGTCTGGTGCCCACCAGGCCTGCTCACCTCAGTGAAGTTAATCTTCTCGCCATTGAACATGCGCTCCCGAGCAGCCTCCACACCCCTGGATTTGGCCTGCAAAGAAAAGACACTAAAGCCTGGTCCCACCCACATTAGTCACCAAGAGTCCAAGCTCCCAAGCAAGACTTGGTGCAGCCCCAGGTGACTGCACTCTTCCCCACTGCCTAGGAAGGGTCTGTTTGAGCCTGAGCCCAGGCCAGGAGCTCAGAGCCCTACACTGGCACACAGGCAGTCACTGAGGTCCACAGAGAGAAGGAAGTAAAGATGCTCAAGGATGTGGGGACTCCCAGGAGCTCCGTTTGCCCACCACACCATGGGTCACACGCAGGTCAAGCCTCCCACAGCAGAACATTACCAGGTCCACCAGCATCTGCATCACACCCTCCGTCACAAGGTTCTTGGAGTAATCAACCAGAATACGTCCATGGCTGGTATTGAGTGTCACGCTGCAAAAAGATGGCAGAAGCCATCGATCACACCCCAGGATCCAGCCTGCTCCCTGCCCAGAACTGCTTCCAGAAAAAACATACTCCTTGTGCCATACCCCAAACAGGTCTCAGCTGCTCAGCACAGTGGTGGTGCCTGCCACCTGCCTGCACACCAGGTTGACCTGCAGCAGCGGCACCGTGAAAAGAGCCACTCTGAATATAACCCATGTCTCTAGGTGAGGTGTCACTCCCCCCGCTAAAACTGAGCTGGGGGATGGGAAGGCAGAGGGCTAGGTTCACTGTCCCTCCCTAATTCAGGGAGTGACTAGCCCCTCCCCGAGCTTCCACTCTAGGACTCAGCTTGTTCAGGGAAGGAGCCAGATGACAGGGTGGGCCATCGGGGGTTCCAGCCCAGAGCCACAGACCTCCCCTCAACACACCTGCACCAGAGCACGCCCGGCCCCATTCCCGCTCCCCGAGGTGTTCTCTAACAGACTCCCTTTCATTTCCTGGTCTTTCACACGTCTCCAGACCTAGCGTCTTCCGCAGGAATCCTGTCCCCACACTGGCTCCCCGCAATCCCTGTCTTCCACCAGGCTCCCCGCAATCCCCCGGGCCTGCCCCACCCTAACCCCGCACAGGGTCCCAAGCCCTCACTGGGAGCGAGTGGAAGAGGGAAGCCCTTCTCCGCTCGCTACGTCAGCGGGGGCCGCTCCGCACCCCAGCGGAAGGAGTCCCTTCTCAAAGCGCGGGGGCTGCAGGGTGGGGACAGGAGGCGGCTGGGGGGCACGTCGGCGTGGAGGGGCCGCTTCTCGTGACTAAGCAGGTTCCCGGGACCTCCGGAGAGTCCCCGGGAACCTGCTTCAAGGAGGCGTCAAGGACGAAGTGCGGCCTGGGCCCTGATCCGTGGGCGGGGTCCTCGGGGACCGCCGGCCCGGCCCCCGGCCCTTGCCCTGCACAGCGGGGGCCGGCGCCCCGCGGTCCCGCGCGCCCCGATCCCGGCCGCACGTCTCGCCCGCCTGTGGCCCCGCGCGCACCTGAAGTGGTTGAAGCGGTCCTTGTCCCCTTCGAAAAGCCGGCGCAAGTTGAGGTCAGAGACGTGCTTCTTGTGCCATTCCTGGAGCTTCTGAAACTGCGGGTCGCTGGTTAGGGCGGCCATGGCGAGAGCAGCGGGGTGCACGGGCCGGGAGGAGGGCGGAGGAACAAAATGGGCGGACTGCGCGCTGCAAGCTGGATCCCGGAGCAGCGGGCTTTATGGCGCAGGCGCCCCGCCCCGCCCCGCCCCCGCCAGGCCCCGCCCCGCCAGGCCCCGCCCTCCGCGTCCGCCGGACGACCTTGCCAGCAGTCGGACTCTGAGGCCTCGGGCTAGTCTCTTCCAGTAAAAAGGTGGCCGCTTGTGCGCTGTGACCTCTACCTGGACGTGACTGGGGGACAGAGGCCGAGCTCTCCGTGCCCAGTCTGCTTCATGCATTGATTCATTTATACATGCATTTAACACAACTCCAAACACCTCCCGTGTTACAGGTAGTACTCCAGGCGCTGCGGATACGTAAGTGACAAATACGTACAATGTATGGTATTTCAGATGCTGGTAAGTGTTACTGAGAAAATGAAAGCTGGAAAGGGTGCTGGGAATGGGGGTTGCAATTCTGAATGGAATGGTCGAGGGAAAACTCACTAATGAGGTGACATTTGAGCAAAAACCTGAAGAAGGTGAGAAAGCGAGCCAATGGGGTGTCTGGGGGTTGTTCAAGCAAAGGGAAGAGCAACTGCAATATTCTCAAGAGTAGCATGTTTAGACGTTTCAGAAGCAGAAGGAGGCAAGTTGGCTGGAGTGAAATGAAGGAGGGGAAGGTGATAGAAGATGAGATCAGAAAGGGAAAGAAGGCAACATCACACACACCTTGTAAAGTCATTGTGAGACCTTGAGTTTTTATTCCCAGAGAGATGGGAAGCCACTGAAGGGTTCTCAGCAGAGAAGGGACATCACCCCCATGTTTTACAAAGGATCAGACCCACAATGCAACAGGAATGGAAGTAAGGACAACAGATAGGAGGCTACTGCAATAACGTAGGCCAGGGACAAAGGTGGCTTGGGTCAGGATAGCAGGAGTTGGGCATGGTGATCTCAATATATTGTGAGTAAAGAATTGATAATTTCCTGGTGAGAGAGAGATAAAGAATGGTCAAGGGAGACATCCAGTTTTCTAACTGAATTACTGGAAAAATGGAATCATCATTGCATCTTGCAGAGATGCAAGTTTTGTGGGGAAGATCATGATCCTGTTTTTGAGCAGGCTGAGTTTTCAAAATCTATTCGACATCTAAGTGGAGGTATTGAGTTGGGTATTTATGTCTGGAGGACAGGGGAGAAAAGGTTCGAGCTGGAGGAAGAACTTGGGAATCATCAGTGATTAGATAGCATTTGAATGACACTCTCCAGATGAGAGTTTGGATGAGAGGGAGTGAGTATAGTCAGAGAGGAAAAGAATCCAAGAACTGGGCACTCAAATTGAGCTTCTTTGTTGCTGGGTTCCCCCAGAGTAGCCAGCCATCCAGGCGTGTGCCCTGTCCTGCTGCAGGCCCAAGCATAGGTCTTCCTACCACCCATCTCCCAGCTCTGTGCTATCGATGCCACCTCAAGGCCCTTCAAATGGCTTTTCTTTCCCTGCTCAGAATGATCTGGAGTCCTAAAGATGAAGAAGGAAAATAGGGAGGGGCTGAAGACTGAAATGAGTGGTCACGGGACTTTGCAGGGAACAGCCCTGCCCACATGGCCCTTACTTAACCAGAGGAGTTTTGGGTCAAATAACAGCTGAGATTTAACTGAGCTTCCCATACCCAGCACAACCATTACAGCTCTGAACAGCATCTGTTTTGCTGGAGGTTCATGAGAAACACTCCAACCAGAGTTTCCCATCTAAGCCAGTTACTTGTCTGCACAGAACAGCACTTCCAGCCCTAAATCCTGTGTTTCAGAACAGAACCTCATCCTACAGGAAAGCCAGTCTCAGCAGCCACTGCACCATTATTCACTTGTCCTAGGATTCCTTGGATGATGTCTAGCCCAACAGTAGCCACTGACTCCTTTTTTCTAGTAGGCTGTCTTTGGTGACTATGGTAGATATCTCTAGTCTTTGTCCTTAACCACTACCTCCTGTCCTTGTGTTTCTTCCTCTGACTCCCTGATTGTATCAGATATGAGCACATGACCCTTTAAGTCAGCCAAACAGGGTCTTTTTCTGTGACCCTGGTACAAGCAACAGAAACTACAAGCTTTTTTAGACAGAGTGGGAGGGAGGGAGAGAGAGAGAAACATCACTGTGAGAGGGACATATCAACTGGCTGCCTCCCACATGACCCTGACCAGGGCCAGGGACAAACCACAACCCAGGAACGTGCCCTTGACTGGAATCGAACCCGCAACTCTTTGGTCCACGGGCTGACACTCTAACTGCTGAGCCAACCTGACCAGGGTAGAAACTACTAGCTTTTTGTAGTGTTAAGTTGGCTTTCTGAAAGGACAAACTTGAGGATCGGTCCCTGGTCTCAAGGAAAACAATGGAGAGAATGACCCCCAGACAGAAGCCAGAGTGAATCTCACAGGGCCCAGGTTCCTGGGGCTGGGCCATCTCTGTTTGCATCTGGTACACCAATCGGTGGCTTCTCTTAATGGTGATGTTGTTTTGAGCTGAGCTGTCACTGACAACTTCAGGTCTTTCCAAAGGTCTTATGGGTGTTCACCTGTCCACTGTCTTCTCCAATATTCTCTCTCATCCACCCAAGCCCATAGGAGCAACTTTGGGTACTGAGGAAGCAGCAGGAGATGAGGCCTCTGATCATTGCCTTTTTTAAAGTTATCTTTTTTACATTCCTTTATGTGCATCTTCAGGTTAGCCTCTGTGGTTCCCAACAGCTTCAACTATTTCTGGATTTCCTTCATAATATTTGAGGTTTAAAACATCGTACTTTGAAATTCCCAAGTTGCATGGATTTTGTATATTAGCAAAAAACTACGTTCTTACCTGGACAGCATAAGTCACAGTAACTAAGGAGAGAAAATACTAAAAGGAGTAGAACAAAGGAAAAGTGTTATTAATGGAAAGACATTCATCATCCAACTGGCATGGTTATTATTCCTGCCAGTTTACTCTGTGCAGAGCTCTGCACCCGAGGATGTTTTTCCATTTATTTTCGGACAGAATGGGAGGGAGAGATAGAAAAATCGATGTGAGAGAGACACATCAACTGGTTGCCTCCCGCAACACCCCCACCAGGGCCTCAGGGTCAGGGACCAAACCACAACCAAGACACCCCCCTTGTCCGCAGGCCGACACTCTGACTGCTGAGCCACACCGGCCGGGCTCTCCAATGCAACTCTTAAAGCAGCCCTATGTTGACTTCCCATTTAACAAACAGGTTAAGAAATCTGAAAACAGCCACTCTGCTGCTAGTAAGTAGAGAATCAGCCCATGGTTGCCTGATTCCTGAGCTCTGTTCTTTATCAAACCCTGTCCTGTCTGCCATTTCCTGGCTCTTCCCCATCACCCCAGTTTTGCTTTAACATCAGTTAGGCCTCTGATGGACAGGGTAGAATTTTACAAGTGGAGATGGCCAAGAATGGCATCTCAAACAGAAAGGACAGCCGCATGGCAAAGGCAGAGAGGTAGGAGAATCCAGCCACGGCATCAACACTGCTCCCCTGGGCCCAGGTCTCCGGATCTGTGCAGGGAAGTAGGGAGAAACCCACCAAGGAAGGTGCAGTATGCCGGAGAGTGATCAGTCGCTGACTAGAGTGTGAGGGTGGCATCGCTGATCAAATCTTGGGGAGTAGAAGGGATCTGTAGCTTGCAAAAATACCAATGGAAGGTAATCTTATATTCTGACAAAAGTGAAACTTAGTTTTCTACCACCATCGCCACAATCGGCACCGTATGTTGTACCAAGCCTGGTGTGCAAACCTCAAAGTGTAGGGTTCAGAACCCCAGGAATCCTGAGGGCAGTGAAGCTCCCAAGGGTCATATGTGCCCACCCCAGGGGCTAACTAAACCCAAGGAAAGAAAACCTGGCTCAGAACGTTCCAAGACCCAGCTTCAGCACAGGCGCTCGGGGTGGGGGCGCACTTTCAAGTGAACGCAGGTCTGGCCCCGGAGAGGAGAGAGAGGACTGGGGTGTGGACTTGAAAGCATGGGCTTGTTATGAAATCCAGCGACAGTCTTAACTTTCTATAAGGATTAATTTCATAGCCTAGAGCAGCCTTGGAGAACCAGTTGGCTTCCACTGAGTATTTGCTAAACTAGCACTTTGTGAGCCTGTGGCGGGCGGGCAAAGTTCTAACAAGAGCCCTGTAGTGCAGATGGGGAAACTGAGGCAGAGGCACTTGGGTAAGTTCAACCTTAACGTGGGGCCGCTGGACAGGATCAGGCAGGACCTGGAGGGAGACCGGAGGATCGCTCGGTAAAGGTGGAGGCAGAGGGAGAGAGACTGGGGGAAGGGGCGGTGTTCTGGGGCCTGAGTTGAAGAGGCCCGCAGGAGGTCGGGGTGAGGGGATCCACCCCACGAATTTTCATGAGCTGTTCCTGTTCCGGAGAGGCGCGCCCACTGGGCATGCTGAGTCACTGTGAGCGAGCGAGAGCTAATCACCACACCCCCCTGGACTCCCCGCAACTCCTGGCGCTGCACCCGCTCTCTCCAGGGGCTGTGCGCACGAGTCTACACGCGGGGAAGGGGGATCCGGGCAGGTTGGTGGGCAGGGACCCCACCCGCACGCGTCTGCGTGTAGGCGCGCACGTCCGGGGTGCGCATGTGCGCATGTCCCCGCGCCGAGCTGGGAGCAGGGGTGCGGGAGCTGCACTTGCAGACGCCTCTGTTTGCACGTCTGGGGTGGTTCTGTGTGCGCACGCGCATGCGAAGAGTGGGAGGGGGCGTCAGCGCCCTCAGGAGGCCCGAGCTCGTCCTGCACAGCCGTGACCCTTTGGGAGGTCGCCCCACATCTTCCCTGTGAATCCATTGTTAGGTCTGTTTAACCCCCCCTCCCCCCGCACATTGGCGTGGGTTTCCATGAGAATAAAAAGCTCTATACTTACTAAAGGGCTCCTGGGTCCTCCCCACGATTCCTAATGTCAGTCCCTCCTTGAGATGGTAGTACAATCTCTGGCCATCAAGTATTTTAGTCCAAAGGGAGAGGCGATTCCATTTTAAGTCTAGTTCTATTTTCTTGCTCGGTATTAGAAGTTGGCCTCTGTTCCCAGCAACACCTTTCCTTTCGTCAGGCTTGTGGGGGAATTGCTTCCCGCCGCTCTGCACCCTGGACATGTGGCCATGAATGACTTGCTTCTTCCTCTCCTGAACCCTTGGTTCTAGTGAGGGACAAATAAATGTGAACACGCGATTCCAGGGAAGTGCTAATTGTTGTAATGAAAAAAAGGGTAGAGCCTGAGAGAGCTGATGGAGAGGCCCCAGCAGGGAGCAGTCCCAGGAGAAACAGGCAAGGTGATGTGGAGGGAGCAGGGGTGTAAGGAAAACCCTGAGGCCAGAGGGAGAGGCAGGAGTCAGCTGAGGACCAGGTTGGTGGCAATGGGATTGTAAGAACATGGCAGGATTTTTTTTTTTAATCCTCACCTGAGGACATTTTTGCATTTATCTTCAGATAGAGCAGGAGGGAGAGAGGAAGAGGAAGAGAGAAACATCGCTGTGAGAGATGCATCAAGTTGCCACCCTCATGACCCCAACTGAGGTGGGGGACAAACCGCAACGGAGGTGTGTGACCTTAGCAGGAACCAAACCTGGGTCTCTCTGGCCTACGGGTCGAACCACTGAGCCAAACCAGCCAGGGTGAACATGGCAGGATTTAAATGTGTGTAAAGATACACTTATAGGACATCCTGATGCATTGGATAAGGAGACTAATCCTGCCTTCTAGGATTTCTGCCTGAGAAACTGGGAGGATGGATGGTTGATGGGAAATATGGAGTTGTCTCCCCTAAAAGGCTGAATTTTATGGGCAGAAACTGCCTCTCCTTTGCAGTCCTGGCTCCTAGATGACATTAATAAATGTTGAAATGAACACAACACTCCTGAAACAATACTTCCTCCTCAGCCCATATGCCCAACTCATTCCCAATAAAAGCCATGTTCAGTCCCTTCACAGCCATGCAGAAGCCTGGGCCCAGCCAGCTGTGTTACTTCCAGAAGCTTGCCCCTGGAGGGTCCTCATACTCCCAGGCACGTATGTAGGGCGCCTGCTAGGCATGCTGGCCACGTACAGTGCTTTTTGGCAGTTGAGCACCTGGCCATTGGAATGGGTTAGCTCCTCTTTGTCTCTAGATCAGGAAGCAGATCACAATAGGAGCTACGCAGTGCAGAGGGCCATCCCCTTCCAGGACCATGGTTGGCATTCAGAATTTCAGCTACACTCCTAGAGCTGGATGCCCCACCCAGGATACCCCAAGTGAGAAAATATCAACCTCACAAGGATCTCACTTGCCTGTATGTCCCCTTCTATTTCTCAACTGGGCTGAGGCCTCCAAGGACCCTCGAGGGGTTCAGGTGTAATGTCTGTTCTGCTTCCATTACTACCCATCCAGCACATTAGCCAGGGCTACACGACTCCTCTCTCCACCACTGCTGTGAATCAGGTCAGTGAACAGCACCAGGTGCTCGTGTTAAATAGGAACACGCTTGGATAAATGTGTTTTCCCAGATAGCTTTCTTTTTTTTTTATACGGTTCTTGATGAGAAGACACAATTTTATTTTTTTTATTTATTGAGACATAATTTTATTTTTTTTATTTATTGATTTTAGAGAGAGAGGGAGAGAGAGAGACAGAAACATCAATGAGATTGGATGCCTCCTGCATGCCCCCCACTGGGGATCGGGCCCACAACCTGGGCATGTGCCCCGACTGGGAATCGAACCGATGACCTCTTGGTGCATGGGGTCAACGCTCAACCACTGAGCCACACTGGCCAGGGCTCCAGCTAGCTTTTATTTATTTACTTATTTTTTTCAGATGGGGGGGGTGGAGAGAGAGAGAGAGAGAGAGAGAGAAACATCCACGTGAAAGGGACACATCGAGTGGCTGCCACCCACACAACCCAACCTGGGTTGGGACAAACTGCAATCAAGGCACACGCCCTTAGCAGGAACCAAACCCAGGTCTCTCTGGACTGCAGGCTGATGCTCTAACCGCTGAGCCAAACCGGCCAGGGCTCCAGCTAGCTTTGAATGTGAACTTTCCTTAACATACTCATTCAACATGGCTGTTACTAAGCAATCTTGTCCCGAGGTGCAGGTCCCCACGCTCAGCTTCTAGGGATCTCAGCAGAAAGAAGTGTGAGTGGCGCTCACACTGTTAGATTATATATTAATGCTCACATACTTTGTTTCCCTAAATTCATGAAAAAAGTTTCAATGAAGTGCTGTATTGCTGTAAATGAAAATGAGTTGAAATTCCTCTGTAACCCAATATCTAGTTGTGGTTCCCTGTGTACAATCTATTCTTCTGCTTAGGAGGATGGTCATCCAGTGAGATGTCCCTCTGAGCTACAGTCTTGCTACATATTGGGTCCCTCATCCCTGGGTTTGTTGCCTCGAAAGGCTGCCTGGGCAGCTGATGGCACATATGCTTGGTGGAATGTGGGTGTCGGCAAACCACAGTCCAAGGAGAGCTTGTATCCTTCCAGGTGTTCTTCACCATGACACCGCCCCCCACCGCCCCCCAGAGGCCTAAGCTCTGGCCCTGGGGAGGCCAGTAGGAAAGGTGTGGCAGGTCGTCTTGCTTCCTGCTCACCCACCCCAGCTCACCCTATACCTTCAGTGGTCTCTCCCCTTTCAAATTCTCAGAATCAGATGACAGAGTGACCTGAAAACCCACTCAGGTGCAGCTTCTCAAAGTAATGAATCAGGCAGGGCTTCTGACATGGTTTCTGTTGCAGTTCATTTAAAACAGATTATACAGCCTGGCTGGTGTGCCTCAGTGGACTGAGCATCATCCCATGGACTGAGAGGTCCCGGTTTGATTCCCGGTCAGGACACATGCCCTGGTTGCGGGCTCAATCCCCAGTGGGTGGCGTGCAGGAGGCAGCCAATTGATGTTTCTCTTTCACATGGATGTTTCTCTCTCTCTAAAAAATCAATAAAATATATTTAAAAAACAAAACAACAAAAAACACATACAAAATATATTATTAAATGTATATTTTTAATAAAGCCAATAGTTAATTTACTTATAGGAGCTTTAAAAGTAAGATACAAAACGTACAGTTCCAGTTTGGAAGCGTTGTAACTATTCACACAATGTCCTGCTGATGCCTGAGCAAGGCGGCCACGCCCGGCCACACAGAGGACACACACACTCACACAGGCACACACATGCGCTTTGGAGAGAATCCTCTGCCAAGCGCAGCACCTGGAATTACCAGTGTTCAGAACAAGGCGGTGCTGAGAACACAGCACCTACCAGGAGATCACACAGACGGCTTCACACAGTCTCACAGCCCATGGAGATGCAATTACAAAACGTCTTAAGAAAAACAGACTCAATGGGACAATTAGCAATGTCGATGTTAGCTGCGTTGGGGCATCAAGGACTGACCTTTGACCAGGGTGAGGTCTTGGGGAGGCACTATCAAAACAAGAGTACTTCAGTATAACAGAACTTGAAATACGAGGTACTGTGGACACATTACTGGAGGAAATTGAAAACTATCTTACAAGTCAAACAGCCACAAACAACATCAACAGAGATTAGTGTACACACTGTGACAGCTAACACAGACAGGAGCCACGCAGGGCTGGTGCAAAGCACGTGCCTGAAAAAGTCTATGTACAAAATAGTTCTCTGTAAACATGGTGAGGTGAATGTTCAGAACCCACGGTGAAGGATCTAAGTACAGGCAGCAATGGCGTCCCCACACAGCACAAGACAACACCCGAGGCCTGGAAGTAGCCTGGCGACAGTACTGAAAATTCAGATGGCTGGGCTCAGACACCCTAAGGGCCCTCTATAATTAGTGTGTATACATACATATATATATATTTTTTTCTTTTTGGTATTTTTAAAATATAAATTTACTTATATCTGTAGAAAAATGAGAACATAAATGTGTTATTACAATCTTTGCTGGAAAAGGTTATATGGAGTTAGAAAGAATAAACCATTTATTAGTAGTTAACATATATTAAAATGGTTTAATGATTTAAGAAAATATAAAAAAAATATTAATACTGTCAAACTTTCATACCAGAAAATATTACGAATTTTTCTCAATTAGACTTTTTCAAAGATGAAATATGAAAAATTTAAATAAGTTTTATATAAAGAACTTCTGTAACCTCAATTAATATACAGTGGGATGTCTATTCTATATAGATATATTTATTATTATTTCTCAATTTAAGCACCATTCAATTCTTCTGGATCCATTCTGGCTGGAAAATATCCCTAAATCCACAGGATGTTATCTATTTAATGGCATGTTAACTGAAAATGAGGTGGGTTTTTTGTTTTGTTATTTAAGAAAATACTTTAAATTAATTCCTATCTACATCTTAATTGGTTTGTCTTGAGCCAGCTCACAAAAGTCACTGTAACCTCAAGTACAGGTGTCTCTGCACAGCCCCTTGGCCACCCCCCACATCTGAGACTGCACTGAAGCCTCTGGCTGTGCGTGGAAGGACCCGAGGGCCACCTGTATCTTTACCCTGCACAGACAGCAGCCAGCTGGCTCATCTCCACGCACCATCAGGAAGATGCCTCTGACACCAGTTTTATGATCCTGCTTTTGTAAATCCGATAAAGGCCACACTCCCCAGGTGCTGCTAGGGTGGAGAGGGACTGCCCAGCACAGAAAACCCAGGAGACTGCTTCTGATAACAAATATTCTATATGTTGCCCATTTTGTATAAGCTTAAATAAAAATAGTGTTGAACAAACCTCCAGCTGCTACATTTGTTATCTTAAAAACTTCAATGCATTTTAGGCAGGAGATGTTTTAACTGAAAAACAGCTGTAAAATACAGTGATTGGTGTGGTCATCACTCAACGTGTTAAGGAGGGGAAGGGTTCAGAATGGTCGGTTTTGCAGTCAGCCTTCAGGCCTGATGCCTTCCCAGCCACACAGTGAGACTACAAACTTGAAAGCTGTGTTTCTCAGAGTGTGGCCTGTGGCCCAACTGCATCAGAATCACCAGAAGTGCTTATTAAGCTCGGAGATCCCAGCATTTCCCTGAGAAGGGTCAGAGACCTCCGTCTTCAGCTGGCCCTCCAGGGGTCTGATGTCTCCTAAGTTTGAGAAGCTAGGCCTTAAAGGCTTGGAACAGCCAACCACCCCCATCCCCAAGGATCCTGGGACAGGGGTGCACTGGTCCTCTTGGGGGCTGGTGCCAGCTAGTCAGCCCTGGGATGGGGACATTGGCCCCAGCGGCTTTGGGTGGGCAGGCAGGCTGGCCTGGGTCAGTACTGGGGCAAGTAGGCTGGCCTGCGCTCAGCCTTCCCGGGGAAGGCCTTGAAGCCCTTGGGTGCTGCCTTGTGTGCTGGTGGGGGTGGGGGCTGTGGTGGGGTCTGCACATAGGTGAAGGAGGTGGCGCTGCAATCACTGGTGGCAGCCCACACTGGGGACTGCAGCATCTGCATGGTGTCGTTCCACCGGCTGCCAGGGCTGGTGACTGCATAGAGCGGTGCGCTTGGGCTGGGCAGCGTGCTGGGCAGTGGAGAAGGGTGTTGCCAGGGTTCTTTGGGTGGCCACGTTTTGGTTTTGTTATCCTGAGAGACAGAAGAAGGTTCTTAGTGGCATTTCTGGCAATGTATCATCTTTCCCACCTCCCAGATGTCAGGGTGAGAGCCTCTCCCTTTCCCATGGCCTGCAACAGCACCATCCAAGAGAACCCGCAGTGACAGAAATGTCTGCACTGTTCAGTACAGTAGCCACTCTCCAGTTATGGCTATGCAACCAAGGGAATCAATTTCTGTTTTTTAATCCTCACCCGAGGATATTTTTTCATTGTGATGGCATGGAAGAGAGAGAAAGGAAAAGGGAGAGGGAGGGAGAGAGGGAGGGAGAGAGAGAACATCAATGTGAGAGACACATTGACTGGTTGCCTCCCACACGACCCTATCCGGGTAGGGGATGGAACCTGCAACCCAAGTATGTGCCCCTCACTGGGAATCAAACCCACACCCTTCAATCCAAGGGCTGGCCCTCTAACTGCTGAGCCAAACTGGCCAGGGCAAGGAACTCAATCTTTATTTATACTAATTTCTATTCAAATAGCCACATGTGGCCACTGGCTATCATATTGGACAGCACAGTCCCAGAGCTTCCTCTACACATGGCTCTGAGTCAGCTGAGTTGGTGAATCATTTAGACAAAATTATGGGGGGAAAAAACGTCGTTCACCACAAAGATCCCATCATTTTTTTGAAGCCCTCTTAAAATTTCAGCTTTGGGCCCTGGCTGGGTGGCTCGGCTGGAACATCGTCCCGTACACTAAAAGGTTGCGGGTTCGATTCCCAGATGGGGTGCATTCGGGAGGCAACTGATCAATGTTTATTTCTTACACTGGTGTTTCTCTCTCTCTAAAAATCAGTAAAAACATCCTTAGGTGAGGATAAAAAAATCAAAACTTCAGCTTGGGAACCTTGCTCATGGTCTGTATCCCACAGAGACAGCCCTCTGTGGCCACAGCAGAGCCCACGATACCTGACTGACGTCCTCCACTGTGGTAAGAAGAGGCGGTGAGGGCAGTGTGCCGGTCTCCTGCTCTCCACTGCTGTGTTTCCTGAAAGAACCAAGAGCTCAGTGCAGTGCAGTCTGGCTTCCTGTTCAGCCTACCTCCAGGGGGCACCCGGTCCACTTGGCTCTGGCATCTGCGGCACTGATTCTAGGGGTATGCGGGGGTGCTTGGGTCCACAGCGTGCAGGGGAATAAGGTGAGTCACCATCGAAAGTGCACTCCCAGAGGCCATCACAGGGCTGGGACAGGGGAGGGGTGGCAGGCACCAGGACAAGCACTGGCTGTTTCTCTGGCCTTTTGTTGATTTATTCAACAGATACTGGGTATTTACCACACGGTATGGATATGCGGCTACAAACTAAAAGCCTGTTACATTTCACAGCCGACGTGAAAGCATGTTCTAATGCTGATGAAGGCAGGCTGTACGCAGCAGGCTCCGAGGCAGGAAAAGCAGCCCACAGCGCTCCTGCCTGCAGACCACGGTCTGCAAAGGTGGCACTACAGGTGACTTCTTAGACGTCTAGTCGGCCTCTCCGATTCCCCACGTCTCAAACAGAAGTCTTAAACTCCACCCTGGCTGCATCCTGCTGTCCTCCCAGTCTTGGCTCACGGCACCCTCTTTCACACACATAGATAGATGTTCAGGCCAAAAACTTGCCTATCATCCTTGCTTTTTCTCTCTCACACACACCCCACTGCCAACACCTCCCCAGCTGCTCCCTCCTTGTGTTCAGAATGGGACAGAGACCTCCCTGTCCCATTCTGAAAACAGAAAATCCATCTGTCCCCTGCACTCCCTGACCGCAAACCTGGCTTTATTTTTCTTCACAGAATCTAACTCAACCTGACATATTTGGTTGTTGTTTTTAAATTTTCCTTTCCTGATACAGAGAAGATTAGCATGGTCCCTGTGCAAGGATGACACGCAAATTTGTGAAGCGGTCCATATTTATAAAAAAATAAAAATAAAAAAATAAATCTTCCTTCCCGCAGCAGAATATAAATTCCACTTTGTTGTTTGCTGCTACATCACCAGTGCCTGGTACATGACAGATATGAATGAATGAATTATGAATGAATGAATGAATGACTTTAACTTCCCTGCGCCTGTTTCTTCCTATGAATTGGGGGTAAAACAGTACTTGTATAATACGGTGGTTGCTATGAGCTGAACTGTGTCATATGGACCCCAAATTCATATGCTGAAGTCCTAACTCCCAGCACCTCATACTGTGAGTGTATTTAGAGATAAGGTGCTTACAGAGTTAAGTTAAAATGAAGTCATTAGGATGGGTTCTAATCCAATAGAACTGGTGTCCTTATAAGAAGAGAAGGTGAGGACGTGGACACACAGGGAGAACCGTGTGAAGACACAGGGAGAAGGCGGCCATCTGCACGCCAAGAAGAGAGGCCGCAGAGGCAATCAGCCCTGCTGACACCTGGATCTCAGACTTCCAGCCTCCAGAGCTGTGAGAAATATGCTTCTGTTGTGTAAGGCCCCCCCCCCACACACATCTGTGGTACTTTGTTACGGTAGCCCTAGCAAATCAAGGCGGTGGTTGTGAGAACTGAGTGAGAAAATGCACATACATGCTTACCTGGGCCTGGCACCCAGAGAGCACCCTCTTGTGTTAGCAGTCAGCGCCGTCACCACTGCTACACTCTGGGCGTCCTGACTCAGCTACCCTTCCCTCTCCGTCCACCCACTCCCCACTGCTACCCATGAAGCCTGACCCTGCTGCGCACCTCTCCACCGCCCCCGCACCGCTGCTGAGCCCAGGCAGCCTGAATGCTATTTCCTGCCCGCACCCTCTAGACTGCCGCCTCTGCGCCTCTGCTTCCTCACACCCCCAGTCTCTGCTTCTCTGTAACCAAACTCTCCTCTTATTTCAGGGTCCATTTTAATTTGTGACTCCTTTTGCAAACTTCTTAGATCTGAATATACTATATTACTATTTTTTTCAACTTTGAAAACCATTCAGAGGTCATTTTATCCAGCTCCACCTTTCCAAGGAAACAGGGGGAGTCTGGGCCAGGCTTCTGTCTGGAGCTACACAGCCCATCAGTGAGTCCTGATTACCACATGGCCATCCTGGTCCTGCTCTCCCCACACAGAAGGCTGCCTCCAGCGAGACACAGACCAACACCGGCAGACCCTGTCTCCGAACCCTCCCTTGTCTGCCATACTGGTATTTTCTGGGTACCACTGGCATAAGACTGTTCTGCCAACAAAAACTCGACCCAATGTTAAGTCACCTGGGCTCCAAGCCCGTATGGTAGCCCCACAGAGGCCTCAGCAAGACAGTGTGGGAAAAGGCCCTCTGCCTCTTTCACACCAGGCTGGCTGGGGACAATGGGCTCCTGAGCTGTCCAGGGGAAGAAGCTGTGGATTCCATTCACGGGCCCCTCTGTCCTTTGATTTAGAAATCTCTTCCTACCTTCTCTGCTTGACGGCAGCAACGAGGTCAGGCCCTGAAAACATGGAGAACAAGCTGTCTCCGTTGGCAGAGGACGTCTCATCACTAGAGCTGGCTGAGTCTCCCTGAGTACCCGACCAGCCGCTGTGCAGGCCATCCCTGAAAGGCAAAGAGAGAAGGGCCCCGGGCCTCCTGTAGCCGCAGAGCCTGGCTAGACAGCCGAGGCAGCCCCCAGCCCCAGCCAAGCTCTGAAAGAACAGTCTTTACCCTGCACTCCTCTCACAGCCAAATAGTGGATTCTTCTTTTATCCTCGCCGGAGGACATGGTTGTTTTTTTTTTTTTTGCATTTATCTTTAGATAGAGTGGGAGGGGGAGAGGGAGGAAGAGAGAGAGAGAGAAACATCGACGTGAAAGGGACACATCGAGTGGCTGCCACCAGCACGACCAACCAGGGCCGGGGACAAACTGCAACTAAGGTACGTGCCCTTAGTGGGAACCAAATCTGGGCCTCTCTGGACCATGGGCCGACGCTCTAACCGCTGAGCCAAACCGGCCAGTGGTTTCTTGTCTCTCATCCGCAGGTCTGCCAACTTCAATTACATGCCGACCTGTGACTGTGTGGTGGGTTGGTGTCCCTACAGTTGTTCAGGGCTCGGCTGTATTGCACATGCATCACTGCCCTTCATTCCTCTCAGGAGCTTGTAGCTTACACATGAAACTCATTTGAGAGCAAACAAGGAGTTGAGGTGGTCTTTAGCTATCCAGATTTATTAACCAGGTAGCAATGAGATGTGAAAAAGTCCCAGTTGATTTAGAATGAAAATCCACAATTCTCCCCATACATTGGAATCTGCACCATATACCTTTGCCTTCTGTAAGCTGTAGGGATCACATTCCATAAATCACATGGGTTTCACAGACACGCCCCTTTCAGCAGAAAGACTATGTTAAACACGCGGTGTCTTTCTAAGCACCACCACATAAGACCCTTGTCTAGGGGTGGTAGAGTCTGTCTTGAAAATCAATTTTACACCAATGGTGTGTTCACAGGGACACCTCATGCCACCTGGCATCCCACAGTCACTCAAAAAGCTCTGCCCTGTGAAGATCTGTCCGTGTGTCACTCTTACGTGTGTGCCTGGAACTGAACTGCCTGACAGGCATGCACAGAGGCCCCACGGGGGACACCGAGACCCCAACTTGGCTCTACCGCCACGCCCAGCACTCACCCTTCTGTGAAGAACTCTGGGAAAGGCCAGGTCCGATGGGCATCGTCCATGGGGGGCCAGTGTCCCCGGGGGTTGCCTGGGCGGCGACCATGCTGGACTTGCCGCTTCTGCTGCATCGCCTGGCTCACTCCTGCCACGTAGCGTGCAAACTCGGGGTCCGAACCCACTGTGTTAAGACAAAGGGATAAACAGAGTTTGGAGCCAAATTGACCTCATTCCTTTGCTGCATTCTGAGGATGTGCTGCTGGTCACACACACAGTGAAGAGTGGGGAGGAGCTGCCAGCCTGTGGCCGAGGTGGTGGCAGGATGTGCCTGGCAGTCTGCAATGGTGACATGGGGCTTTGGCACACAGGTCTGAAGTTCACCTCTGGTGTGTGCTTGGGGCTGTCAGGAAGGCTTATGCCCAGGACAGAGGCAGGTTGAATGTGAATGGAAGACAGAAAGAGAGAACACAAAAGGTTTGTTTTACCCATGGCTGAATACTAAAGATAAAAACTTTCGATTTTCCAATGTCTAAGGCTACATACGTAACAACTTGGAAAATCAGATGATGACCAGTGAACTGAGAACTTGGAAGTTATCAGAGCATCAGGGCAGCCAGACAGAGAATATACGCCATTCCCACTTGGGCTCAACTCTGATCACATAGTTTCCTGGATACTGGACGGCAAACTTGCTCATTCAGTCTGAAGATAACAGGACTGGTAATAACGTGAAATGTATTAAACACACTGGACAGAGCTGAGTAAGGATGTTCAGGGCAGTAAAAGTGGGAGAAAAAACAGCACAAAAGGTAGAGAGAGTCCAACAAAAACGATGGCAGGAAAATATCTATGGGTCACAAACTGAGTATGACTCAGCAGTGTGTATGTTTTAGCTTCAGGTTGGGAAAGATACTAAAGCACAATCCCACTGTTAGCTTGTTCTCAGGGCACTGCCACAGGACCACTGCATGAAACCGTGCCATCTGTGCACTATGGACATGCCCACAAGAGGGGCGAGTAGGGGCTGAAATCAAGGCCCTGTCCCTGTGAGTCCAGCCATGCCCCTTGGGGCTGTGTGTGCCTGTCCAGAGGGTGCCTTCAGTAAGTCACCTGTCCAGTGGAGTACCCTTCCTCAATTTGCAATAAGGGCTATACAGACTTTCTGCCCTTGGGGCAGGGTCTGCAGAAAGCTACATTAAAGACATGAAGGTCATAAAGAAATACCCAGAAGGAAAAGCTGGTAGGAGTCGTAGGCTAAGGAGAGAAAGACAGTCTGGGCTTCAGTAGGTACCAACCGTGATAAAATTCTGCCAAACACCATTTATACTTTGTCAAAATGATATGACTGTCAAAAATGTACACTGTTTTCAGCAATCAAGAAAATGTGCCATGCCTACCCCGCAGTGCCAAGGTGGGCTTGCTCCTCCACAGCAGGCGGAGCTGTTTGCCCTTCCTGTGCCCCAGGGTACAAGGTTCCCCACATCCACCCACCCAAGGCCTACAAGAACAAGAAAAGCAGGAGCAGCAGCTTGAGAAATCTTCAGAGACATAAGAAAACATTTCTGCCCTTTAACATTTAATGCTGAGTTGTTTCACCAGGGAATCTCCTCTCCTGGTGGCTAATACTTATTTACAGTATTTCACAGTACTTCCCTTATCAATGAAATATATTTCCCATTTCTATATACCTTTTGCTAAATTAGAGAAAAAAGTAGTTTCTATATACTTATCTTGCAACTACCCACCTTACCAGATTTGTTTACTGATTCTAGAATTTGTTTATTTTGACCAATTCTATTGCCAGCAAAGAGATGTATTTTATCATCCTTTTCTGAAGCTATCCCTCTTATTTCCCTTGTTTTAAAAAGAACTACTATGCATATATGCATAACCAATGGACACAGACAGTGTGGGGGGGAGGCAGGAGGGGGAGCGGGATTGGGAAGGAGGGGGTCAATGGGGGAGAAAACGGGGGACCACTGTAATACATTCAATAATAAAGATAAGTTTAAAAAGAGAGAGAGAGAGAAACGGAGGAGGGGAGAGAAACATCAATGTGGGAGAGGTGAAAGGGTCTTTAAAGTCACTCCTCCCAACAAGTAAGGCTGTGGCAGGCGGCCTTAGGAAGTACTCAGTGATTACATTTATGTTACAACCCTGAGGAGAGGAGGGGGACTCACGCACCTGCAGGATCAAAAGGCAGAATCTCTCCCAACATTCCAAAGACTCCATCACTTTGGTCACGGTTTGGCCAGGTGTTATTTCTAGGTCCCTGAGGCTTCTGCCCCAAAACCTCTGACATCACATTATCCATATAGCTGCTCACCAGACCCAAGCTGTACAAGTCAGAACTGAGATCAGATATGCCAGGCCACTGGCCAAGAGGAGACAGACCCGCTCCAACGGGCTGTGCTGGCTGCTGGGATGAGCCATGCACCCATTTCCCAGGAGCCCGAGGCTGGGGTGGGGGCTGCTGCGGTCCAATGGGTTGGAGCAAGTGTTGGTAGTATTGGACCTGGGGTTGTTGTTGCTTTGGGGACTGCTGCTGAGGTGCCAGGCCTGGCTGGGGTGTAAGAGGTGTGTGCGCCCCAGCCTGGGGTGGCCGCGGTGCAGGGGGCGCGGGCAGTGGTGGCTGCTGTGGCTGCATGGCTCCTGCCTTCTGTTCGGTCACCATGGCTGTGGCAGCAGAATTACGCCTTGTCACTAACGGGGAGCCCTGATGTGACTGGCCCATATTGAAGCCCGAGAGAAAATCTATCACCTCCTGCATTTCCTGATCGGTTGGTAAGTTCATACCCTTGTCGTCCTTGCCATCATCCCCTTGCAGAAAGTTGTCACGCCTCTCCATGAGAAAACCATTGGCCATTTGATTACTGGAATTCTGAGCTGACTGTGAAGGGTCTGTAGTCCTGGGAAAATTACCAATGTTCAAAATGCTTTGTAACCTTGAATCAATATTACTGGGCACTTTGGCTTTCTCTTCTGCACACCCAGCTATGAAGGTATTTTTGGAAGGGGTACTTAGGATGGAGTAACTTGTGCTGCTGCTGGAGCTGGTACATGATGCTTTCCTAGTGAGCCGGGACGTCAATTTGGAGAAGGTCTTCTGCAGGCCCCCCGAGGGTTTGTTTCCATTTCCAGAAGGCAGGTCAGCCTGATTCCCAAAATCACAGATCTCCCTTTGAAGCTGGATCTGTATGCAGGGTAAAGCTTGTTCCCTAAACAGAAATGTATATTTTTAAAAAGACAAATATACAACTTGGACAATGAAATGGATCCCTTTGTATTTAAGAAAGACTTGAAGAACAAAAAAGATCTCTTTGGGTGGTATTAGGTTCACTTATTTTATAGATAAGTAAATGAACACCCAAGAATTTTAAGTGTACATAATTTAAGTACTGACTACCTACATTTATTATAAAAAAATCTATAGTGTCTAACACAGGGCTCCGAAAACCACATGAGGATTCTGAGCAAAACCCTTGAACTGCAGAACAGGACAGCAAAGCAAGGCTAGAGGTGAGGATGCAACTGGCAGAGGCCTGCTGTGTGCCTGGAGACCAGAGACTGAGTATGCAGATGCAGCAGAGGGACAAGGGGCAACTCCACACAGCAAAGAGGAGTGAGTGGGCAGGCTCAGCTGCCCTGCTGTCCTTGGAACTGATTCACAGACAGTGCCAAGAACTGAGGGTTGTTACTTCCAAAGTGTCACGAGCACCCTTTTCCAGGACTGAAAGAGAGCTCTGGAGACAGAAAGGGCACTGGGTGGGAGCAGAGGCAGGTGGTGGCTAGTGCACCACCCTGGATAAGCCGCCTCACTTCTCTGGACCTCCTCGTGCATGAGTTCAGAAAGGGGGAGGACACATGGCTGGATGTTTAATGTCCCTCCCTGTTCTAAGGTTAACAATTTACAAAGAGATAATTTTGCAACTGTCAGCTACTTTCAGATATAAATCAAGTTCACGCAGGATATAAGCATATTTTCTAAACATTTCTTTGCTCTTAGTTTGTAAGGAGAATGAGAGTTGGGTTAAAATCCTTTTGGTGGACTCATTCTCAAATGATAAAACAGATGAAGGTAAAAATATTAACAGAATGGGGAGTCTGAGTAAAGGGCACAGAGAAATTATCTGGCCTATTCTTGTAACTTTTTTTTAAGTTTGAAATTATCCCCCCGCCAAAAGTTACCCAAAAGTCTCTCGTCTTATGTAATCTCACACTATCAGTATGTGTATTATCACAGTATCACATGAAACTGGATGTGGGAACACTGTCCCTAGGTGTGGACCTGAATTCAAACCCATTCCAGTGCCCGGCAGAGACACCGACCTGCCGGCCCGCCAGCGGCTGATGTCCAGCACAGCCGTGTAGAGCACGTCCACCAGACCCAGGGTCTTCTCGGGATCCAGGCTTCTCTGCAGCAGGGACATGGTAGCAGGGTCTTCTTTCAGGCACCTAGGTACAAACCAGGCTGCGTCAGTCTGCGCTGCACTTCTCGGCAAAGGTGTTTCAAGCAGGCCTCATACGAAAGGCTCCCATTTTTCCACACTTGTGCACTGAATCACAATTCAGAAACTAAGAACATTTAGAGAATGACAGGGCTAACACTGAAACACGCTGCTCTGCAAGAGGAGGAGGAGCAGTAGGGTCTGGAGTGTCTGTGGATCTCTAACTACCTAGAATTCCTAATGGCCTCTCCCTGTCCAACACCGGCTCTGGTCCGACCCCCCCCCAACCCCCGCCCCGCTGAGACTCTGTGGGCTGGCACGATGTCTAGCCCTTTGCAAACTCTTTCTACAACACGCCTGCCCCACTTCCTCTACAGCTCTTCACGCCTGCACCCAAGAAACTGAGGGTCAACAGAGGGAACAAACCTGCACGGTATGCCCCCTGGACTCACTGCAAATTTCAGGTAAGCTACAAACACAGCTTCCCGTAAGTTAACTTTTTCCTTTTCCAGGATGATTGTTTCACCACCCTCGTTTCTCCTCAGAACTCTGCTGTCCCCGCCAACTCGCCCTTTCCTCCTATCTCAACTGTCCCTTAACTGAGAACACACAGACAGATGAGATCTGCCTCCCTCACCACTGATTCCACCACCTCTCCCGTGTCCCTGCCCGTGCAGCCTGCCTGTCCCTCCCATCACAGTGGACACGAGCTCTGCTCTTCCCCAGGCCGATTCCTGCCTGAGCACTGCACACTGCCCTCTGGTTTTCCCAAGGACCCCTGCATGCAATTACCCATGTCTCCCCTGTGATATTCACTTGGGCAAACAAACCAGTCTCACCAACCACCTTGTCTTAGCCCCACATTCCCTTCCAAACACTGCCCCAATTCTCTGCTCACCATTTTAGCAAAACACATAATCTCTTCCTCTTCCTTACCTTCTATTTCTCCTCTCATTCCACTCTGACCAAGCTTTCATCCCCATCGCTCCACTAAAATAACTTGGATCACACAGCTTAGGTCAGTTACCTCACTCCATGAGTCTCCACCTCACTCATCTCTCAGCAACACTGCATGTTTCTTTCCTCCTGGATCCCTGTCTCCTGCAGCTGCAGTGACTCCAAACTTGCTCGAGTTTCTTTCTACCTATCAGGCAGCTCCCCCTTGGTCTCCTCTGCTGACCCCTCCTGCTCCTCCTTCTCCTGCCTCTGCATGGTGGCATGTTCCAGGCCTTGTCCTCTCCCTGGAGTGCTGCAGCGGGTCCTGCGGCTTCACAGACCATCCCTGCACCGAAGACTCTCAAATTTCCTTCACCAGCCCAGACTTTCCTCCTGCACTCCACTCTCATGTGTCTAACGCACACTTGACATCTCTCCTTGAACACTTAACAGGCAGCTCAAAGGCAGCCTGGTCAGCACTACTTTTGATACCTCTCTTCCCCGAAAGACCCATTCTGATGCCTACAGACTTCCTTAGCAAGTCTACCCCAAACCTATAAGCCACCTCTAGCTCCCTCATATCCCACATCGATCTTTGAGCAAATCTTGACATCTCTTCTTCCAAAACGTAGTCTGCCTCCAAGCACTTCTCACCACCTCTCTTATTACTGCTCTACTTCAAGAAACCACCACCATCTGTGTCTTAGGACCAACCTCCCAACTGGTCTCTTTTTTCCTCTCTGGTCCCTCCAAAGGCCCAGCCTCCACAAGGCAGCCAGAGTGAACCTGCTATAGCACAAATCAGAACACATCGCTCCCATTTAAAACCCTCTACTGGCATCCTATCACGATGAAACACAGCTCTCAAGGCTCTTTGGGACCTGGCCTCTCCTGACTCTCTGCTCACACCTCTCTTCACTGTCACCTACATTCACCTGGGCCTAGCAACAAGGCCTTCTCTCACTCCCTGAACATGCTGGGCTCGTCCACATCTCAGGTCCTTTGCTCTTGTTGCTGCCTTCTCCCGGACTGCTCTCCCTTGACAGCCACTCCTCACCATTCAGGTCCCCAGGGCCCATGCAGAGTATCTCCACCAAGACACCTTTTCCGAGAGGGAAACCAGGAAGAGGCCGTCTGTCTGCTCCTGGGCACCCTGGTAGTTGAACAGTGAGATCAACACTTGCGAAGCCACCCTAAGAAGACAGCAGCACTCTCCATCGTGACTTTGGTATAAGAGGAAATATATCTGTGAGACTGTGAGCTGGCAGTTTCAGGAACACTGGAAAAGGCCACGAGGCAAGCTCTGACAGTGCCCCACCAGCCCCTGGATTCCTGAGAGAATCTTGGCCAGTGGACCAGGCCAAGGTTCAGGCACCAAATTCTCTCAGCCTAGGATCACTGATTATTAGGACACACTTGCTCTGTGCTCCCAAGCCAACTTCTGCTTGTGATTTGGCTGGTCACATATGTTTGCCCACGAGGACAGCATCTGCTGGTCATGCAGAAAGGAGTGCTATAGTTCCTGGTGATAATAATTTCTCTTTCGGAAAAATCAACAAATTATTCATCGGTCTTGAGAGTAGTCCCTTTAAGAGACTAAACCCATTCTTTTCACGGATCACTCAGACTTGCTTAAAAACCCTTGTCTATTCTGCCCGGTTGGTGTGGCTCAGTGGTTGAACATCAGCCCAGGCACCAAGAGGTCACTGGTCAGGGCACATGCCCAGGTTGTAGGCTCAAACTCCAGTGGGGGGCATGCAGGAGGCAGCCAATTGATGTTCTCTCTCATCGATGTTTCTATCTCTCTCTCCCTCTCTATCTAAAATAAATAAATAAAAAAAATATATATATTTTTTATCCTCACCCGAAGACACTTTGCCATTTTTTGTTCAGATAGAGTGGGAGAGAGAGAGAGAGAAACATCGATGTGAGAGGGACACATAGAGTGGCTGCCACCTGCACGACCAACCAGGGCCGGGGACAAACCACAATTGAGGCACGCACCCTTAGCGGGAACTGAACCCGGGTCTCTCTGGACCGCAGGCCGACGCTCTAACTGCTGAGCCAAACCGGCCAGGCAAGAAAAAATATTTTTAATTAAAAAAAACCTATTGCCTGTTCTTAGATAAAAATCCAAGTCTCTTAAGGACCCTGCAAGTCCTGGCTGCTATGAATCCAGCACCCCCCCACCCCCCGCCGTCATCACCCACCATATCTCTTCAGCCATGCTGGGTCACCCCTCAGACCTTTACTGTTCCTGCTGCCTGCAATGCTTTCTCCCCACCTACTCTCTGCATGGCCAGCTCCTCTTAAATGGCACATCCTCAAAGAGAGCCTTCATGACTGACCTCCTCATCCAAAATAGTCTCCCCTATCCATCTCTACCCCAGTTATTCTCTATCAAAAGACATCATTCTACTCTTACCCCCTTCATACACTTGCCAGTGTTTGAACTTCACTCTTAGGCTTATTAGCTCTTTCGTCCGTCCCCATTACAAAGCTCAGTTACAAGCAGGGACCCTGTCTTTCTTGCTCATGATTAAACTCCCAGAGCCCAGGCAGTGTCTGTCACATAGTAGGTATTTAGTAAGTACTTACTGAAAGAACAACGGATAGCTTAAATATGACAGTTTAAAGATCTAAGTAAAGTATGACTTTGGGGGAAAACATCTGGCAGCAAAGAATATAATAAAATCTTGACTGGCTTTGCTAACAATTTCATTTTCTTGACAGTGGAGTAAGGTAACCACTTCTGTTTGAGTCAGTCTGTCTCAACAAGCACATATTTTGTTGTTTTTTTTGTTTTGTTTTTGGTACATGCCCTTAGTGGGAACCGAACCCGGGACTCTCTGGTCCATAGGCCAATGCTCCAAGCGCTGAGCCAAACCAGCCAGGGCTTGTTTTCTGTTTTTTTTTTTTTGAACAAGCACATATTTTACAACTTAAAATAAACAAGAAACCTTCATATTTTTACCAAAAGCAACCAGCAGAGGGAGCCTCTCCAAGGAATCATAGCCCAGAAGGTCTTTCAAGGAGGTAAAATGAATTACAAAGGAAATCAATCATACAGTTTTGAAGTAAACTAAAGTGTTAACCATTTCAGTACTAGCTGTTTATATTTACCCCAGTTATACAAAAGTTCAATCTGTTTTTTTCAAAATGAGAATCCGGGTTAAATTGAATATTTATCTTTCTTTTTTTATAAAAAGAGAATCAGCCCGGCCAGTGTGGCTCAGTGGTTGGTGGAGCATCGACCCATGCACCAGGAGGTTGGTGGTTCGATTTCTGATCAGGGCACATGCCCAGTTGTGGGCCTGATCCCCAATGGGGGGCATGCAGGAGGCGGCCAATCCATGTTCTCTCTCATCGATGTTTCTATCTCTCTCTCCCTCTCCCCCTCTCTAAAAATCAAGAAAGAAAATATAAATAAATAAATAAATAAATAAATAAATGCCAACAACCTTAAAAAAAGAAAAGAATTAAAAAAACTTGATTGATTTCAGAGAGAAAAGAAGGGGGGGGAGGGAGAGAGAGAAACAGACATCAACTTGTTCCACTTATTTATGCACTCACTGGTTGCTTCTTGTATGTGCCCTGACCAGGGACTGAACCCACAACCTTGGCGTATAGGGGTGACGCTCTAGCCCACTGAGATACCTGGCTAGGATAAATTGAGTATTTTTCAATAAGAACTTGGATTGGAAAATAAATTAAGAATTGGGGAACACAAAAACCTTATAGAAAAGTGAGCTTTAAATTTGTTTGATTGAATATTTTTCAATAAGAACTTGGATTGGAAAATAAATTAAGAATTGGGGAACACAAAAACCTTATAGAAAAGTGAGCTTTAAATTTGTTTGATTGAATATTTTTCAATAAGAACTTGGATTGGAAAATAAATTAAGAATTGGGGAACACAAAAACCTTATAGAAAAGTGAGCTTTAAATTTGTTTGATAGGGCCCTGGCCAGTTTTGCGCAGCGGTTAGAGCATCGGCACAGACCAGAGAGTCTCAGGTTGGGTTCCTGCTAAGGGCACGTACCTCAGCTGCAGTTTGTCTCCGGCCCCAGCTGGGTTGTGTGGGTGGCGACCACTGGATGAGTGTCTCTCACCTCGATGTTTTTCTCTCTCTCTCCCTCCTGTCTATCTGAAGATACATGCAAAAAATGTTCTCAAGTGAGGATTAAAAAAAAAAAAAAATTGTTTGATAGGAATAAAAACATGTATATAAATTACTATTCATTTCAGGAAACAGTATAACATCTGAACAATCAAATTATAAATTTTGGTGAGAGGCAATACATAGATGGGAGATTGGGGACATGAAATGTGCCAACGCCTACTTGATACATCAACTAGTTCTGAACTTTGGGCACTGGGCCCTCACCATTCAAGAAGAAGTGGTCTAAACACAATCTGTGTTATGCAGTTCTCACTTTCATCCATACAGGCACCAACAGACACTGTTCCTTACTACCTCTACTATTCCTACATATGTGCTGTAAATACTTTCTGTACAGCCAACTGTTCATTCAGATGATAATGTTAATAGCAAAGGTCTTCTGATAGATGCTTCATTTCTGCTGTTTACTGATAAAGGATAAAGCTACGATGCCGATCCTTATAACTGAATTTGTATGGACATGACCAGGATACATCCCTACAGGTGGAATTGTGAAATTGCTGAGGTCATATTCCATATTTGAGGCCTCTGATATATTAAAATGCCCTCCAGAAGGGCTGTGTGATTTACTCAAGAACTTCTGTGCCTGTTTTTGTATAGTCTGGCCCAAATGCAGTATTATTATTCTAAAATAATTTAACATGATGGGCAAAACGGCATCGTACTGTTTCTTTACTCGACAAGGTAACACACTTTCTCCAAGTATTTGTTGACCACACCTCCTGATTTACCTGTTCATGTACCTTACCAATTTTCTTACTGATTTGTAGGAGCATTAAAAATAAAAACAGTTCAGTCTGTCCCGTGATTTGCAATGATACTGGATATGTATTGATATGAACTTAAGATCACCAGAGTTGTTGTTGGAACAAAGGTGGAGAAGAAATTTTACGTTCTGGACTCAGCTTTACAGAAATACTGGGTAACTTAGAGAAAATGATATACTCTGTTTAAAAGCTGTAGACGCGGCCTGGCCGGTGTGGCTCAGTGGTTGAGCATTGACCCATGCACCAAGAGGTTGCTGGTTTGATTCCTGGTCAGGGCACGTGCCCAGGTTATGGGCCTAATCCCCAGTGGGGGGCATGTAGTAGGTGGCCAGTTGATGTTCTCTCTCATCGATGTTTCTCTCTCTCTCTCTCCCTCTCCTTTTCCCTTCCTCTCTCTCTAAAATCAATGAAGAAAAAAAAAATTAAAAAAAAAAGCTGTGGATGCAGTAACAAAGAAAAGATAAGATTGGTCATTATGATTCCTGCGTATATAACATTTTAGTTATATTACTGGTCAATGAGACTTGGCTTTAGGCCCCTTGACCTCCTCATCATGGACTGATAATCACGACATGGCACTAACATAAACCCACATAAGCAGAAGGCGTGTCCTGTCAGCTAGCAGGGGGTTTGTCTAAGACACAGCGACATTTTCAAAGATGTGCAAACTTCTATCAGAGCTTAGGCTTGTATTCATGCAAGAGTCACATTACCATGTGGACGGGACTTGAACCACAATTCTGGAGCCTTCTAAACTGATTTGGGGGGCATAGGCTTCTTTATTTTCTATCTGTGCTGTATCAACTACCACCTAAGAGAGAAACAAATGTAACAATCAGCAATCAGAGAAAAAAACGGTTAAAAAACAAACCCAATACATGAACCCATGCATGCTAAGTGACTCTGGCAAGAACTGTTCCCCTGGCAAGGCAGGCCTGCAGAGGCCAGTCAGGAAGCCCTATGGAGACAACACTGGGTAATAAAAATGACCGAACACAGGGATACTTCAATACACAGAAACCATCTTCTGGGTGCAGGATATGCTGAACTTTGCCAGCACTTGTGGCATTTCTTCCAAACTATTAATGTTAGTTAGGAATTACTTTGTTTCCTTTATTTCAGTATTTTTTAAAAGTATGTACTTGAAAGAGGTAAAAATGTCACAAGAAAATCAATCCAAAGCTGTAGAAAAGCCCATTTGTAATGACTGAATATAAGCCAGAAATGGATGAAGCTTTTTTTATAGATCATTTTATTCTCAACCATCAATAAAAATAGAACCACTTCAGGAAAGATAAAGAACCAGCCCTTCCTTCAATGATTTCCTCTTATCTGGAGGACAGTCTTTAATATTACACAATGATATAGTATCCTACATAATTTAGAGTTTGACAAAGTGATGAATACATTTTCAAATAACTAAAATAATTTTAAGAAGATAACCATAAATCACTTGAAAATCAAATCTGTAACATATCAGGAGGGGTAAAGCCATGCAGAATCGCTTATGATGACCCAAACCCAGCCTGTAATGGAGCTCATTTCCACTATGGTAAACAGATTCCCACAGCTGGTCTGCAACGTCCTTTGGAAAAGAATTCCTGTCCACGTAATAGCCATTGTTGGACCAAGCAGGTGTTTCCTCTCTCCTCCCAACACCAGAATCATAATCTAAAGGTTCTTTGTCAGCCATGTACAAAGGTACCCTGGGATTAAGGAGCAGGGATTGAGGAATAAATTTCTGATCTTTCAATAACATGGAACTTTTTTTTTTAAGCTTACAATGTTGTCTCAGAACAGCCCGTGTGTCCTTCTGCCTTATTCTGCACACTCCTTTCTGGAGAACGTGTTGCCACGTTTCTCCCTGTCTTAGCAGGTCTTTGGGAGTATGGCTTAACCTCCTAAAGACAGTGGGCTGGCCGTACTTCAGCAGGGCATCTCCAGTTTCCGCCTCTCGTGGGGCTCCTCTACTAAGAAACAGGCCCTAAATGAAGTGTAACTCACCACTGTGGACGGGCCCTTGCCTGGCTCTGCAAGGCAGCACCATCCTGGGCTCGGCCACCAGAGCCTTTGCCCATATGAAAAAAAAGAAAGCATTTCCCAACAACTACTTCCATCGGGTAGAAATTAGACTAAGAAACAGTTCTTCAATTTTCTTGATTGCTAATTAACTCACTTTTGCCTCTGGCTGAAATGCTCTATCTTTTCAAAAAGTAGTCATTTAATTCTAGAAAGTGGGGTCAAATGCATAAGGATATGTGGATTAGCGGTGTCAAACAAAAAGCTAAATGGTGACTTCGGATGCTGAGCCCATCCAACTTTGGCAAAAGTTCTCCTCTCCAATGGTAATAAAGACCAAACTTATTTCTGAGTCGCCATTGTTATTTTATTGATAAGACAGAGACAGAGAGCTGCGATACAAAGGGACTGGATGGGGCATTACTTACACCATCGCGGTCTCTCAGAGGTAATAGTTGAGCTCACGTGAGAAAGATTGAGAAGAAATGAGTCACATGATAACCAGAGAAGAGTATTCTGAGGTAAAAGGAGCATTAAGTGCAAAGTCCTAAGACAAGGAGAAGCTTGGCGTGTTTGAGCAACAGAAAGACGTCCACTGTAGCTCCTGGGCAGTCAGGCCAGGTCAAAAGAGTAATGTGATGGTTTCCTTAAAATGAGGACAGCCTGCCTACAGAATCATATTGCAAGTAGGTTCCCTGCCAAAACATATTACTAATCTATTAGAAAAAGGTTTTTTAATACTGCTCTTTTCTTTACTTTTTCTATCTGGTCTAAACTCTGTAGTACCAAAGAACTTTTAAAATAATTTGGTATTTTCACACATGCCCATACCACATCCTCACATCCTTGAAACGTCATCTGTTCTGTCTGCCCGCCATCACGCATATTCACTCACCAGTCCAGCCTGGCCAAACAGCAGCTGTACGGCAGTCTTGCAGGCGCCGCGCCATGTGGATGGGCACACCTGGTTCAGTACTTCAGTTACAGGAAAATTGTCCCTTGGTGCGATTCCATTATAGCAGCCTGCCTCCTTGATCAGCTGTAACATTGTATGCTATAAAAGGGTAACAGAGTGCATGATAAAGCCACACAAAGTTCTAAAATCTGTAGAACTAAAATGCATTTACAGGTACACAATAATCCTTAAAAGAAAAGCATTTTGTTTAAGTACTCCAAATAATGGAATTTTATTTCTTAAGTAATTTCTTCAGATACCCTCAGAGATTTACTCAAGCCTGTGAGTGGTTAGATATAGATGCATGTGCATGAACACATTAATTAATTTAAAATGCAGCATTATTATTGCCTTGGCTGGTTTGCCTCAGCGGTTAGAGCATCAGCATGCAGACCAGAGAGGCCCGGGTTCGGTTCCTGCTAAGGGCACATACCTCGATTGCAGTTTGTCCCCAGCCCCAGTTAGGGTTGTGTGGGTGGCAACCACTCGATGTACGTGTCTCTTTCACGTTGACGTTTCTCTCTCTCTCTTCCTCCCTCTCTCCCTCCTTCTCTATCTCAAAATAAAAATGCAAAAATGTCCTCGGGTGAGGATTAAAAAAAAAAAAAAAAAAAAAGCGGCATTATTTAGCAATTTGCTAATGCAAACTGGTTGAGAATTTTTGAATTCTGAATCCCTCTAAATAAGGAGACAGAATCATCCAGTAGAAGTAAATACCAATGAAAACCTCAACTTTATTTTGGATGACCAAGTGGTCAGGTATGCAGGCTCTGGAAATAGACTGCACACACTCAAATTCCAAGCTACTACTTTCTAGCTGTGTGACTGTGGGCCTTAGCTCCTTTGTCTCTCCAACGGGGAAAAGGGTATATTCATGAGTGATCATTCAAGGAGACAATGCGTGTGAAATGCTTGGCACAATGCCTGGCACACAGGATGCTCCATAAATGATCATAATTATTGCTGTATTTTTTTTTTATCCTCACCTGAGGACATTTTTCCATTTTTTTGTTCAGACAGAGTGGGAGAGAGAGAGAAACATTGACGTGAAAGGGACACATCAAGTGGTTGCCACCCGCACAACCAACCAGGGCCTGGGACAAACTGCAACCGAGGTACGCGTCCTTAGCGGGAACCGAACCCGGGTCTCTCTGGACTGTAGGCCAACGTTCTAACCGCTGAGCCAAACTGACCAGGGCTATTGCTGTATTTTGACAAGATTTCTCCTCTTATTTTTTCATGAAAGTCCACTGAAACATTCATCATAAACAGTATTTTATACTGTGTGTTCAAAACCCTTTATGTTAAACACTTGAACAGAATTATAAATAAAATTAACTTGGGAAATGTCTCATTAAAAAAGTCACCAGAGCCCTAGCCAGTGACGAGCTGGACGGAGTATTGTCCCACACACTGAAAGGTTGCAGGTTTGCTCCCCAGCCCCAAGTAGGGCGCATGTAGGAGGCAACTGATCGACATTTCTGTCTCTCATCAAGGTTTCTCTAGCCCTCTCCCCTCTCTCTAGAAATCAAAAAGTACCACAGTTTGGTTTTTGATACCAGTTTACTGGGAAAGGTTAATGCCTCCTGCCTTAACTTTAGTTTTGTTTTTTAATCTATATTCTTTATAAGCCCTCAAGTTTCCTTAAGAACTCTGTTTTCAAGTTAATACCCAGATTGTTGGAATCCAGTGGAAAGTTACCGTCTTAAGTTTCAGATTGTCAGCAGCTGACTCGTTGAAGGAGACGCCCTTCAGGAAGTGCGATCCGATCTGCACAGGGACAGTAGGAAGCTCACACTGCATGGGCTGCGGCGGGGTCTGCCTCCGCCCTGTTTGCTGTGCTTCTGCCTCACTGCAGCAGCCCTGGAAGAGGTTGGGATGGGAGAGAAGAGGTGACCCACTGCTCATCTGTCAAGACACCTGGTTCACTTGGTATGGAGAGACTGCCATGCCGCAGCTCCCAAGAGCTACAAGAAGGAAAAGCATACCTGCAAACTGGCTTCAATTGCCTTTGGATTCAAGTGGAAACCAGCTTTCATCGCATATTCACAGTGGCCTAAGCTTTCCAGAGCTATTTTATATGCCTGCAAAGAAATTGTTTTCAAAAATCAAGATTATATAGATTATAAACGACAAAGTCCAATGAAAACAGAAATATAAAATTTCTATAGTTTTTAAAACACTTAAAGGCCAACTATTTTATTACTCTTTCCAAATGGTTCACTATCACAACGATAACTCCTTCCCTTGTTCCTATCCCTTTGGTATCACTGTGCCACTTCTGAAAAACTTACTTGCAAAGCACTGTCAATTTTTATGTTCAGTTCTTTTAGCTGGTGCTCAGGAATTGCTGCACTTTGAGAACAGAAGAGCTGCTGAACTTCAATTCCTGCCAGGCGGCCATCACATCCTCTTTCTCTTAGTCTAGATGTTGCCTGTAACATAAATAGTTACCGGTAGGTTAAAGGGGATGCTACAGATCTAGCAAAATACAAAAAATAAAAAACAAAAACAACTGCCCAGCCGGCGTGGCTCAGTGGCTGAACATCAACCCATGCACCAGGAGGTTGCCGGTTCGATTCCAGTCAGGGCACATGCCCAGGTTGTGGGCCAAATCCCCAATGGGTGGCATGCAGGAGGTGGCCAGTCGATGTTGTCTCTCATCGAGATGTTGCTCTCTCTCTCCCTCTCTCTTCCTCTCTCTCTAAAATCAATAAATAAAAATTAAAAAACAAATCATCTAAGTATTACATAGAAGCCAGACATTCTGGATTGGTCAGATTATGAAGTTGGCAGCCAGAAATTTTGAAAGACTACATCAAGCATCCTGAAGAAAATGCAAACCTGACACAGTACTACCTGATTTAAGAAACCCTGAAAAAAAGACTTCCTGACTTATTTTATATATATATCTGCTTTAAAATGACAGATAACTTAGAATATTGGCATTTGGAGTTTCCAGAATTAAAAAAAAAAAAGAATGTATGCCCTGGCCGGTTTTGGCTCAGCGGTTGGAGCGTCGGCCTGCGGTACAGAGAGACCCGGGTTCGGTTCCCGCTAGGGGCATGTACCTCGGTTGCAGTTTGTCCCCGGCCCTGGTTGGTTGTGCGGGTGGCAGCCCCTCGATGTGTCCCTTCACGTCGATGTTTCTCTCTCTCTCTCTTCCTCTCTCTCCCTCCCACTCTATCTGAACAAAAAATGGAAAAATGTCCTCGGGTGAGGATTTAAAAAAAAAAAAGAATGTATATGGTTGGGTGTTCCTATTTACCAAAGTAAAAACACACCAATACAGAACCAAAAAAAACAATACACTGAAACATTAAAGGAAAAACAGAGCTTCTGAAATATTTACATAAAAATTAAACACTTACCCCTCAGTCATTAACTATGTTTATGAGGAGTACATAAACAAGAGAAAAAAAAACAAGAAAAACTAATCTGTGTCTTGTGATAAAATGTAAGTGATAAAAAGTAAGTTATCTACACATATGGTTCAGGACTAGAGAGTACAGAAAAACATATATTTGATTTATTAGATAGGAGGAGAGATTCAGGATGAACTCTTTTTCAATTCTTTAATGTCTGTTTTTGTTACCATAGTATTTGTGCAACAAATAACATTTTTTTTTGTACGTGCCCCTACTGGGAACCAAACCCGGGACTCTCTGGTCCACAGGCCGATGCTCCAACCGCTAAGCCAAACCAGCCGGGGCCAAATAACATTTTTAATAGTTAATTTTTGTTCTTCTAAGCTAGTGTAAGAGTTTTACCAAAATTGCAGGACTAAGGGAAAGTAGTGAGCACCTATAGTGCTTTAGAGTTCCAGTGCTGAACAAAGTATATATGTATACCACCTCCAGCCATTCCCTGAACCCTAGCAGTCTCACAGTAAAAACATTTGCCTCTCTTTCTAAGAATTTTTCCATCAAATATTTAGCCCCCAGGGTCTTGTTAGGTGTCACTGGATAGACAGTGAAACACAAAACCTGGTCCCTACCATCTTGGAGGCAACAGCTTCATGGACCAACAGGGCAGACTAATAAAACATTCAGCCCTGGCTGGTGTGGCTCAATTGGTTAGGCATTGTCCCCAGGCACTGAAGGATTGCCAATTTGATCCCCAGTCAGGGTACATGCCCAGGTTTTGGGCTCAATCTCTAGAGGGGGGTGTGCAGGAGGCAGGAGATTGATGGTTTGCTCTCACATCGTTATTTTTCTCTCTCTCTCCCTCTCTAAAAAAAAAAAAAAGTAAATAAAGAAATAAAACATTTAAAAATTTAAAATGAAGGCCTCAACCAGGTAGCTCAGTTGGTGGAATAGATTGATGTCTGTCTGTCTCTCTCAAAAAACAAAACAAAACAAAACAAAAAGTAAAAAGATATTTCTTGCCTTGGCACGTTTGGCTCAGTGTTTAGAGGATCAGCCTGTGGTCCGGAGAGACCCAGGTTCGGTTCCCGCTAAGGGCATGTACCTCGGCTGCAGTTTGTCCCCGGCCCTGGTTGGGTTGTGCGGGTGGCAACCACTCGATGTGTCCCTTTCACGTCGATGTTTCTCTCTCTCTCTCTCTCTCTCTCCTTCCCACTCTATCTGAACAAAATACCGAAAAATGTCCTCAGGTGAGGATTAAAAAAAAGATATTTCTCTAACAAATTTAAAAATGGAGAAAAACACAGAGGGAAACAGAGAACTGTAACAAAAGCACTGTAGATACTGAGAAATCAGCACTTGAGCTGAAAGTTTAAGAAGGAGGAGGTAGTCGAGGAAGATTGGGGTGAGGGGTAGGACAGGCAGACATGTCAGCAAAGGAACTAGAACCCAGTGAGCGAGTGGGACAGTGACCACAGACAGGCTGGTGAGCAAGGCAGGAGCCAGACTATACAGAACTAGGAAAGTCATAGCGAAGGGCCCACACTTGACCCTAAGGAAATGGGGCACAACATCACCCAATTTTACATGGAAAGAGATGAAGGATGGCCAGACAAGAAAGGAAGAAAGGAGTCTAGCTACTACAGGGGTCAGGAGAGCATAATGGACTAGGGTAGTGACAGTGGACATGGAAACAAAGGGACAGGTCTGGGATAATATTTTGGAGGTACAACCTATAAGCCTTCATTATGGTTAGATGTAAACACGACAGAAAAACTGCAGGATAAATCTCAGCTTACTGCATGAATGACCCAGTGTGGAATGGCACCGCTTGCTAGCACAGGGAAGATCTGGGGAGGAACAGATTTGTGGGAAAAGTTTAGCCTAAGACACCTAGAGACCTGAGGCAAGCAGAAGCTGAACACAGGGGCCTGGCCTCCAGGAGATGTGGACTGGTCACACGTATTTGAGGGCCCCAGTACACAGGCAGTTTTAAAGTCCTAAGTCTAGACAGAGACTCCCTAGAGGGAAAGGCACTGAGAACTGAGCCTTGAAACACTCACATTGATAGGTTTTGTTGAAGAGGAGAAGCTAGCAAAGCAGATGCAGAGGATGGCCTGAGAGGTAAAAGGTATGCCATAAGAAGGTCATTTCTGGTGCAACGGAGCAGCCAATGGCCTGCAGAACATGCCCAACTTTTTTTTTTTTTTAATCCTCACCCGAGGACATTTTTTCGATATTTGGTTGCCACCCACACGACCCAACCAGGGCAGGGGACAAAATGCAACTGAGGTACATGCCCTTAGCAGGAACTGAACCTGGGTCTCTCCGGACTGCAGGCTGATGCTCTAACCACTAAGCAAACTGGCCAGGGCCCAACTTTTTTTTTATATCCTCACCCGAGGGCATTTTTGCATTTATCTTCAGATAGAGAGGGAGGAAGAGAGGGAGGAAGAGAGAGAGAAACATGGATGTGAGAGACACATCGACTGGTTGCCACCCACATGACCCCAACCAGGCCGAGGACAAACTGTAACTGAGGTACGTGCCCTTAGTGGGAACCGAACCCGGGACTCTTTGGTCCGCGGGCCGACGCTCTAACCGCTAAGACAAACCGGCACGGCCATGCCCAACTTTTAGTGTGACTACTGCGATACACACCTCACCCATGACTCTCCATCTGTGAGACAGACACTCTACAGTGGTAGGAAACACAGAGAATGTGAAAGACAGCTGTCAGAGATGGATGGAAGAGCAGGCTCAGAGCCTGACTGACAAAACCACTGCAGCATTTCAGCAGGAAAGACGCCTCCTACTCCATTCCCTGTTCTTCCCCATGCAGGGGCGATGATCCCACCTCCCCCTAGTCTTCCAGTCCTCCTCGTCCTGGTATGATGCCAGCACCCCATATGGGGGCCCTCCCACAATGCCAATGATGGGCCCTAGCCTCCTGGGATGATGCCCATGGGACCTGCTCCTGGAATGAGGCCGTCTATGGGAGGGCACATGCCAATGATGTCTGGGCCCCCAAGGATAAGACCTCCCGCCTGTCCCATGATGGTGCCCACTCGCCCAGGAATGACTCGAGAGGGGAGCCTCTTCTATCAGTTTTATATTACTTTGTCTGCTTCACCAGGAAACCGAGGTGCTGTGGCTCTGGGTGTTTTCTAACAGCATGACACGGAAGACTCACTCCCTCTTCCTATCAAAGACAGAATGGTTTTGGAGGAAAGTAGTGGGACCAAAAATAGCAATTTTCATTTGTATTATGAAATGCAAAATTAAAATTGTCAACTCCTTTAGTTTAAAAAAAAAAAAAAAAGAAATGCCACAAGAGAGGCTTTCCAAGCGCTCATGTTGCCCTGAGCTGCAGAATGGAGTCAAAGGGTTCCCTGGACTTGGCAACACAGAAGGCAGAGTGACCTTGACAAGAGAAGGCATGTCCTTGTGTAGGAGTGGAAGCCAGTTTCAGTGAGCTGAATGATGCCATTCATAGAGTTTCACATTATATAAAATACCTTATACTATTTATGGATGCATGCACCCAGAGTAAAAATATACAAATATGCACAGGAGTCACAAACTCCACATTGAAGAGGGTATCTCTAGAGAAGAAGGAATGTGAATAAGATAGCCAAGAGGAACAAAATGGATTCATCTGAATTTGTGATATTTCTCTATGAAAAATAAAAGGTGTAAAGCAAATGTGGCAAAAAGATTGATTGGACAAAGCTAAAAGGAAGATAGACGGATATATGTGACATTTACTATAAGCTTAAAGTGTTTCATAATATTTTTTACAATGAATCAAAGGTGAGGTGAGCAATTCTAAGAAGTGGGCTGTGAAACGAACAGAGAAACTGGGCAGGGCAGGGCGGACTTCTGGGTCTGTAAGCATGCTTGTGTGCCGGTGGGAGCACGCTGAGAGGGAGAAAACACAGGTTCCACCACAGAAGCCTAGAAGGGTGGTGACAGCAGGCCCTGGACAGGAGGTGAGGGCACCTCCTCCACTACAATGAAGAGGAAGGAAGAGGGGGAGGGGTGTCGTTTTGGTGGTGCGAAGAGGAGGCACCGCTGCCAAGGGGATTCTATTTTCTCAGCGTACTGTGGGGTTCTGTCACTGGCTGGAAGCAAAGGAAGGAAGGCAGAAAGGCCTGGGAAGACTGACATGGGTGAAGGAAAAGATCAAGGTGAGAAGGTCAAGGGACCACCAGGAGGCCTCATGTAGGCTGGATTCCCAGCATGAATGATACCAACAGGTGGAGTGAAGAAGACCAAAAGCCAAGTACTGAGGGTATGAGTGTGAGCTGCATGATCAGGAGGTGAAGCCCAGCAGCCAGCAGGACACACAAGTATGTACGATGACAAGATAAATGTCTGGACCCTGCTGCCCAGCCTCCTGCAATTAAGTCAACAGGTCCCACTCTCACATTTGATCCCCAATGAGCATTTTAGGGCTGCTCTGATAAAGTCCAAGAAAAGCCCTTAACATAAGAGAGAGACCAAAACAAACAAGCAAACAAACAAACAAACAAAATTAGAAGAAAATTCAAAAGAAATTACAAGACAGCAGAAGAGCATAAAATCAAGAAAATCAGAGAACGTAAAATGTTAAGATGTAAAAAGATCACATCTACAAATTTGATTAAAGAAGATTTCTAAAACATAAAATGAAAGAGCTCATCAAATTATGGAATGATTCAAACCGATTATTATATAATAAATCAATATACTACTCCTTAACTATAAATTATCTTTTACTCTGTAAAACAAAACTAAGTGCTAGTTTAAGCCTTGACTTGAAAAGGGGTTTTTCCTCCCTGGCCAGTCTGGCTCCGTGGCTAGAACTTCGGCTCACAAACCAATGAGTCAGGGGTTCGATTTCAGTCAAGGGCACATACCTTGGTTGCAGTTCGATCCCCGGCCCTGGTCAGGGTCGTGCGGGAGGCAGCCAGTGGATATCTCTTTCTCACATCGATGTTTCTCTCTCTCTCTTCCACTCTACCTGAAGATAAATGGAAAAATATCCTCAGGTAAGGATTAAAAAACAAAACAAGCCCTGGCCGGTTTGGCTCAGCGGTTAGAGCATCGGCCTGCGGTCCGGAGAGACCCGGGTTCGGTTCCCGCTAAGGGCATGTACCTAGGTTGCAGTTTGTCCCCGGCCCTGGTTGGTCATGCGGGTGGCAGCCACTCGATGTGTCCCTTTCACGTCGATGTTTCTCTCTCTCTCTCTCTCTTCCTCTCTCTCCCTCCCACTCTATCTGTGCAAAAAGAAAACAAAAACAAAACAAAACAAAACAAGAAAAGGGGTTTTTCCCCCTCTGCCTTGGAAACAAGGAATATTAAAATGCCTACAAGAAACATGTTCTCACCAACTACATCTCCACCTAGCTGCCTAGCTGCCTACATTCCCTCTGCAGCCAGCTCTAGCCTGTCTTTACAGACTGAAGCTCCAGTTTTCTCCCTGGTCCCTCTTTCCAGAAGCTCTGCTGCACTGATCCTATTTGGTGGCAGGCCCCTTCTTCTGGGTTCCCAAGTACCTCCATCACAGCCCTTCAGCAGTTTCTGGAAGCCCCTTCTCCAAGAGGATGTGAAAGAGGCTGTCACCCCAGTGCCTGGTGCATGCCTGACACAAAGTGGGCATTACAAACACATTCACTGTTAAATGAATGACCAAGCTACTGATAACAGTTTAAAACTCACATTTCTAAATAAAAAGGTTCCTTTAAGAACCATAGGCAAAGGCCTCTCCTGTGTGAACACAGGGCAGCCATCTCCCCAAGGCCAGGGTTACCTCAGCAGCCCCCCGCCAGGACCGCACAGCTTCCTCCAGTTCAGGTGTGTGGCCCATGCCGGGCAAGCTGCCGCCACTGCTGCTGCTCTTTTTCTCGGGCACAACCACCTCCGCAAAGCAAGAGTGGGCCACTGGTTGGACCTTCTGTAACGCCTGGGTCAGAAACTGGAAGTGGACCTGCACCACAGTCAGGAAACATCGCCCCAGCACCTGTGAAAACAAGAGCCAGGCGTGTTCAGGTTATGGGTTGCTACGGGATTAATGCGATGCATTCTCAACCATCAATTTGCATAGAAGGTAACAACTAACTGGAAATCTAAAGTTACATGAAGTTTAAAAGTCACCAATGTTTTAGAAGGATCTGCATTTGTTCCCATCTTTGCACCTGGATGCCTGATGCCTACAAGTCAACCAAATAGCAAGCCCCAAGGTTCAAATGTGCCTTCCAACTTCTCACCTAGCCTCCTCCATTCCTGTTCTCCACTCCCCTCCTCTGCCTGTGAGCTCCGGGAAAACCAGAGCAACCCACAATTCCAGTTATGTCTACACAGTATTCAGAAGGCAGAGTAAAAGCCACGTGATCAAAACTCTGGAAAGTCAGTTTGACTATAAGAAGACATTCTATGGGAAATGGAATCCAAAGATGCAGGTTATTTTGGTAACAGTGTTATTAACATAGTTATTAACATAGCTGTGTCATATTTCTACTCTTACGAAACAAAGCTGACAGACCAGTCTTCTAGGAGTCAACAAAACCTACTGGACCACTCCATCTGTTAGTACGGCAGAAACCCTCACCTGATCCATACTAGTAGTTGGCTGGTTGATAGAGTAGTCCGTTCAAGTAGGAAACTCATTTTAAAAATACCATATACATAACACTATCTTAACATATACTATTAATATGTACTTATAATAATGTATATACTAAAAATATTACATGCCACAAACATTTTTAAAAAGATATGAAAGTGTGTTTATCTGTAAGCCTCTGGCACTGGCTAAAGCTATTCTCTGACCTTGCTGGTCCCTGTTTGCATGCTTCAGTTAACCCCGGCTACAAGGTGTTCTCTATGATTAACTAGGTCTTTTTCTTTAAAGGAGAGCAAGAACTTGCCACTTGAAAAGCAACTTGAGCAGAGTCCTTCCAGGTTATTGACATTTCCCCCTAATCTTTTACAGTTGTTTTGCACATACCAAATTTGCTTGACAACGAAAACTTTTTTGCAACTTTTATCATGTTCCGCAACAGTCAATTTTTTTCATGGAATGTATTTCAAATTTCATTGTCTTACATAGTAGGTTACTTACAAAAATGTACTTTCTTTATTGAGTTTGCAATTTCCCCACTGGTAGGAGCACAGCTGAGAGGGCCCTCCCTGCCAGCACTCAGTGCACTGCCTTGGGGAGGTGGTGAAGCTTGGGGAACTGTTTCCATTACCTTTTACACGGAACTAAAATCTGACCCCAGTGCCCACCCTCTGGCCCAGTTCTGTTCCTTGGAGCAGCCGAAAATAAGACTCAAGCTTGGATTGCTCACTTCCTAGTGCACATTTCAGATGCTGCCCTATTCCATCCCCACTGATGAGAGTTCTGCTTCCTGGAGAGAGTCAGGCAAATTCCCAGTGGTGACACTTAATGCCTCTGAATTATTTTCCCCTGTGGAAATCACCAACACCAAACTAAATCAAACTCAAAGAAATCTCACACCAAAGTATGCACCCTCTATAGTGAACAATCAGAATTACATGCTAAACTTCCATCCAAACGTCCTGGGTTTCTACTCACACCTCCCTCAAAGTTGTACCCCAGCAATGATCCGTGGCACATGGGGCAGGGTGAGGGACACAGAAGTGAACTTAGCAACCTAGAGACATGAGACATGAACAGAATAAACGGCATTTACTTAGGACTGTACATAATAAGAGCCAGCTTTAATTAAATGCTCAGCATGTATTTCTCCTATGCTCAAGGTTTCACATGGATCGTCTTATTTAATACTGGCAACAACTGCATGAGGTAATTCTCAATTTACAGACAAGGCCAAGGCACCGGAAGGTTTAAGCTTTGTCAAGGGGACACAAACTGGATGTGACAGTGGTCACATGACTCAAATGTCTATGCCCTTAGCCAGTGTGCCCCACTGAAAGGGGTGAGAGAGAACAATGGAATAGAGAACTGATCACAGTGGGGTGCTAGCCATAGTTATAAGAAATGTTAATCATCCTTGCTCTGTTAATCATGATTGCTTTGTTCTGATTAAAGAAAGCCCATTCTGACTGGCTGGGAGGTGTACGCCCTGGGAGTTTTCCTCAGGAACGCGGTCCATTCTCCTTACCTGAGAACAAGGGAAAACTGCTCAACATCACGGAAAGACTAACAACCTTGGAGCCCTGGAGGCAGTGCACTGGAGACAACCCTTCCTGGTCCCCAGCCCACATTCCCCAGCCCACGTTACTTCCCCATGCCTGTAATCTATAATCATTACCTACTGTCATTCCTTTGCCTACTTCCCCCACGGAATCTTTGTCCTTCTACTCCAGTATAAGCAGTTGGTTTACGGGATGACCTGCTGCTCTCCTATAACTGGCATTATTGGAACAAACGCTCACATATGCAACCTTGTCTCTGCTTAATTGGCTCGAAAGTGACAGGCGGCCTGGACCTGTTTGTTGTCCGGTTTCACCACTGCCTTCAACATGTTCTAAACAGCTGAATACTGCTGTGGACTGGTTTCACTGAGACCAGAAACATGACAGACACTCAACCTTAACCAGCTTGCGCCAGAATGAGGGTGTTCCGAAGCTCCACACAATATAAATACAGGAGGAGGAGGAGAGCTGGGTTCTTGGGCACACGAGCTCTTCCTCCTCCTCCATCCTCAGCTTCCCGGCAAAAGGAGGAAGGGAAGTGGAGATGTTCTACACCATGTACTCTGGGATCACATTCTCACAGCTTCTGACCAATACAACTGAGTCATTCATTTTTCCAACAATACATTATATATGTGAATATCTGATGTGTACAAAGCACAAAAAGGGCCAGAAGAAACTACAAGAAAGACAATGAGCAAGCCCCTGTGCTCATGAGAGTTACCTTCTCATGGTGGGGAACAAACCAGTAAGTAGGCATGCCACGTCAGAGGCTACTGCAGGAGAGATGCTAAATGGGAGGTGGGAAGGGAAAGGCTTCCTGAAGACAGGACCACCCTGTTCTAAAAGGGAAACGTCAGGAAAAGGGCTCAGAAGGCCCGGAGCAGGTGCAGAATAGGACATTTTCTGACAGTGCTGGTCAATGGCAAGATGGGGTTGGGAGAGTCCTCTTACTGTTGAGCGGCAGAGCAGTGAAAGGAGGAGGGTGCTGCTGGAGGAATATGGGTGGGAAGAGATGCTGCAGTTTTATTTTATTTTTTTTACATTTATCTTCAGATAGAGTGGAAGGGAGAGAAAGAGAGAAACATCCATATGAAAGAGACACATGGATTGGTTGCCACCCGTACAACCCCAACAGGGGCCAGGGACAAACCACAACTGAGGTATGTGCCCTTGGCCAGAATCGAACCTGCAACTCCCTGGTCTGCAGGCTGATGCTCTAACCACTGAGAAACCCAGCCAGGGCAATGCTGCACAGTTTTAAAAGGCAGACATTTGGTATGTTGTCTCCACTAACCTACTGCATGTTTGACCTTGGATGAATCATTTAATCTAAATTCTTCCCTATATATAAGGATTGATGAGAACAAGAACTCAGCCCCTCCCTCCTCCTACTCATGATGCATGGAACATCAATCCAAACATGTTTGTGATGAAATATTTGTATTGTAAACAATTCATTAAAAGCCAATCAAACCAATGAGGGGAGTGGTCAGAGAGAGAGACACCTGAATTTAACAGGTCAGTGGAGCTATAGTTACAGCTCTATCAACAACTACCATTTACTGAGGGCACTTTATATGCAGTGGAGCAACTCTGTGGGGTGAAAGCAATCCACCCATTTCCAGATGACACCACTGAGGCCCACAGAGAAAGAAACCTGTACAGTGGAGACCCGATGCCAGGACTGTTTGACCCCAAAGGCTGTATTTCTAACCATAAGGCTGCTCTGTCTTCTTATGACAATATCTGGGATGTGGCCACAACAGCGGGTGGAAACAAAGAGGACAGGAACCCTGACATCCTCTGTACAGTGTCAGGCCTTGAGGTGGGCATGGAGACAGAGAGGCATGGCTCAGTCTTCTCTTGACAGTGGGAAAGGGTTTGGGGCAAGAGTAACAAGTGGGGTGGCCTGTGGGGCTCCCGTGTGGCATGTCTCATAGTGCATGATCTCCACAGAGCTCCACAGCAGAGAACAGCTGCTAAGACTGGCTGGCAAAGGCAATGATCAACAGGGGGAAGGCACATGAGGCTTGGGAAAGAGCAGCTTCTACCTCTTGAGTAATTTCAAACTCCAAAACACCTGCCCAGTTCTTCAGCACATCAGTCTCATTTAAAAATTATAAAGGAAGCAATTGGATTTAACCTCACCCTTGGCATTTGCATTTAAAAAATAAACCCATTCACTCCCGATGCAGCCCAAATTGACAGAATTTCAGGTAACAACAGATCATTATCAGACGTTTGCATTAGGAGAAACCTTTTGGTGTGACTTCAATTCTTCATAAAGACTCAATTTCTGAGTATAGACAATTAGTGACCCTTCCTGTTTGCCTCCATGGAACATTCTGGATGATAAACAGCAATCAAGGATCTGCTAAAATGAAACCATCTTTTGGGGGAATCCCTGATGGTGGAGGGAAAGGATACAGATTCATTTTTCCATTCCGCTGTATATGTACATCTGCTTCTAAAGGTGTTGTGTTCATGGGTATAATCAGAAAACACTTTCTTTTTGGTAATTTCTATATCTTATTAATTACAAAGATTTTAGTTTAAGGTCATCCTGTTTTGAGCCCTGAAAGACTATCCTTTCCACACCACCAGTTTTTGAGACCAACTCAACTCGGCTTCCTAGAATATTTCACAATTTCTTTTTCAGTCTTCCTCTCCTAGAGCTGGGGCCTGACTCAGCCTTTAATATCTGCTTGTTGGAATTACAGAGTGCCTAGGACCACCCCATCTCCCAACACACCTTGTGATCTTCACATCAACACACACTATGTCTCACTAAATTCATTTTCTGCTCAACCTCACTTGACAATGTCTTTTCCAATCGCAGTGGAGTAAAGAAGTAAAACTGTCACCTGCCATACTGTCCAACATTTCCAGGGATTCTAGCATTTATTTCTCATCAGTTTAAAAATTTAGAGTGGCGCTGGCCGGTTTGGCTCAGCGGTTAGAGTGTTGGCGGTTAGAGAGTCCCGGCCTGGGTTCCCGCTAAGGGCCTGAACCTTGGTTCCAGTTCATCCCCGGCCCCGGTTGGGGTCATGCGGGTGGCAGCCAGTCGATATGTCTCTTTCACATTGATGTTTTCTCTCTCTTCCTCCCTCTATCCCTCCCGTTCAATCTGAAGGAAAAAAAAAAAGTTTAGAGTGAATGAAATGAAGTCGATTCGAATTGGTTGCTTTTATTAGAAATTCCAGCCCGGCCAGTGTGGCTCAGTGGCTGAGCATCGACCCATGCACCAAGAGGTCGCTGGTTCAATTCCCAGTCAGGGCACATGCCCAGGTTGTGGGTCCGATCCCCAGTGGGTGGCATGCAAGAGGCGGCCAATCAATGTTCTCTCCCATCGATGTTTCTATCTTTCTCTCCCTCTCCCTTCCTCTCCCTCTAAAATCAATAAAGAAAAAAAAAAAAAAGAAATTCCAAAGTCATTTGATCATGTCTTTCTCTTCAATCCTTATGTACACCTCAAACATTACATTTGTTTCCAAGTGTCCTCAACCTTGCTCTTTTGTGCTTATGATAATTCCAGAGTCATTACATAATGACCTAAACAAAATACCAGAATGTGATACAAGACCTCAATCTCTCTCCAGAGAGATAGAGAATGCAGAGGGCCATGCGTGGACTGCGGACAGTGCCTTATGAAAATTAGATTACAGTATGAAAATGTAAAAAAAACAAGCTTACGGAAACTACCATGTATAGTCCGAACTAAAAACTGATTGCAGTGAGTGTTTACATATTTCAAAATTAAAAAGCAACAAATAAAACTATAAGTTCTTTGCAGTCAGTATTAACCTAGAGCATAAAGACGCTGCCATGCCATGTTTAGGAGAAAGAACCAGGGAAGGAAGAAGAGCTAACACATGCCCAAGGGTGGCTGGGCCAACACCAAATGCTGACCATTCAGACAAAATGACATTCTGCCCTTGGACATGCTGCTTTACTGCTGGTGAAAATATCAACAGATGGTTTCTGAACTCCTACTTCACACGCCAACCACTGTGGTGCACAAAACCTTTCACCTAAGTTGGGGGGGGGGGGAGATCGGCTACATAAATACGTAAATGTACCAAATACTGCTAAGTAGAATAACCACTGATTGCGTGCTTTATACAGCTTACATTGGGACCTGTAGATGGTTTTTGGAAAAACTTAATCATGTTGTGTGTTCTGTTTAATGGCCTGCTTTGCAAAATAAAATACATACGTCAAAAATTTATTACCATGCCAAAACACATAGGAAGTTTTGTATTTCAGCTACACTGCTATAAATCTTAACTAATAAGGATAATTATAAAGTATCATCCAGGATATGAAAAAGTTAAATGCAACTCCAGGTAACTAGGTACACATTAGTTATAGCAGATGAGCAAATTAATACTGTGGGTTTATATAGGGCAGGGATAAAAATATATTTAAGTCATCCAGACAGCATATGACCTTGGAGCCTACACGAATTTAGAAAATTCTTTTTGTTTATGTGAGTGTGTTTTTTATTAAAAATTGTCACTTGAATCAAGAAGAAAATACTAAAATATCACAACTGATAAATGGACTAAAAGACAGAAAGAATTCACAAGTGGAAATCTGACTCCATAAACATGATCTTCATCACTTAGGAGGGGCTGGCTCTCTGCATTTAGGTGACATGGTACTAGATGCATCACAGGTGTTACTTCACTGAATACAAATCACCATCCCCATTTGACTGGGGCACTTCCAGCCACTGTTATCACAAGGTATTCCACTTGGTGATCACTGTGGGAAGTCTCGGACTGAGGTAGGGAAGGGACTCTCAAACCCCCTCTCATCAATCAGCATCTTGAAACACTTGCTTTCCTAGGCTTCCAAGACACTACACTTGCTCCATTTTTTCCCTCACTCTCTGGCTGCTTCCTGTTCATCTCTTGACCTCTAAATGTCGGGGTGTCCCAGGACTCACTGATCCTTAGATTACCCCTTTGGTTCTCTAGCTACATTCACTTCCTTGATGACCTCATCCAGTGTTATAAATACTATCTACCAACTAATGGTTCTCAGATTCACATCTCAAGTCTGGACCTCATTCCTGAACTCCAACACTGTATATCCAATGATCTACTTGACATCACCTCTAGGATGTCCAAAAGGCAGTACGTGTCTTTTTAAAAATATTTTTTTATCCTCACCTGAGGACATTTTTCCATTTTTTTGTTCAGACAGAGTGGGAGGGAGAAAGAAAGAAACATCAATGTGAAAGGGACACATTGAGTGGCCACCACCTGCACGACCCAACCAGGTCCAGGGACAAACTGCAACCGAGGTACGTGCCCTTAACAGGAACCGAACCCGGGTCTCTCTGGACCACAGGCCGACACTAACCGCTGAGCCAAACTGGCCAGGGCGGCAGTGCATGTCTTGTAGGCTATTATTCTAGCCTACTCTTCCCCACTGCTCCCCAGATCAGTTAACAGCACTACTGGTGATCCAGGTGGCTCATGTCATAAACCTTGGGGTCGTCTTTGACTTCTCTCTCTCTCTCACACACACACCACCACCACCACCTCCAACCCCAGGAAGAAGGGTAGACTGACTGTATATTGGGAGGAAACTAGTGGTCTCTCCTCTCTCCTTAGAGCAGTGGTTCTCAATCTTCCTAATGCTGCGACCCTTTAATACAGTTCCTCATGTTGTGGTGACCCCCAACCATAAAATTATTTTCGTTACTACTTCATAACTGTAATTTTGCCACTGTTATGTCTTAGGTGACCCCTGTGAAAGGTTGAGAACCGCTGCTTTAGAGGCTCCTTTCCACACCGGAAGCCTGATTATCACACAGAAATCAGGTTATTTAACTCCCCTGCTCAAAATCTCCCAATGCTTTTCCATTACAATCATAATAAAGCCCAAACTCCTCACGGTGTCCTGCAAACTCCTACATGATCTGGCCCGTCTATTCTCCGAACTTATTCCTATCCTTCCTCTCTCTTCTCCCTTGACACACTGGCCTTCTTGCTGTTCCTCAAATATTAAAAAAAAAATTTTTTTCTTTATTGTTTTGAGAGAGAGTGGAAGGGAGAGGGAGAGAGAGAGAGAAACATTGACGAGACCATTGACTGGCCGCCTCCTGCATGCCCCTCACTGGGGATTTGGCCCACAACCTGGGCATGTGCCCTGACCAGGAATCAAACTGGGACCTCTTGGTGCATGGGTCAATGCTCAACCACTGAGCCACACCAGCCAGTCTGTTCCTCAAATATTTTAAGAAAAGATCCCATCTTAAGTCTTTTGCACAAGCACATTCCATGACTTCAAGGTTTCTCAACTTCAGCACTACTGACATCTGAGGCCAGAGAATCCTGTTGTGTGTGTTGGGGGAGGTGAGGGGCGGGGTGCTGTCCTATGCACTGTAGAATGTTAGCAGCATCCCTGGCCCCCACTTACCAGATGCCAGCGGCACTGGTTGGAAGATGCAGCTACCACAATCACTCAGATCATACTGTTTTGAATAAATTTTGAAATCCTTACTGTCAAAAACAAAGCAGAGAGTAATCCCTTCCTCCTTGGATGACTTCTGAGACACAGTAACTGCGTTAGAGCTCGAATGTGGCAGCAGAGGGAAGCTTCTCAGCACCCAGGCATCTGTATTGCGGCAGGACTGAAACACAACTTGGACGCTACAGAGAAGAGAAATATCTCGACTCCACCTTCTTCAAATAAATAGAGCTTTGCGTTCCTGCAAATGTCTGTCTTTCAGGACATGGGGCCTGAGTCTAGTCACCTAATGTTCCATACTTTATGAAGAAACACCATCCGACCATGAGTGTATACGTACTGAGTAGTGGGGAGAGATACTGGTCAGAAGCCAAGAGAGAAAGATCCTAAAACATGACACAAATTGTTCCCAAAGCACTGTGAGTCAGTGAAATTCTGATTGCTTCAGAGCAAGTCCAATTCCTTTCACCCTATCATACTCCTCCTTCAAACCATTCTGAGTCACATGAATTTTTTGGTTTCCCAGTGCATGTAAAAGTTATGTTTACACTATACTGTAGCCTATTAAGTTTGCAATAGCATTATTACTAAAAAAAAAAAAGAAGAAGTACATACCTTAAATTATTATTGCCAAAGTGAACACATACACCTTAATTCTAAAAATACATTATCACTAAAAATGTTAATCATCTAAGAATGCAGTGAGTCATTATATATATATATAAATCTTCACCTGAGGATATTTTTCCATTTATCTTCAGATGAGAGGGGGAAAGAGAGAGAGAGAGAAAGAGAAACATTGATATGAGAGAGATACATTGATTGGCTGCCTCTTGCACGACCCTGACCGGGGCTGGGGAACAAACTGCAACCGAGGTACGTGCCCTTGACCAGGATCGAACCCGAGACTCTTTGGTCTGTGGGCCAATGCTCTAACTGCTGAGCCAAAATGTCCAGGGCAGGTCATAATCTTTTTGATGGTGAAGTCTTAACTTCAATTTGTAAAAAAATGCAGTATCTGCAAAGCACAATAAAACAAGGTGTGCCTGTATATTAAAACTATGGTCAAAGCATCAAGATATATAACTACTGGAAAGGGAATAGACATGCACATGACATGAGCACATATATAAAAAAAATAACAAATAAACTAAATAAAACATTATAATTATTTTCAGTCACATAGCAGAAGAGAAGATAAAGATATAAAAATCAATAATGTTGCCCTGGCTGGTTTGGCTCAGTGGTTGGAGTGTCAGCCCATGGACTGAAGGGTCACAGGTTTGATTCCAGTCAAGAGCATGTACCTGGGCTGTAGGTTTGATCTCTCAGTAGGGGTCGTGCGGGAGGCAACTAATCAATGTGTCTCTCTCACATTGATGTTTCTCTCTCTCTCTCTCTCTCTCTCTCTCTCTCTCTCTCTCTCTCTCTCCATCTGAAAAAGCAATGGAAAATTATCCTTGGGTGAGGATTAAAAAAAAAAAATCAATAATGTTTCTATATTACAGAAAAAAATTTTAAATATTGTTTCATTCATTATAGCAACTAAAATTATTAATTTTAAGAATACACAGTCACTAGAAAGGAAACTATAAACCTTTACTAAGAGATATTAACAGAAGGCTTCACAGAGAGACAGCATAAACGGCTAAAAGCCTGAAAAACTAAACAATTTAGCAACATGTACCCAGGTGCTGTGTTTCTCGCCCCTCACCCTCTCCAGCTGGCATTTGCATGGCAGCCTCCTCCACATCCAGTCCTTGCTGCTTGAAAGCGGCCCCTCGGGAAATCCTTCCTGCACTGCTCTGCCTGCACCCCAGCCCCAGGAGCGGCCAATCAGGGCTTAGTTTCACCCTTCTGGCCACAGGGTCCAAGGATGAGCAAGTGACCTAAGCCACGCCATCCACATTAACTCTAGAACTTCAGTGAGAACGTCAGGAAAAGCAGAGGTGCTCTTTCTGCTGAGTGGCTGGGGACTCTGGCATGGAGAGTCTGCCTGGAAATGAAGGCAGAGAGAAAAGGCAAAGGCTGAGTCTGTGCAGTACTGAGTGAGCCCCTAGATCCAACCACACCTAAAGAGCTTTCTTTCATTTCATAGGTGAACACAGCAGCCTCCTCCTCTATCCGCAGGAGATAGTTCTAAGATCCCCCAGTAGATGCCTGAAACTGCAGATAACACTGAATCCTTTACACAGTTTCTTCCTATACATATACATCCCTACAATAAAGTTTAACTTAGACACAGTGAGAGTTGAACAACTAATAATAAAACAGAGCAATTATGACAGCACACTCCAATACAAGTGAGGGGAGCGTGGTCTCTCTCACAGCATCTCACTGTGCTGTACCCACCTTTCCTCTTGGGATGTGAGATGACACGACTCCCGCATGTAAGAGGAAGTGAGGTGAATGGCACAGGCATGGGGACTTGACCACAGTGACATGCTGACGGTACATAACAAGCACCTTCCGGCTTATCTGTGGCCCCCGCATCGCCCCTCTCCTGCTTTGGGCCCGTTACTAAGTAACATAGGGTGACTTGAACACAATCACTGCGGGAACACACAGTCCACCTGATAACAGAGACGCTACTAAGTAACTAATGGGCAGGCAGCGTATAAAGTGTGGCTACTCTGGCCCTGGCCAGTTTGGCTCAGCGGTTAGAGCGTCGGCCTGCGGTCCGGAGAGACCCGGGTTCGGTTCCCGCTAAGGGCACGTACTTCGGTTGCAGTTTGTCCCCGGCCCTGGTTGGTCGTGCGGGTGGCAGCCACTCGATGTGTCCCTTCACGTCGATGTTTCTCTCTCTCTCTCCCTCCCATTCAATCTGTACAAAAAATGGAAAAATATCCTCGGGTGAGGATAAAAAATAATAAAATAAATAAATAAATAAAGTGTGGCTACTCTGGACAAAGGGATGATTCACACATCAGGCAGGATGAAGCAGGGAGGCAGATTTCATCAGGTCACTCAAATGACATGCAATTTAAAACTTGTGAATTGTTTACTCCTGGAAGTTTCCGTGTAATATTTTGGACCAAACAACTCAACTGCAGAAAGTGAAATCACGTATAAGGGAGGGCTGGCTACAGTGCGTGTTTTGCTGAGGAAGCACAGAGCTCCGGTCGGGTGTGTACTCTGGAAGTGAGACTGCCTGGTCTAAAGTCTGGATGTCATGAGACTTTCCATGAATTGCTTAACTTCTCCACACCTCAGCCTCCACATCAATAAAATGGGACTATGAATAGTATCTAATGCATAAAGTTTAATAGAATTCAGTAAGTTAATGTGTATAGTCTCGTCAAATATATGGTGATGGAAGAAGACTTGACTTTGTGTGAAAACACAATGCAATACACAGATGATATATTATAGAATTGTACACTTGAAACCTTTATAATTTTATTAACCAGAGTTACCCCAATAAGTTTATTTTTTGTTTGTCTGTTCTTTATCCTCACCTGAGGACATTTTTGCATTTATCTTCAGATAGGGGAGGGAGAGAGTGGGGGAAGAGAAAGAAACATAGATGTGAGAGAGACACACCGAGTGGTTGCCACCCACACAACCCCAAACGGGGCCAGGGACAAACTGCAACCGAGGTATGTGCCCTTAGTGGGAACCGAACCCGGGACTCTCTGGTCCGCAGGCTGACGCTCTAACCACTGAGCAAAACTGGCCAGGGCTACCCCAATAAGTTGAATAAAATTTTAAAAAATGTGTAGAGTCTCAGAATAGAGCATGACATAAGTACTATGTAACTATTCGCTTCTTTTTACTTTTGTTGTTGTTTAAGGTATTCCAAGTTTGGTTTCTCTCACTTGTGGCTGTGGTGATTTTTAAAAACAACTTACATTTATTTATCAGTCTCTTGCTCAAAATCCCCCTTTAATAATCCCATCTCATTCTGTATAAAATCTAAACTCTTACCAGGGCCTACAAGGTTCTCTGCTCTGCCCTCACCTACCAGGTGGGTAGGAGGTTCTGGAATGGGGCTGAGTCCTGTCACAGAGAGTTGGGTGGGGACTGAACCAATCACATCAGGCTTGAGACTATTTTCCAATGCACCACAGCACTCATCATACATGGTTGTCACAGTTTACTTATCTATCAGTCTTGCCCACCAGGCCTGGAGCACTTTTGATTGTCCTCACTCCTCTTTGCCAGTGTGCAGCCAGTTCATCTGTATTTTATCCAGGTGGCAGCAGCTCCGTGAAGAGGAAACAGGCCAGGTAACCTGGGCTTATTCCTGGAGCTAATGGTCCTGAGGAGGGGTCCTGGAGTGACTAAGGACTCACAAGGGTTCCACAACATCAGAATATTTCCACTTTCCTGGCTCTGAACACTTTGGCATTAGTTGGAGGTCAGCAAGGCCAGTCACACAGGGGGATGGACACTGAAAACAAGCCCCTCTGCAGAAAGACGCACTGGCCTGAGGCGGTGGAGGGGTGCAGGACACCACCCTGTGTATGCTGGTCTCAGAGGATTTTAGGCAAATGTTGTTTCTCAAGCGCTCAGATTCCTAATTAGTAAAGATGAGAGAGGCTGCCAAAACAATCCTATGAAATTTCACAAACTGACCAGCAACCATAAACATTTACAATAAGAAATAATTCAGGTCAGGCCAGTGTGGCTTAGTGGTTGAGCTTCGACCCATGCACCAAGAGGTCGCCAGTTTGATTCCCGGTAAGGGCACACACCCAGGTTGTGGGCCAAATCCCAGTGGGGGGCATGCAGGAGGCGGCCAATTGATGCTCTCTCTCATTGATGTCTCTGTCTCCCTCTCCCTCTCCCTCCCTCCCTTTCTAAAATCAATAAAGGGGAGGAAAAAAAAGAATAGGAAATAATTCAGGAAAGCTAGTTCTACATAAAATTACATTCCATGAAATCTTGTATTTGTTTCCTTCTGATTTGCCCACCAAACCTAACTTTCCCCTTGTGACCACTCAAATCTCTTAAACCATGAAATTTTAAATCACATTTTCCTAAAAGAAAGCAACACTGCCATTTCAGTCACTAAAATTAGGAGCACACAATTCTTTCCTTGATTCCAACACCTGCTACTGGGGTCCTGCCTTCAGAGGTGTCTTTTCTCTGTTCTCATTTTCTTCCTTGATTCACTTCTATTTTCTTCATTTTTCTGCTTTTCATCATTTTACCTTACTCAATAATATTCCCTGTGATAATGTGATTTATAGTAAGAAATATATATATATTTGGTCTTCTTAAAAGGTTCCGAGCACACAGCCCCCTAAAACCCTTGGGATTTTCTAAGTAACAAGAGAGATAAAATATATTTTGTTATTCATAACAAACCTTTTTCATCTAAACCTGAATTTATGTTGATGATTTCTGGAAAGCCTCTAATGATGGAGGCTTGTTGCCAGGGAACCAACCAAAGGATCAGAGGTTGGGACTTTCAGCCCTCTACCTCTGGGGAGGCAGAACAGAATCAATAACCCACGGACAATGATTTAATCAAACCACACCCATGTAATAAAACCTCCAAAAAGCCCAACAGCCGAAAGGAAGGGGTTCAGACCGCGTCCAAGATGGTGGCTACATGCAGGTGCTAGGAGGGCGGCCGGCCCGGAGAGGGCATGGACGTCCACACATCTTCTCCCGTATCATGCCCTGTGCATCTCTCCCATTCAGCTGTTCCTGAGTTATATCCTCACATGCTCTAATAAATCAAATGGTTTTCTGAGTTCTTTGAGCTGCTCTAGCAAATTAATCATGGGAACCTCTGATTCCTAGTCAGTCGGTCAGGACAGGTAACAACACCCAGGACTTATGACTGATATCTAAAGGGGAGGGGGCAGTCTTGTGGGAGTGAGCATTTAACCTGCGGGATCTGATCTAACTCCAGATCAGCAGTGTCAGAAATGACCCAGATTGCCTGGGGAAAACCTCTACCATACACCTGGTAATCAGAAGTGTAGTATTCTGTGAATAGACAGAAAACAAGTTTTCCTAAACACTCCCTTTTCTATTAAAATACCACTTCACGTGTTCAAATCCCTCCATGAAACAGAATCACTTACTGGGTATCTCTCATACATTACACCTATCATATGGTCATAAATTTCCCTCTCCCTTTTTTTGAATTTGGAAAATGTTCAAATATATACAGCAATAGAGTGTAACAACCCCCCCCCCCCCGCACGTATCCATCAAAAAGCTTGGATAAGTACCAACAATGTGTCATTTTTAAAAATCCTTTTCCCCAATTCCACTTTTTGCTGAAATGTTTTGAAGCAATTCCCAATCAACCAAGACGTAGTACATGTTCAAACTTCCTAATTTAGGTTTTAAAATATCTTTGTTGTTTGAATCCCAGCCCCAAAAGGCTCATTTTATTTGGTTGTGATATCTCCTATCTTTTAATTTAGGTTCCTTCTACCTAATTCTTTTTCATGCTACTTGACTTATTGACCAAATCAGGTCAACTGCCCGTACAATACACCATGTTCTGGATTTATCTGATTGCTTCCTGGTGTTGTATAACTTGTCCCAGTATGCCTCACGTTTCCTGCAGACCGAGAATTCATTCTAGAAGCTTGATGAATTTGTTTTTTTTCCCCTGGGGGGAGGGGGGAAGGAGAAGTACAAGAATATTTTATGTGGTTCTTATCAACAGACATGATCACCTGGTTGTTCCATATTCAGTAATGCTGAGGTTGATCAATGGATTTGGCTGGGAAATGGCTGATTCCTCCCTTATGAAATTCCCCTAGGACCTTTCACCAAATGGTTTTATCCTCTACTTCTAAATAGAAAGATCTCAGTATTATTCTGTGTGGTATACTATAGTATATTCTGTAGAATACACTACAGTATATTCTAAATACTATAAGAATCTCATCCACTGGGGCTATTTGGTTACCCTGAAAAACAGTCTGTACTAGAGAAGCAGGCAATTTGCTTAAGTTCTTATTTTCTCCTTTTAATGAGCAATTCTCGGGATAACAAGTTTGTTGCACAGTGTGTCTTGACAAATCCACGTCAAAGGGTCCAGTCTCCCCAGAGTGGCACATGCCCTCTGGCTTCACTGGCTTCTACTCACAAGAATGGTCTGGGCAGACAGCAAATCTTGTTTGTTGTTCACCATGAAGTTTATAGACTCACCCAAATGCCAACTACTTACTTAATTATAGGGTCTTCTAAAGGCTAAAATACGAAGATAATTTAGATAATAAAAGATTCACCTTAAAAGAATAAGCCAAAAAGAATGACTAGAAATTAGCAACAGCCTGAAAATGCATTCATACAAGCTTTTTTATAAAGTGAACTATACTTTGTGATTAATTGCAGCAATTTGAATTTTCATGGTTAGGAAATATTTACTCCATAATCTGTTATGAAAGATCTACTACTAGTCAAAACAAGAAAAAAGTAAGACTGAATCTTACCTTTAGGCCAAAAAAAAAGGAACAGTATGCAAATTTAATTTCATTAAGGTTAATGAAAACCACATTTTGAAACAAGCTTCTAATGTTTTCCATTAGTGTTACTCTGCGGTATGTTTTGCATATATCTATCCCAAATAAATGTTAGTATGACAGAATGAAGGTCCTTAAGAGTTGGTCAGTGCTCACAAATTATTTCAAACAGTTTCACAGGTAATTACATAGTATACAAAAGACATCTGTCAGTGCATCAATTGAGAGCCAAGGTTCAATTACATAAAGATTTTATTTGCCCTGGCCAGTGTGGCTCAGTAGGTTGGGTATCATCCCATGCACTGAAAAGACGGTTCGATTTCGAGTCAGGGCACATGCCCTGGTTGCGGGCTCAATCCCTGGTGGGGGCTGTGCAGGAGGCAGCCGATCAAGATTGATGTTATGTGCTCACATGACTGTTTCTCTCCCTCTGTCTAAAAATCAATAAACTATTCTTAAAAAAAAAAGACAAAGATTTGATTTAAGTCTGCCTGTCTATTTACAAGGTAGTGATACTTAGAAAGCCACTAAAAATGCTGGAAGATAAAATATAGTCCCCTTAAAGACATAAAACTTCTGGGAGTCCTGTAGCTGCCCTGGGCTTCTGGGACGCCTGTACAGAGCACCTGCCCAGAAGGCTGTCTCCCAACAGTGAGGCCCCAGTGTGACCAGAGCCCTGGAATCGTCAAGAGAGGAAGAAAGCAAGCAAGAGCAGACGTGGCATCACTGCTCACTGCACAGGGATGGTAGATCCTGTCCTGCTGGCCTCCCTTCATCTTCCCTTCAGAGGCTGACCTCTTTATCTTTCTGACCTCACCCCTAGGACTCTCCATTGGGTTCACTGTTTCAGCCACGATAGGTCCTCACTTCTCTTCAAATAGTCAGGGTCATTCCTGCCTCAGGAACTTGGCACTAGCTGTTCTCTCTGCCTGGAGTCCTCTTTTCCTGGTTATCAAGAGGGCTTACTCGTTCACTCCCTTTAGGTCTTTATTCAAATGTCCCCTTCTCAGTGACAAGTGTCTTATCTAAGACTGCAATCCTCTGCTGCCTATACAAAGGGAGGAATTTCTGTCTTGTTCATCACCGTATCCTGTGCCTGCAACAGTACATGACACAAATAAAGTGTGCAATGGATATCTGTGGAATAAACACATGAATAACAAGTCCATTTGATTTTTTTTTTTTATCCTTGTCCAAATTTTTTGTTCAAATAGAGTGGGAGGGAAAGAGAGGAAGAGAGAGAGAGAGAAACATCGACGTAAAAGGTACACATTGAGTGGCTGCCACCCGCACCACCCAACTGGGGCCGGGGACAAACTGCAACTGAGATACTTGCCCTTAGCGGAAACCGAACCCGGGTCTCTATGGACCACAGGCCGATGTTCTAACCACTGAGCCAAACCGGCCAGGGCTGATTCTTTTTTTTTTAATATGTTTTTATTGACTTTATAGAGAGAGGAAGACAAAGAGACAGAGAAACATCGATGTGTGAGAGAGAAACATCGATTGGCTGCCTCCTGCATAACCCCTACTGGGGGATCAAACCCGCAACCCGGGCATGTGCCCTGACCAGGAATCGAACCAGGACCTCTCAGTCCATGGGGTGACGCTCAATCCACTGAGCCACAACAGCCGGGCTCCGTTTGACTCTTTTACTTATATTTGCACTGCAAAAGTAGTTTTACTTGAGACAATTATAAAAGACAGTTATAAAAAGAGGTAGGCATGTGTGACTTTCTAATAAATAAAAAACCAAGTTACAGGGTTGTCTATAATTATTGAACATGAACTACATGTTTTAATTGAAAATGATCCTTAGTCAGGATGACATATTTTGAGGACAAATGAAACTGAGGTAGACAAAATCAAAGAGAAATCAGCCACTCAATCAAGCTAGCCTGGCATTTTATAGGAACACTGGACTTGACACAATAATAAAAACGACTAGTGGAGATGCTTCTAGACTCCAAAAGAAAATATACAGAGAGCTGGTCCCGGGCAGTGTACCTTTAAAAAACAATAGGGTAGCATATCAAAGCTTTATACAAGAAAAAAAATTCAATATGGGAAAGCATATTTTCCCCAAATTCACATTTTGGCTGGACTGACAGTGTGAGATTTATACAAAGGAAATCCCATGAAGTACTTGACTGAGATCATACTTCTCATTTTGGACAAAAATGTCCATATACAATGTAAACTACACATTTTCCATAAATCCAGTGAGGAAAAATGTCAATGGACTTGTCCAAAGGTTCTCAGCTACGGCAAGCGGCAAGCGTACTCAATGAACCACTCCCCCCACGCCCACACACTCCTTTCCCCACACCCCGTTCTAGACGCACGGCAAACAGAGCAGTAACTACTGGTGGATGAGGTTCTCTCAGGCTTTGATGCTGAAGAAGTCCTGACAGTTCCATCAGACAGGTAATACTACCACCACCTTACAGCACCAAAAGAGAAGATAACAGAGGAGAAAGGGAGTGCCTACTTCAGGAACCAGGCAAGCAATGCGCAGAGCGGATGTTCTAGGAGTGGTAGCTTTTCCTACCTAAAAGATTTCCAGTCAGAAGAATAATCTGCACACCTCTCTGATGTTGGTTTTGTACACATTGTGCTCTGCACTTCAGACAAGGGCTAATAGCACCTTTCAAGCCATGTTAAGAGCAATAATAACAAATGATGATGATGACAACTATCTGGGTACACACACCAGTTGCTTCTGATCTTCACAAGAGCTCTAGAAGGTAGGTGGTAATTCTATTTTATAGATGGGCAAGCTGAGGCTTAGAGACATTAGATTTGCTCAAGGCCAGTCAGTCAGTAAAAAACAGAGCTATATTTGAAACCCAGATCTTCTGACTCCATGCCCCAGGACAAACTGTCACAGGCACTAGTTAACGAGTGAAACATCATAATCGGTGAAACTGAGGGTGAACCACCCAGGATAGGAGCAAAGTCAGATGACAGGGCTCACAGATACCCAGCCTTACCCTAGAGCACACAGCAGGCAACTGCAGTTCAGGATCTGTCAACCCCGAGCCTGGCTGTAAATAAGGACACATTAGGAGTATGCTTTGGGCACCTAGAGGGCAGAACAGTGGGACTGGTACTTTGTCTTATGTTTAAAATGGTCAAGCATTTGTCCTAGCTGACGTGGCTCAGTGGCTGAGCATCAACCCATGCACCAGGAGGATGTCACTTCAATTCCCAGTCAGGGCACATGCCCAGGTTGTGGGCCTGATCCCCAGTGGGGGGCATGCAGGAGGCGGCCAATCAATGTTCTCTCTCATCAATGTCTCTATCTCTCTCCTTATCCCTTCTTCTCTCTCTAAAAAATCAATAAAGAAAAATTAAAAAAACAACACTTTACTTTCAAAAGACTCATGAGGGCCCTGGCAGGTTTGGCTCAGCAGTTAGTCGGCACACGGACCAGAGAATCCCAGGTTCGGTTCCCGCTAAGGGCATGTACCTCAGTTGCAGTTTGTCCCCGGCTCCAGTTGGGATCGTGTGGGTGCCAACCAGTCGATGTGTCTCTCTTGCATGGATGTTTCTCTCTCTCTCTTCCTCCCTCTCTCCCTCCGCTCTATCTGAAGATTAATGCAAAAATGTCCTCGGGCAAGAATTTTAAAAAAAAGATCCAGCCCTGGCCGGTTTGGCTCAGCGGTTAGAGCGTCGGCCTGCGGTACAGAGAGACCCGGGTTCGGTTCCCGCTAAGGGCACGTACCTCGGTTGCAGTTTGTCCCCGGCCCTGGATGGTCGTGCGGGTGGCAGCCACTCGATGTGTCCCTTCATGTCGATGTTTCTCTCTCTCTCTTCCTCTCTTTCCCTCATGCTCTATCTGAACAAAAAATAGAAAAATGTCCTCGGGTGAGGATGAAAAAAAAAAAAAAGATCCATGAGAAAACAAAAAAAGATGAAATAAAATGGTTAAGCACTTGAACACTGAATTCAAGGCTTTTCGTACCCCCAGCCCTGGGTTCAGTTCCTGAGTAGTCCTTGACTAGCCAGTCAAATTCAGCAATGTTAGGTCACTGACTTCTTTCCCCAGGAATGAATGTTAAAGAGCCCTCTCAGTACCTTGCTAACAAAACCCTAAAAAGACCAACAGGAAAAAATCCCATACCTAGCCAGTTCATCTGAGTTGATGAGCACTCGGAGACCCTTACTGGCCCGTGGCAGGACATAAATTCTAGAAACAACAAATACTGCTCTGTAGAAAAAGCAAAATGTTAACTCTGTAGGCCTACACTTGGCAATCGCATTTCAGAATTAACTTAGAGGTCGACTATTTGAGACTTAAAATATACTCATAGATTCTAACACCCATTAACAGCACTTAGTTTCCAGTCTAGACTCTGCAATGTTGTTCACCCATTATGTACAACAACATGGTGGCCTTCCAGCTACCCTAATCACATTTCAGTGGAGAAAGCTAAGTCAAAATTCCAAACCACAACAACAATGAAATAGTCCCCTTCTCAGCTCAAGTGGTCCATGCTGGCCCCCAGAAAGCAGAAGGGACAAGGGAGGTGCTACTGTGCCTCAGTGGTTTACTAACCCCCAACTCCACATGGCTGGTTCATCCTTGAGTTGTCCTAACTTGGGGAACAATAGCACTTGCCCTGAAAGGTTGGAGGGCAAATGGCCTTGCAGGTTAGCTCTGTCTCCTCCAGCACCTGGAGGCATGGCTTGAAGAGCCCAATAATGCTCAGGTTAAAATGAAAGCCTGCCTTCGGCCAAGCTGCAGCCGGTTGATGTTTCTCTCACACATCGATGTTTCTCTCTTTCTCCCCTTCTTCTCTCTCTCTCTCTCTCTCTCAAAAATAAATAAATAAATAAATAATTCAATAAAAACAAATTTAAAAATAAACTAAAAGGCTTTCCTTCTTATAGTTAGTTTAAAAGATTAATTTGTCCTAAAAAGATCTAATGAATCATTTATTTTAAAAAAGGCCTTCCTTATTTTTCATACCACTCTTGTCTAAAATTCTAAATAAAGATAAAAGTGCTTATGTCATTATAGGATGATAGCTGTAACAATCTGGATCTAATATTGTTCAATAGGGGGCAAACAGTCCATAACTGCTCTTGTCACATCTCTGCAAAGCAGTGACCAGGCACACTGTTGGCTGAACAACTTGGTTCTTCCTGTAAAACAAACAATAGCTGAAGCTGTGCATTTGTACACACACAAATATTTATCTGTGCATGCAGAGACAACAGTCTGGAATGGCTCACCAACTGCTGAGTGGCGGTCACTTATGGGAAAAAAGATGGGATGGGAGAGTAAAGCAATAGTTTTGCTTGAATGTCTTTTGAGAAGTACATTAAAAAAAATACACTTTCCATGTGTAATTTTTAAAATACTTTAAACCATGACAAGCCATTTTAAAAACAGTTCAAAATAATAATTTCCTTGGATATAAAATGTGAACAAAGAAATAATCAGAAATTATAAATATATTTAGATAGATTCAAAATAGAACCACCCAAGGAAGTTTTACATTTATACTAGCAGGTTCAGCAAACTACAGCCCATAGGCCAAATCCAATTCAATTGACAGGCACAAGGTAAATCTAATTTTCACATTTTTAAAGGAAAGGAGAAAGAAGGAGAAAAAGAAGAACAACAACAGAGGCCACATGTGGCCCACAAAGCCTAAGATTTACAGTTTCCCCCTACAGAAAAAGTCTGATGACTCCTGCTTTACACCAAGAATACTGTACCTTTTTAAAAATAATTTTAAATTCTTCTTGGAAATGTCTTCAGAATCACTTTTAAATACAATAAAAATTAGTTGTATTACTTAACAGTCTACCCTTTTCTTCCCCCTAAACCCACATGCAGTGTAAGGTAGCTTATTCAGTTCACTCCATCTTCAGATTTGCCTTAGAAGACTAGTGATTTCCTAAAATCAAATTCAGCCCCAGGATGGGGAAAAGGACACTCTTGCTAACATCCAGGAACCTAAGCTATAATGTGCAGCTAAAATGTACAATGGGAAACTCAAACTCAGAAGAACTCTCTGTACAGATAAAAAAAAAATCTCGCCCTGGCTGGTGTGGCTCAGTTAGTTGGAGTCATCATCCCATACACTGAAAGGTCATGGGTTCGATTCTTGGTCAGGGCACATACCTAGGTTTCAGGTTTGATCCCCATATGGGGTGTGTACAGGAGGCAACATATCAATGTTTTTTTTCCTCTCTCTCACTCTTACCCCCATTCCTCTCTCTCTAAAAATATCAATAAAAAAATAAATCTAGCAGTGACAATAATATAACAGATCACAGTTAAATAAATCATTTCTTAAATGAAGGAAGGAAAAGGCCATCTTTATTCTGAATGAAATTTGTAGTCCAGAGCCTAGAAAGAGGGAGAAATTTCATATTAACTATCAAATACCCTGAGAAATGTATTGAATAAGAATCAGCCCTGGCTGGTTTGGCTCAGCAGTTAGAGCATCAGCCTAGGGAATGAAGGGTCTCGGGTTCGATTCCTGGTCAAGGGCATGTACCTGGGTTGCAGGTTCGATCCCCGGCCCTGGTTGGGTCACGTGGGAGGCAACCAATCGATGTGTCTCTCCCACTCTCTTCCACTCTATCTAAAAATCAATGGAAAAATACCCTCGGGTGAGGATTAACAAACAAAGAAAAATAATCAAATGTATCCAATTGTGAACAGCTGTGAATTTAGAACTGGAAAAATAATTTAAACATGTGTGGAACTTCACACATTAAACCAATGGTTCTATATAATGACAATTTACAAATAAAGCTCATAATCATATTTAGAATTCTCAGTCGCCATCCTATACTTTTAACAGTATGTTATTTGGAAATTAAGTTACACTTTGAACATTTAAAGAACATAAAATAGAAGTTGATTTGTTTGTTTAATAATCTTTTAACCTACTTAATTTGAAATGAAAGCAATTCAGAACCTGTCATACACAAATTTTTTACAAGGAGAGAGTATCAACAGAAAGAGGATAAAGACCATCATTACGGTGACTTGGGGAAAAACTAAGACAATGATATCACTTACCTTTGGAATACATTTTCCTACTGAATTATGACACAGAAGATACACTACCTCAATGTCCTGGAGACTGAATTCCTTCTGATCTGTCAAGTTTGCGGCCCCGGCACTGAGTTCCATCAGCATCTTGGCGATCTCAGGCTTTATGGCTGAAGTCAGCCGACTGGCTGCTTCCATGACATGCTCCTGCACATCTTTGAGCTGCGTGGCTGCCTTGGAGTAGTGAGAGTTCCTGAACACGGTGCTGAAGAGATCAGTGAGGAAAGTACTGGCACGGCAGAAGACGTTGAGGGCGTCCAGGTACTTGGAGATGCCCTGCTGGATGTCGGCGATGGGAGTGGAGTGGGGCATGGCATGGTGGCAGCTGCCTGCAGCAGTCAGGCTGCCCAAGGGGGCAGTGGTGGCTGTAGATGCCAGGGGAGCACTTAGTGCTCGACCCAGCTCGGGCATCGGGTATTGTTGGTGCTGCTGCACCTTCTGCTTGGACCCGCCAAGCAGAAAGCGCCGCTTATAGTCCATTTTACTGTCTTGGGCACTGCAGCAATACATGCGGGAGAGGGAATTGTCCCAGTGACTGTGAGCGGTCAGGGTTCTGAGTCTTTTTTTCCAAGACTGTAGCTAGGTATAAAAATAGTGGAGTTCTGAAAATCTAAGTTTTAAAAAAGGCATTTCCATGAGGCAGGTGACCGTGTAATCCAATGTAGATGTGAGGACAACAGGTTTATATAATTAATATTTTCAGTTTAGCCAGGACCTCTGACAGAAAATAAAATTGTGTCCAAAGTGCTGTGTAAGAACTGTTAGCATTCCACTCTCTTAAAAGGCCTACCTATAATTGCTTTGCAAGAATATTTTGATACTTATATTTACAATGGCAGAAAAATAACTTAACTTTTAAAAATGTAATATAATGTATCTTCAATATACCAGAAAAGTTAGAACCCCAAAACCCACAAGCTGATCAACAGCAATTTAAAAGCCATACAGAATTACTTCACACTAAGTCCTCAAGAAGGAAGATCAAACCTCTGCAGAATTTCGACAGAGCCTGCCTGCCAAATCCATTTACCTGAAAGCTTCTTTTGAATGCAAAAAAATTCCAATTTCCTTTAGTATTTTCTGAAAACAAATTTTTCTTTTTTAAAAAATGGCATTTGTTATTATAAGTCGTCTTTCCTTTTGTTTGCTGAGGTAGCAGTTTCTTTGTAACATTAGTAAGAGGTGCTTCCAGACTGGGTTGGCCCTCAATTGTTAAGTCCAAAGTAAGAATGCACAGATGTAATTGTAAGGCCTCTAAGTCATTTCCTGTAAGAGCAAAAATAAGATCATGTTAGGAAAGTTAAAGGACAATGAGTAACCCTGGAACATTAACTTCTGAAATGCTATTATCCAAAGGTGAGCTACAAATGCATAAGAACTCATATTACAACTTATTAAAGAGTGAGATCTGAACTATGACATGATGACTGCCAGAAAATTCCTTGAGTTGTACGAAAATAACGCAACCAAAAATGTTTGATTCCATACCAATAATTCCAAAGCTAAGGCTAGTAACTGACACATGGAGCAGGGCCTGGATTCAGCAGCCACAAAACTTTAAGGGAATTTCGAAAAGGGAGTGATGGGCAAAGGCTGAGAGAAATCAGGAAGGCTGTTATGAAGAAAATGTTATTTTGATGTAGGCTTCAGCTGGAGGACAGGTTATGACGGTGCAAAAGGGATGTGTGGGACTCATGAGGTGAAAGGACCACCACAGCAAAGGCCCTAAAGCAGGGTGGCACAGGATCTAATCAGCATACCCTGCTGAACCAAAGTGAAGCAGACAGAAAGAGCCTGGAGAGGTGGGAGGCTGGCAGGAGGTTTGTAGACAGGATTGTTCTAGTCCTCACTCCAGTACCAATTTCCTCCCTGGATATTTAAAGGGAAGCCTGGCACAGTGTGCCAGTCTTACACTCTTGGGTAACTTCTATAAAACCCCTGGCTCTGGACAGGTTCAAATAACAATATCTGGGCATTTCTGTTTGCAGTTACTGATACCTAAAACAGGTGTAATTCACACACAGCTAACAACAGGGTTCATACTTGCCTGGACTATCTGTTTTCCTAAACATAGCAAGAGTTCAAATATATTTACCGAGTGTCATATTTAGTCTATATTAAACTTCAACTTGTATGATGTCTGCATATAGTTGGTCTACTTATTGATAACGGGTTTTCCTTTCTTTCTGTTTTCCTTATTTTAAAAACAAATACGAGTCATACATGACCAGCCTCCTTTACGGTTCTGTGATTGCATTAAGGAACCTAGTAAAGTAAGTATGTTAAAGAGCAAGAGATGAGAAAAGTGCTATGGATACAAACATACTCTAAAAGTATAGCAACCCTAAGCCAGCTGGCATGTAAATGAAACTAAACCGGCCCCCAGCTATAGCTCTGTGTTCAAGAGTCTTTATTCAAAATCTCATAAACTTTTCAAGAAACAACATAGCAAACAGCTACTTGTAAGAATATGTCCATAAGTGTTCTTTCTTTCAAATTCATGGCAATAAGGCAATCATATCTATCCTTACCCAAGTGCTCCATTATAATCAAAGTGGCTTTACAAACTGATGCACAACAGAAGTGCCCAGCAGGAATGCTGGAGGAAGGCTGTTCACATGAACAGTGTGGTCTGTGAAGGAGAGCCATTGCCCTGAGTTGGCCATAAGGAGTCGTGAGCAACCCCTAGCACTCCTCTTTGTTCTGTGTTCTACACCAGTGCCTCTAGCTCTGAGCGTCCACCCCCATTACTCTGCCAGACAGTCCCAGAAGGCCAAGTACGAACTACATACTTAACCTAACTTTTTTTAAAAATCCTCAGCGAGACTATTTTTTCCATTTATTGTCAGATACAGTGGGAGGGACAGAGAGACAAAAACATTGATGTGAGAGAGACACATCGACTGGTTGCCTCCTGCATGACCCAACTAGGACCAGGGACAAACCACAACCGGTATGTGCCCTTGACTGAAATTGAACCCATGACTCATTGGGCCAACGCTCTAACCACTGAGAAAACTGGTCAGGGCTACTTACCAAACCTTTTATTTTTTGTATGTATGTATTTATTTAATTAATTTTTTTATCCTCACCCAAGGACATTTTTGCATTTATCTTCAGATAGAGTGGGAAGGAGAGAGGGAAGAAGAGAGAAAGAGAAACATCAACGTGAGAGAGACACATCGAGTGGTTGCCACCCACACGACCCCAATCAGGGCCAGGGGCAAACTGCAACTGAGGTATGTGCCCTGAGCGGGAACTGAACCCAGGACTCTCTGGCCCATGGGCCAACGCTCTAACCGCTGAGCCAAATAGGCCAGGGCTTACCTAATCTTTTAAGAAGCATCATAAACTTTTTTTACTTTAAATGTTTCCAAAGTTTATTTAAATGAAAAACTTAGAATGATTAAAAATATACCACTTCACCAAATTCATCTACAAATTCAATGTAATCTAACTCTATCAACATTTGAACCACCTTCTTTTTCTTTTCTTTTTTAAAATATATGTTTTTAATTGATTTTTTAGAAAGAGAGAGAGGAAACAGAAACATCGATAAGAACATTGATCAGCTAGCTGCCTCCTGCACGGCCCCTACTGAAGGACTGAGCCCACAATCCAGGCATGCCCTGATCAGGAATCGAACCAGTAACCTCTTGTTGCATGGGACAACACTCAATCCATTGAGCCATACCGGCCAGGCTGAACCACCTTTTTTATAGAAATGGACATGCTAATCCTAAAAATTGTATGAAAATGCAAGAGACACAAGATGACCAAACAAATATTAAAAAAATATGTTGGAGGATTCACACTTCCTGATTGGAAAACCTACTATAAAGCTAAAGAAATCTAGATAGTGAAGTACTGGCATAAAGAAAGATATATAGCTGGGTCGGTGTGGCTAAGTAGACTGAGCATCATCCCATGGACTGAGACATCCCAGTTCGATTTCCGGTCAGGGAACATGCCGAGGTTGTGGGCTCGATCCCCATCAGGAGGTGTGCAGGAAGCAGCTGATCAATGATTCTCTCTCACTTCGATGTTTCTCTCTCTCTCTAAAAAAATCAATAAAAACATATTGTTTTTAAAAAACGGTCATTATCAAGGTGAAGATACAACCCACAGTATGGGCAAAAATATTTGAAAAATCGTATATCTGTCAATATATCCAGAACATATAAAGAACTCTTAAAATTCAACAATAAAATGACAAATGACCCAATTAAAAGATGGGCAAAGGATCTGAACAGACATTTCTTCAAACATATAAACTGTCTAATAAATGAAAAATGCTCAACACAATTAATCACTAGGGAAATACAAATCAAAACCACAATAAGTCATATTTCACACAACACTAGAATGGCTACAATAAAAACAAACAAAAAACAGAACAGAAGATAAGTGTGGGCAAGAATGTGGAGAAACTGGACCTTCATACATTGCTGGTGGGAAAGCAAAATGATGCCGTCATGCCCTGGCCGGTTTGGCTCAGCGGTTAGAGCATCGACCTGCGGTCCGGAGAGACCCGGGTTTGGTTCCCACTAAGGGCACGTACTTCGGTTGCAGTTTGTCCCCGGTCCTGGTTGGTCGTGCAGGTGGCAGCCACTCGATGTGTCCCTTCACGTCGATGTTTCTCTCTCTCTCTCCCTTCCTCTCTCCCTCCCACTCTATCTGTACAAAAAATGGAAAAATATTTATCCTTGGGCGAGGATAAAAAAAAAAAAAAAAAAAAGATGCCGTCACTGTGAAAAGCAGTTTGGCAGTTCCTCAAAATGCTGAACAGAGAACTGTCATATGACCAAGCAACTCTACCTTTTTTTGTTTGTTTTTTTGTTAATCTTCGATCGAGGATATTTTTCCACTGACTTTTTTTTAGACAGAGTGGAAGGGAGGGAGGGATGGAGAAACATCGATGTGAGAGAGAGACATTGATTGGTTGCCTCCTGTATAACCCCAAACGGGTCTGAAAATTGAACTTGCAACCCAGGTACATACCCTTGACTGGGAATCGAACCTGAGACCCTTTGGTTTAAAGGCTGATGCTCTAACCACTGAGAAAAACCACCCAGGGCTACCCTTTTAGTTTTGTTTTGTGGCTTTTTGGTTTTTTTTTTAACTTTTTAAATCCTCACCTGAGGACATTTTTCCATATTTTGTTCAGATAGAGTGGGAGAGAGAGGGAGAGAGAAACATTGACGTGAAAGGGACACATTGAGTGGTTGCCACCCACACGACCCAACCAGGGCCGGGGACAAACTGCAACCAAGGTATGTGCCCTTAGCGGGAACCAAACCCAGGTCTCTCTGGACCATAGGCCAACGCTCTAACTGCTGAGCCAAACCTGCCAGGGCTTGTTTTGTGTTTTTTGAGAGAGAGAGAGAGAGAGAGAGAGAGAAAGGGGGAGGGAAGAAACAAGGGAGAGGGAGGGGGGAGAGAGAACAGACAGAAGAGACATCGATTTGTTGTTCCACTTATTTATGAGTTCAATGGTTGCTCCTTGTAATGTGCCCTGACTGGGGATTGAACCCGAAACCTTGACATATACTGACATCTCTCAAACCAACTGAGCTACCAGGCCAGGGCAAGCAATTCTACTTTTAAGAAGCCAGACACATGAAGCCACATATATTATATGATCCCACTGACATGGATTGTCCAGAATAGGCAAAGCCACAGAAACAGAAAGTAAATTTATGGAATGGGGAGTAACTGCTAATGGGTTTCTTTTTGGAATGATGACAAGATTCTGAAGCTGGATAGTGGTAATGGTTGCACAACTCTGAATATACTAAAACACTTAAGGTACGTGACTTATATCTCCATCTTTCATTGCCATTTTCCTTATGTAACTTCTTATTTAACAGCAAAGGGCACATAAATCCTTCGTAAATAAAAATAAGTACATAAAAATAAGTTTCATAGGGATACCTTTAATGTCAGACATAGTCTCCTTTTCATATTCAACTAGAAATCTGTATTTGAATGCTGCTATCCAGAGCCTGTCCCTTAAAGATTATCTAGTTTAAGTCCTTCAGTTTACAGATGGGGGGTGGGGTGGGGATCCCAAGATACTATGTCTTGCATAGACCACAGTGTCAAAATCAAACTTGGGTATCTTGAATCTCAGAACTCCAAACACATACATAAATGTTCTGTTCTGAACTACCCAGACTGGATATAGATTAAGCTAAGATACAGTCACAAATCCTTAAACGAATGGCCTAACCCAATAAAGACTTATTTTTTGCTGACATGAAGTTCAATGTGGGTCTGGCAGCCCTTCTTCAATTTGTAGAGACATCAATGGAACTTGCTTTCCAGAGTCACCTTAACATAAAAAAACTCATACCCATTCTTTACTGCTTCCCACTAAAGTGGCACACATCATTTCCCTCAAAGCCCTTTGGCCAGATTTAGTCACTCAGTGCCAATGTAACTACAAGAGAGGCTGCGGAATGTAGGGAGACATGCGGAATAATAAGAACGCATTACAGGTGGCTACAGCTGTCCACCCAGCTCAGCTGTGTGTTGCAAAGTTTTGATCAGATGGTAAAAGCAATTCTGATTCCACCCTGGAAAGGCTGTATTATACTGTGAAGTCCCCACAGCTGCTTTCTTTTTTTTTTAATCCTCACCCGAGGACATTTTTCCATTTTTTGTTCAGGTAGAGTGGGAGGGAGAGAGAGGAACAGAGAGAGAGAGGGAAACATCGATGTGAAGGGACACATCGAGTGGTTGCCACCCGCACAACCGACCAGGGCCGGGGACAAACTGCAACCGAGGTACGTGCCCTTAGCGGGAACCGAACCCGGGTCTCTCAGGACCGCAGGCCGATGCTCTAACCGCTGAGCCAAACCGGCCAGGGCCCCACAGCTACTTTCCAGAGGCCAGATGACTTACACCGGCTGCTCCAGGACGTGGTTTTTTGTTGTGTGTATGTACGCAGAGTGAAGGAATGAAGGCGCTGGGGAGGGAACGGTCACAGATTCCTTTGAGAAATTGATGAAAGAACACTCCTTAGTCAAATATATATCCAAAACCTCAAAGTTGCCATTCATTCTTGGCACTGCAGCCCTAGATGAAGAACCACCTGCCCTCTACAATCCCTGTGCTTCCCTTCCCCTACATCAAGCTGCAGGCAACAGGTGACTTCATGAAAACTGAGTCTCACTTTCTGCATCTAGTGTTGGTCCAGCACATAAACAACCAAGTGGAGGCCTAAGGCTCAGGCTAATGCATTAAGGGGAACCAAAGAGAAATACACTTGGGACCTTTTACACCCATACCACTCACAACCTATTCAGCTATAAATTCTCAAGGTGTTGTCCTTAGACCATCAGCATCAGAATTGAATTGCCCAGGACCAAAGTGCACCTGTACTGGAGTAAGTCTGTCCATACGTCCTATCAGTGTACAGGGGTGGTCATAATGGCCCGTAAACATGTTACTACGAAATGGAAACTTTTTTTTTAATGATCACCCAAGGATATGTTTTTTTATTGATCGTAGAGAGAAACGTTGTTTGGTTTCCTCCCATATGTGCCTCAACCTGGAGATGTGTCCTGACTGGGAACTGAACCCATTGACCCTTTGGTGTACTGGATGACGCTCCACCCAACTGAGCCACACTGGCCAGGGCAGAATGGAAACTTTTTTAAGCAAGTTTTTCACAAGATGCCATATTAACATTAACCTTATCTTAACTAGGATGAAAAGAAAGACGCCAATGAAAATCAATCATGGCTGAAGGACTTCCTTCCCTGATATTTTAATCAGAATGCTACACTTAATGGGAAGACTATTAAAATTCAGATTCCTGCCTGGCTGGTGTGGCTCAGTGAATTGAGCATCCTCCCCTGGACTGAGAGGTCCCTGTTGGATTCCTGGTCAGGGCACATGCCTGGATTGAGGGCTCAATCCCCAAAAGAGGGACATGCAGGAGGCAGCCGATCAGTGTTTCCCTCTCACATCGATATTTCTATCACTCTCTTCCCTTCCTTTCTCTCTAAAAAATCTATAAAAATATATTTTTTAAAAATGCAGATTCCTGCCCTGGCCGGTTTGGCTCAGTGGTTGGAGCATCAGCCCGCGGACCAGAGAGACCTGGGTTCGGTTCCCGCTAGGGGCATGTACCTTGGTTGCAGTTTGTCCCTGGCCCTGGTTGGGTTCATGCAGGTGGCAACCAGTTGATGTGTCTCTCTCACATTAATGTTTCTCTCTCTGTCTTTCTCCCTCTCTCTCGCTCTATCTGAAGATAAATGCAAAAAAGTCTTCGGGTGAGGATAAAAAATAAAAATAAAAATGCAGATCCCTGGCATACAATACAAATCTAAAGAATCAATCTTTGGGGGTAGAAGCAGAGAATATGTGTTTTTCTAAAGCTTCCCAGGTGATTTGGATACATGCTATGATTTGAGAACCAAAATGCTCAGTTGAAAACCTGCTAAAAGTGATAAGGATTGAGGGCACCTGAGCACAGTCACTGACTACATGAACACCACTTAATGCAACTCAGGTATTTCACTAATATTCCTATTCATTCAAGAATCCAGAAAGAGCCCTAGGTGGTTTTACTCAGCGGTTAGAGCGTAGGCCCACAGACCAAAGGGTAGAGAGTTCAATTCCCCATCAAGGGCACGTAACTGTACCTGGTTTGATCCCCAGACCCTGGTCGGAGTCCTGTAGGAGGCAGCCAATCAATGTCTGTCTGTCTGTCTCTCTCTCTCTCTTTCTCTTTCTTCCCCCTTCCCTGCCTTTGACTCTACCTAAAAGTCAATGAAAAAATATCTTCCAGTGAGGATTTAAAAAAAAAAAAAGAATCCAGAAAGGGAACCACCTAGCCCCTGTGATAAATGACCATTTCTGAGAACCAAGGGGCTGGTTGGACAACTCAACGAAAATTTCTGTTTGTATCATAATTGCTTCTAAGAAGACCACATATGTCCCACAGTTAAGCCTGGGATTTTCCTCCAGGCTCAGCGGTTAGAGCATCAACCCAAGGACCAAAGCATTTTCAGATTTGATTCCCAGTCAAGGGCACATATCTGGTTTGATCCCCAGCCCTGGATGGGGTCATACGGGAAGCAACCAATTGATGTGTCTCTCTCACATCAATGTTTCTCTTTCGCCCCTGCCCCTTCTATTCTCTCTAAAAACCAATGGAAAATATCCTTAGGTGAGGATTAACAAAAAAATAAATAATAAAAAAAGTAAATTCTTCTCAAATCTTGTCTTACTGTACTTTTAATGCTTCCCCCACCCCATATGTATCTGCCTAAAGGGTTGAAAGATGTGCGTAAGTTTTACTGCTGCCTAAGATTCTCATACACATGGCAGAAAAGGACACTTCAGTAGACGTTACAGTTTTGCAACACAATAATTTGAAAAAGTTCTCAGTAGATTAAAACTGAATTCAGACCTCATTACATCATTTAAAACATTCCTTTCTGCCCGGCCACGTGGCTCAGTGGTTGAGCGTAGACCCATGCACCAAAAAGTCGCCGGTTCAATTCCTGATCAGGACACGTGCCCTGGTTGTGGGCCAAACCCCCAGGGGGGGGCATGCAGGAGGCAGCCAGTCGATGTTCTCTCTCGTTAATGTTTCCATCTCTCTCTCCCTCTCCCTTCCTCTCTAAAATCAATAAAGAAAAATAAATAAATAAATAAATAAATAAATAAATAAATAAATAAAACATTTCTTTCTGCAATCCAAGTTATCAGCAATTTCTATTTCAAAGAACATGTTACATAAGTTTAAGTAAAGAGGGTTTTCTTATACCCATAACTGATAAGATATAAAATGTGGTCATCCTGAGAAAATCTGAAGAGCTTCCCTTTAGAGAGTATAGTGGATAAAAGGTGGCCTTGGGGCAGACTAACTGGGAGAGATCCTGGCTCTGCCACTTACCAGCTATGTGACCTTGGGCAAGTTCTTTAACCTCTCTGTGCCTCAGTTGCATTATCTGTAAAATAGATATAATAACAGTAACTACTGTTATTGAGTTAAATAAATGTATACATATAAAGCACTCAGAATCATGCCTGGCACATATGAAGCACTGTATGTTTGATCTTATTATCATTCCCACACAATAAGGCCTTGTTACCTCTGCTTTTCCAGAAAAAAGTTACTGACAAACAAGAATGGTCTTGTAAAGTCACCCAATCCCTGAACTGAGTAGAAGTCTATGTATCGTAGGACAGGCTGCATCACGTTTCAGTGAAATATAGCTATAGTTTGTGAACACAGAGAACAAATTTTAAATCCATTTCAGTTATTAAGCCAACAGACAAAGTAAACTGAAAAGCAGTCCCATTGACAGCAATGGTTAGCACAAAGTAGCCTCATGTCTAGATGACAGGTTAAATAAATAGGCTCATGTACTTACCTCCCCATCCTCCCTAAATCCCAATGGCATAACAGTAAAGACGTTCACAACAGTAATAAGAAGGGCTGAGTGAGGGATAGAGTCTATTTTAATACTGGCCACTTTCTAGAAGATGGAGAGAAAGCAGTTAATTGATTGATAAGACAGACCAGAGACAGCTAGGCACGTCCCAGAACATGCAGAGTCAAAGGTGGGCAGAAAGGCAGAGCAGAGCCCCTCTTCCTGGCAGAGCTGGAGAAATGCCCTGCTTTGAGTGAGCAGGTACAGAAATCAGTGGGAAATAGGTTCATCTACCAGATCTTCTCCATACTTCTCACTCTGGTCAATGAATCAGCCAACTCCTATTTAGGCAAGAGAACCCTTGAAGAACAGGAACCTCTTTTCAGTTATCTACAGAATCAGCTCAGTTCTTCACTGACAAGGATTGCCAGATAGTTGGAAAAAGCCAAGAGGACCAAAAGGTCAACTAAGAGGAAAAGTAGATCATTACTAATTTGATTTGTTAGCTTAGTGTCTACATACTGATTGAAGGTAATTATAGAGAATATTTATTGAATCCAGGGACTGCATTTTGAAATAATTGTAATTATATTTTCTAAAGTGCTCAATTTAAGTATATAATAAAAAAATAAACAGCCCTGGCCAGTTTGGCTCAGCAGTTAGAGCGTCGGCTAGCGGACCAATGAGTCCTGGGTTCGATTCCGGTCAAGGGCACATACCTCAGCTGCGGCTCATCCCTGACCCTGGTCGGGGATCAAACCTGCAACCCAGGAATCGAACCCATGACCCTTCGGTCTGAGGGCTGATGCTCTAACCGTTAAGCCAGACAGGCCAGGACTACAGATTTGAGAAGCAAGCAAAATCACAAAGGAAGCAAATCATAAAGGAAGCAGAAATCAGGAAAGAATTCTTGGAAATAAGAAATATGGTTGCCAAGATGAAAAACAAAAAAAGAAATAAAATGGGAGTGGAGCAGGTTATAGGGGATACACATACACACGGTTATATTTTTTTAAATTAAGCAATGGAAGAATAAACCAAAAACCAGTAAGAATGTTTTTCTATGAGGTATGAACAGGAACAAAAGCAGGGAAGTAAGCCATACTTCTCTCAATCTACCTTGTTTACAGTTTTATCTTTAGAACCATGTAAATATTGTATATAACTTTTCAAAAGTAAATTTTAAAAAGCCCTAAAAATGAAAAACAGACAAATGAACCCAAACTCTCAAGTAGGTGGCATAACCATACAGAAAAGGTTTATTTCAAATAAACAGTGTTTGGACTGTACCTCTCTGGTGTTATTGTCAACAAAGGAGAAGAGATATAGATATGAAATCACAGAAATAAAAATACTTCCATCCTTTATTTGAATTTGAAATAGCCTGAAATCATGATTTATCTTTTTCTTTCCAAAAAATACATACTTACTTTACAGAAAAGACCTAGAATTCACATTCCAATGGCAACAAATGCCCCAATATGATTTTCCACCGAAAGGAATCAAGAGCTCCTTACAGAAACGGCTGATTCTAGATCCAGGGCCAGAAACAAAAAGATAAGCCCAGAAATTCTTTTTTTTTAAATCCTCACCTGAGGACATTTTTCCTTTTTTTTTTTTGTTCAGATAGAGTGGGAGGGAGAGAGAGGAAGAGAGAGAGAAAGAAAGAAACATCGACGTGAAAGGGACACATCCAGTGGCTGCCACCCGCACAACCCAACCAGGGCTGGGGACAAACTGCAACCAAAGTACGTGCCTTTAGCGGGAACCGAACACAGGTCTCTCTGGACCGCAGGCCAATGCTCTCACCGCTGAGCCAAACCGGCCAGGGCAAGCCCAGGAATTCTTATCAGGCCAGAAGCAGGGAACACATCTAATACTACCAGGCTCATGTCAAAGGGACCCAGAGTCAGCCTGAAGAAAAAGCTCTATTAATGGCCAATAATGGGACAATTTAGGCATCAAAAAGAATAATTTTTCTGGAGAAAAATTCATTAAATATATAAAAATTAATGAGTTGGGACTTGACAATGATTTATTGACTATGACACAAAAACCACAGGCAACAAAAGAAAAAATAGGCTATTTAGACTTCATCAAACTTAAAACTTTTGTACATCAAAGAACACTATCAACAGACTGAAAAGGCAGCCCATAGAATGGGAGAGAAATATTTGTAAATCATATATCTGAAAAGGAATTAATATCCAGAATAAATACAGAACTTCTATAACTCATGATCACAGGCTACTGGATCAAAAAAAAAAAAAAAAAAAAAAGTCCAACTGTAAAATTGGTAAAGAACTTGAATAAAAATGTGTCCAAAGATGCCCGGCTGGTATGGCTCAGTGGATCGATGTTCTCTCTCATTGATGTTTCTACATCTCTCCCTCTCCCTTCCTCTCTCTCTAAAATCAATAAAGAAAAAAAATATTTAAAAAACTGTGTCCATAGAAATAGACAAATAGCCAATAAGCCCATGAAAAGATGCTTAACATCGTGACTCATTTGGGAAATGCAATGCAAAACCACAATGAGATACCACTTCATGAAGATGGCTATCATGAAAAAAAAAAAAAAAGATCACTATCATAAAAACAAAACAAAAAACAAAAACAGAAAATAACACATTGGCAAGGACGTGAAGAAACTGGAACTCTTGCCTGGCTGCTGTGGCTCAGTGGTTGAGCATCGACCCATGCACCAAGTGATCGGTTCGATTCCCAGTCAGGGCACATGCCCAGGTTGTAGGCCAAATCTCTAGCGTGGGACATGCAGGAGGTGGCCAATCAATGTTCTCTCTCATCAATATTTCTCTCTCTCTCTCCCTTTCCCTCCTTTCTCTCTAAAATCAGTAAAGGGGGAAAAAATTTTTAAAAAAAGAGAGTTGGCACCCTCTGCATTGCTGGTGGGAATGTAAAAAGGTAGAGTCACTGTGGAAAACAGTATGGCAGTTCCTCAAAAAAAGTAAATATATAATTACCACATAATCCAGCAAATCCAATCCTGAGTATACACACAAAAGGAAAGCAGGAACTTGAACAGTTATTTGTACACCAATGCTCATAGCAGAAGTAGCCAAAAGGTGGAAATAAGCCAGATATCCATCGACGAATGAATGGATAAACAAAATGTGGTATAACCATGCAATGGTCTATTATTTAGCCTAAAAGGGAAGGAAATTCTGATACGTGCTTTGGTATGGATGAGCCTACATTCACCCATGAAGCGAGCTACCTCTCTATTTGTCAGGCCATTGGTTTGCAAAAACCTGGCAGTGGTTGCAGTAACTGTGGCCTTAGGATAGCTGCTATGGGGAAGAAAGCAGAGATCATGGTCTCTACTTCCAAAGTCACAGCTACATAACAGGATCATCAGGCACCCTGTTTCTCAAGCTCTGGCTTGACATGGGTGGAGAGTGTTGGCTATTTCTCTGGGGAGCCTGTCCTTTATCTTTTATATGCTTACAGCATCTTTCACTACACACACACACACACACACAAATACATAAACACTCTCCTCATTTCTCTAGTCAAATATGTTCATCTGTTCTTTTACAGCTTCAGGTTTTGCAACTAAATTTACCTTGCAAAAATTGATGATCAAATATAGATGAACCCTTCAAAGAAGATACACAAAATGGCTAACAAGCACATGTAAAGATGTACATCATTAGTTATCAGGAAAATGTAAATCGAAACCACAAGATTTCACTTCACAACCACTAGGATGGCGATAATAAAAAAGACAGATAATAACAAGTGTTAGCAAGGATGTGGAGAAACTGGAATCCTCCTACACTGCTTGTGGGGATGTAAAATGATGCAGATACTTTGGAAAGCAGTCTGGCAGTACCTTAAAAGGTCAAACACAGAATTACCGTATGATTAAATAATTCCACAACTATGTGCAGACCCAAGAAAAATGAAAAACGTATGTTTACCAAAAACCTGTCTATGAAAGTTCAGAGCAACAGTATCCAAAATAGTAAAAAAGAGGAAACAACTGAAATGTCTATCAACAGATAAATAGATAAACAAAATGTAATATAGGCATAAAACGGAATAATATTACTCAGGCATAAAAAGGAATGAAGTACTGATACATGCTATGACATAAATTGTGCATTGAAAACATTATGCTAAGTGAAGGAAGTCAGATACAAAAGGCTACATATTGTATGATTCCATTAATATGAAATGTCTAGAATAGGCAAATCCACTGAAACAAAGTAGATTAATAGCTGCATAGGGATGGGTGGATAGGAAGACTGAGGAATGACTGCTAGTGAATATGGTTGCTTTTTTTTTTTACAGTAATGGAATGTTCTGAAATTAATTGTAATGGTAGTTGTATAACTTTGTGAATATACTAAAAATCATTTAATCATACACTTTAATTAAAGTGAATTATATGATATGTAAGTTATATTTCAATAAAGTTGCTATTTAAAAAAATACATGAACAACTCCACAAACAATTCCCTCTTCAGAGAAAAAAAATACAGGAAAGTATTTCCTCTCTAGTCCACAACAATGTAAACTTAAATATCTATCCTTGGTTATGTGGAGATACTACAGGAAATTCTTTAGGGAAATTAGTGAAGTTCAAAGCCCAAGCTTTTCTATGTTTTTTTGGCAGTTCAGAATGACACAAGCCATATTTAGAAATGCACTCTGGAAAAATGCTTTCAAGACTTTTATTCTCAACATTCATAAATTAAAAATATCTACCCAGGCAAGAGAAAATGCCTGAAAGATTCAGTTCTTCTCTCTCTTCTTAGGACTCTCCTTTTTTGGCTCCTCTTTTATGTTACCACATTAAAAAGAGTGATATGAAAAAATGGTAGTTCTCCTAGCTCTCCCCCTGCCCCTCTGGCCATTCTCAGTTGCTTCTATGAGCCACCCCCGCCCCGACAGACCTGAAGTTACTCAGAACTCCGTGCTGTGCCCTGTCTGTTTCTAAGATCAACATATTCTCCCTGGGCAGGGCTCCCCAGTCTACCTCTCTAACCTAGATCTTTCTCCTGTACTCCAGATCCCAAATATCCAGATCCCTACTAAACAGGTCTCCAAGTCAAATGTCCAAACCAATTCTCTCCAGTCTTTCCATGTTCCTTCCCTGTTTTAGTGAATGGCATCACCACTTACCTACCTGAACAAGCCAGAAACCTGAGAGTTATCCTCCACTCCTCACTCACCTTTCCATCCAGTTAATCACTGAGTCATATGCTTCCTGCCTTCTTAATATCTGTCAGGTCTTTTCCCTTCTATCTTCACTGCCAATCCAAAGTTCAGACCATCTTCATCTCTTGCCTGAATTACAGAGAGCCTCCTGAGTGCTTTTCCAAATGCCCGGATTGCTCCCCTCTGGTTGCTGTGTGACTGTTCCAGAGCCAGTTTAATCATGCCACTCTCCTGCTTAAAATCCTCATGGCTCTCCACTCCACTTCCCACCTCTCTTACACCCTCCATTCCCAATCTCTGCCCCACACTGCGGTTCTTGCTGTGCCAGCCTCTCTCTCGCCATCTACACATTCATTCTTCTGCCTAGAAGGCTCTCCTGGCTTACTCGCACTTCTCTGGACGTCTAACTCAGACAGCCCCTCCTCTGGGAAGCCACCTTGACAAAGACAGTTAGGAGCAACTATGTGCTCTCCTAACACCCTGTTTTTATTCCCGTCTTAGTATTATCTTTGCCGTAGCATACTGTGTTACAACTGCCAGGTTCCCTGCCGCCTCCAGCCTCCAATACCACAGAGCTCATTTGAGATATTCGAAAGTACTAAGCACACTGCAAACATTCAACAGATATTTGGTGAGTGATTAGTTCATTCTTAGTATTATTTAATGGCTATTTCTATACAGCATTCACAGTCAGCCTTCCCATCCACAGAGGCAGCAGTTAAATGCTAGATAGAAGGTTCTACTTTATATATAGAGAAAAAAAAAATGACCGATGACAGACCATGTTCACACAAGTACTTCTCAACAAAATGAACCATTCATTAAATGACTACAATCGAGCTTTAGATATATAATCTCATTTTTAATATTCACTAGAACTGTAAAATAAAACCAGCTGGCATTAACTGAATGGGTACTAAGTGCCAGGCATTGTGCAAAGCATTTTACACCTGCTACCTAATTTAATGCTCACAATGACCCTGGGAGGAAGGCGAGGCATCTAAAGAGGTTAAGTGCGTCCTTCAAGTTCATGCCACTTGGATAAGGTAGTAGTCACCAACAGAGCTGGATCTGGGGCCTGGCTGCCTGCCGCCAGAGGCTGAGTGCTCCATTACTGTGCTATTCCACCTTTGTCAAACACCTAGCCAAAGACATTCTGTTTCTCACTCTGAGGAGATTATTTAAATGAAGCTGTAGGCTTCTTAAAATTGACAAGAAGATGAACTGTAGCAACGAAAAGTGATCTCTCTTTAGAAGATCATATCCATTGTATTGCTGATGATACCCAAGTTCAACTCTCCAGCCAAGACCTCTCTCTCCCAAGACTAGACTCAAAACATCTCCTCAGGTCCTTCAAATTTACCTAGTCATTCTTCCATCCCCAGCTCCTCCTGCTGTATTTACTGCCAGTCCTGAGCCTAAACCTAAGGTGTTGTCATTATCTCTGTTCCCTTACCTTTCTATCCCTTACATTGAGTCCGGCCATAAACATTAGTTAGCCATTACCATTTCACCCTAAAATGCCTCTCATTCCCTCTTTCACATCACACTGTGCAGCTTCCAAGAAACTAGCCCTGCAGAGCAAGCATGGAAGGCTGAGGGTGCCTTCTCAGTTCACTCCACGCCTGCCAGTCAAGCCCCCCAAAGTAACCACAATCCACCTTTCTAGCCCTACTCGCAACAGGTCCCTTCAACACACCCTTTCCTCATGCCACACTGTTCACCTACAACCGCAGCTGGTCCAAAGGGTCACTATGTCCCACCCCTACTGTTACCACTGGAAAACCCCTCACCTACTTCACAGAAGCTTGGTCCTCCAGCTGAGCAGCACCTGCCTCCCACCCCGAAGCTGAAGAGGACATATCATCGTATCAACACAACCGCAGCTGGTCCAAAGGGTCACTATGTCCCACCCCTACTGTTACCACTGGAAAACCCCTCACCTACTTCACAGAAGCTTGGTCCTCCAGCTGAGCAGCACCTGCCTCCCACCCCGAAGCTGAAGAGGACATATCATCGTATTAACCCAATGGTGCTCCTATGATCCTACAGGAAGGAGGTAGTGAAAAGACAAAGATGGAAAATGCTTTCAATGGCTCAGGCCTGAAGGCCTTGTCCTCGCCCACCTAAAATCAGTGCTTAGCAGCAGCCAGCCAAAAACTGCCTCATTTCCTGTAGTTGCTCAGTAAAAATAGGAAGTGGGGGAGGAAGTTTGCAAAGTAGAAACAAAAGTAATCACTGCCCAGCTTCCTGAACACAAATCACTGAACAGGGAGGATATCATTAAAACATCAAAGCGGAAGGCAGGCATGGAGAGCCAAGGCCAGAGGAAAGGAAGTGACCCTTCTGGGTCCACCAAGCCCAGACTGCCCCCCCAAAAAATATGTGCAAAACCAGACACTAGCTCATTATACAAAAACAGTTTCCAAGGAATTAATTTAATTCATTAAAAACATGTTAATTTAAAGAATCACATGTAAACTCCTGAAACATTAAGTCCTAGCAATGTAAAAACTGTCAATGAAAAAGTTTTAAGGAAGCTAAGATTAAACTAGTTTTTTCCATTCTAGTCAAGAAGTAGCTACTAAAACTGCTGTTAAGACAAAACAAAATAAAAAGTTACTAAATAACTGATCAGTTGACAAAATCTAAAGCCCATGTTATCCTACACTGAGCTATAAAAACTCAAGTAGAGAGAAAAAACACTAATAAAATTTTTAATCATAGAATTCTAAATAATTCTAATCAGAGCTTGAATCTATCACAGTTAAAATAAAGGTGCTTCTATACCCATCCCCCACCAACTCGGTCAACCCTGTGACTGGGCCTAAAAGCTTTAGGCATCCAGAACACAGAGGCTAACAGGGCCGGCTGTCAAGGAGCTTTTAGTCTGCCTCCACACGGTGACACCTGACTGCCTTTTGTGTTGACACATGCTCTATAATAACTTATCACCACAAAAGACGACATTCCTGTACAAAACAAAGCAAGTTATTATTAGCAGATCTGGTCATCTAAAAATTATGGATAATTCCATTTAAGCAGAAGGAAAGAAATTTCTTACCACAAGTCAACAGAGTTGAAATTTAGTTTCAAAACAATACAGGTTAAGCCCTGGCTGGTTTGGCTCAGCAGTTAGAGCGTTGGCCCTTGGAACAATGAGTTTTGCGTTCGATTCCAGAAGGTCAAGGGCACATACCTTGGTTTCAGTTCCTCACTGGCCCTGGTTGGGGTCCTGCAAACAGCAACCAGTTGAAGTGTCTCTCTCACACTGATGATTCTCTGTTTCTCTCTCCCCCTGCCCCCTTCCCTCTCCCTCCCTCCCACTCTATCTAATGATAAACAGAAAAAAATGTCCTCGGATGAGGATTAAAAAAAATTTTTCACATCAGCCTGGCTGGTGTGGCTCAGTGGTTGAGTGTTGACCCATGCACCAAGAAGTTGCCGGTTCGATTCCTGGTCAGGGCACATGCCCAGGTTGTGGGCCTGATCCCCAGTGGGGGACATGCAGGAGCGAGCTAATCGATGTTCTCACATTGATGTTTCTCTCTCTCTCCCTTTCTCTCTAAAATCAATCAAGAAAAAAACATTTCACATCAAATGCACCTAAGCACGATGAAAACATTCTCAAATATAAATTGTGCTGCTTGATGGAAATTCTAGTGTAAATCAAGGAGTGAAAATAACTACTTTAAAGTAAATCATTTCTTAAAACCACAAAGCAGCCCGGCTGGTGTGGCTCAGTGGTTGAGCATTGACCCATGCATCGAGAGGTTGCTGGTTCAATTCCTGGTCAGGGCACATGCCTAGGTTGTGGGCCAAACCCCCAGTGGGGGGCATGCAGGAGGTGACCAATGATGTTCTCTCTCATCGATGTTTCTCTCTCTTCCTCCCCCTTTCTCTCCCTCTAAAAATAAATAAAGAAAAAAAATTTAAACCACAAAGCACTGATGTAATTAAAAAAAATTTTTTATCGATGTTTGAGCGAGAGGGAGAAGAGAAACATTGATGTGAGAGTGGAACATAGATTGGCTGCCTCCTGCATGCCCCCTACCAGGGATCGAGCCCACAACCCAGGCTTGTGCTCTGACCAGGAATCAAATGAGCAACTTTTGGTGCACAGGATGACACCCAACCAACTGAACCACACTGGACAGGGCAGCACTGACATAATTTTTCAAACCCAATTTGTTAAAAAATAATTTCCAAAAAATCTACATCTATTAAAAACCTGCAGTTTATTTTTGTTAGTGTGTCCCAGTATGAAAAAGCCTTGATTCATTCAGCTCTGTTTCAGCCTAGTTTTAGCCCAGTTATCCAAAAAGTTTCCAAATTTGAAAAAGCAAGCTGAACTAGTGAAAACTAATGTATCCATTAGAAAGTTTTTAAAGAAAACTTAAAATTCTATAGTGTTACTCATTCTTAACAACTTGCACCGTGGAATCTACCCAAACTTAACCTCAAATGGGAAAAACAAGTATTTATCAAGAAGCATATATACAAATGGGTAAATCAGACGGTAACTTGGAAATTATCTTACTATGGAGAGGAATTATATAAATTTTAGATAAATACACTTCAGATCCAGGACCATTTCTGAAAATTCAAGGCACCTATAAAAATTTTATCAATGGATAATTGTAGCAGATCCCTCCTCCAGGCTGGAACACTGACTCCCATTTTATATACCCAGCAAGCATTCCCATGTCTGAAAAAGAACAGCTACCGAGTCCATTCTTCCCCACAAACATTCCAGCAGGTCAAATATTTAGCAATGAGGACATTTGAGGAGTCTCCTCCCCACCCCTCCCACAGGCAGGGAAGAGAGCTGTAGAGAGCAGTCCTGCAGTGGATCACCAGACTAGCTTCCAGGATGTCACTCATCTAGGCCACAAGTCTTCACATACTTGAGCATTTACTGAGGTCCTACTATGTGCACAGCACTGCTCCAGGCACTGGGGGTGCAGTTGTGAGTGAGACACAATTCTTGCTCTCTAGGAGCTTACTTACAGCCTTAGCAGAAGAAAAAGGAGAAAATGCTTATGCTCTTATTTTGTAGGTAAAATGCTCCACTACAAAGAGATTTCGTTGAAACAGGAACTGCCAGAGTGCAGTAGTTATGGTTATGGGTCTGGGAGTCAGACTGACCCAGATAAGAATTCCTCTCTCAGTAATTGTCAGTTGAATAATAGCACTTAATAACTCTATGACCTTAGGCAAGTGACGTGAACTCCTGTGCCTCAATTTCTTCAGTACTGTGCTGAGGATTAAATCCACATAAGACAGCACTTGGCATATCCTGAGTCTCACTCAGTAAAGGGAAGCTACCTCTCTGAAGAAGCCAGGAACTAGTCAGAGGACAGCATTTTATCTTCTACTGAAAATCTTCATTTTGACCTACCATTAGTAAAATAAATAATAAACTCTCCTCTTCTCCAATCTACTGCATAGTTACAACAACTTTTTTTTTTTAATCCTCACCCGAGGACATTTTCCATTTTTTGTTCAGATAGAGTGGGAGGGGGAGAGAGGAAGAGAGAGAGAAACATCGACGTGAAAGGGACCCATCGAGTGGCTGCCACCCGCACGACCACCGGGGACAAACTGCAACAGAGGTAGGTGCCCTTAGCGGGAACCAAACCCGGGTCTCTCTGGACCGCAGGCTGACACTTTAACGCTGAGCCAAACCGGCCAGGGCGTTACAACAACTTTCAAAAAATAGTACTTACCTTCCTGCAGCTCTGGCCCCAACTCCCAAAGTCCTGGAAATAAACTGAAAGGAATGCTGCCCGGTGTCCTCCAGAGGGGAAGGAGGTGACAGCTCCTCCCATTTCCCTGCCCATCACTCCCTCCTCTTTCAGCCCCAGGTTAGAAGAACAGGGACACAGCCCAGGAAGGATCACTTCGAATTACAAAATTACTTAAGGTGTATGCATTTTCTCCACCTTGAGACTCAGGGGCAGAGCAGGCAGGTCCTTGTGAGCAGGTGAGAGGGACCACTTTCGCCTCTCCCTGCCTAGGTTACCACAGGCTGCAGCAAGTACTCAAGCCTGGGAGCCAAGCCAGCTTTCCTCTGCCTGTTCTCAGGCGCACACGTCCACCGCTGGGACCTGGGAGCGGGATGGGAAAAGACTCGAGTACTCCCAAGTTCCCCAATCATAATTACCATCTCACTAGCACCCAATCCTCAAATCATTTTTAATAAGAAAACTAGATTTTTTTCCAGCTTTAGTTCCATACTCAGAGTCTTTTCCATTATGATTCTTTGCAATTACCAATTTGAAAAAGCACATCTCTGACAGTGGCCCAGACACAAGGAACATAGTCAAAAATGGTTTACAAAAAAATGGCAGAAAGAATCCTAGAAACAGACTCAGGAAATAGGGGGGCCTGCATTAAGGATGCTCACTGGCAGCACTGCTTACAAGCATCAACCTGGAGTTAACCTACATGTCCTGCATTAAGGGAATCATTAAATAAATTACACAGAAACACCTACCATCTGAAAGATCAAGGTAAAGCCACATTCCACAAGCCTAAGATGTTACATTTATAAGTCACTGTTTTATATATGCTAAGAAAAACTCTGCCATATGACGATGGCCCAAAATCGCACAGCACATCCCAATTTCACTCTCCCTCAAGGCTCCTTCATGTCTCGTTCCTCTACCTCAGTCCATCTGGAACACACATCACCCTCGGAATAAGCCTCTCTGTGCCCTTCTCTCTCCTTTAACTTTTTCTAGAAGTTACTCTTATTTAAGACCCACTGTTTCAATTAAACCATCTTGGGCCCCTTCAGTCCACATGGAGCCTTTCCTGAGCTCCTGCAGCCCCCACTGCCATTGCTCCTTTTAGCTTCGCATGCCTTCCCCTTCCGAATGAATTGTAAACACACAGAAACAGAGGCTGGACCCATCTTCACAGTCACTGCAGTGCACAGACGGGGACATACCACCACCACCACCACTAACAACAGCAAAATCACATCTGTTAGGAACTGTTCTAAAGACTTAACTCATTTAAGCCTCACTATACCCCAGGAGGTAGGTACTATTACCTCCTCATTTCCAGAGAGGGTCAAATGAGGTAAAGAAAGGTTGTAATTTAGAGGTTAGTGACTAGTGAATGGCAGAGGCAGGACTCGAACCCAAGCAATATGGATCAAGTCCTTGCTCTTAACCTCCATGTTACAGTTTCTCTCTAAATGACTGCTATCTACATAGCAGACATTTTAATTTTAATTAATTATTAACTGAAATGCAATACACATACAGAATGAAAATATTCATTCTGTACAAGAGTACACAAGTAAAGCTAGGTCAGGCCCTAACTGATTTGGCTCAGTGGTTAGAGTGTCAGCCCGTAAACTATAGTGTCTTGGGTTCGATTTCTGATCAAGGATACATACCTGGGTTATAGGTTCAATCCCTGGCCCCTGGTAAGGGCACATGCAGGAGGCAACCAATTGGTGTGTCTCTCTCACATTGATGTTTCTCTCTCTCTCTCTCTCTCTCTCTCTCTCTCTCTCTCTCTAAATGGAAAAAATATCCTTGGATGAGGATTAACAGGAAGGAAGGAAGGAAGGAAGGAAGGAAGGAAGGAAGGAAGGCAGGCAGGCAGGCAGGCAGGAAGGAAGGCAGGCAAGCTAGGTCAGTCTAACAACCTAGCTTTCTGGGGCCTTATTCCAAAGGTAACCACTGTTTCTTTTTTTTATTCCATAATTTTTTGCACTTAGAAACCTATTTCGGGTCTCTTTGTTTCCTTTCTTTTTTATTTATACAAATGGGTACATATACATATTGTTTTGCATCTTGCCTTTCTCACTGAATGATACTTCTCTGAGCTTGGTGCATATCTGCACCCATGCTGTTTTATTCAATTTTAAGATACATGTATTTTCACATTTCTACTCAAAATGGTTTCATGAAGTCAGAGGATCTTGGTGGGCTTGGGCTTCATCAGGAAATAGGAGTCACATAAAGGCTTTTAAGTGTACAATAGACATCAAAGGTTAGCCTTTCAGAAATGTGCATGATAAATCAACAGAGACCTACTAGGTGACATTCAATATGTCACTTCTCCTATGTAAGTATCTATATCATAGGATTGTTATGAGGACTAAATAAGGTAATATACACTTTTTTTTTTTTGCTGCTGTTGTTAATCCTCACCCAGGGATATTTTTTCATTGATTTTTTTTAGACAGAGTGAAGATGGGGGGAGAGAAACATTGATGTGAGAGAGAAATGTCAATGTGAGAGAGACACATCAACTGGTTAACTCCCACACGACCCCAACTGGGGTTGGGGGTCGCATGTGCAACCCAGGTACGTGCCCTTGACTGGAAATCGAACCCGTGACCCTTCTGTCCGTGGGCTGATGCTTTACCTGCTGAACCAAACCAGCCAGGGCCAAGGTAATATACACAAAGCACTTAGCACAAAACCTGACTAGCACAGTGATTCTAAGAGATTAATATTGCACCTGAGCCACTGTTAGTGTCCAATAAGTTAGATCTTGCTATTATTTCTTCAAGAGCTGGTCCCACTTTTTTCTCCAATCTCATTTCCCTCTACTTCTCTATTCGTGCCTGTAGACCCTTTACCCTAAATCTCCTGCAGCTCACATACCTCATGCTTGCTCACATCTATACCTGCATTACCTGCTGTTGCCCAGCCTAAGTGTGCTGGACTCACTTTTCCCCACACTACTCAGCTCAAGCACAATCTTCTCCAGGAAAGTCTTCCCTAACAACCGCAGCTGGATTCTCTGGATGATCAGTTTGGGAAGAGCCTATCTGTCATGCCTTCCACCATATGGTGCTTAGCTTTGTCAGTGCACCCAGGCTCAGGGGGATTGATGCAGGCTGTCTAAGCTCAAAGATGACTGATGTATTAACCAGAAGGCCAGATACTAAGTTTATAAATACTGATAAGAGCTATTACTTACTGAGCACTTAGAAGGTGCCAAGGCAGCAAAGAGGAAGGTGTTACTATTATCCCCATTCTACAGATGGGGAAACAGATTAGCCAACATCCCAAGACTGGGACATGACTCAATCTGTCTAGATGCAAAGGTATCAACAACTCACATTCTCTCCTTGGCAGGAAATCTTCATGTGAAGCCATCTTCTAATCAAAGGGTATTAGCAGCATGGAAGCAAAACAAAGGAAAAATTCTCCTGGCTAAAGGCATCAACAGGGATGCACCCATCTGGCAGTGCAGAGGCCCAGTGGGGAACTACACACAGCTGCTCTGCTCAAGGCCCCCAGACAGTGCTACAGACATATCACCCAATTCCTCCCTTGGACCCACCATCCCAATTCCCTCCTTCTAAAAAACAGTCTTTCTTCTGAGGACACAAAATTAAGTTTAAGCATTCAGGCTACAACACATTCCAATCATGCTTTCCTGGGGTTATAACTGGGTCATTTTGGTTGAACTTAAGTTTTTCCTGAAATTCTTCAAACTACATTTACAAAATGTCTCTTGGCTTATATCTTTTCTATAGATAGCTGTTTTGTGTAACATTTATTCTGATTTCATTCTTGGATGATCACCGATTCATTCATTCAACAAAAACGTCATTGTTCCCAGAACATTGTGTTCTATAGGCCCTAGAGATAACAGCAGTGAATGAAACAGCAAGATCTCTAAAACCTGGTTAAGCTTATGCATACACATTTATGATGCTTTATGGCAATCACTTACTCGGTTTTCTTCCACAGGATGAACCTTATGGCTCTGAATTCCAATCTTCTAGTACAGTAACTAGCCTATACCGCAAAAACTTCATGAACATAAGCTAACTAAATTCATTGGATTTCATCATTCTCATCCAGGGTGGAAACAGATTATGTCTGAAGTCCCTGAGCAAAAGTACAAAGTTTAAATCAAGTTGTAGGAATAGAAAGCATATGGCAAATATAACCCAAATCAAGAAGGAAGAAGAGATGTGATATGTCAGCTAATAAGAATCTTAGAGTCTGGCTGGTGTGGCTCAGTGGTTGAGCATCGACCCATGCACCAAGAGGTCGCCGGTTCAATTCCTGATCAGGACACATGCCCAGGTTGTGGGCCCAATCCCCAGTGAGGGGCCAATCAATGTTCTCTCTCATCGATGTTTCTATCTCTCTCTCCCTCTCACTTCCTCTCTCTCTAGAATCAATGAAGGGGGCAGGGAATCTTAGAGCCCTGGCCGGTTTGGCTCAGCGGTTAGAGCGTTGGCCTGCAGACTAAAAAGGCCCGGGTTCAGTTCCCACTAAGGGCACGTACCTTGGTTGCAGTTCATTCCCAGCCCGTTGGGGTCGTGTGGGCAGCAACTAGGTCGATGTGTCTCTCTCACATCAATGTTTCTCTCTCTTCCTCCCTCTCTCGTGCCTGCTCTATCTGAAGATAAATGCAAAAGGAATCTTAGAGTCATGAAAGACAGGCCACCTTGGGAAGCAATGAAGGGCTCCATCACCTGGAGAAAGTATAGCCTCAGGAACGTGTCCAGGGTCAGTTAGAGGGAGATAAAGAAATCACCTGTAGCAAAGTCTGAGTTGGGGTTACTAAGTGGAGGCAGGGTGAGGGGGTGAAGTGTATCTCTACCTAGAAGTCACATACTGAATGAGTGGGAAGGACAGGGGTAGAGACACGAAGCTAAGCCTTAGAAAATGCTCCCAGGCAAATGTGGGAAGAAGAGAAGCAGCAGAGACAAGTGAAAAAGCGCCAGCACAAAGTTAAAAAAATGACCACAACAGCTCCAAGTCAAGAAGGCCAACCAAGAGGAGATTCATAACAGCAAGAAAGTATGGCTTACCATGCCAAATATTTATGGTCAAGGTCAAGGGAAATGAGTAAGCAGCAGCCACTGCATCTAGCAATGAGGGGGCCCTCAAGAGGGCAGTTTCAATAGAGATAAAGACATCTGAACAACAACCCCTGACACATTCAGGCTCTCTGTGAACTTACACTAAGATAAAATGGCATCGTGCTTTTTACGTAACTCCAAAATAAAGCAATTCCTTGTTCACGCCAACACTGTCTACCTAGGAAGGTCAGCATTTTCCACTAAGGACAAAGTCACAGGAGGGAGAAAGGGAGACAGTGGACACCCAACCCATCTGATGCCCCAGACTACTAACTCTCAGATACAATTATTTTCCTATAGACTTGGAAGACCCACTTAACATAAAGCTGGTGTATTAGATTTCAGGTTTTCAACAGAATAAACACTTAGTAAAATTTTCAAAAGAATCATGTGCAACTTGTTTAAATTTTTTTAAAGAAGATGCTTAAAACATGCTGTCTTCCAAAAATCCAGAGATAATTTTAGATTGAAAAATCTAGGCTTGCCAAGGGAATCTGAGAACTTTTCTATCTTGGTCTCCAATGCTAACCTACGTGTTCGTGTGCAAAAATAGAGGAAGATTAGAATCTCAAATGCCAGACTGAAAAGTTGCCACAACAAACCTGAACTCTTCATATGGTTTGTTATCTTGTCAGCAAGAAAGCAAATGAAACAGCAATAAACTAAACTTTTTTACTTTAAAAGAGAAAGAGAAGAAAAAAATGTCAAACATGAAATGTTTCCTGGACTTGTAAAAGAAGATGGTTTTTAAAAATACTGTGAATGGAATTTAAAAACAATGTACACAAAATCGAAATATCAAATTTGTAAATACTCCTTTTACAAAACCATATTCAGAACTTTTGGTCTCTATGATAAAATAGCAGTTAAAACTTTTCAATAAAATCAGGACAACTAACCCATTTGGAAAATATTTCATATCTTAAACCAAAACCAAACTTTAAGTAGATTAAATGGCTAAAAGTTAAAAAACAACGAAGCAAACCAACAAACAAGAGCCTGTCAAATGAGAAGTAAACACGACGGAATTTTTAAAACATTGGGATGGAGGAGAATTTTTCAAACATGTCACTAATGGAAAGAAAAAAAAATACTACGTATTTTTTAAATGGATGTCACCTTTTCCATGATGTAAATTTATCCTACAACAACCACCAGACAAATCTTTTTGGCAGAACTGTCTATCTTGTGACGAGCTGGGAACAATCTAAACATTAATCTGTAGGACTTGGTTAAATTTACGATATGCAACGGTATACTATTAAGTACGTAAAAATGATAAAACATGTCTGTATTTATCGATATCACCAAAATGTTAGCAATGGTTGTCACCAAGCGGTAGGCTGGCGGATGGCTGTCATTTTAAAAAGTACTGTCACAATACTTTTTGTGTTGCCTTGCATGTGAGGAGAGAATTGCTTTTATAACGGTGGAAGGGGGGGACGAGCTATTTTCAAATCGCCCCCTCCCCAAGCTGAGTGTTTTGCTGGCACATTTTATAGGGACTATAAACAAAATTCTTATCATGCCGAGCAGGCGTGCTTCTTCCCTCGCCCCGCGCGGAGCAGGGAGACACACCCCTGACCCTGCGCTCGCCGCACGCGCGTGAGTCCTTCATCCTCCTCGGCCCCGGTCCTCCCGGGGTCCCCGCGGAACCTCCCCCAGCCCGACTGCGCAGCGGGCTCAACCAGGCCGGAAAATGGTCTTCTTGGGCGGCCCGGCCCCGGCCCCGCGGGGAAGGTGCGCGCAGCCGGCCGGGCAGCCGCGGGGCGGCGTGAGGGCCACGTCCCCAGCCAGCCCCGGCGGACCCGGCCTCCCACAGGCCGCCGACCGCTCCGAGGGCTCTCGGGAGCCGGTCTCAGCGCCGGCCCTAGTGAGCTCCTACCCCCGCCCCTCTGGCCCCGCGTCCTCGGGGTCCCCGCCGCTCCGCCGGGCCCGGGCACGAGCCAGGAGGCCCCTCCGGGCTTCCGTCCGCCCGGCCAGCGCCCCCAGAACCCGGCGTCCTCCGCAGCGGACGGGCAAGGGGCGGGCGCCTACGGCTCGGTGCCCTGCGAGCTCGTCCAGCTTCCAGCCCCGGCCACCCCCCAGCCCTTCCCGCCCGCGCCAGGTGCCCGCTCGCGCCCGCTCCTCACCTGCGACGCGCCCCGGCCCCCAGCGCACCGCCCGGACCGGCTGTGTACACCGGAAGTGACGTCTCGTGGCCGGCCCCGCCCCCGGCCCCGGCGGACGCCGGTGTGGCTGCGGACCCAGCCCCTCCAAGCAGCAGCCGGCTTGCGCGAGCCGGACGGAGGTGACCCCTAACCTCTTTCTCTAGGGGCCGAGGACCTTCACGTGGGACAGCCAGGCCGGGGAACGAGGACAGGTGACCTGAGCCTGCAGGGCCACCCCCGCCCTGCCCTGTGGCTCGGCCTCCGGGTGGGAGGGGTCAGCTGCGTCCTCCAGGATTTATTATTATTGCAATTCATTACTGAAATACTGAGCGCTTACTAGATGCCAAGCCCTGACGGGCGCTGTAAGACCAGAGAATGCCCTCACCCTCATTGATGTATTCTCTGGTGGTGGAAACAATAAAATTGTCAAAAATACGCACGATGACATAGTGCCAATTGTGATAAGTGGTAGGAGGGGAAAGTGGAAGAGGGAGGGAGAGTGGCCCCTGACCTAGAGAAGGCGGGTGATCACGAATTTCTTCTCCCAGAAAATGAGCAGGAGTTGAGGTCTTAAAGGGAAGAAGAAGAAGAAGAAAAACTTGGAGAAGCTGGGAGAAAAGGGCATTTCCGCAGGAGAAGCGGCAGGTGTCTTCAAGGGCATTGGATTCAAGGAAGTAGAGTGGGGAGGTCTTACCTGAAAGCATTGGAAAACTGAGTTTTAAGGAAGGGGTGATTTTTACCATACTTGTGGATTTAAAGGGATTGCTCGGGCTATATTGTGGGAGGCAAGAGTGGATGTAGATTTGGATGCCCATGTTCATAGCGTTATTCATAGTAAAAAATGAAGAAGCAATCCAAGTGTTCACCGATGGATGAATGGATAAACAAAATGTGGTATATCCACACAACGGAATACTATTCAGCCTTAAAAAGGAAGGACATTCTGTCTGGCCAGTGTGGCAGAGTGGTTGAGTGTCGACCCATGCACCAAGAAGTCAGAGGTTGGTTCCATTCCTGGTCAGGGCTCATGCCCAGGTTGTGGGCCCAATCCCTGGTGGGGGCTGTGCAGGAGGTGGCCAGTTGATGGTGTCTCTCATTGACATTTCTGTCTCTCTCCCTCTCCCTTCCTCTCGCTCTAAAAAAAAATCAATAAAGAAAAAAAAAGGGAAAGACATTCTGACATATACTAAAATTAATAAACAGTGAAGACAGAAGTGAAATAAGCCAGTCACAAAAAGAAATTCTATAATTCTACTTATATGAAGAACCCAGAATAGTCAAGATTATAGAGACAGAAAGTAAGATGGGAGTGGCCAAGTAGGGAAGACTGGGGAGGTGTCTTTCATGGGGACAGAGTTTCAGGTTGGGAAGATGAGAAAGTCCTGGAGATGGATGTGGTGATGGTTGCACAACAAGGTGAATGTACAAAACTATACATTTAAAAATGGTTACATTGTACATTTTATGTATATTTTGTTACCTCAACCAATCAATAGAGGTAGAGCCCTGGCCAGTTTGGCTCAGTGGTTAGAACGTTGGCCTGTGGTCCAGAGAGACCCGGGTACGGTTCCTGCTAGGGCATGACCTCGGTTGCAGTTTGTCCCCGGCCCTGGTTGGGTTGTGAGGGAGGCAGCCACTCGATGTGACCCTTTCACATCGATGTTTCTCTCTCTCTCTTTCTCTCTCCCTCCCTTCCTCCCTCCCTCCCTCCCTCCCACTCTATCTGAACAAAAGATGGAAAAATGTCCTCGGGTGAGGATTAAAAAAAATAATAATAAAGGTAGAGATCAGTCAGGAGGCTATTTCGATTGTCCAAGCAAAAGGTGATCCTGATTTAGACCAGAATCTCCACATTTGTTGTTCTTGAACATCCATCAGATAAAAGTTTGACTATCACCTAGGTTTTATTTATAAATTATATATATTCACTAATATGCTATTTGCATTATGAAACATACATAAAAATAATTTTAAAATATTTTTTTTAAGTACATATGAGTTATAGGCCCTGGCTGGGTAGCTCAGTTGGTTAGAGCATCATCCTGATACACCAAGATTGTGTTTACGATTCCCAGTCAGGGCACATACAAGAATCAACCAATGGCCCTGGCCAGTGTGGCTCAGTTGGATGGGTGTCATCCTGTGCACCAAAAGGTTGCCGGTTTGACTCCTGGTCAGGGCACTTGCTGGGTTGCAGACTCCATCCCTGGTAGGGAGCATGCAGGAGCTTGTAGGAGGCAACTGATTGATGTTTTTCTCTCACATGGATGTTTCTCCCTCTCCCTTACTCTCTAAAATAATCAATAAAAAATATTAAAAACATAATCAACTAATGACTGCATCAATAAGTGGAACAGCCCTGGCCGGTTTGGTTCAGCGGTTAGAGCGTCGGCCTGCGGTCCCGAGAGACCTGGGTTCGTTCCCGCTAAGGGCACGTACCTCGGTTGCAGTTTGTCCCCGGCCCTGGTTGGTCGTGCGGGTGGCAGCCACTCGATGTGTCCCTTCACATCGATGTTTCTCTCTCTCTCTGTTCCTCTCTCTCCCTCCCGCTCCATCTGAACAAAAAATGGAAAAATGTCCTCGGGTGAGGAAAAAAATAAATAAATAAATAAGTGGAACAGCCCTGGCCAGTTTGGCTCAGCAGTTAGAGCGTCAGCCCGCAGACCAGAGAGTCCCGGGTTCGGTTCCTGCTAAGGGCACGTACCTTGGTTGCAGTTTGTCCTGGGCCCCAGTTGGGGTCATGTGGGTGGCGGCCACTCAATGTATCTCTCTCACGTTGATGTTTCTCTCTCTCTCTTCCTCTCTCCCTCCCGCTCTATCTGAAGATAAATGCAAAAAATGTCCTCAGGTGAGGATAAAAAAAAAAAAAAAGAGTTCTAATAGTTTCTTCCTGTTTCCCAGTAGATTGCCTTCTACTGATGAGTATGTGAACCTCAGTTTGAAAGCCACTCACAGACTGTGGTAGTGGCAATGGGGAATAAAGTCAATGGTTAAATAGATATGGAGGGTCAGGAAGGCGAGGGAATCCTCAGTCCCTCCTAGTTTCCGGAACCAGCCATTGTAGTGGTGACACAGTGGTGGGAAGCCCCTGCAGAAGACCTCATTAGGAAGGGTCAAAGAAGGAAAAAGGCTATGACTGCCGTTGTGAGCATGACATCAGAGAGGAGGTACTAAGTGGGATGGGGATCTGGAGTTTAGGAGAGTGTTGGGGATGTCACTGGCGCTTAGGTGGTCATTGAACTGTGGGTAGGAGCTGCGGGTGGGTGTAGATTGAGGGGAGGCTATTTGGTGGTTGGTTTTTTCAGGTGGAAGAGATAAAAACATGTTTTAGTGTCAGAGAGGAAGATCTGGTTGACAAAAAGAGAATAAGTATACAGGAGAGAGATGATCTGGTTCATCTTGTGAGATTCTGAAAAGGCTGGAGGGGGATCTGAAATGCTGGGTTGGTTAGAGCGTCGTCTGGATATGCCAGGGTTGCAGGTTTGATACCCGGTCAGGGCACATACAGGTCAACCAGTGAGTGCATAAACAGGTGGAACAACAAATCGATCTCTCTTTCTTTCTCAAATTAATATAATAAAAAAATAGTAATAATAAAAATTATTATTGTCCAGCTGATGTGGCTCAGTGGTTGAGCATCGATTCATGCACCAAGAGGTTGCTGGTTCAATTCCCGGTCAGGACAGATGCCCAGGTTGTGGGCCCGATCCCCAGTCGGGGGCATGCAGAAGGCAGCCAATCAATGTTCTCTCTCATCAATGTTTCTCTCTTTCCCTCTCACTTCCTCTCTCTCTAAAATCAATAAAGGAAAAAAAAAAAAACAATAAGAAAAACACAAATCCTATCTAAAACATAATAATAAAACGCTTGGCAGTGAGTGAGGGGCGCTTGGGGACAGAGGTGTGCAGAGTGGAAGTTCTGAAAGCAGAAAGGTGAATTGACAGGAGAAATGTGGAAGAATTTCTAAGTTCTCAGGTTGAGAACCATGAATTCAGAACAGAACCCTCTTTCTGACGAAGTGGCTTGCCCCAGCAGCTTTCAGGTAAAAGCGAAAAAGGTGGAGCAAGGATGCCCCTGGGGGCTGAGGGACAGAAAGGTGCAGTGTTACTGGTGCAGTGGGCTGTGGAATCCACGCCTCGGGAGGAGGGATGTGGGTGAACAAGAACAGCTGGCTGGGAGGAAGTGTCCTGGGTGCCGGTGCCATGTTACTTGTGTAGGCTGGAAAAGGGACCAGAGATGATGGTGGCTGCCTTCTGACCAACTGTGGCTCCTGCAATCTCAGGACAAGCCGGTCTCATATTTGGAGGTCCTAGCTCCTGCTCCTGGCCCTGGAAACCCAGTGTCCATGCCAAGAGGCACCTGTTAAACACCAAATGGGACTTTAAAGTGGCCCCCTTCCCACCCTGGCAGGTTGCTCAGTGGTTAGAGCATCCGGCTGCAGACCAACAGGTCGCAGGTTTGATTCCCGGTCAAGGGCACGTACCTGGGTTGCAGGTTTGATCCCCAGCCCCTGTCAGGGGCACCTGTGGGAGGCGACTAATCGATGTGTCTCTCTCACATCAATGTTTCTCTCTCTCTCCCTCCCTCCCCCTTCCATTCTATCCAAAAATCAATGGAAAAATATCCTTGGGTGAGGATTAACAAAAAATAAAGAGGACCCCTTCCTCTGACCCACATTCCCAACCAGTGCTGCCCACTTCACTCCAAACATCATGGTTGCAGAGTACGATGCCAGAAACTACTTGTGCTTGGCACCCTTGGGGCCCCTTCTGTAGACTTCAGTCCGGGGCCAGGAGGTGCTAGAGGCCCATTCGGCCATACATACTGTTCTTATTGGAGCTCAGTGTGAGCGCTGCCAACCTTGGGTGGCCTCTGTGAAGCTCTGAGGACATTTTGTGTTGTGGATTTACGAAGTCTTCTCGGTGAGCATATCTACAGTTACCATGCCCACCTCCTAGAGGTTTGAACTATTTGTTTTCATCCATCAAACACACATTGATATAGAGAAGGAGGAGGAAAAACATCCATGTGCCCACCACACAGGTTTGGGACAGTTGTCACTTCATGTCACCTCTATTCCAAGCTCTCTTGTACCAGAGTGCCAAGAAAAGAGGTTGGAGCCCACAAAGTCTGGAGATGGGGGGCTGGGCCCTCCTGGAGCTCTTGTCTTCAGGGACAAGCTGTGGTCTCCAGAGAGGTTAGAAGCACACAGGGATGGGGTGACACCCCAGATACCCAGACCAACACCTCAATTTGCCACTTAGGAGGCCAAGAAGGCCCAGGGCAGGGAACAGGGTCGCTCCCTGAATCCACCCGGCGCCCTGTGTATCTGGTTAGAGGCAGAGTTGGAGCCAGATCCTGTGGAAGAGATGAGAGTCTTGGGGGTCACTGCCCGCGAGAAGACAGAAGCTCCTCGGTGACTGAAGAGCCCTGCATTAGTGAGGTGGGCCACAGTGCACCTTGACCTTGGCATGAGGTGCCTCCTCTTACTGAGAAAATTAAGGCAGGTTTGCTATGGCCATGAGGTCTTCCCATTCCTAATGTCAGAATGGCTGCAGAATATAAACATCCCACCTAGAGAGGCTCACAAGGGATTAGAGAACTGGTTTTCTTTCCTTTTTTTTTAAATCCTCACCTGAGGACACTTTTCGATATTTTTTGTTCAGATAGAGTGGGAGGGAGGGTGGGAGAGAGAGAGAGAGAAACATCTACGTGAAAGGGACACATGGAGTGGCTGCCACCCTCACGACCCAACCAGGGCCGGGGACAAACTGCAACCGAGGTACATGCCCTTAGCGGGAACCGAACCCGGGTCTGTCTGGACTGCAGGCTGGTGCTCTAACCGCTGAGCACCGGCCAAGGCTCCTTTTCTTTTTTTTTTCCAGGTAGAGTGGGAGGGAGAGAAACATCGACATGAGAGGGACACATCAACTGACTGCCTGTGCACAACCTGGGTGGCCAGGGCCGGGGACACACCCCAACAAGGTATGTGCCCTTGACCGGAATCAAACCCGTGACTCTTCAGTCTGTGGGCCGACGCTCTAACCACTGAGCCAAACCAGCCAGGGCGAGAACTGGTTTTCTTAAGCAGGCAAAGTTCCTGTGGTGAGCTTGTGCACCTTTGCTTCGAGGCCAGGCTTTCACACGCTGGTTTTTCGTGGGCCTGTCTGAAAGAGGAGCCTTCAGCGGAGGAGTTTTCACAGCCCGGTGCCCTTGGGGGAGGGGGAAGAGGGGCGACAGGCCTGAGTTTAGAAAGAGAGTGACTTCTCTTCTTTACCTTATCGGTCTCCCTGGGGCGGAATGTGGAGACTGCGAGATGGGCCCTGAGCCCCAGGAGGTGTAGCTGCATTCCAGAATCCGCAGTATTTGGAAGAAAGTCTGGAGAGGGTTGGCCAGACAGTCTGCACACAGAGCAGCTGTCTGTCTGCTGAATGCGAAGAGGCTGGGGCGAGGCCAGTCCGGTTTAGCTGGGGCGGTGTGGCCCAGGCAGGAAAGGGGGTGAGGGCAGTGTGGGTCATGTGCTGAAGAGGAAACTTCTCCCTCAGTCAGTCTCCAGACTGTCTCCCTGAGGAAGTCACTCCTCGCCCCTCCCTCTCCCCTGAATGTAACTATTTGAGCATCCTGTTATCCTTTCTCCACTCCACCCTCCACTGGCTGGGAAGGGCTGTGCTGTGGCCAAGAGGCCCTTGCCAGGCAGAGACATCCACTTCTATCTCACCCAGGTTACCATGGATTGTTTTGAGGGTTTGGGGCTGGCCAGGGGGCTGGGAGGTCCCTGATGTGTGGGCTGGACTGCAGGACTTTGGGCTCCTTCCCCTGGAACCTGGTACCCCCTTAGGGAACACGTAAGATACAGGCAGGAGGAGCTGCCAAGGGACTCCCTGAGGGCTCTCAGAGTTCCATGAAGCAGAGGTACTTCGATGTATGGGGATCTGCCCGATGGACCAGGGACCACCCTGGAGGCTCTGCCCACCATTTGTCAGCTGTGAAGGTCACATAGTGGAGAGGGATATTTTCCAGGCTCCCTGGCCTGTCAGGGCTCCAAGAGCTTATGACCAGGAAAGGAACAGTGTGCTGGGGAGGGAACTAGGCAAGGTTCTGGTGTTGGTAGAGCCATGGGGCTGAGGCCCTGAGGTCCAGCTACCCAGAAAGCCAAGGGCAGGTCCAGTTGTTTCACAGCCAACAGAGCCAAGGCCCTGCTCTTCTCAAGTTCAAGTATGTGGACCTGGCCACGGCACCACCCTAGCTCTGAGTGTCTACGCTGTGGTCTTGGTCTAGCAAGATGTGTCTCCCAAGTATTGTGAGTCAGTTCTGTGGTCATGTAGAGTTTGGACTTGAACACTTGTTGGAGTTCTGACAATTATTATTATTATTTTTTTAATTCTCACCCGAGGATATTTTTCCATTTATTTTCAGACAGTGTGTGTGTGGGGGGGGAGACATCGATGTGACAGAGACACATTGATTGGTTGTCTCCCGCACAACCTGGACCAGGAACAAACACAACCAAGGTACATGTCCTTGACCAGAATCAAACCTGAGACTCTTTGGCCCTCAGGCCAATGCTCTAACCACTGAGAAAACTGGCCAGGGCTAATTAAATTTTTTTTTAAAATCCTCACCTGAGGATATTTTTTCCCATTTATCTTCAGATAGAGTGGGAGGGGGAGAGAGAGAGAAACATTGATGTGCAAGAGACACATCAACCGGTTGCCTCCCGCAGGACCCCAACCAGGGCCAGGGACCGAACCAGAACAGAGGTATGTGCCCTTGACCGGAATCAAACCCGCACCTTTTTGGTTCGCGGGCCGGTGCCGTAACCGCTAAGCAAACTGGCCAGGGCTGAACAATTAAATATATGAGTAATCCTTCAGATTTGCAAATTCTCCAGGGGCCAAGATAGAGGAGCATGAGAGACGCTCTCAAGTCATCTGGGTGAAGAAACCAGAATGCTGTCCCCTCTCCTGAGGTGATCTCCTTTTGGTTATAGAAATGTCGTAACTCCAACACCTTGTCTCAGAAACAAGAGGGGACTTATTAGGCTTAACAGAGGAACACTGTGGCCTCTAGAATGCCTTGGCTGCCATTCTCATGCCTGGGAGTAACTTACAGACCGCCACCTGCTGCCTGGCTGTTCCCTCTGGGTACAGTGGGAAGAAGGGCCTCAGGGGCTGGGTCTTCATTGCTTCAATGCATTGTGCCAGAGTCCTCCAACCCAACAGCTCTGAAGTTGCCCTATGGCTCCAAGCAGAGATGTTTACAGGTGCCTGCCCCTGTTATAGTGTAGTCAGCATCCCACTGGGGTCTTCACTTGCTAGAAAGCAGGAAGTAGAGCTGCCCCTAGCTGAGTTTATGGTGGCACTGGTTGGTGACTTGTACAACCTTGGGGACTGGACACAGAGCCGGGACTTCCTCCCAAAGAGGTCTGTGACACTCAACTTATGTTTGATATGGGTGCTGGATGGCAGGACCCCACACAACAGACTCCCCCTTCATCACACAGCTGGCTGCCTCCCACGTGGAATTCGGGGACCAGGAGTCCAGCTAGGTCAGAGGGTGTGTGAGAGTGGTGAGTGGGGAAAAGGATTTCTTCCCCCACCTACTCACTCCACAGAGAGAGATGGGCTCAGGGCCCAGACCTCTGGCCTCCTCGCTGCCCCACAATGTTGTGCCTTAACCCTAACCCTAACCCACATTGCTGCCAAATACTCGTATCTCCCATTGAGGAGCGAAGCTGGGCAGAACTAAATGACATTTTTAAGCCAAGTTACCAGAAATATTTGAGGAAATTATCAACTAAAATTTGGCTCCTAACCGCCAGGGGTTTCACTACCATGAAACATTGCTGTCGAAATGAAAAAGAACGGTGGTCACTGTACAGCGCAACAAGCGAGTGTGCAACACCATCCAGTTCTGAGGTCACAGGGAGGCTCGAAGGAGCCGATGGAACGAAAAGCCCCCTTTCACTTACCTGCTCTGAGCTTCCTACCAGCTAACACTTAGAAGAATCCCAAAGGACCTTGCTGGTTTGGGTCAGCGGTTAGAGCGTTGGCCCGTGGACCAGAGAGACCCGGGTTCGGTTCCCACACCTCGGTTGCAGTTTGTCCTCAGCCCTGATTGGGGTCGTGTGGGTGGCAACCACTCAATGTGTTTGTCACGTCGATGTTTCTCTCTCTCTCTCCCGCTCTCCCTCCCACTCTATCTGAAGATAAATGCAAAAAAATAAAAAAGATTCCCTAAGGAGGACCTTGGGCTCCGACTGGCAGCTGTCTGCAGTCCATTCTGAGCGGTCATGTCTGCACTGACACCGCACCTGCTGAGGGGCCTGGCTGGCCTGGCCCTGCGGCTCCTGGTGTCACGTGCCCAGGTCCATTCCAAGCCCCCGTGGAGCAGCTCAGCACCATGGACATCACCACTGGGCTCACCTCCTGCTTCCTGTGTGTCCTCTTGCTAGCGGGCTGGGTCTTGTCTCACCCGGAGAGCCACAAGAAGTGGAAGTGAAGGGGGCTGTCCTCTCCCTCACCCTGTGACCTGACCACCCCCACCTGTCCTGATCATGTCTGCTGCATTCCTGGCCGGCCTCCCCTGGATCATGGCCTTCAGTTACAGTGACCTCTTCTGCAATCATGACCTCTTGGTTTCTTCATTGTGATATCCTGGGACCACCTATTTTGGCTTATAAGGCCCTGCTTGGTAGGACCCATTTTGCAACAATAAAGTTTATATAAAACTTGCACCAAAAAAATGAAGAATCACTAAGGAGTCTGGTTTATTGAAAGGGACCAGGTGGCCTTAAAATATGTGGAGGAGCCCGGCCGCTGTGGCTCAGTGGATTGAGCAGCATCCCATGGACTGAGAGGTCCTGGTTCGATTCCTGGTCAGGGCATCTGCCTGGGTTTTTGGCTCCATTCCCAGTAGAGGGCGTGCAGGAGGCAGCCATTGATGTGTCTCTCTCACATCAATGTTGCTATCACTCTCTCCCTTCCTCTGTCTCTAAAAATCAATAAAAACATATTAAATATATGTGTGTGTGTGTGTGTGTATGGAGGAACCCTGAATGTATAACGTCACCTCCCATAAAGCCTATCAGATCAGTAAGAAGAAATGAGATCACGCCTCAGAAATCCTTTGATTTCATAAATTTAGCAAGTCAAGCTGCTTCTGCATCTGCATAGGCAGTCACAGGCACATCCAAAAGACCCAAGTCCAGAAGCTGTCCCAGATTTAGCTCCTCCCGGAACAGGCTCCTGGTTGGAGAACTCTTTTTAAAATTTTTTTTTGATTATTTTTTTCAATTACAATTTACATTTAATATTATTTTTTGTTAGTGTCAGGCATCTAGCATAGTGGTTATTTACAAAGTGTTCCCTCTGATATTTCCAGTCCCCACTGGACACCATGCTTGTTATTACAATATTATTGCCTCTATTTCTTATACTGTACTTTACACCCCGGTGACTATTTTGTAACTACCAGTCTGTACTTCTCAATCCTTTCACCCTTTTTTGCCATCCTCTGACCCCCCTTCCCTCTGGCAACCATCAGTCTGTTCTCTGTAGGTTGGGGGGCTCTTTAAGTTGTTTGAAAGCATACCCTCCTGGGCCTCCTCCTCCAGGAAGCCTTCTCTGAACCCCTAACTCTATACTTGCCCTGTGCAAAGACCCTGAGGCAAGAAAGGATTTGGTTTCTTTTAGGCACAGAGGGAAGGCTAAGGGAGTCCCCAGGGAACAGGTCATTCCTACACGATGGGATGGAAAAGACAGAACTCTTTCTTAAGAGAAACAAAATCACTGAAGAGTTGGATGCAAAAATGTGTGTTTGTGTAGCACTGGGGTGGGGAGGGCAGAAGCAGAGGGAGTTAGCAAGGCATTCAGGAGTCTGTGGGTGATGCCGGAGGGGCCGAGCAATGGAGAATCAAGGCCCCTTCCATGTATCTTTTATATTGACATTTAATTTACATAAAATACACAAATCTTAAGTACACATTTGAAATTCTCACTTATGTATACAGACATACTATCTCCTCTACCCCAATCAAGACATAAAATACTTCATTTAGCCGGCCCTGCGTCCCCCAAAGGTGGATCACTGTTTCATCTCTATCGTTATAGGCTAGTTTTGAGTTTCCTGTAAATGGAATCCCACGGTATGTACTCTTTTGTGTCTGGCTTCTTTCACTCATCATGCTGTCTGTAGCAAGTTTATATTTTTTTCACTTGTATTCCACTGATACACATACCACTATTTGTTCATTCTACTGTTGCTGGACATTCGAAATTATTTCCAGGTTTTGGCTATTGACTACTATGAACATTCTTGCCCAGCCTTTTGGTGGACATAAACCAATCACTTCTATCGGGTATGTACCCAATAGGGAAATGCTGGGTCATTTAGCTTTAGTAGATACTGCCCACTGGTTTCCCAAAGTGACTGTACCTGTGCACACTCCTGCCGTTTAAGTTCCAGTTCTTCCACTTCCTCACCCACGTGTATAGTCTCTTAGAAAAGTTTCAGTCACTTTTGTGGGGATAGAATGGTGTCGCTTTGTGGTTTTAATTTGCATTCCTTGATGACAAAGTGTCAAGAACCTCATATGTTTACTAGATATTTGAATATCCTCACTTATTATGTTAAAGATTTTTAAAAATTGAATTCTTGGTCCTTTTTCTTTAAAACACTGATTTTTAGTTCTATGTTCTGGATTATGAGCCCTTTGATGGCTGATATTACATAATGCAGATATCTTCTCCCAGGCTGTGGCTCCCATTTTCATTCTCTTGCTGTTTTTTTTTGTTGTTGTTGTTCTTTTTATCCTCACCCGAGGATATTTTTCCATTTTTTGTACAGATAGAGTGGGAGGGAGAGAGAGGAAGGGAGAGAGAGAGAGAAACATCGACGTGAAGGGACACATCGAATGGTTGCCACCCGCACAACCAACCAGGGCCGGGGACAAACTGCAACCGAAGTACGTGCCCTTAGCGGGAACCGAACCCGGGTCTCTCCAGACCGGAGGCCGACGCTCTAACCGCTGAGCCAAACTGGCCAGGGCCTCTTGCTGTTTTTTGATAAACAAATTTTTGTCTTAATGAAGTCCAATTTATTAATATTTTCTTTTTAATAATTGTTTTATTTATTTTCCAATTACTTTTTGCTTGTACATTGAAACAAGTTAGTTTTGGCCCTGGCCAGTGTGGCTCAGTTGGTTGGAGAGTCATCTCATGCACCAAAAGGGGGTGGGTTTGATTCCAGGTCAGGACACATACCCAGATTGCAGGTTCGATCCCTGGTCGGGGCATGTGTGTGAGGCAACCAATCAATGTTTGTCTCTAAAATAAATTTTAAAAATTGAAAAATTAAAGTAACAAGTGATTTTTGTATATGTTGATAATTCACTTTTAACTATAGTAGTTTGTAGATTTGACACCCGTCTCAAGAGAAAAGAGTTCAATATTTCACCATTACACATCATGTTGGCTGTACATTTTGGGGTAAATATCCTCTATTAGATTAGGGAGATTTCCATCTATTCCTAATGTGCTGATTTTTTTTTTCTTCGTCTCCTTTTTCTTTTGGAAAGGCTGAAGACTGTGTGCACAACCAGTTTGTTCATTTGGTGGTGGTGGTGGTGGTGGGGGAATCAAATGTGAAAAGGTATCAGCCTACTCCAGGAGGCACCTTGGGAGCATGCCGGCAGTTGTGGAGGTATTGTCAGGTATTTCACCAAGTCTCTTAGGTCCTCTGGCTCCCTTTTCTGATAGTTGGCTGTGACAGACATTCCTAGCACTGAGTAATATTGGTTCTATACTTCCCTGACTCCGTAAGTTAAATGAGAAGGTAAGTTCAAGTTGGAATAATGCAAAAATGAGCATGTCTGACGGCTCCTTTTCATTCCTGGGTCAAGAAAAACCAGCCATCTTCTGATTGTGCTATGGAGAGACACCAGGACAGTCCCATCTCAGTTCGATGGCAGTTTAAAGACAGGATTTCCATATGCCAACCGAGTAGCAGCTGGAAGAGAAAAGCTGGCCCAGACACCAGGTATGTTTTGAGCAGAGTCGTGACCTAGGATGGTGAAAGCTGTAGAGCAAGTCCAGTGACAGTCTGGAGTTGACACACAGGGAGGCATCTGACCCAGGGGTACATCCAGGGAGAGGTTGTACTAAGTATGGGTAAGCTGGGCATTTCCTGCTTTGTCAAGAAGCCTTTAGACACTTGCAGAGAACAGGCCTGGCGTTCTGATCATTCACAGCCCAGAGATAAGACCAGTGCCAGATCTGGGGCAGCTCTGGGACCTCGTGGGAAGCCGAGCCACATCTGTAGGCTGCCCAGAGCAATGGCAGTGCTGGACATCTGGACTCACTACTGCTCAATAGCAAGCAGTTAGCCACAGAACCAGAGGTGTGCAGCTGCCCTGCTAGCTCACAGCCCTGTGACTTATTTTTAGACCTGTGGCTCAGAGGCCTAGACAGGACCGAGGCCTTGCGGAGAGAAGAGGCCCTGCTCAGGGACTGGCTCCTGCGAGTACAGGTCTTGCTGTTTGGGACACCATGGTCACATCCATATCAGACCCTAGCTGCAGTGATACAATTTCCAGCAGGATACCATTATTGAGGCCTCCATATTAGATGTCTTCTTGAAGACATGTGGTAAGTGGATAATCAGATCTGTGTTCCCAAGGTTCATTCTGGCTACTGCACACACAGTGGTTGGGAGGAGTGTAGTATAGACGGAGGGTGACCGTCAGGAGGTAGTCGTACAAGATTGAAGGTGCTTCACACTAGAGGCAAACAGATGTCTGCTTTAAACCAACTACAAATGTTTCCCTTCATTTTAAAAACAGACTGCATTAAAATGTCAATAAATATGTAAAATAATATACTATATTTAGAATTGGGCAGGGAGGAACCTGTGAGGTCTTTTCCAACGCATTTCTAGACTGATGAGAGCAGAGGGAGTGTGGTGACCGAGGGCAGAGCAGAGGGAGCTGCCACCTGGCCCTGGCCCGGAGTCTGGTGTGCGGGAGCCGCTTGCCTGGAGCTCCGAAGAGCTTGAGACTCTGAGGCAGCAGCTATGACAGAGGGCAAGGGTGAGAAGGCGGCCTGAAAACAGGAAATCGAATCTAAGGTCTGTCTGCACAAGCAGTGAACAATCCTGTTTCTCACGGCTGCAACTGAATGACCTATACTTAGGCAACACACTCCTGGGAATCAGAAACAAGTGAAAGGGACACTCTTCTCTGCAGGGTCAGTGGGACCTGGAAATAATGGCACCTCTGAACGAAGCCCCCTGGAATTCAGAGATTTCCAGAATAGAGGTCACTACCTCAAAGCGAACCCTGCCACGTACAGAGCTCCAGGGCACCTAACTCTTCTGCCTCCCAAATTATTTGAATAAAGTCTTCTACAGGGAGGGAACCAAGATTAACAATCAGGATATGGGTTGCGGCTTGATCCCCAGTAGGGGGTGGGCAGGAGGCAGCTCATGGATGTTGATATTTCTTTCTCATCGATGTTTCTCTCTCTCTCTCCTTTCCTCTTTCAAAAATTAATAAAATAAATAAATAAATAATCAGGGTAAGGAAAGAAAACAAGGAAAAACTAAGACTCAGCCCTGGTCGGTGTGTGGCTTGGTTGGAGCATTGTCCTTTACACCAAAAGGTTGCCAGTTGGATTCATGATCAGAGCAAATACCCAATTGGGGTGCATACAGGAGGCAACTGATAGAGGTTTCTCTCTCACATCGATGTTTCTCTTTCTCTCTCTCTAAAAGTCAATAAAAACATATTAAAAGAAAAAAACCGCTAAGACACAAAAGATGTATTCAATCGATCTTATATCTGAGTAAAAGAACATGGTGGATGGCATCAAAGAAATTATCTAAGAGAACAATCTAAAGACATAAATCTTTAAATCAAAGGTTCTATAAACTACCCAGCATAACACCGAGATTAAAAAAAAAGACTTACACCCAGAGAAGTCACTATAAAATTTTTTAACACAAAAAACAGTGCTGTTTCCAGAGCAGAAAAAAACCCCCATCATTTTAAAGGAAAAAGAATCAGATTGACATTGGATTTAGCACCACCGCATGATAGATGAAGGATCAGCAATTGACCTAAGACACATTTTCATATTTTTAAAGCGTTGTTAAATAAAGAGGAAGAAGATGAAACATTATCATCTGGCCATATATATGTGTATATATGTATGTGTGTACATGTATGTATAAGTATATATACATTCTTAGAGAGCTCCCTAAGGAAGAAGTCTAGAAACAGGGAATAGAAAACATGGCATCCAGGAAGCTGTGACTCTAACTTAAAGAGCATTAGAGCCCAGCCTGTGTGGCTCAGTGGCTGAGCACTGACCCATGCACCAAGAGGCCGCCAGTTTGATTTCCAGCCAGGGCATGTGCCCAAGTTTTGGGCTTGATCCCTGCCTGGAGGGGACCTACAAGGGGCAGCTGATCAATGTTTCTCTCTCTAAAAGTCATTAATAAAAGGAAGAGCAATAGAAATCCCAGGATACTAACTTTGTTGAAGATCTTAAAGGCAAAGTATTTGAATTTTAGCAGGACGGCAGAAAGTTATAGGACAATTGTCTCTAGGAAACAAGGAGACTTCATAGACTACATAATTAAATGGTAGCATGGCCAGTGTAGCTCAGTGGATTGAGCGTCATTCCATGGACTGAGGGCCCAGTTCAACTCCCAGTCGGGGCTCATGCCTGGGTTGTGGCTCGACCCCCAGTAGGGGGTGTGCAGGAGGCAGCCGATCCATGTTTCTCTCCCACATGAATGTTTTTCTCTCTTTCTCCCTTCCTTTCTTTCTAAAAAATCAATAAAAAACATGTAAAAATAAATAAATGAGCCCTGGCCAGTTTGGCTCAGCGGTTAGAGGGTCGGCCTGTGGTCCAGAGAGACCCGGGTTCGGTTCCCGCTTAGGGCACATACCTGGATTGCAGTTTGTCCCCGGCCCTGGTTGGGTTGTGCGGGAGGCAGCCACTCGATGCGTCCCTTTCACGTCGATGTTTCTCTCTCCTTTTCTCTCCCTCCCTCCCACTCTATCTGAACAAAAAATGAAAAAATGTCCTCGGGTGAGGATCAAACAAACAAACGAACGAACGAACAAACAAATAAATAGTATAGTTGAGGGTTAGGAAAATCTCTGTTATATAATAAGGGCAACAAATACAAGCAAAAGAAAACAGCATTCAGAAACTCCAGGAAAAACAGCCAAATCAAAAAAAAAAAACTGTAGAGAAAATAATGGTCCAAGAAAAAATTGTCTAAATTAGATGAGAAAATCGGTGGGCTCAAAGAATGGAATAGATTCCATGTAACAGAGAATATGAGAGAAAGATAGAGATGGATGGAGAGAGAGAGAGAGGGAGAGAGAGAGAGAGAGAGAAGGGGGGAGAAAGGGGGGGAGGGAAGGAGAGAAAATACATGAGAAAGCACGAGGAGAAAGCTTGTAAGAACCAATCAGAAATTCTAGGGAAAAACATTTTAAATAAAAACAACACACCAAGATCATTCAAAAATTCAGGAGAGTGGTTTCCTTTTAGGCGAAGCAGAATGAAATAGGGGAGTTGTAATACATAGATGCAGGTCATTAGAGATGCTCTAGTTTTTGGGTTAAGTGACAGGTTCTAGTTACTTATCATATGGGTCACATATTCTTGTGCAGATATTAAATGTGCAAAATAAAAATGAAAAAGGAAAAACTACTTAAAAATTAGAGAAGCTAAGGTCCAATCATGAAGTAAATTAAAATGTAGATGATTTTGCCCTGGCTGGTGTGGCTCAGTTGGCTGGGCACTGTCCTGTGCCCCAAAATGTTGTGGGCCCGATCCCCAGTAGGGGGCATGCAGGAGGCAGCTGAGATGTTTCATTCTTTTTTTTTTTATCCTCACCGGGACATCGACAGGAGTGGAGGGATGAGAGAGAGAGAAACACGACGTGAGGACCATCGATGCTGCCACCGCACTACAACCGGGCGGGAAACTGCACCAAGTGGCCTCGGGAACCGAACCAGGTCTCTCGACGCAGCCACACTCTAACCAGCCAAACTGGCCAGGGCGAGATGTTTCATTCTCACACCGAAGTTTCTCTCTCTCTCTCCAAAATTGAAGAACAAAAATCAATAAAAAATCTTAAAAAAACAAACAAAACCAGATGATTTTGAATTTGAATCCAAGACAATCCACTTAATCATAATCATAGTAATATCTTTTAAAAAGGTATAGTGTGTATGATTAGAACCACAGGGAAGACATACCACTTGGCTCTGTGCTAAAGAATTCTTACAAAATCCTAGCAGAATAGTCCTGGCTGGTGTGGCTCCATGGTTAGCGTGTCGGCCCATGGACTGAAGGGTTGCGGGTTCAATTCCTGGTCAAGGGCATGTAACTGGGTTGCAGGTTTGATCCCTGGCCCTGGTTGAGGTATATGTGGGAGGCAACCAATTGATGTGTCTCTCTCACATCAGAGTTTCTCTCTCCCCGCTCCCTTCCACTCTCTCTAAAAATCAATGAAAAAAATGCCCTCGGGAGAGGATTAACAAACAAAAATATAATAAAATCATAGCAGAATATTGTTTATTAATTTTCAACTTTTAAAGTCAACCAACTTGTAAATAAGGCAATTTTTAATGGCAGGAAGAATAACATTTTGTGAGAAGGAAATACAGATGGGGTTTATACTACTTGGCTCATTCATAATGATGTCTACTTAGTTGTAATAAGTAATACGTATTCGCTGTAACCAAGTATTATGGTAAGTATATTAATAAAATACAGAGCAATGATGTCTGAATCCATGTCTGTGTGAGGGTAAGACAGTCTGTAGTCGATAAACAGGTGGAAAAAAAAATCAAACAAAGTAAACATCCGTTTATATAGGCTCTTCCTACCGATATATTAGTGAAAAGGGGATGTAGGTATCTCGCTCCTTCCCTCCCTCCCTCCTTGTCTCTCACACACGCACATGTGCACAGTTTGGAGAGGAACACTTTCTAGAATACAGATAAACAGTTAAAAGCATTTGCCTTCAAGGAAGAAAAGTAGACTGACTACATACTATTTTGTTTTCTTTGCAGTAACTACGTACAGGTATTATTCAATTAAAAAAACAAATTCCCCCCCTAACACAAAAAGAGCTCCTGTAAATAACTAAGAAAAAGACTAACATCTTAGAAGAAAAATAAACAATATTTACAGGCAGTTCATAGAAAAGTACTAATAACTTAAACTTATATAAAAAAAAAAAAGGTGCAACCTCACACCAAAAGAAATGCATGGGATATTGAGGTAACATTTTTCAATTAAAAGACTGGAAAATTTTCAAAAGTTTGATAACATCGTAGAGGTGAATATGGGGTAACAGACATCCTCAAAAACTGATTAAAGTGTAAGTTGCTATAATCTCTATTGAGGGGCACACGGGAATATTTATTAGAATTACAAAGCTATGTCTCCTGTTATCCAGAATTTCCAGTTACTGGATTTATTTTACAGATAAATTCATCTATTTATGAAAAGACTCATGAAGGTTATTTACAGCACTGTACTAGTGAAAACTGGAAACAACCTCGCCCCACGTGGAGAGAGTAACTGTAGGTCTGGGGGACAATGAGAAGAGGAAGGCTTTTGACTGTGTCCTATCATTTATTTCTGAACGGTGTGAATGCATGTATTAAAGCCTTGGGCTGGCCCGGCCAGTGTGGCTCAGTGGTTGAGCGTCGACCCATGCACCAAGAGGTCGCCGGTTCGATCCCAGTCAGGGCACATGCCCAGATTGTGGGCCTGATCCCCAGTGGGGGGCGTGCAGGAGGCGGCCAATCGATGTTTCTCTCTCTCTTCCTCCCCATTCCTCTCTCTCTAAAGTCAATAAAGAGGAAAAAAAAAACCTTGGCCAGAGGACAGCTCCACTGAAGATACCACACGACCCCCATATCACAGGACTCACCATAAAGGCCTCTCCAAGAGTCAGTATTGAAAGTCTAAGCCCCAAGTTCCAACCGCCAGGGAGCAGGGAGAATCCCTCAGGATTAGTGCACTGGCCTCCTACCCAGGCTCCCTGCTTCTTGCCCTACTAGGTAGTTTATCATCAACACAGCAGCAGAGATTCTTTTAAAATTAAGTCAGATTTTCACTCCTCTGTTCAAAACCCTACAACTGCTTCCACCTCGGAATAAATGACAATCATTCCGGCTGCCCCCGCTGCTCCCTCTCTGACCTCATGTTCTCCTACCCCCCCTCTCGCCGCTCCCTCCGCTCCAGCCATACTAGGTTCACTCCTGCTTCAGGATCTTTGCAGCTGGTTTCTTTTGCTTGATTATCCAATCACTTCAAAAAAAAAGTTTTTATTGATTTTAAAGAGGAGGGAAGAGAAACATCGATGTGAGAAACATAGATCAGTTGTCTCCCACTGGGGGTCAAACTCAAAACTTGGGCATGTGCCCTGCCTGGGAATCGAACCAGCGACCTTTTGGTGCACTGGGCGATGCTCAACCAACTGACACACTGGCCAGGGCTGAATAGCCAATCACCTTTTGGAGTCATTTCTCAAATGTTAGCTTCCCTAACCTATTTTATTTTAAAATATCTTGGTTTTGTAATCCTCACTGGAGGATATGTTTATTGCTTTTGGGGGGGGGGAGAGAGAAACATTGATGTGAGCGAGAAATATCTATCAGTTGCCTCCCATTTGCACCTCGACCGGAGATCGAACCCACAACCTTTTGGTGCACACGACGACGCTCCACCCAACTGAGCCACACCGCCAAGGCTCCCTAACCTATTTTAAATTGGAAGCAATTCCCCTCCAGTCCATACACTTTTGTCCCCACCCTATTTCGTGGCTTTTCTTCCCAGCACTCAAGCACATTACCATATGATACATTTTGCGCGTGTATTTCATCTCCGGAATACAAGCTCTAATAAGGGCTGGGTTTCTGTTTTTCACTTCTGCTTACCCTGCAATTGGAACTATACCTCTTCCAGAGTAAGGGCTCAAATATTTTTTAAATCAACTGTTTCCCCCTTTCCACAGTAAGTCAGCAAAACTAAAAACATAATACTAGAGGTAGGAAGGAATAAGATTGTTATTGTGACTGCTGCCTTTCATTACAAACTTGAGGAATTTGAATTAAAACACATACCCGGCCCTGGCTGATTTGGCTCAGTGGACGGAGGGGTGGTGGGTTTAATCTCTGTCCCCAGTAGGGATCATGTGGGGGCGGAGGGAGGAGTAGGCAGCCAACAGATGTGTCTCTCTCACGTTTCTCTCTCTTTCTCCCTCCCACTCTATCTGAAGATAAATGGAAAAATATATCCTTGGGTGAGGATAAAAGAAATATATATGTATTTTTTGGCCCTGGCTGGTGTGGCTCAGTTGGTTGAGTATCAACCTGTACACCAGGAGGTTGCTGGTTAGATTTCAGGTCAGGGCACATGACCGGGTTGCGGACTCAATCCCCAATGGGGGTCGTGCAGGAGGCAGCCAACTGATGGTTCTCGCTCATCGATGTTTCTCTCCCTCTCAAATCAATAAAAACATATTTAAAATCAATTAAAATAAACAAAACCCCACAAATATGTACACATATCTCTCATCAAAATAATTTAAACATTTTTAAAATAAAAAAATAAGTATCGGATATATTTAGGAAGTAGAATTGACAGAACTTGGTAAGAGGTGTCATGCTGTGCAGAATTGAAGAAAACAGTGCTAAAAAATGACTTTCAGATCTCTGGCGTACTCAGGTTCGTAGAGGGTGAACGCTGGGATAAAAGTAGAGACATTACTTCAGTTTGGAGAACATTAAATTTGGGAGGCCCTCAAGTGCAGATATCAAGAAGTCAGATCTAGATTCAGAAGAGAGAACTGTGCTAGATATGGGAATTTGAAAATAACTCCCCAGAGGGGCTGATGCCAAAGTATGCAGCTTAAAAAAGAAGGTAAAAAGCTAAAATAGAACTCCGAGGAGCACAATTTTTTCAAGATGGGGTGGTGGAGGAATCAGGTAAACAGACTAAGGAACAGCAGCTAGAGAGGGGAGGAGAAAAAGCAGATGAATATAGCAGCCAGGAAGATAAGAGTATTTTAAGAAGGAAGAGGTCAACTGTATGGAATGCTTCTGTAAAACAAACAGGAAATCTGGAAAGGATCACTGGAGATCATTGGTGACCATACCAAAAGGAGTAGATCAAGTGCATTAAGAAGTGAAAGGGAGATCATCTTGACAGTTAAAGAGTTAAGTAGGAACTGATAGGATGTAAGTTTCAAGCAAAATTTTCTTAAAATAGGAGTTGGTAACATAATTATAGTTATATATTAATATACGAATATTAACACATATGCTATGTGGTATGCTGGCTTAAAAATTAAATGTGGTCCTGGCTGGTTTGGCTCAGTGGTTAAGTGTTGGCCCTCGGACCAGTGAGTCACGGGTTCGATTCCAGTCAAGGGTACGTACCTGTTTCGGTTCATCCCCAGCCCTGTTCGGGGTCGTGCGGGAAGCAACCAGTTGGTGTCTCTCACATCAATATTTCTCTGCCCCACTCTCTCCCTCTATCTAAAGAAAAATGGAAAAATATCCTCAGGTGAGGATTAAAACAACAACAAAAAATTAAATGTGAATAGAAAAGATCCATTATCAAGGAATATGTTGACGATACAGGCAGAAAAAGAGGTAAATTCATATTTTAAATCTGGGAGTTAGGGAGCCACAACACAACTTTTTTGATAAGTGTTTTTTTTTCCTCCATTTTTATTGGGCCACCAGGAAGAGGCCGGACTGCAGATGAGGGTGGTTTAGGGTGTATGTAAGTGCTGGAGGCAGTTTCCAATCAATGTCCTCCAGTTCTCTGAAACACATGGCAAGGCCACTGGCTGGTGGCAGAGAAGCAATTCCAAAGGAGTTCAGTTCTGCTGGCCATGTCAAAGGCTCCGTGGAGAGCAGTAATTAGATTTACAGTGGTACTCATTTACGCATGTGATTCTCTTCCACAGGACTCAGCGCTCTGGGTGAATGGACAACACGGACGGGTGGATGCTTTGAGGGTTGACGTTTCTCCAGGCAGGAGCACAAGCTCAAAAGAGGCGCAAGACAGATGAAGGATCATGGTGTCTCGGGTGGTTGGAGATGGTAGTGGGGAAAGCAAAGGGAGAGGGCTGATAAATCCAAAGTAGAAAGCTTCGTTTTTTTTAATCCTCACCCTGAGGACATTTTTGCATTTATCTTCAGATAGAGCAGGAGGGAGAGGGAGGAAGAGGCAATTGAGGTAGGTGCCCTCAGAGGGAACTGAACCCGGGACTCTGGTCCGCAGGCCTGATGCTCTAACGGCTGAAACAAACCCTCCAGGGCGAAAGCCCTTTTAAAAGTTATTTCTTGAGCAAGCCAGTTGGCAGATGCAAGTGTGGGGTGTCTAAATCCATGATTCAGAGATGATGCAGATGAAGTTGATGGACAAGGTCCAGGTGTATCCACAGCTTTGGGTGGAAGGGGACGAAAGGAAAAGTCACCCGAGAAGGAGTAAGAACCAGGGTGGGTCCAGAACAGTTAGCATAGCAGGCCTGACTGCTATCATTTATAAGGTCAGCTAATACGTGCGGCCCTTGGCTGACATCTGGAAACCTGGATTTCAGGTTTTCCACCATTCCCAGAACTGATAAGTGACTCACTACGCCTAAACTGTACATCCTCCTGTGTTATTCCTTTCAAAGTCCCCTCTGAAAGCTTGAGCCTGGTTTCCCCCAGACTTTGCCCATTCATCTTTTCCATTTGCTAATTTTGCTTTGTACATTTTTGCTGTAAGAAGTCATGAGCCCTGGCCGGTTTGGCTCAGCGGTTAGAGCATGGCCAGTGGACCAATGAGTCAGGTGAGGATTAAAAAAAAAAAAAAGAAAGAAATCACGAGTATGGTTACCTTGGGGACTCCCAACACAGATGGGTAAACCACACAGAAGCTGAAGTCATTTGGAAGAATAGAAGCACAGTATAAGAGAAAGGCATAAGCCCTGGCCAGTTTGGCTCAGCAATTGGAGCGTTGGCCTTTGGACCAGAGAGTCCTGGGTTCAGTTCCTGCCAGGGGCATATACCAAAAAAAAAAAAGGACAAAGGCATGTATCAGGTTTTTCAAGATGATGAGCAGTAATCAAGTCATTAGATGATCAAATCAGGAGAGTGGGAGGATCACATGAGCCTCAACAGAGTAGTAGCGGTTTTACCAGGAGAGGGAAGGGAACAAGGACATCAAGCCCACATCCTGAACACAGGTTTGTAGGGCAAGAAATACTCCAGTGCCACCACTGGGGAAGGCGGTGGTGGGAACAGTGTCCTTAGGGGTCAAAGGTTAGGCACATAGAGGACTGACCCTGAATGTGCTCTAATATACACATCTGCCTACATCTGCACTGACAGTACATCAGGGTTTCTCGTCCTCTATGGCAACAGATCACTTGCTGAGCACACTTGTGTGGAATGGTACTACAGCTGGCCGCTACCATCTTCAACCATATTCTAAGTCCTTAAGAAGTGCAAACCAACGTTCCTCTCACCCACTCTAGCTTTGGCTTCTCTTGCGGAGGAAAAGACATTGCCAGCATTATTTTAACAGCCCAAAGATAGAAACTACCCAAATGTGGCACCATCAGAACGGATAAATGGTGGTCTATTAACATAACGGAATATTATACTGCAATGAAAATGAACACGCCACAGCCAAATGCAGTATCATAGACTCCCACAAACACAATGTTGAGCAAAGAAGCTAAGCACAAAAAAAGTATATACTATATAATTCCATTTATATATAGAATACACAAACTCAATCTATGCTGTTAGCCAGGAGAGTAGTTATCCCCTGAAGAGGCAGGGGCTACTGGAAGGGGGTTGTGAGTGTGTGTGTGAAGGGGCTTAAGTGGTACTGTTAGTATTCTGATTCCTAATCTGGGTGCTTGCTACATAGATAATCATGATATGTATACTGTTCCATGTTCATATACTTCAAAACAGAAGCGATACTCAGTATATGTGAAAAAAGCAAGTACATATTTCACAACATTTACCATGAATTCAACATTTTTGTTGAAAAGCACACATCTGTACAGAACAATGCCAGGCAGAAGATTCTCAGTGTTAACAGTGGTTAGCACTGGGTAGTGGAATTGTAGATGATTTTTTCTTTCTTTTCTTATATCTATTTTTAAAAATCATCTTCAATACTTCCCATATTCTTTTTACAATGTGTTAGTGTTAACAAAAACAAAACACCACCATACTTAATTGCATTTTATAAGCAGCAACATGTAAGACTTTACACCCATTTTGGGGCAAATAAATGCTATTAAACACTGGGGAATGGAGCAAGGGATAACTATCACCCAACCAACCCATTAAAAAATTTACATACCCTGGCTGGTTTGGCTCAGTGGTTATAGAGCGTTGGCCCAGAGACCAAAGGTTTGCAGGTTCAATTCCGGTCAAGGGCACGTACCTCAGTTGCGGTTCAATCCCGGCCCTGGTTGGGGTCGTGTGGGAGGCAACCAATTGATGTGTCACCCTCATATCAATGTTTCTCTCTCTTCCTCCCTCCCTCCTTCCCACTCTATCTGAAAATCAATGGAAACATATCCTCGAGTGAGGATTAAAAAAAAAAATTTACAGAACTACTTCAGCACAAGCAAAATCCTGAATTGCAATGTGGAGATTTGCATTCTCATCAACAATCCTGTGTGAGGCTAACACCCAAGGATTACCAGGATTATAGAAGCACACAGACATCTAGTAAACATATTCCTGTTCTCTGTACTGGAATCACTGTAAATCATTTACAATCTCGTCTGGGCCCAGGCTTCTTATACCCCCTCAAGATTGGCATTCATTGCTCTATTCCCCTTCCACTCCCAGACTGCTCAAATCTACAGGCAAAGGCAAGACTTTCTGGGCCATGAACTCCTTGCTGGCTGCTCTCCGTTGTTGCTGTGCACTTAAAGTATGAGTCACTCTAAGAAAGCCTCATTATTGAACTGAAAAATACTTTGGTCTCACAGAGCTGCTTTGTTTCTTTATAAACCACAGCATTGGACACCAGTGCATTTTAAAGCATTTCCTTAAAACCAACATTCATTATTATTATTTTTTTATCCTCACCCGAGGACATTCTTCCATTTATTGTTCAGCTAGAGTGGGGTGGGGGGAGAGGAAGAGAGAGAGAAACATCAATGTGAAAGGGACACATCGAGTGGCTGCCACCCACACGACCAACTAGGGCCAGGGACAAACTGCAACCGAGGCACACGCCCTTAGCGGGAACCGAACCCGGGTCTCTCTGGACCACAGGCCGACGCTCTAACCACTGAGACAAACTGGCCAGGGCAACATTCATTATTATGAACCAGAATCAGATTCAGGACTATTTTGATATATATATATATAATTTTTTTTTTTTTTAATCCTCACCGGAGGACACCTTTCCATATTTTGTTCAGGTAGAGTGGGAGGGAGAAAGAGAGAGAAACATCGATGTGAAAGGGACACATTGAGTGGCTGCCACCCTCACGACCCAACCAGGGCCAGGGACAAACTGCAACCGAGGTACATGCCCCTAGCTGGAACTGAACCCGGGACTCTGTGGACCACAGGCCGACGCTCTAACCGCTGAGCCAAACCAGCCAGGGCTATTTTGATATATTTATAAGCTAAAGCTGAGAACATTTTATCAGTCAGCCAAGTTCATAAAATATGAAGACAGCTGGAATTTAAAGAACACCCAACCACTGGCTCACAGCTCTACACCATCAGTGAGAACAGAAAACACGTAAGATCCAGTGTCACCACATGCTCTTGTAGCTAGATTTATAAATGTCCCCAAACCAGAAGCATGCTTTTACTAACACTGGCTCTGAAAAACAGGATGTGAACCTTTGCATCACTCTTACCCAGAAGGCTGGGATTACCCCAAAAGCAACAACTGGGACCTACATCTCTAGCTTCCTAGTGCACACACTGGTGGGATGATTGGCTGCCACTGGCCTCTGCTGCTGAAAGCTATACTCTCCCTTACTTCCCTCACTTGACCAACTCCTACTCAGGGGATATCTCTTTCAAGTTGTCCCTGTGTCTCCATTTTGCAAGAAGCTAAGACAACCTGCTCTGAGCAAATCCCCATTTAGCATCCTCAGATTCCGGGATTAATGGTGCTACTTTATTTCCCTAAATTTGAGTCCAATTGTAATAATACTTGCCATGTTTTAAAAACACAGTCAAAACAGGTAAACTAAGCAAACTGGAGACATCTGAGCTCCTTTTAGAGCTCACTCATCTTGATTATATGACACTGTCCCACTGTCAGTTTAAACCAGTTTATAGTCTCTAATCTAATAGGGCAACACTGAATCCAAACATGAGTAGATCTGAGCTATTAACACAGGAGCTTACAGAAGCTTCTCTTTCAGGTAGATAATCTAGAAGCAAGGACAACAGCCATGTAAATTTGAGATACAGATACAACACACATGCATTTCCTGTATGCTAAGACAAAAAACTAAATCTTAGTACTCAAAGCAGCCAAACCTTGGAGGGAATGTAAGTCTTAATTTCTGTTTCCCCCTTATTCTGTCCTGCAGAAATGTCCTCACCCACTGCCCAGACTTAGTCCTTTCCGTCTCTTCATGCCCCAGTCACAACCTGGATATACAGGGTTTCAAATGGGGAAATGAAAAAAAAAAAAAATCCTAGACTTTCACCCTTAAACGAGGGGCTAGATTAGATAAGCTGGCTGTGATGTTCCAAAATTGTCTTTCTAAACCTGGCTGATTAAAATGACCACCTGTGGGTCCGGCTGGTGTGGCTCAGTGGTTGAGTGTCGACCCATGCACCAAGAGGTCACGGGTTCGATTCCTGGTTAGAGCACATACCCAGGTTGTGGGCCAAATCCCCAGTGGGGGACATGCAGGAGGCAGCCAATTAATGTTCTCACTCATTGATGTTTCTCTCTCACTTCCTCTCTCCTTAAAATCAATAAAATAAATAAATAAATAAATAAAAAATTACCACCTGTGGGACTTAGACTGATTCCCAGGCTCCACTATAACATTTTCAGAATGAGACTCTCTAGGTGTGCAGCATGGAGATTTGTACCTTTTTTTTTTAAATCCTCACCCGAGGACATTTTTCGGTATTTTGTTCAGATAGAGTGGGAGGGAGAGAGAGAGAAACATCGATGTGAAAGGAACACATCGAGTGGTCGTCACCCGCACGACCCAACCAGGGCCGGGGACAAACCGCAACCCACGCATGTGCCCTTAGCGGGAACCGAACCCGGGTCTCTCCAGACCACAGGCTGATGCTCTAACCGCTGAGCCAAACCGGCCAGGGCAAGATTTTTACCTTTAAAATGCTTCTCAGGTGATTCTGAGATTTGCGAATCACTGAGAAAGAACTGGATGGAATGATAATGGGTTTCCAAAATGTAGTAGACACTGCTACTGGAAGTAAGGTCCCTTTATACTTGTCCTTTCATGTCCCATGTAAAGTAAGTTTGGGCGAGGGGGAAGAATTAATTCCCCCTCATTGTCTTCCCATGCGGAGGGAGTTCAGCTAGTATTTCTCAAAGTGGAAGGGCCACTGCTGCACTCTGGGCTGGATAATTATGTGGCACTGTCCAGCATAGTGCAAGACATTTACCATCCCTGACACTTACTCTTAAATGCCAATGGTGGTTCCTAGTCATTGGAACAGTCAAAAACACCCCCACTCCACCACTTTCTTAAATGCTTCCAGGATGTCAGTTCAGCCACTGATTAAGAGCCACTGAGCTGGATTAACATTCTTGACCTCCCTCCCTCCGGCTTACATTAAGTTCTGCCTTTGGAGGGAGACATGGTCTATCCAGTAAGTGAATTTAGGAGGAGCCAGCCCTTCCCTCTCCTGTTTTGCCCCTGCCTGTTCAGAGGTCGCATTCTAGGGAGTAAAAGCATGACCATAATTTTGTTCTGACATTTTAAAGATGTTTTACCTTCCTATTATAAGAGAGTATTACTGTTTAAAGAGAAATAACTTAGACGAACATTTTTTATTGAAGAGTTTTATTCTGTCTCAGAATAAAAACCTTGCTTTAATATTGAAAGGTGCACTGCAGGTATGTCATGCTGCCAGTTATTATTGGGGCACCACATGCCCTAGTAGTGATCCAGAGGGCTTGGAAAATGCATGAATTCATTCTTTTAGAGCATGTAGAACTGTATTTACAGTTTTTCTTGAAATAGGCCCAGGACATTCAAACAGTCTAAAAGTACTGCCATGGCACTTGCTTTGATGTTCAGAATGCCTCAGAAATGTGTTCGATATCATGATTTACGGGTCCTCCAAATGGTTTTGTTAACATGCAAAGCAAACAGTATTAAACAATATTATCTAAATTATGGCTACCAAGTACTGAAACTTAATAATGAAACCAAATTACAAAACATTTTGTTGTAGAGCTATACAAAAGATATAAAATTAAAAATATCAACCATCTTTAAATATTCTAATTCTCCTATGGTAAAGTTTTCCACATATTTATCACTACAGAATAGTTTAAGGAGAGAGTTAATAAAATCAAAAGAGATAAGAATATTTAAATCTTTGGATCCCTTTCTTCCATGGCCTTCATAAAAACACAAAAGTGGCCAGATTTTCTTTCCCACTATAGCTTAAAATATTAAAAAGATTTACTAGTAATTTATAGTTGGCCATGAACTCTCTAGAGTCATTTATGAACCACAGGCCCAAGGACCAGTGTTATGATGATATCTGATAGGTTGCCAAAATCATTTCTAACATTCTGAATCCTCTTGAAATATAATGGAATGAGTCAGTTTATCACGACAAAATTCCAGGCATTATCAGGAAGAACAGGTTAATTGATACCTAGTTTTATTGGCATAAAAAAGGGGGGGGGGTTACTTATTTGAAAATACAGCTAAGTACATTCTTATCTATGATTATTTACATTCATATACTGAAGATATCTATTATGTGGACAAATCCTGTGATATGCCATTTAATATAAAATGAAGTTCTTATGATGAGCATGAGTAATTTATCCTTTTTATATAATGAAAGAATGTATCAAATCTTCATTTGTGTTCTAAACATTAAAAAAGAAAATAAAAATAAAAAAACCTTAAGCCTGGAAAGCTATGAAAAAAAGACCCACCCATAGCTCTGCTCCTCAGCACAACTTCTGCAAGGACACAGTATGTTTGCTGACTTTAAAATGTTTATTCTTTAAAAAATTAGTTGCTTTTTATACAGCTATACAAAGTTCTTAATGTTTCTTTGGCAATGGAATATAATGGAATTTTACAACTATATAAAAAAGTTACCTTTGCCTAAGAAACAGTATTTACTGTGTGTACATAGTTGACTGACAAAATTCTCCAGCATCCAGCACCCTAATTAACTGACGAAATAAGCTTCCTCAAAAGGGACATTACAGGATTTCCAAAAAGAAAGAAAGGGCAAAAGACAGACACACAGACACAGACACAGACACACACACCTTTCTGTGGCTTGAAACACAGTATCACGGCCCCATCTGCAGGCAACTTGCAAGAATTGCCAAATACAATTTAGTGATAAGAAAATCCTTTCAGTGATGAAAAAATACTTATAAGTAACATTGAAGTACTACTTTAGTTTAACTATACATAAGAAATTACTTAAACTTCTGCTATTTCAAATATATTTAATGCTCATTTTTAAAGATGAGCTGCCCTCCACACCCCGCCCAATATAACTGCATCATATCTTTGAAATTAAGCAGAAAAACAAACAAACAAACAAAAAAAACCCAGTGCTGGTGACAAATATACAGCGAATTCACTTCTTCATTCTTGGTAAAGACTGAAACCAATTCTCAGGACCACGAAGAGCTAGAAATTCACCTATTTTCAAAGACTTGTTTGTAGACTATGCAGCAACTTTGTTGTCTTTCTAAAAAAGAAAAAAAAAAATAGCTCATTTCAAATTATTGGTTAATTAACAATTATTTCTTTCTCATTTGCTTAAGTATACTTTCCATTATCTTTAAATACACCCTTGTCCTTTTACTTTCATGTATAAATCTGTATCATTAATTTCCAGGAAACACTTTTTACAACTTCCACACCCAGCAGGAGCTCATTATTTATTAACTGCATTTTCTAGTTAGTGGTAGAATAGAAAGCAATAGTGTTGTGGACTGGTCCCAGCAAGAAGACCCCTGCCAAGATACAGGTGTACCCCACTATCATTGGTTGCCATCCTATAATCTTTAAAAACAATGATAGAACTTAAACCTTCAACGTACTAGTCAAATTCATCAAGTACAACCAATAACATACTTTGGAAAAAGATTAATAAAATCTAAGTCTTTGATGTCTTTACTAAGTAATAAAATATCCAGACAGTAAAATAACATCTCTCTCCAAAAGGTCATGCCAGGACAAAGCAATGATTTAGAAATTCATTTTAAAAGATGACTTTTAAATTGAAAGAAGTTTCTGAAAATCAGAGAGTTGACTGGAAAATTAAAAATGTAACTAAAGAAAAAGCAGTAAAAATCTCAAAGAGCCTCTAGTTTTCCAGTGTGACTGACTTTAAACTAAAGGCCTGTACACACACAGCATCAGAGCCAGGGGCTTCTATTTTCCTCAGGACTAGTTTCTACCATTTACTTGTTTTTAACTGCTGATTCTCACCATGACTGTTAGAAACACACATTTCCTATGTTAAAGACTTAACTTTATTTATGCATACAACACCAAACCATTTGTACAATGTTATTAAATTGGACTACATATGGCATGATGTAAGTTAGTGAAAAAAGAATTAAGCTGAACATAATCCTTTCACCCCCCACCAAACCCACCCTTTACATGCTCTGATCTTTTTTAACCTTTCAGAAAGCTATTTGATTAATCCAGACCTAGTTGGGTCCAAAAGCTATGGTTTTCTGAAAGAAACAACAACAACAACAAAAACAAACAAGAAAGAGGAGAGAGGAAAAGAGGGAGAGACAGAGAGGTAGAGGATGAAGAGGAGAAAAGGGAGAAAGAGAACCATACTGAGTCATAAGGGACACCCCATTGTCTCTGGACGTTCTCTGAAGAAACACACACTCAAATGGGAGGCAGTATGTCTCATATACCATGGTGGTTTCACTTCTTAGCAGCAGTACTTAAAGTGGAGCTGCTGGCTGTCCTCTTATTATCCCTGGCCTGATTTACTCCGCCCCCCAAAAAAGAAAGAAAAAGAAAGCAACACTGGACCAGACTCACCACAAGTCATGTTTCTAACATTATCCTTAAGAAAAATTGGGCTGGAAATCAAAGAGAGTTGTGGCTTTATATATTAGCTTATATCTAGACCAAGACAGTTAACCTCTCTGGGTCCTTGGTTTCCTAATTCTACATTTTGCGGTGAGGTGGGAGAGAGGTTCTACTTTGGTTGATAGTTCTAAACACCAGTAACCCCATCAAATCCATGCTTTTTTTTATTCCTCTCCCAAGGATATTTTTCTATGATTCACTAGATAGAGTGGGAGGGAGGGAGACAGAGAGAGAAACATAGATGTGATAGAGACACATCGACTGGTTGCCTCCTGCATGACCCGACCAGGGCTGGAGAGAAACCACAACCGAGGTACATGCCCTTGATTGGAATTGAACCCCAATGAGCCAAACCAGCCAGGGTTCAAACCCATGTTTTCATTGAACAATCAGATTTGTTTATGCTCAGCCTAAAGATGTAATGATTCATGCCAATAGAGCACAATCAACAAAGCCAACTATTACATGAAGGCTGCTGCAAATGCCACTGACATCCACCTCTGACAAGTATTATATATTTGAGAAATCAGTTTAATTCCTGCAGGTAAATCTCTCGTATGTAATAGTGATCACTTACTATTTCTACCTTTAAAGGTGCCAGATGATATGATCTAGTATGCATAAACTGCTGAGAAGGCCAAGGCTCTCATGGCAGACAGAAGGACCATTCATTCAACTTCGGAATGAACAATCAAGGGCTAGCCACACTGATGGATCTTGGGCACCAGAGGCTAAAATAGTATATTCCTAATTAACATATGCTAAGTACTTACTTCAAGTCCATTACGGCTCCATACTGAGCAAGGTGTTTTGGTGGAAAAGGAATACATATTCACTAATGAAAAGAGGCCTCCACTTAGCTGGTGACACAGAATAAAACACATAAAATAGACAACATTAATGTATTTAAAATGTATGCTGATGAAAGGAGATACTATAGGAGGCGAGAAAAGGAAGAAATCAGTGGAAGGAAGAGAAGTTTCCAAGGACAGAGGAAACTGTGGTCAAGACTGTGAAATGCAATGAAAGGGAGCCCCTGACTTTTGGCTGTGTCTGACTTCCCACTGGACTGTAAAGACCAAGAAGGCTGGGACCGAGTCTGTTTTGCTTACTACCAATGTCCAGCACAGTGCTTGGCATATATAAAGAATTCAGGGTATTTGGTCAATGAATGAGGTCAGAGTTAGAATAAAAAACAGTGTGTATAAGAGATGACCATGAGTTAACTTGCTTAAACCAGATAAGTTAAAGGGTAATGAGAAATAGAGCTGGATGTCAAGTGGGACCCTCACACAGTAAGAAGAGGGGGCAATGCAATGTCACATTAGAAACTTTTAACCAGCGGGGTAATGCCTTAGGGTCCAGTGAATCTGTCAATCCTTGAAACACCCAAGTAGATTTTGTCAGAAAATACACTAGTGCAGACAAAGATGCACGCAGACAACCACTACAATGCATTCTAATTCTCCAATAAACAGGGTGAGGCAAAAGTAGGTTTTGTTGTTCATATGGAAAATAATACAATAATTAATAAAAAAAGTACAAAAATAATGCAGTGTTTTGTGTACTCACCACTGTAAACTTACTCTTGTCCCACCTTGTGGATTAGAGGCTCAAAATTACCAAATAGTGAGACATGATTCAGAAAAATGTTTGCACTAATAAGTGCATGCATCATGTACACTGTGATTACTGCAAGTTCAGAAAAAGTGAAATAACAGTCCAGTCTTTCTTTTTTAAATTCATCAGCCAAGGACATTTTTCTACTTATTATCAGATAGAGTAGGAGGGAGGGGGGGAGAGAGACAGAGAGAAACATTGATGTGATAGAGCCACATCAACTGGTTGCCTCCTGCATGACCCGACCAGGGCTGGGGATGAACTGCAACCGAGGTACATGCCCTTGGCCGGAATCGAACCTGTGACTCATTGGTCTGCGGGCTGACAGTCCAGTCTTATACAAACAACATGATAGTTATTTTTTCAAATATCTAAAAAATGATTAAGAATATATATATTCTGTGCATGCATAAGGGCAGAGTTAAATGAATAGTTTAAAGATATAGGAAAAAGATTTTCACTCAAATTATATGTCTGTGAAATCCAAATAACTAGAGCATCCCTGGAGTGGGACGATGCTCTCAGGAAGAGTAATGTCAAAATTAAGTATCTGAAAGGCTTAATGACTCAATTAAGGTCATACTAGCAACAATTACTGAAATTCTCATTGGGACTAAAGTCTAATTTAAATGCACTTTTTCTCAAACCAAGCTGACTCAATGCAGTCTTCAGCAAGTTGTCCTAAGTTCTTCAACAGGTAGCTGATATATATCTGAAGTGAGGTAGAGAGAGACTGAAGGTCTGAAGACCAATCAGTGGGTTATTGTGGTAATTGGCAGGGACATGTCAAAGGAATGAATGAGGTGATGTGAAAATGGACCATGATTATGGATACCTCCACTGCCTGGGGAGATAAAAAGAATGGTGTATCACTAGCCAATCAAACACTGGGAAGAGGCAAAGTTGACATGATGGGAAGGCAAGAAGATGATCAGGTCATTCTGAGGAAGGTGAAGTTTAAGTTGATCACAGGCACAAAGCAGGTGAAGATAGAGTAATGCAGGTGGAACCATATGAGGTCCACGCTGAAAATCTGATTAGAAGCTATGCATCCACAAGCCTGAAAAGGGAATGGGAAAGGGAAAGGGGGGGGGGAGGGGGCGGAGGGAGAGAGTGTACTTGGGCACACTCGAGCACAAGCAAGAGCATGAATGCTTGCAAGAAGCAAACTGAATGTTCCAGGCAGAGGGACTGGATAAAAAGGTCATGAGACAGAAATGTCCCTAAACAAGAGCAAGAAGGCCCATATATCTGAGGCAGAGTGAATGAAGAGAAGTGGAGTCACATTGGCAAAAAGAACTAGAGACAGCACTGGACTTCTAACCTGGAGAAGCAGGAAGATCATGAAACACCTCATAGACTGTTGAGAAACGTGTTGTTTTATTTACAAAATATCAAATGTATGAAATACTAGAAACAAAGACATCAAGTTGGGTGGGTGGTGATCAATGTCAAATATTGCAGAGGAGTTAAGGGCAAATATTTGTGAAAAGGTACTGAATTCTATAACAAAAATGTCACTGGTAAGAGCAGTAAGTTCCTAAGATGTATGTAGTCTTCTGGAATGGCAATTTTGCAAGTTAGGAATGCTGTAGCTCCATTAGGCTACAATGGCTGAATAGACAGAGCTAATGATGAGGCTAATTTTCAGCAGTCTTGGCTGTGATGAGACAATATCAAAGGCATCAAAATTAACAAACCAGTCCTGCCTGGCTAGCTTACCTGGTTAGAGCATCATCCCCATATGCCAAGGTTGTGGTTTTGCTCTCCAGTCAGGGTACAAACAAGAATTAACCAACGAATGCATAAATAAGTGAAACAATAAATTGATGTTTCTCTCTCTCTAAAATCAATCAATCCATAAAAAACAAAAACAAAACAGACCAGACCCCAAAGCCACCAACACTGAACCTTTAAGAAGGATCTTAACAATGGTCAGTTTTAAATATTGGACAATGAAATTCCCACCAGCAGGTCTTTTTGTTTTCAGCTGCCCTTTGCTATTCTTAGTAGACCTCTTTACAAGGAGATTTTTTTTTAATCCTCCCCAGAGGACCATTTATCTTCAGATAGAGTGGGAGGGAGAAAGGGAGGAAGAGAGAGAGAGAAACATCAATGTGAAAGAGACACATCGTGTGGCTGCCACCCACACGACCCCAGCTGGGGCTGGGGACAAACTGTAACTGAGGTACTTGCCCTGAGTGAGAACCAAACCCGGGACTCTCTGATCCATGGGCTGATGCTCTAACCAGAGCAAAACTGGCCAGGGCATAAGATTTTGATCCTTTCTGTGAGTATTTACCTTCCTTTCCACTATCCCTAAAAATCAATAAACTAGGATAGTGACATTGAATTTACAGACTACTTTAAAGAAATAATTCATATAAACATACCATACAGAGCTATATAATTTTCTAGCAGCTGTTCCCAAATGTCAATGTATCAAGAGATTTTCAAGACTATAGCAACATAAGAAAACGAAGAAAAATGTAGTTGAGGCTTTCACAAAACTAAATTAAGAGCACTGACTCAGAACAAATTTACTAGGTTCAATACCCAGCACCATCACTTAGTAGTTGATCTTGGAAAATTTATTTAATATCTCTATACCTATTTCCTCATTTGTAAAATGGGGATTAAAAAGAGAACCTATGCCCTGGCTCAGCGGTTAGAGCGTCGGCCCGAGGACCAATGAGTTGCGAGTTCGATTCCAGTCAAGGACGTGTACTGTTCGTCCAAACCGTGGCCGTGGAGGGTACAGAGGCAGAGGAGGTCTTGGGCTACAGTTCGTCCCCGGCCCTCGTCAGGGTCGTGTGGGAGGTGATCAGTTGATGTGTTTCTCTCTCTCTCTCCCTCCCACTCTGTCTGAAAAGCAACGAAAAAAATATCCTTGGGTAAGAATTTAAAAAAAAGAGAACCCACACCTCAGAGTTGCTGTGAGGTTTAAATGGGTTAATATGTGAAAAACATTAGAACAATGCTTAGTACATGCAAAATATTATGAAAATGTTAGTTTATATTAAATGTATAGGAGGTTTGTCTTCCATTGTGAAGTATGCCCTTCCTAGACTCTTGTGGTGTTAAAGCATACTTTGTTATCTGAAATAAAGATGATATGCTATAATCCTTCTTTGGATAATGCCTTTGGTGATCTTCTGTGCCTCCAACAAAAAACAATTTTAAAAGAAGAAACAGAAAAGAGAAACAATCCTAAGTCAGTCTCTAATAGCTTTTTGGAGGAAATTTTACCAGTCCATAAAATCTAAAACCATAGTTCTATAATAAAAAAGACAAAAGAGACTTATTAGCCAAGAAATTACTGTTCCTTAAAATGATACAAATATCCTAATCAAGTGAAAATGGAAGTTATACAAATGACCTAAAATTTTTGAAGTAAAAACATTTTGAGTTTCATTAAAATGCATGTTATGTGACATGTACTTTTATTAAAAGCATACCATACTTACCCTATATTCAAAATCTGCAAACTCCCTGCCCCCACGACCACCTCTGAATCCACCACGAAATCCTCTAGGGGCGGTGAAGGCACCACCTCGGCCACCACCACGCCCTCGACCACCACGGAAACCAAGACCTCCTCTGCCTCTGTACCCTCCACGGCCACGGTTTGGACGAAGTGGGATTCCAAATGTTTCAGCATTTAATCTTCTTTCTTCAGCCCAGGTTGGTCTCCGTTCTCTATTATAAACACAAATAATCTTTAGTATCAGGTTTTAAAGAACATTTCCAAGCAAAACTATGTTAATTCCCAAATTAAGGGGAAGCAATTCCTAAAAATCAAGTCAGAATAAGCACCTTATCTAAGTCATCACAAGTTGTTCATGGCAATAGGATCCTGTAATAGTCTGTTAAATTTCACGTGAAAACATGACTGTTAGATTCTTGCAAATATAGTTGATTAAACAAAGAAACATGACAACAGCACCAACATATGGGAATTCAGATAAATTGGGATGGGCAATTAACTCCTCTCCACTCAGCTCCAGTGGAAGAAAAGGCAAAGCTAGGAAAGGAAACCCTGTCTCAGGATCTGGGAGCAGGAGGGTAGTCCCTGAATCCCCGGTATGATCCCAGCCCAATCCCTGGACCTGATACCTGAAGCAAGTGTCTGAATTGCTGCTGCTTATCCTAGAGCCCAATCATAGGGTTCAGAATCAACCCCATTGATGTTTAAACTGAAGTAAAAAACTGCCACCAGGTGGCACTAAACTGTAGCCAGAAGGACAATTAGGATTGGTCAGTGGAAACCCTGAACTCTTTAGCTTGTTATGCTAGTTCCTTTAATTAACCTCACAATTTTCTGGATCCACATTTACTGAAATGTGGCAGAGTTCTACTATTATCAGCAAACTTCAAAGTAACATTAGTACTTCTAGCCCTGGTTTTATTTTAACTACACTGTAGAGGGATAAAGTAAAAGGTCTTACTTAGATGTTAGATGAATGCTTCTGTTTGAATTACTAATTTAAATACAATTACTTTCTTTAAGCAGAAGAAAAGGTTAAAAAATTTCAGTCATTAGATTTTTTTCCCCTTATTGATTTTGGAGAGGGAGAGGGAAAGGGAGAGAGAAACACTGATGAGAGAGAACACCGCCTAACCGCCTAACCACCTCCCGCATGCTCTCCACTGGGGATCGGGCCCACAACCTGGGCATGTGCCCTGACCAAGAATTGAACCGGCGACCTCTTGGTGCATGGGTCGATGCTCAACCACTGAGCCACACTGGCTCGGCAGTCATTAATTTTTAAGTATTCATTAAACCTTGTGAATTTTTAAGAAATCATTTCATACTTCAACCTCCTAAGAGCTCAAGAGCAGCTTAAAAGGCTGTACCTATTATCATCACAAGAAATATTATCAAAGAAGGATTTAGTTTTGTCATAATAGCAATTAGGTCCTAGTGGATCTTCTTCATCTGCATTTCCTTCACTGTTTTGAGTATCAACTCCTGAGTCCCCTTTATCTTCACCATTTACAGGCTTCTCCTGTTTCTCAAGTTTATCTTCCACTGAAAAACAAGCACATAACACAGACGTCAAGGCTTGACTAATATTGATGGTTCACAAGTCAAATAAGAGTCTTTTCTGAGTAAAATAATAAAAATTCACCTTTCAATTTAAGTTTATTATGAAACTCTCTGTCAATTTCCTCCTTGTTAAATTGTGCATTTGCACTTTCAAAGTCAAAGTCTTTCTCAAATTTCATAGGACCATCTCGCCGAATACCAAATCTTCCCCTGCCACCTCGGTGACCCCCACGCCCTCTCCTTGGAGCTGAAGGAGCACCTGGAACTATGTTAAAAAGAAAAAATAAGCTGGTAAGACAGAAGCCATTACTGTGGTTTTTATATTAAATGGTCAACAACAGAAATGCTTTCAAGTCTGTATAAATTATTATCTTTGTACTTTTTATATAAATAAGAAATGAAGTTTCACTAACATTTAATATTTAGCACACATGAAATTTGTAACAGCACACATGAAATGTATATTTATGGGGTCCACACTCATATATGTAGCTGATAGAATATGGGAGACTTTGGTATTAAATTACTGTATATACTCCTAGAGGGCAGGGGCTATGTTTTGCTTATATCCCTAATACCTACAGAGTACCAAATACACAATGGGTTCTCAAATTTTAGGAGGCCTTTTATGGAAAGGATCACAGGGACCAAAATTTATAATTAAAAATAAACAAATAAATAAATAAATGAACACAGATCAGAACAAACTGAACACAGATCAGAGCAAGGTGGAGGTGTTATTTCCACATCACAAAAAACAAGAAAGACAAGAAGCACTGGGTCTCAACCATTCCAAACACTTCCTACTCCATCTTTGTTGTCTCTCAGTGGTTCCATATTATTCAAATCTTCCTGCACCTACTCTTTCTCTACAATATAATGATAACAGAATTTATAAGGTATGATAAAACAATGCCAAAACAGCATAAATTACAGTGAAAACTCAAGAACCCAAATATCTAATGCAAGAGAAATAGTTAAGCAAAAGTAACAACCAGGAATATGGAATAGTACCTGATGTGAGTTAACAAAACATACAGAGCATAAAGCAGTATGAATTCAATGATTAGAATTATGTGTAATCTTTAATACATACTGACAAAGATCAGAAGTGACTACAGAGAACAGACAGGTTTACGTTGGCTGAAGTTTGGCAAACTGTCCAAGTTTGAGAAAACAAACAACAAACCCCCGCCCCAGCAGCATATCCAGACACTTAATTCTAGTTAAGTGGAATATTTAAAACATTAAACTTTACTATTAAAAATGCTTTGGCCACAAGCCAGGACATACAGCATGATATTCCTGTCTTAAAAAAAAAATTGCCCTGGCTGAGTGGCTCAGTTATTGGAGCATCGTCCTATAAACCAAAAGGCTGCGGGTTCAATCCCCAGTTGGGGCACATATGGGAGGCAGCCAATTGATGTTTCTCTCACACTGATGTCTCTCTCTTCCTTTCTCAAATCAATATATCATTGGGAGACCTGGCCGGTTTGGCTCAGCGTTAGAGTGTCGGCCTGCAGTCCAGAGAGACCTGGGTTCGGTTCCCACTAAGGGCATGTACTTCGGTTGCAGTTTGTCCCCGGCCCTGGTTGGGTTGTGCGGGTGGCAGCTACTTGATGTGTCCCTTTCACATCAATGTTTCTCCCTCTCTCACCCTCCCGCTCTATCTGAATAAAAATTGGAAAAATGTCCTCGGGTGAGGATTAAAAAAATATATATATATCATTGGGCAATTTTAAGTATAGTTTATATGTATAAGATTATAAGGAAAAAATCTAAAAGAATACCCAACTCCCTGTTAATGAGCCTCTGGGTAATGAATTTTGAAGAGGACAGAAAAATACTTTTATTCAGTATTTTATGTAATTTTTGAATGATGGACGTATAATAATTATTTTATTTTGAGAGGGGCTCTCTCTTTTCCCAAATTAAAAAAGTGAAATATAGTAAATCAAATCAGAAACTGTATAACTATGGCACATAGCACATACAAAAACATGTATAAAAATGCAAATGAGGTGTCTATACATTAAAAATATGTCTAGCTTTTAAAAATTAGGTGAAAGATTACTTTCCAATTCTTATACAAGTAAGGTGATTACAGGTTGTCTTAATTTTTTTTATCTTCACTTGAGAACATTTTTCTTCAGATAGAAAGGAGGGAGAGAGGGAGGAAGAGAGAGAAACATCGATGTGAGAGAGACACATCGAGTGGCCGCCACCCACTGACCCCAGCTGGAGCTGGGGTACGTGCCCTTAGCAGGAACCGAACCTGGGACTCTCTGGTCCGTGCGCCGACACTCCAACTGCTGAGCCAGATCGGGCAGGGCGGATGCCTTAAATTTTTAATTTGGAAGAGTTTTAAATTATAACTTATTCTCTACTTAAGTTATAAAATATTAATAAAGTGGATGAATTTGGGATAAATAATATAGATTACAAAACATCAAGTATATAATACTATTAAATCAATAATCACAAAAGAAAAAGTTCTTGAACAATAACTTCAAAAAAAGGCTCAGGGCATAAATAATTTAAATAAGAAAACGGCAAACTTTTGCCCCGGCCAGCGTGGCTCAGTGGTTATAGCGTTGGCCTGTGCACTGAAGGATCCTGGGTAAGGGCCGTACACGGGTTGGAGGTCTGATTCCATCCTGTTGGGGTACATGCAAGAGGCAACCATTCAGTGTATCTCTCTCACATCAATGTCCCCCACCCGCACTCTCTAAAAATCAATGGGAAAATATATCCTCAGGTGAGGATTAACAAAAAATTAAACAAAACAAAAAAACCCCCAACAACACCGCCCTCTGCCCCCTTATCTGAAGATAAATAGAAAAATATCCTTGGGTGAGAATTTAAAAACAAAAACCCCAACAACAAAAACTTTTATTTTAAAATAATTAGACCAAAACATCAAAAACCCTGAAAAAACAGTAGAGTGGTCTTACATGCCCATCATCCCGGTTTCCCTCCAAAGCTGACATTTTAGTTAACCACTGTATATTATCTAAACTGGGAAAATTGACATTGGCACAAAATAATTAACTACATTACAGATCTCATTCAGATTTCAAGTTTTTGCATGTACTCATTTTTGGCAGTCTGTAAGTACAGTTCCATGACATTTTGCCAAACACAGATCTGCACAACTACCATAAAAAAGTAAGATATAAAACTATTCTCTTACCTCAATGAAACTCCCCTGTGCTCTTTTATAGCCAACCCTTGCCATTCTTTCCACTGAGCCACACCAACCGGGCTACCCAAGGACATTTTAAAAAATAGATTTTTAGAGAGAGAGGGAGACATATAGCAGGGGGAGAGAAAGAAACACGGGCCAGTTGCCTCCCGTACGTGTCCCTAATGGGGATCAAACCCGCTGAGTCCTGACTGGGAATCAAACCCACAACCCTTTAGGTGAACATAATGACATTCCAATCAAATGAGCCACCTGGCTAGGGCAACCATTCATTTTCTTTTTAATTTTTTTTTTCTTTATTGAGAAGGGAGAGGGAGAGATAGAAACATGGATGAGGCAGAACATCTAAGCCACACCAGCTAGGCATTTTTTAAATAGCAATTATTTACCACACATTCCAAATGTTCCCTCTATTGAGAAGCATAAAATATGGCTTTCAGATCCAAGTTACTTACCTATTTGTCTTTTACTATCATTTCTGAGTTGCTCATTTTCTGGTCTTGAAACTTTGTGTATTTCAGCTATAAAAAACATATAAAGTAACAAAATAACTCAGGACACATAATCAAAAACTTCTGTAAAGTAAGAAATGAGAAAAAAAATCCCAACCCTCCAAAATCTATACCCCCACCACCATCACTACATTGAGCCAAATTTGAAATAATGAACAATCTATCAAGTTCAGTTTAAACCTTCTAGGATCATTCATATAAAATATATCTTTTTAATGAAAATAAGGTGAATGGAAGATGTCGATGAGTCAATTAGGAATTAATAAATAGCTAAAGTTCTACCTCGCCTGTGCTCTTGATTCTCTATTGCTTTTTGGCTGGTAGATGGTAAAGGCCTGGTTGATATTGGGCTCCTTCTCCCAACAGGTGCCGGAACAGGTAAGTGGGCCGAGGTGGTCTGTACTGCTTGTTCCATGGTAGGGCTTTTTCTCAAAGGATCTAACTGAGGGCTTGAACGACCTAAAACGTAACCAAAAGATAAGAAACTACCCTATCCTTTGGGGATTTCAAAATAACCTGGACCCTAAAAAAATGTCTAGTTTTATTCCTACCAATTCAAATCCTTAGTACACATTTGAATTTGTTTAGTTACTAGACCAGAGTTTAAAACTGATTATCTTTAGTGGGTTGGTCACTAGATTCGTAAAAAAAAAATCCACGCACACACAAAACACACTCCCCCCAAAAAACCCGAACAAAAAACTCTGGAATTTTATCTGTATTTCTACCTCCCATTGAAGTAAGGTTTAAGCATTTTTTTTAAATATGTTTTTATTGATTTTTTTGTTGTTGTTAGAGAGAGAGCAAGGGAGAAATAGAAACACTGATTGGCTGCCTCCTACACACCCCCTACTGGGGATCGAGTCCAAAACCCGGGCACGTGCCCTGACTGGGAATAGAACCAGAACCTTTCTGTTGGTAGGACGATGTTCAATCCACTGAGCCAAACTTGCTAGGCTAAGTAAGTTTTTAAAAAATGTCTGCCTAGTACAAGATTCCCAGGAATACTATCAAAGATCATGTTGTAGGTCAGATGCAGGTTTCCCCCAACAACCATAACCACAAGATTCTATCGATATTTTAGCCATTATTTCCAGAGGCTTTAATATTTTTAGTACTTTCTAAGGATATGTCTAAAGTGATACCTTTATATCTATAGATGTTATCTCCAATAAATTACTATTATAAACAAGCTAAAGAACTAGAAAGTTAGGTGAAATTCTTCAATACTTAGGAGCTTGGGTGATTAAACATCAATACTAAAAAGGCCAGCAACAAATAAACCCTTCAGATAATTACACAGTAGTGATACTCATTCCTTGCCATTTAAAAGATCTTGTCAAGTTTTTGCTTCGTATAGTTTTTGTACTTACAAATTCCATTTTTCCTTTTTTTTTTTTAATCCTCATCTGAGGACATTTTTCCATTTTTTGTTCAGATAAAATGGGAGGGAGGAAGGGAGAGGGAGAGGGAGAGGGAGGGGGAGAGGGAGAGGGAGAGAGAGAGAGAAACATCGACGTGAAAGGGACACTTCAAGTGGCTGCCTCCCACACAACCCAACCAGGGCCGGGGACAAACTGCAACCGAGGTACATGCCCTTAGTGGGAACCGAACCCGCGTAACTCTGGACCGCAGGCTGATGCTCTAACTGCTGAGCCAAACCGGCCAGGGCCCATTTTTCCTTTTATGAGGTCAGAGCCTGGTCGCAATATGAACAGAAGAATGCAACATCGGGTGCTCTCATCATACTTTTTGTCCCTATAATGTTTGCGATAAATCTCTGTTAAAGGTGTTCATATCCCTTGACATTGCACCAAAATGTTTTGCTTAAAAAAATTATGCTCATTTTATATGTATCTATATCTATATATGTATATCTATATAGAATCCCAAATATGCTGCAAATGTCAACAACTGGTGAACTGGTGAGTGTTGACAAAGCATTGGTTGTTGTGTACTAGATGCTTCAGGGACCATTTATTAGTAATGCTCCCCATGTTTATAGTTATCTAAAGTATGCAAGTGTACATCATCATTCCTAGCCACTAATGCCAAAGTTACCCTGCCATTAATGGAAACAATGTATATAATGGGAAATTATGGTGGTTTATATAAGCTTTGGCCTATGAGAAGACATTTTGTACTCACTTATGACCTTATAAAGAAATTTAATTTATAAAACAAGCACTAATTTTTTTTCTTTATTGCTTTTTAGAGAGAGAGAGGAATGGGGGGGGGGGCATCAATGAGAGAGAACATCAATTGGCTACCTTCTGCATGCCCCCACTGGGGATTGGGCCCACAACCTGGGCATGTGCCCTGACTAGGAATCGAACCGGCGACCTCCTGGTGCATGGGTCGACGCTCAACCACTGAGCCACACTGGCAGGGCCAAAGGCTAATTTTTTGACAATCCTATTGTTTAGTTAATTTTACAATAATACTAGATTAAATGGTCTTCTAAGTTTATAAAATTTACCTCATCAGGTTTTTCTTCAAGAAAAGAACCACGCCCTGGCCAGTTTGGCTCAGCGGTTAGAGCGTCGGCCTGCGGTCCGGAGAGACCCGGGTTCGATTCCCGCTAAGGGCACGTACCTCGGTTGCAGTTTGTCCCCGGCCCTGGTTGGTCGTGCGGGTGGCAGCCACTCGATGTGTCCCTTCACGTCGATGTTTCTCTCTCTCTCTCCCTTCCTCTCTCTCCCTCCCACTCTATCTGTACAAAAAATGGAAAAGTGTCCTCGGGTGAGGATTAAAAAAAAAAAGAAAAGAACCAACTGACAAGTATTATAGTGATAAGGCAATCACGGCAAAAACTCATTTGTTCTGTACTTTAAAAACCTTTGTAGTTAAAGTCTGTTAGTCATGATGGCAATTTTGTTATAAAAAGGGAAATATAGCCCTGGCCGATTTGGCTCAGCAGTTAAGTGTGTCAGCCTGCGGTCCAGAGAGACCTGGGTTCGGTTCCCATAAAGGCATGTACCTTGTTTGCAGTTTGTCCCCAGCCCTGGTTGGGTCGTGTGGGAGGCAGCCACTTGATGGTGTCCCTCTCACTTTGATGTTTCTCTCTCTCTTCCTCTCTCTCCCTCCCACTCTATCTGAACAAAAAATGGAAAAATGTCCTCGGGTGAGGATAAAAAAAAAGGGGGGGATAATTCAGGTGATACTCTCTCTCTCCCACTCTATCTGCAAAAAAAAAAAAAAAAATTAAATTCTAGGTGTTTTAATTTTGTAAAATTCAGAAATTACAGTTGGTAAAATTACTCTGTCATTTTTTATACAAATATAGCTTTTTCTTCTAATAAATATGTACTTAAAATTTTTTATTTAAAATTTAGTTTAGTCCTACGTATGAGGAAAAGAATCTAGTTATTTTTCCCAAGTGATCAGGCAGTTGTCCGTCCCAAAATTTATCGAACAGCTGGCCTTCTTCTAATTTAGAAATATTTCTATGATATACTCATTACTTAAAAAAAAGGTTTATTTTTACTTAAAAAATTTTTTAAATTAATTTTTAGATAGAATAGAGACAGAAACATTGATGAGAAACACATCAATTGGCTGCCTCCTGCAGGGCCCCTACTAGGGATCGAGCCCAAAACGGGGCATGTGGCTTGACTGGGAATCAAACCAGGTGACCTCCTGTTGCATGGGTTGATGCTCAATCCACTGAACCACACTGGCCAAACCTAATTACTTATTTATACATGGATTTGTTCCTGACTTTTGTCCCATTCATCTCTTAATTTATTCCTGCACTGTTTTATTTTATAAATACACTATTATGAAGTAAGCCTTATCTCGTTACTATTTATTTATTTATTTATTTATCCTCACCCGAGGACATTTTTTGCATTTATCTTCAGATAGAGCGGGAGGGAGAGAGGGAGGAAGAGAGAGAAGCATTGACATGAGAGAGATACATCGAGTGGCCACCACCCACTGACCCTGACCAGTGCCGGGGACAAACTGCAACCAAGGTTCATGTCCTTAACGGGAACCAAACCCAGGTCTCTCTGGTCCACCGGCTGATGTTCTAACCGCTGAGCAAAACCGGCCAGGGCTCATTACTTTTTATTAAAAAAAATAGGTGTAGTTATACTTCCACATTTATTTTTAATATTTTTTATTGATTTTTTTTTAGAGAGAGAGGAAGGAAAAGGGAGGGAGGGAGAAAGGAGAGAGGGGGAGGAGAGAGAGAGAAATATCAATCAGCTGTCCCCTGAATGCACTTCAACTTAGGGACTAAATCCGAAAGCTGGCATGTGCCCTGGCCAAGAAGCAAACTGGCGACCTTTTTGTACATGGAACAGTGCTCCAACCAACTAAGCCACACAGGCCAGGGCATACTTTCACATTTATTTTTAAGACAGTATGTGTATCTGTTTTATTAAGTTCTTATAGCATTCCACTTAGAGTTTTTGAAAGTACAATAAATTTAATATGACCAGTAAAGCCATCCCAATACTTACTTTATCTCTGTCTAGGAATAAAATGATTCTCCAATTATATTATTTTTTGAGTCCCTCTATTACATTTTGTAGTTTCATCACAGAGGTTGGTCTTATTTCTTATTATGTATTTTATACACAATTTCAATTTCTCATTATTGAACATCATCTTTTATCCCCATTACATAATTAGTAGGTTAGGTTTTAGAACGATTGATTTTTATGCATTTACTTTACATTTTCCCTCTAATTTAAGTCCCTTATTAGTTCCAGGTTTTTCAGTGAATTCTTAATTCCAAGTAGACAGTCATAGAACTGACAAACAGTGCTAATTCTAATAGTGCTAACACTTAAAGTAATCTACAAAAAAAGTCTGGAAGTATGCACAACAAAATATAAATGCATGTTATTTCTGGGTAGTGAGATTGTGGGTATTTTAATTTTCTTCCTTATATTTACTGTATTTCTAATTCATCTACAACAAAATTTTAGAACGTTTAAAAGTTAATTTATTTTAAATCAATGTGAATAATGGTAACTACAACAATTTCAAAATATGTGAAGTGAGAACGATAGGATTATGTTTGGCATTAGCTCAATAGCTTTTAAAAATATTGTCCTGTGATTATAGCACCTTTCTGAAATGATTTCACAGTTTTATTTAAAAGGAAACATTCATATAAAGCAATGAGCCAGTAACATCCACCTTGGCAGCAGATACAAAGAGATACGGAATCTTGGGACCACTGAAGACTCGGCTGGGGAAAAATATAATTAAAAAAAAAAAAAAACAAAAGAAAAAGAAATAGGATAGTTTAAGAAGCTTATCAAAATGCTGACGCCACAAGCTCCAAGGATTGGGATGAAGTTCTTAGGATCTACATTTTTAAGCACTCTAGATGCTTTGGTTTGGGTGATTCACACTGAGAACCATTGCTCTAGATCAGTGATTTTCAATCTTTTTCATCTCATGGCACACACAAACTAATTACCAAAATTCTGTGGCACACCAAAAAATGTTTTTGCTGATCCAACAACAACAACAACAAAAAAGGTACTGCATAATTTTAATTCATTCACACTGGATGGCTATTACCATTTTTAAAAAAGATTATAGCATACTTCTTTTGAGTTAGATCTTCAATTTATTTATTGATTGATTGATTTTTAGAGAGTGAGTGAGGAAGGGAGAGGGAGAGAGACAGAGACATTGATGAGATAGAACATCGACTGACTGCTTCCTGCATGCCCCCCACTGGGGATCAGGCCCACAACCTGGGCATGTGCCCTGACTGGGAATCGAACTGGCAATCTCTTGGTGCATGGGTTGATGCTCAACCACTGAGCCACACCAGCTGGGCTTCTTTTTATTTGACAATCTAAGGGAAAAGAGGTCAGTGTCCCTGAATAGTCAAGAATTGCATGTTTTAAAAATTATTGCAGCATACCTGTTGAAAATCATTACTCTAGATTGTGTGAACATGTTAGGATATATGTGAGCGCATAATGGAATACTTTTTTTTTTCAGCTGTTATTTCAAATTCATCAAGGAGAGTTCATTTTCAGTGGTGACTCTGGGATTAATTTGATATACTTAAGTATTATACTATTTAATATTATACTTGCTTTGCAAAAAAAAAATGTCCAACTTACAGAAAGTTCACTTCTTCACTTTTATGATCTAAGACTTATAAAAAGTCTAAATAATGGAAGTCATTCAATAATATACTTATTGTAACAGCAATTAGAAGAAAAAAATTTTAAAGAACCAAATAAAAATCATACAGGTCATTTACAAGCTGCAAAAGTTCTTACATTCCGAGAAAGACAAAACCAGTATAGAAGTTAAAAATGGAAACATTTAAAAGAAAAAACAGCTTACCTTGAGATAACTGTGTTTTTACAGTTCTTGTATCCTGTGTAAAGGCAGATCCAACTGCACTACTTTGGGATAGGGTACCACTGTTTGACGTTTCTGTCCCAAAGGATGTCAAGGAGCTTCCAGCTTTAAGAGATTTTTTTTAATGACAAAAAAAAAAAAACTTTTAAAAATTTTACACCTTTCAATTACATAAATATACAATTTTAATGATAATTTTCATCACTCTCCTGTATAACTTACATAAATTAATAACCCTGGAAATTAATGAAAGTGTATCAAAAATTAGTTTTGAGCAATCTGACAATAGGTATAGGATAAAAAAGCAAGCCAATATATAATCCAGCATCCTAGATGCAAAATTTTTTCTAACATTTACAATACTGTCCTAAGCAGTTATGCAGATGGGACAGCAGGGACCCATATTAAATAGAAAAGTAGCAGAAATGCTACATTCTACACCATCAGTAAGGTTCGATTATTTTCATATCAAGTATCTGCACAAATAGCCAAATCAGCAGACAGGTCTATGAAGTACTTTCCTAGCACTTCCAAGGCAACAGACAATGGACACCAGTCCATTTCAATGTTTGTAACTCAGGATGGCACTGTGGGGCTGCATTCTGCCTAAAGCAACCACAAAAGTTTTGTAATGTAAGTAAAAATCCCTAGAAAGGGCCCAATTCTTTGCAATGCTATGTTATGTGAATCTTCTTTCTTCCTTAAGTTTCTACAGTACTTATGGATCACTCACTTTTCATATGCTGTGCTCTCTTTATTTACTATTTAATCTATGTAGGTTTTCCATAGTTCTTCTCCCACCCCTAAATCCAATCTAAAGATGGTAATCAGAATAATCTTTTATGAAATACAAATATAATCACATTTCTACAATGCTGATAGATAAAAGTTCCACTGTCCTAAAGATAAAAGTTCAAACTATTAATATACCTCGGTTTATATGGTTCTCTCCTTATCTACATACCCCTTCTCTCACCACTTTTCACTAGTCTACTCCACAGAAGTGTGTCCCTCTACTCTTAAAATACTTGAAGACTATGATCATGCCCGTCACAATATTCTCATTTCTAAGTTAAGCAACTCCAGTTCCTTCAACCATTCTTCACCATCACATGATATTTATCCCCCACCCTTTGTCTCCTAATTTAATGAATTCCAGCTGTTCATATCCATTCTAAAATGCGGCATCAGAGCTTAGCACAGCATGTCAGATGAGAACTAATGGGATTCTTAGAGGTGTGATCCAGTCAGGCTACAGCCCCGGCTAGCTCACAAGAGGCCTAACATAACCTTCCTATAACATCTCCAGAAATGTTGGGACAGTGCTCTCAATAATTCTGTGGGAAGCTGAATCCATCCCATTATTCTTAGTGCTTCTGGGCAATGATCAAGACATAAGCCACTCTGATGATATATATTCTTATCTCCATGCTGTTCTCTGTTTCCTCACCTGACTCAACCCCCACTGCTTACTCTATGGTTAGCATACTCTTCTATATCCAACATCTCTAAGTTCCTGGTCTACCACACCCCTGTCCCTTCCCCCAATTCTGCTATTAATTTATCTCAAATTACTTTTTATGTATAGTGTGAGGCAAGAGTCAGGGTAGTTTTTTCTCAAATAGGTATCTAGCTGCTGCAACAACATTTGTGAAAGATATCCCCCTCTCCAGGGCCTGGACAGCTAGCTCAGTTAGAGCACTGTCCCAATACACCAAGGTTGTGGGTTCACAATCTGTCAGGACATATACAAGCAGCAACCAATCAATGCATAAATAAGTAGAACAAATCGCCCTGGCCAGTTTTGCTCCGTGGTTAGAGTGTCGGCTGCAGACCAGAGAGGCTCGGGTTTAGTTCCAGCTAAGGGCACATACCTCGGTTGTAGTTTGTCCCCGGCCCTGGTTGGGGTCATGTGGGTGGCAATCACTCGACGTATTGATCTCTATTGCATCAACGTTTCTCTATCTATTCCCTCCCAATGTCCTCGGGTAAAGATAAAAAACAAACCAAAAAAATAAGTAGAACAAATTGATGTCTGTCTCTCTTGCAAATCAATTAAAAAAAAAAAAAAAAGATATCCCCCTTTCCATTGTATTGCACTAGCATCTTATTTAATATCACTGATTTTTAGAGGAAGAGGGAAAGAGAAACACAGAGTGGAACATAGATGGGCTGCCTCCCGCATGCCCCCTACTGGGGGATCCAGTAGGCAAACCCAGCACAAGTCCTGACCAGGAACTGAACTGGCAACCTTCTGGTGCACTGGACGACTCCCAATCAACTGAGCCACACTGGCCAGGGCCTGGCATCTTTATTTTATTTTTTTATCCTCACCTGAGGACATTTTTGCATTTATCTTCAGATAGAGTGGGAGGGAGAGAGGGGGGAAGAGAGAGAGAGAGAAAGATCAATGCAAGAGACACATCGACTGGCTGCCAACCACACGACCCCAACTGGGGCTGGGGACAAACTGCAACCAGGTATGTGCCCTTAGTGGGAACCGAACCCAGGACTCTCTGGTCCGCGGTCTGACACTCTAACCGCTGGGCTCAATTGGCCAGGGCCTGGCATCTTTATTTTAAATCAGTATTTAGGTGGGTCTATTTCTGTACTTTATTCTTTTTAAAAAAATATGTTTTTATTGATTTTTTAGAGAGAGGAAGGGAGAAAGGTAGAAACATACATGTTAGAGAGATACATCGATGGGCTGCCTCCTGCATGCCCCCTACTGGGGATCGAGACTAAAACCTGGGCATGTACCCTGACCAGGAATTGAACTGGGACCTCAGTCCATGGGACAATGTACTGAGTCACACTGATCGGGCTGTACTCTTTATTCTTTACTCCTAATGTATCTGTGTCAATAATTCACTGTTCTGATTACTACAACTTTATAGTAAGTCTTGAAATTGAGTAAAAATCTCCAACTTTCTTCAAGATTGTTTTGGTTATTCTAGGCTTTGTATTTCCATATAAATATTAAAATCTGCATATCGATGGCTATTTTAAAAATGTCCGATGGGATTTTGATCAGGGTTATGCTCAATCTGTAAATCAATTTTGGGGAAAATATCTTGAAAATAGTGAATTTTCCAACCCATAAGGATGGATTAACTTCACTGATTTAGATCTTTCATTTCTCTCAGCAGTGCTTTGTGATTTTCACTGTACAGCACTGCTAACTTAAGCACTATTGACATTTTGGGCCAGATAATTCTGTTGTGAGGGGTTGTCCTATGCATTGTAGGATATTAAGTATTATCCCTGGATTCTACCCACTAGATACTAATAGTAGCCTCCAAATGTCCCCTGGGGAAGGAAGGTGAAATTCATTCCCCTCAACTGAGAAACACCGTTGTAGAGGTTTAAAATGTCTTTTGTTATATTCATTCCTGGTGTCCGATATTACTGAAGCTATTGTAAGCTGTGTTGCATATTACATTTAATTTCCCAATAACCTATTCTAGATCAGGTGCCATTAAACTTTATCTGTAAGCAGCTAGATAGTTAATATGATTATTTTAGGCTTTTCAGGCCATATGATGTTATAAATACTCAACTAACTCTGCCCTTGTAGTGTAAAAGCAGACATAAACTACAGGTAATAAACAAGAGTGGCTATGTTTCAACAAAACGTTATTTACAAAAACAGGAGGCTGGCTGGATTTGATCCACAGGCCATGCAGATGTTCCCCTTTGCCCCTCTCTTCCTTCCTTGGCCTTCAATACTCTATTGTCCATGTCCATGGGGCTACAGTTGATTTTTGCAATTTACCACTTATTTTCTTACCATACTAAATTCACTTATTAATTTTAGTGGTTTGTATATTCCTTTGCATTTTCTATGTACACAATCATGTCAACTTCAAATAAAGACATTTTTTAGTTCTTCCTTTTCATTCTTTAAATCTTTTATTCTTCTTGCCTTATTTAATTGATGAGGACCTCTATAACATTAAATAAAACGTTGAAACAATTTTGCCTTTGCTTTTTATTCCTTACCTCAAGGGGAATGCATTCATTATTTCACCATTATTTAAGCTTTTCATTTCACTGATCAAATTTAGGATATTCCCTTCCATTCCTTAGTTGATAAACGGGTGTTAAAATCTTATCAAATGTCTGTTCTATCCATTAGGATTGCAGTTTTTCTCCTTTATTCTGTTAATGTACTGATGATTTTCAAATGTAAGCATCATTGCATTCCTGAGATAAACTTGACTTTGTCATTATGTACTATTCTTTTTACAGACTGCTGGTTTTCGTTGCTAATATTGTGTTAAGAACTTTTACATGTGTCTGTGGGAGATAGTGAGCTATAATTTTCTTTTCTTGTAATGACATCATCAGATCGCCTCAGTTACTTGGTTAGGAAGTATTCCTCTTCATCTGTTCTCTCAGAGAGTTTGTGTAAGACTGATAAAATGATTTCTTCCTTACGTGGTAGAATTTATCAAATAGTTTAGAATTTTCTTTGTGAAAGAATTTTAATTTCAACTTCAACAGCTAACTGGGATATTGAGATTTTATTTCCTGTTGTGTTAGATTAGGAAAGTTGTATTTTTCAAAGAATTTGTCTATTTCACCTAGGATGTCAAATTTATTGACATTATCACAATATTTTCATATTCTTTTAGGATCTATAGTAATGTCCACATTTCCTTTTTTTTTTAATCCTCATCCAAGGATATATTTACTGACTTTTTTAGAGAGAAGGGAAAGAGTGGGTGGGAGGAAGGAAGAGAGAGAGGGAAGCATCATTTTCAGAAACATCAATCAGCCACCTCCCGAATGCGCCCCGGCTGGGGATTGAACCCGCAACTCTTTGTTATACAGAACGACATGCCAAACCAACTAATATTGGTGATTTGGATCTTCCTTTTTAGCTTGATCAGTCTCCCCCCCCCCCCCCGATCAGTCTTGATTAGGGCTTATCAATTTAATAAAAATTTTCAAAGAACCAATAACTTTGTTGAAGTTTATGTATTTTGGCTTGTTTCTGTTTTGTTTTCTGCTTTAAAATTTTTTCTTCCTTCTGTTACCTTTGGGCTAAATTTTCTTTTTTAAGTTGGCAGTTTAGAACACTGATTTTAAAACATTCTTGTTTTCTAATATATATACTTAAAGGTATGAAATTTTTCCTCAGAAGCAATGCTTAAGCTCCACTCATACTATTGTCACAAATGGCAATATACTGTCTATTCTAATGGCTGAGTAGTATTCCATTGTGTAAAAGTACCCCATCTTCTACTGAAGGGCACTTTGTCTCCATGTCTAGGCCCCTGTGAATAATGCTGCAATGAACATAGGGGTGCATAAAGTTTTGTAAATACATGTTGAGTTTTTCCAGTAGATGCCCAGGAGAGGGAATGCTGACTCATAAGGCAATTCTAGTCTTAATTTTTGAGGAGTTGCCATACTGTTTTCCAAAGTGGTTATACCAGTTTACATTCCCACCAGCAATGAATGAGGGTTCCCTTTTTCCCACAAAGTCTCCATCACTTGTTATTACTTGTCTTGATAACAGCCCTTCTAGCTGGTGTGAGGTGGTATCTCATTATAGTTTTGATTTGCATTTCCCTAATTGCCAGTGAGGTTGAACATCTTTTCATATATCTTGTCTGTATGTCTTCTTGGGAGGTGTCTGTTCAGGTCCTCTGCCCATTTTTTAAAAAAAGTTGTTTTTTTTGTTTGTTTGTTTAGAGAGAAAGGGAGAGAGAGATACATCGATATGAGAGAGAAAAATCAATTGGTTGCCTCCTGCACACCCCCTACTGGGGATCGAGCCCCAAATCCAGGCATATGCTGGGAATTGAACCATGGGAGGATGCTCAATCCACTGAGCCACATCGGCTGGGCCTTTGCCCATTTTTCAATTGAGTTGTTTGTCTGGTTCTGATTTTTATGGTTCTTTATATATTCTGGATATTAAACCTTTGTCAGAGCTCCTGCTTGCAAATATCATCTCCCATTTGATCAGCTGCCTCTTTGTTTTGTTGGTGGTTTCTTTTGCTGTGCAGAAGCTTTAGTTTGATATAGTTCTATTAATTTATTTTTGCCTTTACTTCCCTTGCCTTTGGGGTCAAGTTCGTAAAATGTTCTCTACAACCAAGAATCTAAGTTTAGTAGCTGTTTTCTTCTATGTAATTTATTGTTTCAGATCTTATATTTAAGGTTTTTTATTCATTCTGAATTAATTTTTGTACATGGGGACAAACTATAATCTAGTTTCATTCTTTTGCATGTAACTTTTCATTTTCCCAGCACCATTTATTGAAGAGGATTTTTTTATTCCATTGTGTATTTCTGGCTTGTTGAAAATTATCTGCCCATATACATGTGGTTTTATATCTGGGCTCTCAATTCTGTTCCACTGATCTGTGTGTCTATTTTTCTGCAATACCATGTTGTTTTTATTATCGTAGCTCTACAGTATAACCTGAAGTCATGTAGTGTGATATCTCTGGCTTTATTTTTTTCCTCAGATTGCTTTGGCTATTCGGGGACTTTTGTGGTTCCATACAAATTTCAATTTTGTTCTATTTCTTTAAAAAATGACCCTGGGATTTTGATGGGGATTGCATTAGATCTGTATATTGCTTTGGGGAATATGACCATTTTAACTATGTTGATTCTTTCAATCCATGAACACAAGATATTTTTTTCCAGTTTTGTTTTGTCTTTTTCAATTTTTTAGTAATGCTTTGTAATTTTAAGTATATAGGTCTCTCACGTCCTTTATTAAGTTTATTCCTAGGTATTTTATTCTTTTGGTTGCAACTGAAATGGAATTTATTTTTTTCATTTCTTTTTCTGAAGTTTTGTTTTGTATACAGGGAAGCAGTGGATTTTTGAACAATGATTTTGTATTCTGCAAATTTACTGTATTTGTTTATTGTTTCTAATAGTTTTATGGTTGCGTATTTAGGGTTTCCTATGCACAGAATCATGCTGTCTGCAAACAGTGACACTTTTACTTCTTCCTTTCTGATTTGGATGCCTTTTCTTTCTCTTGACTTATTGCTCTGGCTAGAACTTCCAGAACTATGTTGGATATGAGTGGTGAGAGTAAGCATCCTTATCTAGTTCCTGATTTTAGAGGAAAAGCTTTCATTTTTTTGCCAGTGTAATATTGGCCGAGAGTTTGTCAAATATGGCCTTTATTATGTAGAGGTACTTTCCTTCTATTTTATTAAGTGTTTTAATGATAAATAGATGATGTATCTTATTAAATGCTTTTTTTTTTTTTGCATCTATTGATAAGATCATTTGATTTTTATCCTTTCTTTTGTTAATGTGGTATATTACATTGTGCTTTACTATGCTGAATCATCCTTGTGCCCCGGGAATGAACCCCCCTTGATTGTGATGTATTATTTTTTTTCATGTATTGTTGTATTTCATTTGCTAGTATTTTGTTTAGGACTTTTGCATCTATATTCATCAGCGATAACAGTCTGTAGTTAGTTCTGTGCTATCCCTGACAGGTTTTGGTATCAGGGTTATGTTGGCCTCATAAAATATGTTAGGAAGTATTACCTCTTCTTCAATTTTTGTAAGAGTTTTTTTTGGACAGTTTATAAATCTTCTTGGAATGTTTGGCAGAATTCACTGGTGTAGCCACCTGATCTTGGATTTTTCTTTTTTGAGAGGTTTTTGATGTTTGTTTCAATTTCCTCACTGCTGATTGGTCTATTTAGATTTTCCAATTCTTCATGATTTAGTCTAGGAAGGTTACATACATATTTCTAGGAACTTATCCATTTCTTCTAAGATACTGAATTTGTTGGCATATAGGCTTTCATAATATTCTAGTATGATTCTTTGTGTATCTGTGATATCTGTGGTGACTTCTTATTCATTTCTGATTTTGTATATATGGGTCTTTTCTCTTTCTTCCTAGCCAAGGGGTTGTCAATTTTATTAATCTTTTCAAAGAACTAGCTCTTTGTTATATTAATTTTTTTTTATTTTTTATCCTCACCCGAGGACTTTTCCATTCTTTGTTCAGGTAGAGTGGGAGGGAGAGAGAGGAACAGAGAGAGAGAGAGAAAAAAACATCGATGTGAAAGGGACACATCAAGTGGCTGCCACCCGCACAACCGACCAGGGCCGGGGACAAACTGCAACCGAGGTACGTGCCCTTAGCGGGAACCGAACCCGGGTCTCTCAGGACCGCAGGCCGACGCTCTAACCACTGAGCAAAACCGGCCAGGGATGTTATATTAATTTTTTATATAGTTTCTTTGTTCTCCATTTTATTAAATTTTGCTCTAATTTTTATTATTTCCTTTCTTCTGCTGACTTTGGGTTGCTTTTGTTCTTTTTCTAATACTTTAAGATGTACTGTTAAGTTGTTTACTTGGGATTTCTCATTTCTTGAGATAGGCATGTTATGCTATAAACTTCTCTCTTATTACTGCTTTCACTGTATCCCAGACTTTTTGATATGTTATACTGTTATTCTACATATCTTGTATATATGTTGTATTGCCTCCATATTTCCTTTGATCTTATTTCTTCTTTGACCCAGTCATACAAAAAAATTTTTTTTCTTTATTGATTTTAGAGAAGGAGGGAGAGATGGAAACATCGATGAGAGAAAACATTGAATGGCCACCTCCTGCATGCACCCCACTGGGGATTGGGACCACAACCTGGGCATGTGCCTCGACCAGAAATCAAACTGGTGACATCTTAGTGCATGGGCTGACGCTCAATCATTGAGCCACACCAGCCGGGCTATTTGTATTTACTTCCTTTTTACAGTTGATTGCTAATTTCAAGGCACTGTAGTCAGAGAATATGCTTGGTATAATTTCAATCTTCTTTAATTTGTTAAGGCTAGTTTTGTTACTAAACAAACATATGGTCTATCTTTGAGAATGTTCCTTGTGCACTGGAGAAGAATGTATAATCTGATGTTCTGGGATGAAAGGCTCTGTAAATGTCAATCATATCCATTTGGTCCAGTGTCATTTAAGGCTGATATTTATTTTTCTTTGTTTAAAAAATGTTTTCACTGATCTTTAATTTTTTTTTAATCCTCTCCCGAGGACATTTTTCCATTTTTTGTTCAGATAAAGTGGGAGAGAAAGAAACATTGATGTGAAAGGGACACATCGAGTGGCTGCCACCCGCACGACCAACCAGGGCCGGGGACAAACTGCAACTGAGGTATGCACCCTTAGCGGGAACCGGACCTGGGTCTCTCTGGACCACAGGCGGACACTCTAACCGCTGAGCCAAACCGAGAGAGAGAAAAACATTGATGTGAAAGAGAAACATCGATTGGCTGCCTCCTGCACGCCCCCTACTGGGGATTGAGCCTGCCACCCAGGCATGTGCTCTGACCAGGAATCAAACTGGGACCTCTCAGTCCATGGGACGATGCTCAGTCCACTGAGCCACACTGGCTGGACTAAGGCTGATTATTTCTTTATTTTGTGTTTGGAAGATCTATCTAGAGCTGTCAATCGAGTATTAAGGTCTCCAGTTATGACTGTATTTTGAGCTGTTTCTCCCTTTAGTTCTGTGAGTACTTGGCTTTATATATTTTGGTGCTCCTTGATAGGGTGCATATATATTAAGAATTGTTATGTTTTCTTGATATAGTGTCCCTTTTATCATATAATGTCCATCTTTGTCTCTTGTTATCGGGTAAAGATTTTTTTTAAAAAATTGAAAACAAGCCCTGGTCGGTTTAGCTCAGCAGTTAGTGCATCAGCCTGCAGACCACAGAGTCGCAGGTTCGATTCTGGCCAAGGGCACGTGCTTTGGTTGTGGTTCGTCCCTGGCCTCGGTCGGGGTCATGCGGGTGGCAACCAATCAATGTGTCTCTCTTACATCAATGTTTCTCTCTCTCTCTCCCCTCCTCCCTCCCACTCTGAAGATAATGTAAAAGTATCCTCTGGGTGAGGATTATTAAAAAAAAAAAAAAAAAAATCGAGAAGAGACATAGTTTAAAATATGGCTTAATTTGTGCCAACACTGACTATAGTTGAGTTAATTCCTTTTCTATAAAACATCTGTCACTTTAATGCTAGTTTTTCTCCTCATTAACAACTTTTGACTATATATTCTCTAATTAGCCACTCCACAAATTATCCTACTAATATGAAAATCAAACAATCTAAAAAGAACCTGCCACTGCAAAAATCACCCTACCAACATGGGTGGTGTTATTGTTTTTTTAACATGTGGTCATGGTTTTGTGGTTAACCATATAGGAGAATGTCTTTTTTAGCAATAGTTTTAAAGTATTTAAGGGGGATTGTACCCTATCTTGGCAAAAGAGAAGTGTGTATATCATGATATAAAGAAATGAAGAAATAAAACAGGCCTGGCAAGATGGTAGCACTTGGTAAATCTAGGTAAGGAATATATCAATATTCAAGTACACTTTCAATTTTGACATAGGTTTCACATTTTTTCAAAATTAAAAACTGGAAATATTTAATTCCTTTTAGACCAGTTCTTGGATGGGTGAAATAACGTAACTTTGGTTAATGTACTGCCCAAACCTATTCAAATAGTAAGAGCAATGTTAAATCTGGGTATACTCTGTGTTAGCTGTAACTGTTAGAACCCTACTCAATAAGAGACAATTGCAGATTATATTATTATTTTAAACTCCTTTCACTAAATCAAATAGTTGGCTAACTTTGGGGTTATTGTACTCAATGCCTATATCATGGTGAAGTTTGCATGACTTATTATGTATAAAGCATTTGAACAAGGTCTAGCACGTAGTGTCTACGTAGTAAATACTGCTCTGCCATTCTTTAGAGCTTGCCCCTCTAATCAAAGTTTTTTGTGGTGGTGAAATACATGTTCCTTATAAATGCCTTTTTAAAAAAAAATCCTCACCAGAGGACATTTTTGCATTTATCTTCAGATAGAACAGGGGGGAAAGAGGGAGGAAGAGTGAGAGAGAAAGAAACATTGATGTGAGAGAGACACATCGACTGGCTGCCACTCACACGACCCCAACCGGGCGGGAGAGAACTGCAACCGAGGTACGTGCCCTTAGCGGGAACCAAACCTGGGACTCTCTGGTGCGCAGGCGATGCTCTAACCACTGAGCCAAAGTGGCCAGGGCCTTATGAATGCTTTTATCTAATTTTTAATATTATTGGGGTTTACTGGTTTGGTGTTCTTTGGGTATCACAAAAGGCAGAGTGTTTCCCATGTTGGTAGGGTAATTTTTGCAGTGGCAGATTCTTTTTGTTTGATTTTCATATTAGTAGGATAATTTGTGGAGTGGCATTGTCATAGTTAAATAATTGTATGTCTCCTGATGTGATGATATAGGGAGAGAGGGAGGGGTTACACAACTTGACTTCTGTGGTGTTCTTATTGAAAACGCAGATTCTAATTGTGAAGAAATGTACCACATATATCCAGAAGTCCAAACTCTTCAAAGAATTCAATGTTGTGAAATACAGAGACTTGGGGAGACTAAAGAAATATAGCATCCAAATATGTAATTGGATCTGAGTTTTTGTAAAAAGTTGATATAAAGAACATTGTAGGGGGACTTCTGGATATATGTGGTACATTTCTTCACAATTAGAATCTGTGTTTTCAGTAAGATGTTTCTACCTCTTTCTCTCTCTCCCTTCCTATCTCTCTAAAATCAATAAAGAAAAAAAAAAAAAGAAAGTTTTAAAAAAATGAGTTCATACTCATACCTCCAATTCACATTCATCACAGGGTTCTTTTTTAACTTTCCCCATTCCATATTTGTCTCTCTCCTCTTCACACCACTTCCCAACATCAATATACTACTAATTAGCCCCATCCCATTATACATAAAAAACAGTTTCAAAATTAACACCAAGACCACTACCAATTACAAACCCTAAGTCAAGAGTTTTTTTTTTTAATCCTCACCTGAGGATATTTTTCCATTTATCTTCAGATACAGTGGGAGGGAAGAGGGGGGAGGAAAAGAGAGAGGGAGAGAGAGAGGGAGACAGAGACAAACACACATGGACTGGTTGCCTCCCACATGACTCTGACCAGGGCCAGGGACTGAACCGCAACTGAGGTATGTGCCTTTGACCGGAATTGAACCCGAGACTCTTAGGTCCACAGGCCAATGCTCTAACCATTGATCCAAACCAGTCGGGGCCAAGATTTTTTAATAGTTCTATTTATTTTTATAATATATCCTACCAAGAGTATAAAAGTTATTTGAATTCTTTTTCTTTCCTGTATGGTTGTTATCAATTTGATATATACTTAGTACCAGTTGTTTCAGCTTATATTCATTCAATTTTGGGATTCACATTTTCCCCTATCCTTTTATTTTGTGAATAAGCCAAACATTTACATACCTGAAAAGTCACGAATATAAAAAATAATTTTAGCCCTGGCCAGTTTGGCTCAGCGGTTAGAGCGTCAGCCTGCGGTCCACAGAGACCCAGGTTTGGTTCCCACTAAGGGCATGTACGTTGGCTGCAGTTTGTCCCCGTCCCTGGTTGGGTCGTGTGGGTGGTGGCCATTTGATGTGTCCCTTTCACATCAATGTTTCTCTCTCTTCCTCTCTCTCCCTCCTGCTCTATCTGAATAAAAAATGGAAAAATGTCCTTGGGTGAGGATAAAAAACAAACAAACAAAAACTAAAACTTCATTAAAAAAAATAAAAATAAAAAAAATAATTTTAACAAAACTGGTTAGCATACTAAGATACACTTGAAACTGGATTTGAGATTCAGTGAAGCAAAGTAAACTGATAAACGATTATTTCAATGGAACTAAAAAAGATTAAGGGGTAGAGTTTGAGATTTTAAAAGTCTACTATGGGGCCCAGCTGGTATGGCTCAGTGGTTGAGTGTCAACCCATGCACTAAGAGGTCATCAGTTCAATTCCCGGTCAGGGCACATGCCCAAGTTGTGGGCCATATCCCCAGTGGGGGGCATGCAGGAGGCAGCAATCCATGTTCTCTCTCATTGATGTTTCTATCTCTCTCTCCCTCTCCCTTTCTCTCTCTCTAAAAAATCAATAAAGTAAAAAAAAAAAAAAGCCTACTGTGGGAATTACAATGCAAGTGTACTTAAGAGCTAAAATGGAGAGCTATAAAAATAACAAAACAGAACACTGAATTGATCTGATTACATCTAGCTTTTGCACACAATGAATGGCCGTTGTCCTCAAATCATAAGTAGGGCTATTAGCCCAGCTCTCCTACACATTCACCTTAGTGTCATATTTCTAAAACAAACAAACAAAAAAACCAGACATAAGTTCAGCCAATGTGAAAATTTGGAGGCCTAAAAATTGATCCAGTTGGTCTGCAATTTTTAAAAACCCATTCTATAGGAAAAATACTTATTATAAATGTATCTTATGTAAACTTAAAATAACAATGACATTTGATAATTGGATAAAGTAGGTTTTTATTTTTAAAAAGTGACTATTCTGAAAGATGACCATTTTATTTATTAATTTGAGAGGGACAAGAGAGAGACAGAGGTAGACAGTGAAACACTGATTTTGTTGTTCCACTTATTTATGCATTCATTGGTTGATTCTTGTATGTGCCCTGATGGTACTCGAAACCTTGGCATATGAATATGATACTCTAACCAACTGAGCTACTTGGCCAGGGCCCAAAAGATGACCATTTTAGAACCACTAGTCAATAAGGACATTAAATAAAACATTTAAAATAATAGGTTACAAAAGGAATACCAAACAAGATGTTTAAAAATTTGTGGTAAAAAAAAAAAGAAAACGTACCAACACCAACAGCACCAAACTGCTGCCCGACTAATGAATTTGGACTGAACTGGCTGTACGTCGACATCCTGCCAAAAGGTCCATAGGAACCCACTGACTGGAACGAAGAAGTAGATGAGCCTAGTGAAGACTGAAGAAAAAGCATGGGTTATTTTTTCAGGCTCTAAACAACATGCAAATAATGGAAAGAAATTTGGATATTTACATTTTTAAGAAAACTATTAAATTATAACTACTAGACACAAAAGCAATTTTAACAACTTACAACACGCATTTAAAATTAGAATAGTTGAATAACATTCTGATTTCACTAGTTGTATATATAGTTGACCCTTGAATAACATAGGTTTAAACTGTGAGGGTCTGCTTATATGCAAATTTTTTCAATAAATATAATCAGCCCTCATAGCCCTGGTTGGCTGAATCAACAAATGGAGAGGACTAACTGTATGTGTTGTTCTACACCATTTTATATAAAGAACTTGAGCAACAACATATTTTGGTATCTATAGGAGGTCCTGGAACCAATTCCCCTGTGCAATCCAAGGGACAATTGTAGTTAAGTTTCCAGGGGATCAAAAGATACATGTGGCCCTGGCTGGGTGTCTCAGTTGTCTCTAGTACCATCCTGCACACCAAAAGTTTGTGGGTTCGATTCCTGGTCAGGGTGCTTATGGGAGGCAACTGATCATTATTTCTCTCACATCAATATTTGTCTCTCTCCCTTCCTCTCTAAAATCAATAAAAAGAACAACAACAGCCTTGGCTGGTTTTGCTCAGTGGTTAGAGCACCGGCCCACGATTTATGGGTTCGATTCCGGCCAAGGGCATATACCTCAGTTGCGGTTCATCCCCAGCCCTGGTTGGGGTTGTACGGGAGGCAGCCAGTTGATGTCCCTCTCACATCGTTGTTTTTCTCTCTCCCACTCTATGTGAAAATCAATGGAAAAATATCGAGTGAGGATTAAAAAAATATATTTATAGGAGATGGAAAAGCTATCCCACACAAAAATTTACTTTTAAAAATATAGTTATTATTAAGTTAAAGGAAATATTTTTTTTTCTTTATTTATTTTAGAGAGAGAGAAAGGAGAGGTAGAGAGAGATAGAAACATTGATGAGAGAACATTGACTGGCTGCCTCCTGCATGCCCCGCAATTGGGGATTTGGCCCGCAATCTGCGCATGTGCCCTGACCAGGAATTGAACTGGCGACTTTTTGGTGCATGGGTTGATGCTCAACCACTGAATCACAACAGCCAGGATAAAGAAAATATTTTAAAACCTGAACTTACTAAACCTGAAATATAATTAATATGTATATAAATATAAACGTTTATATATTAATTTATCTTAATATAAAATGTTTCATAATATAAATATGAAGTATACTAACAACTACAAGTATATAAGTTCACTGATGGCAGTCTGTGTGTTCACTGCTAGTACCAGGCACATGGCAGGTGCTGGATAAGCATATTTTAGTGCAAATGACCAAACAAAGACTTCCAACAAAAAAAAAAGATTAAGAAGAAAATGAATTCAGGAGGAAAACCAAGGGAGCCATGAGCTTTTATTTTATTTTATTTTTTTATCCTTACCCGAGAACATTTTTTCATTTTTTGTTCAGATAGAGTGAGAGGGAGAGAGAGGAAGACAGAGAGAGAGAGAGAGAGAGAGAGAGAGAGAGAGAGAAACATCGATGTGAAAGGGAGACATTGAGTGGCTGCCTCCCATACACCCTGACCCAACCAGGGCCAGGGACAAACTGTGACGGAGGCATGTGTCCCTAGCGGCACCCGAAGCTGGGTCTCTCCAGACTGCAGGCCAACGCTCTAACCGCTGAGCAAACCGGCCAGGGCAAGCTTTTAATCAGCCCTCAAGTAAAAATACTCTTATGTGAACCTGCTTCCCCTGCTGTTAGAGCTGACAGTTTCTATATGCTTCCAGTTAAAATGTGAACAGGTACTATAATGGACATCCACTTTAATCCATAATTTAAAATCTTTTAGATATGCTGTGCTTGTTTTTAATAAAATACACAATTGTTTTATTTCTCTTACTGAGAATACTTAGTCTTCTTTTTTAATACCTTATTTAGGGACCTGAACATGTCTGTATGTCAAAAATTTTTTATGTTTAGTTATCTTTTAAAAATAAATCTTCAACTGATGATATTTTTTTCCCTTAATTTTAGAGAGAGAGGAAGGGAGGGAGAGAAACATTGATATGAGAGAGAAACATCGACTGGTTGGTTTGTTCGACCGGGAACTGAATCTTTGACCTTTTGGTGTATGGGACAATGCTCCAAGCAATGAAGCCACCCAGTCAGGGTTATCTTACACAACACTGCATGTATATTATATAACATAACATTTGATTTAAACCCCCCCCCCCCCATTAAACCTAATAATATTACCTAAGAGTAGCCATCTCCACCTTGGTTTATAATATGAACCACATGAGAAATTACTATAGTGGCATGGATCCTGGACTCCAGAGCCAGACTGCCTGGGTTTGTTCAAGCTGTGGCTCTACCTCAATCTCACTTGTAAAAACTGAGAATTACTATAATACTAAACTCAGAGGATAGTGTGAGGATTGACTTTTATGTGCAGTGGTTTGAATAGTGCTTCTCATATAATTAGACCTTAATAAATAAATAAATGTTAGCAATTTTAACAGTTGTTAAAATTAGAAAATATTTTATGATAAAAACAAACTCCTCAGCTATTTATTACTTTTGGTCCCTTATGATTTAGAGAGAAATCCAGATGAAAACATTATCCGGGTATTTTAGGTATCTAGGGAACTAGAAAACGGTAAGGTGCTTTCAACTGAGAAAATTAAAAACAAAAACACAAAAACTTGAAAATCCAGGAAGGGCAAAAGTCAAGTTTAGCTGAACTCCAAGACAAATTTACTACCAGTTACCTGAACAATAGCTGGGTCCTGAGGCAAAGAACACTGTGGTTTTGGCGGCTCACAAACAGTGAGGTCTTTAATATCACTTCCCCGGAATATAATGTATTCAAAGACTTCATCTCGAGGTGGTATTGGACGATCTGTTGGTCTGTCTTCTGTACCAAAGGACCGAACTGGTAAGAAAACAGAGAATATGAAGTATGTGCCTACTCATCATATTCAAGTAGTATGTATTATAAGTGTACTGTTCCAAGTACTAAGCAGCAGTTCTTAAATGTCACCCTTGAGAAAGTACTCATTAATCTGTAGCTAAATAATTTTTTAAGGAGGAAAATAAAGTGGGTTTTCCCTAGAGCTAAATGTATTCAATTTAAATGACTGTATTACAAGGTTGTGTTCTTCCTAGATTTTTATTTTTTTATATCTTTGGTACTTGTGGGGAGAGAGTGTTATAACGTTCCTTTTTCCACTGTCGATTTATTTTTAATGCCCTCATTCAGCAAAATAAAACACTGGAAACCTATGTGATGTTTTGTGTGTGCGCATGCACGTGTGTATGGGGGTGGGGGATGGGGGTAGTGTGTGAAGATTTAACCAATCCATAAAATCCCAAAGTGGAAAACTGAATTTTGGGACTAAGAGAAAACAATGAAGTGGGTATTTATCTTGATGAGCAGTAGGCCATCTAGAAGCCCAGCCACATATTCAATGGTGAACGACTGAAAGCTTTCCCCTAAGATCAGAAACAAGACGAGGATGCCCACTTTCACCACTGCTATTCAACAGTGTTAGAAATCCTAGCCAGCACAATTAGGCAAGAGAAATCATAGGCATCCAAACTGGAGAGGAAGAAATAAAACAATCTCTTTCTGAAGATGACAGAATTTCATAAAAAGGAAATGCTGATACATACTACACTTCGAATCAAGCTACAAAGCATTATGCTAAGTGAAAGAAGCCAGACACAAAATATCGCATATTGTATGATCCCTTAGATATAATATATCCAGAATAGGAAAAGCCATAGAGAAAGAAATATTAGCGGTTACTGGGGGTAGAAGGCAAAGGGGAGGGATTACTTAATAGGTTGGGGTATTCTAAGGTGATGAAAAAAAATTGAAACTAAGGAGAGGTGGTGGTTGCACAACATTATATCTATACTAAATGTCACAAATCATACACTTTATCATTGTTATTGTATATTATATGGATTTCACCTCAATAAATCACACTCTACACCCACCCCTTACAAATACAGCATGGAAGAGAATATACAAAATTATAATAGGTTAGAATGTTGAAACTAGGGGTGGTTGTCCTCTATACTACTTCACTATTTCATCAAGTTGCCACATTGCTTTAATAGGTATTCTAGTTTTCTTATTCTGCAAACTAGAAAAGCCTACAGTTTAGGACAATGTTTAGAGTGAGAAATAGGAAAAATAATTTTATTTTATTTATTTATTTTTAAAATTTTTCCTTTCTCTTTATTTTATTTTTTTATTTTTTATCTTTATTGTTGAATGTATTACAGATGTTCCTCATTTTCCCCCCACTCCCGTCCCCCCTCCTGCATTTCCCCACACTGCTGTCTGTGTCCACTGGTTATGCATTTATGCATTTAAGTTCTTTGGTTTATTTCTTCCCACCCTCCAACCCCCTTTCCCTTTGAGGTTTGTCAGTCTAGCAACCAATTTGTACTTCTTAATCCCTTCACCTTTTTCACCCATTCCTTCAACCCCCCTCCCATCTGGCAACCGACAAAATGTTCTCTATATCTATGAGAATGTTTCTGTTCTGCTTGTTCATTTTGTTTGTAGATTCAATTGTCGATCGATATGTATTCATTGCCATTTTGTTTGTTCATATTTTTATCTTTTTCTTCAAGAAGACCCTTCAGCATTTCATGTAATAATGGTTTGGTGGCGATAAACTCCTTTAGCTTTTCCTTGTCTGGGAAACTCTTTATATGGCCATCGATTCTAAATGACAGCTTTGCAGGATAGAGTAATCTTGGTTGTAGGTTCTTGTTTTCATCACTCTGAATATTTCTTGCCACTCCCTTCTAGCCTGCAGTTTCTTTTGAGAAATCAGCTGAGTCTTATGGAAACTCCCTTGTAGGTAACTAACTGCTTTTCTCTTGCTGCTTTTATGATTCTCTCTTTGTCTTGAACCTTTTGCATTTTGATGATGATGTGTCTTGGTGTGGGTCTCTTGGGGTTCATCTTGTTTGGGACGCTCTGTGCTTCCTGGACTTGTATGTCTGTTTCCTTCACCAAGTTAGGGAAGTTTTCTGCCATTATTGTTTCAAACAGGTTTTCGATTTCTTGTTCTTTCTCTTCTCCTTTTGGCACCCCAGGATGCGAATGTTTGAAGTTGTCCCAGAGGCTCCTTACACTATCCTCGTTTTTTTGGATTCTTTTTTCTTTTTGCTGTTCTGATTGGGTGTTTTTTGCTTCGTTATATTCCAAATCGATGGTTTGCTTCTTGGCTTTACCTACTCTACTATTGAATCTGTGTAAATTATTCTTTATTTCAGTTAGTGCCTCCTTCATTTCTGACTGTGCATCCTTCATTTCTGACTGGTCCTTTTTTATGCTCTTGAGGCCCTCACTAAGTTCGCTGAGGTTCTCATCAAGTTCACTGAGCATCTTTATAAGCAGTATTCTGAACTCAGCATCTGTTAGGTTGCTTATCTCCATTTCGCTTAGTTCTTTCCTGGAGATTTTTTCTGTTCTTTCATTTGGGACCTGTTTCTTTGTCTCCTCATTTTGGCTGCCTCCCTGTGTTTGTTTCTATGTATTACTTAAAGGGAGGTATGGGGCTAGTTGAGACCAGATGCTGCTTGTTTGAAAGAATTTAGGAAAACCTGAAGCAGGATCCAAGACAGGCCAATCCTATGGTTAAGCAACTGTCAACAGCTTGGGTGGGCCTGAAAGTTGGGTGGGGCTGGGCCTCAGAATATCACCAGGGCGGAGCAAGCAGTATGAGCCAGGATGCTGGAGTCCCAGATATGGTGGCTGTCTGCCGCCCCAGGGAAGGGCTCACCAAAGGAACAAAGGCCTCTGATAGCACATCTGTCCCAGAGAAAGCCCCCTCTCCAGCCCTCGCTCCAATGCCAAACAGCTCAGTTCTTCCCTCTATGTCTCTGGTGCCCCTGGAGCTGCCTCCCCTCCAAGCTGAGAGGGAGAGAGTCCGATAAGTCCGTGTGCGGGCCCTTTAGGGAGCTGCCTGGGGCTCCAGCCACCTCACCCTCCCTGAGCCTCAGTTCCCGTTGGTTTTTCCAGCCAGAAGTTATGGGGACTTCTCTTCTGGCACTGGAATCCTGAGCTGGACACCTGGTGTAGGATGGGGACCCCTCAGTCCTCAGGGAGGACTTACAGCCGAGGTGTCCTCCTAAGTTTTATCCGCCACATGTGAGTGTAGGACTAGCCCGTCCGCCTCCGCCTCTCCTACCAGTTTTGATGAGGCTTCTTCTTTAATTTCGTAGTTGTAGGACTTCCATGCAGCTCAATGTCAGGTGGTTCTGAATGATGGTTGTTCTATAGTTTAGTTGTAACTCTGATGTGGTTGTGAGAGGATGCGATATCACGTTTACCTACACTGCCATCTTGACTGGAAGTCTCAGAATTTTCTTTATTAGACTTAAAGAAAATAACCAACTCCCTGGTATGGCTAGAGACAGCAAGTTTATTATTAGTAATAAATCCAATAATTGCCTTTTAAAAAATTAGATGGAAGTTCTAGCAAAATCATTCAGCTAAAAAGCCTCTATTTAAAGATCAAGGCAAATTCAAACATCATGCTAATCAAACGTGGTTACCAGTGTATTGATACCTGTATATAGTCGTAGTACATGGCTAGAAGGAAGAGCTGTAGTGACCAACTTCTCAATACAGCATCTATATTATAAAATACTAAAGTTTTCTAAGTTTAATACAATAAACACACATGTAATTAATATATTTTGCACCCCCAAATGACATCATATTTTCCACAAGCCTTCATTTTTTGACACAAACTAAAAATTATAAATTAGACTCTACTATCAGCTGATAAAGAAAAACAAGTCTGTTGAACACCAAAATGTGACAGCAATAAACAAAAGACCGAATTAGTGAAGAAATGCTCCAAAGTAAGGAAACTAAGGCTAAGTTCAAATAAAAAATTAGAGTAAAATTTATGATGTAGTTTTTTTTTATCCTCACCCAAGGACATGTTTCCAGTTTTTGTTCAGACAGAGTGGGAAGGAGGGAGAAAGGAAGGGAGGGAGGGAGAAAGGGAGGGAGGGAGAGAAATATCGATGCGAAAAGGGACACATTGAGTGGCTGAGAGAGAGAGAAATATCGATGTGAAAGGAACACATCGAGTGGCTGCCACCCACACAACCCAACCAGGGCCATGGACAAACTGCAACCGAGGTATGAGCCCTTAGTGGAAACCGAACCGGAGTCTCTCTGGACCGCAGGCCGACGCTCTAACCGCTGAGCCAAACCGGCCAGGGCTTATGATGTAGTTTTAAAGTTAAAACTCCTCAAATATCAGTTGTAAGATCTGGTCCAAACCCACTTATCCTAACCTAAGTTCCCACCAATCCCATTGTTCTCAATACATAGAGAAGGTTTTCTGACCTCTACCATAGCTCCTCCCCACATACAACCTATCCTAAATTTCAGCTTTACATTCTACTTTACCACTTGTTTGTCAGGGTTCTCCAGAGAAACAGAACCAACTTGATGCGCGTGTGTCCCGCCCCCCCCCCCCCCCCCCAAATCTGCATGATAGACTGGCAGGCTGGAGACCTAAGAGAGAGTTGCAGTTGGAATCCAAAGATGGTCTTCTGACAGAATTCTTTCTTACTCTGAGGAAGTCAGTCTTTGTTCTAGTAAGGTTTTCAAATGACTGGATGAGACCTACCCTCATCATGGAGGGAAATCTGCTTTACTCAAAGTCCAGACTTAAATATTAATCACATCCAAATAACACCTTTAAAAATAATCCAGAATATTTGACCAAATATCTGGGCACTGTGGCCCAGCCAAATTGACACAACATTTACCATCACATAACTCTACCAGTGATACTCCCAGGAGGAAATAGCATGAAATAATTATGTTCTTCATGCTTTCTTGCAGTCTTGGGGGAAGAAAGACACTTATATTTCTTTCTTCTTTTTCTTCTTTTTTTTATGACTTACATATACTTTCAAAATATATCCAGAATTTGACCTTTTACCACCTCTACTTCTACTCTGGTCCATTATCTCTCACCAGTCTATTTATAGATACCCAGGGGTTCCTGTTTCTTGTTTACAGTGTTGGCCTTTCACTTGACTCTCCCACCCCCAATACTGCTTGAATGCATCTTTGTCATCGTAAAAACAAAAAACATGGAATGTGTGGGTGACAAAATTTCTTAGCAAACCTATGATTTTCTTGATTTCTCGATCGATCAGTCGGCTATATTATTCCAAATTCATAATCTTTTTTTCTATAGAAGTTTGATGTTACTGGTTTGATAGGATCAGAAATACATGAGGCGTGAGAGGAACAAAGGCATTAAGGATAACTCAGAGGTTTTTGGTTGTACCAACCAAAAAAATAAGTTGTCATTCAATTAGATGGAGAAGCCTGATGGAGAAACATGTTTGGGACACATGTAATGGTAGATGCCCAGTAGACATTCTTCCAGGTGATGTTAATGAGGCAACTGGATATAAAGTAGGTTCTAGAATAACAAGTTTTCATTTTAATGCTGATGTCACAGGAACTTAACTCATTTACATCAGTTAGCCTATGGTAAAATTGGTTTCATTATACACTGTTTCACTTAAAGTTGCAGAACCTATTAACAATCTGAAAAGTGAGGACTTACTGTACAAATCAGGAATTAAGAGAAGAGGTCCAGGTTAGAGATAATAGTCAGTAATGTATAGCTAGTATCTGAAGCTATGACATAGATGAGATCAAGACAATGCAGATAATAAAATAAGTAAATAATTTTTCTAAAATATGTTTTTATTGACTTGAGAGAGACAAAGGAAGGGAGGGGGAGAGAGACACACACACATCAAAGAGAGAAGCATTAATTGGGTGCCTCCCACATGAACTGTGACTGGGGATCAAACCCATGACCTGGGTATGTGCCCTGATAGGAATCAAACCAGCGACGTTGTGGTGCACAGGACCACACTCAACTAACTGAATCACATTAGCCAGGGTGTAAATAATTTTTGAGAGAGAGAGAGAGAGACAGAGAGTTGCAGAGAGAGAACACAAAAACTAAGCCCTGGAGTTCTCCAACATTTAGAAGTTTAAGAGCTGAAGAACCAACAAAGAAGACTGAGATGCAACCAGTGAGGTATGAGAGAAAATCACGATGAAGTCAAGTGAAGAAAGTGTTTCACGGTGAAAAGACCAATTATGCAATATATTGCTGATTAGTCAAGCCGACTGAGGATAAGGAGCAACTACTGATTTTAGCAACGCAGAAGTCTTTGGTAACCTTGATAAGAATAGTTTCTCATCTGTGGGTTTAGAAACCTAAATAAAGTGGGTTCAATAAATAATAAAAATAGGTGATACAGAAAACTTCTTTAAGAAGTTTTGGTATAAAGTAAGGATAGAAATAGAAGGTAGAAAAGAGGAAATGCCGTTAAGAGTAGTAGTGTTTTGTTGTTGTTGCTATTTTTAAGATGGGTGAAACAAGAGCCTATCTGTAAGTAGAACAAAAAAAATCTGGTAGAGAAGAAAAACTAAATATATAGGAGTAGAGAATTGCTGGAACAGTGTTCTTGAATCATCAAGATGGGATAAAAATGTACTGCACCAGTGAAGGGTGGTCTTAGAGACAGAATCATTTATCTACATTGAGAGAAAAGGTTGGGGTTTGGGCCACAGATGCAGGTAACTGGGTACATGTGGGATGAGCTGATCAAAATTTTTGTTTGCTTTTTTCTCTCTATTAAATAGGAAGCAACATTCACAGGCTGAAAGTGAAGGTGGAGGAGGTGCTGGATGTCTGGGGAAAACAGAAGGAATAGAATAGTCATGCAGAGAAATGGAATGAACAACTAACGGGTTAGTGAACATAAATTCAGAGTGAAACTGGTCAGCATGTCTAGTTTGATAAATTAACAACGAGATAACTACTCTATTCAAAAGCTACAATAAACTAGTTACCTTTGATGTTAGCTAATTTAATTTCCGAAAGATGGGCACTATTATACTTATTCAAAAGATGAAAAAGTTAAAGCTAAAGTTAAATAACTTGTCCGAGGTCAAAGAACTACTAAGTATTCAAATGGCCTTTTGGGTCGCATTTTCTTCCAGAAACAAACACACACCCTACAAAATCAGAGTAAGTATCTTGTGAATAAAGTATTTTACAGACTCACACTTTATCCATCAAAAATTTTGACATCCAGTCTAAAGATGGTTCATTAAAATATTACTTTAAAGCATCATAAAGAAAATAAAAGGTAAATTTTCCTTATACAGGGCATCTTCTACCATGGAGTAATACATTCTAGTTAAATCACCTGCACTTACTGCTATTGTCATGCACATAGCAAGATAATTTTTCTTTCCTCTTCCTATTTCCTTCCTTCTACTATTATTTTCTTCAGCCTTTATGATGTTTTCTCTACTTCTGATTTATGGCTTATTTTACTCCAATGGAAAAGACAGTTTCTGGTACCTGACTCCAGACTCTCATAATTACCAATACTTCTATGGACTACACAGCAATAATAAACAGTTTCCAAAACTCCAAGTTCTGGCAACCTGATTAAATAGGACAATCATAAGAAATTACAACTTGAAGTTTCACTAGATCTTTGACATTCTAGGTAGCAATTTTGTGAATTGCTAATTTTAGGTCCCCAACTCCTGTGAGAATGCAAGAAATCAATACAGCACTTCATAGGTATTTCATCCATCATACAAAACTCTCTCACTGGAATTTATGACTAAGTGACTAATTAACAATCAAGAAGTGGGTAAGCTATGCCAATGGGCAACACTTAGAAGATAATTATGGAAATACTATTATTACCAATTTACCTGTTTTTAATTTTTTTTCCTTTACTGATGTTAGAGAGAGAGAGAGAGAGGGAGAGGGAGAGAGAGATAGAAACATCCATTGGCCACCTCCTGCATTGCCCCCACTGGGGATTAGGCCCACAACCTGGGCATGTGCCCTGATCAGGAACTGAACTGGCAGCCTCTTGATGCATGGGTCCACGCTCAACCACTGAGCTGGGCCAGTTTACCTGTTTGTATATCCCTCCACCAATCCCTTGATTTTAAGGACAAACCATTTTAAAAAGCAACTGGCTTAAATTATTCTTCTTCACAAAGTTTCTTTTCCTAATGCAGTGGCAATTTAGTTTTCATTTGAGTAGTGGATTATCCACTACTAAATATGTTAGATATAAATTTCATTCATTTTAGCCCATTTTATTTAAACAGTGTTAAGATCTATATATGTTTATAGGAAATGTGTACTTCCTCAAGCTTTGAAATTCCCATAATTAGAAACCTTTAATATCTACAAATATCTTTTCATTTATTCAAATATTTACCAAGAGCATGCTATGTGCCAGGCACTATTCTAGGCACTAAGGATAGAACAATGAATGAGACAAAAATCCTGATACCACAGAGGTTCCACTCTGTGGGGAATCTCTTAGTGTCTAGAATCTAACATGTGCTTGGGCATCATATTCACATATATAATTGGAAATATTCCACAAACTATTCATGTATGCCACAACTTTGCAAGTCCCTCAATACCTCAACTTATTCTTGAAAATTACAATTGAGTTTGAGCCATAAGATAAAACTGTCTCCACAATAATATCTATTTTGTCTTAAGATTTTATCCTCTTGTACACCAATTCTCCAAAATCACTTACTTTTTTAGAAGGGGAGGGGGCAACATATGTTAGGTATTTTGATTTTAAAGAGAAATACAATTGTGAACATGGAAAATTATTATCTGGAGATATGTTCAAGAGATTTCTACAAGATTAACAAACTAAAATGCTAAATAATTTCCCTTTACTCATTCATTAAATAAACATTTGTTCATCCCAGGAGCTTGAGCTCACTCTATGGGGGAGGGAAGGTGAGGACAGTTAATGAACACATGCAAATAAGCAAATAAGATCATGTGTAGGTCATGATCAGTGCTAGGAATAAAACTCAGAGGTGTGACAAGGACAACCTACAATTCAGACTGACATGAAAGTCTTTGTAGGCTACCTTTAAGACTTCCTGACATTCATTTAGAAAATTCTGAGTATCAATACCTATCAAATTTACCTAATTTCACTTTCACAGAATTAAGAACTAATCTGTGAAATCTCTAGCAGAAAATAAAGGACATCACCCATTTAGCAATACCTTTGGGGTTGGGTTTTTTATTTGATATAGTGTGACCATCCAATTTATCACCCAAACTAAAATACTTTCAAGAGAGAAAAGGGATGTTCTAATAATTATGCCAGACCACAGACACAAACAAGAACTTTCCACCAGGGCAAACAAGGCCATATGGTCACCCTAATTACATAGTGCATTAAACCTAACTAGCCCAAAATTTCATGAGTACTTTTTATTCCAGATGAATTTAAATTATAAGTAATATCCAAGTAAAGGACCTAAATTATAATCCAGACCATATACACTAAGTGAATCCCTTACTAACTTGAAAGATTTAAATACCTCACACCATACACAAAATCAATTTTGGGTGCACTGTAGACCTAAATGTGAAAAGACAAAGAAAAATGTTTTGTGAAGACCATCAAAGTATCTCCATGATCTTGGGGTAAAGAAAAATTCCTTTAAAAAAAGAAAGGAAAGAAGGAAGGAAGGTAGAAAAACACTGGCCATATAGAGTGATAAACATGTCTACATCAAAATGAAGAACTTCTCTGTTAACCAAAATAAACCATTAAAGAAGTTATTTGCTACAGATACATCCAGCAAAAGATTCGTATTCAGAAGACCGAACTCTAGAAAGGCATTCATTTCAATAGAAAAATGGGCAAAAGATTTGAAAAGCAATTCATGTAAGATGAAATCCAAATGACCAATATATGAAAAGGTGGGCACACCTTATTAGTAATTAGAGAGATTAAAACCAGGTACAACTACATACCCACCAGATTGACTAGAACCAAAATTACTGACACTAAGTATTATTGTTGGTGAGGGATGTGGAACCATCAGAATTCTCATACACTAATAAATGAAAACAAAAACTAGTCAACAACTACTTTGGAAAACTACTTGGCATTACCTAATAAAGACACATATTCCTTATGATCCTGCAATTCAAAGTATACTCATACCCTCAAGAAAATTACCCTCAAGAAAATGCGTATCAGTGCACTTAAACACAATGTTCATAAAGGCATTGTTCATAACCGAAACTTGTAGGCAATTTAAACATCAATTGCAGAAATATCCAAAACAACTGCAGAATAGATAAACCTGTCATATTTATAATGGAATACCATGCCACAAAAAAACCCCAAATGAAATACAGGGTGGGCAAAAGTAGGTTTACAGTTGTGAGTACATGAAACAAGAGTTTATTCTTGTATTCTATATATATTTCTATATGAACTGTAAACCTACTTTTGCCAACACCTTTATATACAAGATGATTCCATGTATGTAAAGTTAAAAAATGAGCAAAACTAAACTCTATTATTTAGGTATGTAAACCTCAGTGATAAAACTATAAATGTCAGAATAACATTTGTATCTAGCTTAAGAGGGTAGTAGTTGAGATGGGAAGATGCAAGGGGGGAGTTTCTTGGATGCTGGCAATGTCTGTTTTGCTCTGGGTGGTATTTACAAGGTTCTCTGTTTTAAAATATTTCATTTTTATCTATGTATCTTTTCAACATGTATGATTATAGTTTGCAATAAAAAAGGCAAATACTCTCCTCAGAGGAGATAAAAAATAAAAAAATTAACATCCTAAAGAGAATTCTAAGAATGTTACTCAAAGAGCTTAACTCAATATATAGTTTTAAAAAAAGTAACCTGGATTTCTAAATCCAAATACATACTGTATTCTAAACTCCACAAATAAACTTGGGGCCCAATGCCATTCTTCATCCTAATATTGAAAAAGGCTGAATTTCAGATATCGAATTACTCAAGAAGTCACACAAATTCTAAAATTTGAATTCCAAATACCCACTTCTAATTTTGAAATTTGAAATAAGTGTCCAGTGTTGACTGGACAGTCTATACAGCAGTTTGAGATTAGATACTGCTAAAGAGACTAATCCATATACCAAGATTTCATAACTCCAGTTTTTGCAAACACACTGATTTTTAAAAAGCATACATTATGTATGTGGCATTAAATATCAAAGCCATATAAATTAAATGATTAAAAATCTTTTTATTGCTGTACTTATATCACATATTTATCAAGCCATGATACGAGGAACAAATTATGTTTGGCATATGAATTTAACTATTATAGATTAATAAAACGTTTATTGACGTTAAAAACTGTTGAAAAGACAATTTAAAAAATGTGGGCCATTAACAAACTATAGACATTTTTATGTTCTTGTATAGAAGACTATATTCATAGATTTTAATACACTGGAGACTACATTAGAAATCTTTAAAATGTATAGATTTTTTCTCTTTGAGAGGAGTAAAGGTGGCACAACCAACTGATATATCACTAACATAACAAGATACCTTAAAATTCAGATCGGATTAAACAGTGGTTTTTTTATAAAAAGTTATTAAACCACTTTATTAAGGAATACTGTACTGTTTTCACCAAGAACGTTAGAGAGTCTTTTTCATGATGTCATTAAAACTAAAACACTATACAGCAAATATGGGGGGGGGCATCCTTACCTAGGTATAAAATTTGTCCCAACACAAGTGCTATTAAAAAGATCTACCAGAGCATCCTAAAAATGTCATTAAATACTTGTTTGATACTGTGAAATGATTCTCCTACCCGTTACACCACATAAAGATTCATTTTTTAAAAAACAGATTTAGAAAATTTCTTCCTATCCCTGGGCCTCTGTCCCTACCAAGCTTCTTATTCCATAAGTCTACCAGACAGACGTGCTGGGAAAATCACCTTAGTTATTGTCATGCTTCCCTCTCGTAAGTATGCCAAACCCGCAAAATTTCTTTTAAGATCAAGAGCCTAAAAAGTTCATTTTTTCCCCTGGTTTTCTGGCGGAAAGCTGGCCCAGTGCGCGTGGAGCAACCCACGCAGACCGTGGCGATGCTAAGCACCAGGGTAGGGCACCTTCCTCAACACCCTGAACTCCCGGTCCCAGCGAGCCTGCCCAGGGGCGGGCCAGCGCCCACCGACCACTCCGGTCCGCCTCTGAACCAGGGCCCTGGTGCAAGCTCGAACCCGTCTCCCACCGGGCTTCCAAAAACAGGGTCAAGGCGAGCGCAGCAAGCATGTTTAAAGAGATGGTTGCACAACAGGCTTTGAGACGGATTCCGGTTTAAGAGATAAACACCACACAGGAGAGACGAGTGGGATGTGGTCTGCCCGGGACCGTGTGCATCGCAGGGCAAAGCCAAAGTTTTCGGCACATGACTTCCAGCTCACCTGGGGACCAGCGCAACAGACAGACACTGAGAACCTGAGAAAATGGTGCTGTAGAAGCAAGAAATCGGACCTAAACTCAAGCGAGGCGGAAAAACGACTACTCAGGCTTTGTTTCGCGGGGAGACGACGGGCCACCGAATCTCAGAGTTGGAGGACCCGTCTCTCCGCGCTCTCCTGCCCGTTCTGGAGCTTCCAGGCCGCCCGCCCGCCTCGCTCTGGTCGCGTAGTTCCCGGATGGAAGGCGCGGACCTCGGCCGTGGAAGCCAGGAAGCCCTGGGAGGCCGCGGCCCGCCCGCGACGCCACGGCCCCGGAGCGGCCTCCCCGAGGACGGCGGGCGGGGAGGGCAGCGAGGAGGCCGCGGGCCGAAAGCGGAGCGCAGCCCCGAGCGGGCGCCCGCAGACACCCCGCCCCGAGTACCTTTGGCCAGGGCTACGGTGGAGTTCTCCGTGTCGATGGTGTAGAGGATGCCCTCATAGCGGATCTCCGCCTTGGAGATGAGGCTGATCTTGCTGCCAATGTAAGGGGTGCCCCCACTCATGGCGCCGCCCGCCCCGGCTGGGGGCCGCTCGCAGAGAGGCAGATCCCACGCCGCGGTCACCGCTCTGCACCGACACTCGCTCCAACGGCGCCTACAGCAGCAGCCTCAGACCCAACATGGCGGCGGTGCCGGCTCCGCTACCCTCCCCCAGCCTTCCGCCCTTAAGCCGCGGCGAGGCGGCGGCGGCGGCGGCGGCAGGGGCGGCGACGCGGGGCATGCTGGGCCAGCGAGGCCGGGCTCTCGCGAGACTGCGCCGGCTGCGGGAGGTTCCGCAGTTCTCTGCGGACTCTGTTGTCCCGGTAGCCCGCTTGGCCCGCTTGGGCGGCTGAGAGGGGAGGCCAGTTGCGTAGTGGCGCACGGCCCTGGGTGCGCGGGGTCCTGTGGATCTCAGCTGTGGTCTTCAACATTTCCAAGCCTGTTGCATCTTGTCTTTAAACGCTTGGCCTTCGCCCTGGCCGGTTTGGCTCAGCGGTTAGCGCATCGACCTTTGGTCCAGAGAGACCCGGGTTCGGTTCCCGCCAAGGGCGCGCACTTCGGTTGCAGTTTGTCCTGGGCCCTGGTTGGGCCCGGCAGCCACTTGATGTGTCCCTTTGACATCGATGTTTCTCTCTCTCTCCCCCTCTCTCTCCCTTCCACTCTATCTGAACAAAAAATGGAAACATGTCCTTAGGTGAGGATAAAAAAATAAATAAACGTCCCTCTGCCTGAAATCTCCTTTAAGACCCAGTTCTTTCCCCGTGGAGGCAACTGTGTCCCTTAGGTCTGATGGCCCCATTGCAGCATCCGCAGCCCACCGAGTCCGCCCTACCCACCGCTCCTGGAACTGGGATTCTGCCCATTTTCGGATGGTCCCATTCTGGTATTTGCAGTTCTGTGAACCCTGGATTCATAAATAGACACAACCTCGCCAGTTGGATGTGTAATTGGCAACTTGGTGTGTCCAAAGCCCTACTTCTGATCTCCACTTCTTTATTTTCCACTTTTCTCCTTTCTCCATTGTTCTCCATTGAGGTGTGAAAACGAATAAAGGAAACCTCATTCAAAGTGGAGTGGGGACACACTGAAGGGGAGCTCTCTGGAAAGGACAACCGGCACAACTTACTTTACAAACTTGGACATGAAGAAGCTTATTTTGCTACCCCAGCAGGAGGAAGGAAAGTTTTTTCCTAGTTCAGCAAACAGCCCAGCCAGTGAGGAAACCCCACCACCCTGAACTTTCACTCTCCTTGTAATGGACTTTTGCTTATAACTGCCCATCTTTTTTGTTTTTTTAAATCCTCACCCAGGTTATTTTTCCATTGATTTTTTTTTAGACAGTGGGAGGGAGGGCAAGAGAGAGAAACATCCATGTGTCTCTCATTGGTTGCCTCCTGCACAACACCAATTAGGGTATGTGCCCTTGACTGGGAACTGAACCCACAACCCTTTGGTCTGTAGGCTGAGGCTCTAACCACTGAGCAAAACTCTCCAGGGCATAACCACCCATCTTAATCTAACCACTTCTCACCATCTCCATCCCTACTTCTCTGTAACATGCTACCATTATTCTGGCCAGGCTTATTGCATTGTCCTAAAAGGTACCTCAACTTCTGCCCTTGCCCCCAATAGTTCATTCTCAGTACAGCAGCCAGAGGGATATTGTTAAAATCTAAGTTATATCATGTCCCTCCTCTACTCAATACTCCTTTCCCCAGTGATTTCATGCCACATAGAATAAAAACCAGATTCCTTACTTTGTCTTATAAAGACATATATGATTTAGCCACGCCTTCTTTACTCAGAACTTTCACCATTCATTCAGATCTCTGCTCAAATGTCACCTCCAGAGATGACTTTCCTTACTGTCCTACTTAAAATAAGAACACCTGCATCACTCTACATCCCCTTACTCTACTTGCCTTTTCTTCAGAGCATTTATCTCTCCCCAATATGTGTATTTAATTATCTCTGTGTATTTGTCTCTTTAATTAGAGGCAAGGGCTTAGTTTTGGTCACTGCTGGACCAAGTACAGTGCCTGGCACTGGGCAGCTGCTCAGTAAATGGCTGCATGAATGAACAACAGTTAGAGGAAGGTAGAGCATAGGCAGGATGTCTGGTGAGCTGAGTGAACAAATGGTGAAAAGCCTGGCAACACCGAAAAGAGCACACAGGAAAGAAGAGGAAGCACTAGAGGCTGTGCTGGAGCTGATACACAGTGGCTTCAAAGGAAGGCTGTGAAACACCCACTTAAGTTCAAGGTTGCTGCCAGGGAGTTGAACTTTTATTTCTGTTCTTTCCCCCTCCTTCCAAGCCTGGAACTAGATTACTTTCTCATGCGTGCTGGGTGAGCTTATCTTGTTTTTTCCATCTGAGAGTTCCTAAATTTTCATCTTCATTCCAGATCTCCTGACTTTCAGAGTCACATTAACTACATATTAACTAGTTAATTGCTTAGGTATCCCACTGGAACTTGCAATATTACGTACATCTACTCTCCTCCTTCCCCAAAATAAACCTGTTCTTTATCCACGCTTTCAATCCCCATAACTGGTCTCAGGACTCACCCAAGTGTCCAGTCCTGAAACCAAGAGTCCATATCTCCTTACACCCAATCAATCATCAATCTTGTTGATTCTACTTTATGTTTTGTAATTGGTGTTTCCTGCACCCTAGGGCACCAGAAACTAGGCATACATGCAACTTATCAGTGTGGTAGCCCACAGTGTACTATCCATGTGACTCCTCAATCTATGTGTTAGAAAAAATGTTGAGAACTGTGACACATTTGACTTCAATGGCTTCCTAAAACCCAAATCCCATGTTGCTTCCCTGCTTAAGAGCCATTAATGACTTCCAGTAGCCCACAGAAAAAAACAACTTCCTCCCATTGAATATCTTCAGCAATAGATGCTCTAGAATTTCTACATTGGAGGGGTTAAGAGACACTCTGGTTGGAAGGGGAGACAGGGAGGATTGGAGGATTGTCCAAAGCTAATTCTCCAGCTAGTACACTGTTTTTTGCTTACATTTGTCTTTGTTTGGTGAGGCAAGGGAGTGGCTGATGGTGAACATGGGGGAAACAAGGCTCCTACTTCTCACCATCTTTTGGTGTGGTTGCTGTTATTTATTATAACTCTCAGGATACTCTCTGCATGCCTTAGGCTATGGCCACACTGAATTAATTGCTTTCCAGAACATGCATCTCACGCTTCCGCTCCTACTCTCCTTCATCTCCAGTTTGATATGAAAGACTCGCTATTGCCACTTGACAAGCAAGATTCAGTCACCTTCACCTCATTCTATAGATAAAAATTAGATCAGAATAGATCAAAGACCTAAATGTATGAGTTAAAACTATAAAACTCGTAGAAGGAAACATCGGAGAAATCTTTGTGACCTGGATTAGGCAATGGTTTCTTAGATATAGCACCAAAAGCTTAAGCAACCAAAGAAAAAATAGGTAAATTGGACTTCATAAAAATTTAAAACTTCTGTGCTTCAAAGGACACTATTTAGAAAGTGAAAAGACAACCCACAAAATGAAAGAAAATATTTGCAAATTAAAGCAAGAATGATTTGAAAACCTAATGAGGGACTTGTGTCCAGTATATATAAGGAATTCTTACAATCAACAATAAAAACACAAATTAAGTTGCCCAATTTAAAAATGGGTAAAGGATTTGTGTAGACACTACATATTTGTGTAGAAGATATGTAAATGGCTAACCAAACAAAGAAAAAGATGCTTAACATCATGAATCATTAGGGGAATGCAAATCAAAACCACATATGATACTACTTCATACCTACTAGGAAGGCTGTAATTAAAAAGACAATCACAAGGGTTAGGAAGTGGAGAAATTGAAACCGTCATGTACTGCTCGTGAGAATATAAAATAATGCAGCCACTGGAAAAACGTTTGACATTTCCTCAAAAAGTTGAACATAGAGCTACCATACGATGCAACTGTTCCATTCCTAGGTATATTCTCAAGAGAATTGAAAACACATACTCCACACACAAAAACTTGTACATAGATCTTTACAACAATCTTATAATAGCCAAAGTGACAACAACCTAAATATCCATCAACTGATGAATGGATAAATAAAACATGGTATATTCATAAACAAGACCTTATTTAGCCATAAAAAGAAATGAAGTGCTGCTGCATGCCATAACATCGATGAATCTTAAAAAGGTTATACTAAGTAAAAGAAATCAGACACACAGTTCCATTGACATGAAATGTCCAGAAAAGGAAAATTCATAGAGACATAAAATAGATTAGTAGATTAGAGGTTGCCAGGGGCTGAGAGGTAGGGATGGGAAGTGGGAATGGGGAGTGAATGCTAATGGGTATAGAATTTCTTTTTAGGGTGATGAAAATGTCTTAAATTAGTGGTGATGGTTGCACTACATTGTGAATATGTTAAAACCACTAAATTATATTCTTTAAAAGAATGTATTTTATGGTATGTGAATTGCATCTCAATAAAAACATATTCAAAGTCTCCTCATAATATGACCCTATTATTAAACCAAGGTTATGGAGCAACATGGGCACATGCTTATAATATTTAAATTTAAAAGCTGAATACAAAATTGTATGGGTATAAAAGATTTTTAAAAGAAAAAATAGGCAGCATGTGAAAATGAATCAGGAAAGTAATAACTTTCAAATGCTGTGGTATCAAGGTCTTGGGTATAAGATTTTATGGTAGTTTTTTCTCTCTGTATTAGTTAGGAGAGGTGCTCTGGTTGTTTATTGCTATGTACAAACCACCCCAAAATTCTATAATTAAAGACAAATACCATTTTATTAAACAGTAAGCCCTCACTTAGTGTCATCAATAGGTTCTTGGAAACTATGACTAAGCAAAATGATATATAACAAAACCAATTTTACCATAAGCAAATTGATATAAATGAGTTAATTTCCTATAGCATATTTCTGGTCACAAAAACATCACAAACTTTCTAAATAAAGACCCCAAATATTTCTTATATTAAACACTGAAATATATGTGAGCTAACCGTACATTTAAGAAAGATTAAAAAGAAAACAAAAAACAAGTTAGATAATTCTTTTCCAACCTGCTTATTCCAGTTCAGAGTCAAATGAGGTTGAAGCTTCTCCTGGGACCTCAGGGCACCAGGCAGGACCTCACACTGGACAGGACACTCAGCACAGGGAATACTCGCACCCACACCCACTCAGACAGGGACAATGTAGCCACGCTACCTCACCTCACCTGCAAATCAGAGTACCCAGAGAAAACCCATGCTAGCATGCGGAGAGAATGTGCAAACTCCACACCAACAGTGGCCCCAGCTGGGAATTGATTTTTTTTCTCTTATCAATATTATAACCAAATGATGTTGAACAAAAAAATGTTATTCAAGGACCTGCTGTATCTCACAGTTTTATGAATCAGGAAATCAAGCAAGGCTTGACTGAGTAATTCTGTTTCATGTAGCATCAACTAGGATCATTTGGTGGCAGGTTATATATGCTCTAGAGTCTAGAGTCAGTGGTTCTCAACCTTCCTAATGCCACGACCCTTTAATACAGTTCCTCATGTTATGGTGACCCCCAATCATAACTGTAATTCATAACTGTAATTTTGCTACTGTTATGTCTTAGGCAACCCCTGTGAAAGGGTCGTTCGACCTCAAAGGGCTCACAACTCATAGGTTGAGAACCGCTGCTAGAGGGTCCAAGATAGCTTCATTCACATGACTAGCAGGAACAGCTAGAAGGCTGGGACTTTAATGACACAGTGAAGCCACACTTCAACTGCTAACTGTCTTACTTGTACCAGTACTATTTATTATCTTTTTGTTAATCCTCACCCAAGGATATTTTTTTAATTGATTTTTAGAGAAAGTGGAAGGGGGGAGGGGAGTGGAGGGTGGAGAGAGAGAGAAACATCTATGTGAGAGAGACACATCAATTGGTTGCCTCCTGCACAAGCCCCGGATGGACTGGGGATTGAACCTGCAACCCAGGTATGTACCCTTACCCAGGAATCAAACCCTTGACCCTTAGGTGCCCAGGCCCATGATCTAACCACTGAACACTAACCAGAGCTGTACCAGTGTTATTTTGAGTCTCTTTTAACTAGCAGCCGAATGCATGTCCTAAATGATGCAAAAAGAAAGGCAGTGACATCTACTGAAGGTCTACTTTGTGCCAGGTATTGGGTCAATTATTTTATATACATTGGAGGAGTCATGTTTTACACAGGGTTGAGTTCTAAATTCAGCATGTACGTCTCAGAAATGGATACTGAGACAGAAAGGGGCAAAAGGGAAAAGAAGGAAGAGCCCCCAAATATATTGCAGATCTGACAAAGTCTTCGCCAACCTAGCAGGGAGTCCTGGAGCAAAGACTTCTTAGAATTACTTTAAAACAATTTTTTTTATTCATTTATTTTTGTTACAGATGTTTCTCCTTTTCCCCCTATTGACATCCTCCTCCTGATTCCTGTCCCCAGCATTGTTGTCTACGTCCACTGCTTACTCATACGTGCATATAAGTTCTGTGGTTTTCTCTTCCCTCCTCCCCTCACTCCCTCTCCTGAGGTTTGTCAGTCTGTACCCTACTTCTATGTCTCTGGGACTATTTTGTTCATCAGTTTGTTTTGTTCATTATATTCCACAAATAAATGAGATCATGTGATATTTGTCTTTCTCTTGATTAGCTTGTTTTGCTTAGGATAATACTCTCCAGGTCCCTCCAGGTCATCTCAAAGGATAAGAGATCTTTCTTATAGCTGCATAGTACTCCATTGTGTATATGTACCACAGCTTTTTTATCCACTCATCTATTGATGGACACTTGGGCTGTTTCCAGATCTTAGCGATTGTAAATAGTGTTGCTATGAAAATAGGGGTACATATATTCTTTCTGATTGGTGTTTCAGGCTTCTTAGGGTATATTCCTAGAAGTGGGATCACTGAGTCAAATGGCAGTTCAATTTTTAACTTTTTGAGGTAACACCATATTGTTTTCCATAGTGGTTGCACCAGTCTGCATCCCCACCAGCAGTGCACTAGAGTTCCCTTTCCTCCACACCCTATCCGGCACTTGTTGTTTGATGATTTGTTGATGGCAGCCATTCTGACAGGTGTAAGGTGATACCTCATTGTTGTTTTATTTGCATCTCTCTGATGATTAGTGACGTTGAGCATTTCTTCCTATGTCTCTTGGCCATTTGTATGTCCTGTTTTGAGAGGTGTCTCTTTAAGTCTGCTGTCCATTTATTATTATTTTTTATTTATTTATTTATTTATTTATTTATTTATTTATTTATTTATTTATTTATTTTATCCTCACCCGAGGACATCCTTTCTATTTTTTGTTCAGATAGAGTGTGGGAGGGAGAGAGAGAGAGAAACATCGACGTGAAAGGGACACGTCGAGTGGCTGCCACCCACACGACCCAACCAGGGCCGGGGACAAACTGCATCCGAGGTACGTGCCCTCAGCGGAAACCGAACCCGGGTCTCTCAGGACCGCAGGCCGACGCTCTAACCGCTGAGCCAAACCGGCCAGGGCATATTTTTAAAATTTTTTTATTTATCCTTACCCAAGGACATTTTTCCATTTTTTGTTCAGATAGAGCGGGAGGGAGAGAGAGGAAGAGAGAGAGTGAGAGAGAAACATTGACGTGAAAGGGACACATCGAGTGGCTGCCATCCGCATGACCAACCAGGGCTGGGGACAAACTGCAACTGAGGTACGTGTCCTTAGTGGGAACAGAACCCGGGTCTCTCTGGACTGCAGGCCAATGCTCTAACTGCTGAGCCAAACTGGCCAGGGCTCCTCTGCCTATTTTTTAATTGGGTTCTTGGTCTTCCTTTTTTTGAGTTGTATGAGTACTTTATATATTTTGGGAATTAACCCCTTAACTGATGTATTGTTGGCAATTATGCTCTCCCATACAGTGGATTCCCTTTCCATTTTGGTGGTGGTTTCTTTTGCTGTGCAGAAGCTTTTAGTTTGATGTAGTCCCATGTGTTCATTTTTTTTCTTTGTTTCTCTTGCCTTAGGCATTGTATCAGTGAAAATTCTGCTGTGTGTGATGTCTGAAATTTTGTTGCCTACATTTTCTTCTAGGATTTTTATGGATTCATGGACCACATTTAAGTCCTTTATCCATTTTGAGTTTATTCTTGTGTATGGTGTAAGTTGGTGGTCTAGCTTCATTTTTTTGCATGTAGCTGTCCAATTTTCCCAATACCATTTATTGAAGAGGCTGTCTTGACTCCACTGTATGCTCTTGCCACCTTTGTCAAATATTAATTGAGCATATTGTCTTGGGTCAATTTCTGGGTTCTCCATTCTGTTCCATTTGATCTATATGCCTGTTCTTGTGCCAGTACCAGGCTGTTGTGATTATAGTGGCTTTGTAGTACAACCTGATATCTGGTAATGTGACACTTCCTACATTGTTCTTCTTTTTCAAGATTGCTGTGGCTATTCGGGGTCTTTTTTGGTTCCATATAAACTTTTGGAGTATTTGTACTAGTTCTGTGAAATATGTTGTTGGTATTCTGATGGGGATTGCATTGAATCTATAGATTGTTTTGGATAGTATGGACATTTTAATGATGTTATTTTTTCCAATTCATGAACAAGGTATATGCTTCCACTTTTTTATATCTTTCTCTATTTCTTTTTTCAATGACCTGTAGTTTTCTGTGAAGAGGTCCTTTATTTCTTTGGTTAAGTTTATTCCTAGGTATCTTAATTTTTTTTGACGCAATGGTAAATAGGATTTTTTTTTAGTTTCTCTTTTTGTGAGTTCATTGTTTGGGTATAAAAATGCCATTGATTTCTTGATGTAAATTTTGTATCCTGCTACTTTGCCAAATTCATTTATTGACTCTAGCAGATTTTTGATGGAGTCTTTAGGGTTTTCTATGTACAATATCATGCCATCTGCAAATAATGACAGTTTCATTTCTTCCTTTCCCATTTGGGTTCCTTTTATTTTTTCTTAATGTCTAATTGCTGTGGCTAAGACTTCCAGTACTATGCTAAATAAGAGTGCCGAAAGTGGGCATCCCTGTCTTGTTCCTGTTCTTAAGGGAAATGCTTTTTTGCTGATTGAATATGATGTTGGCTGTAGGTTTTTCATATATGGCCTTTATTATGTCAAGATATGAACCCTCTATTCCCACATTGCTGAGTGTTTTTATCAGAATTGGGTGCTGGATTTTGTCAAATACTTTTTCAGCGCCTATTGATATGATCATATGGTTTTTATCTTTCATTTTGTTTATGTGGTGTATCACATTTATTGATTCCCCCCACCCCCCCATTTACTGCCTCTATTTGGGTGTTTTTTTTCTACCTTGTCTTCTGAGTCACTGATTCGGTCTTCAGCTTCTTCTAATCTACTATTGAATCCTTCTAAGGTATTTTTCATAACAGCTATGTCATTCTTTATTTCCTCTTGATTTTTATGTATAGCTTCTATCTCTTTTTTAAAGCTGTTGTAGTTCCCACTGAGCTCTTCATAATTCTTATTAATTGCTTGTAGTTCTCACCAAATTGTTTGAACACTCTTAAAATCATTGCTTTAAATTCTTTATCTGACAAACTGCTTTCTTCCATTTCCTGTAGTTCTTTTTCTGGCGATTCTTCCTTTTCTTTCATTTGGGTGTTGTTTCTTTGTCTCACCATTTTAGCAACCTGGTAGTTTTAGGCCTGATGAGGGATGCTGGAATGTGTAGGCAGGTCAGTGTGTATCAAGTAAGGCTGCTGTGCCTCCCAGACTGTTTTGGTGTGTGGCACCTCTTGCCTGTTGTGGGTCCTGGAGGACTGACAACTGGCGGCTGGTATTGATCTGTCCTGCAGGTCTCCGCTCCCTGAGTCTTGCTGCTGCTTGGGCTCAGGCACACTCCTGATCAGCCTCTGCTGATGCTGCTGGGGATGGGTCTCAGCTGCCAATCTGTGCTGCTGCTGCCTGGGGATGGATGTCTGTTAGGGGTGGGGCTCCACTCCTGCCCAGTCACTGCTGCTATATGGGAAGGTGCTGGGCTCCGATCAGGCTTCTGCTGTGAGGGATGGTGCTTGGCTCCAGCTGGCTGCACTCCTGGAGTAGGCACCTCCATAGCGCTGCTACTGTGCGCCAGTCCATGTTGACACAGTGCGGTCCACAGTCCGGTGGTGCAAGGCGCTCTGGTGGACTCAGGTGGCTACGCCCTAGCCGCTCCCCTGCTTCCTTCTCCCAGAGAAGACCAGGGATCTTCCAAAATGGTGAGGCCTCCAGCTGGCCTTGCAGGAAGAAGCTTGCTGACTAGCTGCATACCCCGGTAGCCGGCTGCCCCCGCCCACAGCTCAGGAACCTTCTGCCCTGCGTTTATGCACTGCTCAAGGTTCGTCGTCATGCACTGCTCAAGGTTGGTCGTCCACATTCACGTTCACTCAAACTCTCTCACACTCGCTCACACTCTCACATACTCACCCTCGCTCTGGTCCTGCCTATCGCCATCTTCCTGTCTCTCTAGAATTACTTAAAAAAAAATATATATATATATATATATTGATTTTTTAGAGGGAGAGAAAGGAAGAGAGGTGGAAACATTGATGTGAGCAAGAAACACAGGCATGTGCCCTGATCGGGAAACAACTGGGACCTCTCAGAGCATGGGATGCCGCTCAGCCCACTGAGCCCCGCCCGCAGCTAGAACTACTTTAGAATAAACCCACATCAGGCAGAAATTGTCAGGCCCTGGGACCCCTGCTGTGCTCCCTGGTTGGCCGGGCCTGCTTGGGAAGAGTATGGGCTGAGTTGAAAGCTGTCAGCTAACTGAACTTCTTGCAGAAGCTTGGCAGTTTTTTCTTGACGCAAGTAAAAATCAGGTAGAGACGCCCTGGCTGGTTTTGCTCAGTGGTTAGAGTGTCGGCCTGCGGCCCAGAGAGACCCGGGTTTGGTTCCCGCTAAGGGCATATACCTTGGTTGCAGTTTGTCCCCAGCCCTGGTTGGGTTGTGCGGGTGGCAGCCACTCGATGTGTCCCTTTCACGTCAATGTTTCTCTCTCTCTCAACTTTTTCCTTCCTCCCACTCTGTCTGAACAAAAAATGGAAAAATGGACATTTTTGCATTTAGTTTCAGATAGAGTGGGAGGGAGAGAGGGAAGAAGAGAGAGAGAGAAACATCAATATGAGAGAGACACATCGACTGGTCGCCACCCACATGACCCCAACCGGGGACAAACTGCAACCGAGGTACACGCCCCCAGAGGGAACCAAACCCGGCTCTCTCCAGTCCTCGGGCTGATGCTCTAACCAGGGACCCAAACTGGTCAGGGCGGGTTTTCTTTCTTTTTTCCCTTGATCAATTTTGCTAGAGATTTCCCACTTTTATTAATCTTTTTAAAGAGTCAGATTTAGTTTCATTAACTTTATCTATTGTTTTTTTCCCATTTCAATGACTTCTGCTGTTGTTATCTTAATTATTTCCTTCCTGCAACTTATTTTGGGTTTAATTTGCTCTTCTTAAGGAAGAAGCTTAAGTTACAGATGGTAAACCACTCTTCTTTCCTAGTATAAGCATTTAAACCTGTAACTTGCCTTCTAACCACTACTTTAGTTGCATCCCACACACTTTAATATGTGTTGTTTTCATTATTATTGTTAGATATATTTGCTAATTTCCTGTTGTGATTTTTTTCCTTCATCCATAAGTTATCTCAAAGTGTGTGGCATAATTTCCAAACTTTGGAGAATTTTCTAGTTGTCTTTTGTTAATAATTTCATATTTATTTCCATCATGGTGAGAGAGTATGCTCTGCATGCAATCCTTTGAATGTATTGAGGCTCCCTTTGCAGCCTGGTATCCTGAGGCCTGTTGGATATACACTTGGGAAAAATGTGTATTCTGCAGTTATTGGGTGTAGTGTTCTATAAGTGTTAAGTCAAATTGGCTGATAGTATTCTTCAAAACTTCTGATTTTTCTTTGGTCTGTTTATTCTATCAGTTACTGAAAGACCAAGTATGTTAAAAATCTCCATTTCTTATTTTGTCTATCAATTTTTGCATCATTTATGTTATTAGGTGTGTGTAATTTGGATCGCTACACTCTCCTGATGAATCGACCCTTTTATCATTATGAAATGCCTATCTGATCCTTGCCTGAAATCTAGTTTGCCTGATACTAATAGAAATATAATTGCTTTCTCATGACTAGTGTTTGCTTGGTATATCTTTTAATCCTTTTACTTTCACCTATCTGTACCTTTTTATTTATGTGTGCTTTGTAATAACAGATCATTAAATGTGTTTTTATTCGATTTGACAAGTTCTAACTTTTACTTGGAACATTTAGTCCATTTATATTTACTATAACTACTGATATAGCTAGATTTAAGTTTACCATCTTGTTATTTGTTTCCCACTGTTCTATTGATTGTTTCTTTATTCCTTCTTCTCTGTTTTCTTTTGTATTTTTTTATTATTTATTTATTTTTCTCCTCTATTGAATTTTTAGCTCTACCTTTTTGCAATTATATTAGTGGTTGCTCTAGAGATTATAAGCACACCCATAATTTACTGTAGTCTAGACCGAATTAGGTTTTTACTGCTCTATAAACAACATAGGAACCTTAACACAATATAATTCTGTTTACATCTTTCCTATGTGTTACTGCGTTGTTCGGAAATTTTCAATAATTAGCTCTTCTTGTTATATTTTTTCTGCCTCACCGTCTCTCTCTTTTTTCTTATGGGTCTCCAATTACGGATATGTTAGACCTTTTTTTTTTATCCTCATCCTAGGATATTTTTCCATTTATCTTCAGATAGAGTGGAAGGGAGGGAAGGGGGGGGGAGAGAGAGAGAGAGAAATGTTGATGTGAGAGAGACACATCGACCAGTTGCGTCCCGCAGGAGGCAACCAGAACTGAGGACAAACTGCAACCGAGGTACGTGCCCCAGACTGGGATCAAACCCATGACTCACTGGTCCGCAAGCTGATGCTCCAACTGCTGAGCCAAACTGGCCAGGGCTAGAGCTTTTGAAATTGTCCTACATGTCTCTCACACTCTGTTCTGTTTTCTTTCTTTCCCCTCTTTGCTTCATTTTGTGTAAGTTCACAGATCCTTCCGGCTATTTAGCCCAGCCAGTATTGTCTTTTTCAGTCTAGAATCTCCATTTGGATCTTCTTAAGAAAGTTTTTTTTTCTGTTGAAACTCTGCATCTTCTTTTTCACTCTGTCCGTCTTATGCTCTAATTTCTTTATCTTTAACATATTTATAATAGTTATTATTTTAAAAAATGTTTTTATTGATTTTTTTAAAAAAAATTCTCACCAGAGGACATTTTTTGTTCAAATAGAGTGGGAGGGAGGGAGGGAGGGGGAGAGAGAGAGAAAGAGAGAGAGAGAGAGAGAGAAAGAGAAAGAGAAACATCGACATGAAAGGGACACATCCAGTGGTTGCCACCCGCACGACCGAACCATGAAACCGAGGTACACGCCCTTAGCGGGAACCGAACTTGGGCCTCTCTGGACCTCAGGCTGACCCTCCAGCCGCTGAGTCAAACCGGCCAGGGCTTATTGATTTTTTTTTTTTTTTTAGAGTGTAAGTGTGAGAGAGAGAGAAACATCAATGTGAGAAAGTTCTGTTGGCTGCCTCCTGCACGCCCCCTACTGGGGATTTAGTCCGCAACCTGGGCATGTGCCCTGACAGGGATTCCAACTGGGACCTCTCAGTCCATGGGACAATGCGCAATCCACTAAGCCGCACCAGAGAGGCTATAATAGTTATTTTAAAGTTCTTTTTGGCTAATTCCAGCACCTGGGTCACATGAGAATCTGCATGTGTTGATTTTCTCCTTTTGATGATGGATCACATTTCCCTGCTTCTCTGCATCTCATAATTTTTATTGTATGTTTGGGCATTGTTTTTAAAAGAACCAAAGTAACTGGAACAAATATATATATATATTTTCCCCCAGAGAGGACAAACCTTTTCCTCTGCCAGTCAGCTAGAATGAGCAGCTGATCATTTTAATCCAATTAAGAGCTGAGCTGAATTAGGGCTGCAGTGCAGCTTTAGTTAGTTCACCTGGGTTTCAGATGTCTTAGGGGCAAGATATATTCTGAAGGTCTTAGGGCCCCTCCTTCTAGTGGGACTTGGAATCAACATTGGGAATTGAAGGAGCTCTCTCTTCAGTCCAGGCCCCAGCCTCCTATGCTGCCACCCATTTAACCAGAGGAGGACTAGCTCTGTGTTTTAGGTTCTTACACATTCTCATCTGTTGCTTGAGCCCATACAGATGTTTCAAGTATCAGTGGTTTCTTTGTAGCCAACAGAGCCCTCTGGCTGTGGCAGGTGCCATCATCTGCCTGCCCATTCCCAGACTTGGCACATGCCCCCAGTAGCCACCAATCTTTTCTCGCTTATGAAGCCTTGTCTCCCGCTCCAGAATTTAGTTCCTTCATACTACTTTGTGATCTTTGTAAAAATAAATATGATATTTTACCCTGTTATGACAGTCAAAGTAGTCGTTTGTTGAGACCTTTTATAGACTACTTGGAAGAGGAATTTGCAAGATTTTTTTGGGCCATGTTTATATCTATTAGGGTTATATCCATTCTGTTCCCAGAGGCCCTCACGACCAGTTTTTCCTCTAGAGTTGGGATAGACTGCTAGTCCTTCAGTTACATAACACATGGCATTGTCGGCTTGCATTTAGGGTTGTGTTTCTTGGGAAAACATATCCCTTCAGACATCAGAATCACTCTCAGTGCAATGAGATGCCCATTCTATGGGAGACGCACTGAAATCGAGACTAATTAATGTTGCTGTGGAGGACGTCTCCCATCCCGTATTTGCTCTGGGGTGCATGCGCGTTGAGTGGGATTGTTACTGATTCCCATCTCTATCTTTCTTTTCAGAGCACAAGCATTGAACTTACATAGTTAAATGCACAGATGATATAATTTTATTTTATTTTTTGCTGCCTTTTAATTAACAGTGGCCCTCTGCGTTATATATTTTTATCCCTAATTTTATAATAATGACACTGAAGCTTAGAGAAGCCAAATAATTTAGATCCAGGATTGAGGTGGGAGATCATGAATTTCCAACCAACTCTGTATGATTTCATAATGTATGTGCTTTGCGCCCTTTTAGGATGGCAAATATAATTTTTCATCAAGTGACAACACAAACAGATGGCTCTGTTTGCCTGGACATCTGTGTTGAAAATGTTGAGGTTGTGTCTGTGACAAGCAGGACCTTGAGTCATGGTCAGTTGTCAGTACCTTTCAGGGACACAGGATGGAAGAGTGGTTAAACCAAGTCCCAATCTCTGTTTATTCCAACTGCTTTCTAAGTATGTACAGTGAGAGTACATACGGTACAGTGCTTTGTGAGCCTAATAACTCTCTATCTATAATTATAGTATTCTCACCTTTACTAAATATTTGTCCACTGATCTTAACAACAAACGATAGAAATGGTTAAGAAGTGTGGGTGATTGGAAAGAAAGTAAAATAATGGAAATTAATCTATAAAGAATTTATATTTTTCTAAAATGGAAATCTGATGATGGAAGACCTGGCCCACAAGCTCCACCAAAAACCTTCAATGGCTTATCATTGCTCTATGTTCTTAGAATTACCTGGGGTACATCATTCACAAAATGTAAATGCGTGATTGGGCTCCTGCTTAACTCTCCTATCTCACCTCTGCCCACTTCCCCTCACTTTCCCCCATTCTTTCCCCACTACAGCCTTTGTTTTCCATTCTAGAAGCTACATTAACCTTCTCTCAGCTTCTCCCCTGGAGACTTCTCATTGTAGCTCTAGCGTATGTATCACTTCTGTCCAGAGGCCTTCTCACTACTGTCCTGAGAGCAGTTGTCTGAGACAGTTGTTCTTTCCACATGACCCTATCAAACCTGTACTAACTCTGCCATTGCACTAATCACCTTGTGGTGACATTGCCTCTTTACTTATTCATATTCTACACTAGGTCGTAAGTTGTGCTGACAGCAGGGACTGTATGTGCCTTTCCACCATCACATTCTTAGCACCAACTCAGGTCAGAGCAGACTTGCAAAATATCTCTGTCACATGAATTAATAGGTTAATGATTGTATTTTACTTTGTGAATTTTCTTTTTTTTTTTTTTTTTTGTTCAGGTAGAGTGGGAAGGAGAGAAACACAGAGAGAGAGAGAAACATCGATGTGAAAGGGACACATCCAGTGGCCGTCACCCGCATGACCAACCAGGGCCGGGGACAAACTGCAACTGAGGTACACGCCCCTAGCGGGAACCGAACCTGGGCTTCTCTGGACCACAGGTCGACACTCTAATCGCTAAGCCAAACCGGCCAGGGCTACTTTGTGAATTCTCAACAGATGCTCACATTAGGAAGTGACCTTAAAAAAAAAAAAAAGAAGATATAGAAGGAACTACTTGTAGCTTTAAAGATTGTATTTTAATACATGAGGGCTTAAGCTAAGTTGTGTAGGACATTCATTTCTTGTGTATTAAGTTAACATGCAAATTTCAGTTGTCAGTTGAGAAGTTTTGTGCGACTTTTTTTGTTACTGTTATGGAAGACACCCATGGCTTTTTCAAACACCCCATCTGGGCCTCCAATGTGGTCTAATTATTCCGAGAAGCCAAGATGTGTTAGAGCTGAGCTTGATTACTCTAATGGCACACAATGTTTTTACAAACCTCCCTATTCTTGAATAATTATCATTATCATATGTATGTGTTTAGCCAAAAGCTTAACTGGAGAATTCCAGAATGAAACAATGCTACACAGGAAAAAAACCTTCCAGTCATTTTCTTTGGGGAAAAAAAAATCGAAGTGCCGCTAAGACACGTGTGAGGTTAAATCATCAAATCATGCAGAAGGGCTTATAATGAATAGCAGTTATTCCCAGCCTACCTCTCCCAACTGTGGTCCCATGGAGACAGCCCTTTTGAACTCTTTCAGCTGTTTCTCTTGGCAGTTATTTCTGTCTCTAAATAATATGCTTACCTCATCAGTTCTCGATTCACCCGTTTTAGGCATTATCTATTGATTTTTCAGCTCATATTATAAATGAAGGTTTATTTCACAGGGCAAGTACTTAGAGATATTTTAAAGTTCTTTTCCATTCCTGAGTTGCCTTGATTCTATCCATGCTGGGCTGAGGTCCATGTTGTGTGCACTGGAAGGTGGGCCCGTTGGGCCCCGGGGGTGCCTGTTCTGACTGTGTAAGGACTTTGCTATACTGACGCAGATGCCTCTTTCCTGGTTATGTTTTTTGCTTGCTTATCTTAGAGTCTTTATGTTTGAGGCTTTCATTGGAGCATATATGAGAATGAAATCATAAATTATTTCTGTCATGAGGCCTCTGTGTAGCGGTTTCACTGATTAAGAGACTTCACTTAGGCTGATCGGGGGGAAGCTACTCTCAAGTTTAACTGGTGAACCTCTACATGTCAGGAAGTTTTGGGGTGTCCAATTATTATCATCATCATTATTTTAATCCTCACCTGAGGATATTTTTCCATTTATTTTCAGATAGAGTGAGAGGGAGAGAGAGAGAAAGAGAGAGAGAGAAACATCCACGTGAGAGAGACACATCAACTGGTTGCCTCCTGCACAACCCCGACCAGGGCCAGGGACGACCTGCAACTGAAGTTCGTGCCCTTGACTGGAAATGAACCTGAGACTCTTTGGTCCACGAGCTGATGCTCTAATCACTGAGCCAAACTGACCAGGGTGGGTATACAATTATGTTTTACAGAAGAACCCCTCCAAATTTTCTAGGGGTGCACATCAGGCCACCACATGGCTGCTACGTGAGAGTGGTAAGTGGGGGAGGAAGATTCAGCCCCATGTCTTATTCCTACCCTTTGCTGTAGTGGGCTGTAATAGGAATCCAAAGGATTATTTGCTCCCACTTGGCTGCTCTTCCCCTGTCTACACCCTACCAGGTGCATTCTAGTTCTTGGCCTCTGGTACTTGGCTTCATCCGTTACCTCCACTTCCTATTTTTGTGTGTTTAGTAAAATAGACATACCATAAAATTTACAATTTTCACCACTCGAAGTACCCAGTTTAGTGGCATTAACCCCACTTCCATTGTTGTGCAACCATCCCACCATCCACCTCCAGAACTTCTATCTACTCACACGGAAACTCTGTCTCCATTCTCCCCTCCCCACAGCTTCTGGAATCATCATTCTACTTTCTGTCTCTATGAAATGAACTCCTCTAGATAACTCATGTAAGTGAAATCTACAACGTTTGTTCTTTGTGTCCGTCCTCTGAGAAATTTAATAAGCCTGTTGAAATTTCTTATCTCTTGATTTCTGTTGACACGCCCCTCTTCAGTTGTGAATCTGCACTTTGACCTCCTTTACTATTATTTTCGCAGGGGGAGGACATGGAAATAAAAGTCTGGGCTTAAGTAGCCTTTTTTTTTTTTTTTTAAACCAGGAGTTCACTTTGAAAAAGGAATATTCTAACTGTATGATTCCAATTACCCGAGGGATCTAGACCAGTCAGAATCACAGGCACAGAAAGCAGAATGGTGGTTGCCAGGGGCTAGGGGAAAGGAGTCATGGGGAGTTTTATTGTTTCTAGGGTATGGAATTTTAGTTTGGGACAACAAAAAAGTTCTGGAGATGGGATGATGGTGATGGTTATACACTTAATACCACTGAATTGTACACTTAAAAAGGTAAAAATGGTAAATTTTATGCTATGAATATATATATATATATATTTATCCTCACCCGAGGACATTTTTTGATATTTTGTTCAGATAGAGTGGGAGGGAGAGAGAGAGAGAGAGAAACATCGATGTGAAAGGGACACATCGAGTGGTTGCCACCCACATGACCCAACCAGGGCCGGGGACAAACTGCAACCGAGGTACGTGCCCTTAGCAGGAACTGAACCCGGGTCTCTCCGGACCGCAGGCCAACACTCTAACCACTGAGCCAAACTGGCCAGGGCTATGCTATGAATATTTGATCACAATAAAAACTCTTTTTAAAGAAAGGGAATATTTAACTTTTTTTTTTTTTTTTTTTGTTCAGGTAGAGTGGGAGGGAGAGAGAGGAACAGAGAGAGAGAGAGAGGAACATCGATGTGAAAGGAACACATCGAGTGGCTGCCACCCGCACGACCGACCAGGGCCGGGGACAAACTGCAACCGAGGCACGCGCCCTTAGCGGGAACCGAACCCGGGTCTCTCAGGACCGCAGGCCGACGCTCTAACCGCTGAGCCAAACCGGCCAGGGCAATATTTAACATTTTTAACTTCACTGTATATAATTTTCCTGTAATCAAGTGTCGGAGAAAAAGTTGCTGCTTCAAAATGCTATGGAAAGTGGGGATTGAATTCTAGGGATGACTATATCTTGTATTAGATCCACTTACCTGTTGATAACAATGATTAACCCCGGACACCTATCCCCAAAATTTAATGCTATTTCTTGAAAGCAACGGCGAGCAATCTAAAGCAGATAGGAATTGAAGAGAAGATGAGTCTTGTAAGAAGGGAAGGAAACTGGGTTAGCTCTAATTTACCAGGCTTTTCCTCTGAGGGCACTACCAGTTATCAGCAACACAGGACACATGGTAAAATAGAGCTAAAGTATAAAGTGGTGGTCTTGCCCTGACTGGTTTGGCTCAGCGGTTAGAGCATCTGCCTACAGACTAAAGAGTTGTGGGTTCGATTCTGGTCAAGGGCGCATACCTGGGTTTCGGTTAGATCCCTGGCTCTGGTCAGGTTGTGTGGGAGACAGCCAATTGATGTGTCTCTCTCACATCCATGTTTCTCTCTCTTTCTCCCCCTTCCTCCCTCGCTTCCACTCTGTTTGAAAATCAAGCCCGAGGATTAAAAAATAATACTAATAAAAATAAAGTGGTAATCTTACTAGCTGAAGAGATTGAAGTTTGATTTTAGGGTTGCCAAAACAGCTGGAAATTGTGAGTGAACATCTCAGAAAGGAGGGAGTCATAGGGAGAAGCAATAAAATATTCATATATATTCCCCTCAAATCCCTTGCTAACTCCTAAAAGAAACACACTTAAGGCAAGACCCCAAGGAACCCAGCTGAAAGTTATAGCTATAATTTTTGGCAGAAATTTCAGTACTAGTTTGAAGTTCAAATTCTGACAAACAGGTGGGGCTTGGTGAACCCAAAAGGGCCATGCCTTACAAGTAAGCTCAGGGTGAAGGGTTAGTAAAAATAAAAAACACCCATGGACAGATTTAATAGCAGACTGGAACTGTAGAGTACAGGAGAGTCAACCTGAAGACAGGTCTGTAGAAATTATTCAAATAAAGTATAGGGAGAAAATGATTGAAAAAGATGAACATCCTCAGTGACCTGTGGGACAGTATGAAAGGGTCTAATATATGCCTGTTTGGAGTCCCAAAAGGAGAGGAGAAAAAGAATGGGACAGAAAAAATATTTCAAAGACACGTATTCTGAAATTCCCCCAATTCAGTGAGATACATCAACCCACAAGTCCAAGAATCAAAAGGGAGCCTACAGTAGGGCTTCATAGTTGTTCTTGTACTTTTTTCCCTGAAGTGTGTGTGCAGATGTAAAGTTTGCATAGAGACTTAGTCTCTGTGGGCAGCCAGAGTTGGGACATGAAGTTAAAATTCAATGATTTCCAGGCCCACTGTCAACTCAATGCAGGGGAATGCAGAAGGCCAACCCCACTATGGTGGAACACAGAGCACAAAAGGCCAGGAAAAAAATTATAATGGCTTCTTCCTGTATCTGCAGGCTTTGTAAGCATCTCTTCAAGATACCAGGGCTGGGGCTAAGGTGAGGCAAGGTTGACACCCAGAGTGCAAAATTTAAGGAAGAACTCATTGTCAAGGTACAATCTCAATGGAGAGAGAGAGAGAGGACTTCTCCAGCACACTTCTTACTGTTTAGGAAAGTCTAGACATATTATTTCTAGACTTCCCTAAACAGTTAGGAAAGCAATATGACTATAGCATTAGACATGATCCAATCAACAGACTTTGGATCCATAAGATGATAACAACTAGCACATTAATGTACTGTTTACATTTTATCATTTGTGATCTTCACATGACCTGCGTTGTAGAGCAGAGAACCGGTATTATCAGGCTCCTCTCCTTACAGAGGGAAAACTAAGGACCAGGGAAGGTGATGGTTTTGACCTCAAGTTGTCAATAACTAAGCCAAGACTTGTACATAAGTCTTTTTCATCTAAATCTCAGTTCTTTCTATTATAGCACCCAGCAAGAAAAGTAATCTACTCAATAACTAATTTAGCTCTCTTTCTGTGTGTGCAAAATTCCTGTTTATTAAATTTTTCATTTGCAGTTGATGTATAATATTATATTAGTTTCAGGTGTACAACCCAGTGATTAGACATTTATATAACTTACAAAGGAATCATTTTGATAAATCTAGCATCCAACTGACACCATACATAGTTATTACAATATTATTGACTACATTCCCTATCCGGTACTTTATATCCCCACGACTGCTCTGTAACTACCAATTGGTGCTTCTTAATCCCATCACCCTTTTCACCCACCTCTCCAACCCCCCTCCCATCTGGAAACTGTCAAATGTTCTCTGTATTTATGAGTCTGTTGCTGTTCTGCTTGTTCATTTATGTTGTTTGTTTTAGATTCCACATATAAGTGAAATCTTCTGGCATTTGTCTTTCTCTATCTGATTTATTTCACTCAGCATAATATTTTCTAGTCCATCCTATTGTTACAGATGGCAAGATTGCATTCTTCTTTTTTTGTTAATCCTCACCTGAAGGTATTTTTCCCATTGATTTTTAGGGAGAGTAAAAGGAAGGAAGGAAGGGAGGGGAAGAGAGAAAAACATTGATGTGAGAGAAACACATTAACTGGTTGCCACCCCCACGATCCTGACTAGGGCCGGGGATCGAACCTGCAACCCAGGTATATGCCCTTGACTGGGAATCAAACCTGAGACCCTTTGGTGTCTGGGCCAAGGCTCTAACCACTGCTCACTGGCCAGGGCAAGATTTGGCAAGATTTAATTCCTTTTATTAGCTGAGTCATACTCCATTGTATATATGCACCATTTCTTTATCCATTCATTTACTGATAGACACATAGATAGCATTTATATCTTGGCTAATGTAAATAATGCTGCAATGAACATATGAATGTATATGTCTTTGATTTAGTGTTTTGGGGTTCTTCAGTAAATATCCAGAAGTGAAATTGCTGGGTCCTTCTTTGTCTCTTGTTATAGGCTTTGTTTTATTTATTTTTTTAATCCTCACCAGAGGACATTTTTTCCATTTTTTTTTGCTCAGAGAAAACAGGAGGAAGAAAGGGAGGAAGAGAGAAAGAGAAACATCAATGTGAGAGAGACACATTGAGTGGCTGCCACTCACCCCAACCAGGGCTGGGGACAAACTGCAACCAAGCTATGTGCCCTTAGCGGGAACCAAACTTGGGTCTCTTTGGACCGCAGGCCCATGCTCTAACCACTGAGCCAAACCTGCCAGGGCTATGGGCTTTGTTTTAAAGTCTATTTTGTCTGGTATAAGTATTGCTACCCCAGTTTTTATTTTTTGTTTTAATTTCCATAAAATATCTTTTTCCATCCCTTTACTTTCAGTCTTTTGATCTGAAGTAAATCTCTTGTAGACAGCATATATAAGGGCCTTTTTTGTTATCCATTCAGCCTCTGTATGTTTTTTGATTAAAATATTCAATCTATTTGTATTTAGAGTAATTGTTGATAGATATGCATCTATTGCCATTTTATTATTCATATACTTTATTTTTTTCTTCTTCCTCTTAAAAAAGACCCTTTAACATATCTTGTAATTCTGGTTTGATGGTGATGAAGTCCTTTAGTTTTTTCTTGTCTAGGAAACTCTTTATCTGACCTTTGATTCTAAATAATAGCTTTGCTAGGTAGAATAGTCTTGGTTGTAAGTCCTTGCTTTTTATCACTTTGAATTTCATGACAATCCCTTCTGGCCTGCAAAGTTTCTGTTGAGAAATCAGCTGACAGTTTTATAGGCAACTAACTGCTTTTCTCTTGCTGCTAAGATTCTCTCTTTGTCTTTAGTCTTTGGTATTTTAATTATGATGTGTCTTGGTGTGGGCCTCTTTGGGTTCATCTTGTTTGGGACTTTCTGTGCTTTCTGGACTTATGTCTGTTACCTTCATCAGGTAGGGAAATTTTTCATCATTATTTTTTCAAATAGGTTTTCAATTCCTTGCACGCTTCCTTCTCCTTCTGGCACCCCCATGATGCAGATGCTGGTGTGCTTGAAGTTGTCCCAGAGGCATCTTAAACTATGTTCATTTTTTGGATTCTTTTGTTTTTTCTTTTTTCTGTTCTGATTGGGTGTTTTCTGCTTCATTCTTTTCCTCTGCTTCACCTACTCTACTTTTGATTCCCTGTAAAACTTCTTCATTTCAGTTATTTTATTCTTCATTTTTGACTGGTTCTTTTTTATGTTTTCATTTCTATTTTTATGTTTTCTATCTTATTGTTGAAGTTCTCACTAAGTTCCTCTACCCTTCCACTAAGTTCATTGAGCATCCTTATAACCAGTGTTTTGAACTCTACATCTGGAGTTTTGTTTTGTTCTTTCCTTTGGGACATGTTTCTTTGTTTCCTCATTTTGGCTGCCTCCCTGTGATTGTGTCTATGTGTTAAGAAGAGCTGCTACATCTTCTGGTCTTGGTAGAGTGGCCTTATGTAGTAGGTGACCTGTAGGGCCCAGTGGCACAGCCTCCCCAGTTACTTGAGCTCAGTGTTCCAAGTGTGTCCCCTATTTGAATTGTGTGCACCTTCTTTTGTAATTGAGCCTTGATTGCTGTTGATATGTCAAAGTGAGGGATTTATCTCCACTTGCTTGGCTACAAAGACTGGTCACTACCATTGTGGAGGATCTGCTTTGCAGGGGCCAACCCTACAGAGCAGGACTTGCTTCAGCAGGGCTCTGGTGCATGCTGAGACTGTCCCTTGAGTGTGTTGCTTGTGGAGGTGGTTGGATGGTGCTTTGGCATGGTCTGAAGCTGTCTGCTGGGTGCCCTGGCCCTGAGGCCTCCTGGGTGGTGCAGGACAAGGTCAACTAAGGAGACGTGACAACTAAAAGCAATGAGAAAACTAAAAGATTGCATCTGGGACCAGGAAAAAATATGCTATGAAAAACAATATTGGGACACCTGGTAAAAATTTAAAGGTCTGTTAATTAGGTAATAGAGTTGTATTAATGTTAATTCCCAACTTTTGAATTATACTCTGATTATATAAGTTGATGTCTTATTTTTAGAAAATACACAATAAACTATTTAAGGATAAAGGCATATGATGGCTGCAATTTAGTCTTAAATAGTAATAGTAATAATAATAATAATAATAATACATATTTATGTAGAGAGACGAATGTGGCAAAATGTTAACAACTGGTGAATCTCTGTAGTCTTTCCAGTTCTTTATATTCTTTTTGCAACTTTTCTATAAGTTCAAAAGTATTTCATAATAAAAAGTGAAAAAAATAAAAGGTGAGGACAAGGCATTCCCTCTTTCATCTTCACCCACTGGACCCTTCCCTCACCATTATGTTCACCATAATTCAACAAATCGTAGCAAATAAGTGAAAAGGAAATGAGTATAGTTAGGGAAAGGAAAAGAAAAGAAAGTCATCTTTGGCACCTGATATAATTACCTATGCAATGCCCATCGGCGGTGTTCTTAAGCTTATTCAGACTTACAAGGTGACCACAGGCACGCTCAGTCTGTTTAGAAATATACATGGCAGGAACTGCAGCAACCCGCAGGGCAGCTTTAGGTGTTCTTTGCAGTCAGGGTCCTTGCCATACACAGTTCACTCAGTAGGTGCAAAAAGATCCACATGGGGCCTTTACAGTAGCTGCTCTGATTTAAAAGCCCCATACCCCACAGGAGATGTTCTCACAACAACTCTGTAGCCATCGCTTCCAGGGTCTCCGCAGAGTTCCACAATCAGGAAGTCCGAGCAATGGTTTCCCCATCAGGTACTGATAGGTTTGCCAATTCAGATGCAATTTACCAATGATCAGTTTTACTATAAGCAGTGTTGCCTGAAAATATAGTTGACATATGCTTTCAGAGAAATAAATCTAAGATTAGATTCTCATGCAGAAGAGTTTTGTTAAATCTTTGCCCATAGATTACCCTCATGACTTTGGTTAATACTTGTAACATAAAAAGTGACAAGTTAGCACATTTTGTGATCTCCAAAATTTGTATTATCCAGTGGGTTGAGAATGTCCCCTTGCAACTGAATCTTTGGTCTTCTGTCTTTATAGTGCCCTTTTTATTATTATTATTATTATTATTATTATTTTTATTTTTATCCTCACCCGAGGACATTTTTGCACTTCTCTTCAGATAGAGCGGGAGGGAGAGAGGGAGAAAGAGAGAGAAAGAGACATCGATGTGAGACACATTGAATAGTTGCCACCCACATGACCCCAACGGAGCCAGGGACAAACTGCAACCGACGTATGTGTCCTTAGCGGGAACCGAACCCGGGTCTCTCTGGTCTGCGGGCTGATGCTCTAACTGCTGAGCCAAACTGGCCAGGGCTATAGTGCCCTTTTTATTATGGGAATTCAAGGCATTTTAATTTACAGCAAACAATATCACAGGATAGTTTTTAGCAAAACAAAAACACTACAGTAAAATTTAATTTTTTTAGAAAAAGTGTCTTTTCCCCTATATGCCATGTGTAAATCAAGGGTCTCTATCCAGTTTGAGAGTATAGTTTAGGTCTTTAAAATAACCAATTACTGCTTTAAAAGTCTCATCTGGCACTTTAGAAATGTTTGCGTTCCCATCAATGTTTCACTAGATGGCAGCAGAGGACACCAGTCAGACTCCAGTGTAGCCTTAAATTCACTCAAGCACTCAGTCCATAGCTTTTGTCCGACTGGGGTTGGCCTGGGATTAACACACATGAAGAGCTTTTCTTAACTTTTACTGGTGACTCGGAATCCCATTAAACTGTTTTCTTTGTAGCCTTGCTTGGACCTGCTGGCCACCATACAGCCATTTGTCTGCTTTTGCCCTCTACTCTGTTGGGTGCTCTCAAACATTTCTCCATGTAGATTAAAGTTTGAATGGAGTTGGAGTCAGTTTGGCAGTTCCATCTGCTTTATCAGGTGCCAGTCCATCACAGGGGATCTGTGGGTTCAGTCTCTTGTCTTCACAGCCCCCGTCCAACACCCACTCAGTCAGACATTGATTCATTCCTACAGATGAGCTGCAGCTGGGTTTCTGCCCAGGTTCCTTTCATGACAGTGAGCAGTTTCTCCTCTCAGTATGAATTTAGCTTTACTTCAACCTGCATCTGCTCCACAAAGGGATGATTTATCCCATCATATACTGCAGAATTTTCAACACCAGAGAATGGGTAAGTGGATTCTCCCACTCAGGCATTCAGTGCCTTGTCAGAATTTCTTTCCTCATTCCTTTATCTCCTAGTCCATTGGACAAATTGAATTGAGGGTGTGCAAATCCACCCTCCTGCTGCCACCACTCTGCAATGCCCATAGGAGGGCCTTCTCAGATCCCACTAAACATTCAGATTCATAAGACTCCTGGAGGCCACGCATGACACTGGCCTATTCAGAAGGACATAGACTCTTATGTTTTCTTGAATTACATTATTGTTAAGTCTATGGTGCTTCTCACTTTTTGTGTGTGGTTTGAGGTAGGGGTGAAGGTCCATGTTTTCTTATATGAATATCCAATTGACCCAGCCCCATTTGTCAAAAAGACCATCATTCCCCACTGAATTGTACTGGAAGTTCTAGCTAGTGCAATAAGGTAAGAAAAATAAATAAAAGTCATTTAGATTGGAAAGGAAGAAGAAAACTGTCTTTATTCACTGATGACATTATTGTCTATACAGAAAATCCTATAAAACGTATAAAGTTACTTAAACTAATTAATGAGTTTAGCAAGTTTTCAGGATACAAGATCAATATACAAAAATCAATTGTATTTCTATATATTAGCAATAAACTATTAAACATTTAAAAATAATATTGTTTATGATAGCATAGAATGTACACAATACCTAGGGAATAATCTGACAAAAGATATGCAAAGCATGTACACTGAAAACTATAAAACATTTCTGAGAGAAATTACAGAATACCTAGTAAATGGAGATATGCCATATTTTTCCATTGAGTTTTAGAGAAAGTGGAAGAGAGGGAGGGAAGGAGGAAGAGAGAGAGAAAATGGGAGAGAGAGAGAAAGAGAGAAACACTGATGTGAGAGAGACCAGGGCCGGGGATCAAACATGAAACCCAGGTACATGCCCTTGACCAGGAATCAAACCTGAGACCCTTTGGTCTGCAGGCTGATGTGCTAACCACTGAGTGACTAGCCAGGGCTCAATATTCTTAAGGTGTCAATTTATTGTAAATTGATCTGTAGATTCATTACAATTCCAATCAAATTCTGAGCAGGCTTTTTTTGTTGTTGTTGAAATTGACAAACTGATGCTAAAGTTCATTTGAAAATGTACAGGATGTAGAATAGTCACGACAACTTTGAGAAAAAAGCAAAGTTGGAAAGTTTAAATGATCTGATTTCAAGACTTATTATAAAGCTGTGGTAATCAAAACCATGTGGTATCAATGCCAAGATAGCTATATAAATCAATGAACAAAATAGATTCTACAAATAAGCACATTTATATACTCAACTGATTTTCAACAAAGTAGCTAAGGCAATTCAGTTATCTTTTCAACAAATGGTTGAAATAATTGGATATCTATATGCAAAAAACTCCCAACTTCAACCCATATCTTACATTGTAGATAAAAATTAATGTATAGGCCCTGGCTGTGTAGCTCAGTTGATTAGAGTGTTGTCCTAACACGCCAAGGTTTAGGGTTCAATCTCCGGTCAGGGCATATACAAGGAACCAATGAATGTATAAATAAGTGGAACAGTAAATTCACCTTTCTCTCTCCCTCTCCCCCTTCTCTCTCAAATAAAAAAAAATTAATGTAGCATAGATCATGGTCACACATTTAAAAATTAGTGCTATAAAACTTGTAGAGAAAAAATAGACAAAATCTTTGGGCCTTGGGTTAGGCACAGATTTCTTAGATATGACACCATAAGCACAATCTATAAACAGAAATTAATAAGTTAAGCATTATGAAATTAAAAATATCAGCTTTGAAACATGCTTTTAAGGAAATGAAGGGACAGGCCACAGACTGGAAGAAAATATTTGCAAATCACATACCTGAAAGACATCTAGATTGTGTAAAGAACTTCCAAGACTAAATAGTGGGAGAATGAGGATCCTACTTTTAAAACAGAGGCAGCCCGGCTGGTATGGCTCAGTGGTTGAGCATTGACCCGTGCACGGAGAGGTTGCTGGTTCGATTCCCAGTCGGGACACATGCCCAGGTTGTGGGCCTGATCCCCAGTGGGGGGCATGCAGGAGGCGGCCAATCGATGTTCTCTCTCATCAATGTTTCTATCTCTCTCTCCTTCTACCTTCTTCTCTCTCTGAAAACCTAAAAATCAATAAAGAAAAAAAAAAGGCAAAAGATTTGAATTGCCACTTCATTAAAAAAGATACATGAATGGCAAATAAGCTCATGAAAGGATGCGTAACATCATTAGTCATTGTATAAATGCAAATTAAACCTACACACTACACACTACACACCTTTTAGACTGTCTAACAAGTATGAGTGAGATATAGAGAATCTAGAACTCTCATTCACTGCTGGTGGGAATGTAAAATGGAACAACCACTTTGAAAAATGGTTTGGCAGTTTCCAAGAAAGTTAAACATACACCTATTACATGATCATTTCACTCCTAGGTATTAATCCAAATAAAAGCATATGTGCACACAAAGACTTGTACATCGATGTTGACAGCTTTGTTTGTAATAGCCAGAAAGTGGAAACAACCTAACAGTCCAACAATATGTATGTATAGATAAACAAATTGTAGTATATCCCTATACTGGACTACTACACCGTAATAAAAATAAATGAACTATTGATATACTTAGCAGTATGGATGAATCTCAAAAGAATTAAACCTGATTCTCCCCCTGCAAAAATACATATTATATGATTCCATTTATATGCAATTCTATAAAATGCAAACTATAGTGACCAAAAGCAGATCAATGATTTTTAAAATAATTTTATTTTTTAAATCATTTTTTATTTTCAATTACAGTTGACATACATCATTATATTAGTTTCAGGTATACACCCAGTGACCAGACATTACATAACTTAATAAGTAGATGGTTATTGGAGGAGTAGTTATGGTAGGCTGTGACCAGGAGGAGAGAGTACAAAGGAAACTTTTTGGGATGATGGATATGTTCACTATCTCAATTGTGCTGGTGGTTTTAGGGGAGTGTTTGATTTTTACGTATGTAAATACACTTTTAACATGTAGATTTTTGTATGTCATATTAATGTTAACAAACATTCCCCATCGGAGGTGCAGAAAGGAGAACTTTATTCAGGTGAACAGTTTGTGAAACTGGGAAATGCAGCCTCAGTTGAAAACTAAGAGTGTGCTTCACTGAGACAGGGTGTGTGTGTGTGTGTGTGTGTGGGGGGGAGGTACCTTTTATGGAGAAAGGTCCCACTCTGGTTCCCAATTGTTGCACTTTTATGTAAATGAGGAATCCAAATTTGCACAGTCCTGATTAGTCAGCATTGTGTGATCTGGTTGATCATTATGGAGCAGTTCTGATTGGTCAGCATAGGTGCCAATGAGGATATAGTTGTCCAGTTTTGATAGTATAGGACAGGTCTCAGTTCATGGGTGGAAAGAGGAAACCAGGAACTCCCTAATAATGGTTGAGTCAGGCAGCGCAAATACAGTGCAGGAGGTTGACAGCTCAGCTTGTGACTTTTCTTGAAATGCAGAGTGCAGGAGAGGCCTCAGTTAGCAACAGCCATAGACCCTGGTTATGAATTTGGGCCCAGTTAACCATGAGAAATCCTTTTAAAAAATATTTTATTGATTTTTAGAGAAAGAGGAAGGGAGAGAAAGAGATAGAAACATTGATGAGAGAGGCATCTATAGGGGTCCTCCCGCATGCCCCCCCCCCCACTGGGGATCGCGCCCGCAAGCCCCACGGACTGGGCATGAAGAATCCTTTTTGGCAAACATATTTCTTCTCAGGGTTCACATCAATAAAGCTGTTAAAAAAAGAAAAGGTGTCCATCGCGGGTTCAGTTCCTGCTTAGGGCACGGACCTCGGTTGCAGTTTGTCCGGTTGGGGTCGTGTGGGTGGCAACCAGTAGATGTGTCTCTCTCACATCGATGTTTCTCTCTCTCTCCCCTCCTCTCTAACTGAAGATGAATGCAAAAATGTCCTGGAGTGAGGATTAAAAAAAAGGTGTGGAGAAACACAGAGACCACATGTTATATTGTAGGTTTTGCCATCAAACAAAACTGGTCTGGTGTTCTTGGGCAAGTCACTTAGGATGCTCAGCTGTGGAAATAATAACACCCTCCCAGGATGTAAGAGATAGTGGAAACTTCTGCAAAGCATATGGCACTTGGCCAGGCATTCCATTTTGGGGAGGTTCCAGGTGGAAGGGAAGCAGGCGGCCTGTAATCAACTGCAAGCCCTATCGCATTTTGGATCTGTGACTGGAAGCAATCTCCACCTGCTCTGTGTCACTGTCTCCGTCGTGTAGGGGAGTAAGTGACACAATCTATGGAACTAGCGTAGTGCCAGGTACACCGGAGAGGAGGCATCAGTGGCGCTTTAGGAAAGCATGCCCCCTCCCCCCCGGGGGGGGATGGGGATGGGGGGGGACTCCGGGTTGCTGAGATCCAGGCGAGGAGACCGAGGGGCGCAGCAGGGGTGTCCAGAATTCAGGGCTGACAAGGTTGGGAGGCTCAGAGGGCGGCAACTCCAACATCCAGAAGCTCCAGGGAACCCCGGGACAGAGAAACAAATCAGGGCCTCCCCACCCCCACCTCCCCACCTGCCCGCGTTTTAGAGCGCAGGCGCAGGCGCAGGAGGTGGGCGGCGGAGGGCACGCCCCCCTGCCCCAGGCTCGGCTGTGCCCGGAGCCCCCGCGCCCCCACTGTTGGCCCGCAGGTCCGAGCTGCGGGGTGGCCGCTGGGCCCAGGTCGTTTGCCCTGGCGGATTTGCTGGAAGGGAAGGCGGGGCGCTGTCGGCCGAGTAGGCTGAGCCTCCCCGGGTCGCCGCTCCCTGAGCACCTGGCCCTCCAGTCCGCCGGGAGTGGCACCGTCACCCAGGTGGCGCCCCCTCTCTTCTGGCGGGACTTGAGGTGCACTCGCGTGAAACAAGACAGTACCTGGGTGGGGAGTTGTGGGCTTAAACACAGTCGTTCCTTTTCCGAGCTCGTAAGGGTAACTGATGGAAGGGTGAAAACAAAGTCCCTTGCCCCGCCTGGAAGTGAGAGTTCTTAGGGGCAGCTTAATTAGATGGCCACAATAAAAGTATGTTTTCGTGTTTCTTCTCGATGCAAAAGAACATAGAATATATTCTTGTCAAAGTATTGTTCTACCACCCAGTCTCCTTCGTGAAGACCACCTAAAATGTAGTATGTGCGTGCCAGTATAGATAGTGAGTGCAGTAGAAACTGGCATAGAGGAGCAAGTTAGTATTTCACAGTGGGGCAGAGCCCAGATCCGGATCTCTACATTTTGGCTTTAACGCTTATATTTTTGACTATTCAGTATTGCCCACAGGCTAGTTTCTTGTCAAATTGTGGCTGGATATTTACTTCAATTGCTTTTTTTTTTTTTTTTAAAGAATAAAACATCTGGATCCTGGATAATAATTTGCCTCACTAACTGATGTGTTCCATTCATACCTGAATTTATTTTATTTTATTTTAATTCTTAAAATTCCTCGCCTGACGATATTTTTCTACTTATTATCAGATAGAGTGGGAGGGAGGGAGAGAGAGAGACAGAGAGAAACATGGATGTGATAGAGCCATAGGGACTGGTTGCCTCCCCCAAGACCCTACCAGGGCCGAGGACTAACTGCAACGGAGGTACGTGCCCTTGACGGGAATCAAACCCTCAACTCATTGGTCTACAGCTCGCGCCCCAACCACTGAGCCAAACCGGCCAGAGCTCATACCTGAATTTAAAAGGCATTGGTTAGGAAATTGTTATTTTATCTGACATCAAGTTAAGAAAAACTTGTTTATGATTCAAAACACTTTTCATTTTGTTTTTGTCTTAAAGTAGTCAAATCTATATGTGAGAATACCTGTAAGTTTTGTCCATTCCTTAGAGTTTCAGTGGCTCACCATAATTTTTGTTCATTCCTTAGAGTTACAGCGGTTCTGGTCTTCACTCTGGGCTGTCCCCATCTCCAAGGGGGACAGCTGAATAGACTTGTAAGGAACCATGACCATCAAACTTCTTTTCTTTCTTGTTTTTTTTTTTTGTCCTCACCTGAGACTTTTTTTTTTTTTTTTTTCATTTATCTTCAGATAGAGCAGGAAGGAGAGAGGAGGGAAGAGAGAGAAACATTGATGTGAGAGAGACACATCGACTGGTTGCCAGCCACACGACCCCAACTAAGGCCAGGGACAAACTGCCCCCAAGGTACATATCCTTAGCAGGAACTGAACCAGGACTCTCTGGTCCGTGGGCTGACACTCTAACCTCTGAGCCAAACTGGCCAGGGCAAAATTTTCTTTTATATTTTTTCTTTTTCTTTAATTTTTTTAAGAGGAAAGAGGGTTTTATTTTATTTATTTATTTTTTGGTAGTTGCCCCTAGCAGGAACCAAACCCTGGACTCTCTGGTCTGCAGGCTGACACTCCAACCGCTGAGCCAAACTGGCCAGGGCCAAACTTTTCTTTTTTAAAAAAAATTCTTTTTCTTTTATTGATTTCAGAGAAAGAGAGAGAGAGAGAGGAAGTGAGAGGGAGAGAGAGATAGAAACATAGACAGAGAGAACATCGATTGGCTGCCTCCCGCACACCCCCAACGGGGGATCAGGCCCATAACCTGGGCATGTGCCCTGACCGGGAATGGAACTGGTGACCTCCTGGTGCATAGGTGGACGCTCAACCACTGAGCCACACCGGCCAGGCTTCAGCTTCTTTTTAAGAGGCAGTTTGGCTTGGGACTATAGTCTTGCAGAGAGCAGAACTCCTCTACCCTACAGGAATTGAGTTCCTGGCTGCCAGTGATGGGCTCCATTCCCAGGCCCCAATAGGCCCAGGGTTGCCCTCCTGTCACCACTGTGCATATCTGTACCTTGTCCACTGAGACGATGTTCTTATTCTTGAGTCTAACTGTGGCTTATTGGTTTTCTCTTTTTATATTTTATCACTCATTGTACGCTCCCAGAGGATAGGAACTGTCAGTTTTGCTCCTCATTGTGTCTCGAGCATTCAGAATGAAACCTGACACACAGTGGATATCCAATACATATTCATTGGATAAATAAATGAATGAAATGCTTTGTTTTGAAATGAAGTATGTCAAAGTGTGAATTGGGAGTCATCCAGAAGTGAAATTTGACAGGCTCTCCAGGATATGTATTCCTAAGAGCAAAACTGTGGTAGTATTCCAATGTTAACCTCTAATTCTCTCATTAAATAAGAACAAACACCCACATACACACCTTCCCACTCTTGTCTTTGTTTCATTTCTAATCGATTTGCTTTATACTTTCATAAAGATACGTGAAAAGTATAATCAGGTTCTTTTCATTAGCAATATATTTCTGTAGAATGAGAATTCTGTTCAAAACTTCTAAATTTATGAGTTTTTTAAAAGTTATACCAGTTATCAATTTCTGGGTAACAAATGAGAAATAATCATTAGTGAGTTAAAACAATAATCATTTTCTTATATTTCTCACAGTTTTGTGGGACAGGAATTCAGATAAACATAGTGAAGGAGATTCATTTATGCTCTAGGACATTTGGGAATCGTGATTCATTCAGTTTCGAGATATCTCTACAGCATGGTGGCCTTAGGGTCGTTGGAATTCCTACAAGCAACTGTATCAAGCACAAGAAATGGAAGCTGCTTGTCTCTTAAGGGCTGGGACCAGAACCTGGTGTGGCATCATTCTTGTAGTATACTGTTAGTCAAAGCAGTTGTAGAATCTGCCCAAATTTAAGGGGAGGTGACATAGACCCAACCTATAATGGGAGGTGTTAATTTATGACTGTCTTTAATCACCACATTAAACATGAGAAGAATGTCTTCATTAGATGGAATCTCAGAGGTAATATTTTTTAACCTGCCATGCTCTGGACATTTTAAAGAATAAATAACATCCCTAATAAAAGCAGTTCAATATTTGCTCAAACATTATCAAAGAGATGAAAGTAAGCTTTTGTTTTGGTGTTAAACCAGCCTCTGATGTTAACGTTGAGATAAATTGAACCATAAAAATGGACAGTTGATTTGATCACTAAGAGTCCTAGTATTTTTAGCTAATCTTTTTGAAGTTTGTAATACAAAACTCCAATTAAAGCAACAGTTATGGTGATCCTCAGGGAAAGTGGGAATCTCTAGGATGCTGAGAATCTAACTATGAATTAATGGGGGCTAGATGACTTCAGACATGAAAATCCCTTGGGCATATTTAGAGATGAGACCAGGTAGCTCTTGGCTTGTTGTTCTGCCAGGAGTTTAGTTATTCCTTTATTTATTTTTATTAGGATTATTTTTTGAAATACATGTTTTTGATTTTCTAGAGAGAGAGGAAGGGAGAGAGAGATAGAAACATTGATGTAAGGGAGAAACATCAATCGGCTGCCTCCTGCATGTCCGCCACTGGGTATTGAGCTCAAAACCTGGGCATGTATGTACCCTGACCGGGAAGTCGAGCTGGGACCTCTCAGTCCATGGGATGACACTCAATCCACTGAGCCACACCAGCCAGGCTAGATATTCTTTTACAGGTAGCATAAATCTATTGAAGAATTTTAGTGAGGGAGTGACGTAATAAATTAGGAATTTTAAGATCACCCGGTAGGCATTGTAGAGAATTAGCAAAGGCTAAGTCCAGTTATGAGTCTGTTTTATTAGTCCAGGGTGTGAACTAAGCCTGGGTCATTAGTAATGGAAACGAGAGGACAGACTTGAGTGTTATTTAGGAGACGGACTCTAAAGGGTTTGGTGGTAGAGTAGATGAAGGTGGCGGAATATTGCGTGAGGGCCGAATATTGCCTGTGTTATCCAGTGTTCTGCGCCCTGACAGAGTGGCAGAGGAGGGCGGCAGCAGGGTGTGAATGGTACTCAGTTGAGAGCTTGACCTGCAAACAGTCTGGCTACATAATCTGTGGGGCCCAGTGTACAATGAAATGTGGGGCCTTAGTTCAAAAAGCGGGAAAAATGTACCACTACAGGTACTAAAATATAGAGATTTTTTTTTTCTTTAAAATATTTCTGATACTTATCAAACGTAATAGGACACAATGGCTGTATCCCTCTGGGTGCACCTTGCCTTTCTCTCCCATTACTTTGGAGCATCTCTCTCTGCCTCCTCAGGCGCTTCACTCCAACAGCTTTTCCCTTTTCTGTATCACCAGGTTTTCCCTATCTGCTGGCTCATTCCCACCAGCATATGCACTGCCTATAATATTACTCATTTTAAGATTTTTTTTTTTTTTTTAATCCTCACCCGAGGACATTTTTCCATTTTTTTTGTTCAGGTAGAGTGGGAGGGAGAGAGAGGAACAGAGAGAGAGAGAGAGAAACATCGATGTGAAAGGAACACATCGAGTGGCTGCCACCCGCACAACCAACCAGGGCCGGGGACAAACTGCAACCGAAGTACGTGCCCTTAGCAGGAACCGAACCCGGGTCTCTCAGGACCGCAGGCCGGCGCTCTAACCGCTGAGCCAAACCGGCCAGGGCTCATTTTAAGATTTTAAAGAATCTTCTTTACCCTGTATCCTTCTCTAGAGATGACTTATTTCTCTCCTCCCTTTATAGGAAAACTTGACAAAGGATTAGGCATATGCTTAATTTTTTGAGAAGCTGCTAAGCGATTTTTCAAAATGGTATATGCCTTTTACACTTTTTCCAGCAATGCATTCAAGTTCTGTTCCAGATCCTTTCCGACATTAGAAAATTTTACCATTCAAATCGGAAGGAGGAATAGTGGCATCTCATCGTGGTTTTGAGGTGCATTTCCTTAATGAATAATAATAAGCACCTTTTCATGTGCTCATTGGCTAGTCATAGGTCTTCTTTTGCAAAGTGTCTATTTTGGAGAAGGTCATCAGGAGGATGTGACCGCCGGTTGACCTGTGAGCTGGACCTGGGTAATTGGAGACTCCTCATCCATCCTCTGTCCTTTGAATGTATGCTCGGCTCTTCGTTCTTACAGCGGGAGCCTGGTCAAGGACACAGCCGTGAGGGAGTTGTTGAGACCATCTGGACCTATACATGACTGAACCCAGCTAAGGCCTCTATATAAACTTTTGAGATTCTGAGGTGGGTGTGGAGATCTATTTGTCTTTCACACCCAAGATACGCCTCATAAGTCTCCGAAATATGTATGAGACAAATTGGAGACAAAATAGGAGGATTGTCAGACACACTCTCGGGAACTGTGGAACAATTAAAACATGTTTAAATTTGAAATCTGCCACCTACCAATCTGCAGTAGCCTACTATTTAAGTCTTTTTCTCATTTTTTTTTTCAATTGGGTTGCCTTTTTATTATTGATATGTAGGCATTTTTTCATGTATCTTTGGGATACAAGTCTTTGTCAGATATGTGTGTTTGGAATTTTTTTCTCCCAGCCTGTGATGTGCTTTTTCTTTTTTTTTATGATGTACTTTGAAGAATGGAAATTATTAATTTTGGTAACATTCAGTTTATCACTTATTTTATTTTAGCTTTAGTGTTTTCTGTGTCCTTTTAAGAAATCTTTCCTACGCCAAGTTTGCCAAGTTATTCCCCTATTTCGCGTAGAAGATTTATTGTTATAACTTTTCATTTTGCTCTCTAATCAACGTATTTTATCTGAAAATGTCTTTATTTCAACTTTAGTCTTTAAGAACATTTTCTCTGGATGTTAAATTCTGGGTTGGTAGTTTTTTTTTGTTTTGTTTTGGTACGTGCCCCTAGCAGGAACCGAACCTGGGACTCTCTGGTCCGCAGGCCAACGCTCCAACTGCTGAGCCAAACTGACCAGGGCTGGGTTGGCAGTTTTTTGAAAAAACATTTTAAAGATATTGTCTTCCTGTCTTCTCACCTCTGTAGTTTCTGATGAGATGTGAGTGGTAATTTGAGTTATTGTTCCACTTTTTCTCTGGCTGCTTTCAAGATTTCTCTCTCTCTCTCACTCTTTTTCATCCTCACTGAGGATATTTTTCTATTTATCTTCAGATAGAGTAGGAGGAAGGGGGGGAGAGAAAGAGAGAGAGAGAGAGAGAGAGAGAGAGAGAGAGAGAGAAATTGACGTGAGAAGAACACATCAACTGGTTGCCTCCCACGCAACCCCCAACAAGGGCCAGAGACAAACCACAATGGGAATCAAACCCGTGACTCATTGGTCCGCGGGGCCAACGCTCTAACCACTGAGAAAACTGGCCATGGCAAGATTTTTCTCTTTATTATTGATTTCACCAGATTGACCATGATATATGTAGGGATGTTTTTGGTTTTTATTTGACTTGTGCTTTGCTGAACTGTTTGAATATGTGAAGTTATTTCTTTTACCAGATTTGGCAATGTTTCAGCCATTATTTCTTCAAATATTTATTTTGATTCTTTCTCTTTATACTTGCCTCTGGTACTTCAATTACGTGTGCTAGGCAGTTTTTTTTTTTTAGATTATTTTTTTTTCTCCTCACCCGAGGACATTTTTCCATATTTTGTTCAGATAGAGTAGGAGAGAGAGAGAGAGAGAGAGAATCATCGATGTGAAAGGGACACATCGAGTGGTTGCCACCCGCACGACCCAACCAGGGCCGGGGACAAACTGCAGCTGAGGTACATGCCCTTAGCGGGAACCGAACCCGGGTCTCTCTGGACCACAGGCCGACGCTCTAACTGCTGAGCCAAACAGGCCAGGGCTGTGCTAAGCATTTTTAAATTCTTCCACAGGCCCCGAGGCTCCACACATGTGCCCAGAGAGCATGTCTGGCCATTCTCCTGTCCTGTCTCCAGTTTTTCTCACACATACTTAGCAAAGGTCCACCGGGTTGAGTTGGCCACAGGTACAGACTCTTCGTGAATGGGAGCTGATAGGGATCTAAACCACTGTGCTATCCTTTGTCTGATCTCTACAAATTCATTCAAAGTTAAGTGCTTCTCTCTCTCTCTCTCTTTTTTTTACAATACTTTTTCTTGATGCTTGGAACAAGCAAGGAGTTCCTTTTCTGCGTCTTCTCATTTATTCCTTCCAAGCCAACCATTTCTAAGCAGTTATGTGCTTTTCTTACCCATCTGCGGCGGCCTCCTCTGCCTCCTCCTGCTGAACCAAGGATGAAGGCAACCATGTGTGTCTGCTTTCGGATTTTATTTCACTAGGTTTAATTGCATCCTCTGCTCTCTGATGTCCTTGAGAAGACTATGATTTTGTGGTTAACCACCTTGTTCTTATTGTTAGGGCGGGAGCAACATTCTCTTACAACTTTCTCCATCCCAAGTAGAACTAAGTTTTGATGTGCTATATTTAAATTAAAAAATTTTTTTTTAAAAAACACTTTCTAATTTCCATGATGATTTTTTTCCAATGACCTATGTATATTTCTATACACAGATTAAAAATATTGTACTTTTGACTTGATCCTTAACTTTATTTACCTTTTGCTGAGATGAAGGCAGGTATGCTTTGGAGTGTTTAATATTTGTTATGATTTGCCTTATATTTTTGAATGGTCAGTTTTTATAAATGCTGCATGTGAATGAAAAGAGCATGCATTCTTTAGTTATTGGTTCATTAAATCGAGCTATTGTTCAGAATTTCTTTCTAAATCTTTATTAAATTTTGTCCCTTTAAGGGTCAATTGCAGAGAAATGTTAAACTCTCCTACTATAATTGTGGATTCACCAGTTCCTCCTTGTAATTCTTTAACTTTTGCTTTATATATTGTAGGCCACAGTATTAAGTGTGTATATGTTTAAAGTTGCACCTCTTATTATTGTGTGGTGACCTGCTTTATCTCATGTAATGTTTCTTGTCTTCAAGGTTACTCAACTTTAATTGGTGCTCCTTACTCTGGTTTCTTCTCTGTCCCTGGAGCCTGTTAAGTCGCGTTGGGAAATGAATCTGAAATGGACTGCCAGGCAAAATAAAAAAGCAGAGCGCGGAAAATAGACTCTTATGATATTTCACGTAAGGGAAATCTTGCCTGTCTGGGACCAGTGAGGTCTGCAGTCTTATTTCATAGCTATTCTGATCTTAAGAACCTGTCCAAGTGTGGGAAAATCTCCTCATTTGAAATAGTAGGATCTGCCCAGCTGGTATGGCTCACTGGTTGAGCGTCACCCATGCACTGAGAGATCACTGGATGGGTTCCGGTCAGGGCACATGGTTCCGGTCAGGGCACATGGTTCTGGTCAGGGCACATGCTGTGGTTGAGGGCTCAATCCCCATTAGGGGGCGTGCAGGAGGCAGCCGATCGATGTTTCTATCTCACTCTTTCCCTTCTTCTCTTTCTAAAAATCAATAAAAACATTAAAAAAGAGAGAGAGAGCCCTAGCTGGTTTGGCTCAGCGGTTGGAGCATCGGCCTGCGGTCCGGAGAGACCCGGGTTCGGTTCCCGCTAAGGGCATGTACCTCGGTTGCAGTTTGTCCCCGGCCCTGGTTGGTCGTGCAGGTGGCAGCCACTCGATGTGTCCCTTTCACGTCAATGTTTCTCTCTCTCTCTCTTCCTCTCCCTCCCACTCTATCTGTACAAAAAATGGAAAAGTGTCCTCAGGTGAGGATAAAAAAAAAGAGAGAGAGAGAGAGAGAGAGAGAAGAAATAGTAGGATCTATTATTCTTTTCAAATTTAAAAACCTCTGGGAGCAAGTCTTACATATTCATCTCATTTACCTGTTTATCAGCATCCTTGGTGAGTGATATGAGACTCACCAACCTTACATCACAGAGAGATAGGTTATCAGCGCTGAAGGAGTCTCAGGAATGCCCTCCAGCCCTTCACTTTCCCATAACATCACTGAGCTCCAGCGAGGGGAAGGGGCTAGCCCGAAGTCTCACGTTGTCTGGTGGCAGAGATGGGACAACAACCCTGGTCCCTTAACCCTCCCAGTCCAGGGCCACCTTCCTCTTGTTGTACTCTCTTCCAAGGAAGAGCACTAAATCATGCTTGACGTTTTAATATTGTTTCGTCAGAGTTGATTTAGAAGGTTCAGTGACAGGAATGTCTAGAAATTAAAGCGTAGGAGAGCTGTGGTCCCTTGACGTGGAGTTGTAAACAGGGGTAAATGACTTCAGTCGGAGTGGGATCCAGGGCCTTCGGTGTGAGAAATGAGAAATGCTGCTCTAGGCCTTGGGTTTTTTCACCCTGCGCAGAGCGGGGCCAGTGGAACCCCACTTCTTGTTCTTAGTTAGGGGTTTCCCTTTCCCTTCTTTCTTTGGTCCATTTCCTGCCTTCCTCCCTTCTTCCACTACTTTCTTATGTACCGTTAACCCCTCGTTTCTGTAATCTTTGTTTCATTCCCTACTAACCTCTGACATAAAGTATTAATTTTTGACATTTTTTCCCTTTTCTTTGAAGTTCTCCTTCGGGCTACAAAAACTTCCAATTAAGTTTTTTAAATAAAAGATAGAAGTTAAAAGCAATTGCTGCCTGGGGTTAGCAGGATAGAAACTTGTAGTTGCTTGAAGCTGTACTTCAAAAAGAGAAAACTCAATTTTAAAAGTATAGGAGTTTATTCAGAAAATGCATTGTGTTCAAAAAATGACTGTGGATACTGCAGGCTGTAGGGGAGTCAAACTGTAGGTCACTTGTTCTGCTGTATTTATTTATAGAATATTCCTTTTTTCTATGTAATGCTTTTATTCTAAATAAAAGTAAAGCGAAAATGGTAAGCATCTGGATTCTTGTTTATTCTGTTCCTAGTAACATTAATTCATTTAATATTAAGATTCTTATCTTTATGAGCTAAAGAACTCTTACAGAGTTCTTACATATTTTTTACATATGTGCTATTGCATACATACAAAAGAATATAAGATTGTATCTCAAATTTCTCTCTCTCTTTTTAGCAGTTTCTCTTATTCCTAAATTCTGCTTATAAGAGACTCCCCAGAAAGTGTGGATGTATTGAGAGGAGTCACAGGCCTGAAGAGTCAGTGGGGTGCTGTGACGCTCCTGGTTACCAGGAGGAAACACCTGCACCAGCCTTTCTTATTCTCCGGCTCAGGGCTATTCTAGCCCAGAAGTTCTAGCGAGTTCTTTAATTCAGCATTTGGAGACCCCAGCAAACCAAGTGGGCTCCCTAGAAAATCTGAAGCTGACTAGTAACATGAATAAAAGAAGGGAAACCTCTTCTTTTTTTTTTTTTAATATATTTTTAAATCCTCACCAGAGGGTATTTTTCTATTTATCTCTAGGTAGAGAGACAGGGAGAGAGAGAGAAACATTGATGTGAGAGAGACACATTGACTCTCCCGCATGACCCTGACCAGGACCGGGGGTGAACTGCAACCGAGGTATGAGCCCTTGGCCAGAACTGAACCTGGGACTCATTGGTCCACGGGCCGATGTTCTACCGCTGGCCAAACTGGCCAGGGCTCTCTAGTTGATATTTTCTTTGTTTAAATTTATTTAGCTATTTAAGAAGATTGATATTGTTGTTCTGGTAATTACCTTTGAACTTAATCTTAAAAAAACCCACCCAAATATGCTATTAGGACACTGTTTTCTTATTTAACCTTTTAATACTAGGTGTCAGTTTTTTTCTTTTTTCTTTATTGATTTTAGAGAGAGAGGAAGGGAGAGGGAGAGAAAGATAGAAACATCGATGAGAGAGAACATTGATTGGCCTCCTCCTGCACACCCCTCTCTGGAGATGGAGCGTGCAACCCAGGCATGTGCCCTGACCGGGAATCCAACGGGGACCTCTCAGTCCATGGGACGATGCTCAACCCACTGAGCCACACCGGTGGGGCGGCCATCCTTGTCTTTGAAAGTTTCTGTCAGTTCATCTTCTTCTAAGTCTAGCTTTTAGTTTCCTCTGTTTTTTTTTTTTTACAGTGGGACATTTCTATCTTTGTTTTGAACTTCATTTTGTATTAAAACATTTAAATGATATTTTATCCATTTGTTTGTTCATTTATCTAACAAATTTATTGAGCCCTTTCTTTGTGTATAGGTATAATTCTACATACTGGGGGTACATAAATTGTGAGCAGAAGAGTGAACTGATTATACTAACATTTTTAAATGATTATTTTGGCTTCCTTTAAGATAATAGACTGTAGAAAAGCAGAAGTAAAAGCAAGAAGAAGGATAGGTTATTATAATAAGCCAGGCAAGACATGATGGTGGCCTGAGCAGGGTGGTTGGTGGAGGAGTAGAGAAGTGGTCAGATTCTGATTATAGTTTGAAGGTAGAGCCAACATGATTTGTTGATGATCTGGAGATAGGATGTGAGAGAAAGAGAGGAGTCAAAGAGAGCTTCAAGGTTTCTGACTAGAGTCCCTGGAAATACTGGTTGCTCATATAGGGAAGACTGCAGGAGAAATAGGTGGGGAGTGGTGGAAAATAAGAAATTCAGTTAGGAACATGTTAAGTTTGAGGTGTCTATTACACAGCCAAGTGGACATAACAAGTAGACCATTGAATATATAAGACAGAGGAGAAGAGGTATAAGTGATTTATGTGTGTGTGTATACATACACACACACACACACACACACACACACACACACACACACACATATATATATATATATATATATATATATATATATATATATGGAATTCTAAGTCCTGAGATGAGAAATGGGATTTAGCTGGAGAAGTAAAAGAAGCCAAGGATTGACCTATTGAGTACTCCAGTGTTAAGAGGTGTTTATAGCAGGGAGAGTGTTTTATTGCTTTAGCCTAGTATCATGTTGCCATGGTCCTCAACATACTTGAATTTTTTGTTTTTGGTTAATTCTCATCTGAGGATATTTTTTCCAGTGATTTTTAGAGAGTGTGGAAGGGAGGTGGCGAGGAGGGGGTAGGTGGGGAGAGAGAGAGAGAGAAAGAAAGAGAAACATCGATCTGAGAAAGAAACAACTATCGGTTGCCTCCCGTTGTGCCCCGACCAGGGTTTGAACCTGTCACCTTTGGTATATGGGATGATACTCCAACCAACTGAGCTACCCAGTCACAGCTCTGGTCTGCTCTTGAATCTACCAAGTGAATTTCCCCTTTCAGATATTGTAATTTTTATCAATAGATGTTCCATTTGGTTCTTTTAAATATTTATTTTCATTGTGATGAGGTTTTCTTGAGATCTTTAAACATAGGGTGTGCGTGTATGTAATAATATCTCTTTTAAAGTCTTTGTTTGCTTATTTTATTTTCTCAATAACTTGTAAATTTCTTTCTGTTGACTAATTTTTCTCCTGGTTATAGGTAACATTTTTTTTTTCTGCTTCTTTAAATCACTAGTAAGTTTTAATTTAATGCTAGATGATGTAAATATCATCTTGTTTAGTGTTTGGATTTTTAAAAATTTTCTTTAATTCCGTATTGAATTTTGTTTTGTTTTGGAAGCTGAATGATTTGTCTGTGGACTAACTTGATCTCTTTGAATCTTGTTTTAAAACTTCGTTAGAGTGAATCTAGAAGAACCTTTACACTTGGGCTAGTTTAGCCCACTTAGTACTTATCTGTGGCCTTTCTGGTATTTCTGCTCCATGCCCAGAATTTTCAACAAGGTCATTTTCTTCTACTTGACTGCTATTCAAATGTCAAACATCCAAACACTGTGAGTCCCAGCAGTTTTGCAGTAGTTATTCTTTTCCGAGGACTTTTCTTTGCCCTGCCTGAGTGTCTCCCTCTCTGCCTGCATGGCTTGGACTTCAGCCAGTGATTCAAGGGGACCACTGTTCAGATATCTGGAGCTCTTTCTCAGTGTGACTCCCTCCTCTCTAGTACTCTGCCCCATAAATTCCAGCTAACTCACACTTTCCAAACTGATGTCTTCCTTTTCAGCTCAGCGAGGTTGCTATAAGCTTTTAGGGATCTCCCTGCTTATGCCAGGTTCTTGGTAAACACTTCCAGGCAGAAAATCAGGGTAATTGTAAGGCTCACACTATTTGTTTCTCTTCTTTCCGGGGTCAGTCTTGTGCTGCCTATTGTTCAGTATCTGATTATATATTTTGTTCAATTTTTAATTGTTTACAGAGGGAGGGAAAGTCTAATTCTAGTTACTCTATTAGGTCTAAGTGTGGAACTCTCAAACTGCTCAAAATAATTTTTTAAAAAGAATAATTTCGGCCTTGGCCGGTTTGGCTCAGCGGTTAGAGCATCGGCCTGCGGTCCTGAGAGACCCAGGTTCGGTTCCCGCTAAGGGCACGTACCTCGGTTGCAGTTTGTCCCCAGCCCTGATTGGTCATGCGGATGGCAGCCACTCGATGTATCCCTTTCACGTCGATGTTTCTCTCTCTCTCTCTCTCTGTCCCCCCCTCCCACTCTACCTGAATAAAAATTGGAAAAATGTCCTCAGGTGAGGATAATTTGGCTAAAAAATTTGGTTCTTTGAATAATCTTATAGGAAATTTTTATTGTTAAATTCATTTTGTTAAAAAGGTTTCCTTTATGCATGGGTAGAGGTAATATTAAAATCTGAATAATATTTCAGTATAATTTAGAGCCCATTCTTTATAGAAATTGCTCCCTTTTTATATATATTTATTTGTTTATATGTGTATGTATTTGTAAATGTATGGCTGTGTGCTTTATATATGCAAATGTATTTAAATTTATATGTTTGAAATACACACATAAATTTCTGTTGGCTTGAACTGCCCAGTTTGTGGGACTATTATAGCAGCCCTAGGAAACTAACATAGCCACCTTATGTAAGTTCTTAGCAGCAATGCTAAAGATATTCAAGTAGAGATAGCAAGGGAATATATCCCTTGGAATTTAGGGAACAGTTTAGGACCAGTGACATATACTTGGTAACTGCATCTTTTCCCCTACTTTTCTACTGGATTGTGTTTCTTATTGATTTGTAGGAACTCTTTATAAATTCTGGATATTCACCTTTTGTTATATATGGTATAAGTGTAGATAATTAGCTCATTGTATATTGTGTTCAAACGGGGGTAAACAGTTTGTACCAACACACTCTTTCCTGGTGATCAATGTAGCAGGGAGTTAAAGAACATGGCTTCTGGCCCTGGCCAGTTTGGCTCAGCGGTTAGAGCATGGGGCCATGGACCAGAGAGTCCTGGGTTCAGTTCCCGCTAGGGGCACCTACCTTGGTTGCAGTTTGTCTCCGCCTTGGTTGGGGTCATGTGGGTGGCAGCCACTTGATGTGTCTCTCTCTCTTTCCCCCTCTCTCCCTCCCACTCTGTCTGAAGATAAATGCAAAAGGGTCCTCAGGTGAGGATAGAAAAAAAAAAGAACATGGCTTCTGGAGGAAAAATTCCCTAGTTTTTTTTTTTTAATTTTCTTTTCTATATTGATTTTGGAGAGAGAGAGAGAGAGGGTGGGAGAGAGAGAGAGAGAGAGAGAGAGAGAGAGAGAGAGAGAGAGGAAACATTGATTAGCTGCCTCCTGCATGCCCCTCACTGGGGGATTTGGCCCACAACCCAGCAGGTACCCTGGCCGGGAATCGAACCAGCGATCTCTTGGTGCATGGGTTGATGCTCAACCACTGAGCCACACCAGTCAGGCAAAATTTTCAAGTTTTAAGGCCACTTTCCATTTTCTAGCTATATAATCTTGGAAAAATTATTAACCTTTGTATGTGTAATTTTCTTTCTCTTCTGAAGTTTGGAGTAATTAAGTGGTATAATTCTGGCAAAGTATGTGTCAGTGTCTGATACCTATTAAATATTCAATAAATATTAGTTATAAGTAATATTTGTATAATTTCCTTCACAAACATGTCAAATAGTCTTTTCATTGATATTATTCTTAATTTCAATAAGCACTTTGTTTGTTAAGCCTTTATTAAGAAGTTCTAAATATAAAATGAGTAGAATACAGGGACAATTTGTTTAAAAGTAGCTCTTTCTTTTTCTTTTTTTTTTTTAATCCTTACCTGAGGACATTTTCCCATTTTTTGTTCAGATAGAGTGGGAGGGAGAGAGAGAAAGAGAACGAGAGAGAGAGAAACATCGACGTGAAAGGGACACATCGAGTGGCTGCCACCCGCATGACCAACCAGGGCCGGGGACAAACTGCAACCAAGGTACGTGCCCTTAGTGGGAACCGAACCCGGATCTCTCCAGACCGCAGGCCGATGCTCTAACCATTGAGGCAAACTGGCCAGGGCTAAAAGTAGCTCTTTCAAAGATGGTAGAATTTAGGGTAGTTTTCTTCTAATAAGTATTCCAATATTTACAAATTCTAAGTCTCAGATATAACAAATTAAAATAGCTATGCTTGTTATATATATCCAGACTGAAAGTAGGCACTGTAACCTCCTTTTACGTGAGAAAACTTAAACTTTATTTCCCTGCCTTTAAAATAACCTCTTTCAGGGTATATTCCTAGAAGTGGGATCACTGGGTCAAATGGCAGTTCAACTTTTAACTTTTTGAGGTAACACCATAGTGTTTTCCATAGTGGCTGCACCAGTCTGCATTCCCACCAGCAGTGTACTAGAGTCCCCTTTTCTCCACACCCTCGCCAACACTTGTTGTTTGATGATTTGTTGATAGTGGCCATTCTGACAGGTGTGAGGTGATACCTCATTGTTGTTTCAATTTGCATCTCTCTGATGATTAGTGACATTGAACATTTTTTCATATGTCTCTTGGCCATTTGTATGTCCTGTTTGGAGAGGTGTCTGTATCGGTCCTCTGTCCATTTTTTAATTGGGTTCTTGTCTTCTTTTTGTATGAGTACTCTATATATTTTGGAAATTAACTCCTTATCTGATGTATCGTTGGCAATTATGCTCTCCCAGATAGTGGGTTCCCTTTCCATTTTGATGGTTGTTTCTTTTGCTGTGCAGAAACTTTTTAGTTTGATGTAGTCCCATGTGTTCATTTTCTCCTTTGTTTCTCTTGCCTTTGAGACAACATGGAGGGACCTGGAGACTATTATCCTAAGTGAAACAAGCCAATCAGAGAAAGACAAATATCACATGATCTTACTTATTTGTGGAATATAATGAACAAAACAAACTGATGAACAAAATAGTCCCAGAGACATAGAAGTAGGCTACAGACTGACAAACCTCAGAAGATGGGGTGGCGGGGAGGGAGAGATAAACTACAGAACTTACATGCGTGTATGTGTAACCAATGGACATAGACAACAATGCTGAAGATGGGGTGGGGGGTGAGGAGGATTGGGAGGAGGGTGTCAATGGGGGGAAAAGGAGAAACATCAGTAACAAAAATAAATTAATAAAAAAATGAAAAAACACCTCTTTCAGAGTTTGTTTTTAGCTTAATGATAACACAGCGTTACTCATGTTTAATTACTATTTTAAAATTTTCTGTTGAATTTACACAAGAAATTCCGGTTTGTGTAACTATTAAAACTTTTCCTCCCAAATTATCTTCTTGAGGTGCGTTTAGGCAGGAAAAAATGATCAATACAGAGATAGTCATTGCCAGTTTCTTTGTTAATGGTACTGTTTGTTATTCATAAAAATTGTCTCTTGTTTTTATTTTTTTTAAAATCTTTTTTAAAATTGATTTTTGAGAGGAAGAGAGAGAGAGAAACAACAGTGAGAGCGACACATTGATTGGCTGCCTCTTGCACACCACCAACCACTGAGCAACACTGGCTAGGTAAAAAATTTTCTCAAAGACCTCTATAATATATAGTATCACTCCTATTTTTATTCTTGCTAACAAAATTAATGGAAATTTTCCTGTGAAAAAATCTTTGCTAAACTATCTATATCTATCTATCTCTATCTCTATCTCTATCTCTATCTCTATCTCTATCTCTATCTCTATCTCTATCTCTATCTCTATCTCTATCTCTATCTATTCATTTTTCTTTTTTCCAGAGAGACAGTTGAATGTAGCTCCTGGAGAGGAGATTCTCTGATATGAATCGGCTAAGATGTTTTGTAATAACATTGCTTAATATTTTTCAGGCACTGTCAGTAGGGAAGGTGTCCAGTAAAATTCTGTGGGATTTTGTGTTCAGGTTTTTGCAAGCCAGAAACACAAGTCCCTGAAGATAATGGTGTTTATACTTAAGACAGACTTCTCTTTTTTTGTGTGTGTTAATATAGAATGACCTTAACACCAGAGGGCGACATTTTATAGAAAATGTCCTCATAGTTTGGGTATCTGATGGATTAAAAAAGAGGTCTCGCCCTGGCCAGTTTGGCTCAGCGGTTAGAGCGTCGGCCTGCGGTCTGGAGAGACCCGGGTTCGGTTCCCGCTAAGGGCACGTACTTCGGTTGCAGTTTGTCCCCGGCCCTGGTTGGTCGTGCAGGTGGCAGCCACTCGATGTGTCCCTTCACGTCGATGTTTCTGTCTGTCTCTCCCTTCCTCTCTCTCCCTCCCACTCTATCTGTACAAAAAATGGAAAAATATCTCGGGTGAGGATAAAAAAAAAAAAAAAAAAAGAGGTCTTGCCCTGGCCAGTTTGGCTCAGTGGTTAGAGCTTTGGCTGGTTCAATTCCTGGTCAAGGGCATGTACCTGAGTTTCAGGTTCCATCCCCAGCCGGGAAGAAGCCATTGATGTGTTTCTCACATTGATGCCTATCTCTCTCTCTCTCTCTCTGTCCCCCTCCCTCTTCCTTCCCTTCTACTCTCTCTAAAATCCAATGGAAAAAAATATCCTTGGGTGAGGATTAACAACAACAACAACAACAACAAAGATGTCTTATGTATGTTTAGTGTTTGCTATATAATGCACCTGGTCCTGGAAGTCATAATAAATCGAGAATTTTATAAACTGTAGGCTTTTTTTTAACATTCAGTCTTGTGGAGTTAAACCTCCCTGATTCATTTTTTTTTTTTTAATCCTCACCCGAGGACATTTTTCCATTTTTTTGCTCAGATAGAGTGGGAGGAGAGAAAGGAAGAGAGAGAGAGAAACATCGACGTGAAAGGGACACATCGAGTGGCTGCCACCCGCACAACCGAACCAGGGCCGGGAACAAACTGCAACCGAGATACATGCCCTTAGCGGGAACCGAACCCGGGTCTCTCCGGACCAAAGGCTGACGCTTTAACCGCTGAGCCAAAGCGGCCAGGGCCTCCCTGGTTCATTTTCACACTAAGCTGCGCTGTTTCCAGAGTGTGGCTGGCAGGGATGAGTGGCTGCCACCAGCACCGCGTGTTCCCGCCCATGCCCAAAGTCAGAATCGCACAGCCAGTGGACTTGGCTTAGCTTCAGGGATGGTCACAATTTTTAACTTTGTTCCAGCCAAGTGACCTGGTCTCACAGGGAAGAGACTGGCTTTTTTATCCAGGACATTTTATAAAATTTATTTAATGCACATTTAAATTTTTTTCAGTTTAAAAACAACAGAATGGTGAAAACATTTCAGGATACATTTGGTCTCCCCCCACCCCTTTTGTTTTTTAGTTTCCATTCAATATAACAATATATTGAACATTTAAAAATATTTTATTACTCTTTTGGTGTCCTTGTTAAAACAGGAAAGCCCATTTATGTTGACTAGGTTATTCCTATTTTTTTCGAATACTTACTGTGTGCCAGGATTTGTTCTAGGCACTGATATATGCTGTGGACCAGCGTGGTCGCTGCCTCAAGGTCCTACACAAGCCCCTCTGGGACACGTCTACCCAACTTCCTGCCTTTGTGCCCATGCTCTCTGCCTTCTCGCCTGTTTTTCTGGATGGGCTTTCTGGGTCTTGTCCGAGGCAAGCCCTCCAGTGGACCCTAGATCCCCTACCCTCTCATCTTCTCAAGGATTCAGTGCAGCAATTCTGTCGTTCCCGCATCATCAAATTCTTCTCTACTGATTATTCCAGTTATGAGTGAAACCCTTTCATTGTCTCAAATTCTTCTCCAACTACCATTCATTTCTTTGCTTCTTTTTATAGCCCAAATCTTTTTATCTGTGTTCACTGTTGCCGGTTCTCCCATTCTCATTTAAAAAAAAAAATTTTTTTTCCTTTATTGATTTTAGAGAGAGAGGAAGGGAGAGGTAGGGAGAGATGGAAACATTGATGAGAGAGAACATCGACTGGCTGCCTCCTGCATGCCCCCCACTGGGGATTTGGCTCACAACCTGGGCATGTGCCCTCACCAGGAATCGAACCGGCGAACTCTTGGTGCGTGGGTTGACGCTCAACCACTGAGCCACAACGCCAGGCCTCCTATTCTCTTTGGAAGCCATTCCAGTCAGTTGCTCATCTCACCACTCCACTCATGAGCCTCATGCGGAGGTCACCAGTGACCTCTGTGTTCTAAATCCATCGGTCAATGCACATCCTCAAGTTACTTGACCTACCAATGGTATCTAGCACAGCTGATCACTTCCCCGTTCCCCTTTGTTTGCTGGCTCCTGGGACACCACACTTGGGTTTCCTTCTTCCTTATTGGCCACTTCTCAGTCTTCTGCTGCTTCCTCTTCATTTCCCCATTTCTAAATGCTGAAGTGACCCAGCAATTAAACCTTGGAACTATTCTTTTGTCTTCTTCTTTCAACTCCTTTGGCAATCATATCTAGTTTCAGGGCTTTAAATACCTTTGTAATGGAAACTCCAGATTTATATCCCCTCTTCAGACTTCTCTGAGCTCCAGTCTTGTATATCTACTTGCCTTCTTTTAACTTACCACCAACTAACATATCTCATTTAAAAAAATGTTATTTGTGTATTTGCTAATTTCCCACTAGCCTGAAAGTTCTATAAGGGCAGAGAGTTGTTTTTTTTTTTTTTATCCTCACCAGAGGACATTTTTCCATTCTTTGTTCAGGTAGAGTGGGAGGGAGAGAGAGGAACAGAGAGAGAGAGAGAAACATCGATGTGAAAGGAACACATTGAGTGGCTGCCACCCGCACAACCGACCAGGGCCGGGGACAAACTGCAACCGAGGCACGTGCCCTTAGCGGGAACCGAACCCGGGTCTCTCAGGACTGCAGGCCGACGCTCTAACCACTGAGCCAAACTGGCCAGGGCAGGGCAGAGAGTTTTGTCTGTTGTATTCAAGGTTGTGTATATAGCTCCTAGAATGGTGCCTAGTGCACAGCAATTACTGTGAGTAACACAACTGTGAAACTCTTTTTAGTTTCTCTCTTGGTCTTCATCTAGCCTTACACTATCTCACTTGGGTTCACGATAACCCAAGATAATAGGGTTAAAACAGCAGGCTGTGCGGTTTTGGTCATACTCAACTCTGTCAATGTAGTGTGGAAACAGCCAGGACAATGTATGAGCCGGTGTGAATGTGTTCCTGTTCCAATTAAACTTTATTTATAAAAATAGGTGATGGGTCAGATTTGGCTCACAGACTATGGTTTGCTGACCTGTCATTTATTTTTTTAATCCTCACCCGAGGATATTTTTCTGTTTATCTTCAGATACAGTGGAAGGGAGAGGGAGAGAGAGGGAGAAAGAGAAACACTGATGTGAAAGGGACACATCGACTGGTTGCCTCCTGCAAGACCCTGACCAGGGCCGGGGATGAACCACAACTGAGGTACATGCTCTTGGCCGGAATCGAACCTGGGACTCATTGGTCCGTGAGTCGAACTGGCCAGGGCATTGACCTCTCCTTTAGACCATCCACATAGATACTGATTTTTCTGATCAATAGGAAACACTAAAGAAAGTTTAATATATATTAGTTAATGAGTAAATCTTTTCAGTTAGTTGATCCTGAAAGACCTTGCAAAAGCTTAAAAGGCACTTTATATTCTGATGCCCATCTGTGCTCAGTATTAAACTTCATGTGACTTTAGAATGACAGTAATAAAAATGGAACTGCGCTAATAGAAAGCTTACTGTGTGCCAGCTACTGTGTCCAGTGCCTTATATTCACTATCACTATGCTTTTCCCCAAGGAAAACTGTATCTCCCATTTTACAGGTTACAAAATGGAGGCTTAGAGAAGCCTGGGAGAGTGCTATCTACTAGGCAGTAGAGGCAGCAGTCAATTCACTTAAAAAATCATGTTCATAACCCAGTTATGCAATGACATCTCTGAGATTCCCTTATCTCCTTTAAAGCATGTCAAAGCCATGCTTTAAAAATGTCCACCGGGCCCAGACGGTGGCTCAGTGGTTGAACGTCGACCCATGCACCAGGAGGTTGCCGGTTTGATTCCTGGTCAGGGCACCTGCCCAGGTTGTGGGCTCGATCCTTAGTGGGGGGCATGCAGGAGGCAGCCAATCGATGTTCTCTCTCGTCGATGTTTCTATTTCTTTCTCTCTCTCCCTTCCTCTCTCTCTAAAAATTAATAAAGAAAAAAAAGTTCTATTCGCTTCAATTATGATTATTTAATACATTATTATATATTTTTGCTAAACAGCTTTTAATTTTAGGGATTCCCAAAAGGATATACGCACTTTTTAGCAACTGGATGTTGTACAGAGGGACAGGATTGATTCTTGCATTCATTTTAGTTCATAATAGAATTTATTAGTTTAGTTGGATTGTTAGTTTTTCCTCGGGGAGGATCAAGTGCCCAAGGCGCTGATTGATAAATCAATAAATCTTTAGTGAGTCTGGTCCATCAACTGTCACACATATGTCAACCTTTTCTCCTAAGTATAGATTTTACCCAGGACAAGTGTGTTTGTTCCTTTCCATTGTTTTCACCCTCAAAATTGTAATACACAAAGGTACTTACACAAATCCCTAAAATTGCAAACCTCCCCCATTTTCCATTAAAAAAGAAAAAAAAAAAAAAAAGCCATAGAGATCATGCTTTTCCCAGCTATTTTAGAGAGAGAACTCCGTTGTTTGCATATTTGCATTTCAACCCCTAACTTCTCCTGAGGACAAATGGCTGTCTGAGACGAGGCCCACAGGCAAGGCACTGGGACTGTGGGTTAAGCCTCTGAATGCTGACTAGTTTTCCACGCATTCCCAGCGTGTGTGAAGAATGTGTTTGTAGCTGGGAGGCAAACAGAACATCCAAAGCGGAGCAAGAATTTTGAAAAATAGTTGTCTTATGTATAAATTTATTTTGCTCTTAGTGTTTTACTCTTGCCTCTTTCATTATTCCTTATTTCTACTTTCTTTTAAAATGGCTTAGTTTTGTTTGAGCGTCTCATGAACGAAGTTTGGGTCACTTGTTGTTGAATGCTGCGGTCTTGATTTTTCAATGTTCTTTGTTTCTTTATCATTTAAATACCAAGCCATGTATGGGTGGCTCAGGTATTTTTCCCGGGTTGAGAAGACCTGGTGATTTCCATACAAGATGTCTGTGTGGCCTCGATATAAATAAGGGTCCTGCCGGAGGTGTTGGCAGGTGCTGGAAGACAACAGCTTAGGTCTGTAGCACATATAATAGGAACGGCCCAGTTCTGGGCTGTAGATTTCTCTTTCCAACTGTTTCAATTATTGTGTTTACTTTTAGTTAACAAATGTATTTTCTTAACTGGCTTTTTATTCTTTTTTTTTTTTTTATCCTCACCCGAGGACATTTTTCCATTTTTTGTTCAGGTAGAGCGGGAGGGAGAGAGAGGAACAGAGAGAGAGAGAGAGAGAAACATCGATGTGAAAGGACACATCGAGTGGCTGCCACCCGCACAACCGACCAGGGCCGGGGACAAACTGCAACCGAGGTACGTGCCCTTAGCGGGAACCGAACCTGGGTCTCTCAGGACCGCCGCTGAGCCAAACTGGCCAGGGCGGCTTTTTATTCTTTTTATGAAGAAGACTGTATTGAAGAAATGTGAATTACTGTGTTTGGGTAGAAAAACCAAACGAATTTGATGAATTGGCACATTGACTGAAAGGGTCACCAGTAGTAATGTATTGAGAACCTCCTTTTTGCAAGGCACTGGAGGTCAGGAAGGTGAGGCATGATCCAAAGTGAAAGAAAATTTAGCGTCTGCCCTCAGCACCTTGAGGTACAAGACAGAATAAAGAGAATGCCAGAGAATTTACCCATCAGTGAAAGAATCCAGTTTGAGAGACTGTGGACAAGGTAGCATTGGAGATGAACCTTGAAGGATAGATGGTACTTCAACATTTATCTTGGCTGTTAAAGAAGTGGGTGTAGGCAGAGAATATGAATGAATGTGTGTGTATGTGTGTTTCTGTGTTTCTTTGGGGATAATTAGCTATTCATATCAGCTGGCACAAGTGTAGGGGAGCAATGGGAGATGACTTTCTAAAAATAATTTATATTTAAGTCTCATAATTCATTAGGTCTTTAGGAGAATAGCAGTGTATATTTTTTTCATGTGCAATAAAATTAGATCCTTGTGTGCAGAGATGATGATTAAGTTTATTATGAAGTTAATGCCAAATCCATTGTTAGCTATGTTGTAATGTGACTGACACATAATGAGCTCTGTGTTGTAATCTCAGTAATAGTTGCAATAATGCTACCTTCTGGGTCAGGGTCATGGTGGTGTTGATTCTATCATACAGCTTGTGCTTTCTACATCTCTTTATTGGTTATTTGCCTGTACATTGAAACTGGGAATTGATCCCTAGTCTAGGCCAAACATCAGGGTTAGCAGCAAGTAGTTGTCACTATATTGTTGTTTTTTGAGGCAACTTTGATGGACTGCGAAAGAGCTAAAATAGTTTACAGATAGAGTAAGAAATGGATAACATTAAATTGCCTTTCTTCTAAAAATATTCTGCTACTTGGGATTTTTTGTTATGTTATACATGTATTTATTTATTTATTTTTTAATTTTTTAATTTATTTTTTTGTTACAGATATTTCATCTTTTTTACCCCATTGGCACCCCCCCCCCACCCCACTCCCACCCCATCCCCGGCTTAGTTGTCCATGTCCATTGGTCATGCATACATGCATATAAGTTCTGTGGTTTATCTCGTCCTACCCCCCCACCCCCTCTTCTGAGGGATGTCAGTCTGTGCCCTACTTCCATGTTTCTGGGTCTACTGGTTATACATATATTTAAAAAATGTTTTTTTCTTCACTGATTTTAGAGAGAGAGGAAGGGAGAGGGAGAAAGAGATAGAAACATCAATGACAGAGAACATTGATTGGCCACTTCCTGCGTGCCCCTCACCTAGGGATTTGGCCCACAACTTGGGCATGTCCCCTGACTGGGAATCAAACTGGTGACCTCTTGGTGCATGGGTCGATGCTCAACCAGTGAGCCACACCGGCTGGGCTGTTATGTTATATTATCAGAAAACATAACAAATCACATTGCATACTCTTTTTATTTCTCATATGTTTTTGGGTGAGACACTAATATTACTTTGAACATATGCTCTGTAGACCTTCTGCTGTGTTGATATCAGAGGGGCCAGGGAAATTAATTGAATAAGAGAGAGATTTCAAAAACAGATGGGTGAAAATAAGCTGTAAATGAAATGGATTGGGAATTGAAGGGAGAACCTTATTGATTTGAAATGGATCAATATTATTTAGCAGCATTGCTAAGAAGTTGTTAGTAGTAACAAAATTGTAGCACAGTCCTGGAACCATTAGCAGAGGTTTAACAGACAAAGGAATCACTGGGAAATCTAAAGAGTGATGATTCCTAGGTCTTATGTAGACTGGTCTAAATTGTAGATATTTTGATTCCATAAGCTGGGGTGGGTCCTGTAAATCTGCATTTTTTAACCACTGTCCCAGGTGATTGAGGAATGCGTCACTAGAACATAAGTGCTTTAATAAAAGCCTGTGTATAGTATTGAGCATGCTCAATGAACATGTACAGAGTTCAAATTAACAATAGTGGTGGGCTCTGTCAAGTGATTGTGTAATTTTCATAGTACTGATGACAGTGTAGGCAGCTAGTTACTGTGGAAAATAGCTAGTTATTAATATAAGGAAGAAAGCAAAAGGGAACTAAACAATCTTAATAAACCAGGAAGCAGAAGCAGTAACAGCTGAAAGCCCAGTAGTGGAGGTGGGATGGAGAGGAAATTCCTCGCTAGGAGCAGGCGCATTAGGAACTAGATGCTGTCATGTACTTTGGACATGCGCAATGGGAGTTAGCGTGCCGAAACGGAGGGGCAGGGCCTAGCCTGGGAATAATTGGAAAGGTAATAGAATTGGATAGAGGGCATGAAAACCCCAACAGAGTCCAGCTGGTGTGGCTCAGTGGTTGAGCATCGATTCATGCACCAAGAGGTGGCTGGTTTGATTCCCGGTCAGGACACATGCCCAGGTTATGGGCCTGATCCCCAGTGGGGGGCATGCAGGAGGCAGCCAATCAATGTTCTCTATCATCAATGTTTCTCTCTCTCTCTCCCTCTTCCTTCCTCTCTCTCTAAAATCAGTAAAGAAAAAATATTTTTAAAAAGTTTTATAGTTTACCTTTTTGGTTTAGGTCTTTGATCTATTTTAAGTTAGTTTTTTTTATTTTTTATCCTCACCTGAGGACATTTTTCCATTTTTTGTTTATACAGAATGGAAGGGAGAGAGAGGAAGAGAGAGAGAGAGAGAAATATTGACGTGAAAGGGACATATTAAGTGACTGCCACCCACACAACCAACCAGGGCTGGGGACAAACTGCAACTGAGGTACGTGCCCTTAGAGGGAACCGAACCTGGGTCTCTCTGGACCGCAGGCCGAAGCTCTAACCGCTGAGCCAAACCGGCCAGGGCTTAAGTTAGTTTTTGTATATGGTGTATGGTAAGGGTTCCACTTCATTCTTTTGCATGTGGCTATCCAGTTTTCCCAGCACCATTTGTTGTAAAGATGGTCCTTTCTCTCATGGACTTGTCTTCATAACCTTGTCAAAAATCAGTTGACCATATATATGTGTGGATTTATTTCTGGGCTCTCAATTTCATTTGTTTACATGTCTGTTCTCATGAGAGCATCACACTTTTAGGATTACCATGCCTTTGTAGTTAAGTTTTAAGTCAGGAAGTGTGAATCTTTCAACTTTTTCATTTTCAAGCTGTTTTGTCTATGTGGGGTCCCTTGAAGTACCATATGAATTTGAGGGTTGGCTTTTCCTATTCTGCAAAACCACTGGGATTTTGATAGGGATTGCATAGAATCTGTAGATCACTTTGGGTAGTCTTGTCATTTTAATGATATTAAGTCTTTCAATCATGACCATGGGGTAGCTTTCATGTATTTATGTTTTTAATTTCTTTCAGAATTATTTTATAGTTTTCAGCGTACACATATTTTGGAGGGGTAAATTTATTTCAAAGTCTTTTATTCTTTTTGATGTTAAATGGAATTGTTTTCTTAATTTTCTTTTTGGATTGTTCATTGTTGGTGTATAGAAATGCAAATGATTTTTATGTGTTGATTTTGTATCCTGCAACCCTGCTGAACTCATTTATTAGATCTAATGTTTTTTGTGTGTGGAATATTTTCCTTATGTGAGACATGTCATCTGTGAATATTAAGAATATTAAGAGATAATATTCTTCCTTTCCATTTGGATGCCATTTTTTTCCCCTGTCTAATTGCTTTGGCTAGAAGTTCCAGTATTATGTTGAATAGTCGTGACAAAAGCAGGCTTCTTCAGCTTGTTCCTGATCTTAGAGGAAAATTTTCAGTTTTTCACTGTTGAGTATGATGTTAACTATGGTTTTTTCCAAATAAGGCCTTTTTTATGTTGAGAAAGTCTCCTTTCATACCTGGTTTATTGAGTATTTTTATCATGAAAAGATGTTGAATTTTGTCAAATTATGTATCAATTAAGATGATCGTGTGTTTTTCTTTTTCATTCTATTGATGTGATGTATTATATTGATTGATTTTCATATGTTGAATCATCCTTGCTTTCTGGGAATATATCTCACTTGGTCATAACTATAGTCCTTTTAATATGCCACTGAATTCAGTTTGCTGTATTTTGTTGAGGATTTTTGCATCAATATTTATAAAGAATATTGGTCTGTAGTTTTCTTTTTTTGTAATGTGTTTGCCTAGAGTGAGGGAGTGTTTCCTACTGTTTAATTTTTTTGAAGAGTTTAGAAGGATTGATGTTATTTTCCCCAATCTCCAAGAGTCCTTTATATGTTAGGGATACTGTACTATTCCTTTATCTGTGGTATATTGCAAATGTTTCCCCCAATTTTTTGTTCTGTTGATTTTGTTCATGGTAAAGCTATGCTGGACTTAAAAACAAATTTTTTTTTATATAGTCCAGTTTATCAATTTATTTTCTTTAATAGAATCCAGATTTCTGGGCCGTAGAAAGCCTTTTTTTTTTTTTTTTTTAATCCTCACCCGAGGATATTTTTCCATTTTTTGTACAGATAGAGTGGGAGGGAGAGAGAGGAAGGGAGAGAGAGACAGAAACATCGACGTGAAGGGACACATCGAGTGGCTGCCACCCGCACGACCAACCAGGGCCGGGGACAAACTGCAACCGAAGTACGTGCCCTTAGCGGGAACCGAACCCGGGTCTCTCCGGACCGCAGGCCGACGCTCTAACCGCTGAGCCAAACCGGCCAGGGCAGAAAGCCTTTTTTAAACTCAATTTCAAGCAAAGTTCACCCATGTTTTCTTCTAGTACTTGCATGGTTTAATTTTTATATTTGGGTGCCTGGTCCTTTTAGAGTTTATTCTCATGTATTGTGTGAGGCATGGATCTAATTTAATTTTTTTCTAAGTAGTTAATTAATTGTCTTAGTATCATTTATTAAAAACTCGATTTCTCTCCTGTGATTAGAAATGCTGTCTTTACCATATACTAGGTTTTTAATATGTGTGAGTATAGTTTCCTCTTCATGTTTTATTCTGGATAGTTTTTTTCTGACTTATCTTTTGGTTTGGCAATAATCTCTTCAGCTGTGTCTAATTTGCTGTTAAATCTGTTCATTGAACTTTTAATTTTGTTTATTGCTTTTCAGTTGTAGAACTGCCATTTGATTCCTTTTCACTTCTGTGTTGCTACTTTTTAAAGTATGCAGCTCCCTGAGGACATTTTCAAGCTTTTCTTTTATTTCTTTGATAAAAAATACTGATTTTATAGTCTAGGTCTGAAAACTCTAATATCTAAGGTTCTTGTGTTGAAGTCTTTCTGGTGTATCTTTTTTTCCCCTGCTGGTGCTTGCTTATAAGGGTCTTTTTTCTTATTCTTTTGTGTCTGCTTAGTTCTCTTTGACTATTCTGGTCATTGTATTTGAAAATCTAGTTGCAGGAAAATTTTAGGACGTAACAGCAATTGACTCTTCTTCCAGAGAAATTTTTTGTTTGCTTGTACTGGTAGTCTGGGGCCCTACTAGTGTCTGACCACCTTATAGCAAGTTCAGGGCTTGAGGTACCCAGAATCACCCAGATGAAGTAAAGTCTTGAGCTATTGTCCCAGCTTAAAGTGGAGGCATGTTCAGCAGGCTTTCTGCTCTTTGTGTGGATCTTGCAATTTCACATATTATCTGCCTCATTCTATAACTATAACTCAATTTTTGTATTTTTTTTTTTTTTTTATTTTTATTTTTATTTTATTTTATTTTTTATTTTTTCCAAATCTTTATTGTTGGATGTAAAATGTATACAGATGTTCCACATTTTTCCCCCATTGACCCCCCTCCTCCCCACTCCCGCCCCCCTCCCACCTTTTCCCACATTATTGTCTGTGTCCATTGGTTATGTATATAAGTTCTTTGGTTTATTTCTTCCCACCCTCCCAACCCCTTTCCCTTTGAGGTTTGTCAGTCTAGCAATGAATTTGTGCTTCTTAATCCCTTCACCTTTTTCACCCATTCCCCCAATCCCCTTCCCAACTGGCAACCAACAAAATGTTCTCTGTATCTATGAGAATGTTTCTGTTCTTCCTGTTCATTTTGTTTGTAGATTCCATTGTTGATAGATATGCATTCATTGCCATTTTGTTTGTTCATACATTTTATCTTTTTCTTCAAAAAGACCCTTCATCATTTCATATAATAACGGTTTGGTGGTGATGAACTCCTTTAACTTTTTCTTGTCTGGGAAAGTTTTTGTATGTCCATCAATTCTAAATGACAGCTTTGCAGGATAGAGTAATTTTGGTTGTAGGTTCTTGGTTTTCATCACTCTAAATATTTCTTGCCACTCCCTTCTGGCCTGCAAAGTTTCTTTTGAGAAATCAGCTGACAGCCTAATGGGTACTCCCTTGTAGGTAACTAGCTGCCTTTCTCTTGCTGCTTTTAATATTCTCTCTTTGTCTTGAACCTTTTGCATTTTGATGATGATGTGTCTTGGTGTGTGCCTCTTGGGGTTCATCTTGTTTGGGACTCTCTGTGCTTCCTGGACTTGTATGTCTGTTTCCTTCACCAAGTTAGGAAGTTTTCTGCCATTATTGTTTCAAACAGGTTTTCGATTTCTTGTTCTCTCTCTTCTCCTTCGGGCACCCCCAAGATGCGAATGTTGGCACGCTTGAAGTTATCCCAGAGGCTCCTTACTCTATCCTCATTTTTTTGGATTCTTTTTTCTTTTTGCTCTTGTGATTGGGGATTTTTTGCTTCCTTATATTCCAAATCGATGGTTTGCTCCTTGGATCTACATACTCTATTATTGAAGCTGTGTAAATTATTCTTTATTTCAGTTAATGCCTCCTTTAATTCTAACTGTGTATCCATGATTTCTAACTGGTACTTTTTTATGCTCTTGATGCCCTCCCTAAGTTCACTGAGGTTCTCACTAAGTTCATTGAGCATCCTTATAAGCAGTATTTTGAACTCAGTATCTGTTAGGTTGCTTATCTCCCTTTCGCTTAGTTCTTTTATTGGAGTTTTGTTCTGTTCTTTCATTTGGGACCTGTTTCTTTGTATCCTCATTTTGGCTGCCTCCCTGTGTTTGTTTCTGTGTATTACTTAATGAGAGGTATGGGGCTCGCTGAGACCCGGTGCTGCTCGTTTGAAAGAATTTAGGAAAAACCTGAAGCAGGATCCAAGACCGGCCAATCCTATGGTTAAGCAAGTGGCAACAGCTTGAAAGTTGTGTGGGGCGGGGCGGGGCGGGGCCTCAGGGAGTCAGCAGGGCGGGGCTACCAGTGTGAGCCAGGTTGCTGGAGTCCCAGATATGGCTTCTGTCTGCCGCCCCTGGGAAGGGCTCACCAAAGGAACAAAGGCCTCTGACAGCACGTTTGTCCCCAAGGAAGGCCCCTCTCCAGCCCTCGCTCCAGTGCCAAACAGCTCAGTTCTTCCCTGTATGTCTCTGGTGCCCCTCGAGCTGCCTCCCCTCCGAGCTTAGAGGGAGAGAGTCCGATAAGTCCGTGTGCGGGCCCTTTAAGGAGCTGCCTGGGGCTCCAGCCGCTTCAGCCTCCCTGAGCCTCAGTTTCCGCTGGTTTTTCCAGCCAGAAGTTATGGGGATTCTCTTCCTGGCACTGGAACCCTGAGCGGGGCACCTGGTGTGGGACGGGGACCCCTCAGTCCTCAGGAAGGACCTTCCCAGCCGCGGGAGCCTCCTGATTTTTATCCGCCACACTTGGGTGTGGGACCAGCCCCTCTCGCCGCCGCGCCGCCGCCGCCACCCCTCACGCCGCCGCCCGTCCTACCGGTCTGGATGTAGCTGCTTTGTTTTTTTTCCCCTTAGTTCCGTAGTTGTACGACTTCCATTCAGCTTGATTTCAGGCGGTTTTGAATGATGGTTGTTCTGTAGTTTAGTTGTAACTTTGATGTGGTTGTGGGAGGACGCGATACTGCGTTTCCCTACGCCGCCATCTTGACCGGAAGTCTCAATTTTTGTATTTTTACCTTTTGAATTATTGAATGCCATCTAGATAAAAGACATATTGAATGCTGGGTTACATCTCTGGGTTCTAACCACCTACATTGTGGTTCAGTAATTATTCAGTTTCTTTTTAGCTGGTGATTATAGCTAATAATAATACTGTATTACATGTTCGAAAGAAGCTAAGGGAGGAGATCTTAAATGTTCTCACCACAAAAAGAAATGATAATTGCCCGGCCGATGTGGCTCAGTGGTTGAGCATCGATCGATGCACAAAGAAGTCGCCGGTTTGATTCCCGGTCAGGGCACATGCCCAGGTTGTGGGCCTGATCCCCAGGGGGGATCATGTAGGAGGCGGCCAGTTGATGTTCTCTCTCATCAATGTTTCTATCTCTCTCTCCCACTCTCTTCCTTTCTCTCTAAAATCAAGAAAGAAATAAAACAATAATTTTGTGAGATGATGGAGGTGTTAGCTAAGGCTGTGGTGGTAGTCATTTTGCAATATATAAGTGTATCAAGTCAACCCATTGTCCACCTTAAACGTACACAATATTATATATATCAATTATATCTCAATAAACCTGGAAAAAAATAAATAAAACATTAAAATGATTTAAAGTATTATTCCTGGAAGGAGAAGAGCTTGGGTTTGGTCTAGAGTGAAGGAGTGAAGGTGGGAGGCGGTGGCTCTGGTTTTTATTGCGGTTAGGAAGTGAGGCAGGCAGAGAGCTCCACTGGGGGCGCTGTTGTGAACTTTCCCCACCAGTACCGGTAGGAAGTGCCTGAGCTCTCTGAGGTTGGCCTAAAGAATGCTGTCCGTGGTCAAGCAGTAAAAATAGTCACTCTTTATTACTGTACCCACACAGCTAACTTATTTTAACTAGTATACAGTTGGTTTATTTAAACTAATATACTAGAGCGTTCTATCATGTGAAAAAAAAAACAACTTATTTTGAAAAATTTCTACTGGGGGCCAATGAGGTGTTTTATACTTTTTTCTACTCTTAGAAATAGTTCTGCAATGAACAGCTCTGGAAAATCTTAGCAAGAGTTTTTCTCGGGGAGATGCCAGGATGAGGACTCTCTGGGTCAGGTGTCCTGATCTTTAGGTGTACTAGACATCGCCAGACTGTTCTCCAGGGTAATTGTACCAACTCGTCCGATTGAAGTGGTGGAGTTTGCACTTTGTTCCAAAGGTGTTGAGAGGCCATTGGAAAGCTTCTGTGAGAGAATGATCTGATCAATAGCAAAGTAATTCTGGCTGCTTTGTGGGGACCTAGGGGTGGTGAGTGGGAGTGGAAACAGGGGGGCAGTGATAAGGCTGTTGTAACAATCTGGGTGAGAGGCAGTAATAACTTGGGTGGGGGTGGTACTGGTGGAGATGGTGACAAATGGTGGAATTCAGGATGTACTCTGAACACAGAGTTCATAGAACTTGTTAATAGATGCACTGTGATTGGTAACAGAATGATTTCTGGTTTTTAGTCTCTTGAATGAAATGGGGAAAACTGGACAACAAAAAAATTGGGGGAACCATGAGGTGTTTTGACCATATTAAGTTTGAAATACCTAATAGATACACCAGTAGAAATGTGGAATGGGCAGCTTGGTGCATGCTGGGAGCTCAGGGGAGCAGGAGGGCATGGAAAGCTATATTTAGGGTCCTATTTAAAGCCACAGGCCTGGGTCAGATGACCTAGAGAGAGATGAGTTTTCAGACTGAGCCCTGTGGAACTCTAATAGAAGCTAGGAAGGGGAAGAGAATCTAGCAAGGAAAAACAAAGGTGGAGCCCAGTGAAAACAGAAGTAAAACCAGGAGAGTATGGGCCAGGAGTTACAGAGAGACAGTACTTTAGGAAGAAAGAAAGGTCATTGCGTCAAATGGTGCTGATAGATTAAGATGAGCTCTGAGAATAGACCAGAATCATTTGAACCCTTTGGTTACTTTTTGTCTTTGATTTTCCTATACATTGATATATTAATTGTAGTCCTCAGTATTTGCTAATATTCTTGGGGGGCGGGGTGGTGAAGGAGGGTGGATCCAAACCCACTCCACAACCCTCATCCCATTTAAAATATATCATCAGACCTAGAATGAAAAAGATTAAAGAATTAAAAAGTGCTGGAAGCCTTGTATCTGTTGGTAGCCATTTAACCTACCCCATAGTGGCATCCTGGTGTCAAGCAGCTGTGTATATTTTTAAAAAGCCCATCCGAATGCTCTAGAGGGCTTTTATATAATGAGTTAGAACTGCCTGGAAGATCTGATTGGCCCAATTCCACAAAGAGGGTTCCAATAGATTTTAAAGCCTTCTGTCTCATTTCTTTGTGCATTTGTTATCAGCTCAATAAATAATAAATAGAGGAATTACCCAGTCACTAATTTGCTTTTTTATCAAGCAGAGTTCGTGTTTTAAGAAATTGCCATTTTCCTGTATTGTTGAACATGTGCTCTAATACGCCTGTAATTCAAGTGTAAAACTATTTTTAGTATAGTATTTATTTCTTTACCCATACATATTTTTTTAAACTATAGTTTTTTGCCAGAATGTTTGTTCATTTATTGCTTCTGGTCCCCTTCTTGTGATGTCTTCTAGTAAAATGTTTGCTTTCTTCTTGAATTGTTGCATTTAAAAAATTAATAGCTACTTTTCTTTGATCACAAGGGCGATAAATGATGCCCTTTTAAAGATTCCTAAATTTGCTTTTTTAAAGGTGTAATGTTATTTTCACTTCTGGGTCATGTTTTAGGTTAGCATTGCCTTTTCAAGAGCTATATTTTCAGGAAATGTTGGGTTAAGCTATATGAAAATGCTGATATTTGACATTTGACTACAGAAATGGTAATTTGAAATAGTTCAACCTAACACTTTTTGTTTGCATTAATAATATTACTTAACACTCAGCCTTTTAATTAAATTTCTGGCTTTTAGTTGTCACAGATTAATTTGACAGCTTAAATTGCTGAAATCTTACTCCATTGCTGTCTTTTCTCAGTGTTGCATTCTTTTAAAAATTTTTTATTGATTTTTAGAGAGAGGAAGGGAGAGAAGAAGAAGGAGAGAAAGAAAGAGAGATCTCAATGTGAGAGAGAAACATCCATTGGTTGCTCCCCTACCTCTGCATATGCTCTGATCAGGGATCAAACCCCAAAACCTAGGTATGTGCCCTGACCAGGAATTGAACCCACCACCTTTTGGTGTATGGGACAATGCTCCAACCAACCGAGCCACACTGGCCAGGGCAGGTATTGTATTCTTTTTTTATCCTCACCTGAGGACATTTAAAAAATTTTTTTTGTTCAGATAACATGGGAGGGAGAGAGAGGAAGAGAGAGAGAGAGAAAGAGAGAGAGAGAAACATCAACGTGAAAGGGACACATCGAGTGGCTGCCACCCGCACGACCCAACCAGGGCCAGGGACAAACCACAACCGAAGTACATGCTCTTAGCGGGAACCGAACCCGGGTCTCTCTGGACCGCAGGCCGACGCTCTAACTGCTGAGCCAAACCAGCCAGGGCAAATATTATATTCTTGACTTACCATCTCTTTTAACTGTTCACAACCATAGGCCACATATTATACGTTCACCTTTCTTATACTATGTTCTAAAATCGCTAAAACCAGTAGCAGTTCAGACTTCACTTTTAGAAAAGAGTTATATTTGCATATGAATGTTGAAGGTGCTTTAGTTTATAGCCTTGTGGATATTTTCAGAGTGTTTTACATTTATTGAGGCTGCTGCCAGTCTTGGCCTTGGTGAGGGCACCCTGCCCAGCTAGCCTTCCTGCATCTTTCTCATGCACCTTCTCCACCCTCCAGAGAGACATCCCGTCCACTCTATCCTCAGCTTTCCTTCTCCCCATCTCCTTTGCTGGCCCCTTATATCAAGCCCCTCTTTTTGTTCTTGGAGGTGTCATTATAATAATGGTAATAAAATGCCTTCCATTTATGGAGGGTTTTGTGCCAGACACTGTGCTTTCTACATCCATTTGCTCATTTAATGTCCCCAATAAATGATGGTCATAATAGGTGCTATTATTACACCCACTTAGAGGTGAGGCAGAATCAGCTACCTAATTTGTAGGGCCTCGTGCAACATGAAAATGTGGGGCCACTTGTTTGGAAATTAAGAATTTAATGTCTGTCTTGCCGACTCCACTGAGCTCTTCCTGAGCAGAAACAGTGTGTTTTATTTCGTTTTGTGTTCCTTGTGCCTGCCCCAGGGTTTGATATAAGTATGTGTTAGATCAATGCTAATTGTGTTGACCTAATTTAGGACTGGTCTGGGCAGGGATATGATAATAGTTTAATGGGAACAGAAGAGTGGAGAACATTGGCTGTTGGTGAGACTCAAAGTCTGATTACTAGCCAGAAAAGATGAGGTTAGAGGGGTACCTGTGACGTTGTATGTTAGTGCCCAGCTGGGATCGAAGACAGGTATGGACAGGAAGGGCCAGGCCTTTTGCTCTGGTGAGGTCACACCAGATCATGGCATATGAGCCAGTCTGTGCCTGGGATGGTCCCTTGGAGAGATGTTGGCAGCTTCTGTCCCTTGAGGTCACCATGGGGGGAAAAGAACATACTGGTTGTTCAAATGTGGAAGGAAATTATTTTCCTTTTTCCCCCTTGAGGTAATTAGTTAAGTACTTCAAAGAGACTTTCCACTTATGCAATGATTTATGTTAGAGCTTAAATGGAAAATATAAAAGCAGCAGATTTGCTATATAAACCTAAGTAATTAGCAGTCTAACCAGTGTTTTTAAGATGATTCTTTTTTTGTCTCGTAGGTATGTGATTTTCAGCTCCCCATGTTGCTGAGGCTGCTGTGTGTGTGATCCCTGTGACGTGAGCATCATCACAAGCCTGACAGCATGGAGCCTGCTGGTGGGGAAAAGGGAAGACCATTTCTCTTTGCAAACCTTGGGTAGCGGTCCTTCTGCACTCTGATCTCAGGAGCATCCCTCCCTTTCTATCCGCTTCCGTCACTGAGAAGCATTCTTTTGAAAAGGTGTCTATTCCTAAAGTAGATTACAGTTCTATAGAAAGGCCCTCCCGGACTTTTTTGAAGACATGATTCTGGAGATTTGTCTTGCTGTTACCTGAAAAGAGATGTGGACTTTTGTCTTTCTCCCTTCACCACGTGGTCACATGGTCTATTTCCCAGGGCCCCAGGCTGTGTGTTGGCACTTTTGGAATCATGTTCTGGAAGAATGTGAACAGGAGGTGTGTGGTGGTCCCATTCCACCTGTGAAAGGTGTTGCCCTGAGTACAGGGCCCTTTGTTCCCACAGGCATAGTTTCTCTGTAGTCTCTGTTTCTCTCTACCCCCTTTCCTTTGATACTTAGACATCCTTGGCCTTTTTGTCCTACAACCATACATTTATGTAATACTCTAAATACCCGTCTGTTTTTGGTACTGTGTATTGAGTCCCTATTGTGAGCAATATTTTATTTAATTATTTATTTTTTATCCTCACCCGAGGACATTTTTGCATTTATCTTCAGATAGAGCAGGAGTAAGAAGGAGAGGAAGAGAGAAAGAGAGAAACATCGACGTGAGAGAGACACATCGACTGGTTGCCACCCACATGACCCCAACCAGGGCGGGGGACAAACCACAACCGAGGTACGTGCCCTTAGCGGGAACTGAACCCACTAATTTTATATCCATGATCATGTATATATAAATACTTCTTTATTTTCAAGCAACCACAAATTTACAGAAAAGTTTGAGTACTCCACAAATACATTTTTTTCTGTCCAAGTCATTTGAGAATAAATTGCTTACCAGATGCCTTGTCACCCCTGAATACTTTGCTGTGTATTTTCTACAAAGACATTCACCTACACAACCTCGATATCATCAGGAAAATGGCATTGATATATTACTACCATGTAATCCTCAGACATAACTCATCTCACTAATTGTTCTGATAATGTCTTAGTTATGTTCTCCACCCTACATCCCGTCAGGGTTGTGCAGTGCATTTAGTGCTCATGTCTCTTTACCTCCTTCTATCTGTTTGTTTTTTTATTTTTATATTTTTATTTTATTTCTATTTATTAATTTTTTTGTGGTACGTGCCCCTAGCGGGAACTGAACCTGGGACTCCCTGGTCTGCAGGCCGATGCTCAACCGCTGAACCAAACTGGCCAGGGCTGTTTGTTTGTTGTTGTTTTTTTTTTATCCTCACCCGAGGACATTTTTCCATTTTTTGTACAGATAGAGTGGGAGGGAGAGAGAGGGGGAGAGAGAGAGAGAGAGAGAGAGAGAGAGAGGGAGAGAGAGAGAGAGAGAGAGAGAGAGAAACATTTACGTGAAAGGGACACATCGAGTGGCTGCCACCCGCACAACCAACCAGGGCCGGGGACAAACTGCAACCGAGGTACGCGCCCTTAGCGGGAACCGAACCCGGGTCTCTCTGGACCGCAGGCCGATGCTCTAACCACTGAGCCAAACCGGCCAGGGCCTGTTTGTTTGTTTTTTTAAATCCTCACCCAAGGATATTTTTCCATGTATCTGTAGGTAGAGTGCGAGGGAGGGAGAGAGAGAAACATCTATGTGAGAAGGACACATTGACTGGTTGTCTCCTGTACAGCCCTGACCAGGGCTGGGAACGAACTGCAACCGCGGTATGTGCCCTTGACTTAAATCGAACCCGAGACTTTTTGTTCTGTGGGCTGACACTCTAACTGCTGAGCCAAACCGGCCAGGGCTACCTCCTTCTATCTGGAACAGTTCTTTAGTCTTTGACTTTGAAGACCTTAATACTTTCAAAGATTAGAGGCCAGTGAATCTGTCCCTTGGATTGGATCTGTCTGATGCTGCCTGATGATCAGACTCAGGCCGTCTGTTTTGGAGAAGAACATCACAGAGGCAGTGCTGTGTTCTTAGTGTCACAACACTTGATTTGCCCCATTACTGATAACTGCACTGGAATCACTTGATTAAAGCGAGGTTTGCCAGACTTCTCTGCTGTAAACTTACTCTTTCATTTTGCAGTATTAGCTCACCATTTGCATATGCTTTGTGGTCAGATTTTCCTGGTGAGTACTTATTTTCCAAATACTATGTGTTCTTCGGATCATTTTTCTCTCTCGTGATATTTTGGAATGGGGTATTGACCTTAATCTTTTTTCACCGCTGAAATTGTATTTTCAGAAAGAGGTGCACGTGTAGGGAATGTGGATGAGGCAGAATATTCTTCTCTCTTTTCTGATTTCATGGCACAGTGTTTAGAAATATGGTTCTTCTGCACTCATCCCTTCGGTGCTTTCTGATGTTCGCTTCCTCTTGTCCCTTCCCCCACTAGTGTCTGAACATTTTCTCCTTTATGTGTAAGTGGTCTGTCCTCATTGACTTGGGCTCTACTCCCAGCGGTTTCTCCTCAATGTGGGGGCTCTGCCTTTCCGGCAGGGAGCTCCGCTGGGTGCTGCTGAGAGTCCTGATGGTCAGCTGCCTCAGCACCCCCCAGCCTCCTGCAGCGGCCTGACTCTCACTAGTGAAGCCTCCTTCCAGTTCCTCCTCCAGCTGTGCTGAGGTCCACAGCTGAGCGGGAGCCCTTTCTTTGGGGCCGACTACTTGTTGGCAGTGGGAGTTCCCCATCGCACCTCAGTCTTCCCCTTGCTCCTGGCCTGGCGCCATTGCCTTGTGGGTCTCGCTGCTGGCAGTGGTCTGGCCCCAGCCACTTGTAGTATGAGGTCATGGGGGATTCTTCGCGACTCGTTTTGGTGCTTACGTCATCCACGGGTTTTGTCTTTTGCTACCCTCCTTGATCTCTGTTTTATGAGAGGATTTTGGGGAAATAACAAAACTATACTGTTACTTCTTCTATCTTACCTCTTTTCCTTTTGTCCGTTTTCAAACCCTGAACCCCATCTATCTCTGTGTGTTTGTGTGAATGTTTCGTTGTTAATCCTCACTCGAGGATATTTTTAGATAGAGTGGAAGGGAGGGGGGTGCGAGAGAGAGAAACATCAATGTGAGAGAGATATATCAGTTGGTTGCCTTCCACATGACCCTTCAGGGATTGAACCTGTAACCCAGGTATGTGCTCTTGACTGGGAATTGAACCTGAGACCCTTCAGTCCACAGGCCAACACTCTAACTTCTGAGCCTAACTGGGCAGGGCTCTGTGTTTTTTTATTAAAAAGAACCCTAGGGCCCTGGCCGGTTTGGCTCAGCGGTTAGAGCGTCGGCCTGCAGCCCGGAGAGACCCGGGTTCGGTTCCCGCTAAGGGCACGTACTTCGGTTGCGGTTTGTCCCCGGCCCTGGTTGGTCGTGCGGGTGGCAGCCACTCGATGTGTCCCTTCACGTCGATGTTTCTCTCTTTCTCTCTCCCTTCCTCTCTCTCCCTCCCACTCTATCTGTACAAAAAATGGAAAAATATCCTCGGGTGAGGATAAAAAAAAAAAAAAAAGAACCCTAGGGACCCATTCTATATAGAAATGACCCATCTCAATCTCTAGGGATAGATTCTTGGCTGTTTTTCATGCTAGAGGTATTGGCAGAGCAGAAAGTCAGGTGAGAAAGCAGTGAGCTCTGAGCTTTCTTATGAAGAAAGGACAAAAGCAAATAGGATGTTCAGAATGTCATAAAAATGGCACATTAATTTTGTGTGTGTTTTCCTTTTTTGGGGGTGATCATGTTGCTGTGATTTACTACAATAAAAGCCCAATTCAGTGCCCATATTTACCCATATTTAAAGTAAAGGAAGCATTCTGCTTCTTCCTTTATATTTTTGTCCATGATAGACTGCCTGTGACTCCCAGTATTCTACATGATTTCTAAACTTTCCCTTTTATAACTTTGAATGTTTAAACATTATTCCTGAAAAACACTTTTGCTAGTGCACAACATATAGTAATGTTTATATTTTAATACTTACCAATTTCTCTAAATCTAATTATCTTTTTTTAGTAATAATAAATGTTGCATATGACTCAGATTAATACGCTTGAATTAAACACTGGTAGTTGGACCATTTTCTTGTGTATTAGGGCATTTTTCCTGGCTTATAGCTGAGCCTACTTAGAGAATAATTTGGGCCCCGTAAACTATGAACCAAAGCAATATTAATGAGGGAAAGTTTGGTATACTGTCTCTTATTTATTTATTTTTAAATTTTAAAAAATATGTTTTTATTGATTTTTTTTTTAGAGAGAGAGAAACATCAATGTGAGAGAGAAACATCGATTTGCTGCCTCCTGCACGCCCCCTACTGGGGATTGAGCCTGCAACCCGGGCATGTGCTCTGACTGGGAATCAAACTGGGACTTCTCAGTCCATGGGATGGCATTCAATACACTGAGCTATACTGGTTGGGTGGTACACTGTCTTTTATAATGCTCCTGCTCACTGAAAGGAGTCCAGAAAGACTTGGTGTTCTTGACCTCACTACAGTGCCATTTTATCTGTCATTCTGAAATATACCCCAGGGCTCAGAACACCTTCGAGTGGATATTGCCACTGAGGTGCACATGGAGGTGCCCTATTGATTGTGTAGCAATGTATTTGTCTGGGGTGGCGACACACATTCTTTTAGTCTATGGAAATACTTACGTGTTTCTCCATCTTCAGCTTTTGACTGGTTTTGCCTACAGAAAGACCCTGGTGCAGTGCCCCCTGCTGGTGAATGGCAGCTGAGAGTTTGCATCATGTCAGTGATGGACAGAGTGGGTCCCTTTGCTGACATGGAGCCGGGGGTGATGCTGAGCCTGCCAGGTCATTTTAGATCAGGTCGTTAAAGGAACAGAAGGTCGAATCAATATAAAGCGAGCAGCTCACAGTGTTCTCTGCATTTTTAAGACATATGATGATTTTCTGTAGTTCGGTTTGGCTGATAAAATATGAATACTTCACAAATATGCTTGTGTTTCAGCCTCTGTCTTTGTTTATTTAACAAACCATTTTGCCCTTATTCTCAGGAGCTGTATACTTGTTCGATCAGGGAACCTAGGTTGAGACTAGGCAGGGAAGATTTTAAAGATAAAATATTTTAGGAGTGTTCATTTTGTTAAACAATTAGTAGAGCACTTTAAACAAAAAGCCCCTTTCTTTTTTACTTCAGCGATATAAGTGAGCATTCACTTATGCAGGTTTCTAAATCCTGATCATCATGTTAAAGAAAATTAATTAAAACTAAGAACCAGATTAGTGTTTAGGTTATTATTTTAACTTTGACCTCCAGTGAAAGTTATTGTTTCATAAAAATGAAAAACTATAAATGATTAATTTTGCTCCCATAGTAGGTGGATCTAATTTCTTTGTATGGATCTTGGTGGAAATGTCACGGTAGTGATATTCTTGGTAGCCTTTAATACAGGAATGTAGTACACACTGTAGGATTTTAGTGTCGTAGGCTCATGAACAGTGGCTTGTCTACGTAGGTATTTCCAGTGAGGTAAAAGGGAAACCAGGAGAATGTGTGTTATCAAACCCAACTGGAAAAGATGTATCAAGAGGGAAGACGTGATCACTCTGTTGAATGAATTGATCATTGTGGTGGTCATGGTTACCTTGACAGAGGAGGTTTTGGGAGAGTGGTGGAACAAAAGTCTTCTTCTTCCCCTACTTCTTTCTGTTCTTTCTCTTCTTGAACAAATCAGTTTAAAAGCCAGTAGATAATAACAAGCAAGGTATGCATCCATACAGCATGGTAGGGAGCCCCAGTACCCCAAAATAGGTGTCCAGTGGTGTCCTACACAATAGGTGTCCACATGGTGGGGGGATTGCTCAGCATGGGGTATGGGAGCCAACCAGGTGAGATGTGCTGGTTAGATACAGGCCACTGGGTCCTGAGTGGGATCCTGCTTGGGGTACAGAACACATTTGTGTAGGATACCAACCCACTATGGGGTGTCTGAGTCTTAGAGGTGGGATGAGGAGTTTATGTGCAAGGTGTGCAGTGTTGGAGCTTGAGTGGATGAGTGGGATGTCCACACAGGGTATCAGAATATCAGCAAAATGAGATAAATATTCACATGGGAGAGCAGCCTGGCATGGGGTATTGGAGCCCTAACAGGGTGAGGAGAGCATCCACGTATGGTGGGTAGGTTGGTGTGAGGTGTTGGGGCCTAAGCAGAATAAGGAAGGCATGCCTTTGGTGGGGGTGGAAAGGCCGTTGGCATGGCGTGTTGCAACTTGAATGGGAGAATGGCTGGGGTAGGAAAATATAAGATGAACCTGGAATGTGTGCCAGAAAGTATGCATGTACTTAAAAAATGACGGAGACACATCAGATACTCACAGAAACCATCTTAAAGGAGCTTCCCTTGGCCAAGTCTGGGACCGTCAAAGGATCAGAATAATGAGAGTAATGGGTCAAAGAAAATGGAAGCCCATGAGCTCACATGTAAATGAACGAATGAATAACCTAAATGTTTGATGAGGAACAGGAAATCCAAAGGTTTCAAAGTATCTCCCTGCAAAATACTTACTAATTATAAAGAGGAAGAGTAACTGCAGCACAGCAGTCTGGCAGACACCCTTAATCAAGTGACTCAACTGAACTTTATCAGTACAGGGGCAAGTCGAAATCACACACTACTTGATAAGATGCAATGAGACAATCACAGTCTCACTTACGCCAGAGATGCATCACCCAGATCTAAACAGGCAAATGTCCAGGCGGATGGACATTCTGCAATTTAACTGGCTTGTAACATTCCAAAATGTCCACATCGTGGAAACTGAGAAAAGATTAAGGAACTGAGTCAAACTAAAGCAGACTAAAAAGACGTGACAACTAAATACAACATATAATTCTGAGCTGAGTGTGTTTTATTACAAAGGATATTGTTGGACCGAACTTTAATGAAGTTTAAGGAGTATGTGGGAGTAACCTATCAGTGTAAATTTTCTTTTTTATTTATTTATTTATTTATTTTTTATCCTCACCCGAGGACATTTTTGGATATTTTGTTCAGATAGAGTGGGAGGGAGGGAGGGAGGGACGGAGAAAGAGAGAGAGAGAGAGAGAGCGAGCGAGAGAGAGAGAAACATCGATGTGAAAGGGACACATTGAGTAGTTGCCACCCGCACAACCCAACCAGGGCCGGGGACAAACTGCAACTGAGGTACGTGCCCTTAGCGGGAACCGAACCTGGGTCTCTTGGGACTGCAGGCCGACGCTCTAACCGCTGAGCCAAACTGGCCAGGGCTGATGTTTCTTTTATGGTGGTTTTATACAAGACGGTCTTTATTTGTAGGAACTGTGCACTAAAGTATTCAAGCGTCTTGAAGCATCATATAAGCAATGTCTTAACAATAGTTTAAGAAAAGTAAGTTCTGTCTGGCCAGTGTGGCTTAGTGGTTGAGCATCGACCCATGTACCAGGAGGTCACTGGTTTGATTCTTGGTCAGGGTACGCGCCCAGGTTGTGGGCCAAATCCCCAGTGGGGGGCATGTAGGAGGCGGCCAATCGATGTTCTCTCTCACCGATATTTTTATCTCTCTCTCCCTCTCCCTTCCCCTCTCTCAAAAAATCAATAAAGGAAAAAACATTTAAAGAAAGAAAAGAAAAATAAGTTCCTTCTACTTTCAGTTGAGATTGTGTACAGTGAAACAGAGTAGTGGAGAGTGGGAGAAATGAGGACAGACAACTTTCTAGGAGTTATTATTGTAAAGAGGAGCAAAGAAATGGGACAGTAGATGGTGGAGAAGGAGTAGAAAGGACTTTCTCAGATGAGGGTACAAGGGGGTACAAGACAAGCATGGAAGTTTGGGTTAGTCATCTATGGAAGGTGGCAGTTTACATTCCAGTGATCACCCAGAAAACAATGTCATACAGCTTTCCGTGGACCTGTACTTTCCAAAACCCATCCTACTTTTAGGAGGAATTTCTTTGTACCTACAATAGATTGGAATTGCTGTATTTTAAGCGTATTTCCTCTTCTCTATGATGGTAGAGAATAATTGTTACTATATTTGTTGTATATATTGCAAGTCAATTATTATCAATTAAAATTCTGCACTGTGGACCATTGGGCCAGTTAGGTTATTTATCCAGCAAATATTGACTGAAAATTTGACTCTGCACTGCAAGGGCCTAGTTGGTTTGGGTATAAAACAGACATGTTCCCAGACCTGCAATAGGAGGGCAGGTCTTAGAGTCTAGTGGTAGCAGCTCATGTGAAGCAAATGGTCATGAAATTGTGGTGAGTTCCTGGGAAAAGAAAAACACAGGGATTTAGAAAGACTGTCAAAGAAAGCTTGAATTTAAATTTGGGACTCGGGTGGCTCATTAGGGTAATGCCAGGTGAATTGTGACAAACAGCAAGAAAGTCACAGCTGGGCTAAAGCTGGGAGAAGAGTCCTTGTAGCAGAGTGAACGATCAGTGCCAAGGCCTTAGGGTGGGGTGGAGGTGGAGGAAAGCCAGTGAGGCCGGGGAACAGGCAGCAAGGGTGTGCGTGACTGGAAGGAGTCAGAGAGAAGGTCAGAGATCATGTATTGCCAGGCCAAGGGTTTGGACGTGCACGCTGCACCAACATGAAGCCATTGAAAAGTTTTAGTGAAGGGCAGGCCATAATCAGATTTGTTTGTTGTTTTGGAAGGATCACGTTGACTGCTTTGTGGAGACTGGATTGTTGGAGGCAAGTGTGGAAGCAGACAGACAATGAAGAGGCTGTTTCACTCATCCAGGTGAGGGATAACGGTAGCTGATGCCACGGTGTCAGCAGTGGTACAGAAAGAAGTCGATGGATTGGACCTGCAATTTTTGAAAATAGAATTGATAGAACTTGTTGGTAGATTAAATGTCTGGTGGCGGTAAAATCACAGAGAGGAGAGAAAAATCAAGGATGACTCTCGGTGTCATCAAAGGAACAGAAGGAAAAGCAGGAGAGTGTGGGCTCCTGGAAGTTGACTAAAGCTGAGAAGTCAGCTAAAATGAAAAGAAAGTCATTGCTTGGATTTTGCCACGTGGAGCCCACCGATGATCTAAACAGAGCAATTTGGGTACGTTGCAGGGACAGAATTCACATGCCCACGTGTTGAATGGCGCATGGAGACTGGGAGGTGGAGAGAGAGAGATGTGGTGATGAGAGTTTTGGGAGAAGATTGTCAGTGAAGAGGAATAGGAAGAGAACTCTAGCTGGAAGGGGATTGAAGGTCATGGAAGGATGTGAGAAGATGGGCTTTACTAAGGCAAGTCAGTGTTCCGACGGGAAAAATCATGGACCCGTGGTCAAGGACGCCTGTGGTCAGTGATGAGTAAGGATAGTTTGCCCACTCTGCCCTTCATGCGGATCGGTACTATGGCTCTCCAGAAGCTCCCAGCTGAGGTCAGAGTCCCTCTGCAGGTGGCCCCAGCCTCTGAACTGAAGGAGATTATTTTGGCACCTAAAAGAATGGGGGATTCTAGTAGACATGAAGATGCCAAAGAAAATAGGACATCTTGCCCCCCAAGTGTATACACTGAAATTTGAATCCATTACACTTCTAGGGTATTCTCAGTGGTACTCTTCTGTTGTGTGTGCTGCCTAGACTCCTCTCCCAATTTATCTGGCTCCTTCCCACTTCCTGTTATTCACAACTCAGCTCACTGGACCCTACCTCTGTGCTTTGATGGTACTTGGGTGCCCACCGCCACCCGGCTGACTGTGTTGGATTGGAGTACCACCCACCTGACTCCCAGTGTTTGCTCTCTTTCTCTTTTCACCCCATCACAAGCATGACACCTAGAAATACAGCAGTTGTCATTTAGGGGCCCAGGCTCTGGAGCCATATTTAAGTACCACCACTTACTGACAGTGTGGCCTCAAACACAGTGCTTAATCTCTCTGTGCTTTTCCCCTCATCTGTAAAATGAGGATATTAAAAGGATTTACCTCCATTGTGAGGACTACATAAAATAATACCTATAAAGCAGTAACAGTGCCAGGCAGAGAGTAAGCACTCAATACCTATTGCTGTCATTGTTAGGACATAGTAGATAGCAATACATTTTTTTTTTTTTTTGGTACCTGCCCCTAGCAGGAACCGAACCCGGGACTCTCTGGTCCACAGGCCAACACTCCAACCGCTGAGCCAAACTGGCCAGGGCGCAATACATTTTTTTTTTTAATCCTCACCCAAGGGCATTTTTCCACTTTTTGTTCAGGTAGAGTGGGAGGAAGAGAGAGAGAGAGAAACATCGATGTGAAAGGGACACATCGAGTGGCCGCCACCCGCACGACCCAACCAGGGCCAGGGACAAACTGCAACCGAGGTACGTGCCCTTAGCGGGAACCAAACATGGGTCTCTCTGGACCACAGGCTGACGCTCTAACCGCTGAGCCAAACCGGCCAGGGCTCAATACATTTTTATTGAAAGAATAAATGAGTAAATTGGAGAATAATAAAATAGGTCACAAAAAGAACTGGAACCTGTGTCAGCCTGTCTTTCCATGCCTTTCCTTCCAGGCCTGCTTGAGTGTCTCTCTGGTGAACTGCATCCATTCTCTGAGCCCCTTTGCAGCCCGTGGACAAGGAATGGAATGAGGACAGACCAGCAGTGCTTACCTGGGGTGCCTGGTACCTAGCAGGGCCATCTGGGCAGTTTCATAAATGTGTGCGTGCCTAGTCCCCGTCCTTGCTGAGTTTATTCCTGAGGTCTGGGCACGGGTCCCACCATGAACATTTCGTAAAAGCTCCCAGGTGATACATTTTCCTGATTAGAACTGGACAGTAGCTCTCAGTCCATTTGGGCTGCCGTAACAGAAATAACGGATACCGGGTGACAGTTCCTTTCTCACAGTTCTGGAGGCTGGGAAGTCCAGGATCAAGGTGTCTGGTGAGAGGCTACTTCCCAGTTCACACACAGCTAGCCATCTCACTGTGTCCTCGCGGGGTGGGAGAGAGTGGGAGCCCCTCTATGGCCTGTGTTACAAGGTGCTAACCCCACTGCTGAAGGCTCTACGCTCATGACCTAATCATCTCCCAAAGGCCGCATCTCCCAGTACCATTACATTAGAGGTGAGGATTTTAACATATGACCTTGAGGTGGGGGGGTGGGCAACATTTAGTCCATAACATTCTACCCTGGCCCTCCAAAATTCACGTCCTTCTCACATGCAAAATCCATCCATCCCATCCTGATAGCTATGAAAGTCTTAACTTGTTCCAGCCTTATTCTAAGATCGAAAGCCCCAAATCTCATCTAAATGTCACCTAAATCTGATAATGGGCTCCAGGTATGCTTCCTCTTGGGGTACAATTCCTCTCCAGCTGTGAATGGATGAAACCAAGCAGGTTATGTGCTTCCAACATACAGTAGTGGGTCAGGCACAGGACAGATGTTTCCATTCCAAATGGAGAGACAGGGAAGAGGGAAGGAGTGACAGGTGCCAAGGAAGTCTAGAACCCTAGCAATGAAAACCCCGTGAGATGGAGAGTAATCCTCTCTGGCTCCACGTCCTGCCTCCCAGGCCGCCTGGGGCAGTGGTCCTTCCTTCCGCACCCACTGGGGTGGGACTCTGCCTCTGTTGAAAATGAGGCCCTCTCATTTGAAACTGTGGAGGCAGCCCTGATGATCTCTGCATTGCCTCTGGGGTCCTTCCTTCCTTGCCTTCCAGAATAGAGCGTGTTCGCAGATGAATAGCTCTGTGGTCCTGTCCTGTAAAATCCAAGAAGGCTGACAACCTTCCTTCCTTTCGCCTCTTTCCTCTTGAGTTTCAAACTGGCAGTTTTCCTTTGGGGTAGATGATTCAGTCTGTGGTTCACACCCATACTAATCTCCTTATCAAATGGTTGCTTAGCCACACCCTTAGTGTTCTGTTCTGAGCATACTTTCTCAATTTTTGTATGAGAGGCTGAAAACTTTCCAGATCTTCAAGTCCATTCTCTCTTCCCACACTGTACTGTCTGTCAGCAGTCAGGAGCTAAGCCCCTCCCTGAATGCTTCGCTTAGAAATCTCCTCAGCTCAGTATCCACTTTCATCGCTCACAGGTTCTACCTTCCGTGAAACACTGGAACGTGAATACAACTTAGCCAAGTTCTTTGCCACTTTATAACAAGAATTGTCTTTCTGCCATTGTCTAATAACATTTCCATTTGAGACCTCAGAATGGTCTTCACCATCCACAGTCCTACCAGCAATTCTACATGATTATTTATGTGTTCCCTAAGAAGACAGAAGCTCTCTCTACAGTGGCCATTTCACTGTGCTCTCACCAATATGCACTTTAAAAGTTCCCTTACAACATCTGGCTGGTGCGGCTCATCAACCCATGCACCAAGAGGTCACTGGTTCGATTCCCAGTCAGGGCACATGCCCAGGTTGTGGGCCTGATCCCCAGTGGGGGGCATGCTGGAGGCAGCCAAGCGATGTTCTCTCTCATCAATGTTTCTATCTCTCTCCACTTCTTCCTTCTTCTCTCTCTAAGATCAATAAAGGGAAAAAAAAGTTTCTTTACAACAATTTCAGCGCCTTCTAGCATGTACCTCAAGACTCTTCTAGCTTCTATCCATTACCCAGTTCCAAAGTGACTTTCACATTTTTTGGCATTTGTTACAGCATCACCCCCACGTCTGGTACCAGTCTGTATCACAGTCCATCTGGACTATTATAACAAAAATACCGTAGATTGGTGGCTTGAACAACAGGCGTTTCTTTCTGACAGCTCTGGAGGCTGAGGCGTCCATGCTCAAGGCTGCAGCAGATTAGGTGTCCGGTGAGGACAGTTTCCTGGCTCATAGAAGCCTGTCTTCTCACTGTCCTCATGCAGCATAAAGAGCAAGAGAGCTTTTCCCCCTTTTCTTTATTGATTTTAGAGAAAGAGGAAGGGAGAGGGAGAGAGAGAGAGAAACATCGGTGAGAGAGAACACTGTGGCCGCCTCCTGCATGCTCCCTACTGGGGATCGGACCCACAACCCGGGCATGTGTCCTGACCGGGAATCGAACTGGTAACCTCTTGGTGCATGGGTCAGCGCTTAACCAGTGAGCCACAACCGCTGGACCTGAGGATGCTTTTTTATTTATCATCAGACAGAGTGGGAGGGAAGGAGGGAAAGAGAGAGAGAGAGAGAGTCAAGACAGAGCCACATTGACTGGCTGCCTCCTCCATGACCCTGACCAGGGCCGAGGATGAACAGCAACTGAGGTACGTGCCCTTGGCCAGAATCGAACCTGAGACTCTTTGGTCTGCTGGCCGATGCTCTAACTGCTGAGCCAAACCAGCCAGGGCCACACTTTTTTGTTGAGGCCCACAGTTTACATTGCATTCTAGTGTGTGTGTGTGTGTGTGTGTGTGTGAACACACGCGCGCACACACACACACACAACCTTCCCTTATAGGTTTCAAGAAGCAGTCCTTATTTGGATGCTCCCTGGTTTTTTTCTATTGGTTTTTTCTTTTTCTGTTTTATTCTATCCATTCCATTTAATTTTTAAAATGCTGGCCAATAAATTATTATTTCAACTTTGAGAAAATAGAAAAAATATATATTGGCCTCTGCCCCTGGTTCCTGGCATTAGATCTCCCAAAGTCCTTGTAATTTCCTAAGTGATGAGAACACTGCGGCTGTCTCTTGTTCTGATACTTGTCTTTGACCCCATTTCTGACACGTGACTCCTGGAACCTTTGTCAGCTCCTGGGTGATAGGAGTGTCTTCTGTTCTAATGATGAGACTCTGGGTGGGCTCCTGGGTGGGGGCTGGTCACCAGAAAGACCAAGCCATGATTAGAGGCTTGGAATTTTCAGCCCCATCCCCCATCCTCCAGAGAGAGGAGAGGGTCTGGAAATGGAGTTAATAATTAATCATGCCTGCATGAGTAGCCTCCATAAAATCTCAATAGTTTGAGGTTTGGGGAGCTTTCATGTTAGTAAACACATCCATGTACTGGGAGGATGACACCCCAACTCCACAGTGACAGAAGCTTGTGCACTTGGGACCCTTCCAGACTTCACCCTATGTTCTCTTCATTTGAATGTCCACCTGTAGCCTTTATCCGATTCTTTTATACACCAGTTTGCATTAGTAAGTGTCTTTGTGTTCTGTGAGCTGTTCTAGCAAATAACAGAATCCAAGGGAAAATCATGGGAACCTCCGATTTTCAGTCGAGTTGGACAGGTGTGAGTAACCTAGGGACCTACTACTGATTGGCATCTTAAGTGGGGGGCAGTCTTGTGGGAATGAGTCACTTACCTGTGGGATCTGACGCCATCCAGGTAGATTGTGTCAGACCTGAGTTCAATTGCAGGGCACCCAGCCAGTGTTCCGGGATTGCTTGGTGTGCTTCCCCCCTACCTCTGGTGACCAGAGTGTTGGAAGTGAGGTGTTCTGTGTGTACGTAAGGGAGAAAGACACCGGAGAAGCGTAGGTGTTTAAAAACAAATGAACCCACCGGTGGATGCTGACTCACAACCTGAAAAACATTCCTGCAGCTCATCCCTTCTTTTGCTTATGCATTCCACTTTTCTCTGGAAGCTGGATCCTTTCTTTCTCAGCCAGCTCAGGTCTGTCTGGAGAGTGTGGTCCACACACATTGTCCCATGTCCTCTTCGCTCCCTGTCCTCTTCATCCACCCAGTCCTGTCTGCCTTTCAGCTTAGCCCTGCACTGGTCACAGATGGCCCCCTTGTCGTCACCTGGCGGTGGGTGTCCAGGCCTGTCCTGACTGGCTTTCCAGCGGCAGCACTCAGGTCAGCTGTGCCCCTCCCCCCCCCCTCCAACCCCCCAGCACTGCTCTGCCCCGCGCCAGCCCTCTCTCTGGGCGACCACACACACGCAGACCACATCCCTGCCCAGACCTCTGATCCCTGGGCATCTGACTCCTGGCCCTGCTTTCTAAGCGTTTCCATTCTTGCTCCCCAGCTTTTTGTTAAACGCAGTCGGTTCATTGCCGTCCTCACATTACACCTGGCCCCTGGTTTTTTGGCTCATCTTCCTCGTTAGAATCTGCATCTGAATGTTCTCCCGTTAGGAGTCGGAGCCGGGGAAGGAGTAGTCCTCTCCCCAACCCTCCTTTTATTATCTTGCTCCTTTGCTAACATGGAGCTCCTCTCTAACACGTTTCCTATTCTTTTATTATGTGCTCGGTGCCATTTCCCAAATCTCATTCTAATTTTCCCTGGAGGGTGGCCTTCATTACTGCCGCGGCTGAGCGCCGAGAAGGGAAGGCAGGCGCGCAGTTGCCTGCTCCCGGCCTCCCTGTCCCAGCGAGCTCCGCTCTGGGAGTGGATGCACACGCAGCTGCTCAGGCCACGGGCTGTTTCCTAACCGCATTACTCTTCTCGGGGGACTTCTGTGTTTATTCCCGGCTCGCTCTCTCCAGTTTCCTTTCTGATCTGGGAGGACCCGCTACATCAAGGTTCTTGGAAGTCTAGCTTATACGAGGGTGTATGTGAAGTCATTTTATTTTTTCAAGGATAGAAAGTCTATTTCAATACTGTAACACACACACAAAAATTCAAAAGGCTGTAAAAGGATTTTCTTTGTTTATGTTCATGAAATTAATCCGTTTTCTCTTGTTCTCAAATAGATTCTGATATTCTGTTGATTTCCATGCCTCTCGAAACGGAAAGGCCCTTAGAGACCCTCTCGCAGGAGACCTTCCGCGGAGCAGCTGAGCCTCCGGGTGGTGATGTGCCCTGAGCTCGGAGACAAGACTCCTTCTCGGCAGTTCTGACTGAGGCCCGCCCCTCCTAAGGCAGGGCGTTCTCCACCCTGCCTTTCATCTGCCAGTCTCCATGCCTTCCCCTCGCCCTGTACACACCCGAGGACGTAGGCACCCACGTTCTCCTTCAATCATCATTTTAGAAAATGGGGAATTGTTTTGCTAAGTGACATTTTGGTAAGATGACCTTGGCTTTCATGCATTTGGGTTTTGTTATATTTAGCTCTATAAAACATATTTTTAACAGATTGTTTATTTTTCAATTAATTTATTTTTGTTACAGATGTTTCTCTTTCTTTCTCCATTGACACCCTTCTCCCCGCTTCCACCCCCCCTTCACAGTATTGTTGTCTCTGTCCATTGGTTATGCATACATGCATATAAGTTCTTGGTTTATCTCTTTCCACCACCACCACCACCCCCCCTTTCCTCTGAGGATTGTCAGTCTGAGCCCTACTTCCATGTTTCTGGGTCTATTTTGTTCATCAGCTTATTTTGTTCATTATATTCTACAAATAAGTGAGATCATGTGATACTTATCTTTCTCTAACTGGCTTATTTCACTTAGCATAATACTCTCCAGGTCCCTCCATGTTGTCTCAAAGGGTAAAAGATCTTTCTTTCTTAACAGCTGCGTAGTATTCCATTGTGTATATGTACTACAGCTTTTTTATCCACTCATCTATTGACGGACACTTGGGCTGTTTCCAGATCTTAGCGATTGTAAATAGTGCTGCTATGAACATGGGGGTACATATATTCTTTCTGATTGGTGTTTCAGGCTTCTTAGGGTATATTCCTAGAAGTGGGATCACTGGGTCAAATGGCAGTCCCATTTTTAATTTTTTGAGGAAATACCATATTGTTTTCCACAGTGGCTGCACCAGTCTGCATTCCCACCAGCAGTGTACTAGAGTCCCCTTTTCTCCACACTCTCGCCAACACTTGTTTCATGATTTGTTGATGGCGGCCATTCTGGCAGGTGTAAGGTGATACCTCATAGTTGTTTTAATTTGCATCTCTCTGATGATTAGTGACACTGAGCATTTTTTTTCATAGGTCTCTTGGCCTTTTGTATGTCCTGTTTGGAGAGGTGTCTATTTAGGTCCTTTGTCCTAACAGCATTTTTATTTGAAGTTATTTCACATCTATGGAGTATGTATGTTTTCTTTTATTTAACACATGCTTAACGAACAACATTCAGATGGCCTCTGACTCTTTTGTATTTATTGCTGTGAATGAATGAATGAGATCATTGGTGATTGGAATCCCAAACCCTTCGGGAGTCCTGTCCCATAACCGCAGCCTTGTGCCGATGAGGGTATGCCCCAGGGCCTTTAAAACATGTGAGAAGTGGTTACATTTGCATCTGTAATATCCTTTTTTTTTTCAGATTATCCGCTTTGATACATTTTTGTGAATGTGATTAACTTGGGTATCTTGAATTTCTTTTAAGTTTTAGATAAATGTTTTATAGTACAGTATACCCATAGCCCCAATCAGTTGGCTTCGTTAGCTTTTCTTTTGGAGAATTGATATTTTAGACCAGGGGATCAGCAAACTTTCTTTTTTAATCTTCACCTGAGGAAATTTTTAAAAAATTGATTTGAGAGAGAGAAAGAGAGACATCTATCCGGTGCCTCCCGCATCCATCCTGACAGGGGATCGAACCTGTAACCTAGGTATGTGCCCTGATTGCAAATCGGTGTATGAGACGATGCTCCAACCAACTGAGCCACATGGCCAGGACCAATTAATTTTTTTAAAGAGTCAGAGAGTAAGTATTTTAGGTTTTGTGGGCCATCTGATCTCACCCATTGCTCAGCCCCATGTTGTCGAGGGAAAGCAGCCACGATACATGTAAGTGATTGGCTGTTCAAGAAAACTACATCCACAGAAACAGCCCAGGTGTGCCAGGTCCTGATCTAGAGTACGGGTATTTTTCCAAGTGCCGTGGCAGCCTCTGCCAGCAGTTTTCCTCCCAGAAGGGGTCGAACGAGTCTGGAATCAGAACGAAAACAGTGGTTGTGTTCCCACTTCAGCATCTTTTCCAAAGGTGGTCTCCAGCCCGAGATGCTGTCTCCTGTCTGTTTCAGCTACCTAACTAGGATCTAGAAAGCCTTCCAACTCAACTCACAGCGCTCTGTCCCTTCCCTGAACTCCGCTGGCATGCTGGCGTGTCTCATTTGTGGGTCTAGTGGTTTTTGTGCAATCAGAGGTTTAGTGCTTCTTCTCAAGCTCCCAGAGTGGCTTGCACCGTGCTCTGCACATGGTGTGTGGCGGGAGCAGCTGTTAGCACCCAGGAAAAGCTCAGCCTCTCCATCTACCTGGGAGGAATCGTCCTGTGTGTGTGTGTGTGTGGGGTGGGGGGCAGTGGGACAGACACACGGTCAAATTAGCAACAACCATCATTATTGTTCTGTGGCTCTAATTTCTCATAAAAGGACACAGGGTATGTTGTGGAAGTAAGTGGAAGTGTGAAAAACCAAAGAAAGTTTAGGGAGGAACCAAGACAGCATCAAAGAGAAGCACAAGTGCTTTGGCAGAGGTATCATTTAGCCCTCAGAGCAGAAATGACCAAAAAATAATCTACATGCTGGAGATCAAGTCACACCTCTGTGCTGCGAGACCTTGAGTAAGTGGTTGAACTTGCTCAGTTTTCTCCCCTCTACAAGGGAGATAATAATAGTACCTACCTTACAGGGACACTAGGGACATGAAGTGAGTTAAAACATGGAAAGGACACAGAGTGGTGTCTAGCACCCAGTAAGCACCCAGTAGGGCTGGCTCTTGTCACTGGACACACAGAGCCTGGCATGAGCCTGCCTGACCCCGGACCCAGTGATGACTTAGTGCGGTGATGAAGCGAGCTGAGGACTCAGATAGTAAAGGAAGCCTGTCATCTAGGGGGAAAGGAACACCTTAAAGATGCAGTTACCAAAAGATAACAACACTTCAGATATTTCTCAAACTAGAGGGATAAAACTTAACCACATTTCAAGTTAAATTTTGTTCAGCGATTCTGTGCGCTGCATCGTGGGCGTGCAGTGATGGCCAAGGCCTGCTCGCTGACCTCCGTGACTTAGAGTCAGAGAGATACAGACTTTCATTATATTCGAGGAAGGGGCAAGACAGAAAAACAGTATTGTGAGAACATTTTCCAGGTTGAAACGGATATTAAAGAGTGAAAGAATATTAAAAACTCACATTAAGCTACAGAGATGCAGTTTTGACATTGTTGATTCAAGGATACTGAAAAAGGTGGTTTCTGATGCCGTCTTGGGGGAGGCTGGCTGTGTGTCAAGGGACAGTCTGCTGGCATTTTATATATGAAGTGGGGAACTTGGGAGCTGCTCCTGGGCCTCCGTGGTTCGTGGGGTTGACACCATCTAACGGGAAGAGTCACTGTGCATCTGCTTGACAAGGTCGGGGAGCAGTTGAACCTGGTCTGGGTCCATCCCGCAGAGCTTCCCAAGTGTTCTGAAACTGGTGCAAATGGGCAGATCCCGCGTGATCTGGGAGAAGGGAATCTCCCATCAGAGCAGCGCAGGTTTGTTCTCTGTAAAGGTGACTAACGCAGTGTTCTTTTATATCTCCATCACAGTGTACAGTCCTTTACCGCAGGGGAATGAATAAAAGTCGGATGTCACTGACTCCGTAGACACCTTCTCTTCTTGTAGAAAGCGATTAACTGCCTTGGAATAAAAGGTAGAACATCTGATTACATTTTCACTGTTGCTGAGGGGAGCACTTGCTCGGGTCCTTTATAGGACACTGCCATGCCTTGGCCTCTTCTCCACTGCACGGTGGCAGACACCAGCCGAGCACAGGCGAACCCTGACAGCATCGCCCTGCAGCCCTCGATCCCTGCCCTGGGGCCTCCAGAGCTGGGAGCGACCGTGGGCCGGTGCGGGATCAGCACTCACATGAGCAACTGGAAGTGTAGGGACAATATCCCCAGGGAAACCCTTAACTCACAGGAGTGGGAGCTGATGGCAACAGCGCTACTTTCTTCCCTGCGGAACACACATTGTATCAAGCTGCTGAGATGTTGCCATGGAATCGAGTCACCCACGTCTGAGGTGGCAGCCAGCTTGAGAATGCACTCAGATCAGCCGTCTGGGTTTCATTCAGGCCCTGCTCTTTCAGGAATCTTGATCGAGGTGGGTCCCTTCCTTTCTTGCCCAGTGGGAGTTTCTGTGTGTTACAGTTTGAGGCTTCTACGCCTCTGGAGTGGTCTTCCCAGCTTGGAATATGGATATTTCCAGAGGAACTTTGGAGGGGTCTTTCTTTTTCAGGAAAACTCAGCCTTCCGGGTGTTAGGCTTTCAGAGGCCTCCGAAAAGCCAGTTTTTGAGATGGAAAGCTGAATAGGGACCCATCTGTGTCTGGCGATGCCTCTGGTTCCTTGCCTGCTCCAATCTTGGCTTTGCTTATTTGGTGGAATATGACCACGGAGCAATATAAATGATATTTCAAAATATTAAAACAATACTCTTTATACACAGGCAATGGAATTAAGGCATAAAGGAAAAATAAATGTGAGCCTTATACAGAGGTACTGAAGCAAATGTGCATAGAAAAACACTGAGTGTCCCCAGCCAGTGTAGCTCAGTGGATTGAGCATCCTCCCATGGACTGAGAGGGCCTGGTTCGATTCCTGGTCAGGGCCACATGCCTGGGTGTCAGGCTTGATCCCCAGTAGGGGGTGTACAAGAGGCAGCTGGTCGATGTATCTCTCTCACATTGATGTTTCTATCTCTCTCTCCCTTCCTTTCTCTCTAAAAAAAAAAAAAAAAATCAATAAAAACATATTTAAAAAACAAGAAAACACTGGGATTTTTATAAAAAATGGTAGGACATTTTTTTAGATACTTATTATGATAATGCTTGGGGATTTTAGGTTCACCCCAACTTTTTTTTTTTTTTATTTCTTACTGGAGAATATTTTTTATTTATCACCAGATAGAGTGGGAAGGAGAGAGAGAGAGACAGAGAGAAACATTGATGCACTGGAGCCACATCAACTGGTTGCCTCCCACATGACCCCAATCAGGGCCTGGATGAACCGCAACTGAGGTATGAGTCCTTGACTGGAATTGAAACCGAGACTCCTTGGTCGGCAGGCCGACGCTCTAACCACTGACCCACACTGGCCAGGGCTCACCCCCAACTTCTTGTATTGATACCAGAGTGTATCAGGTAGACCCATCCTGGCATCTGGTATTCCTCTCAGCTGTTTGAATAACCATATTAAAATAAACAGAATAACAAGGGATTCTGAGAAGATGGTGGCAGAATTTTCTTATGTCTCTAAATTTATACATAACAAGTACTAAATGGCAAAACAAAAAACCTGTAGTAGGCAGGTAGACAGGGGAGACAGTCACTTTTCCTTCCCTAGCATATCACTGGTCATGCGGTTTAGACACCTGACCTCTCACATCAGTGGTCATGCGGTTTGGACCCTCCCCTGACCATTCCTCCCCTGGTATGTTACTGGTCATGTGGTAGACCCCCTCAGAGGAGGAACAGGGGGCCAGAGAATAATCTCATGTGACTCCTAAACAAGCTCTCGCATGACCAGTCCCTTAAGCATTAAGCCCTTAAGGCAGTGAGGTTCTGACCTACATCAGATGACCTTGGAAGCAGCCTTGGGTCTGTTGACCACAGAGACAGAATTTTGGTCAAATGAGAGATAACATCTAGGTCTCAGTTGTGTTTCAGCTCCAGGCCCAGCAGAGCAAGTAACAAGGCCAGTGAGGCAATGCTGTGGTTGACATCAGGACCAGCTGTGATGAGTACTGACTCCCTGCCCTGTTGCTGACCACTCATTGGAGATCACGACCCTGAAAGGGCATATCTGGGAAGCTGATGAATATTCTATTGAGATCCTCCCCCAAGATCTTTCCTAAAACCCCTACCTTTAAAACCCTCGAGACAAGAACCCAGCATGGCTCTCACTCTCTAGAGCACGCCCGCTCGAATCTTCTTTTTGAGTGTACTTTGCTTTCTCTCGCCTAAGCCTCAAGGGCCCTTCTTTTGCCTCCATAATGTGTTCCCTGAGCCCACACAGCTCAGCTGGCTCACTTCTTCCAAGCTCACTTCTTCTACCTCTCTGACTTTCTAAATAAACTTATGCTTATGTTTGAGGCTTGGCTTTGAATTCTTTCTTAGCCAGAACTCAAGTACTGAGGCTGCTGAACCGTCTAACTCCACCAGTTAGCATCTTATGCCATTTCACTGCCAACAAAGAGAGGAAAGCTACCCTGAGCCACCACCCCTTCTAACATTTCAGGAAAATTAATTGCACATAAAAATAAGCAAGCAATTTAGGTCAAATTTGATACTAAGTAACTCTTTTTAAAGGGAGATTATGTGGCTGAATAACATACCTTCAGACATGATTACAAAACAAATCCAAACTGTAACCTTCTATTTCAAAATAAAATAAAGCACACTAAGAAAATTATACAAGACATGAAAGAATAACAAATCAAGATAAGAAAAATAGAAAAGGTGACAGAAATTTTTTAAAAATTAAAAAAAGGACTTCCGGTCAAGATGGCGGGTAGGTAACCGCGGTATCGCGTCCTCCCACAACCACATCAAAGTTACAACTAAACTACAGAACAACCATCATTCAAAACCGCCTGAAATCAAGCTGAATGGAAGTCCTACAACTATGGAATGAAAAAAAAAAGCAGCCACATCCAGACTGGTAGGAGGGGCGGCGGCGCGAGGGGTGGTGGCGGTGGCGGCGGCGGTGGCGGTGGCGCGGTGGGCTGGTCCCACACCCACGTGTGGCGGATAAAAATCAGGAGGCTCCCGCGGCTGGGAAGGTCCTTCCTGAGGACTGAGGGGTCCCCGTCCCACACCAGGTGCCCCGCTCAGGGTTCCAGTGCCAGGAAGAGAATCCCCATAACTTCTGGCTGGAAAACCAGCGGAAACTGAGGCTCAGGGAGGCTGAGGCGGCTGGAGCCCCAGGCAGCTCCCTAAAGGGCCCGCGCACGGACTTATCGGACTCTCTCCCTCTAAGCTCGGAGGGGAGGCAGCTTGAGGGGCGCCAGAGACATACAGAGAACTGAGCTGTTTGGCACTGGAGCAAGGGCTGGAGAGGGGGCTTCCTCGGGGACAAACGTGCTGTAAGAGGCCTTTGTTCCTTTGGTGAGCCCTTCCCGGGGGCGGCAGACAGAAGCCATATCTGGGACTCCAGCAACCTGGCTCACACTGGTAGCCCCGCCCTGCTGACTCCCTGGTGCATAACCAATGGACACAGACAATAGTGTGGGAAAAGGTGGGAGGGGGGCGGGAGTGGGGAGGAGGGGGTCAATGGGGGGAAAATGTGGAACATCTGTAATACATTTTACATCCAACAATAAAGATTTGAAAATAAAATAAAATAAAATAAAATAAAATAAAATAAATAAAAAAAATAATCATTTTAGAAATAAAGACTAAACTAGAAGGAATGCAGGCACAAGTAAAATGACAGATAATGTCTTGAAATAGTTAAAAGGAGGACAATGTTAAAAATAAATGAAGAGCCCTGGCCGGTTTGGCTCAGCAGTTAGAACGTCGGCCTACGGTCCAGAGAGACCCGGGTTTGGTTCCTGCCAAGGGCGCGTACCTCGGTTGCAGTTTGTCCTCGGCCCTGGTTGGTCGTGCGGGTGACAGCCACTTGATATGTCCCTTTCATGTTGATGTTTCTCTCTCTCTCTCTCTTCCTCTCTTTCCCTCCCACTCTATCTGAACAAAAAATGGAAAAAAATGTCCTTGGGTAAGGATAAAAAAATAAATGAATGAAGAGATAAATGTATTTTAGAGGAACTGACAAATATTGAAGGTAGGCAGAGATGGTCCAATATATAATTAATAAGAGCACCTCAATGGGAGAGAACACACATTGAAAGCTATAATTTTAGAAAAGTTTCCTGAAATTAAGAAGTATTTGAAAAGGTGTATTGAAAGAGGTCACTGAGAATATTAATCCAGAATGGATATTATTCCAGAATTACCAACACCAAGACATATTCTGGTAAAATAACGGAACTTAAAAGAAAATTCCTTTTGGCTATCCAAGAAAGAAGAGCAAGTAAATTATAAGGAACAGTCAGACAAATGGATTATTATGTTTAAGATACTCAAGGAAAGAAAATATGAACCAAAGACTTTACATCCAGGAAAACCGAGCCGCAAGAATAAAGATCACTGTTATTGATGTAGGAGAACTCAGAAAATGTTTCCATGAACACTTGAGGAATCTACTAGGGAAAGAGCTCTGGACCACCACATGACTAGACAGACACCAATGTAAGGACTGCTGTTGACCATTTAAACATATGATTATTCATAGATCTTAGACTAAATGAGGGTAAAAGGAAGAGTGTATGGTATGTACTGGCCGTATGTTCTGAAACTGTCAGTCTAGTACAACTATGAAAAATAGGGGAGAAAGAAGAGAACATATGCAAGTTTTTTTTTGTTTTTTTAAAACAGTAATTAGGTTGGTGGTAGTAGTATTAGTATTGTTAATCTGAGATCATTGTGTGTATAATGTGTTGATAAAGTTAATGAATAATTATGAAATATTCTGATTACCTTTTGTTTTAGAGAACCAGCATGCCTGCCCAGACATAGATGTAATACAGAAGAGATTCTGTTAAAAAATAGTAGTCTTGAGTTTAAATGAGAAGTTCTCAGTATGAACTCATGAGCTATTTTTCTACTATTTTTTATTTTAAAAAATATTATATGTGTATGTATATTTCTAGTTCTGATTAATGAAAAGGCCTAGCAATGAGTATTCCCAGTGCCCAGATTGTAGCCTTACAGTATCATTTCCCACCCGAAGAAACCAGGGCTCTTGGAGAAATGGCTGACTCCAGGTCTGGGCCAGAAAATGTACAAAATGAATGGAAACATCTTCTCATACCGAATAGTGAGGAAGCTACTGGAAACTATAAGGTCATGTCAAGAGGGCTCAGGAGCTAATTTTGTTGACATACTTCTTTTTTTAAAAATGTTCAATTACAGTTTACATTCAGTATTATTTTGTATTAGTTTCAGGTATACAGCATAGTGGTTAGACAATCATATACTTTCCTAAGCAACCCCCCCCCCCCTCAATATTTCCAGTACTTACCTGGTACCAGACATAGTTACAATATTATTCACTATATTTCCAATGCTGTATGTTACATTCCCATGACTGTTTCGTAACTACCAATTTGTACTTCTTAAGCCCTTCACCTTTTTCTTTTTTTATCCTCACCGGAGGACATTTTTTGTTCAGATAGAGTGGGAGGGAGAGCGAGGAAGAGAGAGAGAGAGAGAAGCATCGATGTGAAAGGGACACATCGAGTGGCTTTCACCCACACGACCCAACCAGGGCCGGGGACAAACTGCAACGGAGGTACGTGCCCTTAGCAGGAACCGAACCCGAGTCTCTCTGGACCGCAGGTCGAAGCTCTAACCGCTGAGCCAAACTGGCCAGGATCCTTCACCTTTTTCACCTATCCCCCCTCCCTCTCCTCTCTGGCAACCATCAGTTTGTTCTCTGTTTCATTTAGGAGCTAATTTGAAGACTTCTACTGGCCAAATTTGGGACTATTTGAACTACATTAAAGGGCCTATTTGTAATGGGTCAAAACTTACTGAAACATGTTTAAATCTGTGAATGTATAATGATTTAAAAAATTCAAACCCAGTTGGTCATCTTCAGAGGATGATAGAGATCCAATGTACTATCTTGAAATGGGTAAATAAAGGGAACGATTCAAGCATTTATGCTGCCTTTGCTAGGAGATCTGGGCCAAAGGCAACCAAACTGTAAGAGAGGGAATACATCTCTTTATAAAAATATTCCAACTGCCCGGCTGGTGTGGCTCAGTGATTGAGCATCAACCCATGCACCAGGAGGTTGCTGGTTCGATTCCCAGTCAGGGCACATGCCCAGGTTGTGGGCCCAGTCCCCCATGAGGGGCATGCAGGAGGCGGCCAATTGATGTTCTCTCTCATCGATGTTTCTCTCTCTCCCTCTCTCTTCCTCTCTCTCTATAGGTCAATAAAAATAAAAATAAAAAAATTCCAACTAATAAATAAAAAAGAAATGACAGAATTAGAATATCAGTATTTTAATGGATTTAGGCATTGTGCATTGACAGCTGCTCACATCACAAAGAGAGAGATTGTCAGACTTTATGTGTCTCCTAATTAAAAACCTCAACACCAGCTATGGTATTACCAAAGGGATTGCACCTGAGTCTCATCCAGCCTGTAGATCCAGCTGCCAATTTGCAAGAAATACAGAGGCCATGCTGAATTACACCAAGAGTATCAATCAGCAAAACCAGGCTGTGAGAACTCTACAGGTCAAATGCCCCAGGTTTTTGACAGATAAATTGTAATGAAAAGAAGGAATGGAGAGGGAACTGTAAAATTAAGCAAGATCCTAAAAGACATATAAAAATTTTTTAAAAGGCAAAACAGAGTGCACACTTGGTGATAAAATCACACACACATGAAAAGCAAAGAAGTAGCCCAGCGGGTATGTCTCAGTGGATTGAGCGGGTCCTGGTTCAATTCCTGGTCAGGGCACATGTCTGGGTTTCAGGCTCGATCTCCAGTAGGGAGTGTGTAGGAGGCAGCAGATCAATGTTTCTCACATCGATGTTTCTATCACTCTCTCCCTCTCTCTCTAAAAAAAATCAATGGAGAAGAAGAAGAAGAAGAAGAAGAAGAGGGGGAAGAAGAAGAAGAAGAAGAAGAAGAAGAGCAGCAGGAGGAGGGGGAGGAGAAGAGAGGTAAGAAGAAAAGCAGAAGTAATTACTGTGAAAAGCCAGGGCATTTGTTGCTTTGTGGGGTAGGAGGAAGTTTACACAGGGACAAGGGACATGGAGACAGTTCTGGGGTCACTGGTAAATTTATATTTCTTGGCTTTAGTGGTGGTTATAAGGTTTTCTTTTCTTAAATGATCATGTTTAGCCCTGGCCAGTTTGGCTCAGCAGTTAGAGTGTCAGCCTGTGGACCAGAGTCCCGGGTTCAATTCCCACCCACTAAGGGCACATACTTCAGTTGCAGTTTGTCCCCGGCCCCGGTTGGGGTCATGTGGGTGACAACCACTTGATGTGTCTCTCTCACATCAATGTTTCTCTCTCTCTCTCTTCCTCTCTCTCTCCCTCTTGCTCTACCTGAAGATAAATGTCCTTGGGTGAGGATAAAAAAAAAAAAAAGATCATGTTTATTTTATAATTAAAAGGTTAAAAAAAGAGAGGAAAAAATAGTGATAAAGTGACTAAACTGTACACACACCTTACAAATTTACATAGTGGTTTTGTTCTATTAAGCCCCTATCTTGGTGGGCTTTCTAAGTTCTAGCCAGACTTTTATTTTATTTTATTTTTTTAAGGTTTATTTATTTTTTTCTTTATTGATTTTAGAGAGAGAGATAGAAACATCAATGAGAGAGAACATTTATTGGCCGCCTCCTGCATGCCCCCACTGGGGATTTGGTCCACAACCTGGGCATGTGCCCTGACTGGGAATCGAACTGGCGACTTCTTGGGTCAATGCTCAACCACTGAGCCATACCAGCCGGGCTCTGGCCAGACTTTTAGACTCACAAGACTCCAACCAAGCACACTTAGCACTATTGACTCACCCCAGGGAGCTATATTCTTTGCCTCCCTTCCTCCAACCAGGGACTGAACTGACATCCCACCTTGATCAAGTTTCCAGGGGGAGAGAGCTAGAAGGTTCCCTCAAGGTCAAATTTGTTCATAATGAAGGTGAAATTTCTTGTTTGTTGGTTTCTTTGTTTCTCAAACCCATAACCCACACCATCTAAGAATGAGAGAACTATCATTGTAGCATTTATTGTCACAACCTGCCTTTGAAGGTATCTCATGTATAAACCAAGGCAGGTAAATAAGGCAAGGATCAACTCGGATTTGGTATTTGTGGTAGAAGTGTATTCACTTCCTTATTCCTTGTATGGAGATAATATGAAGTGGAGGGGTTTAATGAAAATGTCCAGGTCACACAGGGAGCTGGAGGCTCTGCTAGACCACTGGACAGAATTGATTGCCAGTGTAATCCTCTATTTTGCTTTCCATGCCCTCTTAGAAATAGGTTTTAGTCCTGCTGGTGTGACTCAGTGGTTGAGCGTTGACCCATACATCAAGAGGTCACCAGTTCGATTCCTGGTCGGGACACATGCCCAGGTTGTGGGCCCGATCCCCATTTGGGGGCATGAAGGAGGAGGCCAGTCGATGTTCTCTCTCATCAATGTTTCTATCTCTCTCTCCCTCTCCTTCCTCTCTCTCTAAAATCAAGATAGGAAAAAAAAGAAATAGGTTTTATTTACCATTTTTCCTTCTGTTGCCTTCCTCCCTTGTCTTTTTTTTTTTTGACAAGAATGGAGAAGTACATCATTTCCGAATTGTAGTCATTAAAGGTAAAGTCTATACAGAATGATTTGCTCTCTGCTTTAAGTCCCCAAAAAACCCGGAGAGGTTTTGACAAAACTAGGACATAGGAAGCGAGAAGTCAATTAAAGCTGATTTTTTTCAAGAGTCACATAAATGTTATAAAAGTGCCACATACTTGAGCCATTTGAGCAGTTTTCCATCTGCTTTTGTTGTCTCAAAAAGAAGGAAGTTTTTCTGGCATGTCTCTGAATTGTCTTAAGTGACTTTTCGATCAACACAGTGAGTGGGGCGCTTCCAATTCTCAGCATTCCAATTTGATGCTCAACTGTAGAGCAGGGTGCCCTAATTCATTTGGTTAGTCTTGCCCCCTTTTGGCTTGAAAAATAAAAGAATGTGAATTCTTTCATCTGGCAGAGCAAGTTGCATTGTAGGTTGTCCTTCAAATAGGTTTTCCACAGGCCCCGATCTCTTCCTGGGCATGAACAGGCTGTTGTCGAACAGACAGACATTCAGGAGGTTCTATAAATTGAATCTTCCATCTTCTGCTAATGTGGCTTTTGGCAATAAAGCCATTATCATGAAGTGCCATAAAGGCATCTTTTTTTTCTTTCTTTTTCATCTGTTGCCTACTCAGCATGGGGTTTATTGCTATTTAGAAGTCTGATTGCTAACTGCTGAACTAGGCAGGTCACCCTGCAGTAAATGCATAGATGGGTCTCTGAGATGCCACCTGCTGTCCTTCGGGACAACTGGCAAATTTTTTGGTGGCAAGACTTAAATTGGCAACAGAGGCTCGCTCCCTTTATTTTGATTGCCAGTTGGACATTGGCTAATTGGTGCTAATGAAGATCATTTAGGTGTGGACTCTGTGAACTGAGTCCATTTAGGTACCTATTTGGAGTCTGGTAAAAATTTTAGAGCTGGCCCTGGCCAGTTTGGCTCAGCGGTTAGAGCGTCGGCCTGCGGTCCGGAGAGACCCGGGTTCGGTTCCCGCTAAGGGCATGTACTTCGGTTGCAGTTTGTCCCCGGCCCTGGTTGGTTGTGCGGGTGGCGGCCACTCAATGTGTCCCTTCACGTCGATGTTTCTGTCTCTCTCTCCCTCCCACTCTATCTGTACAAAAAATGGAAAAATATCCTCGGGTGAGGATAAAAAAAAAAAAAAATTTTAGAGCTGGATAAAATAGAAATTCTACTCTTAAGAAATTGGGAAAATAATACTGAATAAGAAGAAACAATTTGAGAATCACAAAATGCCAGTCTATACATTTTATAAAGACTCAGAATTATACTGGGCACTTTGTAACTGCTCCATAGGTGGTATTATTGTTGTTGTTGTTGTTATTATTATTGAGGTAGGATTTTCGAATGAATGTTGGATGAACCGGAATATCGATACTGTCCAAAAGGAGGAGGCTCTTGGAGAGTGGATGGGATTTGCGCAGATAGGAATTTAAAGGCAGCATAGTGTAGATCAGGTCCGTTCTCAGTTTAGGATTTGGATTTCTTGTGTCTCAGTGCTTTCTACCTCCTCAAAGTTAGTTATTGTTATTCTGTTCTGTTATTCTTCTTCTTGTGGGTTTACGTCTCTCTTTTTTTAAAGAAAATAACTTGACTGTAATTCTCTTTTATAAAGAAAATGACTGTAATTTAAGGTTTTCAGAGTTAAAGTAGATGCGTATGTTCAAATGATCATTTTAATAGGAGACTTTTTAAAAGAGAAATAACTTCATTCGTTTGTATTGAGTTGTAAGAGTTCTTTATATATTCTAGATATGAGTCCCTTATCAGAGAAATGATTTGCAAATATTTTCTTCTTCTTTTTTGGTATACTGGATGACACTCTAACCAACCGAGCCACCTGGCCAGGGCCAAGGCCGCACATAAGTTTTTAATTTTTATGAAGCCTACTTTAACTAATTAATGAACTAATTAATTATTGCTGTGCTTTTGATGTCATATCCAAGAAACCATTGCCTAAGGTCATGAAGATTTACACCTATGTTTTCTTCTAAGAATGTTGTAGTTTTAGCTCTTAAGTTTAGGTCTTCGATTCATTTTGAGCCATCCTTTTGCATGATGTGAGGTAGGGGTCTAATGTCATTCTTTTGCATGTGGCTCTCCAGTTGTGCCAGTACAATTTGTTGAAAAGTCTCTTCTTTCCCTGCTGGATTGTCTTGGCACCCTTGTTGAAAATAAACTGATGGTAAATTACGAGGGTTTATTTCTGGGCTCTCTATCTATTCCATTGATCTGTCTATCTGTCCTTATCCCAGTAACACAATGTCTTGATTACCATTCCTTAGTAATTTAGTTTTGAGGTCAGAAAGTGGATATTCTCTAACATTTTCTTTTTCTTTTTCTGTTTTTTTTGGTACGTCCCCTCAGCGGGAACAAAACCCGGGACTCTCTGGTCCACAAGCCGATGCCCCAACCACTGAGCCAAACCAGCCAGGGCAACATTTTCTTTTTCAAGGTTGTTTTGTCTAGTCTGAATCCTTTGAATTTCCATATAAATTTTAGAATCAGCTTATCAATTTTTGCAAAGAATCCAGCTAGAATTTTGATGGGGATTGTGTTGAATCTGTAGACCAAGTTTAGAGGTGTTGCCATTTTAATATATTAAATGTTAAACTTATTAACATTAATATGTAAGGCTTAAAAATTGCCTTATAGTCTGACTGGTGTGGCTCACTGGTTGAACATTGACCCATGCACCAAGAGGTCACTGGTTCGATTCCCGGTTGGGATACATGCCTGGATTGTGGGCCAGATTCCCTTTGGGGAGCATGCAGGAGGCAGCCAATCGATGTTCTCTCTCATCGATGTTTCTAGCTCTCTCTCCCTCTCACTTCCTCTCTCTCTAAAATCAATAAAGGAAAAAAAAATTTTAAAAATTTGCCTTATAATCCAAGGACATGGGATGTCTTTCCATATATTTAGGTCTTTTTAAAATTTTTTAACAGTATTTTGTTGTTTTTAGAGTTTAAGTTTTTTAAAATTACATTTCTTTAATAGTTATAAGACTATTCAGAATATCTATTTCATCTTGAATTAGTTTTGATAATTTCTGGTTTTTAAAAATTGACCTATTTTATCAACATTGTTGAATTGTTGCATGTAGAGTTATACATGGTACTTCTATGTTATTATTTTAATTTCTGTGGGTTCTGTAGTGATATCCCTTGTTTCATTTCTGATATTGAGAATTTATATCTTCTCTCTTTTTTCTTGACATGTCTTGCTAGAGGATTATCAGTTTTACTGATTGTTTCAAGGAACCAGCTTTGATTTTGTTGATTTTTCTCTATTGTTTTTCCCTTTTTAATTGCATTAAGTTTTGTTCACATTTGTTTTCTTCCTGCTCTTTGATTTGAATTTATTTTACTCTTTCTATAATTTCTTAAAAATAAGATTAGCTTATTGGTGGAAGAGCTTCTCTTTCAGTATAAGCATTTAATGCTATAATTTTTCCTCTAAGTACAGCTTTCTGTGCCCCACAAATTTTGAAAAAAAGTTTTTCATTTTCTTCCAGTTCAAAATGCTTTCTATTTTCCTTTTTGATTTTCTCCTTGACCCATGGAAGCATGCTGTTTAATTTCTGAAATTTGAAAAGAGAATTTTCCTGTTATTTTTTTCATTACAGGCATATCTTATTTTATGGTGCTTTGCTTTATTGCACTTCACAGATACTGTGTTTTGTTTTTTTTAATTGAAGGTAGTGTCAACCCTGCATCCAGCCAAACTATCAGTACTCTTTTTTCAAAAGCACTAAGTCACTTCCTGTGTCTCTGACATTTTGGAAATTCTCACAATATTTCAAACTTTATTATTATTATTATTATATTTGTTATGGTGAGCTGTGATCAGTGATCTTTGGTGTTCCTATTAGAACAGCACAGATGATGATTAGCCTTTTTTAGCAATAATTGTTTTTTTAGACATAATGCTGTTGCACATTTAATAGACTACAGTACTATGTCAACATAACTTTTCTATGCACTGGGAAACCAGAAAATTCACGCAACTTGCTTTATTGTGATATTTGCTTTGCTATGGTGTTCTGGAATTGAACCCACAATATCTCCGAGGTATGCCTGTATTGCTTTCTAGTTTAATTCAGTTGTAGTCAGAGACAATAGTCTATATAAATATAATTAATTACTTAAAAATTTTTTTTCTTTATTGATTTTAGAGAGAGAGGAAGGGAGAGGGAGAGAGAGATAGAAACATTGATGAGCGGGAACATCAATTGGCCACCTCCTACAGAGCCCCCATTGGGGATCGGGCCCACAACCTGGACATGTGCCCTGACCAGGAATCGAACCAGCGACCTCTTGGTATATGGGTCGACGATCAACCACTGAGCCACACCGGTCAGGCTAAATTTAATTCTTTTAAATTTAAGATATATTTTATGACCTAGAATATGGCCTAACTTGGTGGATGTTCCCTGCACACTGGAAAAGAATGTGTATTCTGGTGTCCTTCGTGAAGCATTCTGTAAATGTAGATACAGATCCATCAGTTGGTGGTGTTGATTAGCTCTCCTATGTTATTGCTGATTTTCTGTTTACAAATTCTGTCAATTTTTAAGAGAGAAGTGCTGAAGTTTCCAATGATAATTGAACATTTGTCTATTTTTCCTTTCTGTTTTATCAGAATTTGCTTCATGTAGTTTGCAGCTCTGTGTTTTGGTGCATACACATTTGGGATTGTTATGTTTTCTTGGTAAGTTGATCCTTTAATCATTAGGCAATGCCTCTTTTTAAAAAAAAATCCTCACCTGAGGATATTTTCCATTTATCTTCAGATAGAGTGGGAAGGAAGGAGAGAGAGAGAGAGAGAGAGAGAGAGAGAGAGAGAGAGAGATATGAGAAAGACACATTCATTGGCTGCCTCCTGCATGACCCGGAACAGGGCCGGGAACCGAACCGCAATCGAGGTAGGTGCCCTTGCCCGGAATGGACTCTTTGGTCCACGGGCTGATGCTCTAACCACTGAGCCAAACTGGCCAGGGCTGCAATGCCTCATTTTATCTCAGGTAATTATTTTGGTTTAAAATCTACTTTGTCTAATGTTAATGTAGCCATTCCAGCCTTCTTTTGATTAGTGCTATCATGGTATATCTTTTTCTACCTCTAACCTAGCAATATTTTATATTTGAAGTGAGTTTCTTGTCAACAGCATATTGATCATTTTAATTCATTCTACAATATCTATTTTTAAGTGGTGTCTTTAGACTGTTTACATTTAATATAATTACTGATATATTTTTATAAGCCTATCATTTTGCTGTTTTCTGTTTGTTTCTTCAAATTATATTTATTTTACTTTCTTTGGAATTTTGCTGCTTATCTTTATTAACCATCTAAGTATCATTTTTCAAAGTGTCTTCAGAATTGTGAAAACTTTGCTCAATACAAATATCTATTCTAGTTTCTAGACTAGTAATCAGCCAAAATCGTTGGTTTTAAAACATTTTCAACTCTCCTCGTTTCTTTTATTTTAAGATTATCATAAGCATAGACCTTTAATAGAATGCCTTCATGAGATAAAGGAGAAAACGGAGTTTGGAACTCGATTTTATCCACAGGTACACTGCTTTTAACTTCCACTTTTTATTAACAAAGCTAATGCCAACGCACAGTGTTTTCTGTTGCCAATTTAACTTCTTTAATTAAAAATGAAAGTTATAAGGTAATAGTGCCATGGGTGAAGCTCTGTCATCAGAAGGGGGGAAATGGGTTTAAAATTGAAACTGTGGGCACAGTGGAGGCGACAGAACAGCATCAGGAGTTTTGACACTTTAATGGAAAATGGATACCAGTGCCTTAAACTCTTCTAATATTGCCTTGTAAAAAAGTGATAAAACCGTAAGAGGCATGACTATGAGAAAAGCACTGATGAAAGGTGAGGGGCCCTGGGAAGGGGGGAGTTCGGAAGATTAAAGCGAGCTAGTCAGGGTTTCGCTCTCTAAGAGAATGCGTGTTCCCATTCTCAAATGAGGTCAGGCAAAGCAGAATTCCTCCTCACTCTTACCAACCTCATAAAGTTGGCAAGTATCTGAAACAAACGATCATTCTGGAAGGTACTGCACCTGATTATAACAATATCCCAGGGAAGAACCCTGGTTTACGGTCTTTGTGCTAGGTGGAATGCTGGTAGGAGGTAACTTTGAGTAAATAAGTGTTTAGTTGAGTTTTTTTTTTTTTTTTTGAGATGGAGTCTTAAGTCTCTCTCCAGTTTTCAACTATATCAGAAATTATCTTTTCAAACAATAGCTTGCCATTCCGAAAGAACTCCGCCAGTTGGAATTAGCCTATCCGTCATGCCTTTGCAGTCCACTCAGTAGAATTGCTAATACTTTGTAGAATTATGTTCTTTTCCCCTAGAAAAAGCCAAATGCCATCCATTCCAGACATGTCGTTTTACAAAATATTAATAGGTTTCCCCAATATCAGTGTTATTCAGGCATACAAAGTGTTACATCTACAAAGACTTTTACATAAGAATGTCCTTGGCTCAGAACTCACAGTAAAAGTGTAAGAGTAAAACTAAATTAATTTCACGGTAATTTAAATTTAAAGTAGGAGGAGGCTAAGAATCTTCAGTCCAGTGCCTTCCCTGTGTCTTCCAAGAACGGAAAGCGGAGATTTAGTGAAAACAAACTGAAGTGTGGTGTATCTGCGGACACTGATCAAGCATTTCCCCCCCTGCTAAGTTCACGGGTCGGTCCTTCTCGACATACTTCTTGACAAACCGGTCAGGGCACAAGGCAGATATTTTTAATTTTTAACCCAACCTATACATGCTGAGTCCCAATAACACAGGTGCTTTGGAAGACTTGGTTTTTATTTTTTATTACAATTTGTTTTTCTTTATTGATGTTCGAGAGAGAGGATGGGAGAGGGAGGGAGAGATAGAAAAATCGATGGAAGAGAACATCAATTGACTGCCTCCTGCATGCCCCGCAGTGGGTGACCTCTTGGTGCATGGGTCAATGTTCTATCACTGAGCCACACCAGCTGGGCGGAAGACTTGGTTTTTAGATGAAGCAACTGTGACCGATGGGGCCTTTCAAGAGCACCAGCAACCAGCTAGAACAGCTCCCCAGGGCAAGCGGGACTCCCTCACCTAGCTGACCTTTCTGCAGGGCCCAGAAAGCTGGGTGCACCCCCTCCCCTTCCAAATCAAACCTCTGTGCTCAGCCTGCTGTGTGACCAGAAGGGGCTGTGGGGCCCCCGTCCTAGTCTTCATAGAGCAGAGTAGGGGGCACACAACAGGAAGCAGACTGCAGCCCTTGCATGGATTTCTGAATAATCACAGCCTTTCCAAGTCATCCCCATCCCTCACTCTATTGTTTCATAGACTGATCTGGTAGGGCATTCTTCCTCTCCAGCCATCTGAGCTGGAAACCTCCAAAGAGGACACATAGGTCCTCTTGACATTCTGTTACATTTTCAGTCGCGTTGCAGATTTGTTTTTGGTGTGTTTTTTCAGTACTGTGCTTTTCTTCGTTTTCCCAAGTGATTCATTAGTATTTTTCCTGTTGTAGAAGGTTATCGTTAATATCCAAATTAAAAGTCAGGGAAGCATCCAAATTTAGGGCAGCGATTTTTCTATAGAAAACTGGGTTAGTTGCTTTCTTTCCTTTTATTTTGTTTTTAAAGTAGCTTCATTGTTTATACAATGAAATGCATACTCTTCGGGACATCTTAATAAAGTACTGAAAAAATATAAAGAGGTTAGCAAAGACTACCCACAATTCCATTTCCTGTAGACAATGTCTCTTCCCGTTTGATTTAAATCCCTTTTTCGGTAACTAGAAATACAGCTGTCTCTGAATGTGGGGCCCGAAGCCACACTCTCTCCTTGGAACCCGCCCCACTCCCTTGTTCCTCCTCCTGGCCCAATATCACACTGACTTGGCCCTACTTTGTTTATTTATTTATTTTTTAGTCCTCACTGAGGATATTTTTTCCATTTATTTTTAGGCAGAATAGGAGGGATGGAGGGAGGGAGAGAGAGAGAGAGAGAGAAGCATTGATGTGTCACATGGACTGGTTGCCTCAGGGCCAGGGATGAACCGCAACTGGCCCTTGCTTAGGCAGAGTAGGAGGGAGCGAGAGAGGGAGAGAGAGAGAGAAGCATTGATGTGAAGGGACACATCGAGTGGCTGCCACCCGCATGACCAACCAGGGCCGGGGACAAACTGCAACTGAGGCACGTGCCCTTAGCGGGAACCGAACCCGGGTCTCTCTGTACCGCAGGTCGATGCTCCAACCGCTGAGCCAAACCGGCCAGGGCAACTTGACCCTACTTTAATTTTATGACTACAGACCTCAAGTGGGCTCAGCAATAGGGATCCATTTCCCCAGTGGGTTCACTCTGCCACTCTCCACGACCCCTGTCCTGTGCCTTCTTTTCTTGCCCCCAATCTTTCACACCCTTCCCCTCCCCCTTCCTCATTCTCAGATGATGACTTGTTTCTTATTTCTCCTCCGACTCCTCCTTTGAAATGTGCTTCCCCTTCCTACCAGTTTCATACAGCCAAGCAAGGAGGCTTGGGTGATGGCAAGGAGGAGGCAGTGATAGACAAGCAGCTGCTATCAACGGGCAGATCTCGGGACTGGGAGAATCTGGTGCCGATGATAAAGACGGAAGAGCAGGCCCTCCACGCTGTTTCCCACGGTGGCCACGCCAGTTTCACCAAGGATCCTCTAGCATTCCCTTTGTTCCACATTCTCACCAGCATTTGTTGTCTCTCGTCTTTACAAGGCAAATATTTTTATCTATCTATCTATCTATCTATCTATCTATCTATCTATCTATCTATCTATCTAGATATTTATTTATTTTTTGGTACATGCCCCTAGTGGGAACTGAACCCAGGACTCTCTGGTCCGCAGGCTGACGCTCCAACCGCTGAGCCAAACCGGCCAGGGCACAAGGCAGATATTCTTAATTTGCATGTTCTCCTTCACATTGCTCTCTGGGCCCGAAGTATCACAGCACACGCTCAACAGCACAGAAGGAGGGAATCCTGCCGCCTGTTGCTGGCATATTTCTGTGATAGTCATGTGAAGATCTGTTAGCAATTAAGGACTGATGTCCTTGTCCAAGAGATCTGGGGACTGACAGTTTGGCACTGCAGGATATTTTGGGATCCAGGAAATGGGAAATATGCATGATGCACATTTCTTGTTCTGCTTTCTTGTGGCTGCTTCTCTATCAGATGAATTGGGCTTCCTGGGGAGAAAAAGATTTGGGGGCACAGAATTATAGAGAGGGCCTAATGAGTGTGGAATGACTCTGTGTACGGCATCTTAAATACTTAGAAAAGAATAGGAACTTAATTTTAAACTGAAGAGCTAGCAATGTTACAAGTAAGGGGGGTTGATTTTTATTTCAAAGTTACAGTAGATTTTATTTAAACCCGAATATTTAACAGTTTATTGGGTAAGCCTAAAGGCTTGAAATTACACGTCTATGGATTTAGGCCGTGTGTGTTTGACACCTTGGATCCTAGTCTCCTTCCTCTGCTATTTTTTAACTCGCTGCAACAGATGAGGGGATCTTAAACCATCTGTTAACCTTTTTCTCTCCTTTTTTTAACCATGTGGAGTCGCTCACGGCAAGAAGACCCAGAGCCAGCAGGTCTGAAACGAAAGCAAAGGAGGTGAGCAATGGTAAGAGATCATTGGATTTGACATTTCAAGGCTTGAGCCTATTAATTTTTTATGCCTTGCTACTTGTGTATCGTTAATAAAAATCTGACGAAAAACTTTTTAGGATGTATTTGTTGCTTCGGCTTTGATCTTAATGTTTGCAAACTAATACATTAATACATGTGAAGCCTTAAGGAGTTTTTCTAAGAGAATATTTCCATACATTATATTTTCATTTCCATTTTAGGTAGCGGAGCCTCTGTGGGGTTGATGGCAGTGGCATTCGATTTGGGTGGGAAATGTATCACTTTGTCTCTAGTTAAATGTTCCATCCTAGACACATGAAACCTTATCATCAATATTTTACCCTAAATTCACTTCTGTAAGAGCCCACACCTCGAAGATGTGTTGCCATGTCAAAGTCTTCATTTTGGAAAGGTCTGTGAAACTCCATTCAGTTATTTGCAGTCGTAAAACTGGTCCCAAATCACGTAATCACAGGGCTTGCTGTTTAGCTATGAACATTGTGCTTGAATCGGGCCACAGAGATCGGCTCAACTGAGTGTTATTATCTTTGCTCCCTTCAAGGAGCCTGTTTCCTGGTTGTGACATCTGTGACTAATTGAGTTGCAGTACACTCAGTAGTCTAGAAATGGAAGTCATGCCAACTAAAACATGTCATTTTGTTACTTACATGTTATATATAGTTGACCCTTGAACAAGAGTTTGATTGCGCGGGTTCACTGTGTGCAGATTTTTTTTTTTTTTTCAGTAAACATGGACAGTACTTTCATTTGTCTTGCTTATAATTTTTATTTTTTGAATCCTCGTCCAATGATATTTTTCCATTGATTTTTTTTTTTTTCAGATAGAGTAGGAGAGAGGGAGAGAGAGAGAGAAACATTGATGTGAGAGAGACACACTGATTAGTTGCCTCCTGCACGACCCCAGTGGGGACCAGGGATCAAACAACTGAGGTACGTGCCCTTGACCAGGATTTGAACCTGAGACTCTTTGGTCTGAGGGTCAACACTCTAACCACTGAGCAAAACCGGCCAGGGCACTTAAAATTTTTTAAAATAATATTTTATTTTTTCTAGCTTACTTTATGTTTAGAATATAGTACATAATACCTATCCCATACAAAATATGTGCTAATTTACTAGTTTATGTTATCAGTAAGGTTATAAGTAGTTAAGTTTTTGTGGAGTCAAAACTTATCTGCAGATTTTCTAACTTTTTGTTTTTATCCCCACCCAAGGACATTTTTCCATTTTTTGTTCAGATAGAGTGGGAGGGAGAGAGAGAGACACACACATCGATGTGAAAGGGACACATTGAGTGGTTGCCACCTGCACGACCCGGCCAGGGACAAACTGCAACCGAAGTACGTGCCCTTAGTGGGAACTGAACCTGGGTCTCTTTGGACCTCAGGCCAAAGCTCCAACCGCTGAGCCAAATCAGCCAGGGTGATTTTCTAACATTTAAAAAAATGTTTTATACTGGTTTGTTTAGAGAGAAAGGGAGAGAGAGATAAAAATCAATGTGAGAAAGAAACATTGATCTGCCACCTCCTGTACACCCCCTACTAGATATTGAGCCCATAATCCTGGGCATGTGCCCTGACTGTGAATCAAACCGGGACCTCCCAGTCCATGGGACAACACTCAATCCACTGAGACACACTGGCCAGGCTGTGCAGATTTTCAACTCTGGGGTGGGGGTAGTGGCACCCCTAACCTCCACCATGTTCAAAGGTCAACTGTATATGCCCCCAAATGCAAAATGTAGTCATAACATGACAATATGTTCACAAAAAACTTCTAAACAGCATTTGAGATTTGAGGCTCTAATGAATAGTATCATATTTGAAATTTTACTTTATAAAAATGAGTAGATATGAAACTTGACTGATTGCTTGTTAAAAATGATCACTAACCCAATTTTGAACACTTTACAGTGACACTTGGGCAAATGGGCTGTTGAAACGGCTCTTCAAGTTGCACTTAACTGGAAAGTGACTGCGAAATTCTTTAAATAGTTTTGATTTATGTTGAGTATAATACAACTTTCAATAGTTTCCCAATTTTTATCTTCATAAGTAATGTTTGAAACGTCTATCATTTTATGATTTATGAGTGGTTAATCATTCAGATAAATGTTAAGTACCTTTTCTTAGAGGGGCTGGAAAAAAAGCATGCTATGCAGGAAAGCAAAATTAAGTTGCTGTCGTGACCATTAAGAACCACCGGTCAGAGTGATTGCGATGGAAGTTTCTTTCTCTCTTCCAAAAAGAGATGAACTAGTTATAAATATAGCTATGCTTTCGATCCACTAGAGGGAGTAATGCTGTACAGATGTCCATTTTTAATGAAGAAGATTTGTCACTGACTTAGTAAATACATTTGTGATAATAGTATTATCAGAATCCAACCACCATGATATTTGGAGTCTCGCTCTTTATTCTGAGTGTTGCCGAGGTGGTTGATTTAAACTTGAACCCAGCTTTCCGGTGGCAGAGGGGAGTGTTCTATACGTTCACACATCTGTCCTGCTTCTTTCTCTCCCTTCGAAACGCAATTCCTTAATTTTCTAATTCTGCTTAATCTCCTGAGGCAATTTCGATATGCAAATAAGCTTTAGCATTAAAAAAAATGGAAGCTTTTGAGATTCTGACTTTCATTTCTTATTTTTTATTTTTGGAGATTCTGTGTTTGGTACAGTAGCCTCGCCACAGGGAATCTACGATGACAGCTTTCTGCTTCGGCTTTCAAGAGTCTTCTGGTGTCCCTGGCCACTCCTCTGACTGGGTGGGCACACGATCTCCCCAAACAGGAGATGTCTTCTCATCTCCGTCTTCTGTGAGCAGTGATCATAAGTAGCTTCAAATTTGAATGTGTTTTACTTTTCAAAACTTAAAGAATTTAAAGTAATTTATACACACGCTTTTATACATTGTAAGGAGTCCCGGAGGTCTTAGAATGAAAAGCACACCCCTGGGTTCATCTTCCCCTCCTCGAATGTCACTTCTCAGAGGGATTACTTTATATGATTTCTATTGAGGTAAAATTTACATATAGGGAAAAGCACAATTAAAAGTCTTCAAATAAATTGGCTTTGATTAATTGGTGCGGTAGTGTAACTACCACCACACTCAAGATGTAGGTCATTTCTGTCACCCCCCCAAATGCCCTCAATACCCCTTTTAGTCAGAAGTAATTCATCAGAGGGACTGTTAAAATGACCACTGATAAAAGTGATTGCTATAGAAATTTCTTTTTCTATTTTTCAAGAGATGAAATAGTTATAAATATGGCTCTATTTTAGATCCACTAGAGGGAGTAGTGAAGTCCAATTTATCAGTTTTTTTCTTTTCTCTCGTACACTGTTAATATATAACATACCTAAGAAATCATTGCCTGAGCAAGGTCACTAAGATTTACACCTATAATTTCTTCTAGTGGTTTTGTAGTTTTAGTTCTCACTCTTAGGTTTTGATCCATTATGAGCTAACTTTTTGTATGGTGCGAGGTAAGTGTCCAAATCTGTCCTTTTGCATGTGACGAGCCAGTTGCCTTGGCACCAGTGGTTGAGAGACTGCTCTCTCCCCCATTGAATTGTCTTGTACCCTCCTCAAAAACCAGGTGACTGTGAATATAAAATATAAAGGCTTATTTCTGGATTCTCCATGTCTTCCATTGAGCTAAATGTCTTTTTTTTTTTTATCCTCACCCAAGGACACTTTTGCATTTATCTTCAGATAGAGTGGGAGGGAGAGAGGAGGGAAGAGAAGGAGAAACATTGATGTGAGAGAGACACATTGACCAGCTGCCACCCACACGACCCCAACAGGGGCCGGGGACAAACTGCAACTGAGGTACGTGCCCTTAGCAGGAACTGAACCCGGGACTCACTGGTCCGCGGGCCGCTGCTCTAACCGCTGAGCCAAACTGGCCAGGGCTAAATGTCTATCTTTTAAATTTAATTTAATTTAATTTTAGAGAGAGGAAGCAAAGCCCTGAACAAAAGAGCTCTGTCCTCATGGAGCTTGGGCTGGGCACGGTGGCAGGTGGAAGTGTTCCGGTTCCCAACCTGGAAACTCTCTGATCCCCATCCTTTTGGGGTTTTATGGGCTTCATTACACTGGCATGGTTGATTAAATCATTGGCATTGGTAACTGATTCAACTCTAGTCCTCTATACTCCCTGGATCATATCCAACCAAGGTCAGGGTTAGGAACGAAAGTTCCAACACTGGAATCACAAGGTTGCTTCTTCTGGCAACCAGTCCCCATCCTTAGGTGCTGTCTCATTAGCATAACAAGAGACCCTTTATTGCTCTCATTACAGGGCTTCTAGGGGTTTTAGGAGCTCTGTGTCAGATATGAGGACAAAGACCAAATATATATTTCTTTTTTTTTTTTATCCTCACCCGAGGACATTTTTCCATTTTTTGTTCAGGTAGAGTGGGAGGGAGAGAGAGGAACAGAGAGAGAGAGAGAAACATCGATGTGAAAGGGACACATCGAGTGGCTGCCACCCGCATGACCGACCAGGGCTGGGGACAAACTGCAGCCGAGGTACACGCCCTTAGCGGGAACCGAACCCGGGTTTCTCAGGGCCGCAGGCCGACGCTCTAACCGCTGAGCCAAACCGGCCAGGGCTATATTTCTTATTATAAATGATAATATCACAGTCTACTTCAAGGTTACAAAGATTTTCTCTTACGTTTCCTATAGAAATTTTGTAGTTTATCTTATGAGGTCTGTGATTCATTTAAAATTAATTTGTGTGTAGTCAATTTCTCCCTTTACTTCTGTTCTTTTTTTCTTCATGAATTTGGAAGCTCTGTTATTAGGTGCATACATATTTAGGATAATTATATTTTCCTGATGGGTTGCTCCTTTATCATTATGGAATATGATGGTTTATCTCTAGTAATACTGTCTTGAAGTCTACTTTTCCGATATTAAAATAGCCATGGCAGCCTTCTTATGGTTGCTGTTTGCATGGTATAGTTTTCCCCACACTTTTACTTTCAAACATATTTTATTTTATATTTAAAGGGCATATTTCGTTGGTATCATGTAGCTGAGATATAATTGAGTATTGTTTTTAGATGCAGTTTGACATTCTTTGACATTTAATTGAAATATAAACTTCATTTACCTTTTTTAAAATTTACTTTTCAATTATAGTTGACGTACAATATTATATTAGTTTCAGGTGTACAACGTAGTGATTAGACATTTATATATATTACGAAGTGATCAGCCTGATTAGTCTAGTACCCATCTGGCACAATACATAGTTATTACAATATTATTAACTATATTCCCTAAGCTGTACTTTTCATTCTTGTAACTGTTTTTATAACTGGCAATTCGTACTTCTTAGTCCCTTTCACCTTTCTTACCCCTCCCCCCACAACCACCCTCCCATCTGGCAATCATCTGTCTGTTCTCTGTATCTGTGAGTTTGTTTTGATTTTGTTTGTTTCGTTTTTCAGATTCCACATATAAGTGAAATCATATGGTATTTATCTTTCTTTGTCTGATTCATTTCACTTGGCATGACACCCTCTAGGTCCATCATGTTGTTGCAGATGGCAAGATTTCATTCTTTTTTATGGCTCAGTAATATTACATTATACATATGTATCACATCTTCTTTATCCATTCCTCTATCAGTGGACACCTAGGTTACTTCCATGTTATGGTTACTTGGTTATTGTAAATAATGCTGCAGTGAACATAGAGTTAGATATGTCATTTTTGCTCTTTATTGATTTTAGAGCGAGAAGAAGGGAGAAGGAGAGAGAGATGGAAACATCAATGAGAGAGAACATTGATAGGCCACCTCCTGCATGCCTCTCATCGGGGATTGGGCCCACAACCTGGGCATGTGCCCTGACTGGGAATCAAACTGGCGACTTCTTGATGAATGGGTCGATGTTCAACCACTGAGCCACACCAGCTGGGCTAGATGTGTCTTTTTGAATTAGTGTTTTAGATTTCCTTGGATAAATACCCAGAAGTGGAACTGCTGGGTCATAAAGTATTTCTATTTTTAAATTGTTTGAGGAAACTCCATACTGTTTTACATAGTAGCTACACCAGTCTGCATTCCCACCAGCAATGTACTAGAGTCCCCTTTTCTCCACACCCTCTCCAGCACTTGTTTGATGTTTTGTTGATGGCAGCCATTCTGGCAGGTGTGAGGTAATACCTCATAGTTGTTTTTTTATTTTTTTATCCTCACCCGAGGACATTTTTTTGCATTTATCTTCAGATAGAGCAGGAGGGAGATAGGGGGGAAGAGAGAAAGAGAAACATCATTGTGAGAGAGACACATTGAGTGGTTGCCACCCACATGACCCCAGCTGGGGCTGGGGACAAACTGCAACTGAGGTATGTGCCCTTAGCGGGAACCGAACCCAGGACTTTCTGGTCCACGAGCCGACGCTCTAACTGCTGAGCCAAACCGGCCAGGGCTCATAGTTGTTTTAATTTGCATTCTCTAATGATTAGTGACATTGAGCATTTTTTCATATGTCTCTTGGCCATTTGTATGTCCTCCTTGGAGAAGTGTTTATTCAGATCCTCTGCCCATTTTTTAATTGGATTGTTTGTCTACCTTCTGTTGAGTTATATGAGTACTTTATATATTTTGGAAGTTAATCCTTTATCTGATGTATCATTGGCAAATAGTTCTCCCATACAGTGGGTTCCCTTTTCATTTTGATGCTTGTTTCTTTTGCTATGCAGAAGCTTTTTAGTTTGATGTAGTCCCATTTATTAATTTTTTCCCTTTGTTTCTCTTGCCCTAGGCAATGTATCAGTGAAAATTCTGCCATGTGAGATGTCTGAGATTTTGCTGCCTACATTTTCTTCTAGGATTTTTATGGTTTCACATCTTACATTTAAGTCTTTTATCCATTTTGAGTTTATTCTTGTGTGTGGTGTAAGTTGGTGGTCTAGTTTCACTTTTTTGCATGTACCTGTCCAGTTTTCCCCACACCATTTATTGAAGAGACTGTCTTCAATTGTATGCTCCATTGCATGCTCTTGCTTCTTGTCGAATATTAACTGAGCATAATGTCTTGGGTCAATTTCTGGGTTCTGTTCTGTTCCATTGATCTATATGCCTGTTCTTGTGCCAGTACCAGCTGTTTTGATCACAGTTGGTTTGTAGTATAACCTGATATCTGGATTTGTGATCCCTCCCACTTTGTTCTTCTTTCTCAAGGTTGGTGTGGCTATTTGAGTCTCTTTTGGAACCACATAAACGTTTAGAGTATTTGTTCTAGATCTGTGAAATATGCCATTGGTCTTTTAATAGGGATTGCATTGACTATAGATTGCTTTGGGTAGTATGGACTTTTTAATAATGTTGATTCTTCCAATCCATAAACATGGTATATGCTTCTAATTTTTTATATCTTCCTCTACTTCTTTTTTCAGTGTCCTGTAGCTTTCTGAGGGCAGGTCTTTTACCTCCTTGTAAGTTTATTTCTAGGTATTTTAATTTTTTTGTTGCAATGGTAAATGGAATTGTTTCGTTTCTCTTTCTGAGTGTAGTCTTTAGGGTTTTCTATTTACAATATCATGTTATTTGTGAACAATGACAATTTCACTTCCTCCTTTCCAATTTGGATACATTTTATATTTTCTTCTTGTCTGATTGATGTGGCTAAGACTTCCAGTAGTGTGTTCAATAAGAGTGAAAGCAGACATTCATGTCTTGTTCCTGTTCTTAAGGGAAACACTTAGTTTTTGCACATTGAGTATGATATTGACTGTAGATTTGTCATATATGGACTCTATTAAGTTGAGGTATATCCCTCTATTCCCGCTTTGCTGAGAGTTTTTATAAAAACGGGGTGCTGGATTTTGTCGAATGCTTTTTCTGGATCTATTGATATGATCACATGATGTGTTCCTCTCATTTTTTTGTATATGGTGTATCACATTTATTGATTTAAGAATATTGTAACAGCCTTGCATCCCTGGGATAAATCCCACATGGTCATGGTGAATATTTTTTAAATATATATTGCTGAATTTGATCCGCTAATATTTTGTTGAGGATTTTGGTGTCTGTGCTCATCATGGATATTCACCTGTAATTTTCTTTCTTTGTAGTGTCTTTATTTGGTTATGAAATTAGGATTATGCTGGCCTCATAAAAAGAGCTTGGAAGTCTTCCTTCCTCTTGAATTTTTTGTAAGTTTGAGGAGAATAAGTGTTAGTCCTTCTTTGAATGTTTGGTAGAACTCCGCTGTGAAGCTGTCCAGACCTGGCCTTTTGTTTGCTGGGAGTTTATTGATTAGTACTTCAATAGTACTTGTTGTTATTGGTCTGTTCAGGTTTTCTGACTCTTCCTGGTTGAGTTTTGAAAAATTGTTTGATTCTAGGAATTTGTCCATTTTGCCTAGGTTGTCCAATTTGTTGGTATATAATTGTTCATAGTGTTTTCTTACCATGCTTTGTATTTCTGTGGTGTCAGTTGTTATTTCACCTCTTTTGTTTCTGATTTTATTTATTGGGTCCTCTCTTTTTGTTTCTTGTGAGTCTGGCTAAAGGTTATCTTTTCAAAGAACCAGTTCTTGGTTTCCTTGATCTTTTGTATTGTTTTTTGTTTGTTTATTTTTAGCATCTATATCATTTATTTCTGTTCTGATCTTTATTATTTTTTTTATTCTACTTACTCTGGGCTTTTTTAAAAAATTATTTTTTAAACATTAAATTTTTTTTTCTTTATTGATTTTTTAAAGAGAGAGGAAGGAAGAAGGAGAGAGAGATAGAAACATCGATGAGAGAGAACATTGATTGGCTGCCTCCTGCATGCCCCCCACTGGGGGTTTGGCCCACAACCTGGGCATGTGCCCTGACCAGGAATTGAGCCAGTGACCTCATAGTACATGGGTTGACGCTCAACTACTGAGGCACACCAGCCAGGCTACTCTGGGCTTTTCTTGTTCATTTTTTTTTTTTTTAAATAATTCATTTAGCTGTAGGGTTAGATTGTTTATGAGATTTTTCTTGTTTCTTGAGGTAGGCATGTAGTACTATGAACTTCCCTCTCAGGACTGCTTTCACTGTGTCCCATAGATTTGGGTGGTTGTGTGTTCATTTTCATTTGTTTCCAGGACGTTTTTGATTTCTTCCTTGATTTCATTGGTAACCCATTCATTGTTTAATAAAATGCCATTTAGCTTCCATATGTTTGAATATTTTTGAGTGTTTTTGTTGTAATTGATTTCTAGTTTCATGCCATAGTGATCCAAGAAGATGCTTGGTATGATTTCATTCTTTTTGAAGTTGTAGAGACTTAGTTTGTGTCCTAACATGTGGTCTATCTTTGAGAATGTCCCATGTGCACTTGAGAAGAATGTATGTTCTGTAGCTTTGGGGTGATGCATTCTGAAAATGTTAATTAAATCCCTCTAATCTAGTGTGTTGTTTAGGGTCTCTCTTTCCTTGTTGATTTTTTGTTTGGAAGATCTACCCATTGATGTCAGTGGGGTGTTAAAATCTCCTACTATGATTGTATTGCTGTCAATCTCTCCCTTAAAGTCCTCCAGAAGTTTTAAAATATATTTTGGCTTTCCTTTTTTGGGTGCAGATATGTTTACCAGGGTTATATCCTTTTGTTGGACTGATCATTTTGGTATTATGTAGTGACCTTCTTTGTCACTTGTTATGGCCTTCTTTTTGAAGTCTATTTTATCAGATATAAGTATTGCTACCCTAACTTTTATTTTCATGGAAAATTTTACCATCCCTTCACTTTCATCTTGTGTGAGTCTTTTGTTCTGCAGTGGGTTGCTTGTGCATATATATGGATCATGTTTTCTTATCCATTCAGCTACCCTGTGTCTTGATTGGAGCATTTAATCCATTTATATTTAAGGTTACTATTGATAGGTACTTATTTAATGCATTTTTATTCATATGCCTGTGTTTCCATTTCTCTATATTTTCTTCTTATTACAGTAGTCTCTTTAACATTGTTGACACTCAACCAGTGAGCCACACTGGCCGGTCTAAACACTTATGTTTAGAGAAGTTCCTTTAGCCATTCTTTTTGGATAGCCTGCTGGCAACAAACCCTCTTAGTTTTTCTTCATCTTAAAATATCCTGATTTCCACTTTATTTCTAAAAGATATTTTCACTGGATATAGAATTCTCGGTCTACAGTCCCTTTTTCTTTAGCACTTAAAAATTGTTGTGCCATTTCCTTCTGGCCTCTGTGGTTTCTGATGGGAAACCTGTGGTCATTCAAATTGCTTTTCCCCTAATAGTAAAATTTTTTTCTCATTGCTTTGGAGATATATTCTTTGTCTTTAGCGCTAAGAAATTTGACTGTCACTTGGTGTGGATTTTTTTGGGTTTATCCTATTTGGAATTTTCTAAGCTTCTTTAATCTATAGGTTTATGCCCTTCCCAAGCTTGGGGAATTTTTTTTTTTTTTTCCTCACGCGAGGACATTTTTCCATTTTTTTTTTTTTTTTTGTTCAGATGGAGCGGGAGGGAGAGAGAGGAACAGAGAGAGAGAGAAACATCGATGTGAAGGGACACATCGAGTGGCTGCCACCCACACGACCAACCAGGGCCGGGGACAAACTGCAACCGAGGTATGTGCCCTTAGAGGGAACCGAACCCGGGTCCCTCGGGTCCCGCAGACTGACGCTCCAACCGCCGAGCCAAACTGGCCAGGGCAACTTGGGGAATTTTTAACCATTATATCTTTGAATACTTTTTGGCCCTACTTTCATTCTCATTTCCTTCTGGAATTCTGATGATATGAGTGTTAAATCTTTTGTTATAGTCCCAGGCTTTATTTATTTATTTTTAAGTCTACTTTTTCTCTGTTGTTAGATTGGGTAATTTCTATTGTTCTAATTTCAAGTATACTGATTCTTTCTTGTCCTTCCTCCTCTGTCCCCTCCACGTTGAACCTATTTTGGTGGCGCGCGGCAGTCCTGGCCCGAGCCTATTTCAATTATTGTACTTTTTAGTTTTAAAATTTCTATTAGCTTCTTCTTTATATCTTCCATTATTTGCTGAGATTTTTCTGTTTCTTTTCATTTGTTTCAAGCTTGTTCATAATTGCTTGTTAAAACATTTTATAATGACTGCTTTGAAATATTTGTCAGTAATTCTAGCATCTTTGCTCTCTTGGTGTTGGCATCTATAGATTGTCTTTTCCACTCAAATTGAGATTTTCTTGGTTCTTGATATGATTAGTGATTTTTGTTGGAAACTTGAAAATTTGGGTATTATGAGAATCTGGATGTTATTTAAATCTTCTATTTTAGCTGATTTCTTGCGACACTGTTCCAGCAACAGAAGGAAGGTACTGTTTCATTACTGCCAGGCGGTGGCAGAAGTCCAGATTCAGACTTGGCCTCTGTTGACACCTGCAAAGAGAGAGGATTCTCATTATCGCTGGTTGGGGGTGGGAGTTCTTGCTCCCACTAGGCCTTTGCTGACACAGTCCTGGCTGAGGGTGGTGAGAGTGTCTCATTATTACTCTTCACAGGGTGAGGCATGGGGTAGCCTCATTACCACTGGGCAGCGATGAAAGTCCTGATTATTTTGTAGGTCTCTCTAACACCACCCCTGTGGAGAGAGTGAAGAGTGCCTTGTTACTACAGGATGAGGGTGGAAATCTCAGCCCTCTAGTCAGCCTTCTGTGACACCACCCTGATAGGGGGTTTATGGCACCTCATTACAGCCTCTGAAGGTGGAAGTCTAGGCTCCCCACTCAGCCTTTGATGGCAGGTGAGGGCACAGTTTTTTCTATAACATTTGGCTGGAGTAGAACAGTGATTGTCTAAGAATTGTATGTCTTCTGTCTTGCTAGTCTCTTTCCTGGTCCTTTGACTAAAAAGAGCAGAGTTTTGTGGGGGCCTTTTTTGTGTGTTTGTTTGTGCAGTTTGATGCTTCCAGGTTGCAGCTTCTTTAGCTACAAGTCTCAACCATTTAAGGCAAAAGGAGAATCCAGAGAACTCACTACCACATTGTTCCCTGAGGGTGGCGTGGTAGTAGGGCCCTCAGGGTCCCTGGCCAGTCTTCCTTTTTCTCTCCACTTTTCATAGTCTTCTTATGTTCAAGGGTTTTTAGTTGTTACTTAGCTGGAAGAACAGGGGAAAGTACTATTCCATCTTCGCAGAACTTTATATGGCATTTTATTTCATCCCCCACCCCCTTAGTATACTTGTAATTATTTCTGGGACAGAATTAAATAATAACAGGAAAAACATCCAACATTTTCTCATTCCTCATTTACTGGGAATGCCTCTAATGTTACCCCATGAATTATGATATTTAGTATTGGACATTAGTTTGAGACATTAAATTCAGTCGGTATACTTAATTTCAGTTGAACAAATATTTAGTAGTACCTGCCATGTGCAAGTCACTGATATAAAGCTGAGAATATAGCTAGCAAGGGAATAAAGAAGTTAGAATTATTTTCTTTTATATTAAAAGTAATTTTTTTCTTTACTATAAGCCCCACTGTGTCTCCTATTATTTAATCCCTCTGGCTTGCTCTGGACTGGGGAAAGGGACCAGGGAACAACGTGGGTTTATAGTTAGACAAGAAGAAACTGAGGTATACTAGGTTATATTAAATCTATGGGCCTATTTTTGTTAAGACTCCTAGTGTGTGCCTGGCTGGTTTGGCTCAGTGGTAGAGCACTGGCCCGCGGACCAATGAGTCGCGGGTTTGATTCCAGTCAAGGGCACGTACCTCGCTTGCGGTTTGTCCCTGGCCCTGGTTGGGGTCGTGCAGGAGGCAACCAGTTGATGTGTCCCTCTCACGTCGATGCTTGTCTCTCTTTTCCTTTCTCTCCCTCTCTCCCTCCTACTCTGTCTGAAGATAAAGAGAAAAATATCCTGGGGTGAGGATTAAAAAAAAAAAAGACTCCTAGTGTCAAGTAATATAAACAAGTACAAGCTAGCGTGAGTAAACAGAGGGAACTACATTCATTGTACAACTGAAGGCCATTTAACCCGAGTCCAGAGATAGGCCATGTGCTGAACCTCAGGCCTCAGGAAGGACTGGAACCAGGATCCATCAGGACCCTTTGTACCTACGTTCTCTTCCTCTTTCCACGTCTTTTGTCTTGACTTCTCTTGGCGAGTTGGCCTCATTCTTCTCTTACTGCCTCAGAGGCTGTGAGAGACATGCCCCCGTTTCTAGGTTTCTGTTCTGACATTCAAAGAAAGAGTCCAGGCCGAACTCGCCTCTTGTTCTCAGCATCAGATTGCCTCATCTGGACATGTGTCAGCTCCTGGCCCAGCCAGTAATGGCCAGAGAGCCTGGTCATGTGGCACAAACATGGCTGTTAGGAGTTCACCTTTATCTTAGGGGTGGATGACACCCCAAAAGATGTAGTGGGTTTTCTCCTTATGCTTATGATTATGCAGTAATAAAGTAAAGCTACAGGCACTACAGAAAGAACCCTTTTAGACATGCAACAATATAGCTGCACAGAATAACTATCTTTACACTGGACTTTCACATTAGGGCTTCTGTCAGTTGCTGTGAGAATGTTTGGTCTGAGGTTATGCCCTTTCCTGGTCTGGGCACTGTGGTTTTATCACTAGAGGATCCCCTGCCTTGCCGTGGGTCATATTATGGTGGAGAACAGACACTGTATCTCTAATTTGTATTCACCTTCACCTCTGCCTGGGCTTATAGATAAACCCGACACAGAAATTCTTTGAAATATAAATATTTTCCAAAGAGGGGAGCATGTTTCCTAGACAACAACATTAAGCTGTGAATTCCTTTCTCACAAGGTGAGTCTAATCTTCTCCCCACATCCTTTTTTCTCGTATTGGAGAAGTATAGAAATGTTCAGTGTACTCGAGAGTGTTAGCTGCTTGCTTCTACATCATGTCCCATTTTCATACTACACGTCATTCCTAAGGGCCGCCACTTTCTATCCTTTTTTCTTAAAAAATTTTTTTTATCTTTATTGATTTTAGAAAGGGAGAGAGACAGAGAAACGTCAATGAGAAAGAACATCGATTGGCCGCCTCCTGCATACCCCCCACTGGGGATCAGGCCCATAACCTGGGCATGTGCCCTGACCGGGAATTGAACCCGTGACCTCTTGGTGCATGGGTTGATGCTCAACCACGGAGCCACACTGGCCAGACTCCATCCTTTTTTCCCAGGTGGCATCACTCACTGCTCTTTCCCCTGTTTCTTGAACAGCATTACAGTGTATTTCACCCTTCTAGTCAAGTACTCCTTCTCCAGGCTGGGCTTCTAGCATTTAGATGTTCTAAGCAACTTCCTCCCTCTACTACCTCCCTGGGGAGTCCTGGTCCTACCTCACCTAGAAAGAATTATAGCAGGGTCAAGTTCCAGGGCTCAGGGCACAAGTGGAAGGGCTCACGCCGTAGACAGCCACAGCAGGAATCTAGGCTCCCTTAGGAACACAGGGTATCACGTGGCCTCTGGTGAAGTCCACACTCCTGTCATGAACTTTCCTACAAGTCTGCGAGGCTGATTTCAGTCTTACAGATGAGGGAGCGGGGGCTCAGAGAGATTAAGCAGAATGCTCAAGGATACCAGGTGATCCGTTTTACTACAATAACTAATAAAAGTTAAGTTAGGGCGCCTGCATTGTGTTGGGAGTGACCTTAATTTCTGGATATGCAAAAGAAGAAAACCATGCTTATACTGGTATTCCACTGGGAACACAGGTGTAGTGAGGTTTTATTGCTACAGGCTCCGGAATGCCAGCCTGGAGCGTGGGCCTTGCCAGGAGCAGGGAGCCCCGCATCTGTGCATGTTATGATGCGGGAACAGTTGCCTTATTCTTGCTTTCATGAGATATGTGTTCCCTGAAAAACCTAGGGTGGCATGAGGTGTTGGCTGGGATGTGGGCAGCTACTTGTGATGAAGAAATCCATTTTTAAGCAGTCCTCCTTTAAAGATTGTCTTGGCAACTGGCCGGGGTCAAAATGCCAGATGTCTCAGGGAGATTGGCAGAGTGAAAAGCTGTGATTCAGCATCATTTAGCTTTGATCACACCCTTTTGTCATGTTCATTTCTTGGATGTTGAGGTTTCTTTATTTGCTTTTGGTTTTTAGTGAGTAGCAGTATAGAAGCCATAAATTTTAATGTGCAAAAATTTTAAATGTCATCAAATCTATGGAGATTTTTGGGAGCATTGTAGTGGCCTCCAGATAAATGTATTAGCATAATAATTGAGTGATATACCATGTATCCTTAATTAATTTTGACCCTTTAACTGCATAGCATAAAAACATACTAATCCGTACCAAATTACCAAATTAAGAAATTTTACCTTCACCGAATGCAGAAAGTACTATAAATTAAGATTCTTTTTATTTTTTTTTGTTAATCTTCACCTGAGGATACTTTTCCATTGATTTTTTTTTTTTTTTTTTTTTTAAGATAGAGTGGAAGGGAGGGAGGGACAGCGAGAGAAACATTGATGTGAGAGAGACACATTGATTAGTTGCCTCTCACACAAACCTGACTGGGACTAGGGATCAAACCCCAAACCCAGGTACATGCTCTTGTCTGGGAATCAAACCCTCAACCCTTTGGTCTGCTGGCCTATGCTCTAACTGCAGAGCCAAACTAGCTAGGGCTAAGTTAAGATCATTTTCCAGCCATTGGATTATAATTGCAATTAAGAATTTTCTAAGGTTGAAGAAATTAAAATCTTTAGACAGATGATTACATCAGGTTTGATTATCCATATTTTTTCTATGAATACATGTATTTATGAATAAATAGATTATATCAATGAACAGGATAACAGCTGGAATAATAACAGTGAAAATTAATGTCTTTGCATAGAATTTCATTTTCCAGTTGGAATTTTAGTGTTTCTTTTTTTTTAAAATTAATTTATTTTTGTTACAGATGTTTCTCCTTTCCCCCCATTGACACCCTCCTCCCGATCCTGCCACCTCCCCCCCAGCATTGTTGTCTTTGTCCATTGGTTATACTTATATGCATATAAGTTCTTTGGTTTATCTCTTCCCTCCTCCCTCCTCTAAGGTCTGTTAGTCTAAAACCTACTTCTATGTCTCTGGGTCTATTTTTTTTATCAGTTTATTTTGTTTATTATATTCCACAAATAAGTGAGATCATGTGATACTTGTCTTTCTATGACTGGCTTATTTCACTTGGATAATACTCTCCAGGTCCTTCTATGTTATCTCAAAGGATAAGAGATCTTTCTTTCTTACAGTTGCATAGTATTCCATTGTGTATATATACCACAGCTTGTTTTTTTTTCCATCCTCACCCAAGGATATTTTTCCATTTTTTGTTCAGATAGAGTGGAAGGGAGGGAGAGAGAGGAAGCGAGGGACAGAGAGAGAAACATAGATGTGAGAGGCACCAACTGGTTGCCTCCCTTGATCGGAATTGAACCCTCGACTCATTGGTCCATAGGCTGGCGCTCTAACCACTGAGAAAACCAGCCAGTGCTATACCACAGCTTTTTTATCCACTCATCTACTGATAGACACTTGGGCTGTTTCCAGATCTTAGCGATTGTAAATAGTGCTGCTATGAACATAGGGGTACATATATTTTTTCTGATTGGTGTTTCAGGCTTCATAGGGTATATTCCTAGAAGTGGGATCACTGGGTCAAATGGCAGTTCAATTTTTAATTTTTTGAGGAAACACTATATTGTTTTCCATAGTGGCTGCACCAGTCTGCATTCCCACCAGCAGTGTACTAGAGTCCCCTTTTCTCCACACCCTCGCCAGCACTTGTTGTTTGATGATTTGTTGATGGCAGCCATTCTGACAGGTGTGAAGTGATACCTCATTGTTGTTTTAATTTGCATCTCTCTAATGATTAGAGACGTTGAACATTTTTTTCATATGTTTCTTGGCCATTTGTATGTCCTGTTTGGAGAGGTGTCTAGGTCCAAATATTAGTGTTTTTTGGGTTTATATTTCAAATTGGACTTTTCTAGTCATGGACAATGAAACTGCAGCTAGCAGACAGTTCTATGACGGAGGAGAGAACGTAAGTTCAGTTCTTTGTAGCCAGTATGAGTAAAGATTAATGCTACTGACTAGATAGATTGAATTCAGGTCAACCCTAGCATACATCGATCATCCTGTTTAGAACAAAGGGCCAAATCTCCTCCTACTTCCCCAGTTCTACCCGCTCCTCCCATAGAAATTCCTCCTTCATCTGCTTGACTCATTGAGACCTGACCCGTTCTGTGTTGTTTTTCTAAGCAAATCAGAACTGGACACTGGTGCTGCTCAGAATGTTGTTAGGAAGACGGAAGCCTGGGCAGACAATGCTGCTTCACTTTAGCTTCCTGAGGTTTTTCTGCAGAAAAGGTTCAAAACTTTTGTGAGAAATTTTAAGACTTTGAACTTTTTGAAAATTAGTATAGATTCAGGTTATCTAAACCCTTTCTTTCTTTTCTTTTTTTTTTATCCTCACCCGAGAACATTTTTCCATTTTTTTGTTCAGATAGAGCGGGAGAGGGAGAGAGGAAGAGAGGAAGAGAGAGAGAGAGAGAGAGAGAGAGAGAGAGAAACATCGACGTGAAAGGGACACATCGAGTGAACAAAAAAATGAAAAAATGTCCTCAGGTGAGGATAAAAAAAAATCTCAATTTGAAATTTTAGTATAAAATCTTCCCATTCTGGTAATACCCCAGAGCAATAAAACAGAACAAATGAAAATGAGCCCAAAGAAATGACGAGGTGAAATTTAAAAAATATATATGAGCACACAGTAAAATTGAACAAAGGAAAACATATAAAAATATATATAATTAAAAAAAGGCAACATAAGAAACAGCTAGCAGAAACAATACATAGAATAATCAGAAAAGCAAAGATTATACAGAGTAATGTCAATTTCTATTAAATGTATGACACTGATATCATAAAGTCAGTGGATGGGGGTGTACTATTGTAAGATTCTTATATATGAAGTGGTACAGTATCTGAAGACATTGTGTTAAGTTAAATATGTATTATAAAATCTAGTGCAAACTCTAACAAAATAGTTATTCTAATAAGCTAACAAAAGAGATGAAATGAAATCACCAAAAACATTCTATTAATTTTAAAAAATAGAGCCCTGGCCAGTTTGGCTCAGCAGTTAGAGCTTTGGCCTGCGGTCCAAAGAGACCCGGGTTCGGTTCCTGCTAAGGGCATGTACCTCGGTTGCAGTTTGTCCCCTGCCCTGGTTGGGGTCATGTGGGAGGCAGCCACTCGATGTGTCCCTTTCATGTCAATGGTTCTCTCTCTCTCTTCCTCCCACTCTACCTGAACAAAAATGGAAAAACATCCTCGGGTGAGGATAAAAAAATAAAAAATAAAAAAAATAAATAAATAATAAAAAATTGAAAAAAAAAAGAAAAAGGGAACAAAGAACAGAAAGCAAATAGAAAAAAGTAGCAACATGATAGACTTTAATTTAATCATATCGACAATCACATTAAACATAAATGATCAAAGACCTTGATTAAAAGGCAGAGTCTCAGAGTGGATAAAAAAGCAAGATCCAACTATATGTTGTTTACTAGAAACACTTCAAATATAAAGACACAAATGGGTTAGAAATAAAAGAATGAAAAAAATATACCATGCTAACATTAGTTGAAAGAAAATTGGGGTGGGTATATTAATATCAGACAAAATAGATTTCAGATAAAAAAATAATAACAGAGCCCTGGCTGGGTAGCTCAGTTGGTTAGAGCATCATCCCAATATGCCAAAGTTGCAGGTTTGATCCCTGGTCAGGGCACATACAAGAATCAACCAATGAATACATAAATATGTGGAACAACAAATCTCCCCCCCCATCTAAAATCAATAAATAAAAATTAAAAAAATATATAACATGGATTGTCATTTCATAATGGTAAAATTGTCATTTAAACAAGAAGAAATGGCTATCTTAAATGTTTAGTTGCCCAAATAGCAATGCTTTAAAATATACGAAACAAAAACTGATAGAACTGCAAAAAGAAATATACAAATCTGCAAGTATAGTTGGACATATTAATGCTCTTTTATCAATGATTCAGTAGGCCTTGTTAGGGCTGAGGTGCCGCATTTCAAACAAACTCCCAGATTATGCCCATGCTGCTTCTGAGTAACAAGGTGTTAGATGGTAAATCAAGAGAAAATACTCGGAATGACTTAGGGAGAGAAGGGGAAATACAGAACAAAGGATAAGAGATATATAGATATAGTGAGAAAGTTCAATATATATATAATTAGATTCCAAGGAAAGGATAGAGAATGTGACAGAAATAATATTCGAATAGAAAATAATCGCTAAATTATTAAAGATTTACAGCCTCGACAAACTTTCGGTCAAGACGGCAGCATAGGTAAATGCGGTATTTGCATCCTCCTATGACCACATCGAAATTACAACTAAACTACAGAACAACTATCGTTCAGAACCACCTGAGATCTAGGTGAATGAAAGTTATACAACCAGGGCTCTTAAAGAAACCACATCAAGACTGGCAGGAGGGGCGGAGACACAGAACAGTTTGGTCCCACACCCATGCATGGCAGATAAAAATTAGGAGAGATATTTTGGCTGTAGAGGTCCCCTGTGAGGAGCGAGGACTCCAAGCTCCACACCAGACCCCCCAGCTCAGAGTTCCAGTGCCATGAAGAGAAGTTCCCATCACTTCTGGCTGTAAAAACCAAGGTGGGTTGTGGCTGAGTGAGAAGAATGCTTCTGGAGTCCCAGGCATTTCCTCTTAAAGGGCCCGCACATGGACTCACTCCCCCGGAGCTCCAGTGTTGGTGCAGCAGCTTAAAGGAACCAGGGACATACAGGGAGGAACTGAATTGTCTGGCATCAGGATGAGAGCTGGAGGGGAAGCTTTCTGCCAGATAAAAATGCTGGCAGAGGCCATTGTTCCTTTTCTGAGACACCCACCCCCTGCCTGCCAAAGCCAGCAGGCAGGTGTCATATCTGAGTCTCTGTCAACCTGACTAAGGCTGTTAGCCCTGCCCTGGTGATTCCATGAGGCCCTGTCCCACCCAACTTGTGGAGGCACACAAGCTATTTCCAGTAGCTCTTCAATACAGATGGCCTGTCTTGGCTCATGTTTCTGACTTTCCTACATTCTCTCAAACAAGCAGCATCTGGTCTCAGCATGCCCTGCGCCACTCACTAAGTAGCCCCAGGCCCAACACTAGTAGCAGCTGGCCTTGGTTCACAGCTTGGCCTTACCTGGACACCTCCAAGCCCAGCACAAGTAGCAGCCATCTGCAGATCACTTTGTAGCTCTTGCTGGGTGGCCTTGGGCAGAACACAGGCAGCAGCTAACTTTGGCCTGAAACTCCTGGGAGACCCCAGAGCCAGTGCACCTGGTGGACAGCTTCAGATCACCCTGAAGCACCACCCAGCTGCCTCTACAAGCATCGCACTCAAGGGACAGACTCAGCAGGCACCAGCGCCCCACTGAAGTAAGTACTGCTCTGTGGGGTGGGCCCCTGCATAGCTGATCCTCCACAGTACGCGGTTGGTGGTCACAGCCAGTCCATGCAGCTGATCTGCCTGGGGGTAAATCCCTCTCATTGATGTGCCAATAGCAATCAAGGCTCAACTATAATAGGCCGGTGTACAAAGTTGACACAGGGTGGGGCACATCTGGAGTGTCAGCTTGGGTGATTGGGGAGGCTGTGCCATGGAACCCTACAAAATACCTTCTTAATTTTGCCACTGTACCAAGTCCGGGAGACATAACGGCTCTACCTAATAGAGTCAAACCTTGGTTTTTGAACTTCTCTCATGTTGAATAATTCAGTTCTCAACTAGTTGTTCACAGAGAAAATATCTCAGTTGTCAAATAAAACTTTGTTTTCTCATCCTGACAACACTTCCATGCTGATACCTGTATGATCAGTGGCACATCTTTTAGGCAACAAACAAAGGAGGGAATGCGCAAGTATTAGTCAGTTGACCGCTAAACCTCACCTTAACATCTCAGGAAATTGTGCCGTGAATATTTTTTCTTTCTTTCTTTTCTTTTTTTTGCTTATGTTGCTGCTTATTATCATTATTAAATATGTACACTAAGTCATCATGGGTCCTATGGTGATTGAAAGCAGCAAAGTGAAAAGGAAAGTTGTGAGAACAATGATGGAGCTTTAAAAAGACATAATTGCAAAGTATGATAGAGGGGTTCACGTGTCTGATCTGGCTACCAAGTATGGCATGGTGAAATCGATGATTAGCACAACTTTAAGACATAAAGAGGCCACCAGGAGAGCTGATGTTGCTAAGGGTGTGAAAATGCTCACGAAACAATGACTGCAGGCAATTGAAGAGGTAGAAAAATTGTTGATTTGGATAAATGAAAAGCATTTTTGCCAGTGATAGCATTTCAGAGACAGTGATATGTGAAAAGGGGAAGATGTTTCATACTGACTTCCTGAAAGGCACCTCTGGAATGAGTGATGAAAATGATTCATTTAAAGCTAGTAGGGTTTGATACATTTAAGAAAAGAAGTGGCATTCATGGTGTAGTGAGCATGGAGGAGGCTGCCGGTTCTAACAAAGTAGCTGCTAATCATTTCATGACCGAATTTCAAAAATATGTGTAGAGGCCTATGGATTAGTTCTCCAACGGGTTCAAATGAGACAGGCCTCTTCTGGAAGAAAATGCTAAGGACACAGACCAATGAAGGACAGGCTGATATTGCTATCACGTAAGAATGTGTGTGGGGACTTTACATCGAAGCCCCTACTCATCTACCATTCTGAAAACCTGCTGGTTTTCAAGGAAAATAATGTCTCACAAAACGAATTGAATGTGATGTGGAGGGCTAATAGCAAAGCTTGGCTAACCAGGCAATTTTTTATTGAGTGGATTCATGAAGTGCTTGTCCCAAGTGTAAAGAAATGCCTCCAGGGAAAACAGTCGCCACTCAGGGCACTTCTTGTAATGGACAATGTTTTGCCCATCCTCTAGGCTGGAAGGCCTCGTTGGTGGAGGAGTACAGCTTCATTACTGTTAGGTTTTTGCTACCTAGCACAGCTTTCATCCAGCCCATGGACCAGCAGGTCATTTCTAATTTTAAGAAACTCGACGTTGTTTCAGAGGTCTTTTGAGGTGATGTCTGAAACTAATTTAACCCTCGGGGAGTTCTGGAAGGAGCGCCTTAATATCCTCACTTGCTTGAGGCTCATAGACAAAGGCTGGGGGGAAATATCTTTCAAGACCATGTAGTCAGCTGGAAGAAATTGTGGCCTGAGTCTGTTGCTAAAAGAGACTTTGAGAGCTTTGAGGATGAGCCTGTGTCTGCTGTGGAGGATACTGTGTCTCTGGGCAAGTCCAGGGGCTTAGAGGTGGATGATGATGTGGAGGAGTTGGTGGAGGCTCACAACATTGAGCTGACCACCGAGGAGCTCCAAGACCTTCAGAGGAAACAGCAGCAGACGGTAGGTGAGGAGATCTCTTCAGAGGAGGAGGAGGGAAAGGAGGATACGATGAAATTTCTATTTCACTAATCAAGGAAATGCTTGCGAAATATGGAGAAATGCAAGGTTTTATTGAGAAAGATCACCCTGACAAGGAAGTAGCAAACCATGCGATAAACTTATTCAATGACAATGCAGTGTTTTACCTCAGGCAAGTGTTAAAATGCAGGCAAAAGCAAACATCATTGGATAGGTTTTTAGTGAGACAGAAGCCCAGTGAGCCTGAAGCAAATTCTAGTGGAGCAAAGAGACAAAAGACCCCAGAAAAACAGCTACCTGATATTTTTATGGGAGGGGACTCCCTTTCCAAACAATAACATCTCTCCGTCCCTCCTCTCCATATTCAGTCATCATAGCTCTCAGTATTAAAGGTAAGTTCTAATGTGTACATAAATTTTCTTTTTTTTAAATCCTCTCTGGAGGAAAATTTTTTGTTTTGTTTTGCATTTATCTTTAGATAGAATGGCAGGAAGAGAGGGAGGAAGAGAGAGAGAGAGAAACATGGATGTAAGACACATCGACTGGTCACCACCCACACAACCCCAACCAGGGCCGGGGACAAACTACAACCAAGGAATGTGCCCTTAGTGGGAACCAAACCTGGGCCTCTCTGGTCTATGGGCCAACACTCTAACCACTGAGCCAAACCTGCCAGGGCTAAATTTTCATTTTTAACTGTATATTTTATTACCTTTTCCAATTTTCATTTATATTTCATGTCCTTTTTGTTTTTAAAGTGTTTATAGATTAAACAGTACATTTGACATGCACTATATATAAAAAAAGTAAAACAAGGAAGCATTTGGGGGTCTGGAATGAATTAATTCAATTGACATTATTTCTAATAGGAACACATGATTCAGTTTTTGAACAAATTGCTTCTCAAATAGCCTTCTGGAAAAAAATTAAGTTTGAGAACTGAGGTTCCACTGTACATAGAAACAAACTAGGGAGGCAACCAAAATTAGTAGACAAATAAATTGTTCCAAATGAAAGAACAGAACAAAACTCCAGAAAAAAATTAAAACGGAAACTAGCAATCTACTAGGCGCAGAATTCAAAACACTGATTATAAGAATGCTCAGTGAATTTAGTGAGAACTTCAACAGCATAAAAAAGAACATGGAAACCATAAATAAGAACCAGTCAGAAACAAACAATACACTAACTGAAATGAAGAATAATTTACAGGGAATCAACAGTAGAGTAGATGAAGCAGGGAATTAAGCCAGCAATTTGGAATATAAGAAAGCAAAAACAAAACAAAACCCCAAACAAACAACAACAACAACAACAAAAAATACCCAATCAGAACAGCAAAAAGAAGAAAGAATTAAAAAAAAAAATGAGGATAGTGTAAGGAACCTTTGGGACAAGGGTACCAACATTCACATCATGAAGGTTCCAGAAGGAGAAGAGAGGGAGCAAGGAATCAAAAACTTATTTGAGAAAATGACAGAAAACTTTCCTAACCTGGTGAAGGAATTAGACATACAAGTCCAGGAAGTGCAGAGAGTCCCAAACAAGATGAACCCAAAGAGGCCTACACCAAGACACATCATAATTAAAATGCCAGAGATTAAAGACAAAGAGAGAATCTTAAAAGCAGCAAGAGAAAAGCAGTTAGTTACCTGCAAGGAAGCTCCCATAAGCTGTCAACTGATTTCTTGACAGAAACTTTGCAGGCCAGAATGGATTGGCATAAAATATTCAAAATGATGAAAAGTGACCTACAACCAAGATTACTATAGTTAGCAAAGCTATCATTTAGAATCAAAGAACATATAAAGAGCTTCCCAGAGAAGAAAAAGCTAAAGATCTTCATCACCACCAAACCAGAATTACAAGAAATGTTAATAGTCTTCAGGAAGAAGAAAAATATATAAAAAATATAAACAATAAAATAGCAATAAATGCATATCTATCAACAATTGAATTTAGAAGGCAGGATAGATGAGTGGATAGAGCAGAGGCAGACTCATGGATGCAGAGAGCATTTTGGTGGTTGTTGGATGGGGGTGTAGGGGGTGGGTGGGTAGAGGGATTGGAAGGTGCAGGTTGGTTGTTGCAGGGTAGTCACTGGGCTGTGGAGTGCAGCATGGAGAATATAGTCAATAGTATTCTAACGGCTATACGTGGTGTCAGATGGGTGCAAGATTTGTTGGGGTGATCATTTAGTAAATTGTATAACAGCAGTTCTCAACCTGTGGGTCGCAACCCCTTTGGGGGTCAAATGACCCTTTCACAGGGATCGCCTAAGATATAACAGTAGCAAATTACAGTTATGAAGTAGCAACGAAAATAATTTTATGGTTGGGGATCACCACAACATGAGGACCTGTATTAAAGGGTCGTGGCATGAGGAAGGTTGAGAACCACTGCTCTATGGAATCCCATTAGTCCCCTGGAATGTAGGCTTTCTTCACTCTTTTTCATCCTTTTTTCTTTTTGCTCCTCTGACTGGATAATTTCAATTACCTATCTTCTAGTTCACTGATTCTTTCTTCTATTTGGTTAAGTCTGATATTGAAGCTCTCTAATTTATAGTCATTGTATTCTTCAGCTCTAGGATTTCTGTTTGATGTTTTTGGTGGTTTCTATTTCTTTGCTGAACTTCTCTTTTGGTCATGCATTGTTTTCCTAATTTTGTTAGTTGTTTGTGTATTCTTGTAGTTCACTAAACTTCTTTAAGAGGGAGACAGACGAGGGAGGGGGGGTTGGGTAGGGCTGGAGGCTATAATCAGCTATAGGTGGAGCCATGAACCCAATTTCTTGCTTAGGCGAGGTGGCAAAACAGGCTCCAAGTCTTGATTTGGCTGGGAACTGAATCAGGCCAAAGTGCTCTGAGTTCCTTGCCAGAGAAGGCCACTGGCTTGGCTTGTGTGTGGACAGAGCTGCTGGCTGGGCTCTCTGCTCAGGTGCTTCTATAAGTAGGACTATTGGATGCGGCATGCAGTAGTTCTAGCCCTAGGCTGGGCTGGACCAAGGGCTTTTTTCAACAGTAGGTGGGGCTTCAAATCTGCTTCTGTGCCTGGGCGGGGCTGCAGAGCAGGCTCCACAATTGGTGTGCTTATGAGTAGAGCTAAAAATTGAAAACATTTTACTATGTACCGGGCACTGTACTAAGCACTCTGGAGGCATTGCCTCATTAAATTCTTTTAACAACACTATAATTAGTCTCATTTTGCAGACGATAAAGCTGAAGTTGATAATAATTAGGGAGCAGTAATGAGGGTGAAGGAGGGAAGCTGGGATTGAAACCCAGGATTACATTACTCAGACGTCCCAGGCTCTTAACTTCCATGCCTTTTTGTTAGTTCAGAGTTCTTTGTTGTTCTCTTCACAGGGGAGATCATATAGACTCTTATTTCCAACTGCCATGGCTTCTCCTTCGTTTTCTGCATCCTTTGTCTTGATTGTAGAATTTGCCATTTCAATGGGGACAGGGTGAAGGGCATGTTTATCTGCTGTGCAGCTTCTGCTGTTATGCACAAACATCACTGACACTCTTAAAATGTTTAAAAATATACCTATTGGGGGGACTCTTCTTTTTATTTTATTTTTTAAATTTTGGGCCTCAATCAGAAGGACTTGGGCCCCCGGGGAGCTCTTCCTTTATAAAAAAATATTTTTATTGATTTTTTAGAGAGGGAGAGGAAAAGAGAGGGAGGGAGACACACACATACAAACACATACACACACACACACAGAAAGAGAGAGAGAGGGAGAGAGAGAGAAACATCAATCAGTCACCTCCCACAAGCACCTCGACTGGGGATCCTGCAACCTGGGCATGTGCCCTGGCTGGGAATCAAATCAGTGACCTTTCGGTGCACGGGACGATGCTCAACCAACTGAGCCACTTCAACCAGGGCTGGGGGCTCTTTAAATTATAATAAGTAGTGATAATTCTATATTAATGGCTTTTGCACCTTTTTTTTTGCCAGAGATTCTAGTCACATGTCAGACCTCCTAAAAATCTACTAATGCCCCCAAATGTTAAGGGTAAGAAATCTCTCTACTACAGAGGGTCCTCCTAGCATCTGAAGAATGTGTCAGACAAGTCAAGTAGGCCGTAGACAGGTGTCAGAGATGTAAATGGGAACTTAGTCTGAGCTTAAGGCGGGAATCAGGTGCTAACTGTATTCAACAATACTATAAAGATTGAGATGGAGACTAGATTAAAGGAATCTCTTCATATTTGGTAAGAAGTCATTTAGATATTTATTTCCACGATTGCAACACCTCATTCTAAATGCTGATTTTAAAGTGGTTTTCTAAGTTGCAGCATGACTAATGCCATTAATATTCACTTGCCATCAAATAATTGTATTTTAATAGAGATGTGTCTTATTGATCTTAGAGTAAGACTTGTTTTTCATTGTGCATTTAGTTGTTTTGTCCTTTGGAAAAATCAGTGATCTACTTGGTATTGTTTGCTCTTAATAGTCAAGTTTCTTTTTATTTATTTTATTTTCCCAGCTTTATTGAGGTATACTTGACAGTGACCTGTTTGAATCTTGCGCAGCACAAGCAGAATGATCTAGTTGCAGATCTTTTTTTTTTTCAGGAGCTACAGCTGTCCCTGTCCAAAAAAGAGAATTCTTCCAGCACTTGCTTGCTTCTTGGCCACATCTGTGTTCCTCCAACCTCGGTGCTCACTGCACTTATGAACTGCTCCTCCTGACCAGCTGCGCTCAGAGCCTGCCGTGAGGCCCTGGGTGAGTGTGTCAGGTCCAGCCCTGCTTGTGAGGGGGGAGCAACAGACCATGTCGAGGAGGAGAACCGAATACAGGACCGTAGTCAGAAGGTTGGGCTTTATTTTTAAAGAAAGAACAAAGTAAGGCAAATATGTTCTTAGGAAGGCGGTGGATTTGTAGTTGGGGACCATGGGGAGGTACCCTACGAACCTAGCAATGAGGGAGAAGAGAGTGACTTCGGAGCTGAGTGATGAGGTCTATAGGAATTGGGTCAAAGCTGCGTTCTTCAGAGTCAGCTTGTCAACAGGAAGTTTTCTGGGCATTTCTGAACAGAGATTTCTCTCTTAGGAGCACGACTAGCCCACTGGAGTTGGCAGGGAGGGAGACCTCCAGGCACTCCCCAGGGAACCCTGGCACACCTCACCCTGAGCAGGCTGGCCCTCCTGTGGCGATGGAGACCAAGCTATGCTGCTCCAAAACACATAACCCCCACTCTCCCCAACGTTGCTCTTCATCTGGAGGAGGATGTGCAAGGTGTGTAGACCTAAGCATCCTCCTCCCCTGTGAGTGGTCCCTCTATCGATACATGGGCAGGCTGACTTCTTGCAGCAGCACCGAGAGCTCGCCTGGTGGAACTCAGCCCCTGAAAGATAGATGTACTTTCCATATGTGGGCTCCCAAGCTCGTAGGGCCACCGATGGGCAGACCCTGCCCTGCGGTGGTGCTGCTGGCTGCCCCCTGGGCGGCCTGGCAAGAGCAGGAAGCCACACAGCGTCCTGCCCAGCTACAGCCTTGGAGAGTTGATTTCTACATCAGAGACCCAGCAGTTTCCCCTGTGTTATGGGTCCAATTGTGTCCCCCAAAATGCTGAAGTCCTAATCCCCAGTACCTGTGAATGTGACCCTGTTTGGAAACGGGGCCTTTTCAGATGCTCAAGTTAAGATGATCCATTTTGACTGGTGTCTTTACAGAAAGGGAAAATCGGAGGCGCAGAGGGAGGAGGATGTGAAGATACAGAGAGAACACCATCTATGAGCCAAAGAGCGCTTGAGGCTGTCAGAACCGAGGAGACCGGCCCGAAACAGGCTCACAGCCCTTCCAGGACCCAATCCTGCTGATGCTTTGATTTCGAACTTCTAACCTCCAAACCTGGGGAAAAGAAATGTGTTGTTTAAGCCACCCAGTCTGTGGGATTTTTAAATGGAAGCCCTGGGAAACGAATCCACCCTGTGCCAGACTTTTCACCAGGGAACTCTGAATTCAAGCTGTTAATTATGATTCACCCTTTAGCCCTGGTCCCCGACATTACCTGTTGCCGGCACCTGAGCCTGGGCTCAGTCATGTATCCAGGGGGCCTTAGCTGGGGTAATGTCAGGCACACACCGGTTCAGATGTTCTCAGCACATTTCGGACTCGGGGCTCTCTCCTTGGAGCAGCTTCCTGGAAACAGGCAGGCACAAGGGAGGGGGTGGAGAGCCTCCAGCTGCTAGGGTCCTGCTCACGGGTCAAACTGCTCGTCACATCTTCTGTTGACCTTCCCCAACAACTAAGAATATAAAGTTGGCGTGGCCCTAGGAGAATCCCTGGCTGGGGAAATTCCTCCCAGCAGGGACCATGTTCTACAGGGTTGGGTGAATGTTGTCCAGTGCTTTTTAGTTTTTTGGTTTTGTAGTTTTGTTTTTTTCAGATAAAATAAACATTTTAGGCTATGCATATGGAAGGCATCAGCACCAAAAGATATCCCTTAAAACAAATTATAATTTACTGAAATGGGTGTTTACCATTCTCCTCCAAACATCAGTAGATTTATTTATTTTAATGCTTTGCAAATCCCTGAAAATATATTACTTTGGAATTTTTAACCACATACTAACTTTCCAGTAAGAAAGTTCAGATATTTTAAACTATTCGCACACACAAAAATATGTTGTGCAAATTTTAAAGTGAAACTTAAAAATTTACACCGTTAGTGCAAAAACAGGTGTCGTGAATGACCTCAGATGGCTCACCTCCCCAGGTAAACGGCAGAAACGTTTGAGAGCAAGCCAAAAAATGATCATCAAATTTTGATCAAGTGAAAACATGGCATTATAATCAATGTAATATATGCTTTTATGTATAACATACACTCCAGTTGAACTAATTGACTAAATTTCTGAAATGGTCCTTGTACCATAATTTGATGTACTTTTTTTTTTTTTCTAGACTTACATTTTTTAAAGTATTAATTCTGGAAGCAATCCAATGAGGTGACATCTTTTTTCCTGTTTTGTAGATTGAAAATGCTAAGACTGCGAAAGGGCAAGAGGCTTGTCCAAAGCCATAAAGGAAAAAATTGCAAAAAAAACATGCATCTATCACACCTTTTCTCTTCTCGTTCCTTCCACAAATATCTATTTGTTGAAAACGGGTTTCTTGTTCAAATTCTTTATCAGGTCCAGGCACACGCAGACGAAGGAGACGACGTTCTGAGTGACATTTATGGGGTGACTCTGTGCAGGGGGCTCCAGCACCCACCGCTTCCTTAGAGCACACCTGTGAGTTGGGTGTCGCTGACCCCACTGCACAAGTTAGAAAACGGACGCTCAGATTTGGTGTCCTGCACAAGGTCACAGCTAGTTCGTGAGTGACCTGCCTGCCGCTGGTACCTGACAGAAGCCGTGTTCAAATACATCCCTCATCTTTTCATTATACTAGGCAGTCCCCAAAAGGAAGAGTTTTTGTTAAAGTGCCCCTTAGCACCCACTGTACGACAGACACCCAACACCCCAGGAAGCCAGATAATAGCTTAATTAATTAATTAATTAATTTTTTATCCTCACCCGAGGACATTTTTGCATTTATCTTCAGATAGAGCAGGAGGGGTGGGGGGGAGAAACATTGATGTGAGAGAGACACATCGAGTGGCTGCCACCCACACGACCCCAACCGGGGCCGGGGACAAACTGCAACCGAGGTACATGCCCTTAGTGGGAACTGAACCCGGGACTCTCTGGTCCATGGGCCAACACTCTAATCACTGAGCCAAAGCGGCCAGGGCTGAACAACTCTTCAAGGTAGGAGGATGTTTTTTACCTTTTCCAGCTAAAGAAACAGAAACTCAAGGATGTAAATAAGGGTGTCGTGGCCAGAACCGGTCAGAGGCAGAATCTGAGCCCGGCTCTGCTCAGCTGAAAGCGCAGTCTTGTTCTGCGGCATGGATGACAATATGGTATAAATGTCTCAGAAAGTGCCCTCAGACCCCTATGGATGCGGAGGAGGGAGGCGTTCTGTCGAGGGGCTGGGACGGAGGACCATCGGGTAAGCTTCGTGGAAGAGTGGGCGCAGGAGGTGGCCTGCGAAGGCTGCCACAGGCAGACCTGCTGGAGAAGTGCAGGAGCGCAGGGGAGAAGCTGGGTGACACACCTGCCCTGCCTCTCCCCGGGCCACCGCCGTCCTTGTGGGCCAGTGTGTGCTGGAAGCTCGAAATGTTGAGTGTGTGCTTAACGTGAGAGATGATCCAATTGTGAATGAAGGATTGAAGAGAGAGGAGAGGGTGTGTGGAGGGCTGTTTAATTGGATACAGAGAAAAACCCACAGAAAACGTAAACTGGGAGCTGCCAGGCACAGGCAGGGGGGAGCCCCCGTTGCCGTGGATGGGGTGCACGCGTGGCCTCTCCATTGGCCACAGCTTCCCTTTGTCTTCTTGGGACTGGTCCCTCCTTTATGATGACTTTGCGGGTCTTTCACACCTATATCTGCCTTGAACTAATCTTTTACTAGGTTCAGTCTTTCAGGGAGAGCAATGGTGTGGGGGAGGGGAAGGGCGCCCTTACAAGGGTCCCCACATGAACGAACTTATTCTTATTTCTCCCAGAGAGCGGCAGGATGACTGTCCATTGCAAAGAGCTGTTGACTTGCTCACGGGTCTTAGAGTTGCGACCGGCCTTCACGGAGAAGGGCTGTGAGTCTTAAGAAGTGACATCTTCTGACTGCCAGTCAAGAGCTGGGGAAGATCTTAGGAAGGAGGGGAGGGGGGAGGAGAGGACCTCACTGACTGCTTCCAGTGGCATTTTCTAGCTGAAGGACCCAGGGCACACTTCCTCATCCTCCCCATGGCCCGTTTCTCTGACTATAATGTAGTGGTTTTATAGAGATTACGTCATGCTCCAGAGGACATGCCCAGCACGGTGTTTGGAACAGAGCTGGTGTGATACTTATGTGTTGTATCTGCATCTGAGACAGTATGTTCCCCATTCACAAGGCTTTTTTTTCTTTTATCCTCACCCGAGGACATTTTTGCATTCATCTTCAGATAGAGCGAGAGGAAGAGAGGGAGGAAGAGAGAAAGAGAAACATCGATGTGAGAAAGACACATCGACCAGCTGCCATCCACGCAACCCCAACCGGGGCTGGGTTCAAACTGCAACCGAGGTAGGTGCCCTTAGTGGGAACTGAACCTGGGTCTCTGTGGACCGCGGGCCGATGCTCTAACCGTTGAACCAAACTGGCCAGGGCTTCACAAGACTTTTTAACATCTATCTAACAACTGGTCTCTACAGAAAAAAACCAAGACACCTTTTGAGCTGCACTGAAAGCTGATGGAATAGAAAGGACGCAGAGATCATTCACAGTGCTCAGCGAAGTCAAATCTACCGGACTCTAAGGTGTGGCCGTGTCTTCTGGTGTGGCCGTGTCTTCTGGTGTGGCCGTGTCTTCTGGTGTGGCCATGTCTTCTGGAGTCATTGACAGCAGGTAGATGCAAATGGCGGTGTCCCCACCAACACACAGTCGTCCTATGGGTGACTACAGGCTGTCTCCACCAGGCAGTGCCCTTCGCATACCTTCCCAGCTGCTGAGTGTGCTCAGAAAGACTAGCTAAGCATTGCTGGCAGGTCAGCAAAGACACGTAAAACCAGGGCAAATGGCCAGTGCGCCAGGCCCGTGTCCAGCTGCAGCCTAGGCTTACCTTGAGGCCAGACTGGTGACCAGATGTGGCCCTGTCTGGGCTCTGCCCCTTTTTGGAGAGTTTCCACTCATCTCTGCCCCTTGGGGGCTCCTTGCAGTGTGTCCTGAGGGACCGAGCACCCCCCAGTGAGTCTCCGAAGAGTATTTCCCATCAGACGGCTCCATGTTTAGGCAGAACGAGGAATAAAGAAAAATGACATGTGGTCCTCTCTGGACTAAAACACACAAATTGACCATAAGTCCCAAATGAAGACGTGGATTCTTATTTCAAGCAAAGAAACAGTATGTTTCAAGCAAGGCTGTGCCTGCAACGGTTGTACGAAGAGCCCACACAAACCCTTTCTTATCAGGAAGCTAGTTCTCCCTGGGAATGGATGACGAGTACACATGAAATGTGAGCATTAAAATTAGGTGTTCTTTTCCCCCCACCGCCTTACTTTTCATCGTTATTTAGACGAAATCTGCATGTTTCACTTGGAATGTGCTGTGCCTTTGTTGGCCAGCTCTGTGTACCAGTCTGCCTGCCTGCTTCCGCTGGCTTGTCATGCTCACTAATTAGAGAGCCGCCGTCTGATTCACCTTGTTAATTAGAGGGACTTGCACACGGAGCCCTCCGGGCGGTGTGCGAGAGAGCCTCGCACCGGTGCCCCGAGAACGACGCGTCTGTGAAGTCCTTCTTCTCATCTACCTCCTATTTTTCATTTGAAATGAATAAATCATTGAGGTTTTCCTTGTGGAGTGAGAATGCAAGAATTCACATCTTTGTAAGATGTAAATTACATGTGATCAATAAGAGGGAATGACTCGTGGATTGTACTTACATGATTTCCTAATTTACTCCTTGTCAGTGTATGAAAAATGGCCTGGAATATGTGTCTCCTCTCCCTGAATCGGTGTCCTTCAGCCGGCGAGAGAGGGTGTGAGCGGGAGACGCAGCTGCTTCCTCTAAGCGGTCGGAACCGGGTCTGCTGTGCGGTGCACTGGCCCGGACAGAGGGAGGCCTGTGAGGCCCGGGCCTGCTCCAGACCCCTCTGCTCAGGGAGAAGCAGGTAATTTTGACTGAGATATTCTTTTGTAATAGAGACCCCCCCCCCAACTTATCGAGGTTTTAGATGTATCGTGTCTTTTTAAAAAAATCAAAAAAGTTGAGCCCAGCCATGTGGTTCCGTGGTTAAGCGTGGACCCCTGCACCAAGAGGTCGCCAGTTTGATTCCCAGGCAGGGCACATGCCGAGGTTGTGGGCCCAGTCCCCAGTGGGGAGTGTGCAGGAGGCGGCCAGTCGATGTTCTCTCTCATCAGTATTTCTTCTCTCTCTCCCTCTCCTTCCTCTCTCTCTAAAAATCACTAAAAAAATATAAAAAGTTGACTTGGTCAGACTGGACCCCATCACAGACGCAGTAGCGCCTTTAAACAGCATGTTGCCCCCTCTTCCCACCTGCACAGGACTCTCTGGAAATTAGTTTCAGTGGCTTTCCCTCCAACCACTTCATCACAATTACACATCATGCTTCAGTAAGATTAAGACAAGGCAGCAAAGTCTCACTGGTTGACAGGAGGGCGGTAACAACGTCAGTTTCCCATACAGAAGCTCTGCCCCGTGCAGTCTGGGCGTCTCCGCCGAGGAGCTTGGTTCAGTAACCCCAGTATCACTCCTAGTGGTTAATGAGGATCTGAAACACGGTTCACCTTTCTGCTCACCCATAGCTTTGGCAGTAACTATACGTGCTCACCTGCAGAGATTGAAGCGAAAGATGTAAAAATAGGTCTTTAGGAAAGGGAAAGAATTTAATACCTGCTCTTCCTGGGAATGGCATAGCTGCTTTCTGGAATGCTCTTTCCGCCATTCGCAACATCTGGTTTTGTGCCCACAAGCGCACACTGGGCGCTTGCTGCCATCAAGCACGGCCTGGCCCTGTCCTCGGGGTCCCGCGAGGATGCAGGAAGGAACCAGAGAAGCACGTCACTGGCCGCAGAGTGGGGCGTGCCCTGGAGCCTGCACAGAGGAGGAGTTCGGGGCTGCGGTCACAGGGAGGGACATGTGTGAGGGCTGCTGGGGACGGAGCAGAGCCTGCCCGGAGGAGGAGCGAGTGCGCCAGGGTGTGGGAATGCACGGAAGGCTCGAGCACGGGTGAAGGAGACGAGAGCCAGCTCCAGGGGCAGGTGCCAGTCATCCCCCCTTGCGTGTGACCTAGGGTGCTCCTGACGGCAGCATTACTGCTCTTCGCACTGCTGTGAGCCTCCAGCCCGGGGGAAGGGCAGAGGGGTCCATGTGTGGCAGCCCCAGCTGGTTCTGACTCAGCAGGAGCCCGTGCAGGTCTGCAGGAGTCCGTAGGAGGGTCCATTCTACACGTTTGCCCTCCGCACAGCCCTGGGCGCAGGGACCAGAGGGCAGGGGGAGCGAGAGGGAGGTGATGGTGGGTACTGGCCTGCCAGAAATCTCACAGGCAAAACAAGCCGCCTCTGTAAGCACCTCTGCCTGTTTGACCTGGAGACTTTTACTGAAGGTCCATCCAATGCCTGGCCGGGGTGGCTCAGTGGTTGAGTGTCGAACAAGAAGTTGCTGGTTCGATTCCAGGTCAGGGCACATGCCCAGGTTGTGGGCCCGATCCCCATTGGGGGGCATGCCGGAGGTGGCGGCAATCGATGTTCTCTCTCACCAATCTTTCTGTCTCTCTCTCCCTCTCCTTTCCTCTCTCTCTAAAATCAATACAGAAAAAAATTAAAAAAAAAAAAGATCTATCCGGGTGGCAGCGCTGGCCTTCCTGCAGGACTTCCCAAACACCTTGTTCAGTTCCTCAGCGGGCTTCGAGTGCCTGCCCTTTGCGGAGGTCATTGCCAAAAAACCAGAAACACCAAGATGAAAAAGGCACCGTCTCCCGCCTTTAAGAAGCGCCCAAGGGACAGATGGGATGCGTGTTTGCCGAGATGCAGAGATCACACTCTTTAGTATCAAAGCAGCAGCCGGGAGAGGGAGGCGGCACAGGGGAGGTGACACTGGCACTGAGTTTTCCAGGGTGAACAGGACTTGGGTGACTGAAGTGGTGGGAAGAGCTTTCTAGTTGGGGAGCCGCAGGCACAGAGCAGGGCGCTGTGAACGTGCCCGGGTTCAGGAGCCGCTAGGACCCGTTCTGGTTCTGACGCCGGGAAGTATGCCCGGAGGGTGAGCAGGGCTAGGAGGGTGGAAGGATTTAGGGCAGAGTGGAAACAGGGTCAGATTTGCATTCCTAAAGGAGGCTTTGCCAGCCCCCCTCCTCCACCTGGGTGTTCAACACCAGGGCACTGTGCCATTGTTTCCTAAGCTGCTGTGCCAGGTGATGCAGAGGTGCTTTTACCATCCAGGCAAGGGCTAGCCGGGGTCTGACCCAGCACGGACTGAGCGGGATCCTGAGGTCAGGGCTCGGAAGGTGGGAGGGTGAGGGCAGTCCCCGGGAGGCTACCTGTCCAGGGCAATCGTGCATTAGCAGCCTCCTCTTATTCAGAGACTCTAGCAGTGACATCCTGCAGCTGTGAGACGTCCCGCGTCACAGCTTCGGTCTTTATAGCCATGAAAGGGAAAACCCAGCCACATTCGCACCCACCGTCCGAGGGGTGCTGGGTACGATGATGGATTTACCACTACCACACACTGCTCTTCTTAGTTGGTTGTAAAATGACCGTTGGAAGCTGTACTATATCTGTCAACTTTCATGATGTGCTCCTCTTTTTTTTTTTTTTAAAACAAAGTCCCCTTCCCTATGGTGAATGGTGGGGCATGCACCGGGCAGGAGGAACGGCCAGAGCTGGACCCCTTCTAACTCAGGAATCCTCGAGCACCTCCTCACTCTGCTGGGCACCTCCTCACTACTTCTTCTCTGACAAGCCCTGTCTGCGGGGTGAGCTTCCCAGATCACTAGGAGGGGCTCACAGTGCTACCTAAATACTGGCTCGGAGTCCAGAAACCCCCAATCTGCTTAGCGCCCTCTCCCTGGGGAAGGTCAAGAGTCAAGACTCTCGTCCATTTCCAGGACGCTCACAACTGTCATGAGGCTTGGCCATTTTCAGGGTTAGAGAAGGTGCTAGAAGTCGATCTACAATCCTTCGAGATTCAGGCAGCATCACTTAACGTTTGCCAGACACCGAGTGGGCACTGAAATGGTTCCATGGGGGAGAAGCTTCCTAGGAAGGGCCATGAGGTCGGGGCTCTCACAAGGGCATCAGTGTGTCTCCCGAGGTTACAGCCTGGGTTTCTGTAGCAAGTCATTTGCTTCAGTAATACGAGTTACCAGAAAAGGAAGCACTGGACACACACACACACACATACACACTGAAATGAAGGCTGTGTTAAAATAGCAACTGAGCCCTGGCCAGTTTGGCTCTGTGGTTAGAGCGTCGGCCTGCGGTCCAGAGAGACCCCAGTTCAGTTCCCGCTAAGGGCACGTATCTCGGTTGCAGTTTGTCCCCGGCCCTGGTTGCTCGTGAGGGTGGCAGCCACTCGAGGTGTCCCTTTCACGTTGATGTTTCTCTCTCTCCCTCCCTCCCACTCTAACTGAACAAAACAGAAAAATGTCCTCGGGTGAGGATTAAAAAATAAATAAATAAAATAGCAACTGAAAGGTCTACCAGGTTTCCTCCTGGGACACGAGACCCTCCCGGACCCCACCTCACCCCGAGGGCTATCCACCAGCCACCCCGCCATCCTTGAGGCTGAGCACCACACATTGGTGCTCTAGCTTCCTGAGTCTGTGACAAGTTCCCAGAGGGCAAAGTCTTGCCTGCCCCTCTTTGCCCCCAGAGGCCAGCGGCACTGTGGACTCTTGGGAAGCCTCTGCTAATTGATGAACAGTTTTTCTTTTTCTTTTTTTTGTTTTTTATCCTCACCCGAGGACGCTTTTGCATTCATCTTCAGATAGAGCGGGAGGGAGAGAGGGGGGAAGAGAGAGTGAGAAACATCGATGTGAGAGAGACACATCGAGTGATTGCCACCCACACAACCCCAACCGGGGCTGGGGACAAACTGCAACCGAGGTACATGCCCTTAGCGGGAACCGAACCCGGGACTCTCTGGTCCGCGGACCGACGCCCTAACCGCTGAGCCAAACCAGCCAGGGCGATTAACAGCTTTTCTACACATTTAAAAATTTCATCCTTTGCTTGATTTACCTAGAGTGATGCCACCTGCCTCCTCATAAGGGGTTGGGATGCTACACCGCCAAGGAAGGTCAAGTTGGTATCCACAATGCCATCCACACTCAGGAATGCTCGCTGTTGCCCACCACGGTGCTGATGAGCTTGGGTAAAGGGGCATGCTGGGTGCGCAGCGAACCTTACAGACCCATAAGCACTCAATCTGCCTGTAAAACGCAGTCAGCTTCTGTTTTTCCTGGGTGGTCCTTTGCCAGAGGAGACCAGACAATCCTTTGGTCTAAATGGAAGGGCTCATTTTGGAACAACCTTAAGCCATACTTATATTTCCAAATTTGGTGATTTTTGTGGCTATGCTTTGAAAATGTTTGTTTTCTTAAGAGTGAGAACATAGTCATAATTCTACAAATATCTGTTGAGCATGTCCGTGTGTGCCAGGTTCTCTAACAGACCCCAGGGGATTCGCTCTCATCTTCGGGGTGCATACTGCGGAAGGGAGACAGACCTGTGGGCAGGCACCGTCCCTGCAGGGGGATGTGAGCGGGGGACAGGAGGTCCTTCAGAAGCTGGTACTGAGAACAAAGGTGAGCTGGGCTTAGTGAGAGGAGGAGCGTGTGAGGGCGGGGTGGGGGGTCAGGGCATGTTCCCTGCACAGGGCGAGAGCAGGCCAGGGCCGGGCCAGGAAGAACTGCTGTGTCTGAGGGGCACAGGCGGGCCAAGGGCAGCTCGCAGACCGCCTTGTGTGGCCTGTGCTAGGCTACGTTTTCTTTTTTAATTAGCTGCCAACATTTAACTACTGAGTGGTTTCACATTCAAAACCAGACCAAACCTGGATTGTTGGGTTTTCTTAAAAATCTGGTATCCGCATCCCCCCCCCCCCCCCGACAGCAGTTAGCTGGAGCCATGCCCTCCTGCAAGCATAGGGCTAGGACCCTTCCCGGTCCCCGAGGCATCAGAGCCAGGAGCTGCAGAGGGTGGTGCGGAGGCCCCGGATAGGCAGTTGACCGTGTCCTGCAGCCAGGCAGCCAGGGTTGTGAGCAGGGGGCTACCTGAGCAGATTTGCCTTTTCAGAAAGGCATCTCTGGTGATAGCCGAGGGAATGGATTTGATGGGGTCAGACAGGAGACCCTGCACCACAGTTTATGGGAGGGGTGACAATGAGACTTGGGGTGGCTGAATGGTGGCCCCCCACAGATGCCAGGTTGCAATCCCTGGGACCTGTGCACGTTACGGAATAGGCAACAGAAGATTTTGCAGACGTGATGAAGTTAGGGATTTGAGGTGGGGGTTATCCTAGATGAATCCAGTCCCTAAATGCCGTCATGTATCCTTACGAGGGAGGGGAGGAGATCCAACACGAGCAGAGAGGAGAAGGCAGTGTGACGGACACAGACGGGAGCGACGCAGCCGCAAGCCCAGCGGTGCGGCAGCAGAGGAGGCGCCAGCAGGCCCTTCCCTAGAGCTCGGAGGAGGGCGGCCCTGCCGACCACTCGGGGACACTGAGTTCTGACTTCTGGCCTCCAGCACTGTCAGAGAATACATTTCTGGCATTAAAAACATTTTTTTTTTTGCTCTGGCCAGTTTGGCTCAGTGGTTAGAGCGTCGGCCTGTGGACCAGAGAGACCTGGGTTTGGTGCCTGCTAAGGCACGTACCTTGGTTTGCAGTTTGTCCCCGGCCCTGGTTGGGGTCATGTGGGTGGCATCCACTTGGTGTGTCTCTCTCACACCGATGTTTCTCTCTCTCTCTTCCTCCCTCTCTTCCTCCTGCTCTATCTGAAGATAGATGCAAAAATGTCCTCGGGTGAGGATAAAAAAACATTTTTTTGTTAATCCTTACCTGAGGATATTTTTCCATTGATTTTTTTTTTGATAGAGTGGAAGGGAGGAAGGGAAAGCAAGAGAGAGAGAGAGAGAGAGAGAGAGAGAGAGATTGATGTGTCACATTGATTGGTTGCCTCCTGCATGGCCCTGGGGCTGGGGATCGAATCTGCAACACAGGTACATGCCCGTGACCGGGAATCAAACCCGCGACCCTTGGGTCTGAAGGCCAATGTTCTGACCACTGAGCAAAACCAGTCAGGGCCGTTTCTGTTGTTTTAAGCCACCAAGTTTGTGGTCTTTGTTACAACAGCCCCGGTACACAAATGCAGACGGTGTCAGAGCGTCTTCCAGGTACAATCCACCAGACTGCGGACGGGGTGGGTGTGTTTTGGGGGGAGTGGGAGGCATCTAGGAAGTCCCCAGGCTGGGTCCTGCTGAGAGACAGCCTGAGACTCAGCTGTGGGTGCAGGAGTGAGCCCAGGAAGCAGAGGGGAGGGAAGATGCTGCTGAAGGTGCCTGGCTGAGACGGTGACTGCACTGGACAGAGGAACCCGGTGGAACACCCTCGAACTGTCCCTCAAAACCACAGCAAGCTGGGCCTTCACCCACTGCTCCACCTCCCAGTGGTGGACGGTTGCCTGTGTCAGTCAGGGTTCTCCAGAGAAACCAGACCGTTAGGAAATACGTGTATGTGCGTATATATAATTTACTATAAGGAATTGCTCACATGATTATGGAGGCTGATAAGTCCCAGGATCTGCAGCCAGCAAGCTGGAGACCCAGGAAGAGCCAAGTTCCGGTTCAAGTCCTGCTCAAGGTAGCCAGGCAGGAGTTTCCCTTACTCAGCCTTTTGTCCTCTTCAGCTCTTTAACTGATTGGATGAGGCCCACCCACATTGGGAGAGAATCTGCTTTATTTAGTCTACCAATTCATGTGTCAGTCTCAGCCAAAACACCCTCACAGAAACACCCAGACTCAATTTTGACCACATATCTGGGCATTCCATAACCCAGTCAAATTGACACAGAATTAACCGTCACATTGGCTCAAGGACTTTATTCCTTTGCTCCCTGCTGCGAGGCTACTGAAAAGTCTGATGGGTGCTCCCTTGTGCACTAGAGGTGGGGCCCAGGCCGTGTGCACAGGACTGTTCACCATGCTATGCTGAAATCAGGTGTGCTCAGGGATGCAGCTAGGACACAGAGAGCATCGGCTGGGCTCCCGAGTTTCCAGCTTGGGCAAGTGCTGGAGTGGGGAGCCCAGGAAGCGGAGCAGGGGTGGGGGACAGCTCTGAGTCTAGTCATCAGTGGGGGTTTGCTTGCCCGGGTGCCCAGGCAGGTGGGCCTGGGGTCTGGCTGAAGCTCTGGAAGTCACTGGGTGCGGTGGTGCTCATTGGCCGTGGTGAGGACAGCCGCAGTGGAGCAAAGGGGCGGAGTCTCACTGCAGTGGGGAGTGGAGATAGCAGGGGAAGTGCAGCTGATCAGCAAGGATGCTCCTTCCAGAAGGAGAACCGCAGGGCAGAGGCTGAGGGAGACCTGGTGCAAAAGGACTTAAAAATAAAGATCATGCCATCAGTCAGTCCACAAACATTACTGAGTGTCTAATCTGTGATAGTCCCTGGGGATACAGCAGTTATCAACACACAAAGCTTCTGTCCTTGGAGAGTACACATGTAATATAAAGAAATCATTTCAGATAGTAATAATAAGCATTAGGACATATATCAGGGCAACATGATAGAGTGACAGGGCTCCTTCAGCTGGGCCCATTAGGGAAGGCCTCTCTGAGGAGGTGACAAGTGTCCTGACTCATGGGTGATGGGCAGGACTGGTTGGGAGAGAACTGGGGGAGTGTGCGCCAGTGCAAAGGGCCTGGGGTGAGTGCTCAAGGGAGAGGGAGGAAACCCTGTGTCTGCAGCAGTGAATGAGAGGGCGGGTAGAGAGTTTGAGGTGAGGCTAGTCGTCATGTTGGAGCTTTTGAAGCAGGGATGACATCCGATTTACATTTTTAACAAGTCACCGTGGCTTTCATGAATCAGGGACTTAAAGAAGTCAGAGAGGCTAGTGAAGAGGCCCTTGGGTCGTCCAAGCTGGGGTCGGGGGAGAGAGAGGCGTTGCAGGGATGGGACTGTCTGGCTTTCCTGTTATACTCACTCCAGGATTAACATGATACACAGAAGGACAAAATAACCATTTCCAAGGTTATTGTGCCACAGTAGTGATGCAAAGTGTTGAATCCAATAGAGTAGAAATCTGATCGTTGCCTAGCATCAGTTCACAGGGAATGGATTCTGCCAGGTGTGTGTTCACAGCACTGTGCTTGTGTAAGAGGCTCCATCAGTCAATGAACTGTTGTGATTGGGTGGTGGAAAACTTTTCACACACCCACCCGTGGTGGGAACGAGCTTTCGGTGTGGGTGCTTCCCTGGTTGGGAGAAGACCTGTCCCTGGGATCAAGTAGTCAGTCCTGCCGCCCCCGCCTCACCGAGTCCCTCCTGAGACTGATTCGCGGGGAGGAAGAACAGCAGCTCCCACGGGCTGCGCAGAAGTTGTCAGCCTCGGGGTGCTGCAGGGAGAGAGTGGAATGTGGGGAGGGCGGTGGGCCAGCGGTGGGCAAGGGCGTCTGCTCACCTACATCCACGGGTGGGAGGGCCGGCGTGCCAGAGCGGAGCTTTGGGAAGGGGCAGGTTCGAGGCCAGCTGCCCAGAAAGGGTGGGAATTCTACGTAAGACCCTAGTGACCTCGGGGAAGCTATTTTGAGGATGCACCATTTACTCTCTGAATTTGGGGTTAGGGTGCATGCACAGGTGTGAAGAGGCTGGCCACAGCTCCTCGCCTGACTCTGGACCACTTTCAGCAGGTCTCCTGCTGCCTGCGGTGGGTGATGGACTCAGAGTCAAACCCAGGAAAAGCCTCCGGTTCTTCAACGATTAAATAGGGACAGCCCCGCCCATCCCGAGTTCGATGCAGACCAAATAAAGGTAAGGGCAGGGTGGCCGTGCAGACTGGGATGAACCTTGAAGACATTCTAAGTGCAATAAGCCGGACACAAAGGGACAAATATTGTGTGATTCCACTTCTGTGAGGTACCTGGAATAGGCAAACCCAGAGACAGAAAGTGGAATGTTACCAAGGGAGGGGGGAGGAACGGGGAATTACTGTTTAATGGGCACAGAGTTTCAGGTTGCGGTGATAAAAGAGTTCTGGAGCCCAGCTGGTGGAGCCCAGTGGCTGAGTGTCGACCCTTGCACCAAGAGGCCGCTGGTTCGACTCCCAGTCAGGGCACGTGGCAGGCTGTGGGCCCGATCCCCAATGGGGGGCGTGCAGGAGGCAGCCGATCGATGTTCTCTCTCATCGATGTTTCTATCTCTCTCTCTCTCCCTTCCTCTCTCTAAAATCAATAAAGGGAAAAAATTTTTTTAATGTTCTGGAAATGAGTAGTAGGAATGTTTGCACAACAGCGTGACTGTGCTTAATGCCACTGAATTATACACTTAGAAGTGGTTCAAATGGTACATTTTATGTGATGTATATTTTACCACAATAATAGTAAAAAAAAAAAAGAATAGCACCTTCTGATGAACTGGAGTTCCTGAGGCTGGCCCCTGGCCTAGGGTGGCCCCTGTCACCACTCCAAGGTCGCAAGAGGCCAGAAGGGAAGGATGATCACAAACTGTGGACAATTTTGAAAAGAGCTAAAGAAGATGAAAGCAGAGCCACACCCGTAATCCTCACAGTAATCTACGCATCTTTTCTTTATAAGGTTTTATATATTTTTCTACCTTAGATTTCCTCATAAACATTTCCATATCACTAGAAACTTTTTACATAAAATACTAATGGCCATTCATATTCTACCCAGTGCCATAGTAGACCAGTCTCAAATGTTGGATATTCAAGGTCTTCACAATTTCTCACGTTATAAACAGCACTATCGTCAACATCTCCGTGCATCAGCCTCTGTGTACGCCCCGATGATCTCCCGGGATAGCTTTTCAGGAGCGGCACACTTGGGTATAACGCTGAGCCCTGTGAGAGATTTGCCCCACGGCCGCACCTGTGGCACCCTCGTCAGACTGACGGAGTCCCTCTGCTGGTTCCACGTGGAGAGAAGTTCCTTGATTTGATGCACAGCACTCAAGAGGGGTGCTGCCAATTCTACTGCCACGGAGCTCCTGGGACGCTCAGTCTCTGCACGTATCCACCCAAGGTGCTGGGACTGACAGATGTTTGAGACCATCCCAAGCGGGGCTTCGCCGAGCTCTGCAGACTTGCACGCTTGCCTCTCATCAGATAGCCCCAGCCCAGAAGAAGGCAGGAGGCCCTCCAGCCCTGGTGGAGGACATTTGCCACCCAGCAAGTGTCATTTTTGCCTAGAGCCTTGGAGGCAGCTAAGGAGGCAAAGGGGATGAGAGATTCTTCGGGGCGCAGAAGAGAGGTGAAGCAGAGCTGGACAGCGGCTCGGCCAGCCCCTGGCCTGGGCACAGGCTGAAGCGCGGACACCCTGGTCTCCACCTCCAGCTGGCTCTGGGCCCTGCCCTGCCATTTACCTCTACGCGACCTCGACCACATTTCTGAACCTCACTGTGCCTCCATTTCCCCATTGGTAATGGGGGGTGAGGGGCTAATAATACTTATTTCCAAAGATTGTGGTAAGGGTGAATGTTGTAGATGCCAAAGTGCCAGGCCCAGCCCTGTGTGACGGAGCCACCCGCCCTCCCTCTGCCACTCACAGGACAAACAGACCTTCCTCTTCCCAGACTGTTTCACCCAGACACCAGCCGCGTGGGCCTCGAGGGGGTGTTTGCAGCGTCCACGGAAGGCCCCTCGGCCGTGAGTGTTGACGCCCTTGTTACGTCTGGTTCCTCTCGCTTCCCCGTTCCTCTGCAAGAGACTCTTCCTTTGTGCTCAGGTCCCCTGGAGCCCACCGCTTCCAAAATGTCAGCTCTCCAGGGTCCCCACTGCATCGGAGGCCTTGGCTTTCTCGGTGAGCATTTTTAGCAAGGAGGCCCCACCTTTAATGTATTCAGCAGACATCTGATCATTGTGATAACCCTGATGGGCGCTGAGCAGGGCAAATTAGCTAAAAGATGATTGATTTTTTTATGCGCAGTTTTATCTCCAACCTTTCCTAGCGACGTGCCATCCCAGAGTAATAATTTCTTCTCCCAGGTATTTGCCAGTATTGAGATTGCACATCTATTTACGGTTGCCTGGGAGCCTCATAATTACAATACAGTCCAAGTGCCCATTTTCTTTCCCTGACTACAAATAGGGATCAATCGAATTTTAAATGACCGCTCCAGGGCTCGCTCCCGATCGTGACCTTTGTAAATGATCAGAGCTCACCACAGTTGCTGTCTGCCCAGGAAGAGTGAGTGGGTAGAACTTTCTCACTGGCATTTAATCTGGATGTGGGCCAAAGATATTCCAGGTGGAAATCGGCCATGACCTGCCCATAGAGAATGAGCTTGTGGACTTCCTCTCCGCCCCCTGGACACTTCCCGTGTGACCCTCACACCCCCTGCCCTTTGTCTTTGTCTAAGTCCTGGCTTCTCTGGATGTCTGTTTGCTACGGAGCCTGTTGACAGAACTTGCCTTCAGCATCCTTCTGGGCTGAATTCAGAACATCTCTGGAAGTTTTCCACCTGCAGATAGAAATTGTGCATGCGTTTTTTGTGTGTGTGCCAGAAATAAGTTTCTTTCTTTTTCTTTTTTAAATTACTGGATGTGATCCCCAATGCTAAGCGTGTGAACCCTGAGGAAGCTGCAGGGTAAAGAGTTCTTACTGAGGAAGCGGGGACCAGGCCTGGAGCCGCTGGGCACTGCCCGCGTGGCCCTCAGAGCTGGCTTCTGACTGAGCTGGAGCCCGGAGCAGCGGGCTCTGCACCGCGGGCCTTGGCACTGCCCGAGGGCAGAGCGCTGAAGCCCAGCGGCAGGGCTCCCCGGACACAGGCCTTCAGCATGTCAGGGCTGAGGCGTCAGGGCTGAGGCGTGGGGCAGGCTGTTTCCCCTCCCCCTCCCTTGATGGCAGCAAAGGGTCACGAGACTGGCTGCAGCCGCTTCCTCGTGTCCTGAACCGCTGCTCTTCGGAGCGAGTTTGCTGCCTTTGTCTTTGGTCAGGGTGATGATTGTGTCACTGAAATACGCTTGTGTGAGACTTGCCTTTCTAGAATCTTCTGCGCAACCGCAACACATTTCCTTCCAGGCTGTGGTCTTGGGCTGTCTGCTATGAACCTGTCTGGGGTTTCCTTGAGAGTCCGTAAGGCCAGGCTTGGTGTCCACTGCTTCTCTCTACACCCCCCCTCCCTCTCTGGACAGGCCCCTCACTGGGACCACCCTCCACATGCCCCAGAGCACCCCATCATCATCTCCACCTGCCCCTGGCTCCCTTCCGTCCAGCCCAGCTCTGCCCTGAGCGCTCCCAGCAGCGGGGGGCACCTGCTCTGGACCCAGACAGCAGCTGTCCCTGTTCCCACCGGAGCACCTGTTGTGTGTAGACATGGCGGCTCCTCGCTGTGCCACTCCCCAAGGAGATCTTGTCTCTGCTACCAACTCACAAGAGTCCCTTGGCTCCTGGACACCGGAGGTCCCAGAAATAGAGGGGGAAACGTGGGGAGGGGAGAAGGTGAGGTGTGCAAGCAAATCAGGCTTGACCCCGTGGTTGGCCTGCGAGGGTCTCTGTGGCGCAGCTGCCTACAATTCTTTTTTTACAATTCTTTTTTTTTTTATTATCCTTACCCGAGGACATTTTATTTTTTTCCTTTTCGTTTTTTGTTCAGATAGAGTGGGAGGGAGAGAAAGGAAGAGAGAGAGAGAGAGTGAGAAACATCGACGTGAAAGGGACACATCGAGTGGCTGCCTCCCGCATGACCCAACCAGAGCCGGGGACAAACTGCAACCGAGGTACATGCCCTTAGCGGGAACCGAACCCGGGTCTCTCTGGACCGCAGGTGACGCTCTAACCGCTGAGCCAAACCGGCCAGGCCTGCTGACAGTTCTTATGAAAGCATTGTTTTCCTTCACTGCTGCCTGGGAATGAGAGCCCTCATCAGAGTTGAAGATCTAAAATCACGTGGAAAGTCTAGCAAACCCCGCTCCGGCTCCCAGGCCTGCGGGGAAGTCTGGAGGCGTGTGCGGAGGCTGCGCCCCCAGGGGTCTCCGGAGTGCGGAGGAGAACGTTCTCTTTGCCACAGTTTCCTGGCGAGAGTTGGCTCAGCAGAGGCAAAGGCAAAAAACCAGCAGCACCACAGCCTCGAGCCCTAGAAAAGCCAGGAGCTCAATTCACCTGAGCTCCTTTCCCCGGGTGGCGAGGTGGGCACCGGCCTGGGCATGCACACAGTTTCTGGTACAGCCTTTGAAATGCAGCAAAAACCAAGTGCCACTGTGTCCTTTGTCCGCTCCTTTCACTTACAGAACAAGCGAGTGTCCTTTCACAGGAGGGGGCTGAAGTCCACGGGCCTTTCCAGGCGTCATAATGGGGTTCTAATGTATATATTCTATACATTATGTAATGGGAGGACGGCGTATTCCAAGGTATTTCTGTTTCGGTGCATTCAAGGATTACAGTTTGAGGCAATGGGTTTAATTCCCAAACACTGGTGTCGATCTGGAAGTGTGAGATGCATTTTGTGTGCTGTCAGGGTGGGCTCTAGAACATGTCCTTGGGCTTGGCAGCAGACGGAGCCTGGAGCCGGAGTCCGTGGAACGGCCACCCCAGAGCCGCGACATCACCATGCAGTAGTCCCGGCACCGCTCCGGACGCGAAGCCTCCGGACTGCGCAGAGGCGCGGCGTCTGGTTCAGTTGCCTTTTGTTCACTCCCCGAAGAGCAGCAACTTTGCTGATTTTCGTTTAGTTTACTTTCCCACTATTAACATGTGTACATGGAAGTGTTTTCAAAGATGCTTACATTAGTGTCATGTTTTGCAGACGATGTGTAACAGTGGGATTTAGGTGAGACTCTTCCGAGCAGAATCCATGGCTCCTGGTCTTGAAGGAGGAGCGACAGTTGCAGTGAGGTGTGATCCCTGATGCACCCCAGGCAAACTGTCTCTCTTGAATGTCACCTTTGTCCCTGCACAGATAGTATTAGTAATTATTCTGATTAGAATAATGGCCTGCCTTTTTAACGCGTAGGATTTGCACTTAAAGTCACTGTGTAACGTCGGTGGTAATGGCACCTCCCAGGGTTCTGCTGACCCTGCAGGCCCAGAGAACACCAGTGAGGAAACAGGAGTCTGTTTAGCCCGCTTCTGACCCTCTGCGACTCAGGAATCTGTGTCTGAAAATGCTGTTTGGTTGGGGGTCGGTGAGTTTTCTAACAATTCTTTTCTGCATCCTTATGTTAAGAAAGGAAGAGCAGCCTGGCCGGTGTGGCTCAGTGGTTGAGCGTCCACCCATGCACCAGGAGGTCGCCGGTTCAATTCCCAGTCCGGGCACATGCCCAGGTTGTGGGCCTGATCCCCAGTGTGGGGCATGCAGGAGGCAGCCAGTTGATGTTCTCTCTCATCGATGTTTCTATCTCTCTCTAAAATCAATAAAGAAAAAGAAAAGAGAAAGAAAGGAAGGAAGAGCAGTGCCCCAGGATTCTGGAATAATTGACTTGGGTAGTCAAGTAAATACAGCAGGTTTGCAAATAATGTTGTTTCATTACGAGGATGAGAAAAAAAAAAAATCAGTTCCCAGCCGGGGCCACTGTCTGCGTGGAGTTTGCATGTTCTCCCCGTGTCTGCGTGGGTTTTCTCCGTGTGCTCTGGTTTATCCCACATCCCAAAAATGTGCACGTGAGGTGAACCGGCTGGTCTGAATTGTCCCTGGTCTGAGTGGGTGTGGCTGTGGGCATGAGTGAGCCCTGGGATGGAAGGGTGTCCTGTCCAGTGTGGAGTCCCCCTATATCCTCAGTGACACAGGGAGAGTCTCTAACCACCTGAGACCCTGAACTGAAATAAGTCGGTTGGAAAAGAATTCTCTTCATTGTATTTATTCATTTTCCCTTAACGTGTGTATAGCTCACATTTATTTCAATGTTTGGAGCCTTTAGTTGGAAGTTTGGTGATGTTTCTGCGACCAGAAATAAGCCGTAGGAACGTAACTCTTGTTTATATCAATTAGCCAAGGGTAAAACTGGTTTTGTTTTGTTTTGTTTTGTTTTTATCCTCACCTGAGGATATTTTTCTATTTTTTGTACAGATAGAGTGGGAGGGAGAGAGAGGAAGGGAGAGAGAGAGAGAAACATCGACGTGAAGGGACACATCGAGTGGCTGCCACCCGCACAACCAACCAGGGCCGGGGACAAACTGCAACCGAAGTACATGCCCTTAGTGGGAACCGAACCCGGGTCTCTCCAGACCGCAGGCCGACGCTCTAACCGCTGAGCCAAACTGGCCAGGGCAAAACTGGTTTTGTTATACCTCATCCTGCTCAAAGCCCCAGTTTCCCAGAACCTTTCAGTAGCGTTAAGTGAGGACTCACTGTACAGTACAGCCTCACGCCCAGACCAAGTGGCACGGGCAGAACCAGCGGAGAAGATTGCTTTCGTGAACGAGAATTTAGCTGAAAGTCGTGAAGCCATATTTCCTGACACGTGTTCCAAGAAACATCCAGGGGTGAAAGGCAGCTGTAGAGTAAAGGGGTCCGTCGTCAAAGAAGTTTGGGAAGCACTGGGTGGAATGATGTGAAACAGGTTTCTTTCTTTCTTTTTTTTTTTTAATCCTCACCTGAGGACATTTTTCCATTTTTTGTTCAGATAGAGCAGGAGGGAGAGAGAGGAAGAGAGAGAGAGAGAAACATCGACGTGAAAGGGACACATCGAGTGGCTGCCACCCACACGACCCAACCAGGGCCGGGGACAAATCGCAACCGAGGCACATGCCCTTAGCGGGAACCGAACCCTGGTCTCTCCAGAGCGCAGGCTGAGCTCTAACCGCTGAGCCAAACTGGCCAGGGCCGAAACAGGTTTCTTTACTAACTTGCACTGTGCATCTTGAGGGAGGGATGGGATCTTCTCCCTGCCGTCCTAGGTCAGCCCTCCATCCCCGCTCACCCGAACACATGCAAGTGTGCCCTGTGTTCTTTTTTTTAAAAATCCTCGCCTGAAGGTATTTTCCCATTTACCTTCAGATAGAGCGGGAGAGAGAGAGAGAGAGAGAGAGAGAGAGAGAGAGAGAAAGAGAGAGAGAGAAACATCAATGTGAGAGAGACACATCGATTGGTTGCCTCCCACACGACCCCGACCAGGGCTGGGACTGAGCCAAGGTACGTGCTCCTGGGCTGATGCTCTAGTCACTGAGCCAAGCCAGCCAGGGCAAACCCTGTTGTTCTCTTGTCCTCCGGAACTCATCCTCTACACACTGCCGGAGGGGCTTTTTGTCGTAGTCGTTAATTCTCACCTGAGAATATTTTTCCATTGATGTTTAGAGTGGAAGAGAGGGAAGGAGAGAGAGAGAAACCTCGATGTGAGAGAGACACATCAATTGATTGCCTCCCGCATGACGCTGACTAGGGTGGAGATTGAACCTGCAACCCAGGTACGTGTGCCAAACCGAAAAATTGAACCCGAGACCCTTCGGTCTGAGGGCCAACGTTCTAACCCCTGAGCCAAGCCAGCCGGGGCCAGAGAGGCTTTTAAAAAGAGAATCTGGCGTGTCACTCCCCAGCTTGAAACCCTCCAGTGGTCTCCTGTTGCACTCAGGACAGACTTCAGCTGTGATCAGGGCCCAAGGTCTGCCTGCCTCTTCCAGTCCTTGGAACTCTTCATGCCCTTTTCTGCCTCAGAAACATTGCACTTGATGCTGTTCTGCCTTGACAGGTAGTTTTCCTGATCACCAACTCTGTCCTGCCACTCCAGCTCCCCGGTCACTTTGCATGCCATTAACATTAATCTTTTCTTTATAGAATTCATTGTTCTCTGGAATTAACCTTTTCTTAATTTTTATTGCTTGGTGACCTCTCCTTGCTTGAATGTGAATCTCATGAGGACAGGTCAGGGGCCTGGTGCGTCTCATTCACACTGACCCTTTCTGTTTAGAACCATGCCTGTGACCTGGAAGATTCTTTACCAATGCTTGTTTAATATCACCGTGATCAATGGGCACCTGTTTGTCAGAACCTGGTAACGACCAGGCGTGGTCCCCAGGCGCTCACTGCTCTGTGTTGTGTGCTTACACCGCATGCAGCCGTGACCCGGGTGAAAACCTCACCATTGACTGTGCTCAGGGTTTGGGGAGCTGATTAGACCCAGAGGGTTCAGAGCTGGAAAGAATTCTGAAAGTCTCGCTTCACATCCCCAAACCTGGGTGAGGGTATCCAGGTGCCCCTCGGTTCCCTGCTCCTAATTACAGAGGCCCTGTCCTGATGTTTGTGTGGCAGGCAGAGTCCTTTCTCAGCGACAGGCCTCTTGTGGCTCTGTGTCACCCCCCGACTGCTCCCATGTCTGGGATTTTGCACCCCGTCTCTTTCCTGGCCCCACCACTGTAGGCATGAGCTCTCAGAGGTTTAGTAACGTGAGCATCCTTTTTTTTATCCTCACCCGAGGACATTTTTGCATTTATCTTCAGATAGAGCAGAAGGAAGAGAGGGAGGAAGAGAGAGAGAGAAACATTGACTGGTTGCCACCCACACAACCCCAACCGGGGCCGGGGACAAACCGCAACTGAGGTATGTGCCCTTAGCGGGAACCGAACCCGGGTCTCTCTGGTCTGCGGGGTGACGCTCTAACCGCTGAGCCAAACCGGCCAGGGCGGAGCAGGAGCATCCTTGAGAGGGAAGGCTGCTTAAGCAGAATGGGACAGAGGCCCTGGAGCAGCTGCTTCTCCTCAATTGTGAGCTGCCAGGGTTTCTGAGCTGCTGTATCACTGAGCCTAGAGTCTTCCAGCCAATGTGCTGGGTCAGCAGGGTTGAGGGGGGGTGACAAGTGGTGTGGGAGCCCTAGGATTCCCCACTATGGAGGGGGCTAACGTGATGGCAAAGTCCTGGCCAAAGCTGCGACCATGGCCTTGTCAGAGGTCAGCATCCCACCTCATCCAGAGGACACTGCCTGCCTCTGGTGCCCGAATCGCTGCCCATCCTCCGCCTTTGCTCCCTCTGTCCTGCCCTCTGGCCTCCCTGGTGCTTTCCTCTTCTAGACTTTCGGAGTCACCGTCCACTACCGGGGCGGCCAGTCTTGTCCATTCTCCTTGTTTCTTGTCTCCCATGCCAAGTTCCAAAGGTTCTGAGGTGGCTCTTTCCTTATCCCTCTCTCTGTCATCTGACTGTTCAGCCTCGCTTGGCTGAGTTCCACATGCCAGAGAAGTTGTGCTACATTATGGCCTTCGTCAGACTATTCTGTGAGTCAACGGAAGGGACAAACAAATCAGCACGATCAGAGTTTCTGTTCAAGTCACACTCGTTAGAAGCAAGGTTTTCTAAATGTCTGCAACTACCAGACTGTAAAGCAGGGACGTGGACAATGTCCTTACGTCCATGAAGAAGACCCCGTTTGTCTCTGTGGGGTGAGAGCCATTTCGTTAGCTTGTGAGGGATACTGATGGATGAAGGTGCTGATTGGCCAAAAGCCCTGGCAGGGGAAAGCAGATGTGAAGTGTGAACGTTCTCATTCGTGGAAAGGAGCGTCCGTCAGGCATCTATGCTGTTGGTCATTTCTCTCTGAGACATACACAGCTGGCAATGGTGTCTCTGACAGGACCCTAGAGTGACCCGGTCAGAAAGAAGAGCTGGGCTTTGGGATCTTGGGTGGGGGTGTCATTCTGCCCGCAGGGGTTTCAGTTAGGTACCTCAAGGTACTCGAGACTCCCAGACAAAGACCCCTGCTGAAGCTGAGTTCACAGTCATAAATTACAAACCGCCGGGAAGGAGAATCTGCTACAACAAACAGAAGACTTGACGATCCAAGAACCGGACCTAATAGAACAACCTGAAAGAGTCTTAAATGTGTTTGAAACATTTAGAGATAACCGAGCATGTATGCATCACTTGACTTTTGTGTATGTTTTAAACCCACGAGAAAATGTAAAAAGAGAATCAAAGACGGACAGTCAACAGATTACATGAAAAAGCGCCAGGAATTTGAATTAGAAACTAGAACACACACCGTCTAACCCCCACCCCTTCCTTCTGTCCTCCTTTCTTCTTGGTAATCCATGCTACACAAAGACGGTTTGCAATCCAGGTCAACCATCAGAGCGGTATGTTATCATCTTTATTCAAAACTCCTGAGACAATATAGCAGCTGGCTGATCAAACGAAAAACCAAGATTTATTTCTCATGAATATATAGAGCAGGTATGACTTTTCCGTGCGCTCCAACAGCGGACCGGAATGGTTATGTATGACTTCACTTGCCCTGCTACTCTCTGGCAGCCAGACACTGCCTCTCCCTGGGATGCTATCCATAAACAGAAGTTGCTCGTTGCCATGGATTTCTGCTCTCGCCTTTCCCGAGACTTGAACAAAAGCGGTCTAGCTGAGAAATAAGTGAGTTATTTTCAGTTCTTTGAATGATTTTTCATGAACTCTTTCCTTCCTTTGGCCCAAGGCCCACTAGACCATTAAAGGGATTTCAGTACTAAGGTTGGAAAAGGAGAAGGGTCTTCGCTGGGCCCCTTATCTCCACGCTTGCTCCTTCCCAGCTGGAGCCCTGGGCACCCCAGGAAACAGGAAGCCCTTGCTCTCATTTACTGGGTCCTTAAATGAAATGCACTAGACTTTACACATTTCAACAGAGACCTCTGGGTTCTCCTCCTCTTTGGAAAAGGCACCTGATCCAGGAGTTCCGTCATCCTCCCTAACTCGCCTCCCCATTCACCCTTCCCCTAGTCACTCACCTGCCTGTTCAGCTCTACTTCTTGCCATATTCCAAATGGAGGGTAATTTCCCCCTGAGTACATCTGGGACTGAAGGGGAAAATCAGGAGAAACAGACCCAGCCCAGCAGGTCTTTGCTCAAGCATCCATCTCTCACCACCACCAACCTTAATGACATGGGCACCCTACAGAATAAGCTGGAGCCCTTCACCACGGAGTGGCCCTTCCTAGCCCAGCACTCAGAGGGGTGGAAGGAGGCAGTCTGGTGGGCCTGGAGGAGCTGTGTGCCTGGCTGCTGCCCAGTGTCAACTAGGTGATCCAGCAGCTAAGTGACACTGTGTCTGGCCCTATGTGGATCCCTGGCTCTTAAAGATGGCACTTTCTTCACTTCCGCCTTCCAAGGATGGCACACATTTCTCTCATGTTCACCCCTAACCTGGAACCATACAGGGATGGGTAATGAAGTTCCAGCTTACCTAAGAGGACACAAGAAAAAACTTCCCGCCTGGCCCGTGTGGCTCAGTGGTTGAGCATCGACCCATGCACTAGGAGGTCACCGGTTCGATTCCCGGTTAGGACACATGCCCAGGTTGTGGGCCAAATCCCCAGTGGGGGGCATGCAGGAGGAGGCCAATCAATGTTCTCTCTCATCACTGTTTCTATCTCTCTCTCCCACACCCTTCCTCTCTCTAAATCAATAAAGAATAAATAAATAAATAAATGTCACCAAGATATTAATAAAAAAAAAGCTTCCCCACACTTGCCTCACACCACACTAAAAAGTTAATTAAACATGGCTCATAGACCTGAAAACAAATGCTAAAATTATAAAGCTTCTCAAGGAAAACATGGGAGAATATCTTCGCAGCTGTAAGTAGGCAGATATCTAATATAGGACACAGGGAACAAGTTTTTCCATGAAAGAAAAAACTGATCAGGTAGAGCTCATCAAAAAGAAAGTCCTCTGATCATTAAAAGATGCCAGTAAAAAGTAAAAAGATAAGTCAAAGATTGGGAGAAAACATTCCTAAAACATGTAATCCTTGCTAACTCAATAATAACAAGTCCCCCAAAATGGGCAACAGATTTGAAAAGACACTTCACAAAGGAAGTTATGGTCAATAAGCACATGGAAAAGTAGTCAACATCATTAGTTAGAAATGCAAATTAATCCCCAACGAGATACCACTACACACAAACCAGAATGATTAAAATGTAAAAGAGGGATGATTCCAAATGTTGGTGAGGCTTTGGGGCCATCTCACACATTTTTGGTGGAGGAGTGTAATGATGTCTGTAACTTATTTTGAAATGTATCAAAATATAGATAGTGAAGCAGATTGTATTTAACAGCAACATCCCCTTTCCCACCTGCTCTTGTGTAACCATAGCAACAGAGGGCAACTGTGCCACTCTCCTTTCTAGACACAGAGTCTAATCCCGCCGTCCTTAAATTTGGGGAGCTTGTAACTGCTTCAACCATTAGGGTTCCGTGTAAATGATACTGTATGAGTTACGGCTGAGTCAGGAAGGTTCACGACACTCTCGCTTTCTTCACAGGAACACTTGTGCTTAGAGCCCTAAGCCATCGGTGAGAAGTTCAGTTCTCTGAGGTCACCATGCTGTAATGAAACCAACTCAACTGAGAGGCCACATGCAGTTACTTCATTTAGTTGTCTCAATCTTGAAGTCATCCCAGCTCATGTGAGTGAAAGAACCTCCAGCTATTTCCAGCTCTTAGCCATCAAGTCACCCTCCGCCTAAGGAGATCTCCAAGCAGAACATTGAAAGTATCACCTGGTTTCTTTTAGCTGTGCATCATAAGGGAAGGAAAATAATCAGTTTCAAGAATTAAATTGAGGAGAATTTAGAAGTCAGGAGTCGCTGGATTCACAAACAATTTCTCATTCCAAATTTCTCCCGGTAGAAGATTCTTCAAGTTAGAAAGAGCTGCAGGGCAAAGATAAAATCGAAGGCACTGCCAGGAAAACAGCTCAGGATAAAGGTGAAGGCAAGTGCCCAACATTAACACTCTTCATTAAGACATCTGGAAAATCTTAGGTGGTGCCTTGTAGACCCTTTCAACCAGACAGAAGGCCTTATAAGGGTATTGACAGCATGCCTTGCAGACGCTCTGCATTAAACAATAGGATTTCTAATAATTTTAAAGCCCTTGTTCCACAGTAACCTCAATGAGGACCCAAAGTAGAAAAGGGCTTATTTTTGAAAAGATTTGTGAGTGTGGCTTTTGTTTAATAAAAGGGATTGCAAACTGATACAGAAGAAATCCACAAGGGTTTTAAAGGAATTGAATTAGATTGGATTGAAAGTGAAAGGGACAATTAAAAGTGAAAAGAGGCCTTTGACGTCCCACACTTTTAAGGGCAGGAAGCAGGTTCAGTCATCTACCTAGTTGTAAATGCAGGTCATTTCTTTCGGGAAAGGAAAGAGACTCAGAGGGTAGGGTCAAGATCCCAGAGGGCAGAACCAGGAGCCATGGAAAATAACTCTCAAGGAATTGGCAACTTGTATCCACCTAGATTTCAGAATTGCTATGGCTTAGTGCCTTCCATTTTCTCCCTTTCTGAATAGGAGTTACCTGTTGTATCTTATTCCTATCCTGTTCTTTTATGTAAGGGGGTGAGAGGGGGGCAAATAATGTGTCTGTTTAGTTCACAGGTTTTCAAATAGAGTACCTAAGGAACCATACCTGAGGAATCTTATTCATACCTAGACCTGATTCATATGGAGATATCTTGGACATTGAGCTTGAGCCTGATGCTTTAATGGAAAGAGACTTTGGGGAGCTCTTAGAATGGACATTTTGCACAATAATGGTTATGCCAAAGAAGCAAGGTGGTCATCTCTAAAGATGGCCACAACAAGAGCCCCTGTCCCATGCAATCTTTTACAAAGTGATCTTGCCATTTCACCATCAAGAAGTTGAATTTAAATGGACATGGACAACAAAGCCAGGTATGGGGTCGGGGGTCGGGGGGGTTGGGGAGGAGGGTGTCAATGGGGTAAAAAAGGAGAAACATCTGTAACAAAAATAAAATTAAAAAATAAAACTAAATAAATAAAAATAAAAAAACAACAACAAATAAAAAAAAAAGTGGAATTTAATTCTCTATTTAAATCTATGACCGCTTCCACCAGTAGGAAGTGATGCTATATAATTTCCAAAACTGGGTTATAGAGGCAATGCCCTGAGCTGCCATGTAAGAAGTTTGACTACCTTAAGTCTACCATTCTGGAATTCTAGCCTCCAACCATCAGGTCTTCCTAGCTGAGGCCCCAGATATTAGAGCAATGACAGAGCAATGACAAGCCAACCCCACTATGCCCTGTCTGAATCCCTAACCCATAGAATCCATGACCTTAACAAAATGGCTGTTGTTTTAAGTTGGGGGGAGAGGGGGGCTGTTACACAATAGTAACCCAAGCAGATGGGTTGCTAGATGGATAGATGAATGGATATGTGAGGAAGCAAGTATAATAAAATGTTAGTTGTAGAATGTAGGTGGAACATGCCTGGGTGTTCACTGTACAATTCTTTTTATTTTTCTGTATATTTGAAAAATTTTACAATAGAATGTTGGTAAGGGAGGAAAGAATAGGAGCCATCATGAATACCAGGAAAACACTGGCTAGCGTTTATTCTCTATTACAATGTGTTGGGCCCCATGCTAAGCACTTTATATTCATTATCTCATTTAATCTTCTCAACAACCCCATAGTTGGTGCTACTATTGCCTCCATTTTGCAGATGAGACAACTGAGGCTCAGAGAGGCTAAGTCACTTATCTAAGGTGACAATGCTTTAAATACTAGAGCCAGGACTCTAATTCAGATATGTGTGATTCCATAATTGATGCTCTTAACTTCCTTATGTCTAGAGCGCCCAACATTCCTGTCTACCCTCATCCATTTCTTTGATAGAAAGTTAAAATCTAATGAATGTCTTATCTATCGACTCCTTAATTTTTACACTACTTTAGTACTGGATTGTGTTTTTATAGAAGGAAAAATTAAGTTCTTATTTAAGTTCTCTTCCTCCTGCCCAGCGATCTTGGTAATTGCATATTCTTTACCAGGCACTAAGAAAATTGCCTGTGTCTCCTTTTGTTCTCTCTGTACTCTGAAGGTAGGGCAGGCTCTTTTCCTGAATGGGAATACTGGGAGATTCAGAGACTAAATAAACTGACCAAGGCAGATCTCGAACTCACACTCCTGATGCGGAGTCTCTTGTCTGGTCTCCAGGCTGGTTTCTGACTAAACCAGGCCTGGCAATGAAGCTGCACAGAAATTGCTCTCAGATGCCCGTGGCTTCTGTGAGTACTCTCCAGACAGTCATACTTCCTGATTGGCATTCCTCCCCTGGCACGATCCTGAAGTTTCTGAACAGACAAGCAGAGATTTGAGTCAGTCCTGGACATGAGCTCTCGGCCACCTGCAAACCTTTGTAAAGGGATCTGTTTTCATCCGGTTTTCCGTTTTCACAGAGGGCCTATAAGACGCACTGATGTCCCATCCTGTGCTTCATTGTGGCCCTAGGGAGGGGCAGAGGCCTAGTGGTGTCCATCTTCCCCAGCGGGAAGGGTCCCCTCTTCTGCAAAGGAGGGCCCTAGAGGAGGCAGTGCCTGTCTGCCAGTCAGCAGGGCTGCAGCAGGGGCGGGGGCCGGCCTCCCTGGACACCCATCAGGGCAGAGCTGGATTTGCGGCACGAGGCGGCTCGGGCGGGCTCCTGCAGCCCCCAGACCCGCCCGTGCACAGCCAGGTCTGAGTAGCCTGGCCATGACCCTCCTTTTGGCTTCGAGCCAGGCCTGGGGCCCACGCAGCTCAGCAAGAGAGCCCCACTTGGACGCCGCGGCCCACAGAGGTGGGATGACGGGGCGGAGGCCACTGGCGCTGGCAGGGCTGAGACCAATCTCAGCCGGAGGCCCACAGGCGCGTTGCTCCCGGCCCACGCGGGACGGGCGGGGCTGGGGTGCCTGGCTTGCCCGTGGGCCAACAGAGCCGCCGCCCCAAGTTCTAGTCTCCGCCTGGGGTCGCCTGAGCACTGCAGCTCCTGGAGGCTTTTCTGGACGATAAGGGGGAGGGGAGGAGGCGGCGGCTGCCCGAGGCGGGGGTTCTTGGCAGCAGACCCCTTGCTCGGTGGCTCCCGGGTGGTCGCTCTTTCTTCCCCCCCCACCCCCCGCATTGAACCTCCACCAGTCAGAGCCCTGGGACCCGGGCAGAGTCCGGGTGTGGTCGGGAGGCGGGGCCTGTGGGCGGGGCCGGCATGGGAGGGCGGGGCCCTCAGAGCTGCCACAGCTGCTGGAGGGCGTTTCCCCGACCCCCGTGGGGCTGCGTGGGAGTGGGGGGCAGAGGGCGGGGACCCGGAAGGCCCCAAGAGGGGCGACAAGTCTGTTTCCGCCGGCCTCCGCCTGCTCCTGCTGAAACGAGTCTTTCCGGAGGGGCTGCCCGGCCGTGCCCGCCCCGCCCAGCCTCCCGGATCCCGTCGGGAGACGCGCACCGCCCCACCCAGGCCGCGGGCGCGCTCCGAGGCCAGGCCCAAGGGCGGAGCCGCTGGGGAGGCGGGGCAGCGCGGGTCCTGGGTTCCCCCGGGGCTGCGAGCTTCGGGGGGCCTTTTTACGCCCGCCCCCCGTTCCGATCGGGTGGGGTCCCCGAGGCCACCTTGATGGAGGGTTTTTGGAAAGGCTGCCTGGATGATTCTGCAAATCAAAGCTGCAGTCCAACTTGATTACTTTACAGCTGAGGATACTGAGGTAGTACAAACAGACTGTACCAGGCCGCCCCATGAGTTAGCAAACCACAAGGGTGCCCAGTGAAAGCCTAGGAGGAGCTGCCCGACAGAAGCCAGGATTTTGCCGGGGCCTGAGTCCTGGGGGTCTAGGGTAGCCGCGAGGGTCCCCGGCTTCAAGAAATGAATGAGGAAGATGCCTTTCTTCCCTCAGTCGAGGAGCAAGACAAGGACCACTCTCCCTCCCAGCCTGGGCCAGCATGCATCCAGAGGCACGTTAACAGGAGCCAAGAATTGGGGGTGAAGCCTCAGCGGTGGAACAAGTGAGGTCTCTGATTGACAGGATCTGGTTTTTCAAAATCTCAGCATGCTGAGACTCAAAGAGGGGATGACCTCCCTGGAGGATTCTTTTATCTGCTCAACCTTGAGTCAGACTTGTAATCAGCATTTGATCAAGAAACTTGGTCAGTTTCTCAAAATGCAAAATCAATCACCGATTTTACTTCTTTACTTGGCATTTCCTTGGGATATTCTCGGTGCGGAGAATGAAAGATGATAAACTATTGTCTTACATTTTGCCCTGATTAGCATCCTTCCTCAATTCCAGATTTCCCTGGAGCCAGATCTTTGCAGCTTCAGGATTATAACTTTAAATATATATATATAATTTGGATGAGTTTTTAATGTCTTCCCCAAATTAGGAGCTCCCTTAATTACAGGAGAAAATGTTTTCAAAGAGAAAGAGTAGACCTTTAGAGCCGAGCCCTGGAACAATGCATCTTAAGGAAATCTCAGGGCAGGCAGGTCCTCGGTGGACTGGTGGGGAGGGAACCAAGCAAGATCTCTGTGCAGCCTTCAGGCCCACCACCATCTTTCAGTTAATTCTTGGCTAGAAAATAAAGAATAAACGAAGGTTTGCCTCAAGTTGTTCATCCTCCTGCGGACTTTTCTAACTTGAGAGAGAGAGAGCGTGGTCTTGGGTCCATGGTTTTATATGATAGACGAGGGGAGGGCTTTCTCTTTATAAGAGTATTCCTAGCTAATAAACGAAAAGTGATGGATCAGATGTCATCAGTTTGCATCCCTAATGAATTAATGGATCTCGGCATGATCAATAATGGCTACTACTAACACCGGGAAAAGAGAACCTGACATGATGTGCCTAATAATGAAAAAACTCAGCACCAATTATGAAACAGTTTTGACCCTCCTCCTGTCCCTGCTCCCACACACAAATCAAACCTGAATCTGATCAAGCCTCATCTAGATCTACCCACCACCTCTCAGGAAATACCAAGTGCAGGAGAACATGTTAAACAACACTCTGGGGACATAATCAAAACTATCCAGATCTTGTGAAACTACAGGACAAAGGACCCAGTTCTTCAATAATTAATTGCAAGGAAAATAATTGCATTTAGATCCTAAATCAAACAAATGATCAAAAGAAAAAAATGGTGACATTCATAGGACACTTGTAAATTATGAACACGGCTGGGATAGTCGATATTTTAAAAGGTATTATTTAGGGTTAAAATATTATGGTTATATGTTTATTTTAATATATTTTTAAAGTATTTCGAGGTATATGCTAAACTATTTACAGATGAAATGATATGACATTTGGAATTTATTTCTCAAGTTTTATGTAGCTGTAAGGAAAGTGGGTGAAGGTATAGATGGAAATAAGATTGGACATTAGTAATGGGTACCATGGTTCATTATATTATTTACTCTATCTTTTATTATGTTTGAATTTTTTAATATTTTACTTTTGCAAGGCTTTCTCAAACTTGGGAACCAAAATTGAAGCCTGACCGAGTTACCTGGGCTGGAGCTCAGGACAGCTGGCCCACGTCTTGCTCTGGGATTTTGCACACGTGAATTCTCACTTGTCCATTGAAGAAATGTTATTGAGAACGTTCTGTCTGTTTGCTCTTCTGAAATTATGGAGCTCACACTCCAGATTAAAAAATGTCAAAGAAGCCCTGGCCGGTTTGGCTCAGAGGTTGGAGCATCAGCCTGCGGACCAGAGAGTCCAGGGTTTGGTTCCCGCTTGGGGCACGTACCCCCCCCCCCAAAAGAAAATGTCAAAGAAGAAAGCCGCCAAATGGAAGGATGGAAGGCTTTGCAGATGTTTGAAATGTCTTGACAGATGAAAAAGAGTTCCCTGGGTGGTGTCAATTCATCTATAAGATAAGATGTTTAGACTAGATCTACAAGGAGGACCCATTTAGTCCTAATAGAGTCTATGATTATAACCTGCCTGGAACCATTTTTAATTGATTTGAGAGAGAGAGAGAGAGAGAGAGAGAGAGAGAGAGAGAGATCAATGTGAGAGAGAAACATTGATCTGTTGCCTCCTGTACTGGAACCATTTTTTTTTTGTCTTTCTGTGTGTGTCCCTCTAGAAAGTTGAGAGACCGCCCCCCACGGAATTCTTGTCATCATCTCTTATTTTGTTACCTAAAGCAATCCAACTTGAGCTGTTGGTCTTGAATCGCCCAGTGGTGTTTGCAGGCCAAAGCATGATCACATTAGCCAGTCTGTAAACTTAGGGAATGGTCTCTTGGGCTTGCAGATTTATGTCCATCCTTCTAGTTCCCAAGGCATTTTACTTTGTAGCCCTAGCTATACATTCACTGGTAGTTATGTCCGGCCTTGGTAATAAAGCCCAGTTGTTCCTCATCAAAATGTGAGTGCCTGCAGTTAATACCCTCAGCCTTCAAACTGCTCTTGTCTTCCCTCTCTTCCTATAGGACATACAGTTCAAGATAGAGCATGCAACCTGGCCTTTGGGTTAACCAGTTCGTCCTGATACTCTACCATAACAGGTTGAAATTTGTGCCTTGCTGGCCCTTTCACCCACGTGACATGAACCATCTGTTAGGGCAAAGCTTGAAACAGCAGTGGTCCTTTGACAAGTAGTTGGCTGTATCATGTCTCTGCTCTGTTATGGACACTTGTGTTTGTATTTTCTGTTTATTCTTTCATGGATATTTGTACTTTAAAAAAACAAATTCTGAAACTTGGGGAAGTAAGATAAGAATCTTTATTTATTATTATTTTAAAATCCTCACTCGAGGATATTTTCCCATTTATCTTCAGATAGAGTGGGAGGGAGAGAGAGGGAACATCAACGTGAGAGAGACACATCGATCAACTCTTTGGTCTGTGGAACGATGCTGTAACCGCTGAGCCAAACCGGCCAGGGCGATAAGAATCTTTAGACTTGGTTGCTGTATGTTTGCCGTGTGAGTTTACCTGTGCTATGACTCAGGGTCAAACACATTCTTAGCTTAGGGACCTGGCAAACATCTTGCAGTGTTATTCAGCGCCTGGCAGAGGGCTAGGAATGCTAGCTCTCCTAATTCTTGCTGCTATAAACCAAAGATATACTTTACTGGGGGAAAAACACTGGGAAGTTAGCCGTGATATATTGTATGTTTCCAGTGACTGCTAAAAAGTTTCTTATACTAATTTAATTAGAATAATTTACCTTCATAGAAAACTATAATTTTCTACTTTTTCCAATTAGTTGAACCAATCTGTACTCTGTTTTTGCCCACCCAGATGGAATTTTTTACTTCAAATCCAATACCCTGAGCCTTCATATTTATGCTAACCATCATTATAGTGGAGGAATTATGCTAAGAGAATAGTTAAAGCCTCTGTTTCTGGTTCTAGAAACTCAGCCTCGATCAAACCAAAGCTCCCACTCAGACAATGAGAATAGCTGGATGATTTTTATGATCTGTCTGAAAATATCAGAGATCTACCCAGGCACTGAGAACCCCAGAGGGGCAAGATCCTAGAGAGGAGGGACACAGAAAGATGAGCCTGACAGTTGACACTTGTCTTAGTGAGCTTGGGCTGCTATAATAAAATACATAGACTGGGAGGCTTAAACAACAGATATTTATTTCTCTCAGTTATGGAGGCTGGAAGTCTGAGATCAAGGTGTTGTTAGAGTTGGTTCTTGGCGAGGGCCCTCTTCCTGGCTGGCAGAGAGAGAAAACTTTGACATCACCTCTTTTTATAAGAACACTAATACCTATGGAGTCTCCACCCTCATGGCCCCATCTAAGCCTAATTACTTCCCAAAGGCTTTACTTCCTTAAACCATTATATGGGGGTGGGTGGGGGTGGGTAAGGGCTTCAACATATAAATTTGGGAGCACACAAGCATTTCATCCATAACGGCATTATTATTTTCCTCAGGCATGTACTTCTTTTTAAAAAATATGTTTTTATTTTATTTTTTTTTAGAGTGAGAGGAAGGAAGAGAGATAGAAACAGTGATGTGAGAGAGAAACATTGATTGGCCGCCTCCTGCACACGCCCCACTGGGGATCGAGACCACAACCCGGGCATGTGCCCTGACTGGGAATTGAACTGGACCTCTCAGTCCACGGGACAATGCTCAACCCACTGAGCCACACCAGCCGGGCTCAGGCATGTACTTCTAAGCAGTGACTTAAAGGCTAAGAAGCTGAGCAGAACTTTGGCAACCTCAGAGAGGCCCTGGTAAGATCCTAGGTTTTTGGCTAGGACCCGTGAAAGGTCATAATAGCAGTAAGGGCAAATCAAAAAAGGATCAATTGTATAAGCCCATGTGAACAGGTCTTGGAAACCCTGTTTACGAAGATGGCACCGAAGACGGAGCAGGAAGACCCTGCCTCTCCTAAAGCTGAAGCCGAAGCAAAGGCTATGAAGGCAAAGAAAGCAGTGCTGAAAGGCGTCCACAGCCGCACAAAAAAAGAAGATCTGCATGTCACCCACCTTCTGTCTGTCTAAGACACTGAGGCTCTGAAGGCAGCCTAAATATCCTTGGAAGAGCACACCCCGGAGGAACAAGCTTGACCACTATGCCATCATCAAATTCCCCCTGACTACGGAGTCAGCCATGAATAAGATAGAAGACAACAATGCACTTGTGTTCATTGTGGACCTCAAGGCCAACAAGCACCAGATCCAACAGACTGTGAAGAGGCTCTATGACATTGATGTGGCCAAGGTCACCACCCTGATTGGGCCTGATGGAGAGAAGAAAGCATCTGTTCGACTGGCTCCTGACAATGATACTTTGGATATTGCCAACAAAATTGGGATAATCTAAACTGAGTCCAGCTGACTAATTCTAAATATAAAAATTTTACATTAAAAATAATATAGGATCAATTGTCACAAAGATACAATTTTGATTCAAACCAGATTAAGATGGTCTACCTCTATAATACCTGCTTTACAAAAGCAAAAGACAATCTCTACAGAAAGACAGCATCATCCACAGTATCACATTGGTTCCACAATTTTTTATATACATGTAGTATTTAATCAAAATTTACTAGGCAAATCAAGAGACAGGACCAAATGACCCAAAACCAAGACAAGAAATAGATATTGACCCACAGGAAATTCAGTTATTGGCGTTGTCAGATTTAGACTTCAGAATAACCTGTGATTGATACATTCAAGGAGATAAAAGACAAAATGGAAAATTCCACAAAGAATAGAAATATATTTTTTAAATGAATGAAAATTTTATAACTGAAAAAATATAGTAATTAAAATTAGGAATATATTAGATGAGGTCAAACTAGATTAGATACAGATGAAGAGAGGATTAGTGAATTGAAGGATACATCAGAAGAAAATATCTGGACTGAGGCACAAAGAAATAAAACAATGGAAAATACAGAAAGAGTATGTCATATTTAGGATATAAGGAAAGATTTAGCACATTTGCAATTGAAGTCCCAGAAGATGGAGGGAGAGAGAGAGAGAACTCTCTGGTGTCTCTTCTTGTAATGACACTAATCCTATTGATTCAGGACTCTACCCTTATGACTTCATTTAACTTTAATTACTTCTATAAAAGCCCTATCTTCAAATACAGTAACATTGCAGGGATAGGGCTTCAACATATGAATTTAGTGGGGAGACACAATTCAATCCATAACATAATCTTTAGGGTATTGCCACTAAAGAAATGGATAAAATATATAACTAACAAGCTAATAATAGAGAGGGAAATAATATTAAAATAATTGTTACATAAGAAGGCAAAGAAGGTGAGACAAATAGAAAAAGAAATAGAAACATTATATATTTAAACCCAAATATATAAGTAATTAAATTAAATGTAAATGGTCTAAACACTGCTATCAAACTACAAAAATTGTGAGGGAGGATAAATAACTGAAACCCTACTACATGTTAAGACACACCTTAGGCATAAAGGTAAGAAAGGTAGAAAGTGCAAAAACAGAAAAGGACATACCATGCAAACAATGACTAGAGAGATAGTTGGGAGGCAAAAAGATAAACATTTCTAATGTGACCCTACGAATTTGCCATGAACAATAGCAATTCATGAAAAATGTGTTTTGTTTTGTTTTTTTCCTGACTTTTATTGAATCAACTAGCTGTTCCCACATGCCTTTGGGGCCAATCATTTTCTGAAAGCAGAGTCACACCCTGTCTTACCCACTTTGCCATCCATACTCAAATGGTCAGGTACAGAGACCTTTCTTCCAGCCTGGAAGATTAAGCTATTGAGTACAGCGATTTGAGTGTAGGGAGAAAACTCTAGGCACTAGAACTTTTCTTTTCATTCATCCATGTTTGCTGGGCTTTGCTGGAGTCAGACTCAGTCCTGGGCAGTGCCTATCCTAGTGGGACTCACAGCTCCAGAGGAGACAGACATGCACAGAGAGGACCTCAAATCTCCAAGTGTGCACTGTAGCAAAGGCACAGGAGCCTGACAAGAGAGTGACCCACTCTTCCTGGACAGTGCCTTTGTTCCTTCCTTCCTTCCTCAAGTATTTATTGAGCATATACTATGTGCCAGGTTAGTCAGTGTTGTTGTTGTTTTCTGACCTAAGACCAATTTTCTTTCTAAAGTACTTTAATATCTTTTTTAAAAAGAAAGAAAACGGGGAAGATTTTTCTCCCCAGTCAGTGAACTTGTAAAATACCTATAAAACGAAGAGCAAATGGGCAGCTATGGAGGCTGAGGCAGGAAAAAAAGAATATCAACTTTTATAAAGCTCCCATTACTTCTGTTATCGATCCTCATACTAACTGAACACAGGAGGTATTGATACACTTTAAAAATGGAAAAATTAAGGCACAAAGAGGTTAAATAACTTGACCTGAGGCCCCAGCTAACAAACTGAAGAACTGATCTATTGATGCCAAGTCTTTTGACTCTTGATCAAGTGTTGTTCCTGGCATTTCAGGCAGCTGAGAAGTAGGTGTCCTGGAGACACTTTTCCATACTCATGGAGCCCCTGGGCTAGAGGGTGGCATTTGGGGAGCCATGTGAGGGAGCCAGGGGAAGCATCTCAGCTCTGTGTCTTTATACGGATGGGTTGAAGGGCCCAGATGTCCCAGGTGAGGCTGGGGCCTGGTGCCTCCTCCACCCCTTGCTCACCCCCGGATCTCCTTGTCTGGGACTTGTACCAGCCCTGGCAGGTGATAAGGTTGCACATGGGAATGTAGTGGGTGGTCCTCTGGTCTGAGGGTCCTAGCATTTCCTTGACAGTTTTCAGAAGGTTCCGTACCCATTAAGAACTGTTCGGTGAGGTGGCTCTGGTGCAAGGTACTCACCTAGTCATTGCCACCTTGGTCAACAGCGTGGCTTCAGAACCAGACAGGAGAAGAGACAAGAGAAGCCTATTTGTTGATGTCTTAGCTCAGGATGCCATGATAAAATACCATAGGCTGGGGGCTTAAACAACAGCAACTTATTTTCTTAAAGTTCTGGCTGCTGGGTGCCAGCACAGCTGGTTCTGGTGAGAGCTTCTTTCCTGGTTGCAGACAGCCACCTTCTTGCCATCTGTGTCCTCACATGGCAGAGGGAATAAGTTTCAGGTGTCTCTTCGGATAGGGCATTGATTCCGTTATGAGAACCCCACCTTCCTGACTTCATCTAACCCTGATTACTTTCCAAAGACCCCATCACCTCAGGGGTTAGGGTTTCAACAGGTGAGTTGGGAATGGAGGACACAATTCAGTTCATAGTGGGGTTTTTTGCCTTCAGGCAAATCCCTTAATTTCTTACTAGTCTAATGAACATATGATTCCAAAGGGGTAGCCAGTAAGGGAGCCCTGCCCTGCTGTTTGCTCTTGTCCCTCTGTCTTCTCAGAGGCCCTTTGACAGTGTCACAGCTACAGATCAGGAGGAGCTGGTCTGAGAATCATGGCCTACCTGCTGTTTCTCCAGGGTAGCTGTGTGTGTGTGTGTGTGTGTGTGTGTGTGAGTGTAGATACCTGAAACCTAAGGAAGGTGGGGCTGCTCCTGCCTAAAGGTCATTGCTTAAGTGGCTTTTGTATGTTTTAATATCTTTCCAACTTAGCTCCTTTTATTATTATTATTTTTTATCCTCACCTGAGGATATTTTTCTACTTATATTCAGATAAAGCGGGAGGGAAGGAGAGAGTGAGAGAAACATCCATGTGAGAGAGACACACGGACTGGTTGCCTGCTGCACGACCCTGACCAGGGCCGGGGACCAACCAAAACCGAAGCACATGCCCTTGACCAGAATCGAACCTGTGACTCATTAGTTCGCAGGCCGACACTCTATAATTGCTGAGCCAAACGGGCCAGAGCCAAATTAGCTCCTTTTAAAACCTCCAAAGTTTGGCCCGGCCGGTGTGGCTCAGGGGATTGAGCGTCATCCCATGCACCAAGAGGTCAGTGGTTTGATTCCCAGTCAGGGCACATGCTAGGTTTTCGGGCTTGCTCCCCAGTCGGGGTGGTGCAGGAGGCAGCCGATGGATGCTTCTCTCTCACATCGATGTTTCTATCTCTCCCTTCCTGTCTCTCTAAAACAATCAATAAAGCCATATTTAAAATAAATAAATAAAACCTCCAAAGTCTGAACCTTGTAGGTTCAACTGCAGAAAACTGAGATACTATGGAGGCTGTTGCCCTGCTGTCCCTTGGATAGACTTGTCTCAGTCTCCCTACCCCAGCCCCTCCTAGCCTCAGGAGACCTCAGATATACTAGATCATTCTTTCTGGGACCCAGCCCCCCAGTCTCTGGTAAGACCTCACCCTGTGTCTCTAGGCAGAGACAGGGCTCCAAGCGGAGGCTCAGATGCTCTGCCCTCGCCCTCCTCGGGTACTGGGTTTGCAACTTTAACAGGCCGAGGGTTCCTGGTGCTTAACTTGTGACTGCTCTGACCAGCCTGGACCTAGACTTCTCCCTTGCCTGAACCCCCGTCCTGTCTTCTGATTGGTGATGCCACCACCCCCATTTCCTGGTGCCCCTGAACCACTGCCGATTCTTCATGGCTTCCCAGACTACAGCTCTGCACGCACACCCCTGGGTCTTCCTGGGACCTGCATCCTCCATCCCCGCCCTGCGGAGGTGCTCCTGTGACCACACCTGCCAGGTGGCTCATGAGGAGACCAGGGCAGCCTCCAGGGAGGGCAGACCGGGTGGGGTGGAGCCGTGGGGGTGTGGAATGCTCTGTTGTGGCCTAGAAACAAGGTTTTACAAAATTGCCCTGTACTGCACGCTCTCCCAGGCTCTGAAGCTTCGAGGTGGGATGATGGATTCGCACAAAGCTTAGAAGGAAAAACCAGCACTTCCAGTTTTGACTGCTCAGCTTCGACATGGCAGCCCCGAGACAGCTGGATCGAGCCTCCGGGTCAGGGGGCTCTCTGGGATCGAAACAAGGACTTCCTGTGTGCTCTTCTTTAACTCTCACAACCGCTCTGTGGGGCACAGCGGCCTGCCTCTGAAAACTGGGGCTCAGAGAGGGTGGCTAACTCGGTCACAGTCACACAGCACATCCACGACGGGGTAGGATTCATAACCAGACCTGCGGAGGCCAGGGCCACCAGGCACTCAGGGTGGCATATGCCCCTTCTATTGCTCCACACTGTGCAGGCTCAGGGTAGGGGTGGGAAACTGACATTTATAAAGATATTTAGTCCTTTCTTCTTTGGAAAAATATATCGCTCTGCAACTTTTTAAGTATGACTGGCTTTCCAACATTGTAGACCTTGACTAATACAGAATGCACAGGACAGAGGGCCCCAGAGGGAGCTCCCTGACAGGTTAACAAACCAGCCAATTGGGGAGGGGTTTGCTTTCCACCCTGTCTCAAAGCCTGGAGCTGCCCTGACCCCCGCCCCCAGATGTTGAGACTCTGCTTTGATGCCCGTTAGGGCTGGGCACACAGGGGACTGGGTCACTGGCGAATAAAACTTCCCTCACCAAAGTGACCATGTATCCCAAGGGAAACATTTCCTCTGAACAGCACCTTCTGAGACTCAGTCCCGTCCTGAAGGGACCCAGTTTCAGAGAATCTGGAGGAGGGCCTTCCGGGGGACCCTCCTGGGACACAATAGAAATCTCTGCTCTGCAGCCTTGGGACCTGACTCACCCCTCCCTTCCTTGACAACCCAAATGCCCTTTTATTTTTTATTTTTTGCATAAATGGCCCCAAATCCCAGGGCCTCTGACCTCTGGCAGCCACATCTAACCAACCACCCCTCCAAGCTTTCCAGCTGCCCCCCACCCTGGGCACGGGGCCAGGCTCTCACAGTGGGCAGCCCGCCAAGGCCGAAGCCTGGGCACGGCGGCCGGGCTGACTAAAAGCCCTCGTCCCCTGGTACCAAGGCAGCGTGGTTAATCAGGCAGTAATGAACTCATCAAGCATCCAGGCACCACCGTGTCACCTCGAGAGAGGCTATCTGAGAGGGCCGGGATTCAAAAGAGGGAGTCAGGTCACTATTAGGGGTTTCCAGTGTTAAATGTTAATAGTATGTGGAAGACATCGAAATTTGACTAGAATTTGGTCTGTTGACCTTCAGGATCTCTCTGTCTGTCTCCCCCCCCCCCCCCCCCTTAATGGGCTATTGGAGCAGCGACACCCAGGGTGGGTGACCCCTGGCTGACTCTGGCCCTCCACTGAGGCTGTCTGGGCTCAGGATGGCTCTCCCCAAGTGTGCCTGTGACTCAGCATCCTCGCAGACGGGGCCGTGGGGAGGCGGAAGGCGAGGGTTCCCCTCACTGAGAAGTCGAGCAGCCCAGGACCCTGCCTCCAGAGGCTCAGGCGATGGGCCAGGGGTGCAATGCCCTGTAGAGGGCATGGGTGGGGGCTGGGCTCTGGGGCTGGGTCCTGACCGCACTAGCTGCACCCTCCTTAGCTTCCAGGAGCAGCCACCCAGGAGTGCAGCCAGGGAGGTCAGCAGAGCGTGGACGCCGCAGGCAGGCCGTAGGAGCTCAGATCCCAGTCTTCCTCGGCTCCCCCTGGGAGGTTTGGAGCAAGTGTGAAACTTGGTGTTGCCATCTGTCAGATAGTGGGGTCACACAAAGGTGTGATGGGGCCACTTTGCTTAGGACTTGCACACAGTAGACACTGGGGAAGGCTCCTGCAGGCAGAGCCCAAAGAACCCCGAACCCTGGGTGAGGCAGGGCTAGAACAGCCCACGAGTGCTGCGCAGCTCCGGCGGGGAAGCCCCAGCTGGTTGCAAAAAGCCCATCAGGGTGGGGCCATGGGGCCTGAGGTGCAGCGTGTCCCGGGGTCCCCTGACTTCAAGGGGATCCTGGTCAATGCTAGCTCATGTCACTGCCAGTTTTGGGATCAATGATCCCCAAAGGTCATGAGGATACTGAGAAAGCTCCACAAAAGAGGTGATATTTGATCCCCCCCCTTTTTTTAAATCCTCACTGAAGGATATTTCCCCATTTATCTTTAAATGGAGTGGGAGGGAGAGAGAGAGAGGGAGAAACGTCAATGTAAGAGAGACACATCGACTGGCTGCCTCCCACACGACCCCGACCAGGGCCAGGGACAAACTGCAACTGAGGTACATGCCCTTGGCCGGAATCGAACCCACAACTCATTGGTTCGCGAACCGACGCTCTAACCCCTGAGCCAAACAGGCCAGGGCTATATTTGATCCCCTTTAAAGGAAGAGGTCAGAGTCCAAAGCGGCTGCATCCACTTACAAAATGAACGAACGGGTGGCCTGAGACCCCACGGGTGGCCTGAGACCCCATGTGTCCCTGCTCCTGCTGTGTGCTCAGTCAGGGAGGCAAATGATGATGTAAAAATATGAACTACTCTTTTTTTCTCCCCAATGGGCAAAGACTATGAACAGGCAATCCACAAAGGAGGCCTGGAGAATGGGTTGTGATTTTATTACAGATTTTAAAAAGGTGTTCAGTCTTCTCAGATCTTAAGAGAAACGCAAATTAAGTGAAGTGTCATTTGTCACCCATCAAACCGGCAAACATTTACAAGCCTGAGAGAAGCAGGTAGTAGCGAGGCCACCAGGACACTGTGCGCAGTTGTGGTTGGACCTTCTATTAGTGCGACGGCTTTGAAGGGCCTGGTGGTGACCTTCAGAACTGGAAATGGGCATACCCTGCGATCCAGCAAGTTCCTCCTGCTTTACCCACCCTCGAGAAACAGCTAGGTGCCCAGAGAATCATCACAGCAGCCTTGTGATGGCAGAAACCTAACTACCCACCCATGGGATGCCCGAGTAGATCCAGCCAACTTCACAGCATGGAGCTTTCTACAGCACTTTCTAAAAATTGTGTTGGACCTATATGTATGCAAATAGATCTTTAAGATGTATTGTTGGGTCAAAATACCAATCTACAGAACAACAGAGGTATACTTTATATTAAAAATACTGACAAAACATCAATAACAAGTCATACTACATAGTTTTAATGGAGTCCTATGTCTGTTGCAAAAGCTCAGAGAAAAGTCAGGAGTATAGACAGATTCGGTGGTAACCTTTAGGAAGGTTGAGGGGTAGCCATGGAGTCCAGGGGGATGTGAGACTTCTCTATAATGCTAAAAGTTTGGGGGAAGCAAATGGGTTAATGTACCCCATTAACGGTTTCGTTTTAAAAATGGTTTGGCTGGGGAAACTGTGCATCTGGGGACTCTTGGCATAATACAAAGTGAAAAGCTGGGACAATGCCTAGAAGGAACAGAGGTGAGTGAGTGTGCAGTCACTGGGGCTTGCCAAGGGGAGAGGCACAGCCAGGGAGCCCGGACACACAGAAGGGACCACCAGGGTGGACAGGTGAAGAGCCAGCGTTGGCGACTGCCTTGTCTTTGGCCTGGCTGAGAACATGACACACACAGACGCTTTTCCTGATGCTTAAGTGTCTAGCTGTGGTAACCGAGATTCTTCCCCACACCCCACACCCTGTCCTACTTTGAAGCTGCAGATCTGTTATCCCGCTGCCGGGACAGGAAGTCTTGATAATTTTGCATAAGGACCCAGAATTAAAAATCAGTACTCCTGCTGCTCACCCCTCTGAAGGCATCATCCAGAGGAAGTGCACTCTGGTCCTGGGCGCATCTTTGCCATCCAGGACCGCCCTGTGGATGGGGAACCCGCCTCTGCTGAGTCACACTCAGGACCCTCAGCAGCAGGTCCTCAGGCTTTTGCAACCGCCAGACCAATCTTCGGGCCTGGGCTCAGCGTCCCTGCACAGAGCTGGGCCAGTCCAATGTGCAAAAAAGAGTAAAACCACACCTATCTCCAAGGCTCCATGGCAGGCAGGCTTTGGAGTCCGATCCGACTTCATATCCCAGCTCAGCCCCATGGCCGGTGCAACCTCAGATTTGCCGTTGCCGGGAACTAAACAAACTAAACCGTGTAGAGCCCTCAGCTCCATGAACGACATCCAGCAAGTGATGGTGGTGGTTGATAATGATGCTAATCACACATCTCCTGTCCTTTCAAGACCTTTATCAGAGCAGCAAACTTTTACTTACTATGGACGTGGTTTCTGATGGTACTTAGAATCATTCGTTCTAGCGTGATGTACAAGAAAAGCTCTTCATTCAGTAATTCTTTCCCAGCTTGGGTTTCCTGAAGTTGGAGTTGTGTTGTTTCAGAAATCTTTACGCAGGCATGATGCTTATGAAGAGCGATTCCAACGAGCCTGGATTGAGAAAGTCGGTAAAGAAACTGCTTCCAGCCGTCTAAGGGAGAGGTGCTGGGAGAGGCCGCTTCTGTGCCGTGTTGGCCGATCCAGGCTGGAGCCTGCTTGGCTAGTGGGGCGTGCATTCCCCACCCAAAGTCCAGGACCACCAAGGGGTGAGTGAGGCACTTGCGTGGGGGTAAACATTTTATTTTTTATTTTTTTCTTTATTGATTTTATAGAGAGAGAGGAAAGGAAAGGGAGAGAGAAATAGAAACATTGATGAGAGCGAACATCGACTGGCCACCTCCTGCATGCCCCCCACTGGGGGTTTGGCCCACAACCTGGGCGTGTGCCCTGACCGGGAATCGAACCAGCGACCTCTTGGTGCGTGGGTCAATGCTCAGTCACTGAGCCACACCGGCCGGACACTTGGGGGTAAACTTTGAGGAGGTGCCAAAAAACGTGGTAATCAAGATGAATAATATTTTAATGTAATATTTTAAAATAAGAATTAATGCACCCTGGCCAGTTTGGCTCAGCAGTTGGAGCATCAGCCTGCGGTACAGAGAGACCCGGGTTCGGTTCCCACTAAGGGCATGTACCTCGGTTGCAGTTTGTCCCCGGCCCTGGTTGGTCGTGCGGGTGGCAGTCACTCGATGTGTCCCTTCACATTGATGTTTCTCTCTCTCTCTCCCTCTCTCTCCCTCCCACTCTATCTGAACAAAAAAAATGGAAAAATGTCCTCGGGTGAGGATAAAAAAAAAAAAAGAATTAATGCAAAAAAGATTCATGATGAACAAACAGCACCACTTGACACCCTGGCTCCCAGGGCACCCTACGGACCCAGACAGCAGCTCTCCTCCAGGGCTTTCTTGGGCAGGTGTAGGTCTGCCAGGTGGAGCGGAAGGAAACCGGCAGGCGGGTGGGCTTATCTTTCATCAGCGCAGGGAGAAGCTAGAACACCTTTGCAGACAAGTCTTTTTTTTGAGTACGTATGTGTCTGTTTGTTTTTAACTTTTATTGCTTGGTGACTTGTTGAGAGAAGGAGACATGTAAACAAAACATAAACACAAGGGACAGGAACATGAGCATTTACAGTAGAAAAGCAGATTTGAAACCCGTTTGGAGAAAGCCTTCCACTTTCTATTGTCTGCGCTTTCAGAAAGCACCCAAGGGTTTGTGAAACCAAGAACGATTTCTCAGTGTTAAGTGCCTTCCCTTTCCCCCAACAGTGCTGCTGTCATAAATACAGGTTCAAGTGTATATCACGTGTGCTCCTCTAGGATCGGAGCATTCCGTGTACCTGGCTGGAAGGGTCAGCTGATTCGGTCTCAGGAGCACCTCTCTCAGTCCCTCCACGCCTGGCTGGTGGGGCTGGAAGCCCAGTCAGGGAGGATGTCCCCCCACCCCCCCGGAAGAACAGGGAAACAACCAGATGTTGGTTCGATGAGATAATCATTAGTTGGTTGAACACCCTCCTAAAAGAAATAGAGTTAGGGTAACACACACACACACACAAAATTTCTGGAAATTGGAAGTCATGTGACTAAAACCATTTTTGTTGCAATAAAACATATTGAAATAAAACTCTGACTGATAATATAACCCCATGCATTTACTCTGCCATTCTTCTACATATTCAGAAAAATGAATCTGAGCCCGGCCAGTGTGGCTCAGTTGGTTGAGCATCACCCCATGGACCAAGAGGTTGCTGGTTCGATTCCTGGTCAGGGCACGTGCCCGGGTTGCAGGCTTGATCCCCACTGCGGGGCATACAGGAGGCAGACAATTGATGTTTCTCTCTCATTGATGTTTCTACCTCCCTCTCCCTTCCTCTCTCTCTAAAATCAATAAAAATATATTTTTAAGAAATTCATCTGAGAATATTTAGGAATAAGGTAAGCTGTTTATGGCCAAGTATGTGTGGTGTGTGGGGTGTCTAAACACACTGCTGAGGGGCCTCAGTTCTATGAGGAGGGCTGTGGGGGGCTGGGCCCAGGATGGGTGGAGGAAACTGGGAGGACCAGGACCCTCTTCCCAAAGAAACCTAGTGGTGGCTGGCAGGTAGGATTTGTTTCAAGTTTTCAGACAAACACGGCTTTTAAAAATATTTTTTATTTATCACCGGAGGATATGTTTTCATCGATTTTTAGAGAGAGTAAGAGAGACGGAGAGGTGGAAATGGTAAGAGAGAAACATCGATTGGTTGCCTCCTGTCCACGCTCCAACTGAGTGTCAAACCTGCCACCTGGGCGTGGAATCGAACTCACAACCGGGAATCAAACTCACAACCTTTTGGCGCATGGGTCAATGCTCCAACCAACTGAGCCACCTAGTCAGGGCGACACACACAGCTTTGGAAAAATGGATACTATAATTTCTTATATTAGTGACATTCTTTAAATTATGACTACAAATGCCCCACAAGTGAACGTTCGGTCGAATCCTGCTTGTCCTTCCCTTTGTGTGTGGACTTCATTTTAGAATCACTGCTTCAGCACCTTCATTTTTGTTGTTTTGCCAGAAAGTAACTTTTCCATTCAACAGTATATTAATGCAGAACAGAAATAAAGATGCTTTAAAAAAATGCTTTCAAGCACAAAGGGAGATGGTTTTCAACAGATAATTTTCCATATTTACATATTTTACCTTAAGCATTTTGTAGTCTCTGCCTGGTAGTACATGGATCAGACTTTTACACTCTTTCAAAATGAACCAGTTTGGCTTCTGCGCCACTACAAAGGACGGAAATGAATTCTAACTTTCCCCCCCCCACTCATTTTCGCATCTTCACACTTCCTTATTTCACATGGTTTAAAATAAAATGCCTCCAGCATTATTTTTCCTTTCTCAAGAGCAAAGTGAATGTGACTTTTCCGAGGGGTCACAGGATGCCCGGGAGGCTGTGGGTGTTGTTGGACCGCTGCCTGCTTTCAGCTTGACTGAAGGGCTTGTCAGACTTTTCATCTCCTAAGAAACGAGCCCCCGGCGCTGGCCAGAAGCGGGAGCAGGCCGCAGTCGGAGTCCCACGCTGCTTCTTTCCCACTGACATCAAATCCTGAGGTTTTAAAATTAATCCCACACAAAGATAGCCCTTCATTGTGGTGCCTGTTTTAAATTAGACTAGCAATAATGACCTTTCTAAGATGTCTCGTTGTTAAGATAGCCCCCTGTTGAGACTGAAAGGCTGCCGGAGGGGGCGGGAGGCCCGGTGGGTGCGGCAGCCTGGTCAAGGTGACCGCCCGGCCTGGCCGGGGGTGCTGCCCGGCAGTGGGAAGTGGTCGCCAGCCCGGATGGCTGGGCTACCTCGGGCCCCTGCGACCCGGGGCCAGTGTGGCTTCCCAGATCTGAGCTGCTTACTGTCCCCAGCGGAGAAACACTCTTCACCTCCAGGTCAGATTCCTTGAGTTATAAGCAGTATTTTTGTTAAAGGGACCTGGAGACATAAAGGAACTGAAACTGAACATTAGCAAAGAAAGCGGTCGTCCCTCCAAGGACCACAGGGGCACAGAAGGGGAGCCGGGCAGTCCCAGGCAGAGCCTCGTAGCCCTCCACTTGTCTTGCTCATTGTGCACGGAATTCTGGTCCCCAGCAAACTGCCTTGCCCGGAACATAGCCGAGTGGGGAGCAGCCCAGTGGGCCAGTCCAGACTCCGGCAGCGGGCTCTGCCCCCTGAATCGATGGCTGTGCAGCTGCCTCTCCACTGGGCACTGGGCACTTGTCCACGGCCTCTGTGGTACCCGTGGGCTCTCCGAGGGGGTGAATAAAGAAACGTTTTTCAGGGAGGACAAACATTAACAGCCATGTCCCCGCACATGAATAGTAACTGAGGGGTACTTTGAGCCTGTGTGGTTGGAATGTGACCCCCGTACCAGGTCAGACTGGAATAACAATTTAGTTCTTTTCGATAACTACCCTGCTTCTAAGTAAGGAGATATTGGAATCATTTCCATCAGTGACTGCATTTGAAATCCTGTTTTAGTGAACATGGTCAAGGTGCCACTGTGGCCTGCCTGTGGCTCTTGGTCTTTAGAAATAGAAAGTGCACGTTAAGCATCTATTTTTGGGGGCGGCACACCTACAAGCTGGTGTTCTTATTTGGAGAAGGATTCTGCAGCGATGGAGTTTGAGTTCCAAGTAGTGTCCTCTGAAAAGGCTCTATCTCATTCGAGTTGCTTCTTTTTTTTATTCCTCACCCGAGGATATTTTTCTATTTATCCTCAGATAGAGTGGGAGGGAGGGAGAGAGAAAGAGACAGAGAGAAACATCGATGCGCTAGAACCACACCGACTGGCTGCCTCCCCCATGACCCGACCAGGGACGGGACAAACTGCAACCGAGGTACATGCCCTTGACCAGAATCGAACCTGTGACTCATTGGTCCGTGGGCCGATGCTCTAATCTCTGAGCCAAACCAGCCAGGGCTCAAGTTGCTTCTTTTTAACCCTTGGCCGTGGTTCTGAAGAGAAGAGGCACAAGAAGACAGTCTGAGTATTTTACAAACAACCAAAGCTGATGTATCAAAAGAGCACTTTCTATTGCACAGTGGTCCCTGTCAAAGCCCTTTCTCTATTCTGGAGGCCGGAGCCTGAGCTGGGTCTGGTCTTTGTATTGGGAAAGTTAGAAGGACGCCTCCTCCTCTGTATTAATATATTTCACCTCTCTGAGGCAGCCGGATCAGAAGCTCACAGGGAAAACCGATGCCCTTTCCCGCAGCGAAATTAACCAGAATCACGTGGAAAACAATCCGAGCCTTGTAGGAAAGGGGAGCCATTAAAATGTGCCCTGAGCGATCGGCTGCACCCAATCCTGCAGCCGGGCTCCCTCGGTGGCAGCACACAGGAGGCTGCTCCCCGGCTCGGAGGGAGCCTTGTTGCAGTGCCACAATTAAAATCAGCTCCTCTGCCAAAAAATAAAAGGGAGGAGGGAGGAAGGAGAACATCAAAGACAGATTGAAATGTGTAGTTAGTAATAAGAGTGGTCTCCTCTTGAACCAAAGCCTGCAGCAATTCACGGCCCCCTTGTTAATGAGAAATTTTGACCTCTGGTTTGTAAGTTAAACTTGTAATCTCAGCTAATGAAGTAAATCACTTCCAACTTGAGTCTGTTGTTCCCCATCTGCTCTGCACACTGGGTCTGAGAGGGAGGATCCGGGTCCACACACACAAACTGAGGGGAAATGTAATTATTCGGTGACGACCGAGTCGCTTGCATGTTGAAGATAGGCTTGGGGTGATGCCGCCGGTACGGTGGGCCGATGCATTATTTTACTGTAACCGGTGTCAATAAGAGAGGGAAGGCCCCTTAGACTCTGGGTTGAACAGCAGGATTGCATGACTGGGCAGGGACTTAAGCGGGGGACCCTACACACTGCGTTCCTTCATCTCTCTGGCAAACAGATCGCCTTCCGCAGCTGCATGCCCACGAGCAGGCATGCAGCCGGTGCTTTGCATCCGGTGAAAGGAGATGCATGTTTTCTGGAGGGACCCTGGACTGTGGGTGATCTGGGGCTCGCAGGGAGGAAAGTGTGGCTGAGAAATGCGAGTCCAGGAAAGGCAGAGCTGAGGAATCTGAGAGTCGGTGGGAAAAGAAAAGCCATTGTGTGAAACTGGATACAGCTGGGACGCTAGGGGCCTTTCTTCTTATATAGCTACAAGAGACGGGCTAAAAAATTACCCTGCTTCAATGGCCTGCGGGCCAAAGGATTAGGCTATGGCTTCGTCCCGAATACCTTTCCTTGCGATAGCTGTTAACATCCTGTTTGACACTTGGAGGGCCCTATTTTTATTCCGTTCCATGAGAGATCACCTTCTGTTTCTCTCGGCTGGTCTAAATTCTCTCAAGATTTTTCCAGATTATTTTGCAAGTCATCTTAGCGTCTGATTGGGCAGTAATGTGAATTTTCTGCCAACCAGGATGGTGCCATAGTTGGGGCAGTTACCTTGGTGGGCGTGAGCTGTTGAGAGGTGACCTTACCCCTCCCCACAGTGGAGGGTGCTTTTCTGGAGCTCAGGCCACCACCCTCCAACCTAGGCTGAGTTTAGGGCGCTGGGGAGGCAGCAGCCCCTAGAACCTGCTGGGAGAGCCAGGAATCAGTGGGAGTCCCCGAGGGGCAGGGGCGGGCGCTGCCCACCCTCTCTGCGGTCAGGATCTTTGTGACAAAACCCCACAACGGAAGATGGCTCTTGTTCAGAAAATGCCAGGCAGCTATCCCTTAACCCTGTTACGTCGGACATTCTTGTCCCTCTCATATCCCTTGGCACATATCAGCCTAAAGGTTTCTGGAATCTTCTTCAAGCTTTCTGGGCATAAGGAGGGCGTTTGTGAGGGGGGATGTTTTTAAACCACAGACTTGTTATTTCCATTGAAGGGCACTCAGATGTGTCTCTCTGGTTTTTCCTTAGAAAAAGCAAAGCATTGGGGCATTTGTCCTGTTTCTATGACCTGCAGAGAGCTCAGGGGTGACTCCAGGCAAGAAAAGTCACTGACTGGTGTTTGAAAGATGAGGATGTCTGGGGCCTCAGGCCGGACATTTACGCCTCCTATAAACAAGAGCGTATTATACGTAAAGCGATTTGAATAATCCAATTTTTCCTCTAAGTTCGAGCATGTATAAAATGTTAATTTTTGTCAGCGAGGGGAGGAAATGCCGCAGCGCATCCGTTCTCAGATAGTATACCTGGTGCATGGCGAAGCCTGTCGAGAGGGGCCGTGAACACGATCCTGGTTTATTAGTGGCACAGGCTCTTTCCTTTGTTTCTATTCATTTAATTCAAAGTGAAACAACTCAGCATGCAAAACTAAAATTAGCTGGGAAAAAAGGTGTAAGTGAATAAACAGGCAGATCCATTAGAGTCGATGGGTTATTGGACCCCTTGCCACCGCTCAGACAGCGGCCTATTAAAAGTGGTAATTTCCGCTGTGGGCCATGCCCCGGGCAAAGAACGAAGGCCAAGGCAGGCCTATTTCACATGCATCAGACGCAAGAATTAAATAGACCAATGTTCCCTAAAAGACTGAAGTACATCTCTTTCTGACGTTCATCTCAGGCAAAAATTCATTGATCTCAGTATGTCCCTTGGCAATTATAAAATATTAAATCCAAGTCACACTTTTCTAGTTGGCTTAATTTTTTCTCTTTTCACAGCTTTCTATTTGATCAATTTTAACAAGTTAGGAATAGCATCTAATCATAAAAAGTGCAGAATATAAAAAGTTTGTTCTTTTGACATTCTTTCCTTTTTATTTTGTTTTGGGCTTGCATTAACTTTTGTGCTACAGAAAAAGACTGGAATGCCATTCTAGCAAACAGAAAGAACACGAGTGAGCCAGAAGGTTCTTTATTGAGCATGATATTCATTAGTAGGCATCCGACGATAAGGACAGGCTGATAGTCATTAATGCTCCCGATTTCAGAATTACATGTGGTTTGAGCTGGGAGTATCAAGCAGGGCTAGAGGTTTGACTGCGTCCCACTGAGATCTACATAAGATGCCATCTTTTTTTTTTTTTTAACCACGTTTATGCATATGTAATTTTTTAGTGTTTGATATTTGTTAATTCAGAATATCACATAAGTGCTAGCAAAGACACACATGATAAAAATGTAGAATTTTGGGCCCAGCCGGTGTGGCTCAGTGGTTGAGCGTCGACCCATGCACCAAGAAGTCGCCAGTTCGATTCCCGGTCAGGGCACATGCCCAGGTGGTGGGCCAGATCCCCAGTGGGGGGCATGCAGGAGGCGGCCAATCGATGTTCTCTCTCATCGATGTTTCTATCTCTCCCTCCCTCTCACTTCCTATCTCTCTCTAATATCAATGAGGGAAAAAAATTTTTTCAATGTAGAATTTTGGGAACCTATTTTCATTAGAATATCAATATGGGAATTATTTGGGGGAAAATGCTGCATAGTAGTGACATTTCTCTCCAATTAACTTACCATAAACTATGAAAACACCTGCCATAAAATATGAAAACACTCCCCCAAAGTTATAAATTGATTGTTATAATATATAAAATAATTTTATGTGAATTAAATGTTTCTGAAATAAAATCTGTAGTGATTTTCTCCTTACATTTAGGTTTTCGTATGAGAAAAGTTGTTCATTAATCGTCTACCATGTACAAATTCCCTTATTAAATACTCTATTTTTAATATTTCATTTGATTCTTACCATAAACCTAACGAAGCCATGGTATTATCTCCACTTCTCTGATAAGGAGTCTAAGGAGTACATGATCATCCAGCAACTTCCCTCTATGGCCAGCCAGGCCAGTTCTTTGGGGGTTTGTATAGCAGAATTCTAAAGAAAGGGAGAAGGAGAGAAGGTTAGGGTCAAGAGGGTTAGTCACAAAACCATAAAAATCCTAGAAGACAGGCAATAAAATCTCAGACATCTCTCGTAGCAATATTTTTGCTGATATATCTCCTCGGGCAAGGACAATAAAGAAAAAAATAAACAAATGGGACTACACCAAACTGAAAAGCTCATGCACAGCAAAAGAAACCATCAACAAAATGAAAAGGAAACCCACTGTATGGGAGAACATATTTGCCAATGATACATCTGATAAGGGGTTGATTTCCGAAATATAAAGAACTTATTCAACTCAACACCAGGAAGACAAACAATCCAATTAAAACATGGGCAAAGGACCTGAATAGACACTTCTCCAAAGAGGACATACAGGTGGCCAATAGATGTGAAAAAATGCTCAATGTCACTAATCCTCAGAGAGATGCGCATTAAAACCACAATGAGATATCGCCTCACACCTGCCAGAATGGCCGCCATCAATAAAATCAACCAACAGCAAGTGCTGGTGAGGGTGTGGAGTACACTGCTGGTGGGAATGCAGACTGGTGCAGCCACTGTGGAAAACAGTTTAAAAATGGATTTACCTTTTGACCCAGCAATCCCACTGTTAGGAATATATCCTAAGAATCCCAAAATACCAGTCAGAAAAAATACATGCACCCCTATTCCATAGCAGCACTATTTACAATAGCCGAGATCTGGAAATAGCCCAGTGCTCATCAGTAGATGAGTGGATAAAAAAGCTGTGGTACAATGGAATACTACAGGGCCATTAAAAGGAAGGAACTCTTATCTTTTGCGACAGCATGGATGGACCTGCAGTTATAATGCGGAGTGAAATAAGCCAGTCCAAGAAAGACAAAGACCTTATGATCTCATTTACATGTGGAATCTAATGAACAACAACAAAAAAACTGATGAACAAAATAGAACCAGAGACATGGATACATGGTACAGACAGATAGAGTTCAGAGGGGAGGGGTGTGTGTGTGTGTGTGTTTGGGGGGGGGCAGATGGGATTAAAGAAGGGGAATAGAATAGCCGAAGAACACATCTGCATAGCCCATGGACACAGACAACCATGTGGTTATGGCCAGAGGGCGGGTCTGGGTGGAGGTGGACAAAGCAGGGGGGATGGGGGACATCTATAATAACACCAACAATAAAATAAAATTTGAAAAAGAGAGAGAGAGGGAGTGTTGAAGAGTGTGGGAAAGATGGGGCAACCGCAATATGCCAGGGGAGAAGCAGGGGAAAAGGGACAGGATTCAGAGACAGCGCTGTGATCTCTGTCCCTTCCTCAGACGAGGAGAAATGTCAGGGCTGAACTCGGTTTACTCTGAAATTGCATTTCAGTTGGTTGATTGTGTTTCTTTGTCTGAGAGACTGCCCTGAGACTGGACCACATGGGTGATGGCTTTATAAGCACCGTGGTTGTTTTGAGTGGCCAATTATACACAATGTTTCCAAGAGGATTCAAAATAGAGTTGGAGCATGGGGACAGGTCTGGTGGCTGCTGGGCTCCGACTAGGCTTTGCCTGGGTCTCTAAGGGGGCCTCCGATGCAGAGTGTTCTGCAGTCTGTTTGTGGCTCCCACTGCCATTCTCCTGTTCTCATTTTCCCTTTGTGTTCGACTTCCTCCTTCTCTCGCCACACAAGGGTCGTGAATTGCATTTTCCTCTGAGAGGGTAAGGACCTGACTTCCTAGGAGATTATTAGTGCCCTCGGAGCCCAAACTGAGTTGTGAGCCATCTCTCACGGTAGTCCAAGCGCTGCAGGGCCTGCCTGTGGGACCCTGAGCTCGGGGCCAGCCAAGCGTACCGCCGTGGTAGACTCGCCCACCTCTGGGGCTCCCAGAGCGGCGTCCGCTCTCTGAGCCGCCAGCTCCTTCCAAGGTGTGCTCCTCCATGTGCATGCTGGGACCTCCTCTGTCACTCCAACACTCAGAACATAGCTTGACACGGAATAAGAGTCCAGGAAGGATGTGTTGACGAGAAGGATGATGGGTGGAGGGATGGATGGACAAACAGGCTGGATGGATGACAGACTTATGTTAGGAACTGAATATGTTGCCCTTCCCAGGAGCACCGGCATTTCTGAAAGACCTAGGAAGGTTGTTGCACAAAAAGAAATGTGACCCAGCCCTGGCTGGTTTGGCTCAGCACTTAGAGCGTCGGCCTGCGGTCCAGAGAGACCTGGGTTCGGTTCCCGCTAAGGGCATGTACCTCGGTTGCATTTTGTCCCCAGCCCTGGTTGGGTTGTGTGGGTGGCGACCACTCAATGTGTCCCTTTCATGTTGATGTTTCTCTCTCTCTCTCTCCCTCCCACTCTGTCTGAACAAAATACTGAAAAATGTCCTAGGGTGAGGATAAAAAAAATAAATAAATAAAAGAAATGTGACCCAAAATCAGGGTTTCTCAAGGTGTGTGCCTCTGACCATCTGTTATGAAACTCACCTGAGAAGCCTGTTCATGCGGGGGCCCCTGGGCCCCACTCCGGACCTACTGGATCAGAAATGTGTCTTTTTAGTAGGCACTCTTGTGTGGGAATCTCTGCTTTTCTAACGGTAGGATTTCAGGAGTCAGGATGCTGATCTGAGATGTGGGGTGGAAATGCTTACCTGATGGCAGCAGCTGAAACCTTTCTGTACCACCTGCTGTTGGGGGGGGCCCAGGCAGCCCTAGGACTCAGTCCAGCCTCCTGGACATGAGGTGCCCTCCCTCCCGACCACCAGGCAGAGGCTATGTTCCCACGGCCCCCACCTATCTCAGCAGCAAGCTTCCTCCTCAGGCCCTGGGCTGAGGATCAGGGTGGACATGTACAGCTCTGCCCTGTCCCCCATGTTGCCCACATCAAGCTCCTTGGGTCCCAGGGACCTTGTGTGAGGAGAGGTCCCAGGTCCTCTGGGACTGTGGCTCATACATCAGGGTTAGCCACAAGCTTGTCCAAATCCCCCAAAGATGAGTCTGGACCTGCTTTCTCCTGGGATTTCACCCCCTCTGAGAGAGGTTCCTGGAATACAGCAGTTGGTGTGGGCCAACAAAGTTGTTTCTTCATAGATGGAGCCTCAGTTATATCATCTATAAAACGGGGATAAAAATAACACCTTCCTTGCCTCATTCAGAAGGCCACTTGGTTGCTCCAGACACCTCATGAACGTGAGAGCCCTTTGCAAGCCTTAAATATGCAAAGTCTGTGCGCACATGTGCACATGTTAACCCTGAATCCTAAAGTACATCTGGAATGACTTCCTTCCTTTGTTGCTGGGGCTGGGACCAGCCTCTCCTCTTTTCCAGATCTGAACCCCTCTGTGCCTTGGGAGAAAGTGCCTCTTGGAGGTGAGCGTGCAGTGACATTTGGCACAGACTCTGAGAGTTGCAGCATCTCCCTACATTCCCATTCTCCTGGTTAAATGTTTGAGTCTTTTGTTATATTGAGACTTTGCTGTGGTTTGTGATCATTGCAGCCAAGTATCTGTAAAATATAGCAGTGGCCTGTGTCTACAAATTGGCTTTTTCTTTTTTTTTTTTTTATCCTCACCCGAGGACATTTTTCCATTTTTTGTTCAGGTAGAGTGGGAGGAAGAGAGAGGAACAGAGAGAGAGAGAAACATCGATGTGAAAGGAACACATCGAGTGGCTGCCACCCGCACAACCAACCAGGGCCGGGGACAAACTGCAACCGAGGTACGTGCCCTTAGCGGGAACCGAACCCGGGTCTCTCAGGACCGCAGGCCGACGCTCTAACCGCTGAGCCAAACTGGCCAGGGCGGCTTTTTCTTTTTTTGGGTTAATTCTCATTTAAGGATATTTTTCCATTGATTTTTAGAGAGAGTGGAAGGGAGGGAAGAAGGGGAGAGAGAGAGACATCCATGCGAGACACATTGATTGGTTGTTTCCCACACGTGCACCCATGGGGGCCCGGATCCAACCTGCAACCCAGGTAAGTGCCCTTGACCAGGAATCGAACCCGGGACCATTCGGTCAGCGGGCTGACTCTCTCACCACTGAGCATGTGCATGTACATGCATACATGTGTGTTTCCTGTGTATTCGAGGTAGGCAAAACAGTTTACGTATTCCCAAGCCACGGGAAGCTTTAGAGAACAGAACATGTTTCTGAAAATTCCCAAATCTTTCCCTCTGAAACTCAACGCTATTGTTATGAAAATGGCTTTGTTTAAAGAACATTCGGTGAACTGTATTTCCTTTTAATGACACAGTCATTGGAAAGGTCACGGTGCTGAGTGGTGGGAGCCGTGACCTCAGAATAACCTCTCTCTGCTACCTGCACTTCTGATGGGGCGCTGGCGTTTGGAAATGCTCTTCCCCTTTCGAGTTTCAGCCGCTAAATAAGTTGCAGCCCCTTCAGCTATACTCATAAAAATTTGCTTCCAGACAACATGGTCCGTTTATTGTGTAATAATCGAAATGGCACTAAATTGCACTGATTGCCGAACACTTAGGAATTGTATTAACCTCTTAAGTGCTAAGCGGTTTACTGTCGTCTCCCCGCTCAGACGGGCAGCGCAAATGTGTTTCTGTCACTAGGCAGGAGTGGTGTCTAGTCAGTGTCTCAGCCACTGTGGGGGGTGGGGTTGGGGTGGGGGACAGAGTCGGTATCCTCAGGCCCAGGTCCTGCCCCAGTGGCAGGCTGGACCCTTCTCGAACCGCACTAACCGCTGGGGCTTACGGCAGAGAAGGAAGCTGTCCCTACGGGGCACCCTGAGAGCCTGGGCTGGCCAGTCTTGGCTTCAGTGTGTTGTGTGTTTTATGACAGCTGGTTTGAGAATAGCTTCTCCAACGAGCTATGGGGCAGCCGGCCTTTCTGCTGGATGGAGAAGCTGCTCCTAGTTGGGTGGGTCCCGGCTGCCCTGCAGGAGGCCGGGGTGCAGACCTTGGGGTCCCCTGCCCCGCCAGCGCCGGCCGCGCGGCTCCTGCGAGTGGCAGCCCGGGAAGGAAGAGTTAACCAGAAATGGAGCGGCACTGCCCGGGGCAGGCAGCCTCGCCGCAGAACAGAGCAGCTCGTGCAAAGGCAAGTCATTTCCCGAAACACTGCAGACACACGGCCTCGGGCAGCCTGAAACCTTTGGAGACCAAAATGGCTCGCAGGGGTTGGAAGTAATAAGGTGTTTTTCCCTTCTTTCTCCTTCACTGAAATTCTGCGAGGTTGCTCTGCATTGCTGGGGAACATTGGTGCTGCTTTGTGTTTTCCATGGGTGTTAAGATCCATTACGCCGTGACATTTTTAAGATTAGTTATCCTGTAGTTTGGTGTTAAATTGAAGTTGTTTGTTTTGAATTTAATTCTTTCATTTTTCAAATGGAAAAAGGCAGCTCTGTGGTGCGGTGAGGCTGGCTCACTGAAGTGTGCCCGTGCTGGGAGCAGATCTCTGCCGTCCCCGGACCGCGGCTGAATTAGCCAGCAAAGAACATGACCTATTTCTCTATTGGAAAGTCTGTAAGAATCCTTGGAGGTGACTTTCAAAACTGGGAACTAGGGGTCGTCTCCATTGTATCTGGAAAGAAACAGGGTCTGAGCTGGTTTGGAACAGAATGTTACACACCCGATCTGCCATGCCTAATGCAGTGTGCATATAATTATTACTACTCTCTGCTCACAACAGCAGCAAAATCAGCTTCCATCCAACAAATGACCCAGCAGCAGCGGGCCAGCCGCCTCTGACATGACATCTGTTAACTCTTTGTCAAATGCCCTTTTGCTGTCCCTCTCTCCCAAACAGTTCTGTGGTTAATTACGACCTGAGCAAATGACACTGTCTTTGGAGTGGAGAGAACTGCTTAGGGGCAGGGAGAAATCTAGCTCCAAGAAATTCTCTTCTCTCTCCCTTAAAAAAAAAAAAGCCATAGCAAATTGTTTTTAAAATAAACATTCATCGGTAGCACCAGACTAGGTTGTTGGAATATGTTTTGATTACGCCCCAGATTACAGGATAACTGTATTATAGGGTTGTGTCTCGAAGCCCGGCCCTTCATGGAAAAAAAGGATCACATTAAATTCTTGTCAAACCATAAAAAAGTTTCCATCAGAGGAGCATGGGCGGCCGCGGTGCCTTGAGCCAGGGACCTGGCGTACGTTTGTGTTGCTATGATCAACTTTGTTCATGTGAAAGGCAATGTCATCTTAATTGGTCACTGGGACTTGGAAAGACCAATCTGCTAAACTAAAATTTAGGCCGAGCCCCAACGAAGGAGGGAAAGTGATGTGTGTGTCCTGCCGCCTGAGGTTTGTGTGGGCTGGGTTCCTTCCTGGAGCTCGTGTGTAGTGGCTGCTGTCTGGTACTGGACCTGGGGTGGCATCTGGAGACCTCCTGACTCTCATCTCCAGAGAAGTGAGCGCAAAGCTGCGGAGTCCTAGGTCTTCACTTTGGGATCCAGGAGTTGGCTCAGGGCTGAACGTGTGCAAATCTAGTGTTCTGCATTCCTGTGTTCTCTGCCTGCTCATGGCCCTGGGTTCTTGCTAAGGGCCTCCGCTTTGGTTGCCTGCTAGCTTCTCTGCATGGGGTCCATCAAAGGATTGGCCAGGAGCTTGGCTAAACCATCCCCATAGAATCAGAAAAGCTCCAGCCTGGCCTGGACATCAGTCCTCACAAAATCCAGAATGGCCTCCCTACACTTGCCCATCTGGAAATGGCATGAAGGGGGTGCTGCCATGCCTCAGGAGGAAGCTCCTGATAGCTGCATGCTGGCTGCACAGCTGAACCCCTATCCGATTGAGGGGAGTAACTAGAAGCCTGGCAGCTTCCAAAACATTCAATATGAGCCCCTAGGGAGCCCTGCTCTGCCTTTGCAGAGGGGCCCCTCAGAAGTCTGTGCAGTCACAAACACGAACAGGGATTGTCCTCAGAGCTGTGGACAGTAAATGGACTGACATTCTTAGGTACTATTTTCACTTCCTTTGCTCTTTCTGATAGAAATACATTTTAGTACAATTTAAGAAGTAGACTCTGATCTGCACAGATCCCTTCTTTCCAGCAGCATCCTTTGAGGGCCACCCAGATGGCTGAGAGCTATTCCTGGCCCTTCCCAGCTGAGGGGTCTGGGAGGGTGAGAGGGGTCTCCGAATGTCCCAGATGTAAGCTGCTTGTGTGACCACCACAGTGCTGCCTCAAACATCAATTTCCTCTTGCGCAGGCATTGAAATGTGCCTTTACTTAGAAATCAAGGCAGACCAACCCTGGCCGGTTTGGCTCAGCGGTTAGAGTGTCCGCCCGTGGACTGGGGAGTCTGGGGTTCGATTCCCACTAAGGGCAGGTACCTCGGTTGCAGTCTTCCTGGCCCAGTTGTGTTTGTGCAGGTGGCAACCAATCGATGTGTCTCTCTCACATCTTTGTATCTTTCTCTCTCTTCCCCCCTCTCTCCCTCCCGCTCTATCTGAAGATAAATGCAAAAATATCCTCGGGTGAGGATTAAGAAGAAGAAGAAGAAATCAAGGCAGACCAAACGGGCGGTGAGTTTGGGAGTAAAAAGAGACACTCTGGAGGTGGCGAGCTTGGGGAAGGCGGACCATCATTTCTTCATGAATTAATTCACCAAGATCTTGACTCATAAGCCACCCCAAACAGTCCTAGGTCTTGAGTCAAAATCAGACATTTCGGCTCTGTCTTTGGGAGCTGCGTCTCCAATCCGTGTCGTGAATAAACACCTGCGTGAGATGAGTTTTCTCATTTTTGTCAGTTACTACCAACTAATCTACGTATACTCAAACTAAGTTATGGGACAGGAATGGAATTGGAAGAGAGTATTGAAATGAGCACGTTGGCTTTGCTCCCTGCTGGGTTTTGCCAGCAAGGCGGGGCCACGAGACAGGTTTCTGAAACCACACCTCCTGCGCAGCCGCGTGTTATGTGGTCGGACACACAGCGAAGAGCCCAGCCCTGGGTTGTCTGTGGCTTGGATCCTGCACACAGCGCTTTCCCCACTGCCTCGCGCCACCCCTGCTTGCCTCAGAGTTTTCAGACCTTGATGCTGGGAAAGGAAGTAGGAGGAGCTGTGAGGGGTCCGAGCCCTCATGCACATCATCCCATCCGGTGCCCACTGGCCTCCTCACATCCCTTTAGCTGCGGGCAGTTGCAGGGAGCAGACGTCGGAAGCCAGGCTGCGAGTCCCCTTTCCCACGGCCCAGGACACAGGTGGGGGAGGGAACTCGCTTCAGGAAGGGCCCCAGAAGGTGGATCAAGGTCAGTCCCCAGGCCAGAATCCTTCCCTGCCACGGCCACAGCCACAGGGCTGAGGCTCTGGTCTGGGACACAGGACCGGAGGTTTCCTTTCGGACCCTGGCTCGGGGAATGCACGTGTGGAACCAATTAGAGCAATATGTTTTTCTAACAGCATCTTGGCGGAACAGTCAAGCAGATAAATGGAAACAAACCCAGCTTTATGTGAATGAGAAGGGGCTGATGGGGGGCAGCACTTCCAGAAGCACCACAGGGCTGCCCATCTGGCTCCTCCCTACCCTCCCACCTCCCCCTCCAGCCCTGACCCCTCAGCCGGCCATGGAAGCCCGAACCTCAGGGCTCCCCTGCCACTCCACACCCCTCACCAGTCTCTGCTCAACCTAACTGGCTTCCTGCCTCTCTGCTAACAGGTTCTGAGCTGTCCCACCCCTCAACCCATGCTGTGCCCTCTGTCACCATGGCAGGCCACTTATGTGTTTCCACCTTCAGCTTCCTCTCCTGCGAGGGGAGGAGGGAGTCTACCTCACAGGGCTCGAGGGAGGAGACTGAGCTAACTCCTGAAGTCCTCAGCACAGCACCTAGGACACAGGTGACTTTTGTTGGGCAGGGTCATTATCATTGCTACCAGCCACCTCTCCAAACTCCACCGGCCTCAGGACCCATTTCTGTCACCTCCACGCTGACCCGCTCCCATGGAAGGGGTCATCTTCGGTGGGTTCTCTCTGTACCTCCCAATGCCGTTTCATGCCGGGAGCTCTCAGGGCAGGGGCGAAGGTGGCGGGTACTTGGGTACCACTCATTGGCAGATTGGTTTGTGATTAGGGGTTTTGTTGTTGGTGTTGAAGGAGAGAAGGGTTGGCCAAACTCTCCCATAAAGGCAGCCTGTATCCATCGCCCTGGGCCTGCGCAGGTCCTCGATGGAGCTGCTCCCAAGGCTCCCTGGGAAACAGGCGGCAACTTCCTATCAATCGACACCTTGCCAGGGACTGATTGGTCACCAGGTGGTCAAGAGTCCAGCAGCAGTGCAGCGTATCTTTTTAAGGCACTGTGTTTGTAAACACTTTCGTGGACTCGTCTGGGAAGAGTGTCGGTGGAATCTCTCCTTCTCCGTGGCCTTCGCCATTCTTCCCAGTGCCCCCTGGCACCGAAATGCTACAGAAATCCTTCTTCATCAGTCAGCCCCACTCACCTGACATCCCCCTAAAGACTGGAATCTTCAAGAGGACAAGGAAGGGGTTGTCCCCAAATCCGTCACCTGCCCCCAATGCCGAACCATTTGACACGGGTTTCATGTGAAAATCTCTGGTGACTGACACTACTTAGGAATGCCTAGCAATTATCAGTTACTTTCCTCATTTCCTCTGTCCTTTGTGATAGGAAAAGACGATGCCTTTCAGATGGACAGAAACCCTCCTCCCCTCTTGGCCCTCACAGCTCAGCATCTGTTCTTCTGGACATACCACATTCTCCTCGAAGGCAGGGACCATGCCCCACTCCTCATCGTCACCCTCACAATACTTAGAGCGCAGCAGGTGATGTACAAGTAGGTGCGAATGGATGAGTGGAAGGAAACGGCATGAGACAATAGGAAATATGTATTGGTCTCTGCCCCTCGTTCCTGGAACAGGGCTCCTGAAACCCTGTGATTTCCTGAGTGATAGGAATGCCTTCTGTTCTAATAAGGCAACTCTGGATGACTCCTGAGGGGCTGGTCCCCGGGAAGACCAAACCATGAGTAGAGGCTTGGAGTTTTCTGTTTCACCCTGCATTCTCTTCAAAAGGGAGAAGCACTGTAAATGGGGTTCATGACTGATCGTGCCTATGTGAGGAAGCCTCCATACAGTCCCTAAGGTGTGGGGAGCTTCCAGATTGGTGAATATATCCATGTACCAGGAGGGTGACACACCAGACTCCACAGGACAGAAGCCACTGCACTCAGGACCCTTCCAGACCTTACCCTTTGCTCTCTGCATCTGTCTGTTCATCTGTAGTCTTTATCATTGCCTTTAATAAACTGGTAAATGTAACCGTTTTCCTGAGTTCTGTGACCCAGTCTAGCAAATTAATGTAAAAAATAATATAAAGGGCTCTGGCTGGCTAGCTCAGTTGATTAGAGAGACGCCCCAATACACCAACTTTGCGGGTTTGAGCCCCAGTCAGGGCACATACAAGACTCAACCACTGAATGCATAAATAAGTGAAACAACAAATTGATGTTTCTCTCTCTCCCTTTCTCTCTCTAAAATCAATTTAAAAAATAATATAAAGAAAACCACTTTATTTTATTTTTTTAAATTCTCACTCAAGGATATACTTATTGATTTTAGAGAAGGGGAAGGAAGCAAGAGAGAGAAACATTGATGTGAGAGAGAACATTGATTGCCTTCCATATGTGCCCTGACCGGGAATCAAACCCAAAAGCTTTTGGTATATGGGACCATGCTCCAATGAACTGAAGCCCACCGGCCACGGATAAAGGGAACCACTTTATTTTATTTATTTATTTTTGTAATCCTCACTCGAGGGCATTTTTCTACTTTTTGTTCAGATAGAGTGGGAGGAAGAGAGATATTATGACTACTGGACTGAAAATTGAAAATAATTCATTAGAATTAGTGATACTTTGCTAGTCACCTGCACCAAAGGGAATGTCTTCCTTCGATTCGTGTGATTGTTCCCCTTCCCTTGCTCGTGAATACCCCTGCCGTTGACTGCTAATCAGAACACCATTTGAGTTTCTATCTGAATTAATGCTTCCAGAATAGATACTCTTTTTTTAAAAATCTCAAATAAATGCTTGCTGCCTCTCACTTTGGCCTTTTTTTTTTTTTAGCCTCACCAGAGGACAGTTTTGCATTTACCTTCAGATAGAGCAGGAGGGAGAGAGGGAGAAAGAGAGAGAGAGAAACCAGCATGTGAGAGAGACACATCCAGTGGTTGCCACCCACACGACCCCAACCCTGGCCGGCGACAAACTGCAACCGAGGTACGTGCCCTTAGTGGAACTGAACCCGGGACTCTCTGGTCCGCCGGTTGACGCTCTAACCACCGAGCCAAACCCGGCCAGGGCTCTCAATTTGGCCTTTTATGTTTAGGTTATCATTAATCAAACCTGAGGAGAGGGCCGCAGGAACCTCTGATTTATAGCTGATTGGTCAGAAGCACAGGACTTGCAATTGGCATCTGCAGTGGGTGGGGGCAGCCTGGGGGGACCCAGCCCTTGACCTGTGGGGCCTAGTGCTCTCCCAGGTAGCTGGTGTCAGAATCGAGTTCAATTGCAGGGCACCCAGGTGGTGTTGCAGAATTGCCTGGTGTGGAAAAACACCCCGCACACCTGGTGACTAGAAGCGAAGTACTGTGTGGGAAACCAAAGAGAAAGGCAGGGGAGGAAGGACTGGGTTTTCCCCTAACACAGAGAGATAGACATCCCTGAGAAAACGGCAGTGCAGGTTTATTTCCCTCTTAGAATATTGCCACAAGGATCTGGTTGCGAGTGAGAAAGAAAACAAGGGCACGTGATAGCCCCTCGGGGTAGTGTCCTTCAATGAGAGTGACCGGTAGGGACTAAATGCCCTCTTTCCTTCTTTCTCATTCCAGTCTTGAGTCGGAGAATCCCAGGGGCTGGACCCAACTGGAAGCCAGAGGCAAAGAAGCCCATTAATGGGGTCCACACGGGCCAGCCTTGAGGGGAGAGCCAGGTGGAGAGGGTGTCTCGCGGGGGAGTGGTTCCCCCTTCTCAGCCGCGTGCTCGGACTGGTGCAAAAAGCGCCTTGATTCCCTTTGCTGAGCCTCTCCAGCTCCGATGCTGATGCTTTTAAATCCCCCACGGAAGACAGATTCGGGCAGGGTCGTGGTCAGAGACAAACCTCAGCCGTGGGCACCTCCCAGCTTCCTACCCCCGGTCTCCCGTGGGGCTGCACCCCCGCGGCTGGTCTGGCATTAGGGGTTGGAGTGCGTGGGAAGGAGGCGGACGCTCTTCTCTTTCAGAAAAAAGGCGACAACCTCCAGACTATCTTATACGCGCGTCCTTTATGGAGACAAAGGGCAGGTAGAAAATTAGGAAGTCAATTGTTACGTTTTAGGTGTATCTGTTTACTCTCTTTAAAGGCTTTGATGCGGATGTCTGAAGATCTGGGTTTCTATGTAAAAAATGTGAACGTGCCAAACCTCAAAGTTAAGTCCGTGGAGCCAAAGTAGGTGGAAGGGTAGGGGAGAAGAAACGCGAGGGCGAGGCTGTGATGTGGGTCACGCTGGAGGCCTGTGGGCGCCCTCATCTCACATTCTGCGGCGCTCAGGTTGTGTGGGATCACAGCGTTTCCCAGCGCTTGTTAATCTCTCTTTGCCAGGGGTGAGGCGGGCGGGCAGCAGCATCCCACACGTTCAAAAGACCTGCATCGCTGACGGAGAGCTTGGGTTGGTCTCCACTGGGAAATCTTAGGGTCTTGGAGACACCTTATCCACAGGCAGTTTTCAGCTGTTCGCCCCGATACTGCCCCCTTCTATCTCCACAAAGTGGGGACCACTCCTCAGGGTCCTGCTAACCACCTCCATTTTTGGACAGTATATATCTTTTTGTAGCACTCTCTGTCTCTCTCTCTCTCTCTCTGCATATTTATGTATACACACACACGTATATATGTATATATGTAATTTAAATTAATATAAACTTAATACATTTAATATAAATATATATTTGGATCTTATGGTCATGTTGATAAATATAGATGTTATTCATTTTAATTACTGAGTAGATTGCATTATATGGCTATATTGCATTTTATTTATTCATTGCTCAATTAATGTAAATTTAGGATATTCGCTATAAACAATGCAGTGGGTGAACACTTTTTTTTTAATGTGTTTTTATTGATTGTTAGAGAGAGAGGAAGAGGGAGAGAAACATTGTTCAGCCACTTCCTGCACGCCCCCTACTGGAGATCAAGCCCAGAACCTGGGCATGTGCCCTGACTGGGAATCGAACCTGCAGCCTCTTAGTGCATGGGTCAACACTCAACCACTGAGCCATAATGGCCGTGCTGAACACATTTTTTAAATTTATTTTTTATTTTTTGGTACGTGCCCCTAGTGGGAACTGAACCTGGGACTCTCTGGTCCGCAGGCCGAGGCTCCCGCTGAGCCAAACTGACCAGGGCTGAATACATTTTAATGTCTCCTTGTGCACCTAGCCTTGAGGACTTGGAGTGATAGGGAAGTCCATCTTCAACTTTCCTAGCTCTTGCTACATTTATCTCCAAACTCTTCAATGAAGACACAGTTCTGCTGGCAACACAAAACTGTTCCCATTTCCCTGCATGCTTGCTGACAGTTGGTGTCATCAAATGATCACAATTTGACATCCTTGCCCTGCCCGGTGTGGCTCAGTTGGTTGAGCATCATCCTTGTGCACTGAAAGGTTACCGGTTCAACTGCTGGTCAGGGCACATGCCATGGTTGCAGGCTTGATCCTCGACTGGGGTGCTATTGTTTCTCTTTCACATCTCTCACATCAATGTTTCTCTCTCCCTCACTTTCCCTCTCTCAAATATCAATAAAACATATATTTAAAAGTTTGCCATTCTTATTTATATTACCCTGTTTATTAGTGACCTTGGATATCTTTTCACACGTTTATGGACTGATTTTTTTCACCCGTGATTTATTTGCCTGGTGATATCCTGACCAGTTTTCTATTATTTGTATTTTTTTATTGATGTATAGCAGTTTGTGAAATATTGCAGATATTAATCTTTTTTTTGGTTATATGGGTTTGTAAATATCTTCTCCCAGTCTTTGGACTGTTTTTATTAACATTGATGGTGGTGTCTTTTGATATGCAGAAGTTTCACATTTTAATGTAGAAGAATTCTCCTGTGTTGTGATTTATAATTTTTCTATCTTATTCAAAAAATCATTCTCTATCCCCAATGACATAAAAAGTATATTTTTTCCTCTTGATTCAAGTTAATTAGGGCATAATTCACACACAATAAATTGTACCCATTTTAAGTTAAAAGTCTGGTGCATTTGACAAATGCATAAAACCATATAGCCATGCCCACCCCCTACCCCTGAAAATATAGGACATTTCCATCCCTAAACAGCAAGAATTTTCCCTCACCACTTCCCAGACAATCTGCCTTCCTACTCTGCCTCCAGCCAATGATGAATCTGCTTTTTCTCACTATAGAGGAGATTTGCCTTTTCTAAAGTTCATATAAATGGGATCAAACAGCATATACTCTTCTGTCTTCTCTTGCCCAGCATCATGCTTTTGAGATTCAATCATGCTATCACAAGCACAGGAGTTCAATCATTTTTACAGCTGAATAATATTCCATTGTACAGATATACCATAAATTGTTTTTTTAATTTATCTGTTGTTAGACATTTGGGTTATTTCCAGTTTAAGGCTATGATAATTTGTGTACAAATCTTGGTTGTGGATATACATTTTTCTGTCTCTTGGGCAAATATCTAGGTGTGGAATCTCTGGGTCATACAACTAGTGCATGTCTAACATATAACAATTGCTAAACTACTTGCAAAGTTGTTGAATCATTTTTTAAATATTTTTTTTAATTATTGATTTTTTAGAATGAGAGGAAGGGAGAGAGAGATAGAAATATCAATGTGAGAGAGAAACATCGATGGGCTGCATCCTGCACACCCTCTACTGGGGACTGAGCCCGCAACCCGGGCATGTGTCCTGACCGGGTATCAAACCGGCACCTCTCAGTCTATGGGACAAGGCTCAATTCACTGAGCCATGACCGCTGGGTGTTTTTTAAATTTTATTTATTTATTATTATTATTATTTTCTTTTTAGTAGTTGAACCATTTTACACTTCGAAAATGTAGGCGATTTCTAATTGCTCCTCCAAAACTTGGTATTGTCAGCCTTTTTCATTTTAGCCCAATTTTTGGTGGGTGATTAGTAGTATCTTATTGCAGTTTTTTGTTGTTGTTGTTGTTGTTCAGATAGAGAGGGAAGGAGAGAGAGGAAGAGAGAGAGAGAGAGAGAGAGAGAGAGAGAGAGAGAGAGAGAGAGAAACATTGATGTGAAAGGGGCACATTGAGTGGCCGCCACCCGCACGACCCAACCAGGGCCGGGGACAAACTGCCACCGAGGTACGTGCCCTTAGCGGGAACCAAACCCGGGTCTCTCGGGACCGCAGGCCGATGCTCTAACCGCTGAGCCAAACTGGCCAGGGCTCTTATTGCAGTTTTAATTTATATTTCCCTAGTGACTAACAGTGTTGAGCATCTATTCATGTGGTTCTTAGCCTGCGAAATGTCAGTTCAAATCTTTTGCTCATATTCCTGAATCCTCTGTAAGATATTATGTAAGTCCTTTGATAGATATGTGTATCAAGAGTATTTTCACAGTTCATGTCTGAAATTTTTATTTTTTTAACAGTGTCTCTCAAATAGCAGGGTTTTAAAAAAAAATTTTTTAGAGTCCAATTTATTGAAATTTTCTTTATTAGAAGAAAATATGTGTCTTGTTTAAGACATCTTTGCCTACTCCAGGTTCACAAATATTTTCTCCTATATTTATTTCTGCAAATTTTATCATTTTATATTTAGATCCATTAATCTATTTCAAGTTCATTTTTGTGTAAGTTGTGAAGTAACTGTTGAGATTCTTTTTTTTTTTCCATGTGATTGTCTGATTGTTTTGGTACCATTTGCTGTAAAGACTCTCATTTTTCTCACCAAATAACCATAGCACCTGTACCAAAAATTAAATAACCATGTAACTGTGGGTCTATTTATGGACCCCTAATCTGATCTATATCTCAGAATCTATATCCAGTAATCTGTATGTATCCTGACATCAATATCACATTCTCTTGATTACTACAGCTTTATTGAAAGTCTTGATAACTTTTGTCTTCTTTTCTCAAAAGTATTTCAGATGTTCTAGGACTTTACATTTCCATATACATTTTAGAATTAGCTTGTCAATTTTAATGGAAACAAAAAAACCTGCTGACATTTTGATTGGGATTGTTGTTGTTTTTTAATCCTTACCCAAGGACATTTTTGCATTTATCTTCAGATAGAGCAGGAGGGAGCGAGGAAGAGAAAGAAACATCAATGTGAGTGATTGCCACCCACACGACCCCAACCAGGGCCGGGGACAAACTGCAACCGAGGTACATGTCCTTAGCAGAACTGAACCCCAGGTGTTCTAACTGCTGAGCCAAACCAGCCAGGGCTTGATTGGGATGGTTTTGAATCTGTAGATCCACTTGGGGAGAATGGATGTTTTAGCAATATTGTCTTCAATCTATGAACATGAAATATGTCTCCATCTACTTAGATCTTTAATTTGTCTCAACAATGTGTTATAGTTTTAAGTGTAAAAGTCTTGTGTATCTTTTGTTAAATATATTCCTATATAATTTAATGGGTTTAGATGCCATCATACATTTAAAAAATTTTACGTTTTAGTTGTCTGTTGCTAGTATTGAGAGAAAAGGATGGTTTTGTATGATGAACTTGTATTCCAAGGCTTTACTAAATACCCTTATTATTTCTAGTAGACTTTTGGACATTTCTTATGATTCTTTGTGTACAATATGATGCCATCTTTGAAGAAAATTTTTCTTCTTCCTATACAATCTGCACATTTATATGTTTTTGTTTACTTTCCTCAGTTAAGTGGCTAGGATATTCAGTATAATGTTGAATAAAGCTGGGAGTGGACATCTCATTATTCCTGATCTTAGGGTGAAAGCATTCAGTCTTTCATGAAGAAATGTGATGTTAGCTGTAGCTTCTTCACAAATGCCCTTTTGGGTTGAAGAAATTCCTTTCTAGCCATAGTTTTATTTTTCATGAATAAAAGGTGATTTTTTTCAAATACTTCTTTTTGCAGCTATTGAGATGATCATATGAATTTTTCTTTTATTCTATGAATATAGTGAATTATATCAATTGATTTTGACATATTAAACCAAATGTGCATTCCTGGAGTACACCTGATTTGGTGATATATTGTTGAAATTAATTTGCTAATATTTTGTTGAAGATTTATACACCTATTAAATGAGATATAATTAGTCCAGAGTTTTCTCATGTCTTTCTTTGATTTCATTATCAGATCAATACCGGTCTCATAAAATGAGTAAAATGTGCTTCTTCCTTCTCTATATTCTGAAAGAATTTATATATGCTTATGAATGGTTTCTTCTTGGGGGTTTGATAAAAATCCACCTTGGCCTGGAATTTTCTTTGCCAAGAGTTTAAAAAGTATTAATTAATTAAAATTTCAAAAACAGATGGAGGACTATTCAGACTTTCTGTTTCTTCCTGGGTCAGTTTTGCTACTTAGCATCTTTCAAGGAGCTTGTTCAGTTCATCTACATTATTAAATGGATTGGCATAAACTTGTTTATAGTATTTTCTTATTCATTTAATGTCTGTAGGATATTTAGTGATGACTCCTTCTCATTCCTCATGTTGGTAATTTGTGTCTTCAATCTGTTTTGTGATCACATTAACTAAAATTTTATAGATTTTTATTGATCTTTTTAAAAAATCAGATTTATATTTCATTGATTTTCTCTATTATTTACTTTCTATTTCATTGATTTCCACTCATTTATATTATTTTCTTTCTTCTGTTTTGTTTAGGTTTAATTTGCTCTTCTTTTTCTAGCTTTTTAAAAATTTTTAAATTTTTTTTCCTTTATTGATTTTAGAGAGAGAGAAAGTGTGAGAGAGAGATGTTTTCTTTGATTGAAATCTTTTTTTTTTTTTTAATTTTTCTTTATTGATTTTAGAGAGGAAGGGACAGGGAGAGAGAGATAGAAGCATCAATGAGAGAGCATCGATCAGCTGCCTCCTGCATACTCCCCACTGGAGATTTGGCCCACAACCTGGGCACGTGCCCTGACTGGGAATTGAACTGACAATCTCTTGGTGCATGGGTTGACACTCAACCGCCGAGCCACCCCGGCCGTGCTTATTTTCAAAGTTTTCAGGTAGATACCCAAAAGAGGGATTGCTGGTCATATGGTAGCTCTATTCTTAATTTATTATTTTACATTTTGTGATTGGAAAATGTATTCTATGATATCAATCCTTTTGAATGTGTTGAGATGTGTGTTATATAACAGCAAAGAGTGTATTTTAGTGAATGATTTATATGCATTTGGAAAGAATGTGCATTTTACCATTATTAAGTGTTATGTCCTATAAACATCAGTTATATCAGGTTGTTGATAATATTTTTCAAGTCTTCTATATTCTCACTGTATTCTGTCTACTTATTTTAGTTGTTAGAGAGAAGTGTGAAAATCTCCAACTATGATAGTGATTTTATTTATTATTCCTTTTAACTATGGTAGTTTGTGCTTTATGTATTTTAAAGCTCTGTTATTAAGTACATACACTTTTAGGTTTATATGTCTTCTTGATGAATTGATCCTTTCATCATTATGTAATGTTCTTGTTCATCTCCAGTAATATTCTGTTCTGATGTCTATGTTGTATGACATTAATATAGCTACTTCAGCTTTCTTATAAGTATTTGTATAGTATGCAGTTTTGTGGGTTTTGTTTTTTTTACTTTTTTTTTTTTTTTATCCTCACCTGAGGACATTTTTCCATTTTTGTTCAGGTAGAGTGGGAGGGAGAGGGAGAGAGAGAGAAACATCGATGTGAAAGAAACACATCGAGTGGCTGCCACCTGCACAACCGACCAGGGCCGGAGACAAACTGCAACCGAGGTACGCGCCCTTAGCGGGAACCGAACCCGGGTCTCTCAGGACCGCAGGCTGACGCTCTAACCGCTGAACCAAACCGGCCAGGGCTGTTTCTTTTACTTTTAACCAACCTGAAATTTTAGTCTTAAATAGTTTATAATTTCATCTTACTTATTTATCTAGACTGACAATCTCTGACTTAGTGTTGACACCATTTACATATGAAGTCATTATTAATACAGGTGAGTTTAAATTTACTATCTTGGTGTTTGTTTTCTTTCTTTTTTTTTTTTATCCTCACTCGAGGACATTTTTCTATTTTTTGTTCAGATAGAGTGGGAGGGAGAGAGGAAGAGGGAGAGAGAGAGAGAGAACATCAACGTGAAAGGGACACATCAAATGGCCACCTCCCGTACGACCCAACCAGAGCCGGGGACAAACTGCAACCCAGGTACGTATCCTTAGCAGGAACCGAACCTGGGTCTTTCTGGACCGCAGGCCAATGCTCTAACCACTGAACAACACCGGCCAGGGCTGTTTATTTTCTTTTTGTTCTATCTTCATTGTTCTTTTGTTCCTTATTCCTGTGCTCCTTCAGATTAATTAGTTATTTTTTATTATCCCACCTCTATGTTGACTGAATAGCTGTACTTCTTCATTTTATTTTTTAGTTAGGCTCTAGTGTTTACTTTGTGCCTCTTTAATTTATCACAGTCTGCCCCCAAGTAATATTATACCACTTCATGTACAATGTAAGAACTGTACAGCAGCAGGCTTCCTTTGACCTCCTCATGTCCTTTGTAAAATTGGTATCATATCGTTTATTTCTATATATGTTATAAACCTCAAAATGTATTTTTACTATTTTTCTTTAAATAATCTAATATCTTTTAAAACAATGTTTTGAAAAAGAAAGGAAGGGCTTACATTTATTCACATATTTACCATTTCCACTTCTCTTCCTTTCTTTGTGTTGATCAAGTTATGTGGTGTCATATTCCTTCAGCTTGAAGAACTTCCTTTATAATTTCTTAGATAAAGATCTCCTGGTGACATCTTCTCTGAAATGCTGAGAGAAAAGAAAAAGGTCAACCTGTAATTCTGTATCCAGCAAAGGTAACCTTCAACATTAAAGTAAAGTAAAGACATTTTCAGACAAACATTTTTGAAGATTATCTTTGCTGGAGGTAGAATGACAAATCGACTCTTTTTTTCTTTCAGCACTTAAATATGTTGTTCCATTTTCTTCTTGGTTGCATTGTTTCTGACAAGAAGTCAGCATTAACGATTATCTTTGTAATCCTGTATATAATGTGCTTTTAAAGAGTATATCTGTTTCAGCCATTTAAGTATGATTTCTTTTTTCTTTTTTTTATCCTCACCTGAGGACATCCTTGCATTTATCTTCAGATAGAGCAGGAGGAAGAAAGGGAGAAAGAGAGAGAGAGAAACATCAACGCAAGAGAGACACATCAACTGGCCACCACCCTCACAACCCCAAGCGGGGCTGGGGACGAACTGCAACCAAGGTACGTGTCCTTAGTGGGAACCGAACCCAGGACTCTCTGGTCTGCGGGCCAATAGTATGCTTTCTTGTGCTTATCCTGTTTAGGACTTTTGAGATACTTCTATATACGGGTGGACATTTTTTTTCCCATAAAATCTGGGATGTTTGGGATCATTATTTCCTAAGAAAAAATTTCCCCTCCAGTTACTTGTCTCCTTTTATGGGTGTGTTAGACAGCTTGATATTGTCCCCAAAGTCAGTGAAACTGTTCATTTTTTAAAAGTCTTTTTCCTTCTGTTTCCATTTGCTTCTATTCTGTGCCTTCAAATCCTATGTCTTCATGTTTGCTGATAATTATCTTCTTCAGTGTTTATTCTGATATTAATCTCATTTAGTAAAATTTTTATTTCAAAGGTGTATTTTTCATCTCCATAGTTATATTGGGCTCTTCTCTTCCATGAGTATAATTATGTTCCCTTTATATTCTTGAGTTTTAAAAAATACACTGTATATGTTTAAATTTTCTTTGATAATTGTATCATCTCTGTTATTTCTGGTGTATGTATTAATTCGTTTTTCTCATGATTATAGTTCACATTTTCACATGTGTAGTAATTTTTGGTTGGCTGCTAGACATTAGTGACTGGATTTTGCTGTCTTCCTTTAAAGAAAGTTAAGCTTTGTTTTGGCTGCCAACTAAGTTACCTGCGGATCATTTGAGGCACGTTTTTAAGATTTGTTAGGTGGGGCTAGAATAGTCTTTATGTTATAGCTAGTTTAACTCTAATACTACTCTGTGTTCTTTCTGGGGTATCTGCTGAGTGGCCTCAGTGTTCAGTGAATTTTCTCCACTCTGCCTGATGGAATTCTAACATCTCCCAACTCTGTGTGAGCTCTGGGAATCGTTCCACTTATAGCTTCTTGACAGTTGTGCTTTTCCTGGTAGTTGTTTCCTACCCAGTCTCTTGGAGTCTCTTCCTATACATGTACAGCTTAGTTGCAACTAAAGACTCAAGGGGATGCCTCTGTATATTTCTGGAGAGGTCTATTTCTCCACATACTTCCTTCTTCTCTTCAATCATGTCCTGCTAATTCTTGTCCCCTCAGCCTCTCTAAATTCTATCTTTGTTTTCTCGGTTGAATAGAAGTACCATGCTCTGTTTGAATTTCTTCCACTGTGACACAGCCCAAAAGATGACTCCAAGCAGAAAGCCAAAGTGATTGTAGGGGCCCCTCATTTGTTACCATTCTCTCAGACATCACAGTCCTGCACTACCTGTTGTTCAATGACATAAAATAGTTTATTCATATATTTTCTCCAGGTCTCTAATTTTGTCCCAGAAGCAGAAATTCACTTACATTATCTTTTTAAAAGCTTATACATTTAGGACTTCATTCCTTCTGGAATTTATTTTTATATATAGTGTAAAATAGTTGGGGTGTGTGTGTGATTTTTTTCCTATATGTGTAGCCAGTAGTTTCAATAACACGTACTGAATAGTTTATATTTTCCCGACTCATTTTAAAGTCACCTGTCATGTCAGTTTCTATATTTGCATTCATTAGTTTATACTGTTGTGTTCATTTGGTTCTTCTTATCTACCAGCATTAGTATCTCACTGGTTTAATTACCATAGCTTTATAATAAGCCTTGATTTCTGGTAGAGCAAGTTCTACTTCTTTATTTTTCTTTATAATTTTCTTGTCTATTTGTAACCTTTTACTTTTCCATTTGACTCTAAGACCAGTGTTCAAATTGTACACACAAAAAAATTATTTTGGGGGGGGGATCGGGAGGAGGGTGTCAATGGGGGGGGGGGGGAAGGAGAAACATCTGTAACAAAAATAAATTTAAAAAAATAAAATAAAATAACTATTTTGGTATTTTAATTGGAAATGCATGGTATTTATACGTTTATATGGGAAAATTTAATGTCTTCATGATATAATCTTTCTATCAATGAACATTGTACCTCTCTCTATTTGTTTGTTTTAGTATGTCCTTCTGTAACATTTTTCTCCATAATATCTTGCATATGTTGGGTTAAATTTATCCCTTTAAAGTTTTTGTTGTGAGATTTAATATTCTTTCTTTTTATTTTTTTTATTTTTTGCTGGGCAATGGCCAACTTTGAGATTGTGGGTTTTCTAAGGTCTTCAGGAAGTACCCTGTATAAATGTCAAGTATCTCCTTTTGACATTCTATGCCACTCATTGTGACATCTGTAGGCAAGGATCAGATTTTTTTTTTTTAATGCTATAGATGTGTGTAAAGCATTTTATAAGAAACACAAATCAAAAGGAAGAAAGAACCTATGAAACTTCCTTTAAGCCTTCAGAGCCTAGAATACATGGTTCTTTCTCTTTCTGAGAATTGAATTTATTGGGGTGACATTGGTTAATAAAATTATATAGGTTTCAGGTGTACAATTCTATAATACATCATCTGTATATTATATTGTGTGTATACCACCCCAAGTCAAGTCTCCTTCCATCACCATTTATCCCCCCTATACCCTTCTACCTCCCCCCACCCTTTTCCCTCTGGTAATCACCAGACTGTTGTCTGTCTCTATGAGGGGATTTTTTTCTTAAAATTTTAAAAGTATTTTTTCTAATAGTTTGTTGCTAGTATTAAGGCATGTCAATTTTGTATACTGATTAGGTATATAGCAAGTTTGCTAAGCTCTCTCATTAGTTCTAACTGCTTGTTTCCAGCTTTTTCCCTATGTAGATTATTATAATGTCTCTAATCCTTTTACTTCTTTTCTTTTTTCTTTATTGAGTTGGCTCGAACTGCTAATATAAGGTAATAGGAGCAATAATAATAAGTATCCGGCTTCTCATTTCTGAATTTAAAAGAAAAATTGGGGGGATTTTACTATTAGGAACAATACTTGCTGTAGGTTTTTGCTGTAATTCTTTTATCCTGAATTTTATAATGAGTGCATATAGAATTTTATTAGATGCATTTTTGCATCTGTTGAAAGAATCATGTATTTTTTTTCCCCCTTTAACCTATTTTAGTTGATTGCAACACTATATTTTGCTAATAGTAAATCACCCAAATGTTGTTATTGGGTTAAATCCTACTTGGTCATGATGAGTTTTACATTGCTTTATTTGGTTTGTAAAATTTTATTCAGTATTTTTATGTATATGTTCATGAGTGAGACTGGACAATAATTATATTCCTTTTCAAATTTGCCTGTTTTTTTTTTTCTCATAGATTTTAATTATTTTGTTACAATTTCTCATTTTTCTTCTTTCACTTATATTACACCCTTTAAGTCCTTTCAAACATTTTTTTACACTTTCATTTTATAGTCCTTTACAATTGTTCTTCTATCTTGAATTCTTGGGGTGATATTCCTCATGACTGCTGATGTTCCACAGTGAATTATTTCTTCGTGCTGATACTTTTTAAAGTAGTGAGCTCATCTTCCGTGGGTACAGTTCTTTTCCATGGAAGTGAGTTCTGTGTGCTGTGGGCCACGGCACTGTCACCACAGGACTGTTCTCAGTGACCGAAAGCCCAGGGGGTTCAGTGATCTGGACCCATTTTTGAATTTCCTCACCTTGGGGCTTGTATCATTGAAGTAGTATAACTTTGAATCATGCATGTGCATACATATATCCTCAGTTTTTGTTTCCTCATGGAAAGTTGTTTTGTTGTTTGGTTTGTTTGACCATCCAGAGGTCCAGGCAGAGACAAACTTCCTTGTTTTCCTGAGCCAGTGGGGTTTTTCTAGTTCTCCTTCTCATTTGGGGACAGATTTGCCAGGATCCCAGCTTTCCGCAGGGGTCTTGGTTCCAGCTGCCTACCTTGGGTTGCCCGAGGCCACGTCCTTTGTCCTGGGCAGGTGTTCACCCCCCATCCCGGCCCCAGTTCTGCATCTAGTCTGATGGGGTCATGGCTGCCTCAGTGTCTGCTTGACCACTCTTCTGGCCTTGAGTTGCTGCTCCATTTCTTGTACTCAGGGATTTCTCCTTCTTTTATTCTTCCATGTTCCACCATGCATTTCAAATGCTTTATTAATGACCGTTAATAGTTACTACGATTATATTGTGCCTGGTGTTTCTGTGTGTCTAGTGGGCAGGGGCTCTGTTAGCTCAGCCCAGCATGTTGCTGGTACTGAAGACTATCACTTCTCTGATGACGGCTTCCCTTCCAGCCCTTCTACCATCTCCAGCTGCCTGGTGTCATGTGTCTAACTTTATATGCATCGCATTGTCTTTTGTCTGTCTTGGAATTTCCCTGGGAGGATTTCTTGAGCCTGTGTTCTAATTCCCTGATTCCGTTTTCTTTCTTTCTTTCTTTCTTTTTTTCATGATTTAAGCTGCTGAACACAGCCTTCCTTGCATTTTAAAACTCAGCAATCAGCTTTTTCACGTTCGAGAATATTTCTGTCCCCATCAGGTTTGTAAATTCTATTGATCTGTCTTCAAGTTCATTGTTTCTATTCTCTGTCATCTCTGTTTTACTGTTGAATCTATCTAGCAAGGTGTTTTTTTTGTTTGTTTGTTTTTTTGGTTGCAGTTTTCAGTTTTGTAATTTCCATTTGGTTCTTTTTTTATTACTATATTTTGCTAAACCTTTTTATTTTTCCATTTGTTTTAAGAGAATTTGTGTTTGTTCACACATTTTTATGACACCGCTTTAAAATTCTTGTCAGGTAATTCCAACATCTGATTTATCTAGATATTGGAGTCAGTTGCCTTTTCTCATTCAAATTGAGGTTCTTTGGACCGATAGTGATTTTTCATTGTATCCTGGACATTTGGGTTATTTTGTGATGACACTCTTGACCTATTTAAGTCTGTTTTGGTAGGCAATTGCTCTGTGTAGGTTTAGTAGGCAGGTTCTGACATATGTTCACAAGCATTGGACTTACTGATGGTTTGGTTATTAGACCCCTTTCATTGTGATTCTTATCTTTTAGCTTTTTATTCTACCACTGCTGGGGCTACTGCTCAGTGTTTATTGGTAACATCTGTTGATGTCATTGCCAGGGCTACCTGGTGTTGGTGGGCCAGCCTCTGTAGCTGGAGGGTTGGGATAGGGGACAGAAACTGTTGGACCTGAATATTTTTATACCTCCAGGTGCAGGGCAGGTAGACACGGGGCTCAGCTGATGTTGCACCTGCAGATGGACAAGGCCACTGACCATGCTCTGATTGTACAACTGCCACAGGTGGATTAGGCTGCCTGAGGACCTCTGTCATGGAGTGTAAATTGAGGCTCCACACTAACTTTCTTTTAGACTTTTCCTTTTATTATCCTTTGTCCAGAGAGAGAGCAGGCTCTCTTTGTCTTTTTAAAAAATGCCTGTTGGCAGTTCTGAGTTATAGGAATCTTCAGCACCTAGCCCCAGGTTCATGAGAAATACAAAAAGTAAATGGGAGGAACTCGAGACATTGTTATTCCTCAAACCCTGAGATTCCAAGCTACTTTCTTATTCCCAGCTTTAAGAATCTTTTAATCTTGTCTGGTTGGTGTGGCTCAGTGGTTGAGCATTAACCCATGCACCAAGAGGTTTCCAATTCTATCCCCAGTCAGGGCACATGCCCAGGTTGTGGGCCCAATCCCCAGTGGGGTCATGCAGGAGGCAGCCAATTGATGTTCTCTCTCATTGATGTTTCTATCTCTCTCTCCCTCTCACTTCCTCTCTCTCTGAAATCAATAAAGAAAAGAAAAGAAAAGAAAAGAAAAGAAAAGAAAAGAAAAGAAAAGAAAAGAAAGAATCTTTTAATCTTGGCTGTCAAATAATTACCACAATATTCCACTGTATTTATTTTGTTTTAACTTTTTTTCTTTTTTCAGAATATTTCACTGTATTTAGAGGGTAGTGTTTTAATCACTTCATCTTCAGCCCACTGGTGAGGAGGGGCTTCCTGCCCTAGGGTTGTTGGGATGACTGAATACACAACTACCAAGACTGGACAAATAAGACTGAAAGCATTTTAAGAGTCACATATACTCATAGCCCAGAGGAGGACACCACATACCACACAGGGTCACAGGTTGCATTCGGAACAGAGTGAACAGATGGGCGGTGGAGGCAGGCTGGTAGTATCAAGAGGGCGAGGAGCCACCTGGCTCCTGCAGGAGGATGATTAGCTCGTTTGAATAATTCCATGGCCTGGCAGGGCACTGAAACCAGATACTCAGGGATAAACAGGACCTGTGCCTACTGGGTCCCTTTGATAAGGAGGGTTGTTTGGCTGGGGGACCTTCTCCATGGGAGGATTCCCTCTTGGTTTTACTAGATGTCAGGTAGCATATGATATTGAACCTTACTACACAGAGAGAAGCAGGGAAAAGTATAATTTTTCTCTAGAACTGGAATTCAAGTTTTATTTTGAAGAGAACTTTGCATTCCGATCCAGAATACAAACTGCTCTTCCCCAGATCGTCTATTAAAATTGTAGCATTTTCTTGGACCGTCAGCAAGAATCTTGAGCATGCTCTGTGCAGAGGATTTAGAAAGTGCAACTCAGATTATATTTTCCTTAAAATATATTAATTGAAAGGGAATATAACCATATTATAATTTGGGAAATATAGAAAAGAAAAAGATCTTTGATATTTTAACCCATAACCATGCCAATGATAATTTTAGTATAATTTCTACAGTGTTTCTCACATAAAATTTATAACTATAAGTATAGAATGTATATGGCCTGTTAATCTGCTTTTCACATTTGACATTTTATTACAGTTTGTCCTCTCTTTCTGTCCTAAACAATTCCAACAAAAATTCATTAGAAGAGAACTGATTCCAAAATGGTGGCGGAGTGAATGGAAGTTACACAGACCATCTCCCAGGACCAAACTGGAATTACAACTAAAATAAAGACAAATCGTTGGGGAAAAGCAACAGAAAAGCAGTTTGCGAGGACCTTATAACCAAGGACACTGATTCGATCATGGTAGGATTGTGGAGGCGCGAGAGGGGGACTGGGAGCCCACGGACAGCAGTGATCTTAGCTGTGAGCAGCGCCCTCAGGGTTAAACTCCCAGGGGCTCCACAGCGCAGAGCCGGGACAGAGGCTAAAATAGCCACAGCCACTCACCTTGGGCTCCAGCAGAGGGAGGGTGGACTGGACTGGAACTGTGTGGGGACAATTGGGATTTGAAGGGCACTCAGAGCTTTTGCTAGTTGCGGCCACACAGGACTGTGGCCATTTTACTCCTTCCCAGGGCTCTGGGGAGAGGCAGCAGCCCCTCCCTCGGAGATTCAACCCCACCTGGTGGGCCACTGAAATGCAAATTGAGGCTCATTAACAACCAGCATCTGCCCCACCCTGGGGAAATCCCCTTACACTGAGCACCTGAGGGAGTTTTTCATTCAACTGAGAACCCAAGGCTCTTCAAGTAACCGTGACTAATAACCCCCAGGCAAAAAGCTAGAGGATAACTGAACCATTCCTGGGCTTGCAACTCTGCCCAGGAAAGTAAGACTTGAGAGAGGTGTTTAATGTGGGTCCTCCCACGCTCATCCAAACCCAGGAGAGGGAGCCACAAATAGCAGAATTCCAACACCCACAGGGATAATTTGGCAGGCTCCAAAGGCCACTGTGATAGCCAAAATGGTGAAACAAAGAAACAAATGCCAAATGAAAGAACAATAGACCTCTACCAAAGATGAGATAAATGAGGAGCAGTTAAGCAAGTTAACAGAGCTAGAATTCAGAGCCATGATCTTGAGGAAGCTCAACAGCATGAGTAAAAACATAGAAATGCTGAAAATTAACCAATTGGAAATTAAAACCACCAAGAAGAAATGAAAAATGACATATCAGAAATAAAGAACACATTGGAAGGTCTAAACAGCAGAGCAGAGAAATCTGAGGACTGGATCAGTGAATTAGAAGACAGGGTAGAAAAAAAATCAACCAATCAGAAAACCAAAAGGAAAAAGCAATTTAAAAACAGGAAGACAGCCTGAGAGAACTATGGGACAACTGTAAACGTAATAATATTTGCATCATAGGAGTCCCCGAAAAAGAAGAAAATGAGCAAGGGTTAGAGAATATATTTGAGGAAATAGTGACAGAAAACTTCCCTAGTTTGGTGAAGGAAGAAGGCATTCAAGTTCAAGAAGTACAGAGAGCCCCAAGTAAGAAGAACCCAAACAGGCCCACACCAAGACACATAGTAATTAAAATGCCAAAAATTAAAGACAAAGAGAGAATCCTAAAGCAGCAAGAGATAAGCAGCAGGTTACCTACAAAGGAAACCCCATAAGGCTCTCGGCTGACTTCTTAACAGAAACACTACAGGCCAGAAGGGAATGGCACGAGGTAATCAAGGTCATGAAAAACAAAGATCTGAATCCAAGACTACTCTACCCAGCAAGGCTATCATTCAAAATAGAAGGTCAAATAAAGAGCTTCCCAGACAAAAAAGGCTAAGGAAATACATTAGCACCAAATCAGCACTACAACAAATGTTAAAAGGACTGCTGTAATTAGTAGAAGAGATAGGAAAAAAAATCTAACCACACTAAATAAAAATGGCAATAAATAAGTACATATCAATAATCACCTTAAATGTAAATGGACTGAATGCTTCACTAAAAAGACACAGAGTAGCTTATTGGATAAAAAAGCATGACTCATCTATATGTTGTTTACAAGAGATCCACCTCACAACAAAAGACTCACATAGGTTGAAAGTGAAGGGATGGAAAAAATCTTCCAAGCAAACGGAAAGGGAAAAAAAGCTGGGGTAGCAATACTCATATCTGATAAAATAGATTTCAAAATGAAGGCCATAACTAGAGACAAAGAAGGCCACTACATAATATTGAGAGGATCTATCCAACAGGAAGATATAACCTTGATAAACATATATGCACCCAATATAGGAGCACCAAAATATATTAAGAATCTTCTGGAGAACCTCAAAGGAGAAATCGACAGCAATACAATCATAGCAGGGGACTTCAATACCCCGCTGGCATCACTGGATAGATCCTCTAGACAAAAAATTAGCAAGGAAACAGAGACTTCTAAATGAAACACTAGACCAAATGGATTTAATAGATATCTACAGAGAATTACACCCCAAAACTAGAGAATTCACATTCTTCTCAAGTGCACATGGGACATTCTCAAAGATAGACCACATGATAGGACACAAACTAAATCTCAACAAGTTCAAGAAGAGTGAAATCATATCAAGCATCTTCTCAGATCACAATGGCATAAAACTAGAAATCAATAGCAACAAGAACATGCAAAGACATTTGAACACATGGAGGCTAAATAGCATGTTATTAAACAATGAATGGGTTACCAAGGAGATCAAGGAAGAAATTAAAAACTTCCTAAAAACCAATGAAAATGAACACAAAATCTATGAGATGCAGCGAAAGCAGTTCTGAGAGGAAAGTTTATAGCACTACAGGCCTACCTTAAGAAACAAAAAAATTTTTCTAATAGACTATCTAACCTCACAACTTAAATAACTAGAAAATAACAAAAAGAAAACCCCAGAGCAAGTAGAAGGAAGGAAATAGTAAAGATCAGAGCAGAAATAAAGGACATAGAGTCCAAAAAAAACAATTCAAAGGATCAAGGAAACAAAAAGCTGGTTTTTCGAAAAGATAGACAAGATTGATGGACCCTTAGCTAGACTCACCAAGAAACAAAGAGAGAAAACCCAAATACACAAAATCAGAAATGAAAGAGGAGAAGTAACAACTCACACCACAGAAATACAAAGGATCGTTAACAATTATGAACAATTATATGGCAACAAATTCGACAATCTAAGTGAAATGGACAAATTTCTAGAAACACATAGTCTCCCAAAACTGGACCTGGAAGAGATAGAAAACTTGAACAGACTAATAACAACTAAGGAAATTGAAGAGGTAATGAAGACTCTCTCAGCAAACAACAGCCCAGGCCCAGATGGCTTCACAGGGGAGGTTTACCGAACATTCAAAAAAGAACTGACACCCATTCTCCTCAAACTATTTTTAAAAATTCAAGAAGAAGGAAGACTTCCAAACTCGTTTTATGAGGCCAACATAATTCCAGTTCCAAAACCAGAAAAAGACACTACAAAGAAAGAAAACTACAGGCCAATATCCCTGATGAAAATAGACGCCAAAATCCTGAACAAAATACTAGCAAATCGGATCCAGCAATACATCAAAAAAATTATTCACAAGTGGGATTCATCCCAGGGATGCAAGGCTGGTACAATATTCGCAAATCAATAAATGTGATACACCACATAAATAAAATGAAAAATAAAAGACACATGATCAGTCCTGGCCAGTTTTGCTCAGCGGTTAGAGCGTTGGCCTGTGGTTCAGAGAGACCTGGGTTTGGTTCCCGCTAAGGGCGCGTACCTCGGTTGCAGTTTGTCCCCAGCCCTGGTTGAGTTGTGTGGGTGGCAGCCACTCAATGTGTCCCTTTCACGTCGATGTTTCTCTCTCTCTTTCTCTTCCTCTCTCTCCCTCCCACTCTATCTGAACAAAAAATGGAAAGATGTCCTCAGGTGAGGATGAAAAAACAAAACAAAACAAAAAAACCCCACAGAATCATATCAATAGATGCTGAAAAAGCATTCGACAAAATCCTGCATCCATTTCAGATAAAAATGCTCAGCAATGTGGGAATAGAGGGATCATATCTCGACATAATAAAGGCCATATGTGAAAGACCTACAGCCAACATCATATTCAATGGGCAGAAACTAAAAGCATTTCCCTTAAGAACAGGAACAAGACAGGGATGCCCACTTTCGCCACTCTTATTTAACATAGTACTGGAAGTCTTAGCCACAGCAATCAGACATGAAGAAAAAAATAAAAGGGATCCAAATTGGAAAGGAGGAAGTGAAACTGTCATTATTTGCAGATGACATGATATTATACATAGAAAACCCTAAAGACTCCATCAAAAATCTACTAGACTTAATAAATGAATTTGGCAAAGCAGCAGGATACAAAATTAATGTCAAGTAATCGATGGCATTCTTATACACCAATGATGAACTCACAGAAAGAGAAACTGGAAAAACAATTCCATTTACCATCGTGGCAAAAAAATGAAGATACCTAGGAATAAACTTAACCAAAGAAGTAAAGGACCTATTTGCAGAAAACTACAGGTCATTGAAAAAAGAAACAGAGGAAGATATAAAAAAGTGGAAGCACATACCTTGTTCATGGTTTGGAAGAATTAACATTATTAAAATGTCCATATTACCCAAAGCAATCTATAGATTCAATGCAATCCTCATCAAAATACCGACATATTTCACAGAACTAGAACAAATACTTTTTTTTTTTTAATCCTCACCCGAGGGCATTTTTCCATCTTTTGTACAGATAGAGTGGGAGGGAGAGAGAGGACGAGAGAGAGAGAGAGAAACATCGACGTGAAAGGGACACATCGAGTGGCTGCCACCCGCACAACCAACCAGGACCGGGGACAAACTGCAACCGAAGTACGTGCCCTTAGTGGGAACCGAACCCAGGTCTCTCTGGACCGCAGGCTGACGCTCTAACCGCTGAGCCAAACTGGCCAGGGCTAGAACAAATACTTTGAAAGTTCATATGGAACCAAAAAAGACCCCGAATAGCCACAGCAGTCTTGAAATAGAAGGACAAAGTAGGTGGGATCACAATACCAGATATCAGGTTATACTACAAAGCGACTGTAATTAAAACAGCCTGGTACTGGCACAAGAACAGGCATATAGACCAGTGGAACAGAACAGAGAATCCAGAAATGGACCCAAGGCAATATGCTCAATTAATATTTGACAAAGGAGGCAAGAGCATACACTGGAGTAAAGACAGCCTCTTTAATCAATGGTGTTGGGAAAATTGGACAGCTACATGCAAAAAATGAAACTAGACCATCAACTTACCCCATACACAAAAATAAACTCAAAATGAATAAAAGACTTAAATGTGACCCGTGAATCCATAAAAATCCTAGAAGAAATTGTAGGCAACAAAATTTCGGACATCATACGCAGCAGAATTTTCACTGATACATCACCTAAGGCAACAGAAACAAAGGAAGAAATTAACACATGGGACTACATCAAACTAAAAGGCTTCTGCCCAGCAAAAGAAACAACCATCAAAATTGAAAGGTAACCCACTGTATGGGAGAGCATCATTGCCAATGATACATCAGATAAGGGATTAATTTCCAAAATATATAGAGTACTCATACAACTCAACAAAAGGAAGACAAAGAACCCAATTAAAAAATGGGCAGAGGAGCTGAATAGACACCTCTCCAAACAGGACATACAAATGGCCAAGAGACCTATGAAGAAATGCTCAACATCACTAATCATCAGAGAGATGCAAATTAAAACAACAATGAGGTATCACCTCACACCTGTCAGGTGGCCGCCATCAACAAATCATCAAACAACAAGTGTTGGTGAGGGTGTGGAGGAAAGGGGACTCTAGTACACTGCTGGTGGGAATGCAGACTGGTGCAGCCACTATGGAAAACACTATGGTGTTACCTCAAAAAGTTAAAAATTGAACTTCCATTTGACCCAGTGATCCCACTTCTAGGAATATACCCTAAGAAGCCTGAAACACCAATCAGAAAGAATGTTCTTTGCAGCACTATTTACAATAGCTAAGATCTGGAAACAGCCCAAGTGTCCATCAGTAGACGAATAGATAAAAAGGCTGTGGTACATATACACAATGGAGTACTGTGCAGCTGTAAGAAAGAAAGATCTCTTATCCTTTGAGACGACATGGAGGGACCTGGAAAGTATTATCCTAAGTGAAACAAGCCAAGCAGAAAAAGACAAATACCACATGATCTCACTTATTTGTGTAATGTAATAAACATAACAGTCTGAGGAATAGGGTAGACCCAGAGACGTGGAAGTAGGGTACAGACTGACAACCCTCAGAAGAGGGTGTGGTGGGACGAGGGAAGAGATAAACCACAGAACTTATATGCATGTACGCATAACCAATGGACATGGACAGCAAAGCCGGGGACGGGGTGGGGGGATGGGAAGGAGGGTGTCACTGGGGTAAAAAAGGAGAAACATCTGTAACAAAAATAAAATAAATAAATAAAATTCATAGAACTAAATTAGGAGAGGCTGAACAAGAGAGGAAGCTTTGGTGGCCCAAAGTAGATGTGAGGAGGACACCTAAATGGGACAGCAGCGCAGAGTGGAAGTGTCTTCCACAGTGGGAAGAGGAACTTCTGTGCAGGGAGGGTGACCGAGCAGGTGTCTTGGATCCCAGCAGAATAAGGAAGGCGTCTGAGAGTTTGGAGGGAGGGCAGTGGCTGGGTATTTTAAAGCTATAGGTCATGTTTTTCGCTGTTGGAAAATAGGTAAAATATGAAAAAGGAAAACATTACACTGAAACGTGGTGTTAAATTGGAATTGGAAGTGTTGGTGAGAAGTTATGAATTTCTCTCTCTACAGAAACATAGAAATAATATGCATAAAAACATGAGTTCAGCCCTGGCCGGTTTGGCTCAGCGGTTAGAGTGTCGGCCTGCGGTCCAGAGAGACCCGGGTTTGGTTCCCGCTAAGGGCACATACCTCGGTTGCAGTTTGTCCCCGGCCCTGGTCGGTCGTGCGGGTGGCAGCCACTCGATGTGTTCCTTTCACATCGATGTTTCTCTCTCTCTGTGTTCCTCTCTCTCCCTCCCACTCTACCTGAACAAAAAATGGAAAAATGTCCTCGGGTGAGGATAAAAAAAAACAAAAAACAAAAAAACATGAGTTCATGTATACATATACTCCTTAACATTGCCCACTGAGCCCGGCTGGTGTGGCTCAGTGGTTGAGCATCGACCTGTGCACCAAGAGGTCGCCAGGTTGATTCTCGGTCAGGACACATGCCCAGGTTATGGGCCCAATCCCCAGTCGGGGGCATGCAGGAGGTGGCCAATCGATGTTCTCTCTCATCAATGTTTCTATCGCTCTCTTCCTCTCTCTCTAAAATCAATAAGGAAAAACTATTAAAACAAACAAAAAACATTGCCAACTAAAAGGGCCTGGGAGAAGTGACTCCCAAATCTTGGTTTCTAAATACTATTCTCCATTTGATGAAACCAAGGTTTTTGCAGGAAAGACTGACTTCAGGGCTGGAGCAGGGAACGCACAAGATGAGCTTGAAATACTTTGTTGAGCCCTGGCCAGTTTGGCTCAGCGGTTAGAGCGTCGGCCTGCGGTCCAGAGAGACCCGGGTTCGGTTCCCACTAAGGGCACGTACCTCGGTTGCAGTTTGTCCCCGGCCCTGGTTGGTCATGCGGGTGGCAGCCACTCGATGTGCCCCTTTCACGTCGATGTTTCTCTCTCTCTCCCTCCCACTCTATCTGAACAAAAAATGGAAAAAATGTCCTCGGGTGAGGATAAAAAAAAAAAAAGAAACACTTTGTTGTACCAAGAAGCAAAGAGGTACTAAAAAATGATGGGGACATGTCAAAAGAACTTTAAAGCAAGCATAAAAGGGGCACCCATAGGCCAAATCTGGGACAACTGGTGCACCAAAATAAATCATGAAAGTAACAGATTGTAACCCACTTAATAGAAATGAATGAGTAGGAAGTCACTGATGTAAACAGATAAATGAATAGATGAAAAATGTGATGAGGAACAAGGTATTACATAGTTTCAAAGCAGCTACCCACAAAGTACTTGTTAATTACACAGGGGAAAGGAGTTTCTCTCTGGGGGGACAGCTGGTAGACACCACCTTAATCTAGTGATCAAAATGAATGTCACCTGTGATGACACAGAGAGAAATCAGGTGCTACCTGAAACGATGCAGTGAGAGCAGGAATACCCTTCTGGGATCCTCCTACCAGCTGTATAACCAGAATCTTTTTACAAATGGAGGTGAAATCCACGCAGCATGAGCATAAATAGTTTAAATGAACGCTCCAGTGAGTTTAGTACATCCACCAGCGCTACCTGACTCCAACTTATTTCCGTTACTCCAAAGTAAAACCCTGTGCTCATTAAGTAGTTGTCCCCCATGACCCCCTTCCCCCAGCCCTGGCAATCACTAATATGCTTTCTGTCCCTGTGGATTTACCTGCTCTAGATAGTTCACTGTATGGTTATACCCCATTTTGTGTATCTGTTCACCCACTGATGGACATTTGGGCTGTTTCCACCTGTTGGCTAATGGGAATAGTGCTGCTATGAACGACTGTGTACAGTATTTGTTTGCTCACCTGTTTTTGAGTGTGTTTGTTTAATCTTCACCCGAGGATGTTTTTCCACTTATTATCAGATAGAGTGAGAGGGAGAGAAAGAGAAACATCGATGTGAGAGAGGCACATCGATCGGTTGCCTCCCACACGACCCCACCAGGGCCAGGGACAAACCGCAACCGAGGTACATGCCCTTGACCGAAATCGAACTGGTGACTCTTCGGTCTGTGGGCCGATGCTCTAACCGCTGAGCCAACCGGCCAGTGCTGTTCACCATGAGCATGAGAAAATATCAGACAAGTCTGAATTGAGGGACATTCTGTAGAATAACTGGCTTGTTGTAATCACCAAAAAGGACCTGAAAGTTAGGAGTGAAAGAATGTTAAGGACAGAAAGACTGAGCAGCTTGCTTCCCAGGTTGGGAGTATGCAAGAGACGTGGTTGCCAAGTACAGTGCATGATGGAACAGCCGCCTTGCAGATGAGGACGCTCTTAGAACTGGTGAAACCCGAGCGGGGCAGAGGAGGAGGTGCAGCCAATGTATCAGTGTGCTTTCCTGATGTTGGTCACTGTGCAATGGTTCTGTAGGAGAATGTCCTTGTTAATAGAAAACACACGCTCAAGTATTAGTGTGGGCGGGGGTGGGGGGGGGTGTTGGAGCATCAGGTCAACCAGTTACTGTAAAATGGTTAATCAAAAAAATTGTTTTGCACGGTCCTTGCAACTTTTATTTAAATTTGGGACTGTTTCCAAATGAAACAATTAATTAAAAGTATTTGATCAATTTTCCCTCAAGAGTTGTCTATATCTGTTTCCAGTTTTCTCCTGTTCACTCTTGCATGTTCTCATGTAGGTTCTTGCCTCCTCATTCCACTTGACAGGGCTGGTATTCCAGTCCCCTACGGGCTCCCGGCGCCTGCATCCAGCATCCACGCCCCAGGCCTCGCCGTCAGCTTCGGGCAGGCTGACCCCTTCCCCCCACAGGGCAGCCTCCTGGCCCCCCTCGACCTCCCTGGCTGCTCCTTCTCGAATTCCTCCGTGGGTCCCTTGTCCCCTCCCCTGACTTCTAGACATCAGGTGTCTGGGGTTCAGTTCCGAGCACCTGGGACTCTTCCCCTTTCTTCCTACACTCACTGCCTTGAAGACCGCGTCCAGTCTTGGTTTTAAATACCATCCATCTACGGCTGTTCCTCCAACTCCTACCTGCAGCCTGGGCTCCTTGTCCAGTTCCCCACTGTTAGCTGACCATCTGCTTGCTCAGCATTCTCGTTCATATATCTCACGGGCAACTCAACTCAACGTGTCCAAATCCGAACCTTCCTGCTCTCCTCCCACAATCTTCCTCATCCTGGAAAAAGACAACTCCTTTCTTTCTTGGCTCAAACCCAAAACCTTGAAATCAGCCCGGACACCTTACTGCCTCTCATATCCCACATCCAAACAGGCAGCGTATCACCTTGTCTTCCTTCAAAGAGTATCCAGAACCTAACCCCCTCTGGCCACCCCACTGCCTCTACCCTGCTCCGAGCCACCTCGATCTCTCCTCTGACTTATTACAGAAGCATCAGCCTGGTCTCCCCGTTTCCCCCCGTGTCCCCTTCAGTCCACATCACGCCTCTGCTCGCCACTCTGCAGTGGCTGCCCACCTTTCTCTTCTAAGTGCCCAAGTTCTAACCATGGCCAGTAAGGGTCTTTGATTGGGACGCTTCAGAAACAAGAGCTTGCGTGTAAGTCATTCGTTCATTTGGGAGGTGATTTGGGGAAGCGAGAGGGAGAGAAACAGGGAAGTAAGGTAGGGAGAGGAAGAAAGCCCATACAGGATGAGTTAGTTAGCTACCTGCGTGTACAAGCAGAGAGCTCAACCGCCTTGGGGACCTCTGGGACAGTGCCTACAGCATGCCTCACAGTTGTCAAATGCAAGAGGCAAGACACCTGGGTATTTATTTACCAACTCTACATTGGTTGAAGCTACTCCCAGAGGCATTAACTCCCTGGCTTGCCCCATGCCCGAGGGTCTGTTGCACTCCTGTGGCCAGCAAAGGCCCTCAGACAGTGAGCTGCAGGGGCAGAAAGAAGCTTTAGGGTCTGTGTGCATCCAGTGGGGATGCTGAGGGGACATGGGCAAGGAACTAGCAGCACCTCCTTCCAAGGCCCTACCTGACCTGACTTCATCCCACCCCAGGTAGCCCTGTGACCTCACCTCCCACCACTCCCCACTCTCACCCCAGCCCCACAAACTTCCTTCTTGCTGTTTCTCGAACATACGGTGCATGCATACCACAGAGCCTTTGCACTTGTAGCTACCTTGCCCCAAATGCTCTTCTACCAGGTGTCTGCCTGTCTCCCACTTTCCCTTCTTTGGGGCTTCACCGAAACGTTACCAGCTCAGCAAGTCCTTCCAGGGAAAATAGATGGCACTGTCCACGCAGGACAATCTGAGGAAGCGTCGAATGAAGTATTTATTTATTAAAGTGTGAACAGGGTCTAGAGAAACCAAAAGAGGCAGTGAGTCCCCCCAGGTCTAGTAAATGCAGCCACAGTTACTGTTCCTGGGCCTGAAGCACTGAGGAAAAGGACATATTTTGGGAGCTGGGTGGGCTGTGTAGGACAAGTCTCCTGCAAGGGGCTGAGGCCTTTGGAGGAGAGAGGAGGGATGCTGACCTCACTTGCATCTTGCCCTCCAGTCTCCTGAAGGTGTTTCCTATCAGCCACAACAGGGACCCAGAGGGCAAGGGAGCACATTCACGCTGTTCACAAACGTTAGCTGCCAGACACAGGGCACCGAGAGAGTAAATGGTCGATGTCTAGCACACTGACCGAAATGGTAATACACACACACGCTGCCTATCTCCTTTGCGGCTTTATTTTCCCCTTAGCACTTAGCACCTTCTACTCTATGATACACTTGGCTTATTTCTTTTGTTTCTTGTCCATTTCTCTCCACTGGTGTAAACTCCACGAGGTCAGAGAGGTCTGTTTTCTTCATTCATTGCTGTGTCCCCAGCAGCAACCAAACCAGTGCCTGGCATCTAGCATGTGTTGAAGAAGTATTGTTTGAATGGATGAAGTTGCTACCCAGCTGTGGAAGACAGAATCATGGCCCCCAGTAAGTCCACATCCTCAACCTAGGAATCTGTGGATATGGTAAGTGACATGGCCAAGTGGAATTAAGGTTCATCTGTCGATATTAAAATAGGGAGAGCATCCTGGATGATCTGGGTGGGCCCAGGGTCTTCACGAGTGCAGAGAAGTCAGGCAGAGAGCTTTAAGGTGCTACACTGCTGACTTTGAAGAAGGCCTGGAAGCCAAAGAATGTGGGCAGTGTCTAGAAGGGGGGGGGCAAGGTCTCCCCTAGACTCACCAGAAAGGAACACAACTCTGCTGGCACTTTGATTGGAGTCTGGGGAGCTCCATCGCAGACTTCTGACCTCTAGAATTGCATGAGGATAAATTCATGGTTTGAAGTCATGAAATGTGTGGTCATGTGTCACAGTGACAATGGGAAATTAATACACTAGCCTTTGTTTTTTTCTTTTTTTAATTTTCCTTTATTGATTTTAGAGGGAGAGGGAGAGAGAGATAGAAACATCGATGAGAGAGAACATTGATTGGCTGCCTGCTGCATGCCCAACACTGGGGATCGGGCCCACAACCTGGGCATGTGCCCTGACTGGGAATCAAACTGGTGACCTCTTGGTGCATGGGTTGACGCTCAACCACTGAGCCACACCGGCCTTTGTGTTAATGGCAGGAGCACAGGCTCTGGAGCCAGTTGGGGCTGCTCTTCGGGCCCTCGAAGGTGAGGAACCTGACGCTTCCCTTTTCTGTGTAAATAAGACCATTTGTGGCTCCTTCATCGCAGGCGTCGTTTAAGGATAAGCTGGTGTATGTAGTGCACATGGCTCGGATTGGACCTCCAGGAACTCCTCTCCTGCCTGGTGGGCCCTACAAATGTGTGGCAGATCGTAAACAATACGTATCTGTGGAAGGACAAATATGTTTCATCGAATGATGTTCCATAACAGACCTCATCTTTCCTCTGTTTTTAGGACGCTGGGGTCTCCTCCTCCCATTTGCTGAATTCACTGTTGTCAATAAAACTTGAGACTCTCCTCATGAATACATTTATTTTGGAAATGAGTCCTCTACTTCTTCAAAGTGAGAGCCCCCCGTTGGCTGCAAGGGTGACGGTCACCACGTATGAGATGTGCTGTAGACGGCGGCCTACAGCGCAGGGTGGTTCTGCACCTGCAGCCAGGTGACTCCCAGAACAATGAGCCCCCACCCTGCCCCCTGCGGCCAGCTGGGGCTGGCAGGTGGGGAGGGGGAGGCAGACTAGAGGCTCTGTTTGAAGGTGCTCGGATGAATTACCTGCTTAGGCTGGGCTTCCGTGGGGCTCCTCCACCCAGCCTGGGAACGGGGGAGGCCGAGAGGAGGGAGCACTAAGAGAGAGTGAGGTGTGGCAGTCATCCAAGCCAAGGGAGCCTCTCCCGGAGGAGAGTAGAGTCAGGGGCCAGTTCGGCAGCTCCGGGAGGTGCTTGCCAGGGTGAGCACATCCAAACCACCCACCCTCCTGGGGCACGTCCAGGATCAGCGCTCCCGAGGCTGCACACCCACTACCTGTGCAAGGAGGTGGGGGTTTCCGGAAAGGTGTGGGGGGGAGCAGGGGGGGTCCTGGGCCCTGAGAGGGCAGAGGACACGGGAAGCAGGAGAGCAAGCTCCAGCCTCTGCTGTGCCAGACACTCCCAGGCGGCACCCATTTGCCCACCTCTGTGCTCCTCCCAGCTGATGCCCCGAAAACCCTCAAGACCTGAGTTTGCAACACCGAGGGGAAGGGTTGTGAAGTGAAGCCAGCAGAACAAAGGAGGCTTTGCTGGAGAGGGAGGCACCTTCCACGAAGGCCTCGGGCCGGGGAAGTGACTCACTGGGCCCCTGGGATGGACCCACCCATGGGGCTCAGGGGGACCGAGAATGCAGCCAGCTGCCCAAGCATGGCCCCACGGCAGGGGTGTCCCTTTCCTGTCTTTGTTGGGTGGGGCTTCCCCCAGTGCTGCCCCCCACTCCTCCCCTCAGGAGCTGGTGCGCTGGGGCCCCGGGGTAGCCATGCGCTCAGGGCACTGCCAGGTGAGGCTGTTGCCACTGCTGCCACCCTGAGGCAGGTCCTCTCTGCCTCACGCTCACTCCCATTGGCCCAACGGGGACCTGGGCTCCCCAGCTCTCAGCAGAGCCACACTGCCTCTGCCGCGGGTCGCCCGTCCGTGCTGCCCCAAGGTGGCAACGCTGGCGCCTGGCTCTGTCCCGGGGCTCCCGGACACCTGTGCCGATAACTCGGAGCGCTCTCGCAGCACGCCCAGCTTCTCGGCAGGGCCGTTGCACAACCTCCCCCAATTATGCTCCGAAGGCTGTGTGGCAACCGGGCGAAAATTCCAGGACCTTGTACATACTCGTAGGAATCCGCCTTTCTGCAGTTTGGCTGCAGGGCAAGGTGTGTCTCCTGTGGGCCCCGGGAAATGGGGGTGTGTTCGCGTCCAAGAAAGAGGGCGTGGCCCGCGTCCGGGGTGGCAGCTGTCGCCCCACCCTGCTGGTACAGACTGTGCGCCCCAAACCACAGCTTCCTCGGGAGTCCTGGGCCAGGGCCAGGGCCAGGACACAGAGGAGGAAGCTCCGGTGACATGCTAGACACGGGCTTCGAGGGGCAGGCTTGGCCAGGAACGGTTCGAGCGGGTGGCAGGCGGCGCCTCCGGCTCATCCCGCTAGGGATGTGCGGGTCTGCGTGCTCCTGGGGGTAGGGCTGGCATTGGTCCCTGCTCTTTGCCACTTTGTCCTGCTTTGCGATGACTGTGTGAGGAGGACCTCCACCTGTTATCATTCCCCAGCCTCGGTGCTGGTTCGGGGAGGAGCACCGTCCGGCACGGGTGACAGGCTGAGATGGCCGTCACACCTGCTCTGTGTGATGGAAATAGGCAAACATTCCAACGCAGCTGCCCTCCGGCCCTCACGATGTCTCCCCGGCCTCCTCCCCTGGGTCTCTCGCTAGAGCCTCAGAGGGAGAAGCCTGGTGCACTGTGGAGATACCGACGCTGAGGGCTTAGAGGTCCTCAGCCCCGTGCACATGTCAAGACATTTGGGGGTGATCCATGTTTGATGTGATGACAATCTTGAAAAGTGGGACATGGAAGTCCTCTTCCAGGTGACTTTATAGTCCCTCAAGTAAACAGTTCCTGCTGATAAACAAATGTCTTCTCTTAGTCTCATGGCTGTCTTGTCACCCTCTCACTTGCAGAGGTGGGCACCTGCTGCCATCCATCCATGACACTCACTGGGTGGTTTGGGAGACAAGGATCTTTGCAGCAAGCAGGGACCCTTTGGATAATGATGCCCAAAGCCTCCATGGCCACATCAGGTCAAAGTCGTACAACCCTAAGGTCACACACAAGCTGTACAAGACGTCCTTCCACTGAAGGTGAGGAGGAGGGTGAGGCCGGACACAGACTTTCCCTGCAGATCAACAGCAACCCGCGGGCAGCGAGGCTTGGGCACACCTGCTCTGCCTGTGTCTCTCGGGTCTGGAGAACACACCATGGGTCAGCAGGTCCCTTGTTTGTCCAGCTCTGGGGCTCGGGGGAAGAGAGCTGCCATCTAGTGTCCCAAACAAGATCAGCCGGGGGCGAGGGGGAGGGGCTGCGACAGGCCGGGCTCTCCTTGCCACTGGAAACTCACGGAGCAATGGCCCCGATTCTCATCCGCGAGGGCAGGGACTGAAGCAGGGGCTGTAGGTCCAGGGAGAGTGGCCGGTCAGCCCTCCTTTCTGACCCTCAACCCTCACTGGGGTTGTGTTCCGTTTAGGTCACTTCACAAAACCCTGATGGTTCTATCCCTGCTAGTCTTGCTGCCCTTAGCTGCCATCAATACTTTTTCTTTCTCTTGGTCCACAGACCACTGCCTTATGGGTCCCCATCTCCATTTACCTGTGACATCACAATTTCTACAACAACCCACGTCAGCCTCAGTGTCAGGCTCAAGGCCAGCAGCTGGACCCTCTGGCCAGCTCTTATCCCCCCAGCTCTCTAGAGGTCCCCACTGAGTTGAACCAAGCGTCCGCCTCGAACTGAAAGTCCTCTGGCGACCCCCATTTTTGTATGTTTTGCCTTGTCATCGACTTCAGAGAAACTCCAATCTTGTGTGTCCTCGAGTGTCCTCCAGGGCCACCGCAGCTGTTTTCCTGTCTCCGGATCAGGAGAGAGAACAGGGCCCAACGGGGTGGGGCCATCTCGCCAGGTCATCCTCCTGGATGGGGAGGCGGGTAGTCCCCCAGTCCTGTGCTCCTTGGTTCTGCTGGGCTTGGCCAAATGAGTCTCCCTGCGGTCAGGGACTCAATGGAAATCACATCCCTATGTCTCACATTCATGCTTCAACACCCCCTTTTCAAATATACTAGTGGTTTGGTTCACACACACACACACACACAATCAATATAGTGCAAAAGGCCCAACGCACGCTGAACCCAGGAATCCAGGTTGGGGTTCAGGAGAGGTGAGGTAGTCTGCAGCTGGGTGTCTGCACTGCCCCAGCAGGGTGCATGCTAGGACCCCGGGGACCATGCACCTGCTTAGGGTCCCGCCCTTCACAGCAGCTCCTCAGGCAGGGAAGGTTCAGCATTGGGGACCTGAGCTACTCAAAGGCTTGTTCAGTGGCCCAGCCAAGCCCCACGGGTGAGTGGTGGCTCCCAAATTATCCAAACCAGAGCATCTTCTGGTGGCTGCCTCGGTGGGTCAGAAACAAAGCGCTAGATCTGCATGTAATTTATAAAATATCCTTTATTTATTCTAAGGAACACAGTCAAGTGGTAGCTTTAAAAAAACAAACACCTTTTTTTTTTTTTTTTTTTTTGGTTAATCCTCACCCGAGGATATTTTTCCATTGATTTTTAGAGAGAGTGGAAGGAGGGAGAGCGAGAGAGGGAAACAATGACCAGGCTGGGCAGGGGGATGGGACCTGAAACCCAGATTATGTGCCCTTGACTGGAAATCAAACCCATGACCCTTTGGAGCATAGGCCTTGAGGGCGGCTGCTCTAACCACTGAGCTACTGGCCAGGGCTTTTTTTTTAAAAAAACAACTTTTTAAAATATATTATTCGTGCCGTGCCCTGGCTTTGAGCCCCGTGTGAGCCAGGCAGTGGCAGAAGTCCCCGCGACGGTCGTGCCAAGGCCCCTTCTGCACTGGCGGAGGTTCTGTGGGAAACGGGGAGGCATAGGAACAGCACTCTGTCCAGTTGCTTATAATAAAAATAATTACTTTTGAGATTGATGAAGAGCAGAAGTTAACATTTGTATTGCTGGCACCTGATCAGAAGATTACTTACAATATATTCATTCTAGGAAGTATATAAATGTTGTGTGGAAATTCGAAACTGGTACTTAACTGTTCAGGTGACTTTGCATATTCGAATTTGAGCATTACCGTGGAAGCATCGTAATTCTATACAAATTCAGAAATTTCCCCGTTTTTGTAAAATTGTACTTCCCGATTTTACTTAGTAAAGACGGAATATAAGAGTAACATTTTGTAAGGTACTCTTTTTTATTTTTTATTTTTAAGCACTATGGTTTACTCAAAAATCTGGTTTGCTTAAAAATATTAGGGCATCTCCACCCACCAGTAACCATGCCGGCTACCAGACCAGAAAAATCCACGAACACATGTCGCAATGAGCTGTTTCTGCAAGACTTCCTTCCTAATAACCACACTTTCTCCTCCTCTCAGATGGGAACCTCCGATGCCAAAATGCAGATGTGCCAACTGGAGGCGCGTTGCTAAGCAAAGGAGAAGGCTAGCAGGTCTGTCCAGCAAATTAGATTGTGCGGCGGGAGGCGTCTGCTCCGCAACCCCAGACGGGAAGTGGCTGTGCTCTCGTCCTCCAGACAGGTTGAAGCTGGTGGCCTTTCCCCAGCATGTGAGAGGGGCCTCATGGGTTAGAACATAAGAGCGTTGAGGAAAAATACAAAAAGGCTCATTTAAATCGGAGGCCTCCGTGAAGACCTGAACACTCCTTCTCTTGGTGAGAGATGCTTTACGGTCTGTGCCGCGCGTGGGCAATCTACCCTTCTCACGCAGGGGGTGCATGCCCCCTGGCCGCCTGAGCGGCGGGCGGTCACCTTCTCCTACTATTCTGTGGGGCTCTAAAGAGGACGTCAACCTAAACAAAAAGCCAGAGAAAAGGGAAAATCTCAAACACTTAAGACTGGGTTCAGAAGTCCCCGGACACCTTCCGCCTGCCTCCCCATTTGCATCTGGTTAGGGGCTATGAATGAGGATTCAGACTCTGCGCCCACAGCAGACAAGCACAAGTGAGGAAACACCCCAACGCGATCATAAATAACGGCCACCTAGGGACCTTGCCCCTCCCCCTCGGGCGCTGCTGGTTCTTCCTTGATCTGAAGACACGGAGGGAGGAATCCCACCCCCACCCCCCTGCACAACCCCCGGTGCGGGAACCCACTGCTCTTCTGCACAGGACGGAGCCTCAGTCTTTTGCTTTTACAGCATCATTTATGGCAGGAACTAGGAACGTAATGTGTTTACACAAACACGACAATTGTACATCAGCATCTTTACAATATTAGAGTCATATACAAGTCTACAGGCATCGTATGCAGGGTGGTGCCAGCTGGGCACCCCACCCACTGAGCAGTTGTCTGTGGTTTCTCCACCTGGGAAGAGCCGCTCGGTCAAGGGCGACAAGGCTGGGGTGTCCATCTTTGGGCCTGTCGTCTAAGAGGCAGCAGGTCTACGAGGACCCCTCGGGGCCAGTCCTTGTTGGAATCTGGGGCAAGAGCCCCAGGTAGGCCTATGTCCTGGTCTTACCGGCAGACGAGTGTTAACAAATTTCATGAAAATTCAGTGTGCATGTGAGTGTGGGAACATCAGAGCGGGGGACGGCTTCCTGAGGGGGGGACCCGGAGGATGCTACTGCCAGGTGGGGCCCCTTCACCGTGGGACCCATTCCTGAGGTAAGGATGTGGCCCTGTGGCTGGTCTGGATGGGGAGAGACTTCTCTGGGAGCCGAGGTGTGAGGACACACAAATCGGACTGGAAGCTCCTGGCCATTAGCAGGTCAAGTGATCCACCAAGTGTGGCCCGCACCCCAAGTGGTCCCACAGCCATATGTCCCCCACACCCAAACCACCCTCCTGCCAGCAGCCCTGCTCCCTGGGGGACCTGCTTCAGCTCTAACAGCACCACCCTCCCTGCACATCCCTAGAGCAGGGGCCAGAGCCCTCCAAGCCCCACTCGGTGGGCACTTGGGCGGGCGTGCCCGGCAGCTTCCCCACCAGGTGGGGGCATGCCGCACGTCTGACTGAATGCAGCACCTGATAAAGAAGTGTTGGTCCTTGTCGGCCTCTCTGGCTTGTGCAGTTACTTCTGTTTTAAATACTGTAGAAAAATAAGCCACCTCTGATGCAAGGAGACCCACTGGAGTCTGCCACGCGTGGAGAAGGACGATCGGCTCCTCTGCAGTGGGCCGGGGAGGCCAGTGCTGACTCCGCCACGGCAGGCCCCGGGGCCCTGGAGGTCGCTGCGCCAGGCTGGGGAGCCAAGGGGCCCCGGGAAACAGTGGCAGAGTTCCCACTGAGGCATTTTTGGGTCACATCAACAATCCTTCAGTAAGCATGCCTCCAGTACCCCACATTCTGTTGCATGACACCTGGGGCCCTGGGGCTCCCTGGGCTGGACTCGGACCCTCCAGCCCTACTATCAGTCTCATGAAGACTGATAAGCAGATCCCGGCAGAACTCCCCAGCACTGTCTCCAGGTCCCTGGGCTGTCCCCAGGGCCAAGGGGCTTCGGGAGGGCACTGAGGCAGGGCCTAGTCCAGGGGCTCCTGCTTTATCCGGACAGTGGTGGGGGTGGGCTGCGGCCGACGCTCCTCCCGGCAAAGCACATACTCGCTGAACTGGGAGGAGTCCACACCACCCCCGCAGGACGCAGCCACGCTGAAACCCCTCTGGAACAGCCTCTCCAGGACCTGCCGGGGAAGAAATAGGGGTCAGCAAAGCCCAGCTGCAAGTCTGCCTGGCTTGGCCTGGGGGACAGGTGGGCCCTAGCCTGGGCAAGCTATCTTCTGTTAGCATCTCCCGTCTCACAACAGAGGTCTCTACAGAACCAGCAGTTGGGCAAACACAGGCAGAACAGAAGCAGCCAGGCTCCAGGACCACTCCCGTGACCAAACCAGAGTGGGCTACCCTACACTCTGCCCTCAGGGGTCTACAGCCTTGGTTCAGGGAGGGAGAGTCTTTGGGGTCCTTGTCTCTTCTCCAGGGTGTAACCTGCCCCTCTCCAGACACGTGGTCCCTGGTGCCCCTCCTCTCTGAGACCTGTCCCAATCATAGAGACCCTGCCCCCAGCCTCTAGGCAGCCACCTGCTTCCCTAACCTTTGAGTCCCAGGTGGCTTGAAGCCCAGCCACTCATTAGCTCAAGGGGGTTGGGGGTGGAGAGGTGTCCTCCGTCTGTTTCTCTGCAGGCCTCCATGTCCTGTGGGTCTGTGCCTCTGTGAGGGGTGGGTCTAGTCCCTGGGCCTGACTCCTGTGTCCTGCAGCTAGCCAAGTTCCTACCGACAGCCCGCGGAATGTGCGCACGGGGAGGACTTTCCCAGCCAAGTCCACTCTACCCCGAGCCTGAAACGGGGGTGTGCTCTGGGGTCTGGAAGAGCTGGTGGGAAATGGGCTTCCCAACTCTTAGACCCATCTAGGGCAAGCCAGTCCAGAATGCTCTGGGCAGCTGTCTGGGTGCCTGTGGCCTGGATCAGCAGGCTGAGGGGCTCCAGGCCGCCTCGGGGCTCAGCCTCTGACTGCCCATCCTGTTGTCTGGGTTTCATTTGAATCCAAACTCAACTCTGAGTGTCAAATGAAGCACACTTTGTTGAAAGTACTCTGGACAATTTTTATAGAACATCCTTTTGGAAAAAAAAAAAAAAGAGAGAGAGAGAGAGAGTACAGATCAATTTTTTTAAGTCCATCCCCCAGGCACCATCATTTAATTATGAGCAGGACATAAATTATGCATCCATACATTGTTGCCTTTTCTGGGAGATGGCAGGGAGGGCTTCGCCATTTCGGGGACCGCGCCTCCCTCCATCTCTCTCTGCTGCCGGAGGGCCGGGGGGAGGCAGGGGGGAGGCGAGGGGCGCAGACGAAGCCCTCACCTGCACCGAGTTGAGCCGGCAGTAGCCGTTGAGCGGGAAGCGGATGACGTGCGTGGGATCCTGGTTCCAGCCAGCGTTGACGGAGTTGCACATGACGTCCCCGGTCTCCGGGAAGACCTCCTCAATGAGGGCCTTCTCGCCGCTGAGCGCGATCCGCTCGCCCAGGTCCGGCGTGACCCGCACCACCAGGCAGTCACAGGCCCTGCTGCGGCGCCGCTGCTCCTGCTCCTGCTGCCAGCGCTCCAGCTCGCGCACCATGGGCTGCAGCTGGTAATAGCGCGCCTCCTCGTACAGCAGGCTGAAGTCCTGCAGGAATGGTAGACAGGGTGGAGGGAGGCGGGGGGCTGCCTTTTCCAACTCCGGGGGGCGGCTCCTCTCACCATTCTGCAGAACTGGGATCACCCACCCACCCACCTAGGGCACAGTGTGGGCTGGGATGGTTGTGCCCATTGTAAAGATGGAGAAAATGAGGCTCGAATTCAATGTGTGCAAGCACAAGGAGTCTAGCCGTGACCCAAGGGCAGCGGCGGGTGCGCATCAGTGCCTGACCCCCTGAGCCCTTGCATCTGGCCCCAAGCACTCAGGGAGGTTTCGTCCCCCTGAAGGAGAGAGAAGCCTCTGAAAGACCAGGAGGCTGGACTAGAGGAGCCTGAGGCTCTGTCTGCGCCTGGGGACCTGCTGCCTTCTCAGAATCCCAGAGAGGAGCCGCTCCCTGCCCTGAAAGAGCACACAGCCCAGCAGGGAGGCAAGACAGACCTGCCCAGGCTGGGTTTTCGGCATCTTCATCTGCCAGCCCTGAAGCCTCTGATCACCTGTAACTGAGCTTCTCTGAGCCTCATTTTCTCTTCTATAAAATGGATGTAGACCCCCCAGCTCAGAGAAGAAGGCGAGCATTTTCAAGGACAATAAGATCTGCCAACTGCCCAGCCAGCCCCTGCCCTGGCAGGCTGTGTGGGGAGGAGTCTGGAGTGGACAGACAGCCCATCTCTCACCCAGCAGGCCGCCCCTTCCCGGGATGGAAGGACTCACACCAACGGTCCCTCAAATACATGCTCACCCACACCTGCCCCAGCCCTGTGTAGCCGAGTACCCTCAACTCATGCTGTTCAGTGGGGCTCAGCTCAAGGTCAGCTGGTGAACATGAGGACCCCTGAGGGAGGGACAGGAAGCCCGTCTCCAAAGCAGCTACCCTGCCGTCTGCTGGCCCCTTGGAAGCACCCCATGGGAGGCCTGTGGGGGTATCCATTGTATCCCTCTTCAGGGGTTCCCTGGGGCTCCATCCCGGGCTTCTGCCCTCATCCGCTCCTAGGAGCTATCTGCACACCAAACGACCCCATCATTCCTCATAGCCCAGATCACCTTCACCTAATGTCCCACCACACTTCCATGCAGGAGCTGGGTGCCACACTCCCCCCAGCCAGAAGCCAGGCTGGGAGGCACCCTCAAGAGCCCCCTGACCCCCGCTAACCCCACCTTTTGTGTCCTTTTCGTAAATGTAAGTTTAACCTCCTGCCTGGTCCAAAGCCTTCAAATAACCTCTCTTGGCTTCTCGCTCCACAGCCAGGGCGATCCATGTGCAGATCTGATCGTCATCCCCTCATCACCCCTGCCCAGCACCCTCCCACTGCATTCAGGGGAAAATGCCAAACGCCGAGTCAGCCACTGAGGTCCTGACGTCCACCAGCAGCCTCCCGTCCTGCCCTCCCAGGTCATACAGCCCCAGGCTGGCACGTTCTCGCCAGGTCAGGGAGGCACTGTCCCTTGCCACCCTGCCTCCTCCATCTCCCAGAGAAACAGCCTCCCTGACCCCTTCTCTGAACTGGAATTCTGTGGAATTCAAGTATTTTGGGTTCAACATCTGTCTCCCCACCAGAGTGTAAACGCTATGGGGACAGGACCCACGTCCGCCTTGTTTCACTGTGTTTTCAGCCTGAGCTCGGTCGTTGGGACCCAGTGACTAAGTTGGATGGAGGAGAAAACAGCCCTCGGGCCACTGGTCCCCTGGGTGCCAGAGGGAAGAAAGGACACTTGCTGCTGTGAGCCAGGGTCGCCCAGGCCTGTGTTTCCTGCCTCTGGGACCCGTGGGGCCACAAAGGGGCCCAGCACAGAGACAGGAGTCTTGGGACCCGGATAGGCTCACCCCAAGACCTTCAGGCCACCTTTCGTTTAAAGGGTGTTTGGGCCCCGGCTGGTTTGGCTCAGTGATTGGAGCGTTGGCCTGCGGACCAGAGAGTCCTGGGTTCGGTTCCCACTAGGGGCACGTACCAAAAAAAAAAAAAACCAACCAAACAAACAAAAAAACAAATCCAGTGTGACTGCCCTGGCCAGTTTGGCTCAGTGGTTGAGTGTCGGCCTGTAGACAAGAGAGTCCAGGTTCGGTTCCTGCTAGGGGCACGTACCACCAAAAAAATAAACAAATAAAATAAAGGGTGTTTGGTTTGGATCCGGGTTGCCCCCTGCAAATGGCCAACAAGGAGCAGATCTGGAAACCTCCTGCTCCCAACACAACAGACATAGAACCAGGAGAAGCGCTGCTGCCTAATTGTTCAGACACCCCGATAGAGCCCAAATCGTGAGAACACAGTATCAGGTTAGAAACACAGATCCGGCCCTTAGCTTCACCACGTAACTTTTTATGGTTGCAATGCCAACCATGGGTCCACTTATTAAGTCCCAGCAGGGTCGCCACCGGCCATGGACTTACCTTGAAGTCATCTGGGAGCAGCAGCTTGGACGTCCGCAGGAAGCTCAGGACATAGCGGAAAATCTCCCCATCCCGGTCAATGAAATAGTGTTGCTTCAAACTGTCCAGGACAATGGGCTCGGTGCCATTGAAGAGGCGGCTTATTCTGGGAGAGATGGAGGGCGGGATGTCTGATGGAAGAGGAGGTCCACCTAGCCCAGCCCCACTCCTGGGCCCGCCCTGCTGGACGGACGAGAGGCCCTGCATGGGTGACCTGAACCGGTGCCAAGTCCGATGGAAGCCTGCATGCACCAGAGCGGTAGGGCCACCGGCAGACAGGACACCGGCACAGCGAGCATCACATGCCACACACTCCGCCCACACTCCCAAGCCACCGCCAGAGGACACACCCAGCTGCACACACCCGCCTGCCAACACTCAGGCCTGGAAAACTACAGCGAGACACAGGCACAGCCTCCTTACCCCCACACACAAACCCTAGCCAGAGAGACCCACCCAGGAAACTCCCACCAACCGTGAGACACTCCGGCCCACAGCCACACGCCAGTGAACACATGTAAACCAGCCAAGACAGTCTTGGGTCCTACACATCCACGTCACCCAACCCACAGGGACGAGCACCAGATGTGACACACCTGGGCAACAGGTACAGGGTCACACAGTCCCCTCCCTCACAACAGAGAAATCACAGGCAGATCTAGACACATCCAGGCAAAGGACAAACCAGCCAACACAATTCAACCAGGGACACGGCTACATACATGAGACGAACAGGTAAACCAACAGCAGCCTCTCATTCAGGGAGCCCTCGGGGAGATCCAAGGCAGGCTGGGGGATCTGCACACGCATGCGTGCCACGGTGCACACACACACACACACACTACACACACCCCAGTGTGTACATATGTAGGACCAGTGCGGGCACATACACCACAGCACATGAAGATGTACACATCTAGAAGAAGTCTGGGAGGGGAGACCGGACCCAGCACCCTGTCCTCTGAAGGGCAGTGGTTGACAGAAACTCAGATCTTGGGGAGCTCCCAAGGCCTGTCCCCATGCACTCCAGGGAGGAGGAAGCAGGCCGCAGAGCCAAAGCTTGGGCCTCCCTAATGCCCAGGGTGGCAGGCTCGGGTTTGGCTAACTTCCCCTGCAGACCCCAGGCCCAGCTGTGGACAATTAGGAGCCACAAAGAGGAGCGGTGACAGCCAAGAGCTTGGCTCACAAAGAGGAGGAAGGCTGGCAGGGTCTTCCCAGTGACGGCACCTCCAGACACCCTTCAGCGGGCAGCTCGTCCACAGCTAGACCCTCCCACGGCGGCCCTCACCTGACACCCAGGCCTTCCAGTCCAGCCTGCATAATCCAGTCCCGAAGCCCCCTCACTCTCTGCCTGGCACGGACCTTCCATGGATGTGCCCCCCTCCCCCAGCGGCCCAGCCCTCAGTCCATTCCAGGTCACTATGCCCGTGGCCCTGCCCTGCCACTGTGCACCAGGACATATGAGCTGGGCACAAGCTGAGGGCTACACTGTCCTCCACTCTGGTGGCCTGGCACACTCGGGCATCGGCCATGAGGGTCTGCCCGGGTGTGGGGTAGCCACGTATTGACCTGTTCTCAGTCTGGGGACATGGCCCAGCCCCTGTCCCAGTGGGCCTTACAGAAGGGCAGGGCTGCCTCATGGGTGGGTACAAGCAGGTCAGAGCCTGCGGGAGGTGTGCAGGGCCGAGCCTGCGGAACCAGTGCTGCAGGCGCCCAGTGCAAGGGCCTTCGAGCCAGCAGCGCCGCCAGGCCTGGTGACGACAGCACTGAAGGAGAGCCTTGTGGGCGCCATGGCCTGTTCCGACGGTCAAAGTCCTGGGAAATGGCCTCCGCAGAGCTGGGGCGTTCAAATGTCAGGCTGAGGGACCCCCAGCATCCCTGGAGACAGATGGGACTGAGCAAGGCTGCCCGGTGCCACGGGCAGTCACCATCAAACAGTCGAGGGCCCCCACACGGCATCAGCAGAAAGAAGTAAAAGTCACACCCAAAGGTAAGCCGGCGAGTCCTAAGCCGAAGCCTCCCCGTGGAACGTTCTCCACCCTTCCCCATGGAACGCAAGTGCTCCCGCGACCAGCAACGTTCTAGGTTCGGCAGCGCTGCCAGTTCCGGTGCCCTCGGGGCTGGCTGGGACCCGTCAGTCCACAGGGCTCTGGACCCACCCACATTCTGGGGCTAACTGGGTTCCAGGCTGTTTATTGGTCCAAGGCTAGAAGGTGCTCAATCTGCCTTATTTCAGGACTGGCTGGTTCTAGACCTTTCCGTGATTCAGTGTATCTTCACAGGACGAAGGCTTTCATGCCCTTGGGGATCTGAGGCTACCAAGAATGTGAGCAGGTTGAGGGAAGGTTAGGTCAGTAGCCACAAGAGCACCAGACACGTCCAGGGTCTCAAGAGTCAGCTCCTGCCCCAGGCCATCCTCTGAGGGAGGCTTCAGGGTTTAGGGTGCCAACTTCAGAAGTCGTCCGTGGTCTAGGCTGGTGGTCAGTTCTGACCCCAGCTGACGGGGATTATCTTTTTCTTTCCTGTTTTAAGCTTCGGTTCCAACTTCCTCCATGTTTCAGTGGAAGGTTCTATCAGTTCTGAAGCTCCTGGACATCTCACCAACCGGGAGGGATGTGCGAGCTGGGTGGCAGCTAAGCCATGTCCAGCAGGCAGGACTGAGCTGGGTGGCAGCCCCGGGAGTCTCCTCCCAGCTCCGGGCAGCTGTGTTCCACTGTCCCTGAGCCATGACTGACAGCTGCTCCTGGGCCAACCAGTGGTGGCACCTGTTCCTTGTGTCGGAACCACGCCCACCGACCAAAAATCAGAAGTCCAAGCAGAGTTCGATGGCCACAGGGACCCCAGAGCCTGGGGCAGAGCCCCTGTCTTCCCAGCACTGCCCAGGATGGGCCTTCAGCATTTATACACAGAAACCCCCCCCCCAGGGGACCTTAACACTTTTAATTGTCCCTTTCCAGGTGACTACCACAGTGACACTGGGGAAGGGATGGCTCTTGGTTTCCAGAATTGATGAAAACTGTTTTTTAATTTTAATGATTCACTCAAAGAGGGACAAGAGAGGCTGGAGGGGCCCCTGTCAGCACAGCTGCCCAACCACTTTTCAGGCCTGGCCTGCCCCACTGTCCTGCGGCTGTCCCACAGGTCACACCACCCCCTGGACACAAGAATGAGGAGTCCATTCCCTGTGGGCCTGGGCTGCAGTTTCAGAAGGGCAAGTGTCTGATTTCAGGAAACTCTCTTCGGAGAGGCTGTGGGCAAGGGTTTTATGAATTTCACTCACAAGTCATCAACCGATTAAGGGGTGATCTATCTCAAACAACTCAGGAATGCCACAGAGGGAAAAACTGAAATTAAATAAGCCGAATCCATCTCCTGTCCTAGACAGGGCTCTCTGCAAGCTAGCACACAGACCAACACTGCTGACGGGGCCTCATGGCTGCCACCCCCAATGCCCCAAGTTCACAAGCGCCCCAGGCCTAGCCTCTGCTGAGCTAAGAAAATGAAGCCTTAACCAACATCTGCTCCCCCCGCCCCCCCCCCCCGGCATCCCCAGATTCTGAACTGAACACTGCATCCATCTCAAAGTTTGCTCCTCAAGGGAGCACCCCAAAACCATGGAGGGCTCCACCCTGGCCCCGAAGCTGCCACACAAACAGCCACCTCTGCACACTAGAAGTCCTCTGTGCCCTGAGCAACCACACTGATGACAAGGCAGCCTGACAAGACAGCTTCCCAGAGATGATCCCTCGGTGTCTGGGGGATTAATTAACTCCTCTTGCTATTTTAAATGTATAAACCAGGCGATGCCCGCAGCGCTGGCTCTCCCGCCGCTCGGCCCTCAGCGGTGGCTGCCTCACTGTGCCAGGAGCGAGCAGTGCGCCGCGTCACCTCCGGGACAGGCTCATGGACACCCACTCTAGCTCAGGTCAGCCCTGCTGCCATGCCAGTGGGAAACCAGGTCCACCCCGGGAGGAAAAGCCCATGAGGCAAAAGCAGGAGTTGGCAGCACCCAGCACCTCCCACAGATGGGCCCACAGGCAGGAGTACCGGGGAGCCCTGCAGAGCATGAGGCACCGGGCTGGGAGGGTCTGGTCAGAGACACTGTGCTAATGGGGTATGCAGCTCATGCCTCTCCGTAGCAGGCACTGCACCAGGGAGCCTGCTGCTAGCCCTCAGGGTCCAGCAGTAGTCACCCCAACAGACAAAGATGGTGAATTGTAGCCCCCCTCCTCCCTCTCCTTATGCGATATCCCAAGGGTTAGAATCAGAAGTAGGATTAAATACTCGATCCCAAGAAGTAGACAGCATTGCTCACAAATGATCCCCTGCAAAAGCCAGGCCTGAGTCCTACTGAAGAGGAACCTAAAGGCATGTCCGATTCCCCAGCCAGCTGCTGGCCAGCTTCAGGCTCGGAATGAGTGGCTTCTGGGAGGGGGTCAGAAGCTCCACCTAGCATTACCGATGCAGCCGGCTAAGGGTCACCAGTCCCTGTAAACTAGCCTTCAACAGGCAGACTCGGCCTCCCAAATCCTAGTTCCCCCAGGGTGGGCCCGGAGAGCTCTGTGTGTTAGCTGCCATTGGTAGCAGGCTGCAGATGCTGCCAGTCACCACCCCCTGCCTGGTACTACAAAGCGCTCGGCTCTTACCTGGAGTCGGGGTACTTGGTGAGTGTGGCCAGGCTGCTGGTATACATGTGGCCGCCCACGTCGATGTGCACAGGTGCATTGGACTTGGTGAGCTGGGCTGGCAGTGGGATCCCCTGGGCAGCCAGGGGAGACACGGGTGACCGGGTAAGAGACAACCGGGACATACTTCCTCCCTCCTGGAGACGGAAACAAGGCGGAAACAAGTTTCTTCACAATAAAGCTGTGTACTCCCTTTACTGCCAACATGATCACAGATCTAATCAGATCACTTGTGCCTGTGCCTGATCACATATTCAGCTAACAAATTATGGCCACCACCGTAATTAAGTGTATTTGCATCATTCTCTTCCAAGTACCAGAGGGAAAAAGAAAGATGCTTATTAGCAATAAGAAATCAAGAAAAAAAAATTTTCAAGGTGTCAGCCTCCAGGGGCATAAAACAAACTGCAAAATTCTAATTAAAGGTCGTGGGCTTATGTGTTAGATGTGAAATATCCCCTGACAAACGAATCACCAATTTGTGAATTGGGATTCAGGGGTTTTTGCAAGTTTGTCTCAGTAACGAGACACCTCTAAATTAGTGACTTCCTCAGCACCTAAGGCGTTGAGTTTTATACATGTAGTAAATTTCACATCAAATTAAGAGCATTTTTGTTTCAAAAAATACATAATCGTACAGCCAGTCAACGGCCATCTCTTAAATGCTGCAGCTGTGAAGACGGGTAACCAGGGCAGCTGGCGAGAGGCGGCCACGGGCGCTGCCCAGCCCCCTCTGGCTCTCACCTCAGTGCCGGTGCTGCCTTGGGCGTGAAGCGAGGACCCCCTCGGCCGCTCCTTGCGGTGAGGCATCTAGGCTTCCATCGCTGCCCGGAGTATCTGTGGGAAGCACCGACAGACCAGAGGGTTTACTCCTCAGTACTCATGGGTGCTATGTCTCCCGTGGAGTCAATGACACTTATATTGTCCTTTCTCCACCTGCTCTCCTGGACTCCATGCCTACTACACAGCATTGTCCAGATTCCACCCACCACTGTACTGACCCATACCTCAAAGCGTGCATTCGGGCCATAGCAAATTACACACACACACACACACACACACACACATGCACGCACGCACACACGTGTTTGCTGGGCAGCCCCATGTCTGCTAATTCAGCTAATGACAACACTAAAACATATGCTCACCGTAATTGCCCAAAATGTTTCAGAACAAATCTGATTTTCCTGGTATTGTGTTTTGGAGCCATGTTACCAAGCATGTCTCCTCTTGCATCCATAGAGAACCCCGTGGACCGCTGTGTAGGGAGGATCCCCTACCCTCCATGGGCTGGGGATCCTAGGACCCTTGACAACCCCCCCCCCCCCGAATGGTCTGTCTATGCCTCAGCCACCTAGGGATCACACCCCCAAGGCATCACGGAGCTGACCAGGAAGAAATCCACCAGTTTAGCAAATGGAGCCTATCTCCTGCTCCTCCCCAGTCACTCAGCACCTTTCTTCTGCTCCTGAGCCACCTGAAAAAAGATGAAGCCACTCCAGGGCACAGTGCAGGAGGGTGCAGAAGAGCGGGTTTAAAGAGCAGCACTTTCCGATCTCAGGGGGTGGGGGGCATGCACAATGAATATCACCCTCCCCACTGGCTTCCACAAGTCTAGCCTGGACTTGTCTGTCACTGGTTTAAATCTCCCTTAAGGATTGCCTTTGTGCCTTAAATTCAACATCCAACTCTGAAACATGGACCCAGGTCCAATGAGCATCAAATCACGCAAATTTAAGTAAGGTTACTCTGTCCTTAGTGTCCTGGCAAGTTCCCTGACAGGAGACTGGGTGGGGGTAGGAGTGCTATTAGCATACAGAGATGTTTAATTTATACCCTCACTGGGGGCTGCTCAGGGGCTGCTGCTTTTGGCATTCCTGAGTTCCACTTAGCTTTTTAAAAAGCAGGTCACTTATTTCAAGGAAGTTCTGAGAAAGCAAAACAGATCTCAAGAATGGGTTGTCCTGTGGTGGGAGGTGCTGCAGGATGAGGAGACAGAAGGAAAGCCACACTGAAAATAAACTGTGCTGGAAGGAATTCTGGATCTTCTATCAAAGCAAACTGTACAAGGTTTTCCCTGCTACTAGGAGCACACTACTCAAAAGTGACATTTAACATCAAGTACCCATCACAAAAGCTGCTCAATCCCATTCTCACCCAGCCTCCTTGCCACTGCAAGCACAACCTGATGTTCACGGCAGACAGGAAACTCACCATTGGAAGCCCCAGGCTTTACGCCTTGACCAGAACCTCCAGTGCTCCCTCTGACCAACGCATCTGTGCTGGACAACGACCCTTTCTCCGAGACCACTGCTGAGATCAGAAGCATAAAGTGAGTGCAGTCAGAGACACAAGTTCAGTTACCCAACACCAGCATCAAACCCATGACCCAACCTCAACACCACGGCCCTCCGAGGCTGGCCCAACAGCCTGTTGCAGGGCCCGCGGGTTTCCAAACTGGCTGGGTATTGACCCGCTTCTGGGAGCTGCGGCGGGAGCCCCAGGACCCGCGCCCGCCCGCCACCACCAAGCCCCGCCCGCCGGAGCAGAGGGAAGCGAGCAGAATGCCACGCTCATTTACACACAAAATGATTTTGTGTCCCATTGTGCTCGCAGTTGTTCAGCTCTCTGGGGGTGATTAAACTGGCTGAGCTGCGGCAGCTTGAGACGATTTCACTAAATCGCTTCTTCGTGAAGTCGCTTCTTTGCTAAGCTGTTATTTTAACCATAAAAGGTAAACAGAAGGCGCCGCGCGAGTTCTCTTCAGTTCGGCGCCCTGGGCTCCAGCCCCGGGCGAGATTGCCAGGGTCCTGCAGAATCGTCCAGGGGGTGGGCCGGGAGCGAAGCCCGCGAGCCACCTGGTGCGCGCCAGCCCCGCCGCGAAGCCCGCCGGCCGGTGTGAACTTCAGGGCGCCTGGAGCCGGCGGCGCCGCGGGGCGGGGGTGGCCGCGGAACCCAAAAAGCCTGGCAGGGTAGGGAGGGGCGTGCGGCGAGGGCAGAGGACAAAGTTAAATCAAGGAGCAGACACTTGGAGACCGCAGATGCGAAGCTTGCCTCGTTAAGGACGCAAAAGCGCTTTTGTTCTCAAAGTTTATTGTTGGCGGGATTTAAAAAAAATTAATTGAAACTAATGCTGTTATTCAATGCAGTTAAATTCCTTCAAACACATTTGAAAGACTAAGTGAAAACTTGAAGCTTATCTTTCTGCAGTCGGGGAGGTTGGTGGGGAGATCTAAAGGCGCTTCGGATACGGAAGGGGGATGTTTGGGAGTGTGTCCGGTGCGTGCGTCCAGGCAGTGAGTACCGGCAGGCAGCAGGGACCCGGAGGCGGCAATCGCGTATCCGCGCGGTTGGTCCGGGAGCCCCAAACCCCGCGTGCCTGGGACGGCCAGAGCGCGCCGACCCCTCCCTCCTCGTTTCGCACTCTCGGGGTGGGCGTCAAAGGACGCACATCTGTCCCGTTAGAGACTTTCTCTGATTTGAGCGCCAAGACGGGCCCCGTTCCCCCCAAAGCCCCAGCTGCACGAGCCCAGTTTTGACCCCGGAAACTCGCCGGCCCTGCACTGGGGCTCCAGTACTGGGGCCTGAACCCGCCCCGCGCAGCAGGAAGCGCCGAGCCCGCCCGCGTGGGGAGGGTCTACCCTGGGCCAGGACCAGCCCACGTGGGCAACCCCCCCTCCCGCGCCAGGCCTTTGTGCTGGGTGCCCCCGCCGCCCAGCGCCGGGACAAAGCAGCCGCCCCCGCCCAGGTCGGAACCCCAGCCGGGAGACTTTCTCAGTATCGCGGCCACTTCGGGGACAGGGGTGCGCGGCGCTGAGCGGTAGCCGCCCGCGCGGGGCTTACCTCGGAGCCAGAGCGGGGGATCCGGCTCGGGCACAGCCCCCGCCCCCCGCAGCCTCGGGTCTCGGGCGCCTGGCGCAGCCTTGCCGCCTGTGCTCGCTGCGCGGGTCGCTCCGGTCTCGTCCAGGAGTTACTTTCTCTCTCGCCCCCAACCCTCCCCCCCACCCACCCCTCCCGCCCCGGCCCCCGCTTCGCGCGGCCCCTCGCGGCGCGGCGCGCCGGGGCCTCCCCTCCCCGCCCTCCCCTCGCCTCCTCCCCTTCTCGCGGCCGCCGCCGCCTCCTCTTCGCGCTGCTCTCCGGCTGCCCTCCCGCCGCTCCCACCTCCTCTCTCTCCAGCGGCCTTCCTCGATTGCTGGCGAGAAAACCAGACCCCCGCCCCAGCCAGTGGCCCGCGCCCCGTGGCGGCCGAGCCTGGACGCAAAGGGCAACGATTCGGCTCCAAATTACCCAGCGCGGCGAGCGCGAGCGGGAGCGCGCGGCGACTCCTGGCTCGGGGCTCGGCTGCGCCGCGGGGCAGAGGATTAGAGTCGCAATTAGCTCCGCGCGCTCGCGCCTGCCGCGCTCGGCGACAGAAATGCACAGTTTCTCCTCCTTTCGTCGGGCGATTCCCACCCGCCTCTCCCGGAGCCCGCGCGTTCCCGCCGGGGCCTCCGCCAGGACCCTCCCCGGAGCAGTGCGCCCAGGCCCCCGCGCCCTCCGCGGCCCAGCCCCCCGCCGACCGGCCACGCGGCGCCCGGGCCTCCTCTGGGCTCAGAAGGGGGCGGGGGAGAAGCTGATTTTAATCATTGTCATTTCATCTGATGTAATATTTCCCCGGGCGCTTTCAGCTGGGCATAAATTTTCGGCTCCCAAATAAGTAACACAGGGCACGTTTCTCACATTTCTTGACTCCTCGGTTACAAAGAGGAGAGCAGCCGCCGCCGCGGCGCCCGGGGCCAGGGGCGGGACTTAGGAAGAAACTGGGCTGCGAGTCGGCCAGGGCTGGAGCGGAGCCGGGGGCCAAGTCCGCTCCTCCCCCTCCCCGGCCTTCCTCCCCAGGTCTCTGCCCCTGTCCCTCTCCCGTGGAGCAGCGCCGCCCGTGACGTCTGCGGACACGAGGTCGGACACCGCGGGGGAGGGGCGCGCGGGGGGCGCCCAGCCGGCCGCCCGGGGCCAGACGCGCCATTTCCTCTCCGCGCGCGGCGCGTTGGAGACGTCTGTGGCCAAGGCTCCCCACGGCGCGGAGGCCACCGCCCGGGGCGCACTTCCCAGGTCCCCGCGTTGGCTGCCCTTTCCTCCTCCTCTCCTACCTCCTCCTCCCCTTCCTCCGCTTTCCCTGGCGCCCAGCCCGTCCCCCACACCCCCGGACCATTTCCCGGCTCTTAGGAAACGGAGCGCGGAACCGCGGGTGCGCTGGGCCTGCTCTGCGCTCCGCGTCTGGCTCCTGGCACGATGGGGCCAGAGTCAGGCTCGGGCTGGAGGGTGGGTGCGAACGGTCCAGGAGCGACGCCGGGGCCCCCACCCCGAGCTCCAGCCGGACCTGGGCGCCCTCTAGCGGCCCCACTCACTGGGGACTCGGGGATCGGCCGTGGGCGGGGGGCGCTGGTAGGAGGTGGACAAAGTTCGGGGCCTGCTTCCCTTGACTAAGGGGCCTCGCGAGTGGAAAGAGCGCCTGGACCGCGCTTCTGTAACTTCTCCACGCGGGAATAAGCAGGAACTTTCCTCCTGGGGGAAGATGTTATTTATTTATTTATTTATTTATTTATTTATTTTAGAGCTCGAACTACAGGAGAAGGGGGAAATTTTCTCATTAAAGTTACATCCCTGCAGTTAGTTCAATTACTTGATATATGCAGAAGACGTTGTAAATTTATAGATTTAAATAGCTTATAAGGATGCCGCAGGCCCCATCAGTTAATATCCTTAATTTATGGATTTTTAGCTGCTCCTAGAACAGTAAGGGGCTGTGGAAGTAGGTCAGGGATCTGTGCAGCCGCTCCAGCCGGCCCCATAGCACTGCCCACTCTGCTCCCCTTGCCCTGTCAACAGGCTTTGGGCTCTCAGCTCCTTCCAGACGGCACCACTCTTCTGCTCGCCGAACTCCAGCCAGGCCACACACGGGACGTCTGCTCTGCTTCGTGGCTGACGGTCCCAATTCCTTCAGGGCTGCACAAGACTAAGGGACAGCAAAGCCCGTATTTACACACATCCAACCCAGCGTTGAAGAAATGGTCCCAAATAAAAAGGGAAGCAATAGCCCTGGCCGGTTTGGCTCAGCGGTTAGAGCGTCGGCCTGCGGTCCAGAGAGACCCGGGTTGGGTTCCCGTTAAGGGTTTGTACCTCAGTTGCAGTTTGTCCCCGGCCCTGGTTGGGTTGTGCGGGTGGCAGCCACTCGATGTGTCCCTTTCACGTCGGTGTTTCTGTCTCTCACTCCCTCCCACTCTAACTGAACAAAATATGGAAAAAATATCCTCTGGTGAGGGTTAAAAAATAAAGAAAATCAGTAAAGAAAAAAAATTTTAAAAAAAGGGGGGGAAGCAATCATTTGACCTCCCAAATCCTCCCTTAAATGGTGACTGGGGACTAGGATCACAAATGGAGAAGGGTATTTTGGGTACCCCAAACTTTTTCTAGGACAGAACCTAACCCCTTCCTGGAGTGGGGTGGTGGGGAATGACATATGGAAAAACACACCAGCTTATGTTTGAGTAGCATAGACCCACTGAAAACCTGCTTCTTGTGACCCTTGTGGCCCCCAGTGCTCCTCACTTCTCTCCCAGATGCTGCTAGACCTTCTTTGTTTTGTGTTCAGTATGGTTGAATATATACATACAAATTAATTCTTAAAAGATTGGTATGAACTAAACTATTTTAGGAAGCCACATGGCAATGTGATTAGTATTGGTATTCATGATTTAACATTTCTTTTCCCACTAGATGAAGTTTCTAAGATTTGCAAGGTACATGTCAAGGACGGGGTATAAATGGATTTTTATTTATTCACAACTCCAAGACTAATTGCTTCTCTTTGCCTCAAGGCCACGAGATTGGTTTTAATATGACACTTCAAAAGTATTCATGGAACTACACAGATACTAAGTGTCATTGTTTAAGAGACAAATCTCACCATGGTACTGGTGACCCTGAAAATAGGATATTCTACTTTATTTTAAATTTCTACATGCTTTCTGTCTTTTTTTTTTTTTTAATCCTCACCGGAGGACATTTTTGCATTTATCTTCAGATAGAAAGGGAGGGAGCGAGGGAGGAAGAGAGAGAGAGAAACATCGATGTGAGAGCGATACATCGAGTGGTTGCCACCCACACGACCCCAACCAGGGCCAGGGACAAACTGCAACCAAGGTACGTGTCCTTAGCGGGAACTGAACCCGGGACTCTCTGGTCCGCAGGTCGATGCTCTAACCTCTAAGGCAAACCGGCCAGGGCTCTATATGTTTTCTTTAAGAGTGTTACTTTATAACAACTATATTAAAAATGCACAATTTGCTTTTTTTTTTTTTCGTGGCGCCTCGGATGGGGTCAGCTACTTCAGAATGAAGCTGAACATCTCTTTCCCAGCCACTGGCTGCCAGAAACTCATTGACGTGGACGATGAACACAAACTTCGTACCTTTTATGAGAAGCATATGGCCACAGAAGTGGCTGCTGACACTCTGGATGAAGAATGGAAGGGCCGCGCGGTTCATATCAGTGGTGGGAATGACAAGCAAGGTTTCCCACGAAGCAGGGCATCTTGACCTATGGCCGTGCGCCTGCTCCTGAGTAAGGGGCATCCCTGTTGTAGACCAAGGAGGCCTGGAGAGAAGAAGCGCAAATCTGTTCGGGGTTGCATTGTGGATGCCAATTTCAGTGTTCTCAGCGCAGGCCTTGTAAAAAAAAAGGGGGGGGGGAGAAAGATTTTCCTGGTCTCACTGATACTACTGTGCCTCGTCGACTGGGTCCCAAAAGAGGTAGCAGAATCTGCAAACGTTTCGATCTCTTTAAAGAAGATGATGTCCGTCGATAGGGTGTGAGAAAGCCCCTCAACAAAGAAGGTAAGAAGCCTGGGACCAGAGCACCCAAGGTTCAGCACCTTGTTACTCCACGTGTCCTGCAAACCTCACGCATTGCTCCGAAGAAACAACGTACTAAGAAAAATAAGGAAGAGGCTGCAGAATATGCTAAACATGTGGCAAAGAAAAAAGCCAGGAACAGGTAACCCAGATTAGCTGTCCTCTCTGAGAGCTGCTACTTCTAAGTCTGAGTCCAGTCAAGAACAAGATTTTCTTTTCTTTTTTAAACATTTTTTTAAAATATATTTTTATTGATTTTTTAGAGACAGAAGAGGAGAGAGGGAGATAGAAACATCAATGTGAGAGAAAAACATCCATTGGCTGCCTCCTGAACGCCCCCTACTGGGTATCAGCCTGCAACCCAGGCATGTGCCCTGACCGGGAATTGAGTCAGGACCTCTCAGTCCATGGGGAGATGTTGAATCCACTGAGCCATACTTGCCGGGCAAAATGAGATTTTCTAAGAGTAACAAATAAATAAGAACAAATAACAATCAATCAATCAACCAAAATAAAAATGCACAGTTTAATCAAAACTAGAAAGACCATTTGAAGCACCTTTATTTCCTTAATATTGCTGAGAACTTTGTTTTCATATTCCTGAATTCTATGAAAGAGTTGAACTTTAGCCCTGGCCAGTTTGGCTCAGCAGTTAGAGCATTGGCCCGTGGACCAGAGAAGCCCGGGTTTGGTTCCTGCTAAGGGCACATATCTTGGTTGCAGTTTGTCCCTGGCCCCGGTTGGGGTCGTGTGGGTGGCGGCCACTCGATGTATCTCTCTCACGTCGATGTTTCTCTCTCTCTTCTTCCCTCTCTCCCTCCTGCTTCTCCTGAAGATAAATGCAAAAATATCCTCAGGTGAGGGGGAATAAAAAAAGTTGAACTTTAGACATGTCTTTAAGAAGAGTGAGTTTGGGTCATAATTTATTCTCAGTGTTTTAAAAGTTCCTGGCCAAATGTCAGCCATCTTTGATGCTGATAGACTTGGATGTGGACTGTGATAGGCATTCAATGATCTGTGGTATATAATGCAATGGTGAGGCTATTTTTTTTTTTTTTAATTGAAGATGTAGAATTAGGACTAAAAACATGGCAAAACATCTTGTGAAATACATTTTGGTCCAAGAGATGAAATTGATGTGAGTCTGATCACAGTGTAATTTGCTGTACGAGTAGATTTGAGTAGCATGTAAGCCATTGCACTTTGTACTTTTAAAAGCAGGGTCCAGCCCTGGCCGGTTTGGCTCAGCGGTTAGAGCGTCGGCCTGCGGTCTGGAGAGACCCGGGTTCAGTTCCCGCTAAGGGCACGTACTTCGGTTGCAGTTTGTCCCCAGCCCTGGTTGGTCGTGCAGGTGGCAGCCACTCGATGTGTCCCTTTCACGTCGATGTTTCTCTCTCTCTCTCCCTCCCACTCTATCTGTACAAAAAATGGAAAAATGCCCTCTGGTGAGGATAAAAAAATAATAATAATAAAAAATAAATAAAAGCAGGGTCCATGACCGGTTTGGCTCAGCGGTTAGAGCGTTGGCCTGCGGTCCGGAGAGACCCGGGTTCGGTTCCCGCTAAGGGCACGTACCTTGGTTGCAGTTTGTCCCCGGCCCTGGTTGGGTCGTGTGGGTGGCAACCACTCGATGTGTCGCTTTCACGTCGATGTTTCTCTCTCTCTCTCTCTCCCTCTCACTCTATCTGAACAAAATATCGAAAAATGTCCTTGGGTGAGGATAAAAAAAATAAAATAAAATAAAATAAAAGCAGGGTCCACCCTTGCCGGTTTGGCTCAGCAGTTAGAGCATTGGCCTGCGGACCAGAGTCCCGGGTTCGGTTCCCGCTAAGGGCATGTACCTCAGTTGCAGTTTGTCCCTGGACCGGGTTGGAGTTGTGTGGGTGGCAGCCTGTCAATGTCTCTCTCTCACATCGATGTTTCTCTCTCTCTCATCCCTCCCTTTTCCCTCCCGCTCTATCTGAAGATAAATGCAAAAAAAAAAAAAAAAAAAAGTCCTCGGGTGAGGATTAAAAGCAGGGTCAAACCTGCCTTGCTTTGAGGCGCCCCTGTAAGTGCTTATGTGAAGCAGCTCAGGCCCTGCATCTGGGTGCTGCAGACAAGCCCTCCGTCTCCAGATGTTTCAAAGTGGCTTCCGAAGTGACTGCACTTCGCTGTTGCTGCTTGCAGACTATGTTTAAAAATGAGGACCTTAATAAGGAAAGTAAAATGAGCCCGGAATGAGATCCCAGAGTCTGCTGAACTCATCCTTTACAGAAAGGCTGTGACCAGACAGCAGATGAACAGGCTGACACACAGCTGGTGCCCCCTGGGGGTGGTGTGGGGTTAGGGGACTGGGGTTTTAAGGCAACGCTGACTCCTCCCTCATCCCCAGGCCCTCTGGGGGAAAGCCAGACCCTTCTAGGTCTGTGCCCACCTCAAGGCTCATACATGGCCACTGGCCAGGATGGAGCCAGCCTGGTGCAGGGATCATACTCTGACATCCACTTGGCCTCTGCCTTCACCCCAGGAATCCCTTCAATCTGTTTCCCGGTTAGGACTCCAGAGAACCTGGAGAATAAAGGGAGTGATAAAATGTGGGACTGTTAGTGCTGCCAGTGGCCCCCAGCCCATCCCCCAAACCGGACCTCTTGTCTGTTAGCAAGCAGACACTCCCTGGAGAGCAGGGATCCAGGCCTGCCTGAGGAATGGGGCTGGGGGCAGATTGCCCCTGCCTGTCCTTGAAGAAAATGAAGCAAGACCAGCCAGCTCTCCGCAGGTCTGCCCAGCCCCCACCCACACTGTGCTCAACGGGCACTTAGGGTTTCTGGTAGGAGAGAGAGCAAGGGCTGTCTCCTGGGGCTACAGACCCCCGCCCCCATCCTGCCTTAAGCCCGCAGCTGGGTGTGCTGCTCAGAACCAGACGACCTGCCCTCCCTAGGAGCCAGCGTCAGGGACAGCAAGGAGACCAGGAGACCTGGCCAGGAGTCCCAATGTGCTGTGGACTGTGGATGGCCCCTGGGAGACCAGGAACACCCCAAAATGGTCACTGCTCTGTAGTTGAGCCTTTTCCCCAAGAGAAATTGCAGCATTTTTATCAGATTCTCAAAGGGTCTATGTGAATTTGGGTGCAAGTAACAAAATCTACCTCAGGGTGGCTCCGTGATGAAGAAAGTCGATTCACATACCGGCAAGTGGGAGTGTTCGAGGGCCAGGCTCTCTCCAGGTCCCTCTGCCATCCAGCTCACGTTGGCCTGTCCCCAACCTGCTCCTTTCTGATGTCCAGCGGAAAGTCCCTCACAGCTTCACACTTCCCTCTGGTGGTTCTCAACCTTCCCAGTGCCGCGACCCTTTAATACAGTTCCCCATTGTGGTGACCCCCAACCATAAAATTATTTTCGTTGCTACTTCGTAACTGTAATTTTGTTACTGTTATGTCTTAGGTGACCCCTGTGGAAGGGTCGTTCGACCCCCAGAGGGGTCACGACCCACAGGTTGAGAACGGCTGCTCTACAAGCATCAAAGCAAGGAGGTGATCCCGGTGGCCCCCAGCCCTTTCACATCCCCTGGACCAGCTGGCGAGCCACCCCCTGGGAAAGGGATTAGCCTGGACCAGTCAGGTCTAGCCCCTGGCCTGCCCTGGGCTGGAGTTGCTGCCCTGATCCCTGGGGAAGATGGCCCTGGGCACCCTCAGGCTCTGCCTGGGGGCGGGGGAAGATAGACTTTGTGTTGAGGGCTGTTGCCCCTGGAAGGTGAAGAGCTATTAACCAGAACCCTGAGCTGGAAGGAAGGCAGAAGCTAAGCAGTGAAGAGAGACCCCAGACCCCAAAGGGCACCTCCAAGAAAGCTTGAGACAGCCGTGCTCTCCCAGGCCTTCTAGGGCCCCAGGAGACACAAGACCCAAACACGGAGGTGGCCTGACAGAGCATGGCTACTTCCAGGCTAGCGAGCCGGCCTCTGGCCCCAGGCCCTCTGACCTCTTACCTGTGGGTCCCTCTCAGGGCTCATTCTCTCCAGCTGCAGTCCTCCCAGCAGCCCCCGGGGCGTGGTGGCTGCGGCCGTTCCCTGCCAACAGCACCAGGGCTCCACACAGGCCTGGTGCCCACGCGAGGAAGAAGCGGGAAAGCAGCCGCCGATACTGCTCCCGCAGCCTCGCTCACGGGAAAGATTTCAAGACAGATGAGGCTGTGGCTGCCCCGGGGACAGTGGGGCCTCGCTGGGGTCCTTCGGGTCGCCCGGTCCGTGCAAGCCGCATCTGGATCCCTGGGAAACAGCCTTAAGCGCCAAGTCCCACCCCTGAGTGATTTTGTGTGGCTGCCACTCTGGTTCGAAGTCACCATGGGAGTGGCCCCAGGGTCACAGGACAAGGGGCCCAGCAGATGCATTTGCACAGGTCTGAGGGGAAAGAAGAGGTGAGCAGGGAGGAAAGCAGAAACCCTGCCCCGCCCCGGCCAGGTGGCTCAGTTGGTTGGGCCACAGATGCGGATGGTTGGGCATCGTCCACACACCAAAAGGTGGTGGGTTCAATTCCGTCAGGGCGGGTACGGGAGGCAACCGATTGATGTTTCTTTCTCACATCAATGTGTCTCTCTTTCCTTTCATCTCTCTCTAAAAAACAAGCAGCCCTGGCCAGTTTGCTCAATGGTTAGAGCCTCAGCCTGAGGACCAATGAGCTGAAGGTTCGATTCCAATCAAGGGCATGGACCTCGGTTGCGGTTTGTCCCCGGCCCTGGTTGGGTCGTGCAGAAGGCTCCAGGAGGATGTGTCCCTCTCAGGTAGATGTTTCTCTTCCTCTCCCTCCCTCCCTCCTGTTCTGTCTGAAGATAAATGAAAAAATATCCTCGGGTGAGGATTCCAAACAAAACAAAACAAACAACAACCAACCAACCACAACAACAGCAAAACCTGCCCAGGGTTCCTTCCTGAGGCCAAAGCTTGGTATGCCGAATCCTCTTCTTTTTTAAAAAATTTAATTTTAATTAAATTTATTTACTTTTGATCCTCTTCCTTGTCACGGGCAATTCTCCTTGGGCCTATGCATAGGGAGACAGTCTGTGGACAGGATGAACTTGGAAGTCTGAGTCCAACTGGGTGACCTTGGGATTAATCTCTCCAAGCCTCAGTGTCCCCCCTGTGAGGTGGGAACAATAGTACCAAGCCGATGGGGTTGCTGGGAAAAGCCAGTGACAGTTTATGCTTGGAGCTGGGCCTAGTCTGGTGTCAGTGCTCTTGAAATGAGCCGGCTCCCTCTTCCCACTGACCTGAGAGCCCGCACCCACCCGCACCCACCCACAGGGGCGGACGGGAGCTGGGGAAGGGAGTGAGAGGGGGTCCCCTCGGCTCCACGATTTGGGGCTTCCAACCAAGGTAAACATGTACATATGTTACAAGGGAGAATGCAAAGTTGCCTAACATTTAAAGATAAAACCCAGGACTTCAGAGAAATGGCCTGCCTGCTTCAGCCCCTGCCCTGGGGTGGGGCTAGGACGTGTCCTCAGGGCCGTGGGGGTGGAGGAAGCACAGGTGGGACCCTGGGGCGAAGAGGAGCCCTGGAGGGCATCGAGGGTCTGCTGGCAAATTCCTTTCATTTTTTTGAATTGTGAAACTCTTTGCCATGTTTTTAAACGTATTTTTAAATTTTAACAAAGAATGCATGATCACTGTCGCGTGTGCGTGCGCGCGCACACACGGTAAAATGTAAGAAGGGGAAACAAAAATGCTGTCTCCCCTTCCCAGAGAGAAATGTGTCAATGACTTGCTGTCTGTCCAGCCGGTCTTTCTATTCACAAACACACAGGTGCGCAGGCACACACAGACACGCAGCTGCACAGACTCACACACACACACACACACACACACACACAACCTCAGGCACCATTGCACATTCAGACACACAGGCACACACAGCCACAGATGCACATAGTCGCACACTTACGTGCACATAGATATACAGATGCGTGTACGTTCCCACATGAGTGGTGAACACAAAGGGACATGCCGGATACACACAGGTTACGTTGCACAGACACAGCATCGCGCAGACACCAAGATAAATGTGGCCACACACCTGAGCACACACATGCAAATATGCGCTTGTGCAATAGTTTTTAAACTACGGTATCAAATTATCAATACTGATCTACAGGTTATCTCCCTCCCATGTATTTCAAAATGTAGAAAATAATCTAACAGCCCTAGCCTCAGTGGTTAAAGTGTCAGCCTGTGAGCCGAAGGGTCTTGGGTTCAATTCCGGTCAAGGGCACGTACCTGGGTTGCAGGTTCCATCCTAGGCCCCGGTCAGGGTCATGCAGGAGGCAACTGATCATTCATGTGTCTCTCTCACATTGATGTTTCTCTCTCTCTCTCCCTTCCTCCCTCCTTTCCACTCTATCTAAAAATCAATGGGAAAAATTTTTTTTAATTCAAAAGAAAATAATCTAACAGACACCCACATACCCACCACCCAGAATATACCAAATATTAATATTTTGCGTATATGCTTCAGATCTCTCTTTAAAAAGCAATTGAACCCAGTCGGTGTGGCTCAGTGGTTGAGCATCCACCCATGCACCAAGAGGTTGCCAGTTGGATTCCCAGTCAGGGCACATGCCCGGGTTGTGGGCCCGATCCCCAGTGGGGGGCCTGCAGGAAGCGGCCAATCGATGTTCTCTCTCATCGATGTTTCTATCTCTCTCCCTCTCCCTTTCTCTCTCTCTAAAATCAGCAAAGAAAAAAATCTTTTTGAATCCATTGAAATGATACAGATCAGTCTAAACGCCTTGCTTCCTCCCCCTGTAATTGCTAACTGGAAGTTCCAACATTCCTGAGCACATTTTTATACTTTTTGCAACATCTGAATGTATTTAAACAATGATGACATTTGTGTATGTTTTACACTTTTACACAAATGGTACCCAATGTGTGTGTCTTCTCTTGCACTTTGTTTTTACCACTTGCTTTTCTTGCTGGACGTGCTGGTACCGCCCACCTCTACAGCCTGTTCCTCCTTTGATGCACACCAGGCTTCTGCCTCCTTCCCTGCCCCCCTCCCTCAGCCAGCTCTTCTGTGTACTATGGGCCCCAAAGGGGCTCTCACGGTGGAATTGGGTCTTTGATGCATTTGCTGAAAACAGTGGTTTCTGACCAGGGCTGTCAGAGGGAAGGAAAAGCTGCACCTTCCACCACCCACCTCCGGTCCCACTGCTTTAGGAAGAGGGCATTGCCTGGCAGGTGCTTCCCCTCCTCCCTCCTCCTTCTTCTTCTTCCTTCTTCCTGCCCTCTCTCCTTTCCCCTTCCTCCTCCCCTTCTCCTTCCCCTCCTCCCTCCCTCCTCCTCTTTCCCTCCCTCCCTCCCCCTCCACCTCTAGGCAATACAAGCCTCTGGCTGAAGAGCTGGGAGGTCACCCAAAGAAATACTAAAAGAAAACACATCTTGATGTATTTCAAAACACCGTCTCCCTATGATTTTTTTTTTTTTTTTATCCTCACCCGAGGACATTTTTCCATTTTTTGTTCAGATAGAATGGGAGGAAGAGAGAGAGAAACATCGACATGAAAGGGACACATCGAGTGGCTGCCACCCGCACGACCAACCAGGGCCGGGGACAAACTGCAACTGAGGTACGTGCCCTTAGCGGGAACCGAACCCGGGTCTCTCTGGACCGCAGGCCGACGCTCTAACCACTGAGCCAAACCGGCCAGGGCTCCCTATGATTTTTTATAGTTCATTTTTACATTAGTTTCCTCATCCTGTTAGAATTAACTTTTGTTTATAGTTTGAGATCAGGATCTAAAAAAGAATGTGTGTGTGTGTGTGTGTGTGTGTGTGTGTGTGTGTGTGTTTAAGATGGCTAGCCAGTGTATCAGGTGAATCCACTAGCAAAAATTTTATATTAGGATTTTGATCAGAATTGGAGAAAATTGAGGTCTTATTTTTGCTTTATCACAGAAGCAGTATGAGAATACATGTACATTATAAAAAGTAAAACATCCGTTCTTTTAGTAATTAGAATTCATTACAAATGAGCCCCCCCACCCCCAGCAATCTTACTTTCCTCAGTTTGGTATGTGATAAGTTAAACTATTAATTCTAATTTTTCCCTGCCCTATAGTAGCTTCAGACATCTATACCCTCGCCACAGCACCATGCTTGGCAGAGTGTCCTTCTGCACTCCCTGGCCCGGGCCTTTACCGAAGGGGAGTAGCGTGCGGAAGGGGAGTAGCTGGGTGCCCAGTCTTGGCGTTCTGTGGCCAGCTTGCCTCAGGAGCACCTGCCCTTCCAGCGGGAAGATGCCCCAGGTGCCTCCGGCCCCCCAGGCGCAGCCACAGAGGGAGACACACAGGGCGGGGCTGCACCAGTCACCACAGCCATAGAAAAAAATAAATGCCTCTTGTTTCGGCCACAGAAATGTTGTGTTTGTCACACAGCAAAAGCTGACGAACTGCCCCCCACACAGTAAACTGGGATTTGTGAAACATTTTACTCAGTGACTTTGCAATGATACAATACATTGATATTATACAGATATTTTATGAAAGCATGTGCGCATTTGTTTATTTGTTACACAACTTGGCCCACCCCTAACATCTGAAGGGCTCGGAACAAAAGGAAAAATGGAGATCCACACATCATATGTCTAAATATTTAAAAGGGCCCGCACTGGTTGAATGTCGACCCCTGCACCAGGAGGTCGCCAGTTTGATTCCTGGTCAGGGCACATGCCCAGGTTGTGGGCCCGATCCCCAGTGGGGGGCATGCAGGAGGTGGTCAATCGATGTTCTCTCTCATCGATGTTTCTATCTCTCTCTCCCTCTTTCTCTCTCAAATCAATTTTAAAACATAAAAAATAAATATTTAAAAGGTATACATTAAGCTAACAACTGTTAACTAGAATACACTCTGTCCCCCAACCTTGGCAGATATACCTTCGTAATGACCAGCCAGGCTGGGCTCAGTGGGAATTCTCGGGTTCCTTGCAGTGAGTGGCTGGACCTGGTGGGGTGGGCAGAACTACGTCTCTTCACTCACCTTCCTGGCTCCATCCCCACTGCGGGAATGGGGGTTTCCAGTGTACGAGGCGCTCACCCTAGCCTGCCCTGCCAGGCTCTGTCCACACACCCCACAAACGGCCGCCCCTCGGTTGCCCCTCAGACCTTGGGGCACAGGCACTGGTTGATGCTGGCCACCCTCTGGACAGTGGGCCGGAGGAAGAGGCCCACACAAGCCCTGGGCAGGAAACTCCGGGGCCCCGAGGGCCTCCATGCTCAGACCTGCGGGTCCTCGGTTGCTTGTCCTGGCTTCCTCTTGTGGAGCTGACCCCTCCCTCAGTGGGTCCTTCCCGTTGGTCTTTACACAGAGTCACGTTGTCTCCCACTAAAACAGAACAAAACAGAACTCTTCCTACCCCTTCCGCCTCCCTCCGCCTGTCCCAGCCAACAGAACGAAAAGTGGTTTCCACTTCTCATCTGCTGGCCTCCTGTTCCTCCCTAACCCATTCCAGGCATCCGCTGGCCTTTGGTTCCTTAAGGTCCCCAAACACCTCTTTCTCCATCAGCGAGGACCCGTATCCCCTCCTTCCGAGGCACCTCAGTCCTCGTGCTGCTGGGCCCCCTGCGGTGTCTGGCTCAGCGGGTCCCTCTTCTCTCCAGCTGCTGGAGGCCGGTGCTGCTTGGGAGCTCCCAGCTCCCTTGCTCCGTGCGCTCCATGACAGCATGGCCCTCCCCTGCCTCCTCTGACCGTAGGCAAGGCCATGTCACTTGCGTTGCCCGCAAAATAGGAGACAGAAACCTGAGAAGCCAGAGTGCCATTCCCCCTACCCAGCCTGGGTAATTGTAGAAGCAGGTTTTGAGACAGAGCCTCCATCCACTGGCTTCCGAGGGACCGTGATGAGCAGGGGGGGGACCCACGCTGAACAGTGAGGGGGAAGTTAACTCTGGTGTTTTTAGGCCTTGGAGATCTTAGGGATAGTCGTTTTGGCAGCAAAACCCCACCTGTACTGGCTGCTGGAGCTCATGCCTATTGCTTCCCCGCCTACTCAGCCCGCTGCTTTTTGTGTTCTTGGCTGGCTCACCCGCTCTACATGACACCCCCAGGCTTCCCTCTGTTCTCTTCTCACACGTTCTCACACACAGTCTCATGAGGTTCTGTTGTGTCAGTGACTCAGATTCACACCTCCTTCCACCTCCAGATCCCACCTCCCACCTGCTGCCTCCCCTGGGATGTCTCAGAGGTTCCTCAGACTCAACGTGTCCTGACTCAGACTCATGGTTTGCCCTCTCCAGACCTGGCCTCCTCCCAGTGTCCCCATCTCACCCGCCACGTCGTTGTGCAAGCTGGAACCTGGGAGTCATCCAGGAGCTGCCCCCTCCTCCCTGGCGCGCTCCTTCCCCATCGCCAGTCCATCGCCCCTTCTGGCCTCACTACTGTTGATTTAAACTGTGCACGTTTCTCAGGAGGATGGTACCCCCGTCTTGGCAAAACACCATCTCTGAGCTGGCACGTCAGTTATGCTTCTATCAGGTCCTTCTGTTGATTTATCATTTGGCAGGGGCGGGTGATCCAGTGAGGTTATGACCAGGAATTGCATGGCCCTGTGCCCACCCCTTTGCTACACAGTGACTCCCTCTATCTGATACAATGTTCTGAGGTGCCGGAGCATCAGATACTCTGTAGTCCTTGGATAGTGGTCTGGCACAGGCCCTACAGGCAGGGAAAGCAACGCTGTATCCAGAATACGTGTTTATTTCTGACGCAATGAATTACTGCTCCTTCTAGGATGAAAGGGATCCAATGTGGTCAGCTTGCCACCAGGTGACAGGTGGGTGTCCTCAAGCAATGGCCCTGTGTCTGGGACTGAGCGCTGGGCTGTTGCTGGAGGATTGGACACAGCAGGGCAGTGGCTGTCACCGGGGTGGGAGAGCCCGTGCTGCTAGACCTCTGCACAGCCTCCATCCCTGCCACCGTGGCCGCTCCATTCATGTCCTCTTTGTGCCGGGAGAGAAGAGACCAATGACAGATGACAGAAGCTGGTTGATGTCACTTGGCCAAGTCATTCTGTTGACCTGGTTGTTCATGCGTCTTGCATGATGGATGGTCTCTGCTGAGTATTCACATGGGAGACGGTACGCTTCACGCTTTGTGCTGAGACCCATGCACACGACCGCCTGACAGCCTTGTCCTGTCTTCTAATCTGTCTCCTCGGCCCCTGACCACTTATCTTTCCACCCAAGTGCATGGACAGGTACGTTACCCAGAGCTCTGCCCCTTGGGGGGACTTCACACCATCTCTCACGACAGTACAGACACCATCCAGTCTTGACTTGCTCCCACGTACAAGCCAACACTTCTGCGAACCAAGCTCTGGCTTTTCCTCTGTCATCAGCCAGTCACCCTCCACCATGTGGTATAGTAGGAGTCCAGGGAGAGTCCAGGGAGGGTCCAGGGAGAGTCGTGGTGCCACAGTGGTGGATAATCCGGTCCCACCCGGGCTCTCTGGGCTCTGGCCATACCTGTGGGCTGGAGGTGCTGTAGCTCCTTTGGCCTGTAGCTCCTGTCCTTGCCTATCAGGCGGGCCACTTCCTAGAGGCGTGACTTGATCCCAGTTATAGGCCTAGTGGCCAGAAGCGGAGGTGGGGGCAGACCCTGGAGGGGCAGAGACCTCACACTTCTTCATGAAATGGGAGCATTAACCCTTAATAGGCAAGAATGGGCCACCTCTGGAGGCTCAGAGGGTTCAAAGCATCTAGAGACTTACAGCTGGGGTGCACCCATTCAAACAGCCCGTGGGAAACGCCAGGGCGTCGTTCTTTCCCGGCAGAGCGTGGCCTCGGCTCAGCAGACCTGCCGAGGCTGAGTTTCACCTTCTTTGTAGCTTGGTTGCCCCCAGGTCCTCAGCTTTGTCCCCTTCCTGCTGCAGGACCCGAGGCCCTCCCTCTGAGCTCCCGCAGGCCCTCTGCCTTTTGCTGTCTTTTCTCCATGTGTTAGGTTAGCGGTGGCCACCCAGTTCTGCCGATGGCTCTCCCCTGACATTTCGCAGGTACCTGGACCCCTTGCCCTGAGCACTGCATCTCCTGTAGCACGGCAGCCGTCCCAGTTCACCCAAGGTGAAGTTGGAACAGTTGCGTGGCCACCTTATGACAGGGGCCACCTGGGCCCCACCTACAACTGTGGCTGGGCAGACGAGGTGGACGAACCTGCTCCACAGTCCTGCCCGGCACCTGCCTTCTCAGGCTCCGGGCACTCCGATGTCCTCGCTGTTGCAGGTGGGGCTCCCTGGGGAGCAGAACTCAGTGCCGTGCAGGAGGCTGTTACGAGGGCTCCCAGGACCCACACGTGTGGAATGGAGGAGGGAAGGCAGGATTAGGCAGGGCGAGGAGTGGGCTCTGATGCTGTAGCAGCTCCCAGCTGCTGCTATAATACAAACTGTACCACAGACTGTACCACGAACTATACCACAAACTGTACCACGAACTATACCACAAACTGTACCATGAACTATACCACAAACTATACCACGAACTGTACCACGAACTATACCACGAACTATACCATGAACTATACCACAAAGTATACCACAAACTGTACCACCAACTATACCACAAACTGTACCACGAACTGTACCATGAACTATACCACAAACTATACCATGAACTATACCACAAACTGTACCACGAACTATACCACAAACTGTACCACAAACTATGATACAAACTATTCTATGAACTATACCATGAACTATAACACAAAGTATGCCACAAACTATACCACGAACTGTACCACAAACTGTACCATGGATTGTATCACAAACTGTACCCCAAACTATACCAAACTCTGTACCACTAACTATACCACAAACTGTACCACAAACTGTACCACGAACTGTACCACAAACTGTACCACGAACTATGACACAAGCTATAACACAAAGTTAAGTGCCTTAGAACAACCCACATTCATTACCTTGCACTCCTGCACGTCAGGGGTCTGAAACCGGCTGTACTCCTCTGGAGGCTCTAGGGAGAACGTGTTGCCTTTTCCAGTTTCTAGAGGCTTCTTGCTTTCCTTGGTCCATGGCTCCTTTCTCCCATCGCTCTGACCTCTGCTTCCATTGTCCCGGCTCTGGGACCCTGGCCCTCTGCCCTCCTTTTATGTCGATTAGTCACTGGGTGTGGCGTGACCCCGAGACAGCAGTGCGTTCGCCCGGGCGATCCCTCAGGAGGTGGGCAGCAGGGAGCTCTTGGCCCGCAGCACTGCGGTGCCCGGACGTCCCTCATTCCCGAGGGGGTCTGGGAGGTGCCTCACGGCAGCCACCACCCCCTCAGCTCCCACCACAGCAACCTTCTTCCAGCCCTTGCCTGGCCACACAGCCTTTCACTGCAGGACATTTGCACATGCTCTTCCCCCAACCTCACTGTCCTCCCGATGCTGAGCCTGGTTGCAGGCCGGGAGCACACACGGGCCATCGCCACGTGCCCTCAGTGCCTATCACAACGCCTGACACCTGCGGCCACTTAGAAACATGTAAGGGCCTCCCTGACTCATCAGGGACTTATTTTGATAAGGAAATGTGATCACTACTCCCCTTCAGTGGCTCCCTTTGTTCTCAGCACCAGATCCAACCTCCTTGTCACAGCCTACGAGGTCCTACTTGACCTGGCGTCTGTGGTCCCTGCACCCTGCACGTAGGTGCTACAGGCGTCCACACCGTGTGTGCACATTGCCCTGGGCCCCCGCCTGCTCCAGCTCAGGGGAGACCCTGAGTCACGTCCTCGGAGCCAGCCTCCAAGGTCACACGCTCTTGGACCCTCAAATACCTAGTTGAGGTCTGCGCTCCCCAAGCCAGGGCCCTGAGCCCCACTCTGAGCCCCACCCTGGTTACCATCCCCCTTGGGTAGGTTAGGACCCCATTAGGCAGCAACTCTGACTGCAGCTCCATGGAGAGCCCAGCCCCTGAAAAATGATGGTGGGCCCTTGTCCCGTGTCATTAATTCTCCTGTGACTGAGGCCTTTCCCCCAGGGTGGGCATGGGGCAGGGTGACTGATTGCACCTGCTCCACCCGTGAGGACTTTGGCCAGTGGGAGGCTTCGACGGCATTTTCCTAGTAACTGCTGCGTGGAGATTGATGACCCCTGAGCTGGGGGCTCTGGGTTCGAAAGGCCTGAGCGATGCCGAGCTGGGCCTGCTGGGCCCGAGCCCCCGCCCCCCGCCCCCAGCCTGCTCTGCCTCCAGCCTGCTCTGCCCAGCGCCTTCCAGGAGCAGGGCTCAGGGTCTGCTCTTTGCCCAGGTTCCCTGGATCTCCCGGAATTGGTTGCCTCGGCCTCATGCCTGAAACCTCAAACACAAATAATTTTCAATTTGCCTGGGAGTTTCAATCGCACAATCCAATGTTAAATAATAGATTAGATGCCTCAGGGAGAGAAACAGGGTTTAAGAAGAAGAAATAAATAAAAGGAAAAGTAAAATTCAGCACATCGGCTTGGAGAGTGAGAATGTAGTGTTCCCTCTCGGCCTGTGTGCGCCCGCCCTGCCCCATCCTGCCGGCTGGGTTCTCCTCCCCGGTCCGGGGGAAGGCTCTTTGCACACCTGGGTCTCCCCAGGGGCAGTTCCAGGTGTCAGCAGCCCTGGGTTCCACCCCACCCTCCTGCTCCAGCCTCTGCACCCCAGGAAGAGGCCTGGCTTGTAGCCCTGGCAACCACCACCAACCCAGGCTGACAGGCTGCCCCAGACACAGAGAGATGCAGATGGCAGTCACAGAGCACAGTCAGGCTGTCCCAGGTGACAGGCAGGTTCGTGGGCAGGCAACAGGATGGTCTGATGGGGCTGTGAGCAGACACAGGTGTAGGACCATGGTGTCCTCCAAGGGGAGGCTGAAGAGGATGTGTCTAGGGGATGTGACTTGTCTATAAGGTCTGGAACTGGTCATTTTCGTCCAGTGACTTTACCCTCGGCCCGTCCTGGCTCCCCCTCCCCCCCAGTCTGCCCTTATTACCACAGGAACTGATAACACGTCCAAGGTGCCAGATTTCCAATTCCCACCTTCCCTCCGACCAGCAGCCCTTGCTGTCCTCATGCCCCTCCTTGTCGAGCCTAGATCCCAGGGGCCACCGTTTCTCTGTCCCCTCTCTGCTCCCACCACAATGCCTAGGAGGCGCCCAGCTCTGACCTCCATGCTGCTGCAGAAGCAGGACGGCACATTGGTGGACACCAGGGCCAAACTACCAGCGTTCGAATCTTGGAACATCCTCTTAAGAGCTGTGTGAGTCTGGACAAATCACTTCATCTGTCTGTGTCTCTGTTGCCTCACCTATACAGAACGGGGATGACACAATTCTATCTATCGTACAGGGTTGTGATGAGGATTAAATAAGATAATACATACGAAATGCTTAGAACAGTACCTGGTAAGCCAGTAAAGACCATGATTCCTATTGTTGCTTTGGGAGCCTGGGCTTGAGTTAGGATGTGGTCACTGGAGAGGGAGGAAAGGTTCACTTGTGGGGCAGAGCGAACAGCAGTGAGCAAGAACGGGGCAAGAGCTGGGGGGCGTGGGGGCTAGAGCTCGTTCTTTTTTGAAGATGGGGCCCTAAAGGGAGAGTCTGATGATGCAGCAGTGTGTGGGTGATGTTCCTGAGGAAGAGACATAGGGCTGGGGACCCAGGGGGCGTTGAGGGCTGAGCCCCGAAAGGATGAGGAGAAATGGGGAGCAAGGGGCAGTGCAGAAGGAGCATGAATTTGACATGAGACTGCAAGGGAATTCCTGGTCCTCCCCTCTCATTTCATTGCAGTCGGAAAGACACCAGTAGCTGTGCACCTTTCTGGGGATGTGTGCATGAGTGTGGGTGTGTGTCTCTCTGTCCATGAGCACCTAGGGCTGTGTGCATGTGTGTGTGTCACAAGTGTGCCTATGCGTCTGCACGTATGTTTGTATCTGTGGCTGTGTCTCTAGGTCTGGATGTGTATTTGTGAGGATGGGTGTGTGCGTCTATGTGTGTGTGCCTGTGCTATTGGTGGCCCTGTGAGGTCTGTGATCACGAGCATAAGGAAATCCCAGTGAGCCCTTGTCTCCTGCAGCAGGGGGAGCACGCTGGGGGGGGGGATGGGGTTTTCCAGGGGAGTGAGACAGAAGGAACAGTGCACAAGGTCAGGATGCACCCCAAGTCCAGGCTTGACGAAGGGCAGTGAAGTCAGCATGGCAGCTCCCCACACAGCCCAGGCGACATTGGTCCTTCCACATACTATGTCCGCCCTGCTGACCGGGCATTCCTGGGATGTTCTGGTGCCCACTGGGCCCATGGGAGGGGTGAGGGCTGCTGGGAATGTTTGAGGGCTTGGTGTTAGGGCAGGTGTGTTGTCTGGAGCTGGTGGGTTGGAGAATGATTTCTGGGGTCTGCCCGGACACAGCTGGAGAGGCAGGGCGGGGCGACCCCATGGTTGGGAGAGAGAGCGGGTAGAAGACCGCTCACTAGAGCGGAAGGCCGGGGATGCGGTCTCCCGTGTGTCTGGGGGATGCTCCACCCCGCTTGGAGCTGCACACAGTTGGGGTGTTGCTGCCACCTCGTGGGCCGGCCGGGGATACCCAGGCCGCTGCTCAGGAGCGGGGACCTGGCGCCCCCTGGTGGCCGAGTGGTGTCTCTGCCAGTGGAGGCTTGCTCCCGCCCCTACCCTCCCTTGGACCGCCCAGATGCAGAGGGGACGGGGCGGCCACAAGAGTGAGGCGGTCACAGGCCCACGGCTGGGGGGATCCCGGCTCCAGGTCCTATCCTGCGCATCTCTGGACAAGCCTCTCTGTGCTCTGTCCCCTCACCTGTCGAGTGGGGCAAGGCAGCCAGGAGAGGTCTCGGGCAGTGCATGTGAGGTCAACACTGCACCCACTGTCCTGAGCACTCCATTCCAGCTGGCACACCCTGGGCTCCACCGCTAGAAATGACTCACTTCTGACCTCCGACCTCTGACCCTTGTCCTAGGCTTCAAGTGTTCCTGGGCCCTGGCCGGTTTGGCTCAGCGGTTAGAGCGTCGGCCTGCGGTCCAGAGAGACCCGGGTTCGGTTCCCACTAAGGGCATGTACCTCGGTTGCAGTTTGTCTCCGGCCCTGGTTGGTCGTGCGGGTGGCAGCCACTTGATGTGTCTCTTCACATCGATGTTTCTCTCTCTCTCTCCCCCTCCCACTCTATCTGAACAAAAAATGAAAAAATGTCCTCAGGTGAGGATAAAAAAAAAGTGTTCCTGGGAGCAGCCCCCAACCTACTCTCTCTTGACACCCCCCCTTTTGAAGTCCCACCCAGATGGGGGAGGGGCAGAAGCAACTGTTCTCAGGTGGTCCCAGACCCACCAGACCCCTGGCCACCCCTGCTCCTGGTCACCATCTCGCAGCTGAGACTCGTGTGCAGGGTGAAGAGTCGGGGAGCAACACGGCCTCACGGCTAGGCCAGGCCACCAGAGGGACCGGAGCTCAGGGCTCTCATATCCCCTCCCCCCCTCCTGCAGCGTGGGTGAGCGGACCGTGGCGCCCACGTCCTCTGAAAGGGCAGCCGTGGCCACCCCCTGCCTCCCATCCCCACACTGGGGCAGCTCCCCCAGCTCTCTCAGGTGCCAGTTTACTCCTCACCCAGGTGGTTGCTCCCATCAGCACAGGGTCCCTAGAGGCGAGGACGGCGTTGTTTCAGCCCTGCCCACCCCCAGTCTGGAAATCCCGTTCACTCCCGAGCCTGTGGGTCCGCACGAAGCTCCCTGTGCTCAGCTCTGGGTCCTGCGGCGCGTGGGTGGAGTGGGGAGGGGCTGCCAAGGGGACATTTCCAGGGGTGCTCCCCAGAGAGGGTCAGCTAGGAGGAGCTGGGGGTGAGGGGAGACCACCTGCCAGCCCCAGGGCTCTCCTGAGGCTCCCGAGCCCCACCCCCACCAGGGGGGCAACTCCAAGGTCGAAATTGGCAAATGGGAAGGGAGGGTTGCTGAAGGACTGTCCCTCCTGCACTGCCTGTCCACCTCCGTCCTGGGCCCCTGTGTGGGAGGCCAAGCCAGGGGGGACAGTGGGGAGTAGGAGGGTTTGGCTATGTCCTGGAGCCCGGAGGTCACACCTGACCGCCGGTGGGCCTCCGGTCTCATCTCCTTAGAGGACTCAGGTCTTCTGGACCCACAGGACTCCGGGAGGACCCTCGGTCCGTCCTCTTCACCACTCAGAGAGCAAGGCTCATGCCTGGGGAGGCCCGGCAGGCACTCCACTGTGGGCTGTCTCAGAAAGGCCCTCATTTGGAAAACAAGGCTGGAGAAGGGCTCTGGGGGTTCAGTGGTTATTTTCCCAACTCAGTGGGCCCGCTTGACCCCTGGGAGGAGCCTGTGGGCACGTACTGGGTCTCTGACCCAGAGAGCCCCTCCCTCTGGACTACACCCACAAAGGGGGAAGCAGATAAAATGGGGCAGGGACAGACAGCACATGATGTCCCAGAGAGGAGGGGAGACTATCCACCTTACTCCCACCCTGACACATGATACAGGCTCACACACATACACTCCCTCACCCCAGACAGATAACTACCACGCCACTTACACCGCCACACCCAGACACAATACAGATTCACACGCTCACCCCCACACCCAGACACACATACCCACGCAGCCACAAAGATGTACTTACACAGAGACACAGACACATAGATACACTTTGCTGTGTTGGCAATTAGGTCCACAGTCCCCAAGCCCTGGGGTTGTACAAGGCTTGAAGCTGGGGTGGGGGCTGGAGCTGGGTCCAAAACTACCTCGGTGGATTCAGGGTGAAGTCTCAGGACTGGGCCTCTGGAGGCCATCAAGGGGTGATCATGGTCAATGCCTGGACTGTGTCACCTGCCATCACCACCCAGAGGAAAATCCCCTTTGATGGATGTATTGTGTGTGTACATCTGCCCGACTCAGGTCTGGTTGTTTCTGAGAGGTGACACAGTAAAGACGTGTTTTCCTACCCCTACAACACACACACTCACACTTACACACTCAGTCACACACATGCACACTCACACACAGGCTCACACTGTGGGAGGATGTCCCAGGGCAGTCTTGACTCCAAGAGGCAGAGTGACCCAACTGGGCTTCCAGGTGTCCCCGTTGCTAAGCCGATGACCAGTGACACTGCCTCAGGCTTGGCTGAATGCACCCGTGACCAGAGACCTGTCCCGCACTGTGAATTCTGTCTCACTCTGAGCACCACAGCCAGGGGCAGCTGTTTCTGGGTCATCATTAGCCCCCCTGCCCCCCTTACACTGACCTGGCCCTGGCCACGGTGCCGGTGGGTCAGCCTCTGGCTCTCTGAGCCTCTCGCCATCTGCCTTCCTGCCTTCTGCACCAGAGAGGCCCTCAGGCTCTGCCCACAGCCTCCTCCCTGCTGCTCTGGGTCCCTTCTGTCAGATGGCCCAGGCCGCTCCAGCTGGAACCTGAGGGTACCCTTGCCCTGCTCAGGGTTCTTGGACACGTGTCGCCTGATCACGGCAGCCTCGACTCCTTGCTCCGCCTTTATATGTTTCCAGAGACCAGGGTGAGATGGAGCTGGGATCCAGGGCGGGGTCCAGCGGCATGTCTCCTGGACTGCAGCGTCTCCTTCTCGGCTCCCGCAGCTTCTCCCCTAGCCAGTGGGAACAGAATGAGAGCAGTCTCCTGGGACAGGTCCCCAGAGGGGCCACAGGAGGACCGAGAAGGGCACGCAGCAGACTCCTAGAAGACAGGCCGACAGAGAAATGAGACCGAGAACTAGGCAGACAGACAGACAGACAGACAGATCCCTAGCAATAGTCACGCAGCACTTCCTGTTACAAACAAGACCCCGAAGCAGCCACAGCCACAGCCACACTCAAAGCTCCAACACTTTCTCTAAGACCTTTCAGGAAACACCTGGATTTTGACCATTTCAGAACCATTTCTGTGTAAAAATGTATGCTTTTGGAGAAGTCTCCGCTCCAGCTTCTCTCCCCCTCCCCCAGAGCCGTTGCACCCAAGGGGCAGACAATCCTGACACCCCTGAGGTCGTTTTGTCAGGTGAAAGGAGCCAGGGATCAAGGCCAGGGTCTGGGGGTCTGCAGATGGCAGCTTTGGTCTAAAGCCCTGCTTAGCCCAGCGGTTCAGAAAGCCAGGGATGGCATTACCCCCTGCCCGGCAATACCACACCCCCTGAGACCCATGTGCCCTGCAACATTGAGCCCAGTGGCAGCCCCGATGGCAGCTTGCCCAAAGAGCTGGTCACTGCTCTGGCGGTCCCTCAGAGGGCCCCCACAAAGAGCAATGACAAGCAGAGACACCAGCGGGCCTCCGTGGGACAGGTCTGTCTTTTTGCAGGATGAGGGTGCTGGTACTGAGACAGGCGGACCCAGCTGACTGAGTCCTGGCCTCGGAGGCCTGAGTGTGAGGTGCTGATGCGGACCTGAACGGAAGCCGCTGGGTCCTCTGCTCCTGTCCCATGCAGGCCACTCCGGCCCTGGACTTCCGTGCATCCACCCCGCGGGAGCCTGGCTCTGGCTGCTCTGGGGAGGGAGAAAGCGCCCCGGACAGCACCCGGCCCCGCACCAACACAGAGAGTAGACGCTGCTGCTCTGAAAACCGTGTGCTTTATTGGAACCTCATTCCAAGGGAAACGCCTCCTGGGTCATAGAAAAGCTGCAAATCATGTGGTTTGGTACAAGGCAATGGCGAAGGGACTGCAGAGCATCCCTTACCGCGGGGCCCTGGTCCTCTGGGCCTCAGACTCCCCTCCTCACTCACCCTGGCTCCTGGCTGAGCTGGGGGTGGCAGCTGGGACTCCGGGGGTGTCCAGCTCACACACACCCTCCGGATCTTCCTCAGCCAAGGAGTAAAGGGCTGGCTAGGAGACGTGGTCTAGGGTCCCCATATACGGCCTGAGCCGCTGACCCCCCCAGAGGACCTGTATGGGCCACAGCTCCGCAGCCCCCTGGGTACATCTGAGCTCCTGGCTCAGGAGCCGTGCCCCTCGGACAGGTGAGCGGCCGGGCAGGGCGCCCCGGCCCGCCGGCCCTCAGTACAGGTCAGCGAAGGGCTTGGAGTAGTTGAACATCAGGTAGTCCATGTAGTAGAAGTCGTAGGCGCGCTGCCGCTGCGGGGCGGACAGCTGCGCGAAGTACTGGTGGGTGATCCGCGCCGTCGTCCGCGCCTCCTGCGAGTGCCGGTCCTTGAACCGGGGGAAGGTCAGGTTCCGCGGGGCGCGGATGAGGCTCAGGAAGAAGTTGGCATCGTCCTCCATGCTCTCGAACTTGCCCACAAAGTCATAGTCGATGAGGCAGGGGCTGCAGAGCCGGCTGACGTGGTCCCAGTGGATGTCCATGCCCACCGGCCGGTGCACGTCCAGCAGGTACTGGACGAACTCGGGGAAGCGCACGCCCGAGCCGGTCCGCAGGGCCTCCCGAGACGCGTTGGCCCGGTACCGGGCCAGGATGGCCTTGCCGAAGACCGGGTGATAATAGCTATTGGGGTGCTCGAACTTGTCGCGGAAGGCGGAGACGAGCCTCTCGAAAGGCTCTCGGACGAAGAGCATCTTGGTGTAGGTGCTGAGGCGGTGCAGGATGCCCTGGCGGTCGAAGGTGTCCAGCCGCTTGAGGGCGCTGCCGTAGTGGACGGTGTTGTGCTGGATGTCGGCGGTGGAGGGCGCCAGCCCGGCCAGCACCATGAGCACCCGCTTCCAGTTGGAGCAGCCCGCTTTGGGGACCTCGCAGTACAACACGCGGTGGCGGTCCTCCACGAAGATGCGGGACACGTGGCGCGGCGTGACGGCCCTGCGGCTGCTGCTGGCCCGGTACTTGGCGCACGCCTCCCCCATCACCCGCTTGCGCTCGCGCTGCCTCTGCTGCAGGCTGACCGCGTGGCCGTCGGGGGCCCGCGGCGCCGGCCGGGCCGAGGAGCCAGCCGAGCTGTTGGCCGGGGTGCCCGCGGCGGCTGGCATTTTCTTGATAAGCAGCCGCCGGCGGCGCTGCCGGGGTCGCAGACGGGCCCCCATGTTGAGGGGTGCTTGAGGTTGGTCAGGCACCAGCAGGTTGAGGCCTTTCGGGGCCCGGCTGGACAAATCGCGGGTGACCCTCTCTGTGGGTGCCTTAAAAACACCATCCTGGGAACCGCCTGGTGGGAAGTCCTGGAGCAGGAAGAGAAAGGGTTACCAGAATGGACAGGGTACTGGGCCCTGAGGGTCACACAGGCCAGGCCCTCGCTATGGCCCCTGGCCGCGGTCCCTGCCCACTCTGTGACAGTTTTTCCAAGGTAAGGGAGAGGGAGGCAGGCTGACCCTGCAGGATGTGCCCTCTCTGGTCTGAGCTCCCTCCAAGCCCTTGCCGTCCCTCCCCGCTCAGCTGGCCACGACCTGAGGTGCAAGTGTCCTTTTGGCCACAAGATGGCGCAGGGCTCCCAGGAACCCCGCCTGGCGAGTGGGAAGGGACGGTGGGTATGGTGGCTGAAGGAGACTGGCTCAGATTTACCGAGTCAATTAGCACTCTCCAAAGCTGCCAGCCAATGGGAAAGGGAAATTCATGGGTCCAAAGCCCTGGGCTTTGTTCCCAAGGTTCCTGGGAAGGACCGGACACATTTTTCTTTCTAAGAATGGGTTTAATGTGAGCTCCAAATTTCCTTCCCTGCCCTTGCCAACTTTCCCCAGGCTGCCCATGCCGAGATTTATCTGACTCTCCGAACTCACATCGCTGGCCTGGTGTAGCCTGATGTCGAATTTTACTCCTGAAAAGCAAACAGAGAGGACAGTATTAGCAGCGGAAGTACCATGTGGTTCCCAGGGACCTGCTTATGGGCTTTTGACCGTGGGTGACACGCAGGGAGGGCACTTGGGGTAGGCTCTGTGAAAAGGCAGTTCATGGGGGCCGGAGGAGAGGCCTGGCTCAGTGTGAGGGCTCCTGCCCTCCCTAGCCACATGGAAAATGGGGGTACCTCCCCGGTGACCTGGCGGGTCTGGAAGGCACCCTGCCCCAGGGTGCCCACATACCTGCCCAGTGGAGCAGCAGGAGCCTCACACTGTCATTAAACCAGAGGGGGAAGGGCCCTTCAGAAAGTCCTGTCCACTCTGTGCCCTGTCGGCCCTGCCCTGGCTGTAGCTGATGCGCACTTTCTGGACTTGGAATATGACACACTTGCCCCCACACCTTTGCACACACCAGGCCTGGGATTGGAACACACTCATTCCCCTCGGACTGGGGTCTCCCCCTTACTCCGGAAGTTCCCTGACTTACCATCCACTTTGCCATGTTGGCCGCTCCCGGACCCGGGGCTCTGGGGATGAGCTGACCACACCCTGAGCACAGAGTCCAGGCACAGAGCGTCCAGCACTCACTGGCCACACTCCAGAACGTCCCCTCTGCCCACCAGGGTGGCCGTTGGCCTGGGCTGGGGCTGGGTTCTCCCAGGATGCCGAGCACTGGGGAGGCGAACCTTGGGCCAGAGGAGACAGTTCTGCTTCATACCTGGTTCGGTCTGTTTTGGGGAATGTCCTGGAGGACAAGAGGATTCCTTTCGGGGGAACTTATTTAGGAGTCTGGGCCTCCTCCCCCCATCCCTGCCTGGCCATCGACATCAGGGGCTGCTCCTGCCCCCGTGCCCTGGAGTGGTGGCTGCTCTGGGGCTTTGCCCAAAGCCAGTGACAATCAGAGCCAGCCACCCCTGAAACAGGCGGAGAGCCAGAACTGCCAGCTGACGTGGCCACTCCTGACCTGGCCTGGCAGCTGCCCTGGGCAGGGTGTCCCAGAGGCCAGTACTTCCCCGGTCACCTCTGTGTGCTGGGCAGAGGTCCAGTGGCTGAAGCCAGCTGGTGGGACACCCGGATCTTCTGCCCTTCACCCAAAACCTCCACTGACTTCTCGGTGAGATCGTTTTAAGGTCCAGCCACTGCTATGGCCCTGGTCTCATACTGGTCGGCCTGAGGATGTGCCCCCATCTCCTTCATTCATCAGCATCTGAAAACGGGGGTACCTGAGGTCGCCATGGACTGAAAAGCCCAAAGTCCCTGAGCCGGCTGGGGCCTTTCTGGAGTCCGAAGAGAGGTGGGCATGAAGGCAGAGTTGGGCACATTGAGTCTTTCTTCTGCTGCAGTTTTTAAAAATATGTTTTTATTGATTTTTTTAGAGAGAAACATAGAGGTGAGAGAGAAACATGATTGACTGTCTCTCGCACGCCCCCTACTGGGGATTGAGGCCACAACTGGGGCATGTGCCCTGACCTTCTGCTACAGTTTTGTTTGTTTGTTTTTTCTTTTTCTTTATTGATTTTAGAGAGAGAGGAAGGGAGAGTGAGAGACATAGAAACACCGATGAGAGAGAACACTGACTGGCTGCTTCCCGCACACTCTGCACAGGGGACTTGGCCCACAACCTGGGCATGTGCCCTGACTGAGAATTGAACTGGGAATCGAACCAGTGACCTCCTGGTGCAGGGGTCGACGCTCAACCACTGAGCTACATTGGCTGGGCTTCTGCTGCAGTTTTATTCATCGATCCTTTTGGGCTTGGAACAGGGGTGCGCCCTTCCCTAGGCAACGCGCAGTGTCCACACCTTCCTGAGCATCTCGAAGGTATGTGCGTGCGTGTGTGTGTGCGCGCGCGTGTGTGTGTGTAGGTGGGGGCTGAGCTCTGAAACAGGCCTTCTGGGCTCTTCCCGGGACGCTGAGAGGCTCCATGTAGAACTGGCTGCACTCCCGAGGGTATGGGATGTGAGCAGGGGGTGCCTGTCAAGAGCCTTTTAGAATTAAGCCCCTTGCCAGGGTCCCCTTCTCAGCCCAGAGCCTGCTTCCTTCCTGCACCCTGCCCCCGACGGCAGCCATCCCCAGAGAGGGCCCCCCCAGCTCATTTTCTCTGGCACATGGAACTTCCTCCCGCAGCCAATGATCATCGACTCCCTTCTCCAGAAGGGACCTACCACACACTCGGCTTCCCTCCACACTGCCGGGTTTCCTTAATTATTTTCTTCTGGTGGCGGCAGCTGGCTCTGCTAAATCACCTCTTCCGCTCAGAGTTTCAGACACAGGCGTTTACTCTGCTTGTCAACCCTGTCAACTTGTCAAGGTGCGATGGCGCTTATTTATATTCCTCTTCTGGAGCAAATGAGTCATGCCAGACTTGGCCAAGCGCGGGGCGGTGGAGCCACGTACAAAAGGCGTCCTGCCAGCGAGTGGAGTCGGGCAACGATGTGTTTACTGTGGTCGCAGCCCCTATGGCTGTGACCTCCCACCTGCACTGTCCCCACAGCCTGGAGGGTGGTGGGCTATGGGGCCTGTCCCACTTTCTCCATGCATTCTGGACAGGAGTCTCCGAGGCTGGCCCACACGGAGGCTGGTAGGCCCAGAGCCCTGGGCACAGGCTGGAGAAAAAGTTCTAGCGGGACAGAGCCCAGCGCTGGGTGAGTCTCCTGACCTTGGGCCACTTTTGTTTAACTGAGCCAATCTGGCTGCAACTGCCCCCTTTGCAAAGAAAAACTGTCGGTGGAAAACCCAACAACAGATCCTAGGAGGAGATTGAATTTGCCACAGGGTGTATACTCCCCACTCTTAAACCTATGGCAACTGGTTGGGTAAAGACTGCCCCTTTGGAATAAAGCGGCTACTTTGGAATAGAGACAGTATTTTAACAAAGAAAATGTAACAAGCTCTCCCCCTTCCCAGAGGCCCCATGTTCCTTTTCCCACGGGGGAGGCCGCTCCCCTACACACTTCACATAAAGGCCAAAGCAAAGACCACACCCGCTTTCAACAAGGGAAGGCCAGGAGACTTGGGCATCTTGACACTGGGATCTGCGTACCACCCAGTGGGCTGCGCTTCAGTACCCCGGACAGCTCATGAGAGCCGGGCAGGCCGCTGGGGGCCTCTGCTGCACTCCCAAGGAAGGACTGTCACCAAGAGCCAGCAGAACTGGTGCAGTGGGGGACTACGAAAGCCCCTCCCGACCCCCAAATGAACATACAGTCTAGATAAAAAACACGGGGCTTTCTGAGCCACACAAGCCAACAATGCTGCCACACAGGACAGGGGTTCCCATGGCCAGTCATGTAAATGCCACGTTTACTGTCCGAGTTACCTGTCCCCTCCTTTCAACATAACATTAACAACCTGTGAGGGAGCTCTTGCCCCCTGCACTTCGGGGAAAAGCAGACAACCCCTCTCTCTGGACGGATGACTTCGGGGAGCAGGGGAACGCACACCACAGTGAGCTGGCATCAGTGAGGGCACCCGAGGTGTGAGTTTCCGCCCTGCCAAGGGAAGGACAGGGCGGCTGAGGGTGTGTGAAGCTGGTTCTTCAAATCCGCCTGGGCAGCCCGGGTCTGGGGCAGAGCTGGGGGGAGGGCCCCCTGGCACGTGAGCTGTGGGAGTGGACGGCCCCTTGCCCCATGCGAGTCACGGGAGGGAGGCTTGCTGGGTTCAACTCAAAAGCGCCACATCCCCATGACAGCTTGTGTAGACAGGTGACACCGACACGGGTGGAGACGGGACCCAAGTGCCTCTGGAGCCCCTGGCCGATCAGGTTGAGGGTGAGTGACCGCTGTTCTGGTTGCTCAAATCCCAGGTCCAGCAGTGGGGGCGGGTCCTGCCGCTCTGAACAGGGGCTGGAGGAAGGCAGGCCTCGCAGGAGTCGGCCCCACAGGGAGGGCCCGAGACAGGTGTGCAAGCCTGGAGGAAGGCCGCCGGCCCGGGCAGCCCCGCATGGCCACTCAGCCTGTGGGACTCACACAGCAGTGATGAGCCACAGGGTGTGACACAGGGGTGCTGGCAGGAGAAAGGGCAGCCAGGGTGGTGCCCACGGGGGTCAGGGATGGAAGGTTTCTGGATGATGGACTGTATTGGTCAGGGTCCTCCAGAGTAACAGCCAATAGGACAGGTACATGGAAGAGTGGGGGAGGGGTTTATTTTAAGGAATCGGTTCCTGCAATTGGGAGATCGGCACGTCCAAAGTCTGCAGGCCCAGGCGGGAGACCCGGGGAAGACCTGAGCTGCAGCTGGCGGCTAGGGGCAGCCTGGAGGCAGCATCCCTCTTCCTTGGGTGCCCTCAGCCTTTTCTCCAAAGGCCTTCAACTGATTGGGTAAGACTCACCCACATTACGGAGGGTAATCTGACAGAGTACTATGCTAAGTGAAATAAGCCAGTCAGAGAAAGACAATATCCCATGATCTCACTTATGTGTGGGATCTAATGAACAAAATAGAACCAGAGACGTGGAAGTAGGGAACAGACTGATGGACCTCAGAGGGGAGGCGTGGGGGGAGGGGGAAGAGACAAACCAAAGAACTTGTATGCATATACGCACAACCAGTGGACACAGACAAGTGTGGGGAAGGTGGAGGGTGAGGGGGTGGGAGGAGGGGAGGAGGCGGGGAGGGTGTCAATGAAGGAAAAAGGAGGGACATCTGCACTACTTTCAACAATGAAGGTAAATTTTAAAAAATTATAATCTCGCCTAAAAAAACACCTATACCGGTGTTTGACTGAACATCTGGGCACCCGGGCCTGGTTAGCACAGAGTGAACCATCACAGGGGTGTAATTAGTTTCCTAGGGCTGCTGTAACACACGGCCACAAAATTGGTAGCTGAAAAGAACAAGAAGGTATTCTCTCTGGAGGCCACGTGTCTGAAGTGAAGGTGTCAACAGGGTCACTCCCTCCGAAGCCTCCTCTAGCTTCTGACAGCCCAGATGTTTCTTGGTTGGTGGGGATTTAAGTCCAGTCGCTGCCTCTGTCTTCCCATGGCCGTCTTCCCTAATGACTTGATCTTAACTTGATCACATCTGCAAAGACCCTATAAGGTCACGTTCACAGGGACCAGGAGTTGGGACTTCAATATATTGGGGGGAGGGGCACAATTCAACTTATAACAGGGGGTAATGTGATTTCGGGGGGCTTCAAGAGCACGCTGGAGACAGGGCAGCACCAGCCTGAAGGACGCGAGAAGGTCTTTCCCCGGCGGGGTTGGTTCGCTTCATCAGGAGCGGAAGGTGGTGTTAGTTCTCCACGTTCCTGTGGGAGGGACCGAGTCGGGCCATCTGTGTCAGGGTCTGGCACACAGCAGGAGCTCGGCACATGCTTGTGGACACGCTGATGCTGCCTGGACGAGAGCTGGCCCTGGGGGAGGGGAGGGGCACTGGGCTCCTCCCTCCAGAAGTCAGGCCCAGGGTTCTGGCTGGGGTGCACCAACCCTGGGCAACGACTTCTCCAGCTCGGCCTGGCAGCCTGGGCAGGGTCTGCATGTCTGGGCTGCCAGCCAAGTAGCTGGAAGCGGACAGGAGCTGCTCCGGCTGAAGGTCTGTCCACCCGCCCAGGCTGCGTGGGGTCTGTGGGGTCAGAACTAGGGCACACCCAGCTGGCGGCTTTCCATTACCATCTGCGGGGCTCAGGCCAGAGCCTACGCTTGGGGCTGGGCCTGGTGGTCGCCATGCCTCTGGTGGCTCTTTCTTCTCCCAGCAGATCAGGCTGTGCCCTTTGAGCCCCGCACCCTGTGTCACCCTCTGCCTGGCCTCACTGTGAGTTGCTCCTTTCATCTGGGCAGACAGTTAATGTATGCAAATTAGATGCAAAACTAAAGTTTAAACACATTCAGCAGTGAGAGGGCAGCCTGGACCCCAGGCACAGAATTCGGATGGAAGAAGCCTCACCGGAGGGCCTTAAATTCTCCCTTGTGTTCCCAGGAAAGTCCAACGCTTTACATTCTTTGCTAGGGCCTCAGTCCGCCTGCAGACCAGCTTCCGTCACAGCCATGCCCACCTCTGCGGCCCCAGGGTACGGGCAGGGGAATGGGGTCCCAGGTAGTGAGGCTGCCCCGGAGGAGGTACCGGCTGCTCCTGGAACCCAAAGGTGGCTCTGTGGACCTTGGGGAAGGGCAGGGGTCAGGCCAGACCTGCTCCTGGGCTGGGCCCTCTCCTCTGGCCTCGGCCTCCACCAGCTGCTCTGGGAAAACCAAACGCAGAGGCTTTGGGTCTCTCCCTTCGCTGGAGAGTCTGCTCTGAGTCGTAGTTTTTCACAAGGGGTCGATATGTATAAAGAAGGAGGAGAGAGAGAGAGAGCGAGAGAGACCTTGGCCAAGTCCCTTGCCTGCATCTGTAAAACAGGACAAAATACCCACCGTACAGGTCTGCAAATGTGCAAATGAAACGATGCCCAGTGCGGGGCACAGAGCGAGCCCCTGGGATGGAGGCTGCCAGTTCTTAACACCTGGCCCCCCCAGCAGCCGGGTCCCCTGAGCCAGCTCCTGCACTGGCACCGGGCTCCAGGAGCTGCCGGCACAGGAAGGACATGGGAGCCTTCCCGTCTCGGGCTGACAGTCACCTGACGTCTCTGACCGCTACTTGTTTTGTTTGGCAATTCCATTCCCTGGCCTCTGTGATTAGGACCCACGATTCGGCTGGGTAGTTCCCTGTCAGCTCAGCCTGGGCTGTGAATCCCCCTGCAGCTGACAGGCGCTGCTTGTCAGTCGGTCAGCCAGCCAGTTAGCTGCTCTTGGAACCCAACAGCTGTCCTGCCACTCCCCACCCACTCATCTGTCCATCACTCGGGGGGTGCGGGGCGGGCGGGGCCCCTGGGCATCTTCTGTGCGCCTGCCTGTCCACCAGGGAGGGGTTCTCAGCTCCTGCTTTGAAGCTGTCGTCTGTTACACACTGCGGGTGACTCCGTCGTGTTTGGTGTTGTGTGTGGCCCCCGCACACGTGTGCCATGCACTGAACGGCAACTCCACGTGGGGGCAGCAACGGAGGACAGGGCAGGCAAGTGTGTGCTGGGGAAATGTCAGCAAGACCAGGGCACCAGGCGAGGGCTCCCTCTGGCAGCGACAATTACTGGCACCTGAGAGTGACAATGGCCTTCCTGGCAGGGCTCGGTGGCCTTGCACCGTGAGCACAGGGCTCCCTGGATGAAGGGACGTGGAGGCTGAGGGGGAAGACCCGGCAGGACCAGGTGGCTGGCAGGGGCCAGCAAAGCGCCTGCGGTCCCGGCAAAGGCACAAGATCTCATCTCCCGAGGTCCAAGGGGAGCCCAGCAGGGCTTTACGCTGCGAGTTACTTTGCATTTAAGCACCATTCTGAGCTGACGAGGCGAAGACAGAAACAGAACAGCCGGTCAGCGAACATTGCCCGTGTCCAGGCAGATGTCCGAGGCCTGCACTCAGGCGCTGACGGCACAGAGCGGGGAAGACAGAGAGGCCATTTCAGAGGAGTGGTTAGCAGGGTGGCGTGCGGGTAAATGTTTCACAACGGGCTCCTGGGTGACGGAGAGGAGCCTCATTTGTAGTGTGTGCTGATTTCTGTGGGGTGCACTCATCATGGCAGATTTCGAGCTACCCCTGTGCACGTGGGCTGGGCCCCGTGGGCTGGTACGGGCCAGCTCCCGCACACCCCAGCATCCGCAGGACCGGGGACGCCTGTGAGCAGGGTAAGAGGGGCTCTGGCTTTAGGCTAGAATCGTGGGTGGACACAGGTGCCCTTTCCGGCAATGCAGGGCAGATCGGCGTTGAGTTTGAGATGCCTGTGGGTCTCCCTGATGTAGATGTCCTGAGAGCAGATGGAGGTGGGGGACAAATACATGTGGGCAGGGACACGCTCCAGGGCCCGGGGAGAGTGTGGGACCAGCACTTCTCAGAAAAGAGAAAGCATTCCTGAGGCAGCCAATGCCCCAAAGCCCTGGCAGCGGGCCTGGCCCGAGTCCTGCCTTTGTCCGGAACCCACAGGGAGCCCTAGCGTCGGCTCTGAGCAGCTGTGGCCGGTCTGACCCATGGACATAACAACAGCTCCCGTTGGGCTGTCAGCGCACCTAGCAACCGCTCTCCAGACAGCTCTGCAGGAAGGGGTCTAATTTGGCTTCAATATGGGTGAATTCCCACCAGGGGTTACCAAGAAATAAAAATGAGTGAGTCACACCGGAGCTCGAGGAAAGGTGGCCCCACCCAAGGGCCGCCTGTTCCCAGGAAAAGGGGCAGCCACGCTGAATGGCCCAGCCCTGTGACAGGCACTCCTAGACTGGGACGGAATCAGGCCATCGGAGGATGCCAGGGGGGCAGCCTCATTACGGAGGGGCCCAGCCACCAGATAATGATCAGTCCAGCCCTAGCTGGCTCCAGGATGTGTCGTTCCGGCTGCAGCATCAATTACTGAGTGGCCTGTGGCTGTCAGAACGGTCACAGCTGTTGCCGAGATACACTGAAGAGCCACGGAAGCAAATCCGTCTGAGCTGATGCTTCCTTGGAGCGCCCCACCCCGCAACCTGCTGCAGGGGTCTCTCTCCTGGGGGGGGGGCTCTCCAGGCCCCTGGGGCAGCCAGGCTCCTGTTAAGGGCTGCCTAGGGGCTCAGGGATGGATGCACTGAGCCTCATAAGAGAGCCCCGAATGGCTGCGCACCAGCGGTCACCACTGTTCACTGATCACGTCCCAATTCTGGGCAGCAGACCCCCCCCCCCACTCCTGTGAACAGGCAGCTAAAGCTCCAGGCCCTTCCCCTGTCTAGTGTCTCCGCAAGCACCATGGGGACCACAGAGGGACAACTGCATTTCAGGGATCGTGCTCTGTGCTCCCGAGCAGAACAGGGCCTCCGGCAACTCTCAGATCGAACGGGCAAGGCTGGCGGTGCCTGCAGCACTGGGAGCCCTGGCCGTGGGTCCAGAGGTTCTCCGCCACGGGAGAGCTGCATGCACATCTGAGAGAAGAGGGGATGCTCCACAGGCGAGGCCTTGAGCCTGGGGCTGGTGCAGCTGAGAACTGGGCCCCCAGCAGCTCGGCCGCCCTGAGACGGGTAAGGCCTGGGGTACTGACATTAGTCCTGGCCTTTGCAGTGGCTGGCTGTGGGGACAGCACCTCCCTAGACATCTGGACAAGACCACTTCCTCGCCCCACTGGTTGGCCAGCCCTAGGCTCGCCCCTGCCCAGCACCCGGGGTCGGTCTAGCAGTGAACCCCATGGCAGCCCCAGGCCACCGCAGGGAGCAGACATACTGCTGTCCCATGGCTCCATCCCAACGTACTGGGCTGCACTCCACACCCACACCACATACGCATGCAAAGACCCCCAGGCCCTGTGCACCCGCCCTGGGCTCATGAAAGATGACCAGTCCTGGGGTACCAACCACGTGGCTGAGTTAAGGGGGGAAGGGAGAGGGATCTGCTGCTGCACCCTCCAAGGTCTTTCTGGAGGTGACTGGAGAAGAGTGAGGCCTCCAGGAAGGGGGAACGGAGCAGGTTTCTTACATCCTAAGGAAGGTGAGGTCTGAGCTCGGCAGGGAGGTGAGGCGGGAGGGTGGATTCCGGAGAACCACTGCATATATGGCTACAGGGCTGGAGGTCAAGGGGAAAGTTGAGGGAATGTCTGGGGGAGAGGCCCCCACCCTGGGTTTGGCCAGACTGAACCAGAGACAGAAGACCTGCAGGCCGAAGCTCCCAGCTGGAAAGTGTGGAGTTTGGGGAAAACGGTGTCCAGACACAAACACGCCACCCAGCCCTTGGAGTTCTAACACCCGTGCCCCGCCGCCGACCCAGCGCTGCATAACAACACCCTCGTTAAGTCTGAGCACAGGAGGAAGTAGGACGAAACACTGGAAATGTCATCCAGAATTTCCACCACTGTCGTGCGGACTCAGAATTTGCCAATTTCAGGCTATCCCTCCGCCAAGACCCCTCCCCTCTCCAGCATGATGGGGACGTCTCCTGAACAATGAGAGGCCCCAACTGCAGGGAACTCGGGGTGGTGTTGGTGTTTGCCTGGCGGGGTGGGTGCTGCGGGGTTCCTGGAAGCCACCATCTGAAGCCCCCCAATTCCCCTCCAGTCTCAGCCATGACCTGCACCTCGGCGGCCAAGCCTGGGAATTAGACGCGTGGTTCTGCAAATAGAATGTGGTCCCCACGTAATGGCTGCTTCAAGGATGGCAGGGTCACTGGGAGAGGAGAGCGGAAGATGTTCTGAGCTGTTTTCTTGCTGCCTTTGAAGTCCGACCAGCGGCAAGAAAGAGCCATCACGGCGGTGGCGGGCGCAGAGGCGGCCCCTCCCCGCTGCGCGCATTTCCTGCGGAACGGAGGCTCCAGTCTCCGTCCCTGGGCATGTGTGGGGGGCATTTCTTTGCAGTCCTGAATGTGCTATTTCAAGACACAAAGCAGCCTGGCTCGTGCCTGAGGCCTTCCACGCCCGTGTGTGGCGGAGATGAGGAGCTGCCCGTGGAGATGTGGATGGGGCCATCCTCTCCAGAATTAATGATTCAGTAGCTGGGTAAGAGCTGCTCAGCCCACCGAGGCAGCTTCTGCAGGATTAAACGTCATTCTTTCTAATGACTTGATTTATGTCTGGAGGTTTACAGCCCCAAACAAAATATTGTGATGATGGCAATAAATCACACCGGGGATGCTTACAGTGGGGACTAGCCTGTTCTCTGTTTGCAGGGAGGTGACGGCAGAAGGAGGGGCTGTTGCGTAAGGCAGGGAGCCAGAATAAACATGGTGTCAGGCGCTGGGAGCTTGAACAGGGGTGTTGGGCTTCGGACGCCGGAGACTTTGGTGAGAATTTGTGTCTGGAGATGGCAGGAATTTTGGAAGAGTTGGAGATCCACAGGAAGGCTCTGTCCTGGGCGCCGGGGTCAGCGTATGGGTGGTGGACATCCTGCGAATGTCTTTCGCAGCTCTGTGCTCCTGCCTGCCCGCTGCATCTTCAGTGGGGACAGGAGCCAGCTGAGGTCGGGGCCCCGGGACCCACAGGTGCCTCCTGAGGGTCACACCTCTCCTGTGGGCTGGGGACAGCTGCTGGAATACACGGGGGCCATTTTCCAGCCTGCAGCTCTGTCTTGGGTGGGGAGAGACCTGGATGGGGCCAGGCTAGGAAGGTTCTGCAGGACTGAGCTCCTCAACAGAATGAGGACGAGTTGGGCTGCAGACAGGTGCTCCTGGGCTGGCATCTCTCACTCTGTGACCAGCAGAGAGCAATCCCTTTCGGCTGAGACCTCGCCCTGCAGCCAAGAGCTCAGGGGAACAGAATCCATAGCGGATTAGATAGACCCAGCCGGGGCTCAGGGAGAAACAGGCAGATCTTCTTCCCCGGCTCCCATCCTCATCCTCGGCTAAAGTCCTCTGTCAGAGATGCTGTCACCCATGCCCCCAACATCTGGGGCTGGCTGTCCCCATGAGGCAGGGCTGGAGATGGTCCCCACTAGCTCTGCGAGAGCTCCCTTCTGGCCAGAAGTCTGTGAGAGCAGAAGCCTCCTCACAGATACATTGATCCTGCCCCTGGCATCCACACGGAGGGGTGGGCGGGGGCGGGGGACCAGGGTCAAATTTCAGGGAAGGTCCCCTCACCCCAGGGGAACACAGTCGGGCCCATGTGCTCTCTTCCTGGGTCAGAGATGGGTTCTCAGAGGAGCTCCATGGCCTAACACGCCACACAAGAGGTTATGATACAGGGTGACTCAGGGGTGCTGCGCACTGGGGGAAAGCGATCCTTACCAGGTATGTGGCCCAGGTAATGCTCATGGCACAGTTAACCAGGGGTGTGGGTAGGGGGACCAGGGTGGGGAGAGGTTCAAGCGTTGCATAAGGAGTGTCTTCCACGTCAGATGTGATGGGAGCCCAGGGTGGTGCCTAGAGGATGGTCTGAGGGTAGCGGGTAGATGTCGGTGGTTGATGGTTCAAGGTCGAGAGGAAAGGATTTGAGATGGGGGCCAGGCAAGGGCTGGGGCTAGGCTGGTTGGTAGCTAGAAGAAGACGGAGGGATGGGGAGAGACACGGCCACAGGCAGGCTCCAGTCCAGCTCTGGAAGCCAAAGGTGTGTCTCTGGTTGTGCCTTCCTGGGGGCCAGTGGGGCAGGAAGCTGGCATCCCTGACTGTGTTGGCTTCCCTGACACACAGGGGATGGCACAGGGACAGTGGTGGTGGCCTCCCCAGGTCAAAGGTCAGCCAGGGCCCACTGACCACCTTGAGCAGCCCATCTGGCTGCTACAAATCTGGCGCACCCCCTTCCCTCAAAGCGGAAAGCAGTCTCCGTATCAGCAAACCCTCTGTCCATCTTTGATTAAAACAAGGGCCAAAAAAAAAAAAAGTTTGTTTTATAAAGTCTGGCAAATTTTGATAATGAAACCTTTATAACATATAATACCGAAACCTTTCTAATTCCAGGCAGATAAGGAGTAAGGGTAATGTATTTCAACTTCAGAAAGCAAGAAATAACCTTTATCACCTAATTTAACAACATTTCCGGGGAAAATATGTTACGAGAATGTAAAATGTTGTTTGAATGATAAAATAGGCTGTCTTGGACGGCCAGGATTTTAATTGCCGGAATCAGAGTCCAAACACACCTCCCCCCGGCGCTGACAGACGCCGCGGAGAACACGGTGTCCGTCAGGAGGCGGGGTGGAGAGGGTCACCGTCGCTCCCCTGTCTCCCCCGGGAGCTGCCGAAACCCCCAGCCGTCTGGGCTCCGGTGCCCGCCGCCTTGTGAAGTACGAATTGGTTCAGATATTAATATTAATCAGCCGACGCATTAATATTAATCAGGTAAAGTATCCTTCCCATGACAACAAGAGATAAAGGAATCTTATTATGTGGCAGATCAGGGAACACGGAATATCTAAGTGGATTTCCTTGGGACTCAAGGCACAAAAACACCTAAGCCTCTTAGGTTTGTCATCTCCGCAGGAAAGGCCGTAGGGGGTGCGCTCCTCTCCAAGGGCAGGGAGATGCTGCCCCAGTTAGTGAGCAGGTTGGTGGGTTCAGGCAGCCCCCACCCCCTTCCTCTGGGGCTCAGGCAGAGCCCTCCCCAGGGCAGGCAGGCTGCACAGAACCCGGCCCCTAACTGCCCCAGGAGAGAACAGAGTCTGCCCCTCTGTAGTGACTCATGCGGGCCTGTGGGCAGGCGCTGAGGATAAAGAGCCGCTCTTGGCCGGCCGGTGTGGCTCAGTGGTTGAGCATCGACCCATGCACCAAGAGGTCACGGGTTTGATTCCCAGTCAGGGCACATGCCCAGGTTGTGGGCCCGACCCCCAGTGGGGGGCATGCAGGAGGCAGCCAATCAGTGTTCTCTCTCATTGATGTTTCTATCTCTCTCTCCCTCTCCCTTCTTCTCTCTCTAAAATCAATAAAAGGAAAAAAAAAAAAGCTGCTCTAGGCTCTCGAGTGCTTCAGTGGGGTTGACTTTCCACCAGCGTTTCGCCCGGGGCAGCGAGTGTCAGAGGCCACTGCCAGGCCCTGGTCCACGTTCTGGGCGTCAGATCCAGGGGTCCAGGCAGCCCCGTTTGACTGCCTCTGCCCTTGTTCTAACCAGCACGGGACACTGCCTCAGGTGCCTGGGGCCAGAGGGTTGGCCGAGCAGAGGGTCACAGCAGGCCTTGGCCTGGGGCTGTCCACACGGGGCTGGGGGGGGGCAGGCTGCTCCCCTCCACAGAGTGCGGGTCACCTCCCCACGCGCGCCCTGGCAGGCCGCCTCCACAGGCTGAGGCGCATCTGAGCCCAATTAACATCTGAAGCACTAATTATTTTACTTGGGTGTCTAAGTCTGAGGATCCTTCAATTTCAGCTTAATTGGAGAAAAATGGTCATCAGTTACTGAACAGCAGGAGGGCGCTCCGTGCTTCCCCGACTTGACAGAGCCGGGAACCATGTGAGCAGATGTGTCCCCGCCGCCGCTGCGGGCAGCTGTGCCCGGCGAGAGTGCGGTAGGCGGGCCTCGGGCACCCTGCCCCGCGGGCCCTGGCATCTGCTGGGAAGGCTTTGGGCTGAGTTAATTACTCGCCTTTTTATCTTTTCCATTTTCTGCAACAGCATCTGTTGCAAAAAAAAAAAAACCAACGGCAAGAGGAGACGAGATTCATTATTAAAAGGAGAGCTTAGAACGGCCCCTTCACTCCCTCTTGTGCTTGATAAAAATCTGAGCTCATAATAAACTCCTCAGACCCTCCTGGGCATGGCAGGGAGCGGGGGGGGGGGGGGGGGGGGGGGGCTGGCAGGTGCATCTACCCACTGCTGAGGGACACCGGCGCCATCCTGCAGGGGAGCTCGGTCTGAGGGTCTGGTGTCCAGGGTCTCATGTGGGAACCACGAGACTTAGGTGCCCACACTTGTGGAAAACAAAAAAAAATGTTTTATTTTGCTTTGTCTATTTTTTTTTCCTTTGGTCCCCCATGGGCAACCAATTAGGAGCCAATCAAAGCTTTAGAATTAGGCCCTGGCCGGTTTGGCTCAGCGGTTAGAGTGTTGGCCTGCGTACCAGAGAGTTCTGGGTTTGGTTCCTGCTAGGGGCATGTACCTCGGTTGTGGTTTGTCCCCGGCCCCGGTTGGAGTCGTGTGGGTGGCAACCACTCGATGTGTCTCTCTCACATTGATGTTTCTCTCTCCCTCCCGCTCTATCTGAAGGTAAATGCAAAAGTGTCCTCAAGTGAAGATAAAAAAAAAAGCTTTAGAGTTAGGGTTTGGGAGGCTTAGAAGGGGAGCCCAGGAGCCGGGCTGCTGGAGGAGTGGGGGGTGTGGTTCTTGCTTCTGGCTGTCTGCCAACTGAATGGCCTGGCTGGCCTGGCCCAAGGCTGAGGTGGGTGGGCCTGAAGAGGGGGGTGGCCCAAGGAGGTACCAACTCTGTGGCTTTTCCTCAGGGACAGGCCCACAGGCCCAGGTAGCCCCAGAGAGGAATGAACGAGAGCCTGAGGAGAGTCTGTCCCTGTGCACACCCTCGTTGGGGACCAGAGCCCCCAGCCAGACATCGAGTTTTACATGCAGCTGCAAAAACCGTGACACGTGACAGGCCCCTGCTCAAGATGCATCCGGGGTCCCGGCAGGGTGGTTCAGTGGGTTGGAGCCTCGTCCCATACAACAAAAACATTGCAGGGTTTGATTCCTGTTCGAGGCACATATCAATCGATGTTTCTCTCTCTCCCTCTCTCTCTAAAATCAGTTACTATCCTGGGGTAAGGATTAAAAAAAAAAAAACTCATCCTCTGACCCTCAATGACCCCATAACCCTCCTCTGGTCACACCCTTGGTGACCCCTAAGAGCCCACTCACTGACCCCAGGAGGGTCTCCTAAGTGACCCCATGTGGTCACCACCCCTCAGGACATCCTTCTCAGGCCCCATTTCTCTCTCAGGCTCCTGACTGCCGTGCCTCTCCCCCTCCATGGGGGTCCCCGCGTCTCAGGCAGGCCTGGTGCACAGCACCCCAGTGCATGCCGGGTCTGGGTTCTCCCCCACCCCATCCCTCTGGTCTGTCTCTGGGTGCTGTGGCTGCTCATTCATGTCAGCCACGGGGGACCACCCCTGGCCCAGAGGCCCCGGGACTATGATGCCGCCTGTGGGCCAGCGAAGGGCCAGAACCACCCGGAGACCCGGCGGCCCTGGCCTGCCCGGCCACCGACCGCACCTCGTTCCCGAGGCCAACGGCGAGCCCACAAGCAGTGACCTTCCTCTGCTAGGGCTCCTGCCTCCCTTGGCCCGGGAGCCTGATCCTGGCCTAGAGAGCTGGGTCTCCCATCTCAGCAGCCTGGGGTCTGAGAGGTGTGGCCCCCTAGCACCCAGAAACCGCACAGGGGCCACCCAGGACACACCGGGCCCTCGTGTGCACTGAGCCCCCATCCTCGTCACATGTCGAGCTGCACAAGGGCGACTGGTAAGTGGCTGAGCGGGGACTTGAACCTGCCTGTCCTCGCCCGGGTCTGCTTTCCTGTCCACCTACTGCTTTCCCAGGGAATCGTCTCCTGGCTGCGGGTGGGGTCCTGCAGGGACCCGCCAGTGCCCAACGGGGCTGCCCCGTCTCCTCTCCTCAGCACCCAACCACCCACCATCCCACTCAGGGTGGGGACTCTCCTCGCCATCCCCTCCACCTTATCCTAACTGCTTCTGGAACTTCTGATGCTCTCGGGTGGGTGCATTCCCGGTGGGACATCAGCGTCCCGCTCTGACTTCCTTCTAGTCTCTCCCTGGCTGGCCGCCTCGGGTCCTGGCTGCCTTCCCTGAGCTGTGGGCCCTGCTCGCCCTCGCACCAAGGGCCTGAGCTGTGGCCCTCAGGGCCCCTGACCAGCAGCAGTTCCTCTGCCTGCAGCCGGGCCTCGCCTCTCCGCAGTGGGAAGCCAGTGGCTCTGTGCCCAGGGATGGACGTGTAACAGCAGGGCCCGCGGGCGCGGGAAGGAACGCGCAGGTCAGGGCCAGACCCTGGGCCGCCCTCTCCCCAGCTGGGACCCCAGGCCAGGCTGCGTGCAGAGCAGAACCTCGGGGAAGGAAGGCCCTGGTGACGGGGACGCCGGCTGCTGGGGGCAGGGCCCCGCTGCTCAGTGGCACGGACTGCGGGGGTACCCGCCGCCTGCAGGAGCAGTCCGTCCTGTGGAAGCTGCGGCTCCACTTCCCGCCAGCTGTGGGGCCTTGGCCAGTTCCGGAGCGTCTCTCGTCCTCATCCCCTCCCGTGGAAGGTGGGGTGACAGCGGGGACTGTGGACAGGCTACCCACGCTTGTCCACAGGACGAAGGAGGCGGAATACCCGCAGCTGGTAGGTGCCTGGGCATATTTATTTATTTAAAAAAAATTTTTTTTCTTTACTGATTTTAGAGAGAGAGGAAGGGAGAGAGAGATAGAAACATCGATGAGTGAGAACACTGATTGGCCGCCTCCAGCATGCCCCCCATTGGGGATCAGGCCCACAACCTGGGCATGTGCCCTGACCGGGAATTGAACCGTTGACCTCTTGGTGCCTGGGTCGACACTCAACCACTGAGCCACACTCGCCAGGCTATTCCTCTGTCTTTTTAAATGTCTTTCCTTTCTCTCTCTCTCTTTTTTTTTTTTTTTTGCATGTGTGTATACCCCTAAACAACTTATCTTTTTTTTTTTTTTTTTGCAAGGCAACTTGGAATTGGCCACAGCGGGAGTATTCACACCACAGAAACAGACAAATGTCACACACCAGGGCTTTGTTTGTTGTTCCCTCCCGCGCCCCAGAGTAGCTACCAGGACGTGATTGGTGGCAGGCCACCTCCTTGGGAAGGCGTCACCTTCCGGGAGAAGAGGCCACACCTCTGATTAAGGGTGCAGATCTGGGCGGGCACCCCCAGTATCGATAAGACCTCTAGTAAGGTCCAGGCTAGAAGGGACCCCCAAAAATCCGTCCCCTCGTGTTTTTGATCTGCGGCTCACAGTATTTGCAGGCCACTCCCTGAAGTCACACACATACTTAGCAGAGCTCTTCCCAAACGGAAATTATTTATGACTTGACATTCAGGGAGGAAAAGCAATTTCCTCAGATTGTCTGATGTCATGATATACAGTCCATTCGACACACGCGTGTCCACACAGACGGCGCCGCGGCTCCGCCCTCCGCTACGTTACCCTGAGTTCAGGAAGGATGCTAACTCGAGGAGCAGCTGGGGAAAATGCCTAGAGCACCTTCTAGAAAGATAGATGCCTTGGCAGGAATCACAGAGGGCACCAGCTATGTGGCCAGGTCATTGTTTCCTGGGGCTCACTGGGGTACAGCCGGGAAGCCCGGCCTCTGGCTCAGGGGGTGCCCTCCCAGCTCCCCGGCATGCCTGGCTGCACAGCTGCGGATGGGTCACACCTTCCCCCTGAGCATCCCGACAGACCACACTGCGGTGTCCAAGTTTGCCGTGACGAACTCAAAGAGCGTGCCCAGCAGCAGGCGAGTGGATGAACACGCCGCGGCATCTCCATGCCGTGGATGCGACTGTTCACAAAAACCGACAAACCACCCACGTTCACAACACGGGGAAGTTCACCAACGTTAGGCTGAGCACAATGAGCCATGTTGTACTTCCCATGGGGTCGCGCTTATATAAACTCTACAACAAGCACAACTAATCTCTGGCCACGGAATGAGATCTGTGGTGGCCTGGGGTGGGGGGGTGAGCAGGGACACAAAGGAATGTCCTGGGGGGAGAGGAATGTTGTGGATCTGGATTGGGGGGATGGTATACATTTGTCTGAACTCACAATGAATGTGTTTTCCTGTATGTCAATTACACCTGAATTATTTATTTATTTATTTTTTATCCTCACCCAAGGACATTTTTGCATTTATCTTCAGATAGAGCAGGAGGGAGAGAGGGAGGAAGAGAGAGAGAGAAACATCGACGTGAGAGAGACACATCGAGTGGTTGCCACCCACACAACCCCAACCGGGGCCGGGGACAAACTGCAACCGAGGTACGTGCCCTTAGCAGGAACTGAACCCAGGTCTCTCTGGCCTGCGGGCCTACACTGTAACTCCTGAGCCAAACCAGCCAGGGCAATTACACCTGAATCAAATGGATACAAAATGGTTACAAAATGGTGTGCACTTATTCTAGAACTCTAAAGTGCTATGCTAAGAAAAAAAAATGCTATTTCTGTTTTGCCCAGCTCTAGGGTGTCTCTCAGAAACAAAGTGGCAATCCCTGGAAGGAGAAGGCTTTCATAAAACTGAACAGAAAGAAGTGAATTCAACGACATCGCTACAGTTGACTTCTACTGCTCTCTGAGTAAGCTAAGCCATCTGGAAAACTCGCCCCTCGCCAAGTACGCCTTAGGCGCTCTTTGTTCTGTGTGGGTAAGGAGCCAGGGGAGGGGCTGCTGGGCGCCGGAGGGGAAGGCTGCAGGGAGGCTGGGGTCAGACACGGTTGTGGGGGTGACGGGGTGCAGGGGCTGCTGTGGAAACACAGTGCTGGCTCACAGCCAAGCCTCCCCCCCTCCCCCAGGCACCGCTCTTGGCTGCAGAAAGTCGCCTCCCCCAAGGTCACATCTTGTTCCCAGGGGCTGCCTGGATCCAGTGACTGGCTGATGAGCAGTATCCAGGTTCAGGTCCTGGACCTAGCTCACTGCATCAAGCCCGCCCTCCCTCCGCCCCTCCCTTCCCTTCCTCCAAGAGAATCCACACACTCTCCACTGTCTTAGATTCTCCTCCCCAAGAAGCTGACAGTTGGTGCCAGTGGTCCGAGAAAACAGAGGCCAGGGTGAAATGTTAGTGCTGAATCACCTGGTGACCAGCCAGCAACAGGGACCCCAGAATTGGTGGTAAGTGGGGCACAGCTAGCCCCCGGCAAGAGACAGTAATGCACCTGCTGTCTGTCTTGCAGGCGGTGACCGGGGTGCCACAGCGGGGAAGGCACGTATCAGAAGGCTGCGAGACGGGGCAACTGGTAGCACAGTGGTGCCGGCGCCGGTGGGCCAGCGCTTCTTTGGCGACCTACAAGGAGACTCTCACCTTCCGCAAGTGGAGGGCCAGGCCCGGTTGCGGGAGGTTGATTCTCAGTGATGTCAGCACCCGATCGAGAAGGAACGGGGCCCTGAGAAAATGGGATAGGGACCCCCGAACTGACACATGTGAGGAGAAGGGGCTCTGCCCCAAGAGGTGAGCACCCCAGAAACAGGCACTGGCAGGAGCTGGAGTGGACATAGAACCTGACTTGAGCGTGTTGGCTGAGAGAACAGAACAGAGTTGGATGAGGTGTGACCCGGGGAAGCGTTCTCCTGGGTGGAGGGCTTAGTATCACAGGGACCCCACGCCATGCGGCTGCCATGCCGCTAAGAGGGCTCATGGTGCCGCAGAGAGGGGTGGCCCACACACCGTGAGGCAGGCGTCACGGAACCGCGTGCAGGACGGGGCTCACACAGGTGACATGCCGGGGGTGCAGGAGGGCGGGCACCGCCGCTGTGCCTTGTGGGAGGGCGCTGATGGAGAGAGGGAGAAGGGAGTTTCTGCTTCCACGCTCTGGGCCGGGGCTAACCTTCCTCTGCTTGTTCCTGCTCCATCTCGTGGGAGTGGGGAGAAGAGTCGGCTGGTACCAGCCGTGCTGGGCAGTGAGCTGGGGAGAGATTAGGCAGCTGGAACCGAGTTAAAATGAGACTCTCGATCTCCATGGCCTGACATTTTCCTTGCCCCCTCTCTCTGCAGAGGGACATGGAGCAAGGTGCGTCAAGGCGAACCCTGTGACTAAAGTGGGAAGGGGATTTCTGAAGAGGGGCGGGGTTCGGGGGGAGCTGGGCCTGGTCTCCTTGCATACTGCCGGCACCAGGGAGCCTTCTAGAAGGCAGCGCCTCCCTCTCCAGCCAGGGTGCACTTTGCAAAGGAATTTGCACTCCATCCCTCCACAGGCCCCAGAGAACTGGCATTCACATCAGAGTAAGAGCACGCGCTCCTCACTGTCTTCTGGGTCCCTCGAAGAGCGCCATGCTTGGCTTCTGAGAGACTGCACTTTTTTTTTTTTTTTTTTTTTAATCCTCACCCGAGGACATTTTTCCATCTTCTTGTTCAGGTAGAGTGGGAGGGAGAGAGAGGAGCAGAGAGAGACAGAGAGAAACATCGACGTGAAAGGAACACATCGAGTGGCTGCAACCCGCACAACCGACCAGGGCCGGGGACAAACTGCAACCGAGGTACATGCCCTTAGCGGGAACCGAACCCGGGTCTCTCAGGACCGCAGGCCGACGCTCTAACCGCTGAGCCAAACCGGCCAGGGCGAGAGACTGCACTTTTGAAGTAGTAAGGGCATGGGCCGGTTTGAGGCATTTTGCTGGAAGCCCAGGGCCGGGAGCTCAGAGAGACTATAGACTCTTTTTTTTTTTTTGGTACGTGCCCCTAGTGGGAACCGAACCTGGGACTCTCTGGTCCGCAGGCCGACACTCCAACCGCTGCGCCAAACTGGCCAGGGGAAGACCACAGACTCTTGACGGGTTGACCAGGCTTCTCCTGCTGTCTTCCACGTTCCCAAATGATGATGTGGGGAAGGGCAGAGGTCAAATGCTGCAAACATTTTTCAAACGTCTATTTTCAGGGTCTTTTAACATGGCCAGTCCATGACCCCGTGCTGTCATACAGTTGGACGGTGGCCGGGGGACACCGAGCCCCCAGATCAGCCCTGGGAAATTGGGGGCAGAGACTAGGATGTATTCATCTGGCAGAATGTTCTCCAGCTTCACATCACATCCTCATCAAGCATGGGGAAGGGTGATTGGATTTAAATGTCAAGATGTCTCCAGTGGAGGACAGGAGGCACCTGTCTCTTTTCTTAGCGACAGGTTTCTTGTTTAAGTCTCACGATGAAAACTACAACCACTTGTTGCTGAAGGAGGACAGGAGAGGACTCTCCAGGACTCGGAGGGAAAGGCTGTCCCGGCCTGGGGCCAGGTGCGGGCTATCAGATGCAGAGGCCACAAGGCCAGCGGTCGGGACAAGCGAGAAGCCCAGGATGAGGCGGGAGGACACAGCTGGGCAGAGATCAAGCTGGAGCGGGCCCAGCGGGAGCCCAAGGGGAGAGCGGGCAGAGACACCTATCTGCTGGCCACACGTCAGAGGAGAGGGAGACAAACCCAGGCGCACCCTGGGGACGTTTCCCTCTTGAATTCTGGCCGGTGGCCTTTTTTCTGGATTCTGAAGAGCGGCTAGAATATAGCAGCATGGGGTGCTGAGCTGTCTCCCCCATTTCTTTCCGCTCTAACCACAGCCACAATGGAACGTTATTGCTGGTCCATTTCCAGTGCTGGGGACATGGGCTGGCCCACTGGCCTGGCCCTCAGGTGTGCAAGGGCAGGCCACGCATTCTCTTTCCTGTATGCTGGGGATCTGGCCGTGGGCTCTGTCCTACGCGGCCACAGTTCCCCAACCTCTTCGGTATGAGGTAGGGAGGCAGGGGTGGTGGCCGGCGTGTCTGCTGGTGGCAGGGGAGCTCTTTCAGAACAGGAGGGGAGTCTGGACAGGACATTTGCCACAGACCCAAGGACATGAGACTCCCCATGCAGTGCCCCAGGTCCCCAGAGGTGCCCCACGCTCATCTGCCAGGTAAGTGCTCACCCCAGTTGGTCCGGTTGGTGCTGGACTGTGCAGCTGGTCTGAGCTCAAGCAAACTGCCTGGGGGCCTTGGAAGGGCCCTCAGAGAGATCCCCTCTCTGTAAAAGCGAGGTCCTGCTCCGGGAGATGGCAGTACCAGGCTAAGGGCACAGCCAGCTGCAAATCTTAACAGGGGCGGGGGAGGGGGAAGCAGGTTGGCAAGCGGTTAGACCAGAACATATTGGGGAGCTTTTCTAAATGCCCTTGGGAAGCCCCCACCCAATTCTAATTAGAAGGGTCTGGGAGGGTCCTGCCCTGGGTCCAAGGTCGAGAGCCCCTGGTTAGACAAAGGTGTCCTCCCCACCCCAGCATGCTCCTAGTGGGCAAAGAAAGGCAGGGGCCTGCGGAGCTGGGGTGCAGTGGGGAAGGCCCAAGGCATCCAGGAGGCGCAGGGGAAGGCATGCAGGGCCCCAGGTCAGCACCGAGCTCCTGGCCAGTTCTTCACTCCTGCCTGCCAAACGCACCTGCACTAGGAACACTCTCGTGGGTCCTCCAGCTTCCTTCCTTGCCCTTCGGGGGCCTCGTTCCCAGGGGTGAGAGTGTGAGCCAATCACTCAGCCTGAGGGCAGCTCGGGGTGCTGCTAGGCTCCCCAAACCCAGTGGAGCACAGGCTCCGGCAGGAATTCCCCAGGCTGTTTCCACCGGATGACCTCCGAGACTGTCCCCAGGCTGGGGGCCCATGATGGACAAGAGGCCCTTCTGAGAGGGCTGGAATCCCAGACCCCCCTGGTGCCTGTCTCAGCCCCCAAATTCTTGGCTTTGTTGGGCTGAGGCCAGTGTGGCCCCTCAACAGGGAACAGTCCTCTTTGTAGGTGGTGAAATGGTACCTTTGAGAACATGCATCTTTTTTTTTTTATCCTCACCCAAGGACATTTTTACATTTATCTTCAGATAAAGCAGGAGAGAGAAAAGGGGTAAGAGAGAGAGAAACATCCATGAAACACATCAACTGGTTGCCACCCACACAACCCAAACCGGGGCCGGGGACAAACTGCAAACTGAGGCACGTGCCCTTAGCGGGAACCGAACCCAGGACTCTCTGGTCTGAGAGACTGAGGCTCTAACCACTGAGCCAAACCGGCCAGGGTGAGAACATGCATCCTTAACTAGAAACGGGTGGAGGGGACGCTGGATTCCACTCACAGGTGTGAGTGTTCTTCTGAAGAAGGCAGAGAGGATGGTTGTCTATGAGCGCCGTGGGCAGTAGAGAGAGGGGGAGTGAGAGAGAGAGAGGGGGAGAGAGAGAGAGAGAGAGGGAGAGAGAGAGGGAGAGAGGCATGGTATGCACTAGGACAGGGTATGCACTCTGGCTGCCAGGGGCGGGGGATCAGGAGGGAGGCACTTGGCGTGTCCCCTCTCACATCCCCTTGGGCTGCCAGGGGCGCGTCTGCCGCCCTCCCCGTGAATCCTCTTCCCCAGCTCGATCACTTCCTCTGTGCGAGGGAGGCGGCGAAGCCTGTGGGGATGTGCCCCTCGGCCCCCTGCTGAGAAGCCAGGGTGGCCAGGGTGGCCGGAGGCGGTGTGCCAGTGGGAGAGGGGCCAGGAGCTGTCCCGCCCTCTCTTCCCTCTCTGCTGGGCTGTTTCAGGGACTGTCTTGGTCTCTGCCAACAGCCGGGATTTCCTGATCAGCAGCCAGTCTTTCAAGTCGGCCTCCTGGCGTTCGCTGCAGCGTCCGGCCTTGCTGGGGCCACAGCACGGAGGACCCTCGGGCAGAGAGCCACCCACCCTCTGCTCAGCTCAGTGGGTGGGGATGTTTCGGAGACCACCTGGGAAGGGTCCTTGGTGGTCAGCGGAACCTCCCCTGCAGGGTCTTCGCTCAGGCCCCCGCCCCAGGCAGGGAAGGTCCTGGAGAGAAGTCCAGCTCCCAGGCTGCTTGCTGCACACGGCGGCAGGGGCGGCAGAGGCCAAGCTTGGGACATCTCCGGGCGCAGGAAGGTGGGAACCCCCTGCCAACAGACTGCTGGTGCCTCTGCTGGCCTGAGACCCAGTGCTCTCCCTCCGCCCTCTCGTCCTCTCCCCTCACCGAGGTCCTGCGATGGGGGTGACAAGGGAAGGCATGCTCCTGAAAGGGAGGAGCCTGGGGCCGGGCCTGGCTAGCCACACCCCATCCCTTCACCTCCACCCCACCTGTGTCATCCATGGGGGTCCCTGGCACTGTCTGGTCATAGAGAAATGAGCCTTGGCTTGGAGAACCTACAAGGTCAGCCACTGGAGCGTGTGTGTGAGGTGGGGGCCTTGAAAACAGTGCCCCCTGCTGTCGGCGTGACACACGGAAGGCTCCTGCCCTCCTGTTCCGTGCTCCCTCGGAGCTGAAGCTGGAGCCAGCAACGTCTGTTCTGCTCCGTCTACTGCAGAGGCTTTGGGTGACGGGAAGGAGATAATGGTATCGATTAGAAGTCACAGAAGAGCCCGGATGGTGTGGCTCAGTGGATTGAGCATCGTCCCATGGACTGAGAGGTCCAGGTTCGATTCCCGGTCAGGGCACATGCCGGGTTGCGGGCTCGATCCCCAGTAGGGGGCGTGCAGGAGGCAGCCAATCGATGTTACTCTCTCACATTGATGTTTCTCTCTCTCTCTCTCTCTCTCCCTAAAAGAAATCAATAAAAACATAAACGTGACAGAAGAAGGGAAAACAAGTAAGAGGATGTGGATGGTCCAGAAGGGAGGCTGAACATGGATTTGCCGGTGGTGGATTCCCTTGGGAATGGGCTGTGGTCATTAGAGTGACACTGATCTGAGTCCCCAAGTTCCTGGCACAGAGCTTCCAAACCCTTGGAGTTTCCCGGGTGATTGGTGTCTTTGTTATGCTAATGAGGTGACTCTTGGTGGTGGCCCCAGGACAGCCTCAGGCTGGGCGCTGATCACCAGAAAGGTCAACCACCTGATCAGGAGGTGGGAACTTTCGGGACCTGACTGAGCCGAGGAGAGGGACTGGTGCTTGGTTCCATCAGGGGTTCACTGAACACACCCACCCACTGAAACCTCCACAGAAACTTGGACCCAGGCTCAGGAGAGCTCTGGGCTGGGCACACCGCCAAGGGACGGGCCCTGGCGCCACGGGGGAGGGCCATGGAGGCTAAGCTCCGGGTTCAGCACCCTCCCAGACCTTGACCTACGTGTTCCTGTGGATTGTGCAGTGTAGGAGCCCGTAATGGTAAACATGGCACTTCCCTGGGTGTTGTGAGTCTTTCTAGTGAAGTATCAAACATAAGGGGCCCATGGGACCCCCTGAATTTGTAGCTCATTGACCACCGGTGCAGCTGGCCAGGGGACCCCACCTGCAGCTGGCGATAGCAGTAAGCCTGGCCTTGTGGGGGACTCTGCCCTTCACTGGGGGGCTGATGCGGACTCCAGGTGTGGGTGTCAGAATGATACCGTCATCCAGCCCAGCCAGGGGAGAAAAGGAACTCGCTTCCTGACACCACTGCAGAGCAAGGATTCCCGGTCCGAGGATTAGAAAGAGGATCTCCTGTGTGCTTGATATCATCCTTAAAGGGCAATCCTGAGCCTCGGGGGCTGTTTCCCAGATCCTCCAAAGAGAGAGGCGGCATCACAACGGACCACACCGAGCTCTCCGTGGGCCTCACAGACCCGGTGGGGTGCCGGGGGGCGCAGCTGGCCCAGCATGTGGGTAAGGGACCCCCTACTCCTGCACCCCAATCTCTGCCATGTGATGAGGTGCTGAGATGGCTCTTCTGCTTCCCTGCGGCCGGGGGAAACAGGTGGGGTCTCGGGCAGCCCACAAGGAGAACAGCGCAGGCTCCTCTGGGGCAAACCAGAGCATCGGGCTGCCCCCACCCCCGCACGGGCCGGAGCTCCATGGGGAGAACTTGAACCTTGTCTCCAATCATTGTTCACACTCCCCTGGACACACAGAGACAGGTCAGTGAACTAAGGGCGGCGGCAGCGAAAGCCAGAGCTGGAGGGGTGTGTGTGGGGGGCAATGGTGTGTCTAATGGAAAAAGACCACATGTCATGCTAGCAAGATTCCTATATTATCTCATTTAATTTTCATGATGCCCTCTGGGGAAGGCTCTATTATTATTATCTTATTTTTTAATCCTCACCCGCGGATATTTTTCTATTTTCTAGATAGAGTGGAAGGAAGGGAGGGAGAGAGAGAGAAACACTGATGTGAGACACATGGCCTGGTTGCCTCCCCCACAACCCCAACCAGGGCCGGGGATTGAACCTGCAACCAGGTTTGTGCCCCTGAGCAGGAATTGAACCCGAGACCCTTCAGTGTGCGGGTCGACGCTCTAACCACTGAGCACCCGGCCAGGGCAGCAACACTCTATCATTAACATCACACCCACCTAAGTAGTCTCAGGGAAGAGCAGTTTCTCCCAAAAGGTCTCCCTGTTCCATCCTTCCCCACCCCCGCTGTTTCTCCACAGCAGCCGAAGTGTTGCTTTTCCACAGTCAATTTCCTCACGAAAGCGCCTCAGACACATCCCACCCGTGCCAGGCAGCCTCCAAGACGCAGCCTCCAAGACGCAGCCTCCAAGACGGTGCCCAAAGGCCCCCTGCCTGGTCCCTTGTCCTTGCCACCCCATGTGCCCGAGCGGGGGCTGAGTCTAGAGACGAGCTTCACATGCGACGAACACGGCGCACCCAATGGGACATCGCTTCTGAGTGTGCCGCGGGGACACCGCGACTTGCGTCGCTGCCCTCGCCCTTGCTCTGAAGGAAGCTGGCTCCCTGTGCGGCTGTCCTGGGACGAGGACTCCTGGGCAGGACCGAGGGAGTTCTCTGGCCAGCAGCCTGAGGAATGGATCCTGCCCACAGCCATCCGGCTGAGCTTGGAAACAGCTCGGCCGCGGTGGGGACTTCGGATCGCGGTGGCCTGCTTCCCTGAGCTTCTGCTGGGTTGCCCTCTAAGTTCCACTGGCAGCCGAGGCTGGGGCTCTGGGCATGCCCGGGTAACAGGGCATCTCCAGACCCCAGGAGGGCGCCGCCCTGGGCCAGAATGCTTTGGTAAGATGCTCTGGTCTGCACCCAGCCGCTCCCACGGGGCTCGGATGTGGTCACAGGGCGCGGGGCCAGGTGAACTGGAGCAGCTGGCACCAGGGGTGTGTGAGCTGAGGCTCCCTCACCAGGGCAAGGCCGCCACATGGTGCATTCTCCTCCTGGGGGACCCAGGTCCTCTGGACCCCGGCTCAGTTTCCCAGAGAGCTGGAAGGGGTGGGGTCCGCCTCTCTCCATCCCTCCCCTGCTCTGGGCTCCCCGCACCTGTCTTCCCAGTGGGCTGTGAGCCTCAGAGCGAAGGCGCGCGCCTGGGTGCCCACAGTCGGCTCTGGGATGAGGAGAGGCTGGAGGCGGATCAGGCCAAACCCAGTATCAGGCGTCATGCTCAGAGCTCTCCCAGGACGGCCTGAGGCCATGGTGCGAAGATGCGAGATTCAGCCTCAATACGCCCCTTCTTTTCCTGGCAGCACCACCCCTCACCCCGTCTTTGGAACTGGCAGCCACCCTGAAGGACATCCCTCGCGGAGGGGCGTGATGTGTAGTCCTGGGAAAAGCCAAAGGGAGAAGGAGTTGTGACCTAGACAGCCCAAGGGCACCACCCTCGCCGCAGGATCCCCGCCTACGCAGCTCTACACACAGCCAGACGGAGGACACAGACGCCACCCCGCGGCCAGGCCTGAGCCTGGACAGAACTCCGAACTACACGGCGATGTGGCAGGTACCCTGAACTTGTCCAGGACATCACAGGCCGGACTGAATTCACGTGACAGAGCAGCTAAGGAGTGTGACACAGGCAGGCCGGAGGTCTAGAAAACAACTCAAATCTGTTGTAGAAATAAAGGCAGTTCTGCCCGTTCGGCCAGAGGCTGCGTGGATGCCACAGGTGTGGCTGCGAACCTGCACGGGGCCCAGGCGCTTGCTGGAGCCCCCTCTGCCGTACCACACTGGTGCCGGAGAGCGCCCCCTGCAGGGCCGGCATCCATCTGTGCCCCACCCGCCGGCGGTCGGGCCGGGCTGGGTTCCGGGCTCAGCAGGGCAGCAGGACAGGGACAGGGACCCGGGCAGGGAAGGCACACAGGTCGTGCAAACAGCACACACCGGCAGGCCTGGAACGCAGCCACCAGCCGCTGCAGAGGGAGCTTCCCCGAGGAGCAGCTGCAATTGGCGCCTGGTCAAGGTAATTACGGCTGAACTTTAAAAACTAACGCAGCAAAACCGCAAATATTTAACATGTGTTCCTCCTCCCGGGGGGCACGGAGGAAGCGGGAGCAAATGGCCAGATTCACAACATGAACTCCCGAGTCTGCTCGCAGAATGGATTAATAAAGAAGCCAGCCACAGCCAGCCTCGGCCCCCGTCCCCCGCACGGCCGGGCGCCACTCCTGCGCTGAGAGCACTCCCCCGAAGCCCACTCAGGGCTGCGTGGCTCACCCATGTGCACAGACACTCGTGTGTGTGAACGCAGGTGTCCGCAGGCTTGCACACACAGGCTGGGCCTACCCACCCAGCCCCGGGCCCCACAGGGCAGGGACGCCCCGGAGGTGCTGACGGCTGCGGGGGAGCCGGGTCCAGCCTCCTGCGTTAGCACAGGGCTGTGGTTGAAGCCTGCCCTTCCATCCCACACTCTACAGAGGGAGGACTTCCAGGGGGGATGCCCATGGATCAAGCTTGTTCCCGGGCGGGGCAGGCTCGGCCTCAGAGCACGGGACTCATGGTTCCGAAGAAAGGGAGGTGGTGTGAGGACCAGGACTTGCGGGCCTATCTGGGGGGCTGGTCGCAGGGCCATCGATGGCTCCTGGAGGTTCTGGATGAAACACACTGTCCGGTGCTGCATGAGTTGGGAGGGGCCTGCCAGGTCAGGCGTCATCAGGGGTCACGGCCAGGCGGGGTGCTGGTGGGCCGGGGGAGAAGCAGCCCTGAGGCGAGGCAGGTGGGGGGCCTGAGGGCCAGGCCGGCTGTAGGTGACCCTCCCACACCCTTTGCTCACAACCCTCACCCACATCGCCCTTGCCCCTCACCAGGGGGTTCCCTCCTTTGTGGCAGTCGGATGAAGAAGCAAACCCAGACGTGCCCTTGCCGAGTCTGGGGCTCTGCTGTCAGGAGGCACGGGTCTGGTGGCCTCTGCTCGGGGCCCTCGCTCTCCGCCCCACCCCCAAGGCTGAGGCCTCACGTTTGAGTGGCTCAATGTCAGTATGCAGGGTGGCCAGTCCCCTGTGACCTGGTGTGTGGCTGACTGTCCCCCGCCCTGACCACCATCCCATCTGGCTCTACAGGCAGGCAGCATGGTCACCTCGAGATCCGCGGCCCCAGGCCCCTGCGTCAGGTCCACCTCAGCTCCTGGCCGACCTTCCAGGCCCAGGAGGAGCAGGAACGTGAAGGGAGCCCCTCAGCGAGCAGTGACCTTTATGCCCATCCTGAGTGCAGCTCTCCGGTCTCACAGGGACAAGGCCACCTGCCGGCGACAGCCCTAAGTGGGCCCGTTCTCAGTGTCCCATCGGCAAGTCCGGCTGAGCCCAGGTCCCTCTGACCTGAGCCTCCCAAGCATCTACTGTGACTGGATGAGGGGACACAAAGGGACGGGGAATGCTGGGGCCAGCGGTGAGGGGTCACCCACAGCTGAAATGCCCCAGACTGACCCTTCCAGCTCCCCTCACACCCCACCCCTGTCCCTCCTCGTGCCTCTCTCCGGAGACCCGTGAAGTCCGGGCAGGAGGGGGAGTGATGGAGAAATCCCACCGCCCACTCACGGGCCTTCGGAGTGGACGAGGAGGACTCGCCCTCTCACTAACGAGGAAACCGAGGCTCCCTCAGCCGGCGGGGCTATGGGAAGAGCCGGTCCAGCTCCAAGACCCCACGCAGCCCAGCAGGGAGCCCGGGCAGGCACAGTGACCGGAGGATGTGGCAGCGAGTTTTTAATTTTCACCTTTTACAAATTTCATTAGCAGGAGCTTCAGGTTTGAAGGATTAGGACTGGAGGCTTGGGCCTCAGAGTACAGGTCTGGCAGGCAGCTCAGGGACCGGATGCCCTGGGGGTGCCCTGGGGCTGTGTGCAGGGGGCCAGCCTGGAGCCCAAGGAGATGCCCTTCTAGGCCCGGGACCTCCTCCCCCAGTCCAGTCTCTGACATGCGGAACCACGGACGTGGAGACCCAGTGTGTCCCATCAATCACGCACGGCCACACCGCTCTCCAGTGCACCCACAGTGTGACCTGCACACGCACACTCGTGGCCCTCGTGACACCTGCCCCCCCCCATGTGCACAGCTGAGCTCAGCTCTCTGGATCTCTGGGCAACCACTACCTGCCTGTCTCCCCATCACTGGCCCGGTGCCTCCTCCAGGGATCTGTTTCAAAGCAGCCGCAGGCCGGCTGTGCTCCAGCCTGGCCCCTCGCTGGGGTCTAACGAGGTGTGGTCAGGCTGTCTGGGCCCCTGGAACGGCTGCAGAGAGTAGGGCTGCTGGGGACAGCCCCTGCCCCACCACTGCCCTCACCCAGAGGCAGGAGTCTCTGCAACCTGGCTCATAGCTCTTGCTGTGCCCGCCATCTGCAGCCGGCCCTCCGACTGACCCTTTCCTGACCTGGAGGCTGAGGGGGGTGGGCAAGGAGGCAGGGAAGGGAGGGGGAAGAGGGGAAGCCCAGTCGGGCAAGCCTGGACCTGACCTCCACCTCCCTCCAGAGACCCCGCTGGCTGGCGGACGGCCCACCCAGGGCATCCGGGCTTGCTCCTGCACAGTGGGGGAGGGGCGTCCTCCAGGCTGCAGGCGCACATTTTAAGGTGTCTTCAATTATTCATGGGGACTTGGAAGAGCTGCGTGCTTGCCCAGAACAACCCTGCAGAAGGCTGCTTGGGGCTGGTCTGGCTGTGACCCAGAGGGGCCGTATGTCCCCATCTAGGGTGGGAGGACCACCAGGGAAGGTGAGTGCCCCTCACCTCCTTGCACTGCACCTGACCCCATGGGTGGGGGCCTGGCCCAGCGCCTTCCCTTCTTCTGAGATGCTTCACAGGGCTGGGGGCCCCACGCCCAGGGTGAGGACACCTCCTCTGACAAAGGAGGAGACGGTAAGGTCTGGCCAGGGAATTTGGGGTAGGGTTTGGGTTTGAGGGGCAGGGATCCGCTTGGGGTCTGGGTGGCTGGCAACCAGTAGAATCTAATCGAGGGCACGCAAGAGGCGCTGGCTTCACCCCGAGTCTGCTGGTGACCTGTGAGCCCCGTGTGGGGCCGAGGACACGGAGGAGGCGGGCCCGGAGCCCTTCAGGGACGGTGCCTGGGACATGAGACCTATGTCGGGGAGCAAAGCACACAGGCTGCTTCTGCCCACTCACCTCCCCGCCCCCTCACAGGCACCCGCGCACCCCCTCCCCACCCTCAGCTTTGGGGCGATGCCACACACACCAGGAAGGGCACGTGGTGCCGCTGGACCAACCAGCTCGGTCCCATCCCCAGCCGCAGGAACTGGCTCGGGAGTCAGGTGACAAAGCCAGGCGGGCGGTGGAGGCCTGGAGGTGCCAGGGCCACCCCTGGAGGAACGGCGCTGGGAGCCAAGCCCGTAGGGGAAAGCAGAGGGCGGAGTGGAGAGTTCTGGTGGCACCGAGACAGCCCCTGACTTCATGATGCCGCCCCTTCCAACTGAAATGTTCCGGGCAAGCCAGGACCCTTCTTTCAGAAAGGGGGCGATGGGTGAAGATGGGGCTCCAGCCTCCTCTCCTCCCTCCCAGGCACTGGCCAAGGGAGAGAGACAGTGCGACCCCCAGGGCAGGGACCCCGCAGGCGCCCTCTCCCCGAGAGGACCCAGGAGCAGCCAAGGAGGCCGCAGTCTCTGTACAGCAACACCCTGAGGACAGACACAGGCACCCAACAGGCACCTTCACGTACACACACATATGCACACACAGAGGCACATGTTCACGAAGACATTACTCCTGTGCACCTGTGCGTTCACTCACAGGGGTACTCAGAGGTAGGCACGCAGGTGCACACAGTACGCACACACGCACAGACATGCACACTCTCAAACCAGTACAGCCACAGACCCTTGCGGACGGGCCCGCAGGCATGCCCTGGGGGCCAGGCAGTCATCCTTCAGCGATTCTCACACACGCGGACGTGCTCACACACAGGCACACTGTTCTCAGGAGCCCAGGGTCTGCACACGTTCCCACGGCCTGGGCGAGCACCCTCGGCCTGCAGGGGAGGGGGCCGAGTCTGACCCGGCCTCTTGGGCTCCCGCAGTCCCCGGAGCGTGCCCGAGGAGCTGGGGCAGGGTGAACACCAGGTGAAAGCGGTTAGCTGCCACTCAGCACTTGATGGATGCGGTTTGCTCTTGGCAAAGGACTGACACGTTATTGATCCACTTAGTGTACTCATCCCAGCAGCCCCAGAGCCTGAGCCAGGACAGCTGAAGAATGGACGAAGCAGGGGAGGGGGGGCACGGCCATGGGAGGGGGGTGCTACGGGGAATAGCTGCCTCTCCGCAGACCTCAGGGTGCAGTCCCGCCCCCTCCAGGCTGTGCTCCGTCACGATGCCCAGCTTGGGATGGACAGAGGAAGGGGTCTGGCCAGGGAACAGGAAGGACAGGGGGAAATATGACGACAAGACCACAGAAATACTGATCACGAGAGCTAAAAAAAAATCAAAAATAAAAAATCAGCATTTGGGCTCTTTTCTTGGAGATGTTAGAAAGTTTTCTCTGTTTCCTGATAGAATTTAGTCCACAGCAGGGGCTATGGCTCTAGTCTATCAATAAACCTTTACGGACCTCCCCCTCACTTCCTTCTTGTAGTATATTTGCCTATCCGCCCACCGTCTGTCTGTCTGTCGATCCATCCACCCACCCATTCGTCCACTGACCCACCCATCTTTCCATCTATCCGCCCATCTGCCCATCCCTACCTTCCTTCCCTTCTTCCACTCAACAGACATTTCGTAAGCACCTAGCGGTGCTTGATCCTGGCTTCCATTATGCTTACGGGAGCTGAGAAGGTGGCTGGAGGTAAACAGAGACGGGAACAGAGCTGGGCCTTGTCGTGGGGCGGGGGGTGGGTCTCAGGACCAGAAGGACACAGAAGGACCCGGGGCAGGTGAACACATCGTGAGCTGGCTCTGGGCGCCCTCTGCTGGTGGCAAAGCAAATGCACACCTCTAAAGTGGTCACTGGCTGGAGACCTTGGAACTGGGCTTCCAGGCGTGGCCATCGGGCTCCAAGAAAGAGCCCCCAGGGACTATCAGCCTGCCTGACAGGCCCTACCACCTCCTACAAAGGTTTCATTCATGGACATGGGGACTTGGGTTTCCTGCTGCTACAGACCAGGCATATCTGAGACACATGGCCTCGATCCTGGGCACGGCGACAGGTGCAGGCCAAGAACAGGCCGAGCACTTTTGGTCAGACCGAGCTACGGCCGCCCTGGCTCGGGCCAGGTCTGACCACCATTCGTCTCTGCATCCAGGTCGGGCCAGAGCGCACTGCTGGCCGTTGATGCTTCCAGCAACAACGGGCATGTCTACCCTCGACGGGGACTCCCCAACACCTGGCCCCAGCTCCCAGCGCGGGCTGGGCCTGCAGCGAGAAAGGAACCAAGGGGTGACATTCAGGACAGGCGGGCAGGCTCTGCCTCTGGACACTCCTGCACTGCGCCAGCTCCCTGTCTCTTGCATCCTTGAGGCTCGGAGTGGAGGAGTTACCTGATCCCATCAGTGTGAGGTGCTGAGGGCACCAGGGTTGGGGGAGGGTAAAAGCAGGGGAAGAGCTGCCCCCTCTGCAGTGCGAGATGCCAGGCTTGGCAGGGGAGCTCCGACTGGGTGACTTAGGCTGGCGAAGAGTGGTCAGTAGAATGGAGTGGTGTGCGTGCGTGTGTGCGTGTGTGTGTGGTGAGTGTGTGGCATGTGACGTGTGGTATGTGTGATATGTAGTATGCATTGTGTGTGTTGGGTGTGTGTGGTGAGTGTGTGGCATGTGACGTGTGGTACGTGTGATATGTAGTATGCGTTGGGTGTGTTGGGTGGGTGTGTGCGCGTGGTGAGTGTGTGGCATGTGATGTGTGGTATGTGTGATATGTAGTGTGCATTATGTGTGTTGGGTGTGTGTGTGTGAACCACAGTGCCCAGACAGTCCCTCTCGAAGGTACCAGGAACCCTGGGTCCTTCTTCCTCCTGTGACGGCAGGTTCTCTAGTCAGGGAGGCCGAATGGAGGACAGTGGGGAAGCCAGCGCCCAGGCGTCTCCTCTGTGGGCCTCTGCCTTCCCATCACCACCCAGCGGCCGATACGTCGATGTGCGGCCACAGCAGTGTCCCTGTCACAGCCCAGGGTGTCTGGAGAGCTGCTTCAAGTCCGGGCTCGCTGTGAACTGCCCGGGGCCCACCGCACAACGTTCTCTATTTCTTGTTACTCAGAATGAGTTGTTCCAGCCCCATTCTGCTGAGGGAAGGGTCAGGCACAACCATGTACGGCCTCGTCCCCCTCTCCAGGGTCCTGCAAAGCCCTCCAGAGGGTCTGGGGTGTCGGGAGGGGCTCTGCCTTTGGTCTTCCTTGGTCACTGCAAGTCGACGGATGGCCCAGCTCCCAGGTGTCCCCAGTCTCCCGGGTGTCCCCCATGGTCGGCCACCTCCTGGGCCTGTCACCGGCTACCCAGGGAAGCCCAAACACCTACCCCTTCCTAGCGTTGGGCCAAGTCTTGTTCCTTTCAGCTTTGGACATGGAGCCCACCTCACCTTTCAGAGACAAGCTCTGTCCTTTCCCCAGAACCATTCATTCCCCGACTTTCCGAACCACCAGCCAGAAGTGGGGAGGGTCCTCGGTGCAACCCGCCACCCACAAAGACACAGAGACACCTTGGAAGGGAAAGTTCACCCAGGACCAAACGCAGATCACCATCAACATGGATTCAAGCCCCTTCCTGCTGGCCTGCGGCCCCTCCCCCAGGCCTGGACTCCCCTACAGCCTCCCTTCATGCCTGGGTGGGGGTGGGGGAGTGAGGGCGCAGGGACCAAAACCCAGAGATGCTCTGACCCTGCTTCTTCGGTCCCCCCCACCCCAGGCCCATACCCAGCGCCAGAAGGTGTTTGCCTTATATCAAGGTAAGTGCAAGAGGTTAAAAACAACAACAAAAATTTTAGCAGCTTCAGCGACAGTTTGGAAAACATGTATTATTTTCAAGGTGTCAGACACCCACGTGTGCCTGGCTCTAGAGTGTCACACCTATGACATCACCAGGGGGAGAGGGGGCTGGCAGGCAAGGCAGGTGCCAGGCCCTGGGAACCCAAGCGGAGGGTCTGGAGCTGGCCCCACCCGCCTCCTGCAGAGCAAGCCCTGGCCGCCCCTTCTCTCTGAGTAGCAACAGGGATTCTGGATTTGAAAGTCAGACCCAAAGGCCCCAGCTGCAGCCTCCGTCCCAGCCCTCCCAGGCACAGTCGGCTGTGGCCCCTCCCACCAGACCCACGGGCCTGGTCACTCTCCCTGAGGCCCAGCTTCCTCCCTGCAGGACACAGTGGACTGAACATACACGTGTCTCATCTTCCTTCCAACGTCCCGATGTGAGGACAGCGAGAATACAACGGAGCCCCACGTGCACAGAGACCCGGAGGGGGGACAGCAGCAGGCGGCCGATCCCCAGAGTTTGGAAGTCGGAAAGTGGGTGGAGTGGTAACAGGTTCCCCAGGGGCGTGTGCGGAGGACAAAGGACTGGCCACTCAGGCCGAGAGGAGAGCGGGGCAGCACCTGAAATGAGAGGATCAACTAGAAGCCTTCAGATGGACAGAGTCCAGTGCCCCAGGCTCCCAACACGGCCTGCACACAAACTCAAATGTTGAAGTCCTAACCCCCAGGACTTCAGAATGGGACTCACGCCTTTAAAGACGTAACTAAGTTGCTCTGACTGGTATGGCTCATTGGTAAGAGTGTCACCCACGGACCAAAGAGCGCCTGGTTTGATTCCTGCCAAGGGCATGTGCCCCGGTGCGGTTCATCCCCGGCCCCGGTTGGGGTTGTGTGGGTGGCAGCCACTCGATGTGTTTCTCTCACATCGATGCTTATCTCTCTCTCTTCCTCCCTCTCTCCCTCCAGCTCTATCTGAAGATTAATGTAAAAATGTCCTCAGGCCCTGGCCGGTTTGGCTCAGCCATTAGAGCATTGGCCTGCGGTCCAGAGAGACCCAGGTTCGGTTCCCGCTAAGGGCATGTAACTTGGTTGCAGTTTGTCCCCGGCCCTGGTTGGGTTGTGCGGGTGGCAGCCACTCGATGTGTCCCTTTCACATCGATGTTTCTATCTCTCTCTCTCTTCCTCTCTCTCCCTCCCACTCTGCCTGAACAAAAACCAAAAAAATGTCCTCAGGTGAGGATAAAAGAAAAGAGGTAACTAAGTTAAAATGGATCATTAGGGTGAGCCCCAATTTAATACAACAGGTGTACTAATACAAAGAGGACGTGCACACACAGACACCGGGAAGATCCCATGAAATCACAGAAGAGAAAATCACCTCTAAGCCAAGGAGAGAGGCCTTGGAAGCCACCGTTCCCACTAACACCTTGATCTGGGACTTCTAACCTCCAGGACTGTGAGAGAGTACATTTCCACTGAGGAAGCCCCCCAGTCCGCGGTGGTTCGTGGCAGCCCTTCCTAGGAGCGCTCCAGCCGGATACTCAACCTCATCACGCACGGAGAACAGAGAGAGCTCGGTCCCCGTTCACATCGGTCAGCTGTTTGCTTCTCCCCCTCCGCAATGCATGGACAACAAAAGGTCACCAGGCATCTGGGCACAGCCTCCAACACAAGAAAGACCAAAAGCAGAAGAAAAAGGTGACCCCAGAGGAAACAAAAACAGTTCACGAACTAGCCCAAAACTGCAAACAGCTTACACGTAAATCAGCAGGGATCTGGTTAAATGAACCGGTGTTACATCTTTACCGTGAATACCGTAAAGCTGCTAAAATGGGCTTACCCCTTTTATACTCTGTATCGATGTGGAAAGAGATCTACCACGTAGCATTAGGTGAAAAAAATAAAACAGACCCCAGTGCAGGCGGTGACTGTGTGCATGCAGACAGCAGGTGTGCGAGCAGGGTCTGGCCGAAGGTGGTGGGCAGGCCTGCGGTGGGTATGTGTGGAGAGTATCTTCTAAATGGGCCACATGCATGCCAGGTAAAAACAATCGCCAAGGACTTTCTGACCTCGCCGCTTGCTCAGATGCCTTTGGACCCACAGCGGCAACCCTGTTTGACCTGGCGAGTCAGGAACGCACACACCTGTGTGAGGAAGCGAACGTGAGGCGAGGCACACAACAGATGTATAATGACTCGTTAGATAAAAAAGATGATGGATGGTCCGGTCGGTGTGGCTCAGTGGTTGAGCACTGACCCAGGCACCAAGAGGTCACTGGTTCGATGCCTGGTCAGGGCACCTGCCCAGGTTGTGGGCCCGATCCCCATTGTGGGAGGCGATCAATCAATGTTCTCTCTCATTGATGTTTCTATCTCTCTCTCCCTCTTCCTTCCCCTCTCTCTAAAATCAATATAGAAAAAAAAAATTAAAACAAAACGATGATGGATGGGAGAACGCACGGCCAACGGACAAGATCCTATCGCTGTGCAGGTAGGGAGACGGCCGCCAGGGGCAGCTAACCCAGCACAGAGGTGAAAGTCATCCTGAGCCCTCAAGCCCTCAGGGTCTGCCCTGAAGATCCACACACTTCCACGGGCTTGTCACCTCCTGCCAGAACAGACACGGATGCCCAGAAAAGAAGTTGAGCCTGTTGAGTTGCCAAGGTAACCAGAAGCGTGCTGGGATGCTGTTGACAGGCCCAGGGAAGTCGTGTCTTCCATTTCCTGAATCACATTCCCATCAGTGGTCCCTCAAGGCCTGTCACTGTCAGTGCAGAAACCGGCCTGTGTCTCCCTTCCCTCCCTCCCTCCTGTCGAGAGGAGCTGCGGCAGTCCCGCCGATCCCCGTGTTAACCGTCCCTCGGAACCGGGCTCCTGGAGGGCTCACATCACCCGAGGGACAAGGCAGGGGTTGGCCCAGCCAGACGACAGATTGGGAGCGCCAGGCTAGTCACAGCATCCCCATGGCCCTGACCAAACAGCAGCCCTGGCCAGCTGAGTCACCCCCCAGGGTAGACAACCGGCAGGAGAAGAGAGGATAGAAGAGCCATCCAGCCAGAAGGACCCAAGCCTGGGCTCTGTCATCCTCATGACGAAGCGATATTTCCCTGTGAGCCCTGACCAGGCCCGAAAGCATCCTCCATCACTCAGACGGGCTGGGCCAGTGGAGTCTCCTGAACCCGCATCCTCAGCCTCGGATCACATCCAAACCACAGGGAATCGTGTTAACATGCAGATTCCGGTCCAGCAGACTGTGGTTAGGAGGCTCCCACGTGTCGCCGGTGACAGTGGCCACTGCCACACCTTACGTGGCGAGGTCTTCAAGATAAACCCTTGCTGTGAGAAAGGCAGACTCCTGGGCCCCCCCAGACCTCCCGGATTGTTGGCTGCGTTCACCAGGTGGGCCGGTGACGTGTGGTTATGTTAAGGTCGAAGAGGCGTTACTCGCAGGGTGGCCCTTGACGCTGCTCACACAGTGGGGTCGCCTGCGGAGCTTTCAACCCTGCTGCCTGGGTCCATCCCCGAAAGATGTGGATTTGACTGGTCTGAGGTGCAGCTTGGACAGCAGGTGTTTAACACCTGTGCAGGTGGTTCTAACAAGCAGCCCAGGTAGGGAATGGTGCCACGTAGATGGAATCCTTGGCAGTGGACTGGTACTCCCGTGGCTGCTCTCTCCCGGCCCCGCCCTCCTCAGCCAGGCTCGGTAGCGCCAAAGATTGGCAGGTTCAAAACCCCAGTCCCAGCCTCTCCAGCCATAACTCAAAATGCCCGGGTTGTGCCCAGTAGCTATATGCCTTGAGGAACAGAGACCCCAGGGAGGGGAGAGAGGGGAGGCAGCTGCCTCACCAACACACTGCCTGTGCCCCGGGGGCACTGGAGAGAACGCATTGAATACCACTGAGGCGGGAGCCTGCCACACGGCTCTGCTGACCTAGTATGCCAAGCAATGGTGCCATCTGGGGAGACCAACGCATTCCTCCGGGAGAGCAGGTGCTGGAGGAGGTGGCGCCCCCACACCCCCACAGACCCCGTGAGCCAGAAGAAGCCACGGTGGCAAGCAGAGCCTCACCTCACCCACCCGTGGAAATACACTGGTTCTTGAAATGGCAGCAACGGATCAAAGGCCCAGGTTTACCATCCTGATTACAGCTTCTATGTCATATTGTACTAGCAAGTGCAATCGGGAAAGAAAACAAAAAAAAAGGCATTCAGATTGGAGAGGACGTGAAACTCCCTTTATTTGCGGCCAACATGACCCTGTTGTCCACAAATAAACCTAGGGAATTCCCAAAAAGAACTCCTAGAATTAACCAACACGTTGAAGACTGATACAGAAAAATCAATTGCGCCCTGGCCGGTTTGGCTCAGCGGTTAGAGCATCAGCCTGCGGTCCCGAGAGACCCGGGTTCGGTTCCCGCTAAGGGCATGTACCTTGGTTGCAGTTTGTCCCCGGCCCTGGTTGGGTTGTGCGGGTGGCAGCCACTCAATGTGTCCCTTTCACATCGATGTTTCTCTCTCTCTCTCTCTCTCTCTCTCTCTCTCTCTCTCTCTCTCCCTCCCACTGTACCTGAACAAAAAATGTCCTCGGGTGAGGATAAAAAAAAAAAGAAAAAGAAAAATCAATTGCATTTCTCTATTAGCAAGGAACAATCCAGAAATAAAACGAAGAAACCAATCTCATTTACAAGCATCAAAAAGAATAAAATACTTAGGAACACATTTAACAAAGGAAGGGTACGACTTGCATACTGAAAGCTACAAAATATTGCTAAGAGGAACCTAAGATCTACATAAATGGAGAGGCATTCCATGTTCATGGATTGGAAGACTCCATATGGCTAAGAGGATAATTCTTCCCAAGTGGATTATTGAATTCGAGGCGATGCCTATCAAAATCCCAGCAGGTGTTTTGTTGGCAGAAATGGACTAATCCTAAAATTTACACGCTTTCACAAAGGCCTAGACAGCCGAAATGATCTTGAAAAAGAACAAAGCTAGAGATGTATACTTCCTGATTTCATGGTGTATGATCCTTTTTATAAACATATAGTATTTAAGACATTGTACTATTGGAGTAAGGATTGACAAATAGATCAATGGAATAGAATTGAGACACCAGAAATAAAACCCTTATATTTACGGCCAATTTATTTTTGACCAAAGTGCCGAAGCAATTCAATGGGGGAAAAGATTCTTCAATAAGTGGTGCTAAGACAATTGGATATTCACACTCAAAAAGATGAAGTTAGATGATTATCTCACACAAAGCACAAAAATCAACTCAAAATTCATTGCAGACATAGATGTAAGAGCTAAAACGATAAAAACGTTGAGGAAAACACAGGAGAAAAACTTTATGACTTTAGATTGGGTAAAGATTTCTTAAATACAACACCAAAAGCATGATCCATAAAAGGAAACAATTGATGGACTGTACTTCTTCAAATTTAAAAACGTTTGCACTTTGAAGACACCATTAAGAAAATGAAAGACAAACCACAGATGGAAGACATTATTTGCAAATCTAATAAGTACTTGTATCTAGAAAATAAAGAATGACAACTCAATAAGAAGACAACAATTTAAAAGATAAGCAGAAGATGTGAATAGATTATTTCACTAAAGAAGATATTTGAATGGCTAATAAGCACATGAAAACATGCTCAATATCATTAGTCATTAGAGCAATGCAAATTAAAACCACAATGAGATACCACTTCGCACCCACTAGAATGGCTATAATTAAAGACAGATAATAACAAGTGTTGATGAGAATGTGGAGACATTGGAGGCCGCATACATTGCTGGTGGAAATGTAAATGGTGCAGCCATTTTGTCAACAGTTTGGCGGTTTCTTTAAAATTTTAACAGAAATTTACTATACAACTTAAATATTTACCCAAGAGAAATAAAAACATATGTTCAGCCCGGCTGGTGTGGCCCAGTGGTTAAGCGTCGACCCATGCACCAAGAGGTCTCCGGTTTGATTCCCCATCAGGGCACATGCCCAGGTTGTGGGTCCGATCCCCGGTGAGAGGCATGCAGGAGGCAGCCAATCAACGTTCTCTCTCATCGATGTTTCTATCTCTCTCTCCCTTTCCCTTCCTCTCTCTAAAATCAATGAAGAAAAAGAAATTAAAAACAAATATCCAAACAAACAAACCATCTCCTCACACAAAGACTGACATGTGAATGTTCTTACCAGTATTAGTCATAATAGCCTAAAAAGTATAAACAATCTACATGTCCATCAGCTGGTGAACGGATAAATCAAAATCCCACGTCCTGAAATACTATTCAGCACTAAAGAGGAGCGACAAATACGAGCTACAACAGGACGCATTTCAAAACGCTACGCGGAGTGAAAGAAGCCAGCTGTGACAGACGACATAATGTGTGATTCCACTTGTAAAATATTCACATCCCAGACCTATAAAGGCAGAAAGGAGCTTAGTGGTTGCCTGGGAGTGACTGCGAATGGGCACGGGAGATTTGGGGGGCAATGGAAATACCCTAAGTTTGGATTGTGGCGATGGTTCTACAGCTCCGTAAACTTATTAAAAGCCACTGTGTGTCCACTTAGAGCAGTCGAATGGGGTGGTGTGCACATTCCATCTGAATAAAGCTTTTTGTAAAAGGCCCTAGTGCCGGGTCCCATGGCGGGCGTTCCCTGGAGTCCACTGCTTCCTTCTAACTCCTCTCTTCATCTGGCTCCTGGGATTTCTTCTTCCTGAGTTTTAAAAGTCTTAGGTTTCATTCTACCCAGGGCAGGTGGGCACACCAGCTCAGGGAGCTCACCCCGCTGAGACTGGCCACACTGTTGGTATTTGCTTGTGTGAGACTCTGGCTCTGCTCCCCGAGAAGGGCTGTCCGTGAAACAGACGGAAGAAATGAAAACCGGGATTGGTGAGGGATGTCCCAGCTTGGGTGTGACTCCTGCTGTCGGACCCGGCTCCCTCACTGTCCCTCAGACGGACGGACGACACCGGATGGTTAGATAGGGATCGAGCCATGCTAATTCCCTTCCTTTCTCTTTCTCGGATCAGCGGGGAGTCCCGCCTGGTCTCGGCCTCGGATCCTGATTGAACAGCTACGGAATGGAAAGAGGAGGCCATTCCAGACATCGAGAGCCCCTGGGAACAGGGCTGAAACACCTGCTTGGGCAGGAGTGAGGGCAGGAATCCCCTACCACCCCATCACTGAGTTCCACCAGAGCGGGACATCATGGTCCTGTTCTCCGCAGAATCCCAGTGCCCAACCAGGTTGGGGCTCACAGACATTTCTGAAACGAAGAAGTGCAACAGGAAAGTGCCCCCGCAGTAAGAACCCACCTCCTCCTGGCCTGTGGTCTTCCGCTCGGACTGTCCCTCCCTTTCCCCAGGCAGGGACGAGGCCCACACCCATGGTGCAGGCCCCTATACACCGTACCCACTTGGCGAGCGGCCTTGGTTTAAGCCCAGAAAATCCTTAATTACTGCTGCTGCTTCTGGCGGGGTTCTGGGAAGAACTAATTCGAGCAGCAATCACTTGACCTGAAATATTACAAATGTAATTTCATTATTTGGTCTGCCCGGGTCTTAGGCAGGAGGTTACAATAGCTGGTTTTGCTGACTTTGTGCTGAAATGGCAATTTCTCGCCCACTTCTGTGGCTGGTAACTAACTGCCCCTGGTGCCGAAGTCACCGGCCGTGGCCTGGGCCCTGACGGTCCCACGCCTGCTTGTGGCGGGTTAAAAGGTCAGTCAGCGTGCACCCACACAGCTGAGAGCCCAAGGCATGCACACCCCTCACGGTTGTGCACACACACACACTCACACACGTGATTGTGAATGACAGCCAGACACTCACGCACATGTGTGCACAGATCAGGACACGCCTGCAACACACCGGAATGAAGCTCACCCCAGACCCCAGCCTGGCAGTGCCTGCAGGCCCCCGGCTTGTCCTCCAGCGCCCTGTGTCTCACAGCGTGTCTCACAGCTCTGAGTGGCTGCCAGAGTCGCCAATAAAGACCCTGTGTGTCTGGGATCCGAAGGTCCAAGTTCTAGTTTAGGCACTGACACTTCCTGGCTGTATAATATTTGGCAAGTGACTTTGCCTCTCTGCGCCTCAGTTTCCCCACGGGTAAAACGGAGACCGGGTGCTTCGATGGGAGGACATCTGTCAGGCATGTCAACCGCAGTGCCTGGTACGCAGGAGACACTCAGCATTCACTACATCCTCATACGCAGACCACACCCCCACGTGTCGCCTCTGGGATGCTGTCGGGACTCTCTGGTCCCGCTCACATCGCCGGGCACGGCCCCTGCCTGACGTGGAGACAGCAGTGAAGGAATTATCTGCAAAGTGCCCCTTACCAGGCCTGGCCCCTCTCCCGCCCCAGACAGTGTCCTAGGTGGGGAAGAGAGAAGGCCAGTGTCGCTGTCCCTGCCGCACCTCATCACTGTGGGAAGCAGGAAATCGCTTTCCTTTTAAACGTAAGTGCATGCCACAGGGTGCCCACAGCCCACTCCCAGCTCCCTGGTGAAGGGCCCACCTTTGCAGGAAGGTTTGTCCAGAAACTATTTGTCCTTCATTCACAGAAACAAAAGCTTACTGTGGGTGCCAATATTTGCACATGAATAACTGTGTAAATGCAAGGAGGTTTTCATTGTGTGCCTTACCCAGACACCACCTGGCCCTAGCCCCTCCCCACACCTCCGCTGACCAGTCACCTTCTAGGCCCCCGGGTCTCCTGCCTGAACTGTGAACAGGTATGGCTCCTGACCTTCTGAACCAGCCAGAGGCCCCTTGGTGAGCAGGGTTAAAAGGTCGGCTTGACAGGAGTCCTGCAGGGACTGGAAAGTTGGAGTCCCCTCCCCACCAGGGGGACCCACCGCCTCTCTGTCCTGGGGTGACAGGGTGAGATGCACAGGGAGTGAGGGAGGGGCCAGATCTCAGCCTGAGGGTGGCTGGGGTGCTGGACAGACCCTCTCCTCCCGCCTACCCAACAAACAGCAGGTACCAAGATGCCTTATTGTTGGACTCTGAAAACACCTACAATTTGAGCTGCCACTTAAAAATCGGGAGAATTCACAGAAAGATATGGTACAGATTCTTAGTTTCTTTGGGAAAAAAAAAAAAATGACAAGGAGGAACTGGCCACCTTGGGCGTGCACCCCACACAGATCTCCTGGCTGGAGCTGCATAGCTCCTCCCGGGAGCTGTCTGCACCCCCCGCACCTCGATCAGTGTACATTTTCTGATGGACTAGAGACCCCACACGGTTTTCACTGACATCCTCCTCCTCATCCTTCCTCTCCCCATCACCCTCCCTCCAGAGCTGGCCCAGACTCCCAGGGCACAGTCTGAATGCATTCACACACGGTAGCTTGGGGGGAGGGGCGGTGGGAGTCCCAGACTCCTTGCAGGCTGCCTGGCGCAGGACAAAGCACATTCGACACACCCCGAAAATGTGGCGAGGGGTTCAGTCCAACCACCTGGGCTGAGAACCCCTGGACAGGGACTGGACTCCCTGAGGCCACTGGCCAGGGACTAGACCCTTGACCTGCTTTGGGAACAACCAAGCGGGGGAGAAGGGGACGCTTAGATAGGGACCGATCTGCTCTAGAGGTGGTCTTCAGGATTTCTGGGGGCTAGAAAATGATGTGGCTGGGACTTAGTGCTCAGTGAGAGGCAGCCCCCAGCTTCCTGTATGGACCCCCGATCGTGAGAATGGGAGGACCCCCAGGTGCGCCTCCCCCTCTGTCAGAAGCCAACGGCTGTGAAGGGGCCCCCAAGCAGCAGCTGTTAGGGGCGACGGGACCCAGGTGAGGTCAGCTGTCTTTCCCATCTGAGTAAACATGTTGAATGAAAGAACTGTCCACCGAGTTCCACCACGATTCATATGAGTTCTGCAGGGCCGTGATCTGGGGAAGTAAGATTTATGATGGAACTATCAGCAGACACGTGAGCTTCTGGCTTCGGTGGGATCTGCCTGAGCTCCCAACTTCCCGCAAATATTTTGGGAAGGAGGACACCCACCCTGACCAGAAAGCCACATGAAAGGCGTCACCGTAAACAGAAGGGGCTGGCAGTCGAGGCCTGTGGGCCTCGGCCCACACCCGGGGCGGCCCTGCCGGGCCCCTGCCCCAGGGATGGGCACCAGCCTCCAGCGCCTCCCATGTCATAGCCACCACCATGATCTTTCCAGGGCTGAAAAACCGAGAACCACCCAGTGGCCATGGAGGAGGACAGCAACCCTAGCAATGGCCCTGTCCTTGCACCCTATCCCGGCGCAGAACTATTTCTCCACTGCCCTCATGTGCAACTTAGGGTGTCAGGGAGCTTGGTGGGGCCTAGGAGCACGGGTGAGGACGCCAACAGACCCTTCCCCACGCTGGCCATGAGTGCGGTCTTCTGAGTCACGCATGTCCCGCCCCCTCCCCCAGCCCTCAGACTGCAGGCAAGTGGAGCTGAGCAGGGAGGCGAGCCAGGCAGAAGGGGCCACCGCCCGGAACCCGGTGCCGGAACCCGGTGCCGCTCGGGGACTGCAGTCTGGCCGGCCCTCCCCGCTCTGGGCTGGCTCTGATCTCAGGTGACTCCCACTGAAGATGCCCGGGCAGTGAATGGGGAGAACGGGGGAGGTGTGGGGCTCCGGTGGAGGGGAGAAAGTTCAGCCCCTCCTTGTCTGGGATGTCTCCCCAGCCCCACCCCAACATGGGGCCCAACGCCAGCCTAGCTGCCGACCCGGCGTCCCAGACCAGATGTAACTCTGGGGCATCTCACACACAGATCTTCACTCCCTCCTCCTCCTCCTCTCTCGGCCCCTCCCATTCATTCCGGGCCCAGCAGAGTGGGAAAGGGGTCAACCCACACCCGAGCCCCACTCTGGGCCCGCTGAGCCATGACTCATGTCGCAGGTGAACAGAGCCCGATTCACCCGAGCAGGGAGCCTGGGGGAACAATAGGCTGCTGTGGAGACACTGCCTGAAACCGGGTCTTCCGGGCACCGGTGTAAGTAAGCATCGGAACCGCGCCCCCCCCCAACCCCCCCAGGCCTGGACACAAAGGGAGACCCAGTTCTCCAACTGGCCTGTAATTTCAGAAGGTGGCTTTGTGTGGGCTTTAGGAACCAAGGCGTCCGAGGAAGCTCGGGGCCAGGGTCAGGGAAGGGGCTGCTGCTGGAACCTGCTGGGTGTTGGCAAGAAATGACCTCTGAGGAGATGGGAAAAGAACCGAACACGAGAGGTGCCGACCGTGACGTGAACCAGCAGCAACAGGCAACGGCGGAGTCGGCCCAGCAAAGGCTTTGCAATCGGCCAGGCAAATCTGGGTTCGAGTCTGGCCTTGGGCCACTCTGGCTGCAGGACTTTGGGCATCGGACTCAACCTCTCCGAGTCTAAGTTGAGGACAAACAGCGCCCGTCTCACAGGGTGAGGGGAGACGGATGCAGGCATCGGGACAGTGCCAGGCGCCACCAGCGATAACTGGCACTATGCTTCATGCGCATGGAAGCTAATTACATTGTCTCGTTTTAAAAATTATCGTCACACATGTGTGGGGAGCTCCGTGGCTTTCAAAGCCATTTTTGTCCATTACTTCATTAGACCCAAACAATGAGCCTGTCTTCTATTTTTAGCATTTGACTTGAGTTCCTTTAAAACATAAATCTTGCTCTTAGTGGATATAATTGCCCCGATATTCCGTTCTGCTCTCCTTTTTAATTTCCCCACCCCTAGGAACCTTTAGCATAACAATTCTGGGACCATTTTCTATTAATATGAATTTTCAGATTACAGCGATATGATGTCTGTTTCCTAATTTAATTAGGTGATTCCTGTTATTAGTTCCTACATGCTCATTATTTTTCATTTAGCATATTTTAATGCAGCAAAGAAAAGAGAGGCTCTGGCTGGAGACCCCCGGGGCGCCTTCGGCAGGGAGGGAGACGCTCCCCCACCTGCGGGAGGGTGGAGAAACGGGGAACTTGAGCCCACACCAGGGAAGCAGATGCTCAGAGCTGGGGGCGTTTGCTACCAGCTGGAACAGCTCAGTCTCAGGTGAGAGAGGGTTGTGGCAGGTCAACTCCTCCTGCAGAGACGGGGCCCACTGTGGGTGCCCTGAGGTCAGGGCCTCCCAGGGAGGGCAGTAGTGCGGATCCTTCATGAAGCCCTGCCCCTAAAACACAACCAGAGAAGGCCCAAAGCCAGCATCCCTTGGGCCCCTCAAACACCCTGGGCTCCGGGTGCCCACACCCGAGGGCCGGGGATCTGACGCTGCTCCCTCGTTAGCATTCACTGGCTGACTGCCATATGGAGACCCCGTGACTGCCCCTGCATCAGCACCGCCCTCTGCACAACTCCAGGGGGCACCCTTCACAGTGCAGTTTCCGTCAACACTACCCTGGAATTAGCACAGAACACAGCGTGGGTGGTGCCCCCAAATGGGCAGGCCCTGCCTCCACGCGCCCACCCCACCGAGGCGGGCTCGGCCATCTGTGCTCCTGGGTCAGCTCTGGTCCCTCCATCTCCCCTCGTACTGTCCACACGAAGCCCACCAGAGCTCCAGCTCACTGGCCTCTCCAATGGCACCAGAAAGAACCCCCGCAAAGCTCTTCCGGAGTTTACGAGGAGGAGGGGGGCAGGAAGCCAAGGGTCACACTGGGAAGGGGCACTGTTACAAGCATCCCGACACACAGCCCTGACTTGGCGAGCCTGGTGCATGCTGTGACCAGGAGAGGCACTCCAGAGAATGACAGTCAGCGGGTGGCTTTTCCGAGTACTTTCTGTGCTGTGGCCGCAGATGGGCACGTGGAGGAGGGCAGGGCGGCCGTCCTGAGCCCAGCGGCGCTCCGTAAGAGCTCGGACCCGCCGCCGGAGCGCTGTGGAGAGACACCCGGTTCCGAGAGTCCCAGGCCTGCTGATTTTGCAATGACAGATTGCCAGCTACTTAACAGGATGGATCATTGCAATTACATGTCACTTCTGATATTCACAGTCACAACAAGGATGTGTCAGCCTCGCAAGGTTTGTAAGAAATATATGTGATGTTCCACCGTGCCGTTAGAAAATGGTTTCAGGAAATAGACTCGAGAGGATTCCAATAAAACCCACCTGTCCGGAGAGGATTCCAATAAAACCCAGCTGGCCGGGGAAAGCAGATGGCTCCATGGGAACTGGAGGGGCTGGCTCCCCTGGCTTGGACACCCCGACCCAGCAGGCCACCCCTCCCCTGACAGGGCCAAGGAGGGACAGCCACCACACTTCCCTTTTCTCCGACACCCTCACGGTGATGTCAGAGCTGCTAGAGACTCGCAGCAGTTATGCCTGTGGGGGCCCTGGCCCACCCAGGGCTTTTGGTCTGGTGGTGTGTCCTCAGAATTCCCAGGGGATACACCTGGACAAAAACCGTCGTTGTCGGAACAAGACAAACCCTCTGACACTGCAGTGTAGCCTAGTCACTGGCTCAGGCAGGGCTTGTGTCCCTGGTAACCACAGGACCGAGAGTGAGGGCCACACCACTTCCTCCAGCCACCAAAGCCCTGCCGCCGGGGGACCAGAGCAGGACCCCAGAGTTGGTCAGGCTCATGGGGGTGGGCTTCTGGCTCCATTTCTAGCTGTGAGATACTGGGCACGCCACTCAACAGTGTGTGCTCTGGGGACAAACCCCAGGCCCCAGAGTCATCCAAACCCACTTCACTGCTTCTGCTGGTCACCTCTTAGGAGGTAGAGAAGGCAAACAAGAAACTCACAAGCCCCCTCCTCCAGGAAGCCCTCCTGACCCCTCCAGCCAGGCCTCTGCCCGCAGGTGTGTGAAGGGAAGGAATGGGTATACGACCTGTGCGTGCAGACGCAGGCAGAGGTGGAGGCGAGGCGGGGCAGGTGGGGCCTCCTGCTCCTCTGCCTGGCTCTGAGGTCTGTGGGGCGGGAGCCCCGATGGAGGCAGAGCTACAGGGCAACTCCACACACCTTGCCAAGCATCGCAGACGCCATCTGCATGAAAGGGAAGGTGTACTCTCCAGCCCCTCCCCCAGCCCACTCCTCATCTTGTGTGTCTCCCTCAGTGAGTGGTACCCTTGACCAGAAACCCCGAGCTGAAGCCACCTTGAACTGAGGTGGCTGCCCTCCTCACCCTCCTCACCCTCCCACCCACATGGTCCAACTCCACACCTGACTCGGATGCCCTGCACGGTCTCTGCTCCGTCCCCACCCGCCCCAGGGGTTGCCCTCTCTTCCGCCTCACCCCACCCCTCCCAGCTGGTGTCCTGCGGCTGTTGCCCCCGCCCCTGCTTCTGCCTACAGCGCCAGGACACGCAGCGACTAGAGAGGGCCTCTGCATTGCCACCCCCCGGCACCCCGAAAGCCCCATGGCCTGGGCAAAGGCGTGCTCTTCAAGCACTCCCTGGGCTCCCCGGCCCCAGCCTGGCTGTGTCCTCAGCCATGAGTCTCAATCCGCAGGTCGCACTGCAGCCCCGAACCCACTGGGGGTCCCTGCCACGCCGCCTTCTTTCTTGCCTCCAAACCTTGAGCCACGCTCTCCTCTCTGCCCAGGCCCTGCTCGGCCGGACCAGCAGTCCCAGCCTCACAGTCGTGGGGGAGGCAGTCGGCGCGCCGAGCAACAGCCAGTTCTGCAGCTGGTCGTGAAGCCCAAAGCGACTGGCCTTGGGCACAGCTCTTAACCTCTTACCTCAGCAGGCCCATCTGTCAAGTGGTATAACAGCGCTTAGCTCATGGGCGTCGAAAGGATGAAATGAATGCCAACTACACGTCAAGAGCGGTGACAGTGCCCGTCACGAGGGAATTCCGAAGCGTGTGTGCCAACATCAGCCGTGTCGCCGCTGGTGCGTCCACCCTAGGAAGCACAAGGTGCCTCCTCTGCAGATAGGAGCCATCCTCGCTTATAAGAATGACACGCATGAAAACACCTAAAGTGCTTAGCACAAGACCTGACGTGTGGTACACGCCTGATGGTGGTGGTTATTACTATTGCCCTCGAATGCCCTTGTGCCCTGGAAGAAATGCCCTGGAACAGGCTGCAGACCCAGACTTCATCTGAGCTGTCCAGTCCCTTTGTCTGCACTTGGGGCCCCTCCGCGGGGACCTCTGCTGTCACTAGAACTGCCTTCTCGCCCCGACATTCCAGCCCCAGCCCCAGTCCCCAGGACCACCACCCACAATGCCACAGCTTTGGGGAAGCAGTTACATCACTGAAAGGTGGGGTGGCCCCGCTTTCAGAAAACTCACTCTGCAAAACCCAAACACTAAAAAAAAACCCAAAACACTATTTACAGTGTGCTGGCAACAGAAATTGTATCATAAAGTCAATTTTTAAAATGAATAAGCCAATCAATCCATCCGTCGCTTTGGCTTCATGGGTCACGGACGACGACTCGCTTCACCCCATTAAAACAAAATCCATCCCACTTAGAAGAACGGAGAAATGATCAACAGAACAGCACCTTGGGCAGCCCCAGTGAATAGCTGGGTTTAGGCAACTGACATCACTGAAGAGAGCCGGGCAGATGTGCGCCCCCTGAAGGAAGAACACGGTGCTACGTGTGAATTCTGGCCAAAGAAAGAAGGAACAACTAAACCTCCATCTGATCGAACTGCTAATTCACTTAGCTTACAGGGAGTACAAAGAACAGAAGACAATATTGAACTACACCAAGCAGACGCAATCAGCAAAAAATCCCAACTGTGGGAAACGCTCCAGACTCTTGACCCAGTTTCCTCCAATAAATAGCCCGAGAGAAATAAAGATAGAGAGGGAACCTTACAGATGGGAGAGATTTAATGACTCACCCACCAAATGCAATGTGTGGGCCTGTCTGGGTATTGAATACAACAAATTGGAAATACAGGTATTTATACTATTCATGAGACACGATATTTGAACACTGGCTGGATATTTGATGATATTAAGAAATTGCTGAAGGTTAGAAAAAAAAAAGAGTTCTTATCTTCTAAAACTGTGAAATACATTGAAATGCTTATGGCTGAATTGATATTCCGCCTGCTATATGCTTCAAAATCATACAGAAGGAGGGCAGTGGGTAGGGATGTGGATGGGGCCACCCTGACCATGTTGGGGGTGCTGGGTGCATGAGTTCATTGTACGGCTCTAATCTACTTCTGAGGTGTTCCAAGTCCTCCACAAGGAAAGTTCACAGAGAAAGGCTGCTCATAAAAGTTCCATTTGGCCCTGGCTGGTTTGGTTCAGTGGTTAGAGCGTCGGCCCACGGACCAGAGAGACCTGGGTTCGGTTCCTGCTAAGGGCGCGTACTTAAGTTGCAGTTTGTCCCCGGCCCCAGTTGGGGTCGTGTGGGTGTCAACCAGTCGATGTGTCTCTCTCTCTCACATCGATCTCACTTCGATGATTCTCTCTCTCCTCCCACTCTATCTGAAGATAAATGCAAATCTCGGGTGAGGATTAGAAAAAATAAAATAGAAAGTCCCGTTTGCCCAGCCTTAGGTGTGGAACCTGTCTCTGCCTCCCCGGAGCCAGCCTGTCGGGATGTGTTATTCCAGACCCCAGCATACTCTGCGAGCCGTCCGCCTAGTTTCCTGGGTCAAGAAGAGAGGTTCCTGAAGCTTCAGGGCCTGGCAACATTGGAGAATAAAAAGTTGGATAGGTGAATTCCCTGCTGCACGAGAACATCTAAACTTAGACCAAAGGTAGGTTAACTGGCAGCGACGCACATGTCGAAAGATTTGATTTACATATAACAAACGTTCTTGAAACGACGGCTTGATTTACGAGAGTTGGCAACTCCAGAAGGTTACATCGAATGCAGGAGTGGGTCTGGCCGCTCTCCATGAGGAGGGGGTAGCTGACTGGTCCCCGAGAAAGACAGCTGCTGTTAACACCTGGTAACTGCATGGGAGAAATCTCAATGACACCCCAACCCTGCAGGAACACGAGGAACTGAGCGCTCCCTCCCGCCTCCTCAAGCTTGTTCCCAATCTTCATCCGTCCACCCTCCGCTCCCACCTTGGTCAGCACCACCAAGAGCAGATCCCAGGGACTCTGTTCCCAGGGCACCGGAAGGGCAGAGCAGCCTGTGTGGGATTCCCCTGAGGATGCTCCCCGAACCCTGGCCTCGCCCAATCCGACGGCAGGGCAGTCTCCTGTGTCTGCACCTCCCGAGGACAGACATCCAGCCAGGGGAGGCTTGTCCAGGGCCCTTGGGGCCACCCACCCATGCAAATGGATACATACACTTTGTAAGCACTGGTTTCCAACAGATAAATGTAATCAAGGTTTATATGCTCAGAGAAGCCAACAGGATGGGATTGTTTCACTTGAAAGATCAGAAGAAAATTGTAACTAATGTTGTGGAAAATTACTTTGATATTGCTTTCTTGGTACCGCATCACAATTAGGCTGCCGTGAGAAGTACAGGGAAAGAATAAATGAATAGTAACAAATCAACACAAACAGACTGTGTCAGGAACACTTTGCTCAGGCAAAGTAACGTGAGCATTATTTAAAGTTTTATGACTGGTTGATGTGATTTACGGAGAGTGTCAAGGCTGCCCATCACCTGGCACGTGGCGAGGGTGGTCAAGCTCCATTTACAGCCAGAAGAACACGGTTCAGGACCCAAGAGAGCTCCTTGCCTGCCTCTGTCAGGCCCACGGGGTCCGTGGCTACAGGGGATGCTGGCTTCAGCTTCCTTTCATCCTTCACAGCCTGCTAGCCTGAGCCTCCACGATCCTTCCCAGCTCACCATGTCACCCTAGAAATACCAGCCACCAGGCCCAGCTCCATCCAGGAATGTAGCACCTGCCCTAGTGTACCACGGCTGTGGCCCCTGTCCCAGCTGGACACCACAGACACGCTCATGCCTCCTCTCCCAGGCTCATCCCACAGAACACAGACACTGGCCACGAGGACCCTCTGCCCACGTGTGCACCCCACCACACACACACACACACAAAGACACGCACCAAGGATTCGCAGCGCCGTTTGCCGCAGGTCGTGTTTGAGGGCCCCTCACAGATGACACACAGCTGCCCGGCCAACTCTCGGTCCACCCTGACGGCGCTGCCCTGTGGGGCCCGATTCTGCTGACACAGAGTCATTACCTCACAGGAGGCTGCAAGGTCCCCACTGAGGAGCCAGCTTGGTCACATGTCCTTGTGGGGAGCAGCCAGACCCACTTGTGACAGCCAGCATCTGTGAGGGTCCGGCCAGGCGTGAGTCAGCACCAGTGACTGGCTGCTGTCCCCTGGGACCCACGGCCTTGGCTGCCTCTCACCGACTCTGATGACAGAATCAGCTCGCCGGCCTCCCCTGCCAGGGGCCCTGATAGCAGCTGCCAAGCCCAGGGCCCTAACTCTGCCTCCTGGGCTCTGTCTGCCTTTCCACCTATTGCCTGCAGGCCCCCATTAGCCACGCTGGGGGGACCCCAGGCCGCCCTCCGCCCTCCTGTGCAGCGTGCTGCCGGCAGGGATGGGGCAGGGACCCTCTGCCTGAGCCCTCAGCCCGCACGCCTCCCTCACGCTGTGTTCTAGAGCACAGAGCACGTGGGTGTCTTCATGGGCCGTCCCCTAACAAGGCCCCGGGACCACTGCTGAGAGACGCTGGTGCTCTGCCATGGTGCTGTCCTCTCATCCCAAAGCCACAGACCCTGGCTTGGCCTGGCCTGCCACCCTCCAGCCCTGCTGTGTTCTCTGGGGCAGGCGCTGTGTCCCACGAGCCCTCCTCTCCACATCCCCTCTGCCCAAGGCTCCGGAACCCCTTCCTGCTCTGCCCTCCCTGCCATCCCACTTCCCCAACAGCCCGGGCCAGCCAGGGGGGGTCGGCCCTGCAGTGGGGCACCAGGGACAGGTGGGACAGGCAGCACCTGGTGGGGGCCAGCAGGAGCAGTATCGGCCTCAAAAAGCTAGGAGGTACCCCTAACCCCTCTGCCCAGGACGGAGGAGTTAGATTCAAGGGGTCCCCACAGTTGGACAGAGAAAGAGTCTCACTTGAGGTCATGGGTTCAAGGAGAAACCATTCACCCTCTGATGTCCCGGAGCCTGTCAAAGAGGCCCTGAGAAGAGGCAGAATCCTCCTTAAACCTGAGTTTCACCAAAGGCAACAACCAGCCGAGAGACGGGCAGCCTGGCCCTCATTCCCCAAAGGAGTGCAGAGGCCAGAGGCCAGAGGCCAAGAGGTCAGAGGCCAGAAGTCAGAGGCCAGAGACCTACAGCTAAGACATCAGACAGTGTTCCCACACCGAGGCTGACGCCCACCAGGAGGCCAGGACCCCTCCTTTGCCTGCCAGGGGTCTCGGCACAGATTCGGCACCAGGACAGCCTTGGAGGGCGAGCAGGCAGCGGGGCCGAATGTGAGGGCTCACCTGGCACCCGCTGGGGGGTGAGCTCTGCGGAGTCCTGCAGGCTGATGAAGAGGAGGAGGCCCGCAGCTCCGAACAGCAGGATGGAGGAAAACATGCAGGCCAGCCGCATCGTCCCGGCACGTGGGGTCATCTGGGCCTTGCTCCGGGGTCACCTCTCGGGTGCGGGAGGCCAGTTCTTCCCTCATTGTCTACACCAGGTGTCCATCAGGCCACAGTCTACAGGGCAGAAGGGGAGAGAGATGGTCCATCACCGCGGCACAGGGCCTCCCCGTCACTGCTCAGGATCAAGTGTGATCCCTAGAGCACGCGGCTGTGTCCCTTCCACCTTTTCGAGCCCAAGGAGGCTGAGAGAAGTCCAGTCACCACCTGTGGCTGGGACACCAGCTTCCCTCCAGGGTCTCCTCTATTGGCACCCCCAGAAATACCATGGAGAGAGACACGCTGGTCTCTGCCTGAGCAGCCCAGAGTAAGGCCCCAGAGCCAGGGACAGTGGCCACCCACCTGCACTGTCCAGCCTCTCTGAGCCTCTAAACAAGCACGCATGCGGCCATGCTGGGTTCTCGGTACAGGAAGGCCCTTGTCCCTTGCCACTGACCCAGTGGACAGCGAAGGCCTTGCATCTTCCTCTGCCCTGGCCCCTCCCCTTGATATGCTCAGGACAAGGTGTCCACAGCACAGGAGGCTTTGAGGAGCCCCCTGGGCCCAGAGGATGTGAGAGACAGACTCCCCCACCTGGCCGTTCCCCACACCAGCCAGAGCTGTCCCCCGCCACGACAGACTTGATGGATGGGCAGGTGGCACTGTGGACAGTCACACAGGTGGGAGCTGACGCTCTGGCCAGATCATGGCTGTCTCCAGCCTTGAGGCCCTCAGGCCTGGGCTGAGGCCGGGCAGCCAGGTCCGAGCCTGACTGCTCCCAGGCTCCGAGGCTGCTGCCAGCATCCTCATGCGCCCACAGCTGGGCACTGCAGACCCAGAGCACGTCCCTGGCCTCAGTTCCCCCTGAAGGGGAAGAAATTCCAAATACCCCACATCAACCCCCGTTGGGCCAGGCTGTGGGTCGAAGACGGGAGCAACCCAAGGCCATTGCCTAAAGGAAGGATGCCAGTCCCTGCAGTGGGGAGGCACGGGAGCTAAAGAGGAGTCGCTCAGGTGTCCCAGGACCTCCCCTTTGAAAGAATCACTCTGTCCCCTGACATGTTCCAGTTCTTATCAGCCTGGGCCCAGGGACACCACTCTCTTTGCACCCAAGAAGCCCTGGCTTCCCCATCCTGGAACAAGACTGTCCGAGGGAGGCTGAGCCCGGTGGGCAGCTCCCAGCAGCCACTGAGTGCACAGGGGGGCGGCTGGTGAGCCCCAGACCAGATGTTCTGCTCAGCACAGAAACCCTTCCCTGCACAGGGCCTCCTCAGGGACAGAGAACCGGTTCCTGACCGGACACCAGGTGCTGGGGCAGGAAGTCCCATCGAATGTCCCCTCTGCAACCAGCCCGTAGGGCATGAGGCAGGAAGCGATCGTAACAGAAGCTCACCCTCCTCTGCCCAGACAAGAAAGGCCTGAAGTACTGTCAGGAAAGCTCTCGGGCGGAGCAGTGTTCAATTGCAGGTTTGGGTTTCTCCCTTCTGCAGTCTCTGTAATTATTTTTTCACTCAGTTAACTTTAATTAACCTGCCCCGGGCCTCTGCGCGTGAGGACCCGCGGCTCCGGGCTCTGGGGCCGTGCTGAGCAGGGGCTTCCCGCGACCTTCCAGCTTTCATGTTCGGGAGGAAGCCCGGAGCCCGGCCCGGCTCTGTTTCTGGCGCTGGCTCTGGGGTTTCAGCTGGGCTCAACCTCACGGTAATGGCCCTCACCTCAGAGGAAGATTGCTGCTTCCGGCCACCGCCGGCGACACCCTGCCCTGGGCTTGCGGTGGGTGACAACGGGCGGTCTCACGGTGCAGTCCCCAGCGGCTCAGACCCGAGAGCCTTTCATGTGCGGCCATGGCCTCCCCGGCTGTGGCTGCCGTGGAGCCCAGCAGGCCCCAGGCTGTGTTAAAGAACAAAGTCACTGTCAGTGCTGCCCACAGCATGCTCAGTGCCCTGGGTCTCCCAGCCTCTGCTTGCAGGGTCCCCTGGGGCCAGCCCTGAGGTCCAGCGGAGCGGGAGCCACTGATGGGGAAGGTGGAGCTACTCCCCCCACCACTCTGCTCCCTACCCCCAGCCCCTGGCTCAGCCCCTCGAAATTCCCAAGCGTCACGGAAGAGAGCTGAACGAGTGGGAATGACACCGCACACACGGGTGCAGTGGGGACAGGGCACACGCACTAACGCGGGAACACACGCATGCCTGGATGCACGCTGGCCAGCACCGCACACCGCACTGACGGTCCCCAGCAAGACCCTGGCTGTGAGGAAACTGCCACGAAGCCCTGATTATGGTGGTCATGGCGCCGGCACACATTCCGCAGCGCACGGGCCTCCTGAGTCCGACACGGGGCCGGGAGGCCAATCTGATCGAGGGAGATCTCCGACACCACGACGCTTCTCAAGGAAGGAGGAAGAGGGGAAGAAAGGATGGAAGGTGTATGGCTAAAAGCACCTGGTAAAACAACGGAGCAAGGGCCACCCAACCTCAGCACAAACACTCTGGTGAAAAGAGGGGACTCGGATGCCCATGTGACCATCATCGCATTGTTGGGACAGCAGCTGGCGCTGCGGATGTGACCACAGAGAGCTGGCCAGTCCTCTCCTCCCCACAACCCATCGCACTGTCACCCTTCGACTCCCCCTGTCCTGCAGCCACGACGTGCCTCACTTGTCTCTGAACCTGCCCAAACCAACCCACCACATGAGCCTGGGGGCCTGGAGGAGTGCCACATCCTAGCCCCCAAATCTGGGGGAGAAGAGGACGCACCCTCAGGATCTACACCTTCACTGTGGCGAGAGCACTGACCACTCCGATGTCTCTTTTCAGAGACCCTTCCCTTTGCTGGCCTCTGGGAAAATACAAGCACCGTCTCCTTGCCCAGGGAGCTGGGGGTAGAGCTGTGCGTGGCTTTGCCGGCCCAGCCCCCGAGTAGCAGACCCTCTCGTCAGTGTTTGCTCTCCCTGGAGACCACCTGACCAGCTAACTCCCCGCTCCGTGCAAACAGGAACCAAAAGATTAGCTCGCCTCTCCTGCTGGGTGGCTCTTCACAATCTGGCTGGGTCTCAATGCCCCAGGAGAGGACCAGCATCATCAAATCAGTAAGAATCTCCATCCATTAAAGGTGGGGGTAGATGGGAGGTCATCAACACACTACCAGACACTCCAGAGACTGTGCACAACTAACCTCCTATTGTTCCCTTAAGGGTCCTTGTGTTCAAGTCATAGGTTGTTTTCAAGGCAACGGGGAGAGGCTGGTCCAGAGGCTGTTTGTCTCCTTCTCCGGGGAGTCGATTTGCCGCCTGGGTTGTGGACGCTGGGACCCGTCACAGGCGGGGCTGAGCTGCCCAGGGCCCCATAAACACATCCACTGGCCTCTGCTCCCACCTGGAGCTGGGCATCCACACCGTGCACTGGAAAACCCTCCTCTCCCTCCCTGCCTCCCTTCCAAGACCCACAGACAATGGGAAAACTCCAATAGCGGGACGGAGTGGGGAGCAGTAAGGCAAGAAAAATAAACAGCCTGTTGAGTTTCCAGAGGCCTTGCCCTCATCACAATTCCTGGGAACTCCCAGTGGCTTCCCTCCCTGACACCAATTTTTACTGTAAGGAAAAAAATCCAATTAATCTTGTCAACACCGTTTGGGACCCAGGGCCGGGCCGAGGATTCCTCCCATGTCCTTATTTATCTGATTTAAAAAACGTGTCTCTTGGAAAAATTCACTCCAGGGCACAAGCAAGGACGTGGGGATTCAGCCAAAACGCACGCACCTCCAGTGGCGACGGCTGACAGGCGGGCGGACGGACGGACGGCTCCAAGGACACGCTTGGCTGCGGATGCTCCAAGGTCTGGATGCTCCCCCCAGTCACCCAGAGGACCCCTTCTGGCTGTGGGGACCCACCCCACACCCCAGTGGAGGCAGCAGGAAGCGTCCGGGCACATACCCATGGGTGTACCCACTTGGTGTGCAAACCCCAGGCTGGGAAAGTTCTCTGTCCTGCCGGTCTCCCCCTTGCACGGGCAGGAGCGAACAATGACGTCCTTCCCTCCCAGCCGAGGGCTCCAGGAGAAGCTGCTCATTGAGAGAGAGAGGCTGCTATGGCAACTTGAGGAGAATGGAGCCAGGCACCGCCGTCACCTTGAATCCGGCACCGAGCATTAGCCCTGGCAGCAGAGGGGCCAACCTTGGCTGTGCCCCCGCCGGGATGGCGCTGGGCACCGGGACTGACCTTCGCTTTCCTCCTCAGCCTTCTGGCCTCAGGATCTCATCTGCTCCTGCTGCAACGGAGCCCACAGCCAGTCCCCGGAGAACACCACCTCCATCTGTTTCGTCAGACAAGTTCTTCCTTGTGTGTGGCTCCTGCTTTACTTCTGAGATGGGCTTCTTCTTGATGCCAGATCATTAAAATCCTGCAGCTAATTAAAACCGCTCTGATGGCAGCGGCGGCGGCCACGGCAGCAAACTCTGGGAAGAATCCCTCCAGTTTTCCTGCGCAGGCATAAAGTTGCAATGCTCTGCAAAGATGACAAACAGGCTGGCGGCCAGGGCTGGGACTCCAGGGCGGGGCTGCAGGCTTGGAGTAGCTCCTGCCCCGCACCTGCCAGAGGGCACTCACCAAGGTCCTGAAATACCCAGGCCCTCAGGGCTGCACCCTGCTCTTGCGGCAGGAAATTCTCCACCATCCACCTCCTTGTTACAAGGCAGGGATTCCCTTTAATCCGCCATGCTCGCTGCAGTGGGGAGAAGGTTGTCCTAAGACAGAGGCCAACGTGGAAATCAGGCTCAAACAGCCCCAAAGTCTTGTCCCCAAGACGCCACGAGGACCACCATGCCTCAGCTTCCCACAGTTGCTTCTACAAAGAGGCTGAGAAGAGCCCTCGCTGGTTTGGCTCAGTGGTTAGAGCAGTGGTTCTCAACCTGTGGGTCACGACCCCTTTGGGAGTTGAATGACCCTTTCATAGGGGTCGCCTAAGACACAACAGTAGCAAAATTACAGTTATGAAGTAGCAACAAAAATAATTTTATGGCTGGGGGTCACCACAACATGAGGAACTGTATTTTTTTTTTAATCCTCACCGGAGGACATTTTTCCATTTTTTGTTCAGGTAGAATGGGAGGGAGAGAGAGGAACAGAGAGAGAGAGAGAAACATCAATGCGAAAGGAATACATCGAGTGGCTGCCACCCACACAACCGACCAGGGCCGGGGACAAACTGCAACTGAGGTACGTGCCCTTAGCGGGAACCGAACCCGGGTCTCTCAGGACCGCAGGCCGACGCTCTAACCACTGAGCCAAACCGGGCAGGGCATGAGGAACTGTATTAAAGGGTCGTGGCATTATGAAAGTTGAGAACCACTGAGTTAGAGCGTCGTCCCATGGACCAGAGAATCCCAGGTTCGGGTCCTGCTAAGGGCATGTACCTCGGTTGTAGTTTGTCCCTGGCCCTGGTTGGGATCATGTGGGTGGCAACCAGTCGATGTGTCTCTCTCACATCGATGTTTCTCTCTCTCTCTTCCTCCCTCTCTCTTTCCTCTTCTATCTGAAGATAAATGCAAAAATGTCCTCGGATGAGGATAAAACAACAGCAAAAAAAGATTCTACAAAGAGGATGAGGGGAGTCCGCAAACACACAGCTGTGGCAAGGGGGTCCTGAGACCCTGGCCAAGGTGCCACAGGCTGCAAGGCCTTCGACAGCTGAGCCACACATAATGCCACCTCTGCTCAGGAATCCTTACATTTTCAGGGCATTTTGTGCCAGTGGGGCATGGTACCGAGTCCCTCACCACTCCCATCCTGGCAGAGTCTGGAATGGGGACTCAGTGCCCCAGATCTTGTGAGTGTGTGTCCCTCACAGCATGGACAGCGTGTCCATGTCTCAGTCTCTCGGGCCCTGGGAGCAGAGTCGGGGTCTCTCCTCGTTTCTGCATGCCCGGCGCTGCTGCACGGTGCCTGGCACGGGAAGGTGATCCGTAACCTCTGCGGCACGTTGAACAGCGTGAGTTAATAGATGGAGGTGTTGGGCCGTGCGGAGAGAGGTACTCCATGGACCTGGAATTTTTAAAAGGTCATTTATGTTTCAGGGAGCTGAGGGTTTGTTTTGATCGGGTCTGAATTATAGTGTAACCTTATGAGAGAAGAAGAGGCAATGAAGTGAGCTCCACCAGGGAGCCCGAGGAACCTGACTGCACCCAAATCCTGAAAGCACACTCCCTGCGAGGGCAGTGCTTTATAAAAAAAAAATTGTTTTGTAATCCTCACTTGAGGATATTCTTCCATCTATCTTCAGACACTGTGTGTGTGTGTGTGTGTGTGTGTGTGAGAGAGAGAGAGAGAGAGAGAGAGAGAAACATCGATGTGAGAGAGACACATCGATTAGTTGCCTCCCGCACGACCCCGACCAGGGCCGAGGACCAGACTGCAACTGTGGTATGTGCCCTTGACCGGAATTGAACCCATGACTCTTTGGTCCACGGGCCAACGCTAACCACTGAGCCAAACCGGCCAGGGCGAGGGCAGCACTTTTGTACCCTCATGTTGGTAAGACAGATTTCAAATCATCTGGCTTGAAGACCAAGTAATATACCGGTAGAGGTAAATGTTGACTCTCTACACATGTACTTCAACCAGTCCTGTATGCACAAACAAATATACAAGATGCTTAAATGCCATAAAATGGATTATCCCCAGATATACATTATGATGTTAGGAAATTCCCAAACAAAATTACAGTGCTAATATGTCCATCAAAAGCCAGTGAGGGTCTGACCAGTGTGGTTCAGTGGTTGAGCGTCAACCCATGCACCAGGAGGTCGCCGGTTCGATTCCTGGTCAGGGCACATGCCCAGGTTGTGGGCCCAATCCCCAGTGGGGGCCATGCAGGAGGCGGCCAGTTGATGTTCTCTCTCATCGATGTTTCTATCTCTCTCTCCCTCTCCCTTCCTCTCTCTCTAAAATCAATAAAGGAAAAAAACATTTTTTAAAAAGAGCATCATAATTAAAAAAACAAAAGCCAATGAGAGCAACATTGAGGATATTATGCTATGTGAAACAAGCCAATCACAATAGGACAAATACCGTATGACTCCACGTAGTCGAATGCAGAGCCAGGAAGTGGAATGGTGGCTGCCACAGGCTGTGGGGGAGGGCGGGCTGGGGAATTATTCCTTAATGGTACAGAGGGTCAACTGGGCAAGAGGAAGAAAGTTCTGGAGACAGCTGTTGGGGGTGGTTGCTCCACAGTGTTGATACACTTAATGCCTCTGGACTTAGCTATGGTTAAAATGGAAATTTTTACATATCTATTTTACCACACACACAAAAATCAATGAAAGCAAATGGAAGGCTGAGGCGGAGCAGAAATCACCGTCTACTTGTTAGTTTCACTCGTCCCACAGGAGGCTGCGTGTGGGCCCAGGGGCCGAGGACGGCCAGCGTGGTCAAGTGCACGACCGTGAGAGAATGGCCAGGACGCGGGCAGTTGGTTTGTGGCCCCTGGAGGCCTGACCAAGCAGCGATGTCACGCGATGGATACAGGCTAAGAGTGGGAAGCTCAGGTTCTAGGCCTGGCAGCCCCGCCAATCACCTCTGTGACCCTCAAGATTTGATTTTCCTAATCTCAGAATCAGTCTGCATCCGAAATAGCCACTGTCGATGAATTTGCAAGTTCCTTGCCACTCTGGTGTGAGACAAATGTCTCGGAGAACAGAAAGGCACCTTGTCAATTTCATCTGCGTGAGGGCCACTTTCAGGAGAGCCGGTGGCCCCCTAGAGGATATCCCTCACCCACACGCGTGCCACAGATCTGGGTCACTGCTGGGCCCTGGGGACCGGCGCTGCCAAGCTGTCTCTCATTGCGACAACTTTGTCCTTGGGAGGGAGCAAAAAATCCCCGGCTGCAAGTGTTACACTGTAAATTGTGTTCTCAGGTTCTTTCTGACCCACAAAGCCATGTTCCCGCGAGGCCTGCCTGGCTGAAGCACATCCCACGGAGGCCACGACCTACTGCGGTAACCACTGCTCTGTTTGAACCCCTACACTGAGCCCAGCTGGGACAGGGCCTCACTCATCGACAGAAAGCATTCTGAGGCAGAAATCCAAACAGGGCTGATGATGGGGAATCCTACTGCCTTTATAGTCACCCTTGTCATTTAAAAAACCATTCATTTTTAAAGAATTTAAAAGGGCAACCCGAGGAATCCTTATGGTGATGAAAATGTGCTCTCTTCTGACTATATCAATGTCCACATCTGTCTTATGGTTGTGTCTGACGTCGCTATGGGGGGAAATGGGATAAAGAGCAAACAGGATTTCTCTGTGCGATTTCTTACGACTGTATGTGAGCCTAACATGATCTCAAAATAAAAAGTCTAATTTAAAAAAAAAAAATCAAGAACTTAAAAATAAAAGTTACTGGCCTTTCAGCTCATGCATAATGGAAGCAAATTCTAATGTTGTGCACGTAAATAATAAATAAGCATTTTCATGGATCAGCGCCATCCTCGGTCGTGTAAGAAACATTTTAAAGCTAAGGGGCTATGCCTTTAATAGGGAAATTTGATGTGTTAGCAACTGCTGGTTGATCTTTGTGCATTTTTCCATTGCAAAGTGCACTTTAAAAATGCAAACAATTATTAATATCGATTTGGACTAAAACAATATTGAATTTCAATATATTTCCAGCACTTTTATGAATTACCCTGTGGATACGTGGTGATTATGATAAAAGAGTATTTGCATGCTTGATTTCTTTTCAGTGAGGAACCTTGAAGAGGGCTGATGTGACCCTGGCATAAAGAACTTGACAGGGACGAGACTGGCTCCCGAGCCCTCGGCGAGGCCCTCAAACTCGACAACCGGCACAGACTTTCAGGGCCACTTCCCTCCATGGGTGTTCGCCAAGGTGACATGGCAGAGCACAGGTAATGAACACTTGCTCAAGGCCTGCAATGGAACTTAGTGTCGCCGTTTCGAGGGAAGAAAGGGGAACGAAACAGACTATCTGTCATGTTTTGTTTAAGTCCCAGGCACTCCACTGGACACATGTAACTATCCCATGTAGTTTTCACACGGTAACCTCTTGAAGTAAAGAGCATTATCCTTATGTGTCACAGGCTTGGTTCCCTCTAAGGAGATGCTTGGGGTGCGAGATGTTTATTAAGGATCAACACCTGTGAAGGGAAAAAGGAGGGTGCCGAAGTGGGCAGAAGTTGGATGGAGACGCAGGTCCAGCCAAGCCTGGATTAGGAGCTCGGCGGTGGGCATAACCGCTCCTTCCAGGCTCCCCTTACTCAGTTGCTGGGTGTGGGTTGCTCGGGGAAGGGGCATGACCTGGGACCTGGCAGTTTGTTGCAGCCAAGGGAGATCTCGAAGGAGCAGACAGCTGGGGGCTGGCTGCTGACCACACATCCTGTGGGCAAACAGGGGGTCCTTCCTGGGAGGGGATCTGGGTGGCATATTTCCAAGCCCACCTCTCTGTTTTACAGATGATGAGGTTAAGACCCAGACAGACAAAATAGGGCCAAGGCTCCACAGGAAAGAAGCCATCCCAGATCTGTCTGACTCGCTTCTCCCTAACAAAAGCATACACCGGACTGTCCTGACCTTCCAAGTCTCCGGGAGAAAATGCAGAAAGTTTGACTACATCAGCAGAGACCCTCACTTCACCTCTGCTAACACTCAGCAGCACACACGCTCACTTCTTGGCAACGATCTCATTGTGAATGGAAGGCAAGAACACAGGTTATTTGGATTAAAGTTACCCTGACAATTCAGCCTAGAGAGCATCTCCCCCAGCAGAGCCTGTGGATCGTGCCAAGAGCAGCAGATGATGCTCGATGTGGTCCGTACGACCTCCTTTTACTTTTAGAAAGCACCGGGCTATTCACATTTTCCAGCTGCTCTGACATCCACAGCCACAGCAGGGAAAATTACAGGGAGGGGACAAAATTGCATATTTACTTCTCAAAACTGAAAGTTGGGGTATAATATGGATAGAAAGGAAGGTATAAGTAAACCCAGAACGCCCTGGCCCCTGGCAGGGTGCATCTGCCTGCACACTGCTAACAGCAATCCACAGACTCCAGAGGAGGAGACAAGGCAAGGAGGTTTGGCTTCCTTCCAGGGAATCCCTGTCCCTGTGGCTGGCACAGGAGGCCCCAGAGGACTTGCCTCTGTGTACCCTGCTGCCAATATTGGCTGGCACACAGTAGGTACTTGGGCAACGTGTGGGAAGCAAAAAGAGCTAGTGAGAGGAGAGGGGCGGTAAGGGATGCTTGCACACTAGGGCCAGCTGGGTCCTCTGAACACGTGGAGTCGAGCAGGGTGCCCTGCGTATCTGCACAGTGCACACGAACAGCCAACCGCTTTGGGAGTAGGCTGGCCTCTCTAAGCTGGCTCCCAAGCTGACCATCATGGTCTTGATGCCCAGTAGTTTGGCATACTTTTCCCTGGTGCTGTCCTCAAAACCAGTGGGTTTCTTCCCATCCGAGGGCTCGAAGACTAAAATGTGGCAGGACAAGCAAGTCTGGTGGCCTTATCCTGGTGGCTCTGTGGATAACAGGGTGTCTCACAGGCTTCCAGGATGGGGGTCGCACTGTGAGTGACCTGGACATTTGAATGAGCGGCTATGCAGGAGACAAGAGCCTTATGTGAGCCTGTGAGTTTTTGCCTTATGTCTCCAGCTGACACCTTGTACTTCAAGTCTCCTCCACCACCCTGACCTCCAGGGCCTTCTCTTTCTCTCAGCACAGGGTGCTGGAAGTCCAGAAATGTGGGTCCACCCTGACCCTCCCTCCCCGGTCCCCCCACATCCAACTGTGCACTCCACCTCCTGCACCCATGTCCTGTCTTTCCCAGTCCCTCAGCACGGCTGATTCAGCACCAGCTGACTGGACAGCTCCCGACATCCAGTCCCTGCGGCACATTGGTTGTCACAGTCCTGTTCAAAACTGTCTGAGGGCCCCAGCTGCCCAGTGGTCCACGTTTAAATGTTTCAACATGTCCCATGAGGCCTGTGAGTAACCCAGGCCCTGCTGACCTCCCGCCTCCAGTCTCATCTCTCACGGTTCCCTGACAACCCTCAGGCCAGGTACCCCCGACGTGTGTCCCCAGAGGCCTTTCTTCCAACACAGCTGACAGGCTAGTGCAGAGAAAGAGCACGGGGCCCTGAGCGTCTGCTACCCAGCATTCCATTTTTGCACTGGGAGACGTTGGGAATCACTATTTTACATCTCCGAGCTTCCGTTTTTCCAGCCAGTGAGCCGGTCCCTGGTAAACTGATACCAGGCTACTTGTGAAGATTGCCAGACCCCCGTCCTCTCCCGGCAGGGCACGTGCTCCTCTATGGTCAGGCTTGCCCTTCTTGCCAGACGGCTCTGCGGGCGTCTTTGCTGATCTTCAACAATAAGTCTGGGTTTTCTCTCCCTGAGCCTACAGCCTCTTTCTGTTGGCCCGGGTCCCAGATGTCCTCATCTTTCAGCTTCAAGGACACAGAAAGGGTGCTAAACCTTTAGGGTCCCTGGACATGGCCCTCAGTGGCATGTTTGCCAGGCTGGAGTGATGGGTCAAGGATGCAGGCAGCCCTCAGCTGATGGGGTGCACCTGGAAAGCAGACCGGCAACCACACAGGCCCCATGCCAGTGTCTTGAGCCACTCTGTCGTCCAAAGGGTCACTTGAGCCCTCACTTCTCACATGGTTGCTGAAAAGAAGACAATGCGGGTGAAAACAGACCTTTTTATGACACGACCCAACGTGGCCAATTACTGGTCTTCAGTGAACACATGTGAAGCAGCCGATCTCTCATAACCGTAGGACACTTTTATAATAAAAGTTGTTTTTAAAGCGACATAGCCAATGACCCTCGGTTTCAGAGCTTCCAATTTGGAAATCTGGGTTTTAACTTGAAATGTCCTGACTCTCAAATTGGCAAGCGATGTGCATTAAAAACAACAAAAAACTACCCGAGTGAATCAAACTCAAGTCCAAGCTGGATTTGGCCCGGGGCCCACCCGTTGCCACCCCCGCCCTTGAAGGACAGCCTTGGTTGGGGAAAGCCCCCTGACCTCTGAACAAAACCGATGCTAAGACTTTAAGAAATTTGGTGCACAATCCGCTGGCGTGGAGAGAGGCCGGTTGGAGCGGCTTCCTGTGGCCCCGTAAATGAAGTGGCCTCACGCAGAGACATGCGAACCCGGCACAGGACACCTGCCCCTGCCCGGAGGATGGTCACTGCGGCAGGACGAGGCAACAGTGGCGCAGGATCCCCGCCCAGCAGCGGCACACACGTATACACACACTCACATCCATATACACCTGTATGTATTGAATCGTGTCCCCCCACCAAAAAAAAAAAAAACTTCATGTGTTGAAGTCCTAACGCTCGTACACTTCGGAAGGTGATCTTCCTTGGAGATAGGGTCCCGGAAGAGATCATTAGTTGAGATGAGGTCATGCTGGGACAGAGTGGGCCCCTAATCTAATCTGACTGCTGTCCTTATACAAAGGGGGGATCTGGACACAGACGTGCCCACGGAGAGTGTGCCAGGTGAGAGCAAAAGCAGACAGCTCTACCAGCCACGTGGCACCAACAGTGGCCAGCAGACCCGCAGACGCTGGGGAGAGGTCTGGACAGATGCTCCCTCACCACCCTCAGAAGGAGCCAACCTTGTTGACACCTTAACCTCGGGCTTCTAGCCTCCAGAACTGTGGGACAACTCGTGGTCGTGTAAGTCCACGATCTTTGTTGCAGCAGCCCCAGCACGTACTACGGCCCCTGCGGCCGCAGGCTCAGCCCTGGCCTGCAGGCAGTGTCCTCAGGAAGGGACTGGGCGTTGCCAGGAGCCTCGGTCTGGCCTCGTGCTATGGCTGCCATCGAGTGTGTGCAGACAGTGTCAGCCCGCGCACCTGACACGAACCGTGACAACCGGGATTTTTGCAGGTGGGGAACAGAAAACCCAGCTCAGTGGAAGTCCCGCAGCTCCATGGTATCACTGGGGCCCATGAACCATTATAACCCCCATCTGATAGATGCTTTTCTGTCTTAGGGCTCCTTCATCAGTGCATGATGGTCGTAGCCACAGTAGCCTCCACCCACCCTTGTTACATCCAGCAGGAGAGAGGGAACCCCTTCCCCAACCAGGGAATAAAACTCCTGGACCTGAGGCGATGGTGCCTCCCTGACCCAATGCAAGGGGCGGGGTCAGCCCGTCCAAGGAGGGGAGTGACGAGGAGTTGGCCACGGAGTCCACCCTGCATTCCCTCCTTTGCTCCATAGAAAAACCACATGAACCATTACAGCCTGCACTCTGCCGGTGAGGAAACAGGCTCCGAGAGGCCGAGTAACTTCCCCCAAGCCACACTGCTAGTAAGTGGAGGCGGATACAAATTCTGGTCGTATTCTAAAGAAAGTGATCTCCACGACTCCCAGCATTCACCCTGCCTCGTGTCACTGAGGGAGCCACATCCTGCCGCCAGCACAGACTGTGAGGTCAGCGGAGAGGGGTCAGGGCCCCTCTGCTGCCCTCCCAGCCGAGCCACCCCGCCTGCAGCACCGGCCCACAGACTCCCAAGGAACACTGGCCTCGGTGAGAGCCTGAGGGACAGCAAGAGCAAGGGAGGCCCTGAGGGGCCTTCGGCTCATGCGTAGACACTTCTGTGACTTTGCATGTGCACACACGTGTGTGGACATGCAGACATGTCTCCGTGACTCCGTCCTGTGGAGTCATCATGCACTGAGGCCCGTGTACTGTGTGCCTGGGTGAGCTCCTGTGTGAGTGGACGTGCGTGCACCCGTGTGTGGGTATTGCAGAAGCTCCCATTCCTCTGCCCGATGGCCACCAGCTGAGGGCAGTCCAGCCACAGCCCAGGCCATTCCCAGCCTCCTGGCCACCAAGCACATGACCATGAGCACCCCTCACCCCCAGCTCAGTGGTGCTCCCCACAGCTGCTGCCCGGGGGCAGGCTTCCTTCTTGGCAGAGAGAGCAAGGCTCCCTTTCCCACCAGGATCTGGAAGGAAGACGGGGGAGGGTGGGCTGCGGGGGGGCTCAGGAGGGCTACCCAGCGGGGCCATCTGCCATCTGTGTCTCTGCTCCACTCCCTCCCTCCGCCTCGGGGTGCATTGCTCTGGTGACCCCTGGGAATTGGAAGCTAATTTTCCACGATCATTAGTGAGGGAAAGACCTCAGGTTCTGCCTTTAATTAAAGTCAGACGTGGGCTGAGGAGAAGCGCTGCGTGCAGGCCTCCCCTTCTCACTTGCAAAAGCCATATGCAAATAATTAAGCCAGGCATGGAAGCCGTAATTAAAAATTTCACAAACCCCCTCATTAGCTGAGCAGCCTGCACGGAGAAGCAGAAGCAAGGCCCTCCCCATCCAATGGCGGTGCTTGCAGATGGTTAATGGGCCTGACAGAAGAAGTGGGCTGCACCTTGGTGACGTGCACCTGGCAATGGGCTGCCAGGGCTCCTGGCCTCCTGTGCCAGCAGGGATGACCTCCCACTAGGAAGCTGCTAGCCAGGGACAGGGCTCCCAGGGTGGAGCAGGTAAACCCAAACATCCACCCACCCATCGACCCATCCATCCATCCATCCACCCATCCATCCACCCACCCACCCATCCACCCCTCCACCCACCCATCCACCCACCCACCCCTCCACCCCTCCACCCATTCACCCATCTATCCATCCATCCATCCACCCACCCATCCACCCATTCACCCGCCCCTCCACCCACCCATCCACCCATCCACCCATCCACCCACCCATCCACCCACCCACTCATCCACCCATCCATCCATCCACCCATCTACCCATCCACCCACCCACCCGCCCCTCCACCCACCCATCCACCCATCCATCCACCCACTCATCCACCCATCCATCCATCCCCCCTCCACCCATCCAACCCACCCATCCACCCATCCACCCATCCATCCACCCACTCATCCACACATCCATCCATCCACCCATCCACCCACCCATCCACCCATCCACCCATCCACTCCACCCACCCATCCACCCATCCACCCATTCATCCATCCATCCATCCACCCACCCCTCCATCCCTCCACCCCTCCACCCACTCACCCACCCACCCATCCACCCATCCATCCACCCATCCACCCATCCACCCATCCACTCCACCCACCCATCCACCCATCCACCCATTCATCCATCCATCCATCCACCCACCCCTCCATCCCTCCACCCCTCCACCCCTCCATCCACCCATCCATCCATCCATCCATCCATCCATCCATCCCTTCCAGGACAAGGAGGCACCACAATACAGAACCCTGGTCCCAAACCTCACAGCCTCCCCTGGCCCTAGCTTCATTGGAGCAGAGCTGGGACAAAGGTGGACAAGGGTCTCAGCTAGACTGGACCTGCTGTAGCAGAACATCCTTAAAGACCCTCCCCCGGTGTGCAGGAGAGAGGTGGGGACCTCTGACCAAGGCTGGCTCAGGAGACCAGCAACTGTGTGTCCTGAGGTCCTTCAACCCCTGCCAGGCATACAGATGTCCCCAGGCCGGGTAGCCACTGTGCAGAGACTGACTCACCTAAAGACAAAGGCCCCGAACAGGATGCCCACCCACACCCCGTAAACACACTGTCAGCCCAGCTTCAGTCAGCACCTCGAGAAGTGTGAGGAGCAATGGGATGGCAGGGAGATGTCTGGCCTCACTATTCCACACCGTCTCTGTCCCCCTCCCCCAGGTCCCTGGCCCGAGCCCTCAGCCTCTGTAAACATCTGGTTCAGCTCATGTCCAGAATCGATCCTGCCAGGCAAGTCACTGAAGGCATAATCCCGCTTGCTCACTGACATTTCCAAATGAATATTCACTCGTCCCAATATCTGTCACTTGTTTTCTGTCTGGTCTGATCAATGGCGCTTCTCTGAAGGATCGTGCTCACCAGAAGCATTGATCGACGTCTGGAGGCTGCCTGGTGCGTGGGGGGAGGAGATGTGTCCTCCCAGCAACGAGGCCAGGACACTGACCGGTCATCTTGTCTGCACACCACCGGCCCCGCACGGGTCAGAGCTTCCAGACAGCCGGTCTCACTGCTTCAGTGGCACAGAACATACACTGATCGTGATGAAAACAAATCCGGAAATCGGCTCTTCTTTTGAGCATTTGGGGATCTTACGGGGCTGTAAGAAGTCACAGAGCTGAGTCGTGACTTCTGTCCCGTGCAGGTCAACCCTCCGTCTCGGGCTTTGGACCAGGTCCCTGACTCCGCCCTTTCAGCTCCAGCCTTGCCCTTTGGGTGACGCAGGAAACATTTCTCTCTCAGTCTCTCCTCTGACAAACAGAAGAGACGCAAGCCCTCCTGCCAAGGTCGCCAGACACCATCCCCGGGCATCCTGCCCTCAGGAGCTGACCCTGGGCAGTCTGCGCCTGGCTGACTCTGTCTTACTTCTCAGCTGTCTCCAACATGCTTTGACGGTCAGCTCTGCAAGTCAGCTCGGGGCTCCCTTCATTGTGTTCCCCCTCCAAGCCCAGCTGCCCTGCCAGTCAGAGCCCCTGGCCCTGTTTTCTCTCCTACCCTCCACATCTCCTCCGTTACAAACACCGCTGCCTGAAAACCTGCCCTTGCAGCCACGAACACGGGACAATACACAAAAATGAGGCAAGATGTTCAGATAGGGAAGGGGACTATCCCACTTCTATAAACCATCTATAAATTTTACTTTTGGGTCCTGTTTGATTCTTAAAATTTATTATTACTTAATATATATATATATATGAACAACTAGTGCACTTACCCTTAGCCTAAAGAATAAAACAACTGATGCTGGCCAGTGTGGCTCAGTGGATTGAGCATCGTCCCATGGACTGAGAGGTCCCAGTTCGATTCCCGGCCAGGGCACATGCCTGGATTATGGGCTCAATTCCCGGTGAGGGGTGTGGAGGAGGCAGCTGATCGATGTTTCTCCTACACTGATGTTACTATCTCTCTCTAAAAAAATAAATAAAATCATATTTAAAAATTTTTTTAAAGAATAAAACAACTGCTGATATTTTCAGTCTCTTTTGTACCCCTTCCTCCTGCCCCCTCTCCTCCCCTCAGGAGGAAACTGTACATGTAGTGAATATTTAATGAGCACCTACTATGGGCCTGGCACTGTTCTGGGTAACTGGGATCCACTGATGAACAAAACAGACAGAGATCCTGCCCTCACAGAATGACACTATCACCAGGAAAGAGACAGACAGTTTTAGGAACATAATAAATGAGTAAAATATAAATAACATCAGAGGGTGATCAATGCCGTGGAGAAAAGAAAAACAGAGCAGAGCGAGGGGGGTTGGGAGGGCCGGAGGCTAGCGGCAGGCCTCAAGACCTAAGCATGTGGGAGGGGGTGACATTCGAACCACGTGGATGTCTGGGGCCCTCCTGTGCAAAGGCCCTGGAGCAGCAACATTCCCGACACCCAGTGTGTTTGGAGCGGTGTGAACATAAAGAAGAGTGAAAGGAGGAAGAGTCAGAGAAGTGATGTGGGGGGCCAGTCATGTGGGTCATTCAAAGGATGCTGGCTGGCCCGGCCGGTGTGGCTCAGTGGTTGAGCATCGACCCAGGCACCAAGAGGTTGTCAGTTTGATTCCTAGTCAGGGTACATGCCCAGGTTTGGGGCCAAATCCCCACTGGGGGGCATGCAGGAGGCAGCCAATCGATGTTCTCTCTCATCGATGTTTCTATCCCCCCCCCCCCCCGTTTCCTCTCTTTCTAAAATCAATAAAGAAAAAAATTAAAAACAATTAAACAAAAAGATGCTGGCTTGTACTCTAAGTAGAAGGGGGTGGAGGAAGGACATAATGTGACTTGGATTTCAGCAGGACCCCTCTGACCACAAAGGTAGGCAAGGGCAGACGCACGGAGGCCATGGAAGAGGATACGTTAATAGTCCTGGTGAGAAATTTCATTCATGATATGAAAATCCATGCCTGTCGTTTGCCTGAGAATTGACATTTTAGAGGACACTGTATTTTGATGTTGAGAAGCACGTGCTTTTGTTTTGATGCTCTGAGACCATTATGTCTTGGGTCACTTGCTGGCCATAATCTTTTCTGAAGTGAGTATTGGGGATCATGAAAACCCACATTACTCTTCATGGTAAGCCCGGCCCTCCCTGCTTGTTTTCATTCCCAGACGTGCAGGACACGTGAATGAAATAGAAATGGGATAAGGAGACGCCGTGAAGATGGTAAGAAGGGCCCTGGAGCTGCCAGGCTGCCTGGGTCGGGATCCTGGCTGCATCGTGTACCAACTGCAGCACTCTGGGTCAGCCACGCCAGCTCTCTGTGCCCTGGTCTTCTTGCCAGCAGAGCGGGTGTGATCATGGCTACCTCCCAAGGTTGTGATCCGGGCTCACTGGGCATGAGGGCGTTGCTTTTGGAGGAGGACCCAGTGCACGGGAGCTCTCGGTCACGTTAGCAACGGCTTTGGGGAAGACGTGCTTCCCTCCCAGGCCCGTCGGTCAACCCGGAGCTGGAGAAGCATCCTCCCCCGCTACAACCAAGCCTGAACGGCAGCAGGAGACGGGAGCTGTGAGGCTTCCCGAGGGGTCTCCAAACACGCCCCCGGAGCTCAGGCCGCAGGCAAACCCACGGAGAAATGTGACGCTCCCGGGAAGGTCTTCCACACAACCTGCCCTCAAGCACATCCGGAAGGGGCAGTCACCAGCCGCTCCGGGCACCGCACAGCGCCAGACTTGGACTCCCACTGTGGGTGTGTGTCTCGACGACGATGGGGTCGGCATTTATTGTGGAGTTCTGCTTGCAAAACCATCTCCACCATGTCTGCTGCGTATGCCGAGCACATCAGGACGATCGCTTTTGGAAGTTCAATGCAGCCGGTCTTTTCCCTGATGATGAAAAACACGGTAACATCTACCTTCAGCCCATCGACTCACCAAGCGCCTCTGCCAATTTCAGTTCGGATCAAAAGGACCCAGTATGCAATTTGACTTCACTGGCATTCAGATCCTCACAGAACTAGGAAACGGCACAGCATACAATGAATGCATTGGTTTTGGGGGTGCTCTTTTTTTTTTTTTACATAATTAATTACATTGCTAGCCAGGTTGAAGTCTTCTAAAAAACTGGCAACATGTTAGATGCGGAAGCTTGGCAGGGAACGATGGAGTATATTCTGAAAATATTTATGAGGTTTTCCCTTGTAGTCACACACACAGACACACACAGGCCTTGTCTTGAATTTGGCATGGCAAGAACACCCATAATGCAAGTCTAATATTATTTTCCAGTTCAGCTCATTTACTTTGAGGAGATCTGACTCCAGCTCAGAGGCATCATCGCATCTATCGGTAGCCTCCAAGGCTCGGGGAGACAGCTTTCCTCTCTCATCATCTCTTCCGCCCTGTGACCCACATACCCAGCTAGCTGTGCCTGGACTCCTTCATCAGCCATTCATCACAACTAATAGCCAACTAATAGATTTGACCTTTGGCAAACTTTCAGCCTGCCAACCTCGATAGTTCGTGTGGCCTTCCCTGGGCTGCGTTTGGTGAGGAAAAAAAAAAACCCACAGTTTTTAGAATGAATTTCACGTGATCCATTTGTTTTTAAAATCCTCACCTGGGGATATTTTTCCATTTATCATTAGACACAGTGGAAGGGAGGGAGAAGGGGAGAGAGAGAGAAACATCGATGTGAGAAGACACATTAACTGGCTGCCTCCTGCACGACCCAACCAGGGTGTGGGATGAACTGCAACCGCAGTACATGCCCTTGACCGGAATCGAACCCGTAACTCATTGGTCCACAGGCCGACGCTCTAACCGCTGAGCCAAACTGGCCAGGGTGAATTTCATGTGATCTTGATCCAATGTGACTCAAGGTATAAAGGTGGTTTATCATCAATGCCCCCAATTTGCCAGCACCTCAAGGAAGGTGCAGCCTATCTTTGTAACAGACATAAATCCACCCTTGATGTGAGCCTCGTGCATCATTGTCAGTCCCCCTCAAAGGGACAAAGATCGCAAAACCGAGTCCCGAGGCTCAATTTTGGTTGATGGCAGTGTGACCTCTAGGCCAGCAGTCAGAGAGAGGGTGGTGTGGCAGGCAGGCCAGCCCCCGTCCGCGCCCGGGCTCCAAGCAGGAAGGTGATGGTGGGTTTGTATAGCACAAAAAGTCATGAGCACAGGGTACTGAGCCTGCAGTGATGGAAATGATCCTATTCTGATTCCCAGCTTGTAGTGTGAGAACCAACTTCAACTCTTGGAAAGGAGAAAACGGAAGCTGTTACCGCTCCCAGCCCCTTTTCCGTGCTTGTCTGCAGTAAATACAAAACTCCAATTCCGCACATCCTCACCTTAAAACAGAAAACACTTATGCTTATGACACGTACTGCACCGCACTACCCACACGACACAAACACACAAGGACGGTCTGCTATGTACGGCATACGAGGGTCACAAAGCGAAACCTCGAAATCTTTCATTCGAATGTCCTGACCAGGAACACTGTGAAAAGCTTCACTCTCTACAGCTTAGAAAAATATAATTTTATCCTTCCAACCCTCCTCTCAATAAACCTCTCCAATTACAAAATAGTCTTTCTCAAGCCTTACAAACCCCCCTCTCCCTCTCCAGAGATTCATATTCCTGCTCGAGGTTCACCTGACCTGAGCCTCCCCCAGCTCCCCGGAGAAGTGCCGCTGCCGACCAGGACCTCTGGGAACAGTGGTAGAACGAGGCCATCTGCTTTTCCAAACCCTACTTACTCAGAGACTGTCCTTCCCGCCTCACAGGGCCACAGCACCTCCTCCCATTTGAGGCATGTTGGTTTGAAAGGAAGACAGGGTTTCATGCATGAAAACCCAGGATCCCTGAGCCGTAAGCCTCCATCCCCCGGCAACAACCACTCGGAGGCAAGGTAGTTCATTCCCTGCCATACCATCTGAGCATCAATACTCTGCATACAACCGCAGCACGGGGCAGAGCCCTGGGCATGGAGGGACCTCAGAATCATCGTTTCTGAGCAGAGACCCTCAAACGCCAGGGGTCAGAAGGGCTCTCTGACATGGGCAGGGTGACGGCCATGCTCACTCTCTCCCTGTCGTTTTAGGGTGATCCTGATACGAAGCGACTCTAAAAACGGCCGATGTTTCTCCCCCGACACGAGAGCATCAATCACTACATCTTTGGCGCTTTCTTTGTGGTATCGATTCTTCTGAGAATGAAGGCTGATGGTTCCGATATGGCGTCATCTAATATTCCCCCAGCTTGGTTTATAGATTTCTGGGTGCATTACCTGAACATAAACCAGTCTTGCATTATCTCTCGCACGCGTGTCAAATTAAGGTAAGGCATCCTTGTTGACCTTTCAACCTCAAAAAAAAAAAAAAAAAAAAAGAAATGTGTCGGAGACATTTTCCAACCAGCATTAAAATGAGCTGGGCTGTCAGATGCCAATTAAGAGGCTGTAATTATGAAGGGAAGCGTTGTCTGTGCTTTGGGGGATGATTTCTGTTTCTATGCACTCGTTCGGTGGGAGAAAAAAAAGAAGCTGGTTGCGAATGATCTCGTGAAAGAGATGAGAACCATTTGTTCCTTAATGTACCAAAATGGGAAGGCGCTGGGGGAGCTGGCGCCCTGGCCTTCCAGAAGGAAGGAACACTTCTTGAAAGGTGCAGAAAGAGCGGCAGTGGCCAGAACCAAAATAGAGATGAGGCAGCCGACTGCCGAGATGTTACCAAACAGAGCCGGCGCCAGCGCCAGCTTCAGGCTGTGCCGGGTGCGAATTGGCTCTGACTTCCTGTCGGGCAGGGAATTCTGTGGGCGCTGCGGTAAGGCTTTTGTCTATGTTGTTTCTGCCAATGCCCTGCCTGCAGCCAGGCCCGGGCCCAGGAAAAGGGTCTCTGGGTGAAGACCACACTGGGCTGGCCATTGTCTGCCAGGACACAGGTGAAAGGAACATACCCCTCAGCCTCCTCCTGTGAACCCCATTCTTCAAGGTGAAATGATGCTGGTTGCACCTATTTGGTCTAGCCTATGTCTGAACCTAACTGTGTGCGATGTATGTACACACATGTACACACACACACCTGGGAACGCATAGGGTCTAACCAGAGGCAGACTTTGGCATCTCTGGGGTCCTTTTCAGAAAAAGATCCACAGACCAATCTCTAACTAAATCTATTCTTGAAACTCGCTAGGATAACAAAGTCCCACTGGTCACCCCAGCTGCTAGAGCCCTTCCCCCTCCTGGTCTGAGCCCCACCCCCTCCTGGTCTGAGGCCCTCCCCCTCCTGGTCTGAGGCCCTCCCCCTCCTGGTCTGAGCCCCTCCCCGTCCTGGTCTGAGCCCCTCCCCGTCCTGGTCTGAGCCCCTCCCCGTCCTGGTCTGAGCTCCTCCCATTCCTGGTCTGAGCCCCTCCCTATCCTGGTCTGAGCCCCTCCCTGTCCTGGTCTGAGCCCCTCCCCCTCCTGGTCTGAGGCCCTCCCCCTCCTGGTCTGAGCCCCTCCCCATCCTGGTCTGAGCCCCTCCCTGTCCTGGTCTGAGCCCCTCCCCCTCCTTGTCTGAGCCCCTCCCCCTCCTTGTCTGAGCCCCTCCCCCTCCTGGTCTGAGGCCCTCCCCCTCCTGGTCTGAGCCCCTCCCCATCCTGGTCTGAGCCCCTCCCCCTCCTGGTGTGCACAGCAGCCATCAGTCCCCTCCTCCCTCTCCCCCAACATCCCAGTCTCTTCTCCCCTCACACTCAGCCCACTGGCCTCTCTCACCTTCCCCTCCCTTCCTTTCTCAGCTCTGATGTCTGCTCTTCCTGGGCAGCCCTGTCCCGTAGTGAGGGATTGCCTTTCCTCTCACTACGCTGACCACACGGACGAATGTCAGGCGGACAGAATCCTCCCCATGAGGCTGGGAGACGGGACTCTCCGTCCTCCTCCCTCAGTGAGTGTTTCCCTGCCCGTCTACACAACTTGCTCGATTTGTGGGCAGGGTTGTGGCTGGCGGGGGTGGAGGAGAGAAAACGCACACACACCCCAGGGTCACTGACCCTCCTGGTAACGTGGGATGTGATGTGCTTAGTCCCAGACAGTGTTCCGTCTGCAGCCATGTGTCTGATTAACACGGCCTACCTAGCTGGAGCCCATGGGTCCTGCCTGTCCTGCAACCCACATGCTTAACCTCAGCCCCTGACCCTGAGAAACGGGGTCAGGCAGAGTGGTTCTGACACCCCACCCAGGAGGGCTGAGGCTGGCCCGGGGAGAGGCCTGGCGCTCAGCATCCAGCCACAGGGAGGCCACTAGTCTCTTTCCAAACCTAAGGATGCCGCTCGTCTGCCCCAAGTCCTGTCCACTGTCTTCCAGGGCTGGGCAGGCCCCTCGGAGCCCTGATCACATCATCGAAGCATACTGAGTGCCAACTGTGTGCCAGCTCAAGCCCCTCATAGACTCGCACGGGATCGGGGAACCACCAGAGCACCTTCCTGAGAGCTGCCCCCCTAGAGCACAGGACAGGTCCTCGCAGGCCTTGCTCCTGGGTTCTGACAGCTGCAGCCTCACCCTGCTCCAGCTGGAAGACGCTGCAGAACAGTGCTAGAGAAAAGCAGTGCTTTTTATTGTTGATTTTTTCAATTTTGCAGATCCTCAAACAATCCTTTCAACGTAGTAGTTCTAATTAAATTCCTAACACCTTTCCATTTTCTGTTTTTCTCTTTTTCATATCCATCTGTGCCTTAAGGATCAATTAAACCCCTAAGGGTCTGCCAACTACGGCCCACGGGCCAAATCCTACTGGCCACCTGTTTCTGTAAATAAAGTTTTATTGGGACACGGCCATGCCCATTCGTTTTCACATTATCTGTGGCTGCTTTACATTACAAAGACAGACTTGAGAAGTTTTGGCAGAGACCTTTTGGGCCACACCACCTAAAATATTTACTATCTTGGTTTTTAAGAAGAAATTTGCTACCTCTGACCTAGACTACACATATAATTTACATATAAAGCAGCAGTCAGAAAACTTTTTGCAATGTCCCATAAATGTTACGTAAGCCATTCCACAGCATCACTCAAAGACAGAAAAATGAAAATCCCAGAAGCTCGGGGTAAGTCCTGTAGATTCCCAGTTCTAAATCCATACATTTCTTTAAATCACACACATATACAGGAATACATTTTCATAAGGAAAAAACTTTCAGCAACACAACAAAAGATCCCTTTGACAGCCCCCCACCCTCCAGTCCAGACTTCCCTCTAGATATGTACTTACATCTCTGTTAATAGTGAATCTACCGCTGTGGCTTTTTTGCATGTATGTTTTTAGCCATAAATGGTATATAGGTACGTACTGTCCCTAGTTTGCTTTTTCATTAAGCATGCAAAAGCTTTGGACATGTTTCCCAGGCAGGACATACAGATCTACCTCGTGCTTTTCAACTGTCCAGAGTATTCCAAGGTATGGATGTTGCAATGTCTAATCTCAGGGCAGACAAACATCTGGATTGGCCGCTGAACCAGCTCTCCTTCTTCCCAGGGGAGAGGATCCAATGACCTGTGGACACAGGTCACCTCGGGAAACGAGAATGACTACGACCCCGACACACACCCCGTTATCTGAAGCAAGCCCCACCCGAACAGCCCCCGTCATCTGCAACAAGCACCCCGTCAAGATGTCTTTGCATGACCCTCAGCGTCTCCTAGCAGAGTCCCCAAGATCCACGGCTCCAAACCCCCCATTCAGGGCTGCTATTTGAGAGAAGAATCATTATGAATTTAAATGACTGTTTCAGAAGCTTGACTTTTATAAAAGGAAGATGAATCTGGTCCTTGCAAATACAAAACAGATTGAGAAGCTGAGCTTCGTGGAGTGACTTAAACAGGCATTCAGAACTGGCACCCGCTGGGAACACTGCAGCAAAGGAGGCATTCAGAACAGGCAGAGCCTGGAGCTGGGCCCAGGAGCACCCCTCACCTTTCTATGGGCTCCTCTCCCCCCAGCCTCACCATCTCCCCACCCCCCACCTCCACAAGCCCTCACTGAGCAACTGTGCCTACTATGCGCCGGCCCGTCAAGACCACCCTTGCAGAGTCCCCAGTGAGGTAGACAGTCCTGCAGCAGGGGGCTGTGGTATGCAGCCCAGGTCTGTTGCAAGGCACCAGATGAGAACTGAAGGAAAGGCCAGGAGAGGGGAGAGCACCCCTGGCTCAGGTCTGGTGGGAAGGGCATGAACCTCTCCCTCCAAGATGTAGGCCATTTTCTTTTTAAAATGACCCGCTCCAGCTGCTGGTAAGAACAGATCTGCGGAAGGCAGCTGTTTACCCACCCACTCCACCCAGCCAGAGGCAGCCAGAGGGGCGCTGGCTAAACATCCAGCCAAAGGAGCAGGGGTGCCACACGATGCTGGGGCAGGCGGCAGGGCAGAACGTGGCTGGGCAGGGGCACTGCCTCTCTCCTGATAGTCCAGTCCTAGAAAGCCAGACCGTCCTTCATGCAAAGAGCCCCACAGACCCTCCCTCGGGGAAAAAGAGAGGCTCCGGGGGATGCTGAGCCCTGCTGCAGCTGAAGTTCATGAGATGGCCAGGAACAGCGGACCTGGTTAAAAATCCCACAGGGCACTGGTCGGTTGGATGACCATGCGCCCGGTGCTTAACCTTGGGATCCTCCTCGTTGGCAGTTCTCAGGGCTTCGTTGTGAGAACGGAATGTGATCACACGGTAATGCACCCAGCCCAGTGAGGGGCTCATCCAGGTGTCCAGCAGACACCCACTGTTGGCCCTTCGCTAACATGCTAACATCCATCAGCAGAGAGAGAGCTGCTGGCCTTGCTGACAAGCAGGGAGCAGAGAAGCCCAGGCTGCTAGCCCACAGGGTGTCTGTGTCCCCAGGTGGGGGCCAGAGGTGCTAGAAACTTTCCTTCCTGCCATGAACTCATGCACTTGGGGAGGCTGGAGCTAAGGAAGGAGGTCAAGCTGAGTAAGAGAAGGAACTTTCATACTTGGAAAAGCAGCTGTCAGAAGGAAAGGGACACCATTTATCCAATTTCTCTCACTCCCGATTTTCATTGAACGGATGAAACAAATGTAAAAATGGAGTGGGGGAAGGGCAGGGTGGAGCCTGTATCCACGGAGGAAACTGCTCAGGGTGCCCAGCAGCAAAGCAGGCAGAGACAGGAATTCCTGCAAGCCCAGTGCAGAGGGCACAGGGCGGACGGCCCACTCAGAGCTGAGGGCACTGCAAAGAGCCCAGGGGCCCACAAAGGAGGTCCATGGAGGCTTCAAGGGGTTGCCAGGAGGCAACCCTGTGGAGTGACCTCCAGGACAGGCACCAGTATGTCTCATGATGTAGCTGCAGAGTCTAGAAAGCAAACGATGAGGACAAAAGGAGACTTGTCAAATCCCCAGTCATAAAGGTGTTTACACGGTTTAAATGAACAGATTACACAAACAAAATTAAGAGAGAATATTAAAGATTTCAGTAATGAAAATCTGGCGTCTCCTCTCGCACCTTTGTGCTCAGCCAACAGAATACAGCTTTCTCAATCTCTCATAGACTATTTAGAAAAATGGGCTTATATTAGACTATACAAAAATAAAAACAACTCAACAGCAGTCGTTACCTAATCATAATGCGATACAAATAGAATTTAACAAAAAGAGATATTAAAATGTTGGCTACAGCCCTGGCTGGTTTGGCTCAGCGGTTAGAACGTCGGCCTGTGGTCCAGAGAGACCTGGGTTCGGTTCCCGCTAAGGGCACATACTTTGGTTGCAGTTTGTCCCCGGCCCTGGTTGGTCGTGCGGGTGGCAGCCACTCGATGTGTTCCTTTCACTCGATGTTTCTCTCTCTCTCTCTCTGTTCCTCTCTCTCCCTCCCACTCTACCTGAACAAAAAATGGAAAAATGTCCTCGGGTGAGGATAAAAAAAAAAAAAATGTTGGCTACAGCATTGTTTTTAATTTAAGAGAAAAAAAAAAAGATAGAAAAATAGGAATTCCCATTAATAGAAGAATATTTAATTAATTTTTGGTCCATCCAAACTCTGGAATCCTATGCAGTCGTTAAAAATAATCACCTCGCCCTGGCCGGTTTGGCTCAGCGGTTAGAGCGTCCGCCTGCGGTCCCGAGAGACCCGGGTTCAGTTCCCGCTAAGGGCATGTACCTCGGTTGCAGTTTGTCCCCGGCTCTGGTCAGTCGTGCGGGTAGCAGCCACTCGATGTGTCCCTTCACGTCGATGTTTCTCTCTCTCTCTGTTCCTCTCTCCCCCTCCTACTCTACCTGAACAAAAAATGGAAAAATGTCCTCGGGTGAGGATTAAAAAATAAAAATAAAAAAAAAATAATCACCTCATTCCTCTACTGCAGAGTTCCGAAGGAAAAGGATGGGTACTGGTAGAAAACGCAATATATGGAAGGCGTAAGGCTAAGGATGTTCCAGAATTGAAAAAAACACCTGATTTCTTTTTTTTATCCTCACCCGAGGATATTTTTCCATTTTTTGTACAGATAGAGTGGGAGGGAGAGAGAGGAAGGGAGAGAGAGAGAAACATCGATGTGAAGGGACACATCAAGTGGCTGCCACCCGCACGACCAACCAGGGCCGGGGACAAACTGCAACCGAAGTACGTGCCCTTAGCGGGAACCGAACCAGGGTCTCTCCAGACCACAGGCCGACGCTCTAACCGCTGAGCCAAACTGGCCAGGGCTGATTTCTTACACTGAGAATGTACACACAGTGCTGAGCTGGGTCAAAATTTTTTTAAAAATCACCTATCTTGGTAACACTCTAGAATACCAAAAGCAAAAAGAAAAATATTCAAGTTTACCAGAAAGAAAAGACATTACCTGCCCTGGCAGGTTTGGCTCAGCAGTTAGAGCATCACCCATGGACCAAAGAGTCACGGGTTTGATTCTGGTCAAGGGCACGTACCTCAGCTGCAGTTTGGTCCCCAGCCCTGGTTGGGGTTGTGTGGGAGGCAACCAGGCAATGTGTTTCTCTCGCATTAATGTTTCTCTCTCTTTCTCTCTCTCCTTCCCTCCCTCCCATTCTGTCTTAAGATAAATGGGGAAAAAAAAAAGAAAAATCCTGGGGTGAGGATTAAAAAAAGAAAGAAAGAAAAGACATTATCTACTAACAGTTGGACCGACAGCAGATATCTTAGCCTAGAAGACAGTGGAAGAATATCATTTTTTGGTAAGCACTGTAGGAAAATAAGGGTCCTTCTATTCAATTATTCAAGAGTGTGGGCAAAATAAAGACCTTTTTCCTCCTACAATGAAAGAATTACTAAAGAATACATTTCTTCGAAGAAAAGATAAACCCAGAGAGAAGGTGTAGGATTTAAAAAAACATGAATATGCCCGGCCGGTGTGGCTCAGTGGTTGAGTGTTGACCCTGCACCAAGAGGTTGCCAGTTCAATTCCTGGTCAGGGCAGATGCCCAGGCTGTGGGCCCGATCCCCAGTGGGGGGCGTGCAGGAGGCGGCCAATTGATGTTCTCTCTCCCTCTCCCTTCCTCTCTCTCTAACATCAATAAAGAAAAAAAATAAAAAATAAAAAAAACATGAACACTGGTAAAATCTGCTAGCAAATTTAATTAACTATCGACGCTACATATTAATAATGCACTTTTTTTGTATTAAGATATAAAAATATCCTTGACTAATAGTATAACAAAGAGAAAGATGCAGGGAGAGAATATGCAGTGTGCAAAGATTCTTGATTATTTTGAAGAATGAAAGAGAAAACTTTAGACTTGCTAAAAATATTTATAGTTAAGTAGGTATGTTAACATTTTTAGGATATTCAAATGATAGAGAAAAATCTATAATTTTCAAATCAACTGAGGAAAAAAAAATGTATTAATTGCACTGAGCACAAGAAAGGCGAGTAAACAGAAGCCGTAAGTAAGGTGATGAAAATAAATTTAAAATATTAATGAGGACCATAAATACTAAGGGATTAAGCCCATTTAACATTTAATGATGTTTACTACGTGCCAGGCCATGGTCCAAGCATTTACATGTATTGGCTTATTTAATCCTCAAAACAAGCACATGGGCTAGGTACCATTATTGTCCCATTTTATAGACGGAGCAACTGAGGCCCCAGAAGGTTAGGGAATGTGTGCAGCACCCACAGTTGGTAGAGAGCAGAGCTGGGTGTCGGACCTGAGTGTGTGGTTCCCCAGCCTGTCCTCCCTCATGTTCTCCGCCACCTTCACAAACAGGTGCTTACACACAGAGAGAGCCTACTGCTTGCCACAGTAAGACCATCAGTCTTGGTGCAGAAGAAAAACCTTTGAAAGGCAGCCAAGAAAGGTGGAAATAAGGGAATGGAAAGTTGAATACCAGTAAGTATTAACCAAAGGACAGCTGGCATGGTGATCTTGATTTCAAAGCAAACGAGAATTAACGGAGTAAGGAGCAGTACAACACAATGAGAAAAAAGAACAGCCTTTTAAAAAACTCACAACAGTTAGGAACTTGGTGACCTCTAACAACGAAACCTGGGACTATCTAAACGAAAGAGTCGCAGCCACGAGGACAATTCACCAAGTCACCATTCACGTAGAAGCTTTGAACAGGTCTCACTCAGAAACGGAAAGCTGATAAAAAATATTGACAAGCATACAGAAAATCTGAAAAGCAGTTTCAAGACTAATTTTATATATGCATGTGTATATGCGCATACATGGAATATGCAGAAACGTGTGGGTGTGAATATATATATATCCCTATAGCCAGCAAATAGAGAAGATACATTATGTTCAAGTACATGTAAAACACTTACAAAAACTGGCCCCATACCAGGCTATATTCTATTGCAAGGAACTAATATAATACAAATTACATCCTCTTACCCCAACGTACTTACATTTCAAATGAATGATAAACTCTGTATTTCCTACATTCTAAGATGCACTTTTTTCTCATCATCTCTGAAGCCAGACACATCTTATAATGATGGAATGTTAGAGTCTAACTACCGGTGGCTTTTTCCTTTTTTTCTGCGGCACAAAAATAATGGTGTGCATTACAGTTGGCATCATCTTAGAGTTCATGAAAGTATGGGGGTTTAAAAAAATGTACAGGATACAAAACTCTCTCACTAGAAATTAATAACAAAAGAAAAAATAAAAAGCTTTAAAAGACCTCTCTTCTATCAAGAAGGATATAAAAGCAGCAATTTTACAGTACAAAAAATTATGATAATGACAACGTATGCACACCAAAAGTTATGGGATGTGGCCAGAAGTGTGCTCAGAGAAAATTTTATTGCTTTAAGTGTTTTATTCTTAAAGAAAAAAAAAAAAGATAGTAAATGACTTGGACATTCAAATTTAATATTAGAAAAACAGTAAGACAATAAACAAAAAGGGATTAAAGAGGAAAGGAAGAAGTAGAGATTTTTAAGAGTTTAATAGTAGGATGAATAAATAAATTCAACAGCTGTGTCTTAGAAAAGGCCAATAAAATATACAACTGTCTGGTAAAGTCTAATTATGAGAGAGAGACAGAGAGAGAGAGAGAGACAGAGAGAGAGAGGCAACATTAGTGAAAAAGAGATATAACCAGAGAAGCAAAGAAATTATTAAAAATTATTAAAAGAATACCATGTGGAATTTTATGCTAATAAATTTTAAAGTTTTGATTAAATGTATGATGATCTAGGGAGCCAGAAGTGATATAAACTGATTTAAGAAGTAGAAAAGCTGAACAGAAAACAAGCGGAAAACAATCATTCTCCCCCAGAGGCGTTGTCCTCAGATTTCACTGGGCAATTTCAAACCTTCAAGGTACAGAAATTTTCTACGCTACTTAAAATATTCCAGAGGTTGAAGAAAGGAGAAAAACTTCTTAATTAATTTTATGAATAACACATAACCCTGGTACCAAAACCTGCCAAAGATGAAACAAAAATAAAAATCACAGAGTAATCTTGCTTGTCAGATGTAAAAATCCTAACTAAAAAATCACGGCGCACACACACACAGTCTCCACCATCACCACCGCCAAATGCATGGAAATGCTGGACAAAATACAATATAAAATAATTAAATACAGCCCTGGCCGGTTTGGCTCAGCGGTTAGAGCGTCAGCCTGCGGTCCTGAGAGACCCGGGTTCGGTTCCTACTAGGGGCGCGTACCTCGGTTGCAGTTTGTCCCCGGCCCTGGTTGGTTGTGTGGGTGGCAGCCACTCGATGTGTTCCTTTCACATCGATGTTTCTCTCTCTCTCTGTTCCTCTCTCTCCCTCCCACTCTACCTGAACAAAAAATGAAAAAAAAAAAAGTCCTCGGGTGAGGATAAAAAATAAATAAATAAATAAAAAATAAAATAAAATAAAATAATTCAATACAGACAAAATGAGGAGATGTGAGAGCTGTAGTAATGAATTCTCAGCTAGTGTCCCGGAGATCCAGATGGGCTCTCCTATGGACTCACCTCCTGCCCAGAGCTCAGGCTGTACCGGGGATCCTGCCTCATTGGAAATGGGGGCTGGAAAACTCAACCCGTCTGGGAAAATACAAAAAAATCTTGGGGGGAGGGTTCCAGAAAGAATGGAAATCCCAAGCCGACACCATGGCCATGAAGTCCAAATTGACACTACCTACGTGGTGGTGTGAGAATCCCAACACCTTTACACCCCAGGAAGCTACCATTTAAAAACCACCAATCATAAATTAGTTTGGATAATTTTTGCTTCCGTAGAATATCATATAGAAATTATAATCCTCTCAAGGGAAGCGGTTCATGGTGAGGGAACATCAGCGGATAAGCAAACAGAAGAACTAATACTCCATGAACCATGATAAGAAAAAAACCTGAAATGACAGTATAATTATGTTTTAGATTATTAAATGTGTCGAGAAAGACTAAAAATAATGAAAGAATGGGAAGCTACAAAAACAAGTGTGTGGATTTGAAAGATCTCCATAGAATTTCTACAAATAAAAAAATATAGCGATTGACTTTAAAAACACAATACAAGAGTTTAATAAAAGATTAATTAGTAAACCAGCAGATTAGGGATCCAGGAGATACATCTGACTTAATCACCCAGAATACAGACATGAAAAACAGAAGACTGAGGTTACAAGGAAGAGAACAGAATGAGAAGGTCCAAAATAATACCAACCATGGTGGAGAGGCTGGAGGAAGTGCATCCCTAGGGGCTGAGACAAAGTCGGCTCCTTCTAGTGAACTTGCGATGATGACCTTGAGGCTCACATATCAGTGTCAGTGTGGGGTCTCTGGAGCATTCCAGGGAACGCTAATAACTAGGACTTACTTATATAAAGACGACCATGTGTCAGGAACTATTTTAAGCACTTTATACATATTAACTACTTCATTTAATTATCATAACAACCTAAATGTGTGCTAATATTATTATGCCCAATTTGTGGATGAGAAAACTGAGAAATAGAGAGTTTAAGTAATTTTCCTCAGCTATTAATTTAAGCATAGAGGTAAAGTCAAATCCAATGTGGCTAGCTGTAGAATTCCTATTCTTAACCACCACGTATACTGTCCCTGGTGTGTGGCTGGCAATTCAAAAGCTAATGTTGAGCATAAAGTAAAGGAACTATTTGAAGAGATGATGACTGAAAGTTTCTCAGAACTTAAGAAAGCCATAATATTGAATACATAAGTGCTTGAAATTCCAAGCAAGAAAAATAAAATTATATACCAGATAATAGCTGACGAAAGCTGAGGAATCTCAAAACAAAAAGAAAAAGAAAAACTAAAGAAAGACATTATCCACAAAGGACTGCCAGACTAATGCCAGGTTTCTCTGAGGAATACAATGGAACACAATGGAAGAGGTCTTCAAAGGGCTAAAAGAAAATAAGTATCAGCCCAGCCCGTGTGGTTCAGTGGTGGAGCATCGACCCATGCACCAAGAGATCACCGGTTTGATTCCCGTTCAGGGCACATGCCCAGGTTGTAGGCCAAACCCCCAGTGGGGGCATGCAAGAGGTGGCCAATCAATGTTCTCTCTCATCAATGTTTCTATCTCTCTCTTCCTCTCCCTTCCTCTCTCTCTAAAAATAAATAATAAAGAAAAAAAAAACTTTTTTAAGAAAAAAATTCAGTCATTAAGAAAATAACTGTCATCCTATCATCCTAGAATTTTATACCCAACTCAATCATTCAGGGCAAATCGCATTTAAAAGAACAAAGGTCAAGAGGGTTCACATAAGTCTCCCCTGAAAGAACTACTTGAGGGCTGTGTGAGGCAGCTGGAAATGGAACCCAGAGATAAGGAGTGACCATCAGACCATCAGCAAAGTTAAGCAGAAATGTTGGTAAGCAGCAGAAAATCTAAACAATCATCAATGGTAAGTAATACAAGTAAGAATGATTTTTAAAATTGGGGAGTTTATTAACAATATGTGACTAAAATTAGACAAAAGACATGATAGGGGAATATGATCAGAATTAAAGTGTTCTACCATAATTTATTTGTTTTGGACATTTTAATTTAATTCATACTGTGTTGAGCCAAATAAGCATATTAAAAATGTAAAGGTCATCTTTGAAAGAATAAAAATTAGAATGAATAATTGGTAGAGGGAGCTAAAAAGTTAAACAGAAAGTATCATCAATCCTTTAGGAAACTGAAAAGACTTTTTAAAAAAAGAAATCAAGCCCTGGCCAGTTTGGCTCAGCAGTTTAGAGCATTGGCCTGTGGTCCAGAGAGTCCCGGGTTCAATTCCCGCTAAGGGCACGTAACTTGGTTGCAGTTTGTCCCCAGCCCCAGTTGGGGCCGTGTGGTTGGCAGCCTGTCAATGTGTCTCTCTCACATTGATGTTTCTCTCTCTCTCTCTTCCTCCCTCTCTCCCTCTTGCTCTATCTAAAGACGAATGCGAAAGTGCCCTCGGGTGAGGATAGAAAAAGTAAATAAAATAAAAAGAAATTAAAAAAAGCGAGAAAAACTTACAATCAAGATAGCAGTGTAGGTAAACTTGGTACTCGCCTCCTCCCACAACCACATCAAAATGACAACTAAACTACAGAACAACTAAACAAAATGGAGATAAATAATCTAACAGATGCAGAGTTCAAGACACTAGTTATAAGGATGCTCAAAGAACTTAGTAAGGACCTAAAAAGCCTAAAAAAGGACCAGTCAGAAATGAAGGATGCACTAACTGAAATAATGAATAACTTACAGGGAATCAATAGTAGACTAGGTGAAGTCAAGAAGCAAGCCATCGATTTGGAATATAAGAAAGTAAAAAACACCAAATCAGAATAGCAAAAAGAAGAAAAGAAAATGAGGATAGTATAAGGAGCCTCTAGGACAATTTTAAGCATACCAACATTCACATCATGGGGGTGCCAGAAGGAGAAGAGAGAGAGCAATAAATTGAAAACCTATTTGATAAAATAATGACAGAAAACTTCCCTTACTTGAAGGAAACAGACATACAAGTCCAGGAAGCACAGAGAGTCCCAAACAAGATGAATGCAAAGAGGTCCATACCAGGACACATCATAAATAAAATGCAAAAGGTTAAAGACAAAGAGAGAATCTTAAAAGTAGCAAGAGAAAAGCAGTCAGTTACCTACAAGGGAGCTCCCATAAGACTGTCAGTTGATTTCTCAAAAGAAACTTTGCAGGCCAGAAAGGAGTGGCAAGAAATATTCAAAGTGATGAAAATCAAGGACCTACAACCAAGATTACTCTATCCCGCAGTGCTATCATTTAAAATCGATGGACAAATAAAGAGTTTCCCAGACAAGAAAAAGCTAAAGGATTTTATCACCACCAAATCAGTATTATATGAAATGTTGAAGGGTCTTCTTGAAGAAGAAGATAAAAAATATGAACAATAAAATGGCAATAAATACATATCTATCAACAACTGAATCTACAGACAAAATGAACAAGCATAACAGAAACAGACCTATAGATAGAGAACTTTTGTTGGTTGCCAGATGAGAGGGGTTGGGGGAATGGGTGAAAAAAGTGAAGGAATTAAAAAGTACAAATTGATTGTTAGACTGATGAACCTTAGAGGGAAGGAGGAAGGAGAGAGAGGAAGAGATAAAACAAAGAACTTACATGTATATATGCATAACCAACGGACACAGACTATAATGTGGGGAAGGCAGGAGGGGAGCGGGAATGAGGAGGAGGGAATTTATGGGGGTAAAAAGGGGGACATCTGTAATACATTCAATAGTAAAGATAATTTTTTTAAAAGCAAGGAAAACACAAAATAAAACAGAAAAAAAAGAGCGTAAATATGCCAATAACCATAAAAAAATTTAATTTGCTGAGAGACACTTCTAAAACATGATGCAGAACTGTTGAAAGTCAAGAGATACAGAAAGAGATATACTATACAAATAAAGAAAAGGCTATTTTTACAATAGTAATATAAGGCAAATAACGTTTAAGGCAAAATGAGGATTTCAAAAAATTATTATACAGAGAAAATTTAAATAACTCACTTAGGAAGATATACTAATCTTTACCCTGAATGCCCTTAATAATATAGCTTTTAAAAATATAGAGTGAAAGTTGATAAAAGAAAAATTTAAAAATTCATAACAACATTGGGAGATTTTAACACATCTCACTCTGAAATGGATACATTAAGCAGTCAAAAAATTAAGGATACAGCCCTGGCCAGTTTGGCTCAGCGGTTAGAGCATCGGCCTGCGGTCCGGAGAGACCCGGGTTCGGTTCCCGCTAAGGGCACGTGCTTTGGTTGCAGTTTGTCCCCGACCCTGGTTGGTCGTGCGGGTGGCGGCCACTCGATGTGTCCCTTCACGTCGATGTTTCTCTCTCTCTCTCCCTTCCTCACTCTCCCTCCCACTCTATCTGTACAAAAAATGGAAAAATATCCTCGGGTGAGGATAAAAAAAAAAAAAATTAAGGATACATAAGATACAAACAATACAGTTAACATGACTGAACTAAAGAATGTATATACACATAGATATGGAATTCTACACCCAACAATTAGAGGGTTTATATTATTTCAAACATAATAGAACAAACAGTGACCATATACTAAAGGGCACAATTCTCAACAAAAATTAAAGAATCAACAGCATGGGAACCACAATCTCTGGCTACAATGCAATAAAATTAGAAAGAAGAAAAGAAAAACATGCCCTTGAAATGTTTAAAAGTCTAATTCATGAGTCAAAGAATCACAAAGGAAATTATACAACTTTTTTTTTTTATCCTCACCCGAGGACATTTTTGCATTTATCTTCAGATAGAGCAGGAGACAGAGAAGGAGGAAGAGAGAGAGAGAAATATCAATGGGAGAGAGACACATCAAGTGGCCGCCACCCACACGACCCCAACAGAGGCCGGGGACAAATTGCAACTGAGGTACTTGCCCCTAGCGGGAACTGAACCTGGGACTCTTGGTCTGGGGTCTGATGCTCTAACTGCTGAGCCAAACCAGCCAGAGTATACAACTTCTGATTATTGAACAAGCAGTATAATAAAATAATTATGTACCCCAGTAAATTAAGATTAATCCAGAAATACACTACAGAATGGTTCAATATTAGAATATCTATTAGTAAAATTTATTGCATCAATAGGTCAAAGAAGATAAACCAGGTTTTTATCTTCATAGACAGACATTGGGAAGAGGGAGTCCTTAATTATTCACAAACACTAGTAATATGGGATATTTGGGGGATTTTTAGGTTCTAAAAGTCTTATTCCATAAACAGAATCATAATTAATGGTAAACATTATAAGTCAGGAATAGAACAGGGGAAGCCCGCTACTATTCAATATTGTCCTGGGAACACTCGCCAATTCAATTAGAAAAAAAAATTAAACAAATAACACAAATAAGTAAAAGCAGAAAGGAGTGAACCATCATAACTTGGATTGGACAAAGGTTTTTAGACACAATATCAAAGCACAAGCAATAAAGGAAAAAAGCAGTCAATTGGACTTCATCATTAAAATCTTTTGATATCACTTTCAAAAATGGGATACAACAACCCACAGAATGGGATAAAATATTTGCAAATCACACATCTGATAAGGAACTTGCATCCAGGATATATAAAGAAGTCTTACAACTCGTTAACCTTAAAATAATTAATTTATGGGGAAAGGATCTGAATAGATATTTTCCGAAGATGTACAAATGACCAATAAGCACAAGAAAAGATGCTGAACATCTGTACCTGTTAGGGAAATGCAAATACAAACCGCAATGAAATCAAATACTAAATACAAATCAAATCCCACTTCACACCCACTAAGATGGCTATAATCAAAAGGACAGACAGTAACAGGTATTGGCAAGGAGGTGGAGAAATCAGAGCCCTCACACGCTATGAGTGGGAACGTAAAATGGAAATATTTCCATTTTGGAAAACAGTCTGGCAGGTCCTCAAAAGAGTAAGTAAGCATAGAGTTACCAAATGACCCAGGATTTCCACTCCCAAAAGAAATGAAAACATGCGTTCACAAAAAAAGAACTTGCACATGAATGTGTACATAGCAGCTTCATTAATAATAGCCAAAAGGTAGAAACAACCTAAATACCCATCAGAGAATAAAATAATCAATGTAGTCTATACTTTATGATGGAATATTACTCAGTCATAAAAAGGAATGAAGTACCGCAATATAAATGAACAGGGAAACCATTATGCTAAGTGCACAAAGCCAGAAGGATCACATGTTGTATGATCCCATTTATATAGTGTCCAGAATAAGCAAAACAGACAGAAAGTAATTAGTGGATGCCTAGGACCAGGGAGGTGTACATGGGGAGTGACTGCTAATATGTACAGGGTTTTTGTTGGGGTGGGGGTGATTAAAATGTTCTGGAATATACTAAGATGTTCTGTGAATACACTGGAAATCATTGAATTGTTCACTTTAAATGGGTGAATGGAATCGTACATGGTTATATCTCTAGAAAGCTGTGTGTGTGTGTGTGAGAGAGAGAGAGAGAGAGAGAGAGATTCAGATTTCAGTGACCATATCTGCATGTCCTATTCCGCCTCCTCAGCTTTGGCCAGAGGTTAAGCCTCTGTGCCCCTAGAACCAGCCTCTCCACTGCTACCAGCCCCAATGTGCTCTGACCTTCTTAGGGACTTGGTTCCAGCCGTCCCCTCCTGTTCTACTTATAGGATTTTGCATATTCTATTGGATCTTTCCCATCAAGTAGATACACGCTGTTATTCCCATCATCCTATAAACAAAAACAAAAACAAAACCCCTTAACCCCTCTTTCCTCAGCAACGGGAGTGAGTCAGAATAGTCCCATCTATTCCCGTTCTCTCACAGACCCACTCAAACCAGAACATCGCTTTGCCCCCCTCCACGGAAGCTGCTCAGCTAGGGCGCGGTGCTGAATCCATCGGCCAATCCCTGGTCCTCATCTTACCTGACCCGCCAGAAGTTGACACAGGTGCATGTACTCCTTTGCTGACCTCAGTCGGTCTTACGGCTTCAAAAATCATCTGTTGACAAATCCCAGATTTCTGTCTCCAGCTCTAACCTCCCTGTAACTCAGGATGGGCACATCCAACCAAATCTCCAGCATCTGCGGTCGGATGTGTGCTGGACATCACAGGTACAGTGTGTCCTTACCCGAACCTCCTCCGCACCTGTTCTGCCCACTCACTGCCTATCCCATCTCAGGTGTGCGTAACTCCATCCTTCTACTTAGTCTCCAAGTATCTTTTCCTCACACCCCATCTAATCCATGAAGAAATCCTGTTGGCTCTGCCTTCAAAACATGTCTGGAATCAGACCCGTTCTGTCCACATCACTGCGACCCACTGGGCCCAGACCATCATCTCTCACTGCGACAGTCGGCTGGCTCTCTTTGCCCCTCATCACGGCAGCAAGAAAAGAGTGATCCTCTCAAAACATGATCCAATCATGGCACTCCTGGTTCAAAGCCCTGCTGTCACCCCTCACCCCCCTGGGAGTCAAGTCAGCTTCCATACCCTGGCTGGCAAGGCCCAAATCCGGTGTCCTCTCCTTACTCCGGGCCGCCCCCACCTCTGTGGCCTCATTCCCAGCTGTCCCCACCCCATCTCTCCACCTCTCGGCTGTTTCTCACGCCTGCCTTAGGACCGTTCACGAAGAGTCCCCTCCGCCTGGAAAAATCTTTGCTTAGTTCAGGATTTCTCGACCTCGGCACTATGAACATCTGGAGCCAGACAATTCTTTGTGGCAAGGGCTGTCCTGTGCATTTTCGGATGTGCAGCAGCATCCTTAGCCAGTATCCCCACATGTTGCCAGATTCCCCTCCGGAGCACAATTGCCCCAGGTTGAGAACCACTGATCTAGATCATCTCTGTGGCCCATGCCCTCATTCCCCTCAGATAGCCCCTTTGCTCGGGTCTCACCTTCTCACTTCTCAATGAGGTCTACCCTCCCCCCACCCCACACTTCCAATCCCCCTTACCCTGCTTGGCTTTGCTTTTTTTGTTTGTTTGTTTAATCCTCACCTGAGGACATTTTTGCATTTATCTTCAGATAGAGCGGGAGGGAGAGAGGAAGGAAGAGAGAGAGAAACATCAATGTGAGAGAGACACATCAACTGGTCGCCACCCACATAACCCCAACCGGGACCAGGGACAAATCGCAACCAAGGTACGTGCCCTTAGCGGAAACCGAACCCAGGTCTCTCTGGTCCGTGGGCTGACGCTCTAACTGCTGAGCCAAACTGGCCAGGGTCCCTGCTTGGCTTTTCAAAGCAACTATCATGTTGGCTTCACGGGGGCCAGGATCTCCCTCTGCTTTGTTCCTTGATACATGCACCCATGCCTAGAACAGTGCCTGGCACACACCTTGTTCTCCATAAGCATTTGTTGAATAAATAGATCAGAAGAGGCATCATGGTAGAACATAATAAAGTAAAAGGTCAATGTACCTGCCAATTTATCTTCAATTTACCTATAAATGAAACACAACCCCAATACAGATTTCTATCGGCAATTTGAAACTTGACCCACTATATCTAGAGTGCACGAAAAAGAATAAAAATGTGATCTCACACAAGAATAACGAGAGACTTACCCTCTGAGAGAGTAAAACTGTGGTCATCAGCTACAATCATTAAAACAGTGGGTTCCGGCACGAGAGTAGACAGAGTAAAAGCGAAGCCCAAAGCAGCCCCGGTAAATATAAGAATTGAGCAAATGATGAAGCTGGCATTTTTAAAGAGGAAGGCAAAGAGTGCATGTTCACGAAACGACGCTGGGGCGAGGGGCTGTCCAGCTTACAGCTGCAGGTCACGCGTGCTGTGTAGAAATACAGAGATAGTACCACGTTCCGGGGAACCGCTCAGAGAGTTTTAGGTCGCCGTGTCTGTGCAGAGGCCGGGGAAGGGCAGTCAGGAAGAAGGCAGACGACCACTGGGTTCATTAAAACCTTTTATTAGCTCTGCTTTTAAAATTACATTTACGTGTCATTCTGATGAGAATACAAGTTTTTTCTGTTTGTTTGTTTTTTAAGCAAGAAGCATGCCCCTCGTTAACCTATCACTCTGACAAAGGCCTCAGACACGGAGATTTGCTGGTGTGCACTCAGACCTCAGACACGGAGATTTGCTGGTGTGCACTCAGGCACCACTGGGCCCTTCTGGAGGGTGGCTTGTCGAGAAGTATGCAAAAGCCTTAAAACCACGCATATCCTTTGAGCCAACAATTCCACCGCTAGGATTTACTCTGAAATGCCACAAAGGAACACCGAGAGGACGTTCACTCCGACATTCTTTAAAATTGGAAAACAAAAGTGAAAACCACCAAAAGACATGTTCGTAAATGATGGTAAACTCATCTGAAGGAAGCCGTGCAGGTGTCAGAGTAGAATGAACACAGGTCCGTGATTTCCCTGTTGGTGAGGCTCAGTGGGCTGAGAGGTCCGGGTTCGATTCCTGAGCAGGGCACAGGCCGCGGCTGTGGTTTGATCCCCAGGAGGGGGCGTGCAGGAGGCAGCCGATTGATGTTTCTCTCTCACATCAATGTTTCTATCCCTCTCTCCCCCTTCCTTGGTCTAAAAAAATCAATAAAAACATATTTAAAAAAGAAAAAGAAATAGATCCATGGCCATGGAGAGCATGGAGAGGTGTTCACGGTATATAAAGTAATTAAACAGCCCTGGCTGGTTTAGCTCAGTGGTCAGAGCACTGGCCCTCAGACCAACAGATCTCGGGTTTGATTCCTGGTCAAGGGCATGTACCTGGGTTGCAGGTTTAATCCCTGGCCCTGGGCAGGGTTGTGCAGGAGGCAGCCGATTGATGTTTCTCTCTCCCATCGATGTCTCTCTCTCCCTCTCTCCCTCTCCCTTCTATTCTATCTAAAAATCAATGGGAAAATATCCTTGGGTGAGGATTAACAACAACAACAAATAATAATAATACAGTGATTAAATAGAAGATGTGCAGTAGGTATAAAAACGGCCACATTTTAATAAAAGAAATATGACTTCTGAGTTTATGTATATAAAATTATTTAAAATGCAAGACATTCTCTCTGTGACAAGTGTGGGAACCCAGATCCAGAGGTGGGCTGGTGAGACTTCTATTTTCCTCTTTTTGCTCTCGCGCAAACACTCCTGCAAGGAATCGCTAAGACTCCTGAGGTGGGAGCAGGATGCTCAGATGTGGGGTGGGGGTCTGATAGGCCCCTCTGCTGCCCACTCATCCAGAGCCCCACACTGAGTGGCCCTAGTGGCCAGGGAAGGGCTTGCCAGGATCTCGCCACACTTGGAGCCCAATCAGCTGCCCAGATGGCCACAGTCCAGTGGTGAGGACCCCCTTCCGGAAGATGGGGAGGGTTCCCAGGACAGAGGCCACCACTGGTCAGGCCTCAGTGGCCTGCAGTCTGGGCAGTTCCTGTCCCTTCCCAGGGCTCTGGCCCTCGCTGTCCGGGTGGGGAAGCGTCCACCTTGCCCTGTGCTCCAAAGCCCTCCCAGAAGCCAAATGCAGTTCACAAGCATATTCTTTGGTCAATGCAGGACTTCGATTTAAAATTTTGAATTCGTCTCTGGGCTTTAGAAGAGAAGAGATCTCATATAAAATCGACCATTCTGGTCATGCGGAACCCCCTCCCCTCCTGTGGTGACAGCTGCCCGCTCCCAAAGACAGAGGCGTCCCACACCGAACCACCTCCTTGCCACGAGGCCCTGCTGCCCGGGGACTGAGTTTTCCACGTGGGTTGCTCCACGCCTGGGCTGCCTCATGCGCTCTGCCCACCTTGCCGGGCCCTCTTCCTTCCCACCGTCAGCTGTGGAAACACATGCCCATGCCCGGTGCCCGTGTCCCTCCCTATTCTGCCCTGACCTTTGGGGACACTGGGGTTTTGTCACAGAAAGTCCCTCCAAGTGCACCCCCACCGAGAGCCAGTGGTGTGGACCCTGAGATCCAGAGAAACCCGTTGGCCCTGTTGCTGTTCCAACCCTGTGCAGGGGCCGGGACTGAGGCTAAGACCTAGTCAGTGCCGCACCCCAGCCCGGGGCTCGAGGAGGGGACAGAGCAGAGAGAACAATCCTGGTCCTTGGGGACTCTGATCCCAGCAGGTGACACTCACCTGGCAGCTGGTTCAGAAAAACCAAAATCCCTAGGAGCTGCTGTCACGGGCGGGTTCCTGGAAATCGGAAATCAGGGGGTTCACTGGGGAGGGTTGGGAGTAGGGGGGGTGGAGGGAGAAGCCACAATGCCTCCCAACTGAGAACAAGGTGCACTGGGGCTGAGAGGGTCGCATCAGCCAGGCATTGGCTGCAGGATGGGGTGCAGCCTTGGGTAAGGGGCACCCCTCCCCCCAAAGCTGAGGACATTTCTGTTGGGGGTGCCGCTGGGAGCAGCAGCAGCAGACTTTCCCAGCAGCCTCCGCGGGAAGTGGCGTAGGAGCCCCAGGGTCACCAGGGGGCAGTCCTAGGGGATGGTGTCAGGTGAGTGGCGGAGGGCTGCCCTGCGGGAAGGGCCCCAGACACCACACGAGGAGGATGCGCTGAAAATTCAGTCACTTCCCCAGCATTTATTTGAAACAGAACATTAATTCTGACTGTCATTAGAGTCCATTTCAATTTTGTAATAACATAAAAAGTTAAGAGTCTAATTTATTCATACAAATCTTGTTAGCATCCAATTTCCACATAATGTAACATATTCCTTAAAAAGCTGACAAAGCAGGATAAATTAAAACCGCAAAAGAAGACATCCATGGGTGCTCACTGCCACCCAGCCAAAGGACAGGAAGCTCACAACAGAGCGGCGGCCACTAGAGGCAGCGGCGCCACCTGACGGAGCTGGGGCTCCCCGCACACCCAGACCGCCCCCAGACGCTGTGTGGGCTCCTCCCCGCCACCTCCGAGGCCCCCACGCCGTCCCATTGCCTGTCCCTGCCCTTCCCGCTCCACAGACAGCTCCTGAGCCCTTTCCTCAGCAAACCCATCCTTGAGAGCCGGCACCTCCTCTTAATTACACGTCTGCGGTGTTTGCGTTAGAAGGCTGTCACCCTGTAATTTACCCGTGCACGGGTTTTAATTGTACATTAATCTTTCCTACACGCCACTCCTCTGCTAGAATCTGTAACAGCAGCCGTTTGGGCCATTTTGTTTATTCCTCAACCGAAAATAGCTGATGAATGTTAATTGCAGATTGTCCCTCTCCTCCTTTTCCAGGATTATCTGATGTGCGCTGGGGCTGGAGAGCCTGCCGTCACCTGCGGGCCGCCTTTCAACACAATGCTGGACTGTTTGGTGGCTGACTTTCCTTTCAGAGGGCGGGTCAGCAGCAACACACCACCTTCCAGTCACCTGCCACAGGCTCCCTGGGCACCGTGCTCACATCTCTCAGGCTCCAGCCTCATGGGTGCTGGGAGTTCTCACTTGGGGACCATCCTCACAAGACACTGAAGGGCAACGTCGGAACCTAAGGAATCCACCAGGTTGGAGGTTCCAAGGTCACTTGGAAAACCACAAAGGAGAACTATAAATTACAAAGCCCTGGATGGCTGCCAGGGCCCCAGGAAGCGACATTTAGCATATCATTCTAGCAGCAGGAGGAAACCTTAACTCCTTTCCAAGGGAATTTGAATGGAATTTGTTACAAGAACATTGTGATTGAAATATCACCAATTGGCTTTTCATGACAACTCAGTGATAGATTGCGACTGCAGTGGGGTGCCTCTGTGTGTGTGTGTGTGTGTGTGTGTGTGTGTGCGCGCGCGCGCGCGCGTGTGTTGGGGGTGGCTGTTGTGTTCTCCAGCTGGCCGAGGTGGTTATAAGAGAGCCCCATACAATATTTATGAAATCCAAATGAAGCCCTCCATTGGCGATGAACTGATATCATAACACAGATTTCAAAAACGCCTTGACATTTGCCCGAGATCAAATTTCCCCTCCCGAAAGCCCAGGAGGCTTTTTGCTGACAGCGGGTCTGTGCAGTCTACCCCTCCAGCAACCTTCTTCATTAAGCCCAGATAATTAACACTGGGATGGGAGGAACCGAGGAACTGAAGGTGCTGGAGAAATGAAGACCACAGAAATCCTCTCCTCCTTGGTGGAAAACAGGAGCGGTGCTTTTCAGTGGTGAAAGACAGGAGTTTTGATAATTTTTATTGTTAAACTCTTTCTGACGTGCAAAACAAAGCTGATGATCTGCTCCCCGAAGGAACTCTGACAACGCGTATTTGGACCAAAAGAGACAGGTTTCGATGATACATCACGCATCAGTCCACGGAGGGGGAAAACGAGAGCAGGAAAAGGATTTGCTCGGAGCAACAGATTTCGTTTAGGTGCAACCTCTGATTCCTTTAGGAAGGGTGGCCCAGGCCCTCCCCTGCCCTGGGTTACAAGATATTTCCAAAGTGGTCCCTTAGGGCATCCTTCACCCCAGAGGCTCCTTCTTCCACCTCTCTCTCCCGTGGCTTTTGGAGACAAAGGCTCCCCGTGTATCAGGACCCAGAGTGGTGAAATATTGCATGGGACCCAACCCTGAAATCCCCAGGGACTGTTTACCAGTAAAAGGCAGGGGCAATTTAGTTGCGTTTTTTTTGTTTTTTTTTCATAAACACTTCATATCGCACATCCTAAGAGAAGCAGACTACTTGTCAAGCATGCATCTTTATGAGCTATCTGCCTATAAACCTTGCACGAAAGGTCGGTGCTTAATGTTGCTTTGGCAGTAAATTGGCGCGATGCACAGGTCTGCTGCATCAAATTAGCATCGACCCATAAAACGTTACTGAATGATTCCTCAAATCTGCCAAGTCTTCAAATCAATTTTGGAGAAAGTGTCAAGGTTTTTTTTTAAACTTTGATAAACCTCTCATATTAGTTATCACAGAAGGGCATAAACCTTTCTAATCTGTCTTTCCACACACAAAAAAAGTGTTGTTTTTCCCAGACTGCTTCCAGCTCTCCCGTCTCCGCACACCCGCCTCCACAGCGCATAAACAATGCGTGTGCCGTGCATTCTTTGTTGCCCTGTTTTAGAGCAACTGACATTTGGCTCCCACTGTCCATTGTCCATGATTCAACAGTTTAGAGAGAATTTCTAGTGGCACCAGGATAAAGTTCTCACCCCTGGTCCTGGACATGCAGTCCCAAGCTTGCCTCCTCCAGGAAGCCTCCCATAACTCACCAATGAACTCCCATTATTGCACTATGGCCTCACATGTTGGGTCAACTAGACCACAGTCTCCTGGGCTCAGTGCACTTCCTTCCCTGAGGACTTCATGCTGCCAATGCTCCGGGGACAAGGCCCACACTGAGCAGCCCATGAGGTGTCATCTCCCTCCTCCCCATCTCAGAGGATCAGCCCAGGCCTCCCTCCTCTGTGGAGCGCCCTGCAGATGCCCCAATTAGATGCCTTTGCCCTCACTCCCCAGCCTCAGAGATCTCAGTCACCCCAGACGCTCCCACTAGTTGCATCAGAGTTGACTGTGAATCTGCCTGGGGGCAATGGCTGGGTTTCAAAACCCAAAGAGAAGAGAACCTCGATTTGAACCCCAGGGGTCTTACCCAGAGCTCTCATCCTCCAGGCTACACTGCTTTCCAAATAACTATGTCAGACTTGAAGAGAAAGGGAATAAGCCACAACCAAAGAGAGCAGGCTGCATCATGGTCCCCGTGAAAGTGTAACAGGCAGGAATGGCTAAGATGGTCACAGGCATGCCCTTTGGCCTTCACTTGACCTGAGGGTATGTCATCCATGAAAAGTTTGTGTTGAAAAACTAAGAAGGCTAAATGGAGGGGATGCAGTGCTGCTTTTAGAGGGGCTCTCGGGCTTCTCCAGAGGGACCCGATGACAGATAAGCCTGCCAGGAATGAGGTCACCCAGGGGATACTTCTCAACGGCCAGTGTCTGAGCTCTGAGGGTGAGCATGGCTCTGGGGCACCAACACAGAGCCTGGGGCCTGGAACCACAGGTTTCCGTGGAAAGCTGGCTCTGGAGAAGGGGGAGGTCATTTAGAGGCACAGAGCCCCAGGACAGGACACCCTCTAGGGTGTGAGAGCCCAGCTTCCAGTACCCTCCCCATAGCAGCCCAGGCCCCCAACAATTCCCCCATCAAATCAGCTGGGGTGGGAGGGGACGGAGGCCCAGTGGGTGTTCATGGGGCCTACACTGTGCCAGGACACAGTAGTGACCATGACAGACAAGGTGGTCTCAATGCTCATGGAATCTGTGGAGGGAAGGAAAGACAAGCCCCAGAGAGACTAATGGATCATGGGGGTCCATCTGATGACTGGGGGAGGGGGCAGGGCCCAGTGTTTGCAGCTCTGACCAGCTCCCCAGGTGATTCTGGGGCAGGGGGTGGGGTTCCCAGTCTCATCCAGAGAAACACCTGCCAACTCCACCTACTGCCTTCCAGATTCAAACCTGCCCAGAAGGGAATCACCAGCACCACCCCCACCCCCCGGCCCCATTTTGAAGACATCTATAATTTGAATATAGAACTGAATTTTTAAATTTGTTGAATAATGTTTTCAAGTTCAACGTATCCTGGGCCAAACATAAACTGTGTTAGTCCTCTGAGAACTAAAATTAAAACCACAGTGTGACCCTCTACATAGTCACAGAAGGGCCGGAATGTAAAAGACCGACAACACAAAGTGTTGGAAAGGATGTGGAGCACTGGGACGCTCCTATCTACTGGGGGAGGGGCGGGGTTAGTGCGGCCACTTCAGAGAAAATGGGTCCCTGAGACCCAGCTCCTCTCTTCCAGGGGCAAACTTATTAAAGGGCGTGCCTGGGTCCCAGAGACACCGGCAACAAGTCCACGCAGCACTGTTCATGACAGCCCCAAACTCCGACCAATCCAAATGTCAATCAAGAGGAGAATGGATAAATACATTGGGCATATTCACACAATGGAATCTTAGGAATAAGAATGAACAAACTACAACTACTCACCGTAACGTGGACGAATCTCACAAATGATGGTACGCCAGACACAAACGTGTACAGATTTAGGAATCCACTTGTATCAAGTTTAAAAACAAGGAAAACCAGGCAATGCCATTACAAGTAAGGAGTACAATGGCTGTGGGAGAGGGGAGGAAGGAGTCCCAGGGGCCTCTGGGATGCTGGTCCCATTCTGAGTCCTGCTTTGGTGCTGGAACACAGGTCTGTTTTGGCTGCACATGGTCACTGCACTGCACACACAATCTGTGCATTTCTGGGGCGTGTGCATAATGTGCTTGGAATAAAAATGTTTTAATGTACTGAATGTGGAACAGAAAAAAAAAGGTATTATTGACAGGAAATTGCTTTGAAAGGGTGGAACTTGAGGGGACACTAGCCAGTTAGATCACATGTCCCCTAAGCCTTTGTCACATCACCAGGCCAGGCCATTGATCAACATGCTTCCTTGCACTTGAGATGAAGAGGGACTGAGGCTCAGCTGAGAGACCACACACAGGAGATGATAATAATAACAATAATACTAATAGCAACAATACTGGTTGCTGCCTTTGATTGTGGGCTGGCTGGCTGCTAGGCACAATGGCTCTTAGGTCGTTTCTATTGTCATCCCTACTCTATAGATGAAGAAACAGTCCCTAGGCCACTAGTGACTAAGTGGTGAGGCTGGGATTTGAACCCGGGCAGTCTGACTCCAGATACTGGCTTCAGTCACAACCCCTAAGTGGCTGCATGAGCCGGTTGCCATGGTTGTCAGTTCATGCTTCAATTCATGGCAGAGGGAACTGAGAAGAGTTAAAAAAAATAGGCATAGATTGTGCTTTCACAGGGATGAAATTAAATTTGCAGATAAGGCCAACCCTCAGGAGGTGAAATAAAAACAATGGAGACAGAGGCCCAGAAGCTAAGCAGGAGACGGCCAGGTGGACCCAATCTGGAGAAGTGTGTAGCGTACAAGTCCCCAGAAGCAGAGATCCCCGCCTCGATGACTTTCCTGAGAAAAAGGCGTATGAGTGACTGTTGTGAGAGATGGCGAGGTGGCCATGACCCCGGACAGCAGGCAGCCTCTGTACCTGTTGGTAGCAGCAGCTCAGCCCCCACGCACGATGAGGGAGGGGGCATGCAGGTGAGGGCGTGCCCCACGGCCACGCGGCTCCCAGCGCCAAGCCAGCCTCTGCCAAAGACATTGGAGTGAGAAATGGGAGAGCTGAGGGAACACCAAGAAAACCTCCTTGGAAGGTTCAAATTGAACCCAGAGGTGCATACGGGAGGGTAGCAAAGAGGCTTCCCGGTGAGGGTATCGGAAGCAGCCCGGAACACAGGCCTCAGCCAGCCCTAGGCTAGCCGCATCGCACTGGCTCAACCAGTGTGGACAGACTGGGCTCAACACCCGCAGCTCTGGAAGACAGAACCTGATGGATGGACGGGCCATTGTCTGACCGGAAGCCGAGGTCTAGGCTGAGCTCAGCCACAGGGAGATTCACCGAAGCCTGAGAGAGCTTGGGAGCTCTGACCCCGGTGCAAATACCCCAGCAGGGAGCGGGGCAAAGCACTGACTAAGCCAGTGCCTAGACTCAACCAGTGTAGACAGCGTGCCGGCATCACACACTGGCTCCAGCAGTGTAGACAGACTACACAGTTAGCTTATTTGCCTGCCGGCAGCAATCACCGAGAACCTTCTCTGTACCCAGCTTATCGTGGCCAAGACAGCCGGGGAGAGCAGGATTTGCACCAGCGCTGTGACCGGCCTATTTGCTCAGCCTCCTCCGGGCCTGGCAGGAGGCTCTGCGCACACAAGCACCCCTGTCTGTATTTGCTGGGTGCTGGATGTTCCCCCTCAGGAGCACAGGAGCAAAGCCCCCACATCTCGGGGCTGGAGGAGGGTCTCAGTGCTCCTAGGCTTGGGCAGATGGGTCTTGTCCCAGGAGATGAGTCACCCCCATGAAGAGGCAGCTTGGAAGGTGGGGAGGACTTATCTGCCAAGTATGAGTCAACCTCTGCCCCTGCTAGGGGCGGCTGGCAGAGGGGCTCCCCTAGGTCGCTTTTCCACTGGTGAGCATCTAGGCACACTCACTGGTCCCTGGTGGTGAGGGCAGTGGCCAGAACAGGAAGGAAGACCAGTCTTATGAGTCTACTCTCCAGGCAAAGAGCACGAGAGTTGGAGGAATCAGCCCAGAGAGGCCCGGGGCCCAAGGAGTACGTCTGTACCTCCTAGCATCTTCTTCTTGGCTCTCATCCCTCCTATCCCTGGGTCTAGCCCAACCAGGGAGGAGCTGGCTCAGGCCCAGACAGTGTGAGGACAAGGTGACAGCAACCTGGGCTGTTGCCGGCAGCTCAGCGGCCACTTGGATCGGGGCCCACAGCCAGCAGCGTGGGCACAGCGGGAAGTGGGGTGACTCACAGACCTGCTGTCCCACCCCAGCTATGGAGGACAGAGCTGCATGGACCCGGCGATGTCTGCAGGGATGCTGGGGCCTGCGCTGAGCTGCAGACCGCCAGGGAGGGACGCACCCACATCGGAGGGAGTGTGGGAGCTCCGAGCCTTGGGCAGGGCCCCGGAAGAAAGTGGAAACAGGCACAGACTGACTCCCACAGGTAGGAGGAAAAGGAGAGAGAGCTGGCAGTGAGGGAGGGCCCAGGTCAGACACAAGGGTGGCAGGTCAAGGACCTACCAGGGCACCAGGAAGCGAAGTGGATGGCACGTGGGCCAGGAGAAAGGTGGGCATCCGAAAAGCTTGTCCTCACCAGAGATCACTGGGCACAGGGTGCTGGGTTGTGACTTCCTGAGTGCCCACTACAAGCTAGGGCTCAATAGTGACCACATGGGGGAAGGGAGCAGAAGGCCCACGGGCTTAGAGGACAGCTGGCAGGTGGGCCAGGCGGGCAGGGACACAGAGGCAGGGCCACACGAGCTGCTACCTGACACCCCCAGCCCTGGACATAACCCAACCAGAGTGGACAGGTGTCTGGTCCAGGGAGCCTGCTTCCAAGCACCCACAGCTCCCAGAATGATCCAGAAGTCACGGTCCCAACCCCCTTCCCCACCTCCCTCCCCCACTTAATCCATCATAAGCCCTGGCGGAGTCATGTCCATCCACTCCTCCTAAGGACCCTGGTCACCTTCCTCCAGATTACTGCAGTCCCCTTCGCTGGACTCCCTCCTCTGCAGGGGCTGGTAGAGCCGAGTCCCAAGCCCCCCTGACCTTCAAGGCCCTATATGGCCACCAGGGAGGGACGCACCCACATCAGAGGGAGTGTGGGAGGCACCTGTCCCCAACCACATCTCTCCTCCTCATTCTGCTGGCCACGTGGGCCTTCCCACAGCGCCTGGACAGTGCTCATGCTCCCTCCGTTCACTAACATCCGTGCCAGGCACGCTCTCTCCGGCACTCCTCCCCTCTCCCTGCTGAGTGCCACCTCCTCCGGGAAGTCTTCCTGACCCCTCAGTCTAGACCAGATTACTCTACTGTGGGTCTCATCCTCACCTGGCCACATCCTTCACATGTTTATCATAACCTAGAATCACACATGTGTTGCATGTGTATTTAGTAACAGTGTTGCTGGCAGAGCCTGAATCAGCGAGTGATGAATGGATGATGACGGAATCTCTGTCCCACAAAACGACAAACTCCACAAGGGCAAGGATTGCTCTCAGTTTTGCTCATCTTGTGTCCCCAGAACCTGGCACCACGACAGACAATCCATGCTCAGTAAATGGTCACTGGCAGCAGAATGAAGGTGGGCGGTGGGTCTGGCACTGGGACTGTGGGATGGAGGGTCATTTGGATTCAGGTTTCAATGTTGACAACTCACTTAGTTCAAATAAATGTCATCACCAGGGCCTGCTCTGGCCATGGCTTGGCAGGGACGGGGTGCCTGGCCCTCAGTCACCATCAAGAAGCGCTGATCGGCCAGCAATGCGTGGCATTCAAGGTGGGAAGTGGGAATGCTGAGACCCAGGTCCCTGGGCTGGGAGGGCAGCTGTACCTGCCATTCCCAGCATCTTGCCTACACACAGACACTCCGACTTCCTGCAAGGGAGCTTTGAGATGGAATCGGGGCTGCTTGTGGGTGTCAACCCACCTGAACGCAGGCTTCCCCGTGCCAGGGGCCCAGGCTGCATTGATGGCCAGCAGGTTCGGGCAGCCCCAGATCACAAATGACAGGCAGTTTTGTACAGGGCTAAAGTCACAAAGTTTTCCCATGACCAAGGTGAAAGTCTCATCTTCTGCCACAGTGATTTACTGACGGCGGGGACACACATCCAGCCAGGAAGGAATGAGAGATGGTGTCTTCTGTGTCCTCTGCCACCTGAGCTGCTGCAACTCTGACCCCTGGCTGTCTGAACCCCCGGGTTTCCTCTGCCTCAGGGCAGCCTTTTCACAGAGAGGAAGGAACGCAGCTGCTCCAGAGTCCTGGCTCTGACTCCAAAGACAGTGCTCGGGAACCTACGGCCACCGCACCAGCACCGCCCCGCCCCCACACAGGCTGCCTGCCCCCAGCCAACCTCCTGGGCTCTGGGACACCTCTGCCATATACCCACCCAGGGAACCATTTCCATTTTTTTTTATCCTCACCCGAAGACATTTTTTCTGCATTTATCTTCAGATAGAGCAGGAGGGAGAGAGGGAGGAAGAGAGAGAAACATCATCAATGTGAGAGAGACACATCGATTGGTCGCCACCCACACGACCCCAACCAGGGCTGGGACAAACTGCAACCGAGGTACATGCCCTTAGTGGGAACCGAACCCAGGTCTCTCGGGACCGCAGGCCGACGCTCTAACCGCTGAGCCAAACTAGCCAGGGCTCAATTTATTTATTATTATTATTATTATTATTATTTTAATTTCTTGCTGGCCCATGGTAGGGTCACATTTATCTCCTTGGGCCAGCACTTCATAAATCTGTTTGTAACTCATTACCTTCTGATTAGCTAAAAGGTGAGGCTCTTGTTTCCCACAGTGTTTACTGACTGTAATTGCCAATGTTGTTCATTAAAGAGATGCCATAAACTTGTGTCCACTTTCCTGCCCACAGGTTCCCTCCCTACTCTGTGTGTCTCCAACTTGGCGCGCGCGCGCGCTCTCTCTCGCGCGCGCGCGCGCTCGCTCTCTCTCTCTCTCTCTCTCTCTCTCTCTCTCTCTCGCATAAATCAAGGAAGTGTAGCCCGTGCAGTGAAGACAGGTGTCCCAGACTCCAGGCCAGGCAGGAACAAGGGCATCACACCCTCCCCTGCCAGCCCCACAAGACTCCAGAGCTTACCTCCGGTGCCTCCAACCAGATACATCAGCAAACAACGATAAAAGCTCTAAGTGACCATCTCTTCGATCCGAAAAACCACAAAAAGCCTATCAGTCCCCCACTGGCACAAACTTGGAGCCAAGAGCAGAGAAGCAGCCTGCGTGACGTTTTCAATCAGGAGAGTCTGACTTGTCTCCCTTCAAGTGAATTGAAAGAAAACTCTGAGATGAGCCCACCAGGCATACTTTCCCAAAACCATGCGGCAAAAAAAGTATTTGCCGAACTTTCCCAGACTTATTAGCTTACATAAACAGAGCTTTGAATAAATGTTTAAAAAATGAAATTCCCTTGATACTCTGTAATCAGTAAATGTTCATTACGGAAGCACAGCAAATATGCCTGAAATTTCCCAAGTGGTATTCTGGCTACGAGATTAAAAAGGCATCTCCCATAGCAGGCTGAGTTACAAAGTAACCTCCTCTGGTCACAGTCCAGGGAGGCTGTGCCAAACCAAGGAGGTCAGCCGTCCGCCAGATTCAGAAGGTGCTCCTTTTGCCTGAGCAGACAATTTATAAATGAGTCTCACACTGGCTGATTGATGTCTCTCTATAAATAATTAATCCTTGACCTTGCTTTAAGAAAGCCTTGACTTTTTAATTTGGGGTCTTTTTAGAAATCAATACCTGGGAAACATAATTCACTCTTGTGGAGTCTGAACCCAGGTAAATCAATCAATAAGCTGTGCCATCCGTATGTCCCAGGATGAACAGGCCAGGCAGTGGGGATGGGGGTCAGACTTTGAGGTTTTCTGTGTTCAAATGCTATTGAATTATTGATCGTCCTATGAGGCTCCATCTCTTCAGGTCTGAATTTTATGTCTCCTGTGGGTCACTTCACAGAGGCAAGTCTGATTAAGGCTCTGGAATGTGCTTCCATTTCCATCCCACCCAGGGCTCCCCAGACCCTGTCCCTGCCATATACACTGGGCTACAAGGATTAAAAGAAGGTCTTCCCTGGCCTGCCGCCCTGCCTTGCCTTGGGGACAGGGATCAAGGGTGAGCAGGAGGGGCCATGGCTGGGGAAATGTTAGAGAACTCAGACACTCCTGCCATTGTAGGGCAGGACTTAAGAAAAGTTTCCCACCCATGGGCAAGGGTCAAGGTGAACTCAGATGTGAGCAATAACCCAAAGAAAGGAGGCTTGGAAGTGCAGCTTGTAAGCACCCCAGGGGTTCAGAAGGGGGTAGTCTGCCCCTTAACTCTCTGCCACTACCCCTCTCCCCCAGTGTCCACTCCCTTTATTCAACCTCATCTCCCTTTTGCTTGCTGCCGGGGTAAATCCCAGTCAAGCAGATATAGAGGGCCCCGATGCCCAGTCCCCTTCCTCGGCTCAGGAAGGCGGGCCAAGGAAGGGGGATTCACCGCGAAACCAAGAATGCTACCGGGCAGGAAGTCCCAGGATCGGCCCCCACTTCTCGGCTCTGTCAGACAACCGGGCAGCCAGTGTCCACAGCCGAGGGCGCTATGCGGCTGCCGCATCAGCTCCGGGTCAGGGTTGCGGGGCCTGGAGACCAGCTGTACTGCGAAAGTTGGGGCGGGGGCAGTCCGGCGCCGGGGAAGGGCGAGGGGTCACCTCCGACCCCAGCGCCAGCATTGGCACTGCCGAAACCCGCAAAGGCGCCTCCGGCGAGGCCGGCGCTGGTGTGCAGAGCGAGAAGCCCGCAGCTGGAGCTGCAGCCGCCGCCAGAGCTCGGCGGGTCCCGCGGCAAAGCGGCTCTTTTCGCCGCCCACCCAAGCCGCCAAGACTCTGACTCCCGCACTCCGGCACACACGAACGCACACACCTTCACCAATCACTGAGGCACACACTCGAGTACGAAACAAGCCGGTGCCCAGGAGAGTCTCGGGTGGGGACGCACGCGGAGACGGAGCGCCGGGGCACCTGCCCCCGCCTGGTAGGAAGCCGCGGCAGCCGCTAACTCCTCCCTCGACCCTACCCGCCCCCACCCGCCCCCGAGTCCCAGTCCCACGCGCGGGAAAGCCCTAGGCGCTCCAGCCCGGACGCCGAGTCGGACGCTGCCTCCCCGAGCCCAGCACCCAGGCTGGGAAGAGGAGCAGAGGATCCGCAGGGACCCACGGAGCCCGAGGGGCGGCAGTTCACAGACGCGCGGCGGCAAGTGAAATCCAAGGAGCAAAAGTCTAATTAAAGTTCCCACGACTGGAGCGGGTTCCCGCTGCTGGATCGGGTCCCCAAAGTGCTGCCAGACCAGAACCCTGCGCGCACCCTACCTCCGCCCGCGGCTTCGTACTCATATCCGCGTGGGCCCGCTGGGCTGGGGCGCAGTGCAGTTCTGGGCCCTCTCGGGACCCTTCAGGGCGCCCCTCCCGGCGGGAACCTGCACAGGGCGGGGGGAGGGGGAGCGCAGGGGTGCAGCGCACTCACCTGGCGCAGCCGGCACTCGCGGGCCACGGGCACCTCCAGCCCCGGCGCGGTCCTCCACGGCCAATTCTGGGCTCTGGGGCGCCGGGGAGCCAGGAGGACCTCCACCCCAGCACTGTTCGGCCCGGTGCCTCCTCCCGCTCCCAGCGGAACTGCGCGCGGTGGGGAAGCGAGCGAGGCGGGGCGGGCGGCCGGAGCGCACCGGAGAGGGAAAGGGTTCGGCGGCGTGTTCCTCCTCGGCCCCTGGTCCCGGTCTGTCCCCCGCCTCACGCCTCCCGTCGCCGCCTTCCCCTCTATTCTCCCCCACGGCGCCACGCGACCGGCTCGCGCGCCGGGAAGGCTCCCAGCGAAGTGCTAGCGAAGCCTTCGGCAAGGCTGCAAATAGCGCCGCGCCCGCCCCGCGCCCCGCCCCCGGCCTGGGCCCCGCCCCAGGTGGTGGCGGCAACGGCGGTGGCCCAGCCGGGAGGGGATCACTCCTGGGATCTGCTGGCTGCTCCCGGGAGCTCGCTGGTGCCGCGCCCACGCGCGCTGCGGCTCCCGCGGCCCCACCAGCTGAGCGCTGGGAAGAAGCCGCCGCTGGGCGCGGCCCGGCCGCCGCGGAGGTGAGGGCGGTCGTGTGTCGTGGGCCGCGCGCATCTCCTGGGTTTCCTGAGAGCTGGACTCCCGGCTGTCACTTGGCTCCAGAGCGCGGCCACTGCCTGGGTGGGTCGAATGCCCGCCCCGACTCGGGAAAAGATCAAGGCGTCACCGGAGAAGGCCGTGACACAGCGGGGCAGGGGTACGCACCCAGGACCCCGCTTTGGGGGCGCAGGGCTGGCGAAACGCAGAGGATTGATCCCGAGGAAGATTCTCAGAAATCCAACCTCCGCGCAATTCGGACAATTGGGCGGTCTTGACCCGGTGCCCACACCGATGCCCAAATTCCTGGGGCTCTGGAGTCAACTGAAAGTGCCCCCTGACCCAGGCTCCACCCTGAGGGCCACCTACTTCGAGTCCTTGTTTGGTCAGGGGCCTGAGAGCTGGGAGGGGTCATGAATGAGGTCAGCCTGCGTCAAGCGACCCTCCCCCACCCCCCAGTGTGGAGGCAGCAGATCCAGGGCCACCCAGCACCGGTGGGGGGCAGGGATTTGAAGGAGGCCTGGGGCTCTGATTCCAGTTATTGTTTTTACTGAGAAAAGGTAGCCCCCACCTGCAGGGGGCAAGCAGGTGCCAGGAAGGAGGCTGGGCAGGCTTCTCACAAGAACTACATAAAGCTGTATAAATTAGTCATCTTCCAGTCTTGAAGGGACACTTAGTATTAAACAAAAAAAAAAAATCTGCAGAGAAACCTTTAGTAAAATAAGGTGAAGGATGTTTGCTCTCTTCTCATTTTATCTGCTGCTTGGTCGGCCTGACGACCATCCAGCTGATGCAGAGTATAGGATGAAGTTGGGGACTGGGATGGACTCATGGCCCTTGAGGGGCCAGACAAGGTAGGGCTGGGGCAGCCCTGGCAGAGAGCAAGGGCTCCAAGGAAGGTTTGGATGCTCCCAGCACTGGGGCTCTGGCAGCCCCCGGTGGCACCCAGACTCAGCCCAGGCAGCTCTGAGCCTTCCTGCGTGCCCCAGGTAAGCTCGGAGCACTCAGAGATAGAGCAGGAAAGGTGAGATGTCAAACTGAATCATACCAACGTTAGCACGGATCTTAATTCCTGCGGACAAAGTAGGCATTATCATTACTGTTTTCCAGATGAGGAACGTGAGGTATGAAAATGCAGAGCCAGGACTGGGCTGCTGATTCCCAAGTGACGTAAGTTCAGTGCTGGGGTTCCCTCTTTGAGACCCTGAGCTCAGAGACTATGCCGGACCCAGGGCACTGGCCCAGCCACGCTCCGCTGGCTGTGTGTTACGTGTGTGTATGGGTGGGGGGCATGTATATGGCTGAAATCACTCTACTCCACCTCAGTCAGGTGCAGATTGGATGAACAGAATGTAAGGGACAAGGACTCAAGTGTCAGAAAGGACAGGACAATGGAATCCTTATCCAACTTGCATCCAAAAGATATCAAAGCAAGGGGGTCGGCGGGGGTGGGGGGGTGGAGTAAAGTGAGCAGAAAGCTACTTGCCAGGTGCACTGACCCTGCACCTGCCCTTGTGCCCTCTTGTCCCCACACCTACAGCCCTCTCACCTCCTGGGGTCAGCACTGGTTGAGTGGGAAACTCTTCAGTATCATGCACACTGCCTTGAGCCAATCCTCTCTTTCTCTCTCACTGGGCAGTGAGTGGGGAGAGGATGAGAAGAGGAGGTCCCATTCCCTGGGGCCAACCCTAAGCCGGGAGGAGGCCCTGCACCACAAGGCTTGTGCAGGATGAGTCTACACAGGCTTCCCCCAGAGCACAGCAGCAGCGAGGGGGGGCTGGTCAGGCCATCTCAGTTGCCCGGGCATCTGTGTACAGTGAGCCTCCAGGGAAGGACAGTTTTTCCATTAGCTGCTCCAACTGTACTTATTAGCACTTATTTGCATCTGATATTCAGGCAGACGCCTCTAGGAATCAACAATGCTGCATTCCTTCAACACACACTGTGTTTTTCGTTTGCCATTCACACTGCTTCTTGTTTTGATGGGTTCTTAGGGAAATCCCCAAAGGGGGCCTGAGACCTGCGACACCCCTGTGCACTGAGCTTTTCTCGCCGGGATCTGTCCAGGGCTGCATGCCCTTTTTTTGAAAGCCAGGCTGGGCCTCTGCAACAAGGGAGGCGGGGAAATGCTGCAATCCCCGTCAAGAAGCCCTGGGCCCGCTCGCTGTTTTTGATATGTGCGCTTCCACTGAAAGATTAGTGGCAAACTTGTCCCTTTGCATCCCAACTAAGGCGAAAAGATATTTTCATTGGCTGGCCCCAGCAGTTCACAGCCTGAGCCCCAGAAGAGGTCACTGGCGTTCCGAAGGCACCGTGCCAAAGGGGTGGGCCTGGGAGGAGGGGGCCTGACCAGGCTGGGAGGTGGGCAGCAGGCAAACAACCTCCATCCCTGGCTCTGGGCCCCAGACATCTCTTGGAGCAAAGATTCCCATTTGCTGTTGAGCGGGGAGCTGAAGGCAGGCGGTGCTGAAGCACCTTGTGTTTGGTGAAGGGCAGGTAAACCAGGTGCAGGACTGAGTCCTGAGCCCTGAATTTTCCGTTCTGTTGCCGGGAGAACTAGAGCACCGTTCTCTGGAGGGAACGGTAGCCATCTGGAGTGGCAGGTCTGGGCAACCTGTCTTCCTGTATCCTGGGAGAACGAAGAGAATAATGGGATGGGCCAGGGAGTGTGTTTCAGCACTTCAAGGTGTTAGATGAGGGGTCTTGAGCAGGTGTCCTAGCTCTTCCCAACCTGTTTCATTTTGTGAAATGAGGACAATAGGCTCTGCGCGGCTGGTGGCAGTAGGGATGCTCAGAGAAGGTGGAGGGTGTGAAAGCATTTGGGGAAGTGGAGTCCTCCACTGAGTCATAGATCAGCCACCTCAGAGCATGCGGGTTAAGCATCCGGCCTTGCACTGACTCTAAAATATTATGACCAGAAGTCTTCCCAAGTCAAGTCAGTTCAGCACACAGAGACATGCTGACCAGACCTCCCACTGTCTAGATGGGAGACTCCTCTTCGGAACAGAGCTGCATTTCAGCTGCCTCTGCTGTGGCCCTGGGGTGGGACGGTGGGTGGAGAGAGCCCTGCAGCCCAGCTCTCGGGCCCCTCCAGGCCTGCATTGTGTGATTCCGTGCTTCCTAAAAATTCCACCTGGAAAGGAGGCCCCGCGGCTTCCCTTGGTCACCTGGGAACTTACTGCATGAATGACCCTTCCCTGCCCTTTCCCTATTCTCCTCAAGACCATTATCCTTTACTGGTACCCCTTGGGGTTCCAAGGAGCTGGAGAAAATGGGTTACTGAAATTTCCTGATGTCAGCATGCCTGTGGGAGGGTCCCCTATGTTAGCAATGCTGCTGGGGGATCCAGGCACCTCCAGATCCCGTACACTTGTTGTAATTTCTGAAATCCCACAAGCATCTCTCAGGGCATAATAGTTCCTCTTTCAAGAACAGGTCTCAAGGCAAACTAAGCTGCCGCCAGTGTGCGGCCTCAGCACAGACGAGAGTTGGTGAACAGGCTTTCTGGGTAACACACAACAGAACGAGGCTGTGGCTAACTTAGGCAAAAAGGGAGAGACTTCTTGAAAAGACACTGGGGATCTCACAGGGCAGAGGGGAGCTGAGCATTGGAAGACAGAGGGCTAGAGGACCCTTGGGGTCTGCAGGAAGGACGCCCTCTCCCCCAACCTAAGATGAACAGGACTGCAGATGAGCCTTTGTTGACCCCAGAGTCCAAGGAGGAGCCAGGCCCAAGTCCAAGTCCAGCCCTCCATGTAAATTGGGCTCAGAGTCAGCCTGGCTTCTCTGTTGAGGTATTGCCAAGCTCAAGTCCATTTTGGTGCTTCTTAATTAAAAAAAAAAAAAAAAAAAAGTCACTCCAGGCTGGTCAGCTGCCGGTTGCTCCTTCAGTTCCCACGAATCCTTGAACCTGATCCCTCTCCAGTGGCCTGACCATGTAGGGAGAGGACGCTGTCTAAAGACCTTGAACAGAAACAATAGAGATTTTTCTTTTTACTTGGGGCTAAATGATTCTAGATTCTAGAATGTTTATCTGTCACCATTCAGTAAACGTTATTTAATTTGGACCAAACTCATCCAGCATTCGTGTCATGCAGGGCTGGGCTGAAATGGACTGTCGCTGTCAGTCAATGACAGTGGGAATGCGGCTTGGGGGTTGCCTCTCCCGCCTTGGAGAGTAAACGGGGTTGACTCCTCTTGCCTCTGTGCTGTTCCTGCGCCTCTGTCTGCGTCCAGATACCCGGGAGCTCATTAGCAACAGTCCTCTCTAGCCCATCAGATTTGCTTGGCTGACCTTCTTTGTTGGCTCTATGTTGTTAGTCATTAACTGAGGTGACTATTAAAATGAGGAAATTACTGTATGACACAAACAAATGGCACTTCTTTCGAAACACTCCCTAATTAGGAGAGCTTGCGGATCCTCTAGGACACCCTCTGGCTTCACCCCGATGGACAGGGCTCAGCCTCCTGCCACTCGGTGGCTCCTCGAGCAGAGTGGCCATAGACATGTCAGCATCACCAAGGGCTCTGTGGGGGCTGAGAGGGACAGTGTGGTCTCTGAGAGCGGGACCTGTCCAGCACCATCTGCCCAGACTGCATTTTCAGAACTCCTCCGCCCTTACCGAGGGTTATAAACCAGTTCATCGCCTTCCATCCTGTGGCAGGAAAGCGGGGTTTAAGTATCTTCTGAGTTCCTGAGATAGCTAAAAGCATTTTCTAAAATGCAATCTTGAATGCTAGTCTAACTTTAATGCTTAGTATTAAGAATCAGGTTTGGAGCTTTTGAAAGGAAGGAAAGGATTGCTTTAAACCCAATAAAATATTTCTCTAGGGACGCTCCAGAAACATTTATCAGATGCCACTGGAGCATGCCATTGGGTAAGGATGTGCACCCCGAGACTTCCCTGACCGGGGAGCTTTATAATCGGATGAGCTAAGAAATGTGACGCAAAAATAAAGGACACACGTGGTGACTTCATAGCCAGGCTGCAAGGGCCTCATTCTGCAGCCTCAGGGCTGGAAAGCAAAGAGGTCAATAAGCAATTGTTGCTTGCCAAGGACAGACTGAAAATCTCCCAAATGCAGGCAGGCGGTCGGTCTCAAGGTTTGCTCAGGGCCCTTTAGCCCAGGCAGGTTGTGCCGTAAACCACGCAGGCAGCCACAGTGGAGATGGAGAAACACTGGCAGGCGCTGCCCTTCCTGGGTGGTCCTGAGTATGTGATATTTCCATACTGTGCCGGGAGCCCACACAACGTTGGCCCGGCCGTATGAGTCTCTCCCCACCAGGACTGAAAACAAGAGCCTGGTGGCTGATGTGTCCGAGGAGACAGGATCAGGAGGAGCCCATCCATCAGGAAGCAGATGAGGAATGCCTGCCCTGGTCCAGCCCCCACAGCCTCTGGGGGAGGATGCCTCAATACAACACGCCCAGGTTAGCCTTGAAGGGAAACCTCGTCCTACAGATTCCCTGGGAAGGAGAAACTGGAAAATCCCGAGAGAGCTTGGTTCCTCAGACCTTCCAAAGGTTTTCAAGTTGGAAGCAGGTCATGCTAAAGCCTCCCCACCCCATCCACGCCCAGGATATAGCCCACAGCCAGCCAGTCCCCGGGAAACGCCCCTCCCAGCCTGGCTAAGCCGCCCTCCCGTGCTGAGAAGGCGCCGAAGTCACCAGGCTTTGGAAGCAGATGATGTGACCTGCAGAAAGCTTGGAAAAGAGGGACATCTTCAGTTTCCCAGGATTCCTGGGTGCAGGAGCGTTCTGCAGGGAAACTCTTGGACGTTGGGAGAAATTAAACACCGTCTCTGAAAATCGAAGGCAGTGTTGGCAGAAACTGAGTTCTCCCAGAGCCCAGGAACTTCATCCTGCAGGCAGCACCCAGGATGCTCTGGTGTTCAGAGCGCTGCCCAGTGGCGTCCTGTCGGTAGCTATGGAAACAGTGAGTCGTTGCCTCCCTGTCGGCTTTCGGCTTTGGTGCCAGAGACATCTTGCTGTCAGTAGTGTTTAAAGTTAGCTTTAAAAAAACAAGACAACCCAAATCTCCTCTTTTGACACCACAAAAAAAGGTCCCTGTGGTATTAAGTCAACCCTGCAGTTCCCAGCAAGGAGCCTGTCACACTGTCCCCCATCCCTGTCCTCAAACAGAGCTTCCTGTCTGCTGGCTTGTAGCGTTGATGTCTTGAGCTCAAATGAGTCCACCCTTTGTGTCTGCCTGTTCCAGCCTCAGTGCCTTGTCCAAGAGCCGAGAGTGTGGGGCATGGGCCCTGCTTAGCCCAGTTAGAAGTGTGCTATACCGGCTGGTGCGGGCTCAAGGGTGGAGTGTGTACATCCCCTGCCTTAAGGCAGACTGCCCGGCCAAACCTTTGTTGAGGGACTACTAGGGATAGGATGGGGGGAGGCAAAGGGGAAAGGAGGGAGACAGACAGACAGACAGACTAGAATACACATCAGATGATAATGCAGCTGTAAGAGAGATGGCTAAGGTGTCTTCCCAGGAGATCAGGGAGCGCTTAATGGAAGGGGTGGCATTTGACTTGACCTAATCTCATCTGGCTTGTTCCTTTTTTATTTTTTATAAAAAAAAAATTTTTCTTTGGTGATTTTTTTCAGAGAGAGGAAGGAAGAGGGAGAGATGGAAACATCGATGAGAGAGAACATCGATTGGCCGCCTCCTGCATGCCCCTCACTGGGGATCGGGCCCACAACCTGGGCATGTGCCCAGACCAGGAATCGAACTGGCGACCTCCTGGTGCCTGGGTTGATGCTCAACCACTGAGCCACACCGGCAGGGCTCACCTGGCCTGTTCTTACTCATAAGACTCACAGAAAGAACCAGGGGGACAATAATTCAATACATATTTTGTTCAATGCAAAGGATACTCTGGTGGGTACAGATAAAGGACTCTCATTTCCATGCCTAGGAAAAGGATAGACTCTAGAATTACAAGGTAGGCTTGTTGAGTTCTGATAAACAAGCCTAAATTTAGGAATGACAATGTTTAGGGGAAACGGCTAATCAACCAGGGCCTTTTGAGGGAATACAGAGGGTATGGACAAAGAAAGACAACCATTTTACTTGTGTATAATCAAAAGATGTCTCACCAAAGGCGATTAAGCTAACATCATTCCATGAAGCTAACATGAGAGATGTTTGAAATAGGTTACTGGAACACTGCTTAGTATCTATCTTGGGTTGTGTTCCCCCGAAAGCAGACCCAGGACAGGTATTTGGGTTCGGGTAGTTCATTTGAGAGTGATCCCAAGAAGCACAAAGCAGGCCACCGACCTTTGCTGCCCCGAGAGAAAGCTCTAGGGAGAGCAGAAGGCTGCAGAAGCTGAGGGTCGGACCTGTCCCCGAGGTTGAGCTCAGCTAGGCTGAGGGAATCCACAGGGTCTGCTACAAAGTCGTAGTCAGTATAAGACATTCTACCCAAGTGACTGCTTACACAGTTTTTCCCCTCCGGTTTGGTCGTCATGAAGCATTTCCTGGTGGTGGTGAAGTGTTCCCGTTAAAAGTTCTCCCTGGGCTATTTTTGAGATCATGGCAGCAGTGTTAGAGGTATAATTCCGAGTATCTTTGAATCCCCTAATAGGTCCGCTAGATAGCAAGACCGACAACCACAATAAAACAAGTGGTCTGCCCGGCCGGTGTGGCTCAGTGGTTGAGCGTCAACCCATGCACCAGGAGGTCGCCAGTTCGATTCCCGGTCAGGACATATGCCCAGGTTGTGGGCCCGATCCCCAGTGGGGGGCATGCAGGAGGTGGCCAATGTTCTCTCTCATTGATGTTTCTATCTCTCTTTCCCTCTCCCTTCCTCTCTCTCTAAAATCGATAAAGAAAAAAAAAAGCTGCCAAAACACCACAAGAAACTAGTAGACAATGTATGCCCCAAACATGCAAATAAAAGGGAAGGAAGGGTGCTGTCACAGCTGAGTACCGGAGCACACTCGAATAGCCAAAGCTGTTTACTGGGAAGTACAGAGATCCCGTTTCAGAAGAGGACCTGAAACTGGGAGGCATCTTGCCCACTCCAGCACCGGGGAAGCGCAAAGCGTGTTGGGCAAAGGGTGTTGGGGAGAAGACCTAAGGGGAGGGAGCTGCCTGGCCCCCTGAGCTGGTGAAACTGACCAGTCTTTCTTCTCCCACAGGCCCCGCACGGAGGAGATGCTGCTCAAAGAATAAACATGGAACAGAGCAGGAACACTAGGGGAGAAAGAAACAGAGATCCAGATAAAAGTGGAAAATGTTTAGAAGAGGCAGAATCTTAGAAATCAAAGCGTCATATCTTTTAACTGCGTGACATGAAACAGGGAGCTGTATGAAGTTAGAAAAGCATTCTTGAGCTAAACCTCCCTCTAAAAGTTCAGAAAAATTAATTTCCTCTTTACAAAAATGTGCAGCAGAAAAGGGTCAAGTCCTGTCCCGCACACAGTAAGAAAAAAGGAGAATAAAAAACAGACCATCTCCACAATGAAAAGCACACCAGAAAGACATGCCCACCAAACAAAGAAAAAGCTATAACCTATTTCCAGGAAAAAGAAGAACTAAAAGAAATTAAGAAAATGATATCAGATAGGAACAAACAACATAAATCAGAAATAGAAACACTCAGAAAGGAAATGACAAACTCAGGGGATAATTAGATATAAAAGAAAAAAATTCAGAAAGTAAAAAGCTAAATCAAAAGGAATACAAGAGTAAATGAACATGCCCAGCCAGTGTGGCTCAGTGGATTGAGCGTCATCCCATGGACTGAGAGGTCCCGGTTTGATTCCTGGTCAGGGCACGTGCCTGGGTTGTGGGCTCGATCCCCAGTAGGGGGCGTATGGGAAGCATCAGATCAGAAACATTGATGTTTCTATCTCTCCCTCTCTCTAAAAAAAAAATCAATAAAAACATGTTTTTTAAAAAAAGAGTGAATGAACATGACAGACGATGCTTAAGCAGAAATAGATGACTGAAAAAGTAAAAATGTTTAGAAATCAGAAAAAAATGAACCTGATACAGAGGATCCAAGAGAAAGTGACAAGTCTTAAAGTTGGGTAGAGAGATCCAGCATACACAGAACAGGCATCCCCAAGGGAAAAAACAAAGCAGCAAAGAGAACAAATATGAATAATTCAAGAAAGACTTTCAGAAATAGGAAAAGGTTGAAACTACATATTTAAAGGTTGCACCAGCCCTGGCCGGTTTGGCTCAGCGGTTAGAGCGTCAGCCTGCGGTCCAGAGAGACCCGGGTTTGGTTCCCCCTAAGGGCACGTACCTTAGTTGCAGTTTGTCCCTGGCCGAATGTGCAGGTGGCAATCATTCGATGTGTCCCTTTCACGTCATTTCTCTCTCTCTCTCTCTCTCCCTTCCACTCTATCTGAACAAAAAAGGAAAAAATGTCCTTGAGTGAGGATAAAAAAATAAAATAAAATAAAGGTTGCACCACATTCCTGAGAATACTGACCCAAAATGGCCAACATTGGGGCTTAATTTTAGGAAAATAATGAGACTTTAAAGAAAAATCCTTTTTTCTTTTAATCCTCACCCAAAGACATTTTTGCATTTATCTTCAGATAGAACGGGATGGGGGGGGGGACTTCGATGTGAGAGAGACACATCGAGTGTTTGCCACCCACACGGCCCCAGCCGGGGACAAACTGCAACCGAGGTATGTGCCCTGAGCGGGAACCGAACCCGAGACTCTCTGGACCGCGGGCCAACGCTCTTACTGCTGAGCCAAACTGGCCAGGGCAAGAAAAATCCTTTGAATAAGCAGAGATAATCCATGATTTGCAAGGGATAGAAAACTGGATCATCGTCAGCTTTTTTATTGCAACACTTGTGCCACAAGAAAAAAAGAATACCATACTTACGATGCTCAAAAAAATAAATAGGAACCAAGGATCTAGGAAACTAACTTTCCAGGAAAAAAAGGACACTCTTCCCCACAAATTCAGAAAATATTGAGCCCTTCCTGAGGAATCTCCTAGAGAACTGAGCTTCAGAGAATCAAAACGACTAGGGAGGAATCAACATAAGCAGGTGAACCTTTAATGTTTGGTTTATAGAATTAAGACTAAATGAAGATTAAAATGAAAGAGTATAGTACAAAATAGCTAGGTACTCTGACAAAATAGACATATTACAGCTATTTAAAAATGGGAGGGATAAAAGAGGAAAGCCTATAAAAAATTTAAACTTTTCAATAATGATGTTGATTGAGATAGTGTTAGTGTTTTACACTGAGATTAATGTGTGTGAAATATGGGATCAAGTAAATGAGTAAGTGTTGGATATTCTAACTCTGTCATCTGTGCCCTGGAAAACTAGGATTCTTGAGTGAGAAAAAGGAATTCAAGTATAAGAAATAGGAGTTTAAGTAAACACCTAGTAATTCTGAATTTGAATTGGAAAAATACATATACACTCTTGAGGCATTTTGTTTTTTGCATTAATAGAATTAATTTTGTAAAGCCGTTTTAGGCTCATAATATAAATGAGTGGAGAGTAGAGCTCCCCTATACCCCTTCCCTAGCACACACACACCTCCCCTACCATCAGCATCTGGTGTCCACATGCTACATTTGTAACGATTAATGTACCAACGTTGATCAATGTATCAACCAAAGTCCATTGTTTACGTTAGAGTTCAGTCTTTTTTGTTGTATAGTCTATGGGTTTGACAAATGTATAAAGGATTTATTTACTATTATAATATCATACAAAATAGTTTCACTGCCCTAAAAGTGCCCTGTACTCCACCCATTCACCCTCCCTTCCTCTCCCCCTTCCCCCACCCCTAGCAACCACTGATCTCTTTTACTGTCTCCAAAGTTTTGCCTTGTCCCAGATGTCATATAGTCAGAATCACACAGATGTAGCCTTTTCAAATTGGCCTCCTTCACTTAAGTTCCTTTTTGTCTTTTTTGGCTTGATCACGCATTCTTTTTATTTAATTTTTTATCCTCACTCGAGGACATATTTACATTTATCTTCAGGTAGAGTGGAAGGGAGAGAGGGAGGAAGAGAGAGAGAGAAACATCGACGTGAGAGAGACACATCCAGTGGTTGCCACCCACACGACCCCAACCAGGGCTGGGGACAAACTGCAACCTAGGTACATGCTCTTAGTGGGAACCAAACCCAGAACTCTCTGGTCCACGGGCCGATGCTCTAACCGCTGAGCCAAACTGGCCAGGGCCGCATTCTTTTTTGTTTGTTTTTCTTAATCCTCACCTGAGGATATTTTTCCATAGATTTTCAGATAGAGTTGGAGGAAGGGACGGGAGAGGAGGGGGAGAGGAGAGGGAGGGGAGAGGGAGAGGAGAGGGAGAGAGAGGGAGAGGGAGAGGGAGAGGGAGAGGGAGAGGGAGGGAGAGGGAGAGGGAGAGGGAGAGGGAGAGGGAGAGGGAGAGGGAGAGGGAGAGGGAGAGGGAGAGAAACATGGATGTGAGAGAGGCACATCAATTGGTTGCCTTCCCCATGACCCTGACCAGGGATCGAACTGCAACCGAAGTACGTGCCCTTGACCCAAATTGAACCCGCAACTCTGGTCTGCTGGCTGCCAGCTCTAACCATTGATCCAAACTGACTAGAGCAATGTCTCATTTTTTTTATTTCTTTGTATATTTTAGATAATAGTCCTTTATCAGATATATATTTTACAGTATTTTCTCCCAGTCAGTGGGTTGTTTTCTCACTTTCTTGACACTGTTTTTTTTTTAAAGATAGATAGATAGATAGATAGATGGATTCCCCTGTCTATCTGTAGCTATCAAGGAGTCTAGATAGCTGCAGACAGCAAGAACATTAGTAGAGACGAAAAGATTACGCCAATAGGACATCAGGACCATCTGCAAGGCTCCCAGTGGTCAAATATGGAATCATTTGAGCTTTAATAAAGACTATAATTGTAATACATTAAAACTCATCAAATACATTTAAATTTTTAATTTATGAAACTACTTAAAACACTGTCACCTTCAGAGGCCAAGGAACAAATTTATTCTCTCTATAACGGATAAATAAAGGGAAAGAATCAAACATTTATCCTGGTTTAATATGTGAATGGCGCCACTGGGTAGCGAAGAGGCAGAGGAAGAATCTCTTTATAGACATACTCAAGTTAATGTATGAGAAAGAAAGGATAGAATTAGAGTATCACCGTTTTTAAACCCCTAATGAATGAACACAGCTGGGTATTGGGCAGTAACAGCTGTCAGCCTCACAAAAGGAGAGATATCACACCCCTCCTGATGAAGGGACACACCCCTAGAGTCTCGCCAAAAGGCCTGGACCTCAGTCTGATCCAGCCTCTGGATCCAGCCACCAATTTGCAGGAAATTCAGAGCAACCGTCTTGAACTGCGCCAAGAGTATCCATCAGCAGAATCCAGACAGTGGGAAACTGTAGGTCAGAGGCTCAGATTCTTTAACAGATACATTGTAAAGGGAAGAAAGGGATGAAGGGGAGAAAGCTGTGAATTAAAAGAGATTCGAAAGATAAATCAGATTTTTTTAAAAATGGAAACACTACAACAAATGTCTAGGAAGGCACACGCAGGTGATACAAATGGAAAGAGAGAATAGATGGGTATCAAAGTCAGGAGAGGGGTCACTTCTGCAGGGAGGAAAGCCACTGAGATGGGGAGGGTTGGGGACACCCCATTCCCTAATCTGGTGGGTGTTATTAGAACTCCCTAAACTATACATTTGTGCAGCTTATTTTTTTCTGTCTTTTTAATTCTACAATGAAAATAATTCTTTAGAAACATTTCCCAGTCCCTCGTTTCATCCTCCTTCTCGGAGGCAATGGCGTGGCTGCGACAGATTTCCCAACATGATGCCTTAGGGCTCTGGCTCCTGAGTGAGGACAACGAGTGTCTAATGACAAAGACCCACTGGCCCACTGGAATATAAGCACCATTTCACGGCTCTATTTCCAACTGCACTAACATGTCGCAGGTACTAAGTGAATATTTGTTGGACAAATGTATGACAGAGGCTGGACTGAGAGGGCTCACTTTGTCGGGGTGAAATGCATAGAATAATCAGCCGCATAAAAGATTCAGCGACCAGACCACAGAGGCCTGGCTCCTCCCTATTTCTGAGTCATCTCAGAGGTCTCCATCTCCAAGGTCACCTCCTGGACCACCTTTGGGCACCTCCCCTCCCACCCTTTGAAGGAGGTGACTGAGCAGCGGTGGGAACCTCTCGTGTGAACCACATCAGTGAAGGGTATTTGCCGCTTCCAGAGGAAGAGCAGAGAGGTACTGGCCAGGCAGAGGAGGGGCTGGGTTGTCTTTTGACCTTCGTTTTGAACCAGAGATTGGTGATGCTTCCGGGAAGCCAGGACTCCACCCACCTCCCTGTTCCTCTTCCCTGGGGAGGATTCTTCATGATGGCTGCTCAGAAGCAGGTGCATCGGTGGGCTCTGGGGCTCAAGGTGGGTTCATCCTGAAAACCTCAGAGCAAGGCCAGGCGGGCTGATACCAGTGTGTGCAGTGCTGCTGCTTCTGCTTCCCATCCGGGCTCCCAACTCCAGCTCCCAGGGCCCCCAAGAACACGGGGATCCCAGGTGCACCGACGTACCAGCATGAGGCACCACGCTTGTCCTTGGAGACTCAATTTCAGGGCATGTTTGGAAGGGTACAGCATCATTTCAGGTGACTTGGATGGAATTAGGTTTACATAAATAGCTGAGAATTATTTGCTTCCCTTGGCCACCTCCATTCTGGTTTCTACCCACTGAACATCTGGGATAGCAGGGGCCACAGGTTAGTTATTAATCCAGTGGGGGAGGATTAGGGTTCTGAGGGTGAAGCCTCTGTTTTCATTGAACAAATGTTTGCTGAGCCTGTCCTGGGCGGAGATGGTCGCACTCCCACCCCGCACCTCCCGGGCTGACTGTGGCAGGAGGAGCAGGTGGTCAGGGACCAGAGGCAGTTTTCTGTCACTAACACTCATTTTCCGGTCTCTTCTCACACCACCCAGGCTGCCCAGCCCTGCACACACGCCTCCATCCCCCTTCACAAGAGACGAGTCACATAATCCCCAAGGCCTCCAGTTGCCTGCACTCGGATCCCTGCGCCTGCCCCAGAGTGCCGTTTGCTGAGGATGACCTCCGACGTATCCTCCATGTCAGGCGCAGAGCGAGCGAGACATGCCAGCTGTCCCCTCACACAGTGTCACCTGCCCAGTGCACATGGAAATGTCTGCACCTTGCAATTTACAAAGGTGGGTAGAGGTTCCCTGTAAAGAGAAAGAGCCCTGATTGGTTTTGCTCAACGGTTAGAGCGTTGACCTGCAGACCAATGAGTCTTGGGTTCGTTTCCAGTCAAGGGCATGTATCTCGGTTGCGGTTCCGTTCCTCACCCTGGTGGGGGTCATGCGGGAGGCAACCTGTCGATGTGTCTCTCACATCAATGGTTCTTTCTCTCTCTCTCCCTCTCCCTCCCACTCCATCTGAAAATGAATGGAAAAGTATCCTTGGGTGAGGAATTAAAAAAAAAAAAAGAGAGAATGCCCTGGCTGGTTTGGATCAGTGGTTAGAGTGTTAGAGAGAGACCTGGGTTCGGTTCCCGCTAAAGGCATGTACCTTGGTTGCAGTTTGTCCCCGGCCCTGGTTGGTCATGCAGGTGGCAGCCACTCGATGTGTCCCCTTCACATCGATGTTTCTCTCTCTCTCCCTTCCTCTCTCTCTCTTCTACTCTAGCTGAACAAAAAGTGGAAAAATGTCCTCGGGTGAGGATTAAAAAAAAGAGAGAGAGAAAGAAAAAATGGACCAAATCCTATTGATCTCAGGTAATCCTTTTTACCACCAGTTCAAATACCGTCAACCCATTTGAAGACTATACTCAGGAGGCATAAACTTTATTTCACGGCATCACAGAATCCCCTGTCGTAGAAACCCAGTAACAGGGATGCCAGCAGCAGGTGCAAAAGGCAGTTTTACATCGATGGAAAATTCAATTCTAATTAATCTCTTCACAACCAACATAACTGAGTCTTCATGGGGACCACCAGACTCACCCCTTCCCCCACCTCACTGTTCCCTTCGACAGGCCTGTCTTGTCCACGGCTGTGCTGGAATTTGTCTGGAAACAAAAGGAAAAGCAGGGCTGATACCATCTCGGGCGATGCAGCTGAGTCTCTTCATTTCCATCACCGAGTTATTACTGACATCTACTGCACTGAGCAGAGTCTCCAAGGCCTTCCCTGGGTATGTAAATAGCATCCTGCTTTGTTATTTATTTCTTAGCTCTCTTTTTTCTCCCCTGCCCTCAGGGTTTCTGGTTTTTGTTTTTTTGTTTTGTTTTGTTTTCTCCGAGACATCATAAGGGTCACATCTCTCTTCGCTATCACAGTGCTCTCCACTTCTGCAGCACAAGAGAGAATTATGAGCCGGCAAGTGCCCATGTCCTGTGCGCAGCGTTTGTCTTGTCGGCCTCCCCTCCTCCCAGGCTGAGGTGATTTTTCATGCATGGGTGACAGCCAGTTTAACATCAGCCACTGTGGAGCCGGAAGAAAATGCACAGGATTCATAAACTCCCAATATTGCCTCATCTGATCTATTTCCTTCATCGCTCTCTTCTCCCGACATTAAACTGTGATCATCCTTAACGCTGAGCAAAGCTGCATCAGCCTAATGTTTCAGACCAGCTCCGTTAATTAAAATGCTCGCTCCGCGCAGATTTCCACTAGGCTCTCCTCCCGGCAGATGTGAGCCCACAAATAGCCAGACTTGGATTCTTTCTTCATGCCCACCGTGAACAAGAAGCTAAACAGAGACGGGGTCGGGGCGCTGCCCACAACGCAGGGGCCATCACGGAGAGAGGAACCTGCAACTTCACCGTTTCCCTGAAGCTGGGCTCGTGATCCCACCGTCAGAAGGAGCCACCAGCCCGGGCGAGTGGTCTCCCACCGGATTCGGTGTTTGAGGTCCGCCTGGGGTGCTTTGGTAAATGCTGGGCCTTTACCACCAGAAGTAGATCTGAGCCCTGGGTGGCTATCTCAGTGGTTAGAGTGGCATCCCGACACGCCAAGGTTGCGGGTTTGATCCCCATACAAGAAGCAGCCGATGAACGCATACATAAGCAGAACAATAAATCGGTGTTTTTTTTCTCTCTCTCTCAAATCAATCAATACATATTTTTTTTTTATCCTCACCCGAGGATATTTTTCCATTTTTTGTACAGATAGAGTGGGAGGGAGAGAGAGGAAGGGAGAGAGAGAGAGAAACATCGACGTGAAGGGACACATCGAGTGGCTGCCACCCGCACGACCAACCAGGGCCGGGGACAAACTGCAACCGAGGTACATGCCCTTAGCGGGAACCGAACCCGGGTCTCTCCGGACCGCAGGCCGACGCTCTAACTGCTGAGCCAAACTGGCCAGGGCAATCAATACATATTTTTAAAAAAGTAATCTGGGTTTCTGCCCTGCTCAGGTGGAGCAGTCCTGCCCATCACCTACGTACCACCAGATACCCTTTGGCCAACTATCAAATCAAAGTCCCCACCAGGAACCCAGGGCTGAGCTTGGGCAGAAAATCAGGGTTAACCTCCTGTCTACCGTGATTCCTGGACCGTGGTGTCCCAGAAGCTATGGGCACTTGCGTTGCTTCCACACTCATGTGAATGAAGACGACGGGGGCAGCAGAAGCCCAGCAGAACCAGAGCGGGGCTTAGGAACGGTGGCTCACCTCTAGGGCCCGGCTCCTGGCGGGGTTTGGGGTCACGGAAGCAAGGGGCCCTCTGCCAGGGCCTGTCCTCCCCTGGTGTAGATTTCCCTTGAGGGCTTTGCGGTGTTCCAGCTTCCCCAGTTAAACCAACATTTTTGTTGTTAATTCTCACCTGAGAATATTTCCTCCATTGATTTTTAGAGAGAGGGGAAGGGAGGGAGGGGGAAGAGAGAGAGAGAAACATTGATGTGAGAGAGACACGTCAATTGGTTGCCTCCCGAACATGCCCCCCACTGGTGCTGGGGACCGAACCTGCAACCCAGGCATGTGCCCTTGACCGAGAATCGAACCTGTGACCATTTGATGTGTGGACTGATGCTCTAACCACTGATCATTGGCCAGGGCTAAACCCCCATTTTTAAACCCATACCCCACTACCCAAACTCCTCACAGGGCCCTTACCAACCCCCATCAACCTGCTCCCCTCTCTGCCACACAGGGGTACTAACCCTCCTTACCCTCCTCTCCTGGCCTGCCCACTGCCCACTGCCCACCCACTCCTCGTTGTCCCTGCTGTTCTGGGCGTCTGCTCTCTAGTGTCTAGATTTGGGTTCAACCTCTGGCTGCCTTGTGCTCCTCTGCTGCTAGGATGGCTGGACAGGGAGGGTAAGGAGGACCTCCAAATGGCTGCCCTGGGGATGCTGGTGGAGGGTGGGAGGTCCTGGGTTGCCATCTCCCAGGCCTGCTTCCCATTCTCACACCGCACCCCCAAGGCCCAGCCATCCACCCACCTGCAGATGACAACTGTGGAACCGGACAGGTAGGGGCTGAGCCAAGGAGGGTTAGATGATGGAGGAGGCAGGTGCGAGAGCACAGAAGAAGCAAGTTGAGTGACCACCATGGATGTGCAGACCACAGATGGGTAACACTAGACAAAACCCTGCGCCCCATCGGAAGTGTAACTGAGAGTGGAGACCATCTCCCACGGGAAGGGCACCGAGGCTGCCCTCAGGGAAGCCATCATCATGGTCCTGCTGCACTTGAGCCTCTTGAGAAGCATGAGCCTTTGTTCCTGGTGTGCCTCCAACACTGCACAGGGACCCCGGGTTTTAAGACCTAACCCTTCTCAGTGGAAGACCTGGTGTCCCTCATCACAGGGGGCATCAGCAGACACCCCCACAGAGCTCCTATCCTCATCACCTCCCACTGGTGACTCACAAGGACTTAACCAGTCACCCTGTCCGGGTCTTACCTCCTTGTGTTCTATCCTCCACCGAGGTCTGAGCTGTGGTTCCGAAACACAACCTGACCACACCAGTCTGATGTCCACCATTTGCCAAGGCCAGTTTGTTATCCTCATCATGACATTAAAGACCAACTTTTTCTTCCTGTGGACGATTCTCTGGACACATCACTGATTTCCTCCTGCAAAACTCCCTTTCACACTGTTCTGTTGAAATGCCTCCCCTTTTGTTCTTCAATACCTTCTCACACCTACTACCACTTGTTATCCAATATTATTCTGAGAGCGTTAGCCTGTGCAATAAGTCAAGAAAAAAATATATGTATAATGATGGGAAAAAGAGGAAAAGGGTAATCATTTGAAGATTATATGCTTTGCAAAAATAAAAATAAAAAGATAAAAACTGCCATGGCTGGGTGGCTTAGTTGATTGGAACATACTCCAAAGTGTTTGGGTTCCATTCCAGTCAGGGTACATACCTAGGCTACAGGTTAGATTCCATGTCAGGGCCCATTTGAGAGGCAGCTGATCAATGTTTCTCTCTCACGTTGATGTTTCTCTCTCTCTCCCTCTCCCTTCCTCTTTCTCTAAAACAAAAACACATCCTCAGGTGAGGATTTAAAAAAAAAAAGATAAAAGCCATTAGAACACCATCAACAACAAGAGAACTCAGAGCCTTAGTTTTCCTATATATAAACAGTAACTTGTTAAATATAATGAAAAAGAATCCCATTTACCATAGCAACAAAAAATATAAAATATCCAGGGATAAACCTAAAGAAATCTGCAATACTTATAAGGGAAAAAAAAATCTATAAAATTGTGCTGTGAGATACAAAATAAGAGCTTAATAAATAAAGAGACATGTTGAGGCATAGGAAGACATAGTAATAAAAATATTTCAAGTCTCCCTAAATTAATCTATAAATGTAACTCCAATAAAAACCCCAGCAGGATTTAGGGAGAAGAACCTGATAAAATTCAATTGGAAGAATTCCAAATGACCAAGATGAACTAAAAACTGTTTTGTTTTTTTTATTAAGAACAATGAAGGTAGTCTTGGTTTACTGGAGATTAAAACAGAATATAAAGGATGCTCATTAAAAACAGAAATAGACAAATAAAGCAACAGAACAGAAAAGAGCCCCCGATGGAGTCCTGTGTATATAGATATTTGGGGTTACTAAGAACAATAATGATACTCACTGAGTACTTCCCACGTGCCAGTGCCCTGGTCATGCACTTTACATATGTTAAGTCATTTAATCCTGACAACAGCCCTGTAAGGTAGGTTACTCTTAACATCCCAGAACACCATTACTTAAAGAGTGACAGATAAGTTTGCTGTAAGAAGAATAGTCTATAAATACATGTCATTGGAATAAAAGAAAGAAAACGGAGTTCGATTTCCTTTCTCAAACCATGCACAAAATTGAATCCCAGATGCGGAAAAGATTTCGATTTCAAAGTAAGAAGAATCACCAGCATTAGATGCTCGTGGTCAAGATGGCAGTGTAGGTAGACGGGGTACTCACCTCCTCCCACAACCACATCAAAATTACAACATAATCATCATTCAGAACTACCTGAAATGGAGCTGAATGGAAGTCCTACAACTACAAAATTAAAGAATCAGCCACATCAAGACTGGTAGGAGGGGCAGAGGTGCGGACACACCCACGTATGATGGATAAAAATCAGGAGGGACACCTCAGCTGGGAAGGTCCTCCCTGAGGAGTGAGGAGTCCCCGTCCCACACCAGGTGCCCAGCTCAGGGTTCCAGTGCCAGGAAGAGAAGTCCCCGTCACTTCTGGCTGGAAAAACCAGAGAGAACTGAGGCTGAGGGAGGCTGCGGCTGCTGGAACCCCAGGCAGTTTCTCTTAAAGGGCCTGAGCACAGACCTGCTCCCTAAACTCAGAGGGAAGGCAACTTGAGGGGCGCCAGAGACATGTGGGGAAGAACTGACCTGTTTGGCCTTAGGACGAGGGCTGGAGAGGTGGCTTTCTCCTGGACAGACGTGCTGGTGGAGGCTGATGTTCCTTTGGTGAGCACCTTATCTGGGACTCCAGCAACCTGGCTCACACTGTTTGCCCTGACCTGCTGATCCCCCGAGGCCCTGTCCCACCCAACTTTTGGGCCCACCCAAGCTGTTTCCAAAGGCTTTACCATAGGATCGGCCTGTCTTGGATCCTGCTTCAGGTTTTCCTAAAATCTCTCAAACAAGCAGCATCTGGTCTTAGCGAACCCCATACCTCTTGTTAAGTGGCCCCAGGCCTGGCACTAGAAGCAACCAGCCTTGGTTCACAACTCGGCTTTTCCTGAGCACCTCCAAGCCCAGCACAAGAAGCAGCCATCTGAAGATCACTTTGTAGCTTATGCCAGGTGGCCCCAGATAGAACACAGGCAATGGCTGACCTTGCCCCAGAGCCAGCACACCCAGTGGACAGCTTCAGACCATATAGAAACACCACCACCCAACCACCTCCACGAGTGACACACTCAATGAGCAGACTTAGTGGGTACCAGAGCCCTGCCAAAGTAAGTCTTGCTCTGTGTGGTGGGCCCCTACACAGCTGATCCTCCAAGGGAGTCAGAGGCCAGTGGTCAGTGGTCACAGCCAGTTCTTGCAGCTGATCAACCTGAGTAAATTGCTCCCATTGACATGCAACAGCAATCAAGACTCAATTATACCGTCTCTCAGCCTGCCGGGATCAGTGCAATGCAATGTAACTACAAGCACACACTGCTTGAAGTGAGGGGGAACTTTTGCAAGGTAGCAAATGCTCCAGATCTCTGGATGCAGTCCCATTTATTTGCAGATTGGTACCCCCAGGTCACAAGTGAATTTAAGTAAATTATTTCCTTGAGATGGCATTACTACATACATCTTAGCTTTGTCTCTTGCTTTTTATGAGAAGAGACCTTGAAGCCAAAGGATAACAAACCCTTATTTACATGCAAATAAAGCACCCAATACACCTGGGCAGGCCAGGTTTCTCCCTGGGCTAGAATTTTGAAAATGCATTAACACAAGGTTGAGAGTGCTTAAGACAAGGATAAAAAACATCCATCTTACAACCCCCCCAACCCCACACAATTACAACAAAAGAGTGTACAGTCCACACTAGGGGTGCATTTCGAGGGCCCATCTGGGGTGATCAGGGAGGCTGTGCCACTGGATCCTATAGGACTCCTACAACAATAGGCCACCCTACAAAGCCTATGAGACATAGCAACTCTACCTACTACATAGAAACAATCACAGGGAAGCAGCCAAAATGAGGACACAAAGAAACATGTCCCTAATAAAAGAACTAAACAAAATGGAGATAAGCAATCAATCTAGGCAGAGTTCAAAACACTGGTTATAAGGTTGCTCAAGGAACTTGGTGAGACATTCAAGGTACTTAGTGAGACCTTCAAAGAAATTAAGGAGACCTCCAAAAAACTTAGTGAGACCATTAACAACATAAAAAACCACTAGTCAGAAATGAAGAATGCACTAACTGAATTAAAGACTAATTTACAGGGAATCGATAGTAGAGTAGGTAAAGCCAAGAAGCAAACCATTGATTTGGAATATAAGGAAGTGAAAAATACCCAATCAAAAAAGGAAAAAAAAAAAAAAAAGATTCAAAAAAAAATAAGGCTAGTGTAAGGAGCCTCTGGGACAACTTCAAGTGTGCCAACATTCACATCATAGGGGTGCCAGAGGAGAAGAGAGAGAACAAGAAACAGAAAACCTATTTGAAACAATAATGACAGAAAACTTCCTTAACTTGGTGAAGGAAACAGACAAAAGTCCAGGAAGCACAGAGAGTCCCATACAAGATGAATCCAAAGAGGTACACACCAAGACACATCATCATCAAAATGCCAAAGGTTAAATACAAAGAGAGAATCTTAAAAGCAGCAAGAGAAAAGCCATTCATTACCTACAAGGGAGCTCCCATAAGACTGTCAGCTGATTTCTCAAAAGAAACTTTGCAGGCCAGAAGGGAGTGGCAAGAGATATTCAAGACGATGAAAAGCAAGAACCTACAACCAAGATTACTCTATCTTGCAAAGCTATCATTTAGAATCGATGGACATATCAAGAGTTTCCTGGACAAGAAAAAGCTAAAGGAGTTCATCACCACCAAACCAGTATTATATGAAATGTTGAAGGGTCTTCTTGAAGGAGAAGGAGAACAAAAATATGAACAATAAAATGGTGATAAATACATATCTATGAACAATTGAATCTACAAACAAAATGAACAAGCAGAACAGAAACAGACTCATAGATACAGAGAACTTTTTGTTGCTTGCCAGATGAGTGGAGGCTGGGGAATTGGGTGAAAAAGATGAAGAAATTAAGAAGTACAAATTTGTTGTTAGACTGATGAACCTCAAAGGGAAGTGGGGAGGGAGGGCAGGATGAGATAAACCGAAGAACTTGTATGCATATATGCATAACCAATGGACACAGACAAAAGTATGGAGAAGGCAGGAGGGGGTCAATGGGGGAAAAGAGGGTACATCTGTAATACATTCAACAATGAAGATGATTTAAAAAAAAAAGAAAAAGAGCCCTGGCCAGTTTGGTTCAGTGGTTAGAGGGTTTGCCTGCGGTCCAGAGAGACCCAGTTTCGGTTCCCCCTGGGGGCACGTACCTTGGTTGCAGTTTGTCCCCGACCCCAGCTGGGGTTGCGCAGGAGGCAGCCACTCGATGTGTTCCTTTCACGTTGATGTTTCTCTCTATTTCCCTCTCTTTCTCTCTCTCTCTCCCTCCCACTCTATCTGAACAAGAGTGGAAAAATGTCCTCGGTTGAGGATTTAAAAAAAAGAAAAAGAAAAAAAAGTACTAAATCCTCATAGCAGCAGTATTCACAACAGTCAAAAAAAAGGTGAAAATAACCCGAATGTCCACCAGCTGATAAATGGATAAACAAAATGTGGTGTGTCCCTACCATGGAATATTATTCAGCCATGAAAGGAATGCAGTCCTGACACATGCTGCAATGTGGATGAACCTTGAAGATATTATGCTGAAAGAAGCCAGACACAAAGGTCACATGTTTAATGATTCCATTTATATGAAGTGCCCAGAATAGGTACACCTATAGAAATGAAAAGCAGTTGTTTCCAGAGCTGAGAACAGGGAGAGATTTGGGAGTGACTGCTCAGTGGATATGGGTTTTCATTTTGCGATTATGAATATGTCTTTGAACTAGATCGAGATGACGGTTTCCCAACATTGTGAATACACTAAATGACATTGGCTTGTACATTTTTTTAAAAAAGGACTAAAAGACACTGTAGAGGAATGTTAACATCTTGTGATTGTTACAATAATGGCCTCCAATGGATCGCACCCTCCTGTGACTGGTGCTCTTTCCATCAAGAGGTGGATCCATCTTCCTGCCCCTTGTCACTTGCTTTGGCCAATATAGGGAAGTGACACTGAGCCCGTTTTGCAGCTTCTGCCATAAGAGATGTTGTAGCTTCTACTTGACCATCTCTTAGGCCCGAGACCTCCGTGCCATGCAGGCCAGTCTAGCTTCTTGGAGGATGAAAGTGTGTGTGGTGGAGAACAGAGACTTCCCAGCCAAATACCACCCAAAAGCCACCCAGAGAACCATAAAAAATAATAGTGGTTTAATGTTTTAAGTCACTATGCATTGGAGTGGAGTGTTGTGCAGTGAAAAATAAATGATATATTTGGGCTAAGGAAAGCTTTTTTTCTTAATGCCATACTAAAGAAAACATTGATGCAAATAAGACATATTTGACTGTGTAAAAATATTAAACTTCTGTAAGGCAAAACACAAACAAATAAAATACCACTAACAACTGGTGTTCATCCTGAAGGTAGACAAAACTGCCTGGGGAGCTTTATCAATATGTTTATACCAGCCAGATCCTAAGGAAACACTCCAGGGTTTAGAATAAATACGTGTGGCAGTAGGTCATGGTTAGAGCAAGGAATGTGTAGACAGGCAATAATGGGCTTGACGCCGACTTACTGACTGTGTGCCGTTGGGCAAGTTACTTCACTTCTCTGTTCTTGTCTCTGCATCTGTAAAATTGACACAATAACAGCACATACCTCATAGGGTTATTGCATGGATTGGATGAGTTAATACATGTGAAGAAATTAGAACAGTGCCTGGTCTATAGGAAATACTTAATAAATGTAGCTAGCTTATGTATACTGAAAATTTTCCAAGTGATCCCCAAATATCTGCATATTTCCAGAAAACAAAATCCAACTCAAACCTGACAATTTCATCCTCAAAACAAAATTTGACTGGGGTATATTTGGGGGAAATGATTTGCAGCACATTATGATGAGCAAAAGGTTATTGTCCTCAACATATAAAGAGCTCTTAATAATCAATCAGAACAAGATGAAAAACCAACTGCAAGCCATTCCAAAAGAAATGCAGATTCACAACAAACATTAAAAGACATTCAATGTTAATGGTCATCAGCACTAGATATTAAAACAATATGTTTCTGGTCTTTTCTATTTGCAAAGAGTAAAAAAGGATAATTACCAATGCTGATGAGCAGGTGGAAAACTGGAACTTTCGTACCTTGGTAGGCAGATTCTGAACTGTTAGCATCTTTCTGAGACAAATGTAGCAGTATGCATACACAACTGTAACATGATTCAAACCCTGGAATTTATCATAAGGAAATCATCAAACAGGTTTAAGCAACATATGACGAAGGATGTTCATAGTAGCCCTTATGATAAAACAATTCAGTGCCAATGAATGGAAATTCATAAAGCAAAGGGTGTTGATAAGGGACAAAGCAGATTTCAGAGCAAAGTGCACAAAGTCTGATCCATTTTTGTAGATGCACATACGGGGTGTGTCGCTAGCCACTGTCCCAGCTGGTGGGGAGGGGCTTTGTTGAGGGGTGTGATATTAGGAGGCTCAGTAGGGGCTGCCAATCCCAGTGACTTCTCCACACTAGCCTCATCCAACTCAAACCTGACGATTTCATCCTCATCTGCCTGATTACTGAATTGTATTTTTCAGTTGGCTCAGAACTTGATGGGGAAAGAAAGGTATTGTTTATTGCTCACCTAAATGCCAACAAACCCCTCATCCTCTCTCATCCTCTCACAATAGGCCTGATTTGATGAGCCATTAAGCCCCTCATTTAGTAACCAAAAACCTGGTTACCCTTTCTTTTTCAAGGGCAGGAAGAGCTTCATATGCAAACCTTCCCAGAGGAGAGATGAAATATTTGCATTCTGTCTCTCTAAGGCAACTGAAAAAAAGGGAGATCAAATAATTTAGATTCGCCAATGAAGTAGGCTGAGCATTCATATTCTGCTGCCACATATCTGTAAAACTTAACAATAAATACCTAGAAAAAAAGACTGAAACGATTTGCACCCAAGGACAACGTGGAGGAGGGGACAGGAGAGTTGAACAAGGTGTTAATAGCAATTGCCTGAGCAGGTGGAATCAAGGGTGTTTTCTGTTTACTTGAATGCTATGACTTTTCTGTCATTTACATATATTTTTCTTGAAATAGAAAAACGATCTCCTATACCATTAGATGTTATGTCCACTATTCATAGGTGTCTCCTCTGCTCAAAATAATCTTCAATCCTAGCCCCTTCACTGGACAGTGTTGGTGGGTGTCTAGCAGCCATCACGTACAATGTGCCTGTTAGCTCCGCAACCCCCAACCCCGCTTCCATCCCAGCCTGAGGCTTAAATCAGGACTGAGCTGCAACCTGTAACCTATACAGGTGGGCAGCAACATTTTCAACCGTGGGGCAACCAGAGCCAGGCAGAAATTCAGTTGGCGGGAAGAGACAGACTGCACACACTCGGAGGATTAGAAAATGAATGTTTCATGCGCTCCAGCGCTGATCCAGCGGAGTCACCTCCAAGGGCTGAGCCCTGCGCCTGGGTTCCAGCTGCCTTTTATACATGACAAGCTCCCAGGTACCTGGGAGCTTTCTAGTCACACTGAAGTTTAGGCAGCTGGCGGATGTTAGAGAATTACAAAAGCCAGGGGCAGGGGTCTCTGCAGTGCCTAAGGGGCTGCCTTGCTTTCTCATGAGCAGTGGACCTTCCTGAGTTCCATCCACAGGTTCCACAGTCTTTCGATACCAAACAAAGCACATTTTTGCTTCAGCCTGCTCCAGTTGGACAGTATAATTAGAAGAATGTTAACAGATATCCACCTTGGTACAAGAAGAGGGGCGACCAGTAGAAGCCCTTAAAGGACAATGAATGACTGCGGCAGGATTGGGGTGGGAAGTCAATAGTGAGAAGTCCATCCAACCGAGAAGCCTCCCAACTGGCTTATTCATTAGAGAAGCGATCATGATGCTTGTTGGCTCTTGGGTCGAGGATCAGGGGCCAACAGAGAGTAAAGCTGTAAGGGGCCCTACAATTTAGATGGCGCAGGTTTTCACATGAAATGTGTTGCCTTCCCCCTTTCCCAGGGGCTTGGGATCCTCAGTCCCTCAGGAAATAATCTACCGTTCTGATTTGGGCTCTAGTTGGGAACTGTCGATGAGGTCAGTCCCCTCAGGGGGATCTTCCCCAGGACCCCTCTCTGGAGTGCCCCATTGAACCCTGGGCTGGGAATTCCCGCCATGACCAGCAGACTGTGGGGTGGCTGCTGGCCAGGGAAGCAAGACAGCAAAGACCTGTGGGAGGCAAGAATCCATTTGTCCCGTCACTCCCATAGTCCTCTGGGACAGGAAGAAATAGTATCTGCTTTGTACGGACAACTGAATGGGCCACACTTCTATTCTAACAGGTTCTTAACAGGTCCCCTCTTCAGGTGAAACTCACCACTGTCCACGGGATGTGTGAGCTCAGCCTTCAGGTGGCACCCTGTCCAGGTATAGGTGGAGTAGTTGAGAGTCCCACGCCCTGTAAAAGGTGAGCTCGAGCCTCCTGGCTGCCTGAGGGGTGGGTGGGCAGGAGCAAGTGGGTTCTAGGCACTTGGCACTGGAAGGGAAGTCCTCTTGTCTAGGATGGGGATGGTTGGACAAGCAGAAGGGGCTGTCCTGTTAGCTTTGCATCCTTAGTTTCGGGGCTCTTCACACTGGCCGCCCTCCTGGCCCTGGGCTCCATGGTGTCCCCTGGATCCTTTGAAATATGTGTTCCCTTGTGCTCAAGTTAGCATCAGTGGTATTTTCTTACTTACAACTTATAGAGTCTTAAGTTTTTTTTGTTTTTTTTTTATCCTCACCCGAGGACATTTTTCCATTTTTTGTTCAGGTAGAGTGGGAGGGAGAGAGAGGAACAGAGAGAGAGAGAGAAACATCAACGTGAAAGGGACACATCGAGTGGCTGCCACCCGCACAACCGACCAGGGCCGGGGACAAACTGCAACCGAGGTACATGTCCTTAGCGGGAACCGAACCCGGGTCTCTCAGGACCGCAGGCCGACGCTCTAACCGCTGAGCCAAACCAGCCAGGGCGAGTCTTAAGTTTTTTTAATTAATTAATTTTTTACTAAAAAATCATAACTGGAGCCCTGGCCAGTTTGGCTCAGTGGTTAGAGTGTTGGCCTGCGGACCAGAGAGTCCAGGGTTTGGTTTCCGCTAAGGGCACGTACCTCGGTTGTGGTTCGTCCCCGGCCCCAGCTGGGGTCATGTGGGTGGCAGCCAGTCAATGTGTCTCTCTCACATCGACGTTTCTCTCTCTCTCGCTTCCCCCCTCTCTCCCTCCTGCTCTATCTGAAGATAAATACAACAGTGTCCTCGGGTGAGGATTAAAAGAAAAAGTCATAACTGGATATGATAAAAAAAATCAAATAGATCTAAGGGTATGTAATGAAAAATAGGTCTTCCTCCCGCTCCAGACCCCTGTCCCTCTCTCCAGAGGCCTCCCTTTCAGAACTGCCCGTGGACATAGAAGTACTTGAGTGTAGTTTTTCAAACAAATAAGAGCTTATTATACACACAGTTCTGCATTTTGTTGTTTTGTTGATTTTTACTTAGTATCTTGGATATTATATCATGTACTAATTCATTTTTAATTTAAAAACCAAATACATAAATAAGCAGTACTGCGGTAATTGGTTAACTGTTCATGAAAATATTAAATTGGTTTTCTTCCCTATCCATACACCGAAATGAATTCCGAGGAGTGGATTAAAGATTTAATTCTAACAATGAAAGCTCTCAGACGTAAAGGAAGACGGCGGAGGTGAGTGATCTTCATGTGGTGGGTCCTTGAGTGGGAGAAAGTCCTCTAGGCCTGACTTCACACGGAAACTACAAAACGCAAGGCTCACAGGCTTGAGCGCGTGGGTGTTGGTTCTCGCCGGACTCTACTCTTTCTCCTACGAGAGAAGAATGTCTCGGGTGCAAAGCCTGAAATGAGCATCCCCATGGTTTAGTAAGGATGCACTCCTAGCCCAGCTGGTGTAGCTCACTGGTTGAGCATCGACCTACACACCAGGAGGTCACCGGTTCGATTCCCGGTCAGGGCACATGCCCAGGTTGTGGGCCTGATCCCCCGTGGGGAGCATGCAGGAAGCGGCCAATGTTCTCTCTCATCGATGTTTCTAGCTCTCTTAATAAAGAAAAAAATATAAAAAAATAAAATAAGAGGATGCACTCCTAGGGAACAGCAATAAGGTGGGGACACGGGGCAGGGAAGAAGCCAGCGAGGTCGCCACCTCAGGCAAAGGCCCAGCTGTCCCCACCTTGAGGCAAAGAAGCTGAGCTTTCATATTCTTGTACCTGTCGGTCACTGACCCAGGGCTGCCCACGGGACACAAACTCCCCGTGTCTGTGGACAGAGCAGCTCCCGCAGTCCAGGGCAGGCGTCTAAGAAGACGTAGGTGGCGCTTACAGAATCGAGCCCAAATGCAGGGGTGGCAACGGGGATCAGAGGTGTGGGAGAGGAATCCATGGTGCCCCCGCAGACGGAGCCCTACACGGAGGTGCTCAGCTGGCTGAGGCACTGGGGTCAGGCCCCGGACGTGCTTCGCTGGAGGCTAAGACTTGACGTTACAACTCGAGAGTTCGCCGTGAAAATTCCAAGAAGCTGGGAGCCCCTCATACCCACAGCCAGCTGGCCCCAAAGTCCAAAAGCATCTGAGGCCACGTTTCCGAGCAGCAGACAGGTGGAGAGTTTGGGGCGGGGGGTTATGCTCCGGGCTCTCAGGAGAGACCCTGGTTAGGAGGTGAGGAGCACAGAAGTAGGCAAGGAGAGACGCCAACTCAGAGCAGGGTCACTACTGAGGCCTCAGCCAGTCCACAGAGAGCCCCAAAGCTGGGACACCCTTCGGAGTGGCCCCTGTATTGAGGCAAGGAACGGGCCTTTGTGCCAGTCTTTGGGTGTGACGTCACCCCTGAGGTGCATGACCTTGGCAGAGGTGCTTGCTGGCTGCCAAGGTCATTCTGGGCAAAGTGCACAGTGACATTCTCAGCAGCTCAGGGACAGCAGCATCAGCCCAGGAGAGGGGGTACGGGCGGCGTGCCATGATGCCCACTCCCCCAGGGAATGGAGCAGTCTCTCCTCCCGAAAACGCCTGGCTGCTGTGACCCCGGGAGAGAGGCTGAGGGTGAGCCCAGGGAGCAACAGATCTGAGGCCTTGGGCGGTGGCCCCTCCAAGGGGTGGGACGGGTGGACCAGCAGCTGGCTCTGGGGGCCGTGTTTTCTGGCAGATCTGCCTACGGAGAGATATCAGGGAAGGAGACAGGCTCAGAAACCTGGCAAGGGGGAACACTAAAGGTCAAAAGTGAAGCCCTTTGTGGCCTGTCTCCCCAAAGCTTTGCAGTGGGAGGAGGTGGTCTGACGGAGCGGTCAGCAGGCCTGAGCAAGGCAGACTTCGGTCATGACCTGGGCCCCTCCAGGCTGTGCAGGCCACAGGCAGCTTTGCCCTCCTGAGAAGGTTCCCACAGAGGGCAGGGGGCCTGTGCCCAGCAGCATGCTCCTTCCCTGTCCAGCCCCTGGATCAGAAGGGCAGAGAGAGGCTCCCAGGAAGGCTGGGCCCTGCCGGGCTTGGAGAGGGGGGCTGCCTGGGAGGCAGGGGGTCTGTCAGGGGGTCTGCAGCACCACAGCCCTAGCCCAGTCACCTCAACTGCTGTTGCTTTTGTTTCATTTTATTTATGTATTTTTTTTATCCTCACCCGAGGACATTTTTCCATATTTTGTTCAGATAGAGTGGGAGGGAGAGAGAGAGAGGAACTTCAATGTTAAAGGGACACATCGAGTGGCCACCATCTGCACGACCCAACCAGAGCCGAGGACAAACTGCAGCGAGGTACGTGCCCTTCGCGGACACCGAACCCGGGTCTCTGGACCGCAGGCCGACGCTCTAACCATTGAGCCAAACCAGGGCTTGTTTTATTTTTTATTATTATTATTTTTTAATCCTCACCTGAAGGAGATTTTTCTATTTATCTTCAGACAGAGTAGGAGGGAGAGAAAGAAAGAGAGAGAGAAACATGGACATGAGAGGGACACATCGACTGGCTGCCTCCCGCAGGAACTGACCAGGGCCGGGGACAAACCGCAACTGAGGTACGTGCCCTTGGCCTGGATCGAACCTGCGATTCATTGGTCCACAGGCCGAGGCTCTACCGCTGAGCCAACCCAGCCAGGGCAACTGCTGTTGCTTTTAAACGAATTGTCCAGAGAATGAGAAGTGACAGAGGGGTGTGGGTAGCCGTGGAGCCATGGGCCCATGGGCGGGAGTTACAGGAATGGTGCCACCCCTCAGCCCGTTACAGTGTGGTTATGGCTGAGGACAGCCCTGGCGCCCAGAGAGGCGGTGGGGAGCAGCCCTGCAAGGCGGGGCGGGGCTGCCCAGGGAGGGCGTGGCTGCCCAGGGAGGGCCTGGCTGCCCAGGGAGGGCCTGGGCTCCTGCACTGCTGGGGTCCAGCTGAGGCGAGGGCCGCCCCACCGTTCTCCATTCTGCCCAGCGCTGGGCTGCAGCCTAGGTCTCAGGAGGACGTGGCTTTGGGTCTGGTTGCCAGGATACAGCACGGCCCTGCCTAGCATCCCTGGAAAGCCTGTTTCTCTGGAACACCCCCGATCAGGGCCAGAGAGAAGGGCTGGGCCTCTTCATCAGCTGAGCAGACAGTTCTTAACAAATTGGTCTCAGCAAGATCGGCAGATAGATGTGTGGGCAGCTTAGCCACATGAGGTTTGGGGAGGGTCCAGACACCTGGTGCTGGGGGCAGAGGGGTACGTGTGCCACCCCCCAGATCAGTGCAGCTGGGCTCCTTGCTGGGAAAGCTGTCAGCCAGCTCAGCCCTCATGCTCCCTGTTGCTCTCAGAACTGCCCCCAGGATGCTGCCCTCACCCTCAGAGGATATCCCTCTCCTCAGCACCCCAGAGCCTGAGGGGAGCTGGACGGCAGGAGCCAAGCATTATGGAGTGCGCCCCAAGCCAGGAAGGACGACTAACCGCGGAGCTCTGCTCACACGGTATTGATCTGAGCCTGCACTTGAGGAAGGAGAGTGTTCCTGCCTCGAGAACGCGGCGAGTTTCAGTGACGCAGAGCGTCTCGGAACAGTGTGTGCTCCCACTCCCTGTCCGTCCCCTGGGGCACAGGGCTGGCTGCTCGGCAGTCACAGCCGGCGTGTTGGAGGACAAGGGGGTTTCACAGAGGACTGAGAGTCAGGGCAGGGGGCTTGCACTAGTGACCAGCTGGGTTGTGCCCAGCGCAGGGTCCTGCCTCGGTGGGAGGACAGGGCCCCGTGGCTGGGTTTCTGGTGGTAACTGCAAGACCGACTTACTCAGGGGAGAATATTCAAGATGTGGATGTGGTGGGACTTTGGCATTCCCTCCTCGGTGACTCCGTGCACCTGAGCGGTGGCCGCTGTTTTCTGGGAGGGAGTCCTGGTGAGGCAAGGGCAGGGTGGGGCTGCGAAGGTTCTGCCTAAAGAGAAAACTCTTTCCAGTGACCTTCAGGCCTTCATTCAGGGAGCTGGGACACGTGGAGAAGGCTGTGTCTCCCCGGGTGGCAGGCGGGAGGGGGTGGGAAGAGGGGCAGGTAGATTCTAAAGAAGGCAAAGCCCTGCCCTGGCCGGTTTTCTCAGTGGTTAGAGCGTCGGCCTGTGGTCCAGAGAGACCCGGGTTCGGTTCCTGCTAAGGGCACGTGCCTCGGTTGCAGTTTGTCCCCGGCCCCGGTTGGGGTTGTGCAGGAGAGAGCCACTCGATGTGTCCCTTTCACGTCGATATTTTTCTCTCTCTTCTTCTCTCTCCCTCCCACTCTATCTGAAATGGAAAAATGTCCTCAGGTGAGGATAAAATAATAAGAAGAAGAAAAAATGAAGGAAGGAAGGAAGGAGGGAGGGAGGGAGGGAGGGAGGGAGGGAGGGAGGCAAAGCCCTGAGATGTGCCCCTCAGAGGACGGGCCCAGGATGATGGTTCGGATGCAAGTGGGCCGGGAACCAGGAGAAAAGCAAGCCGCCTGGTCCAAGAAGGAGCCCCAGCTGTCGGTGCGTGCTGGCCTTTGTCCTCTTTTGTTGTCCTGGACTTCATCCTCTGGAGTCCTAAGGGAAGGACCAGGTGTCCACACTTGGGTTGGAGCGGGAGCCAGTGTGGCCAGGCCAGCGGTCACCAGGAGCAGCCTCGGGGCTGCGCTCCCCTCGTCACCAGTGCTGCAGGTTAGTGCTTATCACGGAGGCTGGGCGTTTCCCTGGAACGTCGGCTGCCACGTCTGTCCGCTGCCTTCTCCCTGCGGGGGGCCCCCCCCCACGCCCCCCCCGCCCCCCGGCAGAGTGGAGAAGATACTTCAACATGGGCCCAGGAATGTGCGGCCCCGCCCGGAGACGTGGGGCCTGGCCAGGAGCACCAGCCTCTCCCGCAGGCTGCTCTGCCCTTGGGCCATCCGGCGGGGAGGCACGAGGGTCACCATCCGGGCAGTGTCTCTGGAACAGCTGTGTAGACAGAGGCCTCAGGGAGGCCAGGAGGACCAGAGCTGGACCCTGGCCACCCCAGAAAGAGGGATTAGATCCCAGGTGCCCACCAAGGCTGTGGTACATGCTGTGGAGGACATGAGAGAAAAATGCAAAAATGCTTCTCTCCACGAGCTTAGGCTAACACTGCAAGGACAGAGCAAGCTTCTCCGAACTAGGATCCTTGGCCCACGTGGGAACGAGAATCTCTTCAGGGTCTGCCAGGGGACCCAAAGTCCTTTGTCAGCTACAGAGGGAGGCACAACTTCCTACCCCTAAAACTTTGACCATGGGCTTCGTCCAGGAGCCCACTGAGTGAGCTATTTGGGATTGTGGAGATGTAAGTCGTCACACTCATGCACTAACCATCGATCTCAGTGTCCCGCAAAGGTGGGTGGCGGCCAGGCCACCCTGCACGGCTCCCGGTGGGTGTACAGACACGCAGAGCCTGGGGGCAGCCTGCCGTCGGGACAGAGCTCTGCTGTCATCATCCTCGGGCCACCCCGAGTCTTAGTGCGCAGGCGCTGTGATTCTTGTGCTTGTCAGTGTCAGCGGAGTGACGTACAGTAGAAGGGACAATGCTCCTTCCAACCTTGGCTCCCTTCTGGGAAGATGGAGCCTCCTGAAGAAAAGATGATCATTCCAGGGTCCTTGTCTTTTTTTCTCAGAGGGTCTGCTTTGTTCTGCTTCAGCTGACCTTCCCGAGAGCGTATATGTGCGCACACACACGCACATGCACGCATACCTACACAGGCAACACGCACGCGCGCACACACACACACACACACACCCAGGAAGGACCAGGAACCAGCCCTGGGAGTAAGAGCTAGGACTCCTAGGGGCATCCACCTCTGGACAGGGGCAGGGACCAGGGGACCAGGCCTGATGTGAAGAAAAGGGCGTCTAATAAGCAGCCCCCTCCTCAAAGGTCCACAAACGCTCAGGCTTTGACCTTGTTGTCTCAGATGACGTGGAGAGGCTGGGAAGGTGGGCTCCGATGAGTAAATCACGGTGGCGTGTTGGAGAGCAGGGCACAGGAATGCAGCAGAGGCAGCAGCCAGAGTCTGAGGCCCCGTGAGAATATAACTCACGCCCCTCCTCTCTCAGGCTCCTGTTTGCAGAAATCTTGGGAGAGTTATTAGACCTGCTGTTGAATGTGAGATATCATCTAGATCATAAGGAGCATCTGGGCTACATTTGTTAGGTTTTAATATTGCTTTGCTTTGCCCTGGCCGGTTTGGCTCAGCACTTAGAATGTCGACCTGCGGTCCAGAGAGACCAGGGCTCGGTTCCCACTAAGGGCATGTATCTCGGTTGCAGTTTGTCCCCGGCCTTAGTTGGGTTGTGTGGGAGGCAGCTACTCGATGTGTACCTTTCACGTCGATGTTTCTCTCTCTCTCTCTCTTCCTCTCTCTCCCTCCCACTCTATCTGAACAAAAAAATGGAAAAATGTCCTTGGGTGAGGATAAAAAAAAATGTATATATATTGCTTTGCTTCATTTTTAAATGTTATCAAAGCAATGCATGCACATAGTTCAAAAGGTCAAGGGTTACCAAAAGATTTTGAATAAGGAACAACAGTTCCACATCCCGACTTCCAAGTTTCCAGTCCACATCCACACCCGCCCCGTCTTCGTCCGTCACTCCTGTCATGCGATACTCAGAGTACACCCCGCGAAATGACTTCCTGGCTTTCCTAGGACACCCCTTGACTGCTTCTTCCTACCATCCCCCACCACACTTCCAGGAGGATGGAACCTGGAGGAGGAACGGTGATCATTCCAGGGTCTCGTAGCTCTTCTCGGAGGGTCTGCTTTGTTCCATGACGGCTGACCCTCCGCGTGTGTGCACGGTCAGTGTCTATGTTGTTATGACTATGAAAACGTTCATTGTTGAGTCAAGAAGCATAACATCTCTCATCTTCTTTCTTGTCCAGCCTCGTTGTGTCCCCTCTTAAGTTAGTAATCACTTCATTTATTTCTTTGCCTGGTTTTCAATATTCCTTTCATTAATTTTTTTCCAAGTGTTTTGAAATCTCAACCGCAAATTTGTTAAAGATAGATAGATAGCCCTGGCCGGTTTGGCTCAGCGGTTAGAGAGTCAGCCTGCAGACCAGAGAGTCCCAGGTTCGGTTCCTGCTAAGGGTATGTACCTTGTACCTTGGTTGCAGTTTGTCCCCGGCCCCAGTTGGGGTTGTATGGGTGGCAACCACTTGATGTGTCTCTCTCACATCAATGTTTCTCTTTCTCTCTCGTCTTCCCTCTCTCCCTCCTGCTCTATCCGAAGATAAATGCAAAAATGTCTTTGGGTGAGGATAAAAAAATTATTTTTTAAAGATAGATAGATAGAGAGAGAGAGAGACATTAATGTGAGAAAGAACATCAATGGTTGCTTCCGTACATGCCCCCATTGGGGATCAAACCCAAAACCTAGGTATGTGCCCTGACCAGGCCTCAAAACTAAAACTTTTTGGTGCACAGGACGATGCTCCAACCAATTGAGCCACACCAGCCAGGGCAATCATATTTTTTGATAAACCCTACTTTCACAATTCCCAAACTGCACCAAGGCACTCCAGGGCATTGTAGAAAACACATGGAAGAGGTGTGGGGTATTTTAAATATTTGAGGGAAACAGTGATAGGTGACCAGTTGCTTTCCTCTTGCTGCTTTCAAAGTTTTCTCTTAGTCCTTGGGTTTCCACCGTTTGAGTGTGCCTCAGTGTGGCTCTCTTTGCATTTACCCTGCTTAGAATCAGTTGTGTTCCCTGGATGTTTGTATTATGCCTTTCATCAAATTTGGACATTTTCACTATTATTTCTTCAGATATTTCTTCTTTTTAGTGTTATTTTGTGATTTCTGAAATGCATATGTTGTTATATTGATGGTGTCCCATAGGTCCCTCAGGTTCTATTCATTTTCTTTCTTTTTTTTTTTTCTTTCTTTTCTTTTTCCTTTTGCTTCTCAGACTAGATAATGTCAATTGTCTTATCTCTCAAGGTCACTGATCCTTTTTTCTGCCTACTTAGATCTGCTGTTGATCCTCCTGTGAGTTTTTATTTCAGTTGTGTTTTCCAGCTTCAAATTTTTCTTTGGTTTCTTTTTATAATTTTTCATTATTGGTATTCTAATGGTTTAGACATCATTTTCCTGCTTTTCTTTAACTCTTTCCCATGGTTCCTTTGGTGCATTGATTATATTAAAGTCAGTCAGTTTATGGTCTCTGATAAATGATTGTCTGCTCTTCCTCATGGATGGCTTCTGGCAAATTATTTTTCTTTAAATAGGCCATACTTTCCTGTTTTTTTTTTTGTATTTTTCTTGAGCACTGGATCTTCTGAGTATCATGTTGTGATGACAGCGGACCTCTTATTTCTCCCACTTTTCCGGTACTGTTATTTTTGCTTGTTGAGGGAGGGGATTGCCTATTTGTGACTTTTCCAAACTATTTCTTCAAAGTGTGTATTCCTTGTTGCATGTGGTTACTGCGGCATCTGTTTCTTTGTCTCTGTGGCCAGTCAGTGACCTTAAAAAGATTCCTTTAAGCCTGGTCCATGTGGCTCAGTGTATTGAGCATCATCCCATAGACTGAGAGGTCCCGGTTCGATTTCTGATCAGGGCACATGGGTTGCAGGCTCGATCCCCAATGGAGGGCATGCAGGAGGAACCCAATCGATGTTTCTCTTTCACATTGATGTTTCTGTCTCTCCCTTCCTTTCTCTCTAAAAAAGAAATCAATAAAAACATATTTTAAAAAAATAAGCCCTGGCTGGTTTGGCTCAATGGTTAGAGAGTCAGCCTGAGGACCAATGAGTCACGGGTTTGATTTTGGTCAAGGGCACATACCTTGGTTGCAATTCAACCCCCGCCCTGGTTGGGGTCGGGAGGCAGGGCGGCCACTTGTCTCCCTTTCACATCAATGTTTCTCTCTCTCTCTCTCTCTCTCGCTCTCGCTCTCGCTCTCGCTCTCTGTCTCTCTCCCTCCCACTTTATCTAAACAAAAATGGAAAAATGTCCTTGGGTGATAATAAAAATAAAAAGAAGAAAGAAAGAAAAGATTTCCTTAACTGTCTGGGGGAGGGGAGTACTGTCTCTTTAAATGTCCTCATGCTGGGGAAGCAGCTTCAGCTCATGGGATTTCAAGCAGTGACTGGCCTCTGTGCCTGCCCCTCAGTGATCCAAAACAGTGATCAGCAATGAAAACACACAACCTTGGTGTTTGGAATGCAAGGTCTCTGTTCCTACCCTGGCACCAGCAAGCCCTGCCAGGGACGTGGCTGCCATCCCCATGACCGCCTGCCAGGGGCTGGAGGATGGTAGCCACTGTGCAAAACATGAGAGTTTACCAAAACGGATCAGCCTCTTCATCAAGCTCTTCCCTGGACCTGCAAGTTCCTAGCTAAACTCCAGAGTTCTAAGATAATCGCCTCAGACAGCTCCTGTCAGCTCGATGGTAGTTTGAGGGACAGATTTCTGTAGCTTTCTGTTCTGCAGGGATCACGCAGGATCCCTGTTTTTAATTCTGCTCTGTCCCTGCCCCCAGCCCTGGCTACTCCTGAGCCCGGAAAGTCTGTGCTCAGGGGATCCGTGCTCAGTGGTGTCTCCCTACAAGGCACCAGGTGCTACTCCCCATGCTCTGCTCGGTCAGACTGCTCTCTTCCCTCTGCTTTGTGCCTTCCGGGATTCACTGAAATTCTTTTTTTTTTTTTTTATCCTCACTCGAGGACATTTTTCCATTTTTTGTTCAGGTAGAGTAGGAGGGAGAGAGAGGAAGAGAGAGAGAGAGAGAGAGAGAGAGAGAGAGAGAGAGAGAGACATCGGTGTGAAAGAGACACATGGAGTGGCTGTCACCAGCACGACCAATAAGGGCCGGGGACAAACTGCAACCAAGGTACGTGCCCTTAGCAGGAACCGAACCCGGGTCTCTCTGGACTGCAGGCTGACACTCTAACCGCTGAGCCAAACCGGCCAGGGCTTCACTGAAATTCTTCACTGCCATTATCCCCTCGTTTATCATTGTTGATTCATACCTCTTTTTTTGTTTTCAATACTTTCTATTGATTTTTTTTAGAGAGAGAGAAAAGGAGAGAGAGAAACATCAATGTGAGAGAGAAACATTGATCAGCTGCCTCCTACACACCCCTCACTAGGGATCGAGCCTGCAACCCTGGCATGTGCCCTGACCAGGAATCGAACCAGGAGCGCTCAGTCCACAGGACGACGCTCAGTCCGCTGAGCCACATGGGCCGGGCAGTTCATACCTCTTGAAATTGCTTCCCGTTCACAGGGTTGGGATGGGGAAGAGAAAATGCCTGAGGTCAAGCCACCGGTGTTTAACAGAACCCCTGGTCTTGCTGCTGCTAAGCATCGTGTTTCCGTGCAAGGAAGCTGTTACCGTTTGGCCGTGGTGCTGCTCCCCTGTGTGTTGGTTACCATGGTCAGGAGAAAGGATGGGGCGGAAAACCTACAAGGTTTTCCCCAGCAATGCGGCTCAGTAATGGCCAGCCCTGGGCTGAACCGAGGGGAAGATGAGTCAGAGTGGGATGCTGGGGGCTCCTGGGCCCAGGAAGGAACACTGAGTCAGCTCTGAGCCTTCCCTAACGCTTGCCTGCTGAATTACAGAGCAGCCTGCCGCCGCGCCTCTCCTCTGAGTCCAACCTGCCCTGGACTGAACGCATGCGTGACAGACACCTCGAAGCCGGGCGAGGGCCTGAGCCATCAGGGTTCAAGGTGGGCCTCCCCTCGGAGCAGGGCTCAGGCCCCCACACGCGTCCCCGTGTCTAATTACAAATGGGTGTCAATAACACTCACAAGCGGCGGGAAAGGATCTCCTTTTCCTGTTCTTTGGTGTTTAATATTGAGTTTCAGCTCAGCTCATGAGTGCAGCTGCTGTCAGAGGACCTACAGGAAAATCCGCTTTTATTGAAGCTGAAAAGGTCAGTTTTCTTGGACGTCTCCATGGTGAAAATAATAAATGCAGCGCATCCACACGCCGTGTGATATTTAGGCTCTGCAGCTGGAGTGACCCTTGGGAAAAGGTACCTGAGCTTTTGATTATGTTTCTCGTCCTTCTGGGCGACAGTCGCTGCAGAGAACACTGGCTGGCAGGCGATTTCTCTCCCTGGAGCATAGGCTAGGTGAGTGGTCAGGGACTGGGCACACCTGCCAGGGGGTTGCCAGCTCAGGAGAGCAAGTGACCCACTGATTCTAAAATGTGAGCCAACAGTCTGGCTGGTGTGGCTCAGTGGTTGAGCATCGACCCATGCACCAAGAGGTGGCCGGTTCAATTCCCAGTCAGGGCACATGCCCAGGTTGTGGGCTCAATCCCCAGAGGGGAGCATGCAGGAGGCAGCCAATTGATGTTCTCTCTCATCAATGTTTCTCTCTCTCTCTCCTTCTCACTTCCTCTCTCTCTAATATCAATAAAGAAAAAAAAAGCCCTGGCAGGTTTGGCTCAGCGGTTAGAGCGTCAGTCTGCGGTCCACAGAGACCCGGGTTCGGTTCCCGCTAAGGGCATGTACCTTGGCTGCAGTTTGTACCCGGCCCTGGTTGGGTCGTGTGGGTGGCGGCCACTCGATGTGTCCCTTTCACATCGATGTTTCTCTCTCTTCCTTTCTCTCCTTCCCGCTCTATCTGAGTAAAAAATGGAAAAATGTCCTCGGGTGAGGATAAAAAAATAAATAAAGAAAATAAAGAAGAAAAAATGTGAGCCAACAGTTACATGGCGCCTGCTGTTCAGGGTTTGTCTCGATGATTGTCCTGCATTTGCAGAAGGATGGGTCTCTGCCCTTGTCTATCCAAATCCCACTTGCAGGAAGGGAACCCTTCTAGGGACTGAGTGGCTGAGACTCAGCTATGGGCTCTGCCAGCCTCTGGTCCCTGAGGACTATCCTACCACCTGGGGCAGCTGCGCAGCCCGAGGGCGTGTAGATCTCACCCGAGATTGACCAGTGGCCCAGAGCAGGGACAGGGAGGGGTAACCAAGAAGGCAGAGACAGAGACTGACATGCTGGATAAGACTCCGCCCAGGAGGGCAGGACGATAGGGACGCAGGGAGAAAAATCGAATGCCCCTGGTACTCATGTCTCCGTGGGTGCCAGCCACAGCTGTGATCAGGCCTGCGGAGGGACCGCAGGCAGCTGTGCACCCGAGCTCGGCTCCTGGCCCGTGGATTCGGCTCCCGGGCAAAGGGCGTCTGCGGGGAGAAGTGCTCCGCAGACGGACCGACTCGGTTAGTCCTGCCCAGTGGGTCACCTCCCCCTTTGCCTCTGGCCAAGCTGCCTCACGTGCTATCACGCGTGTCCTCACTCACTCCCCTCCCAAACACGCCTTGGCCACTCAGGCTGCTGCGTCACAGCCGCAGCCCCGCGGTTCTCACCACGATGGGCGGGTTCCACTCACCTTGTTACCAAGTCCCTCCGCTACCGTCCGACTCCCAGCCCCTCCACCTCCTACAGCATTGAGGAGGAAGAGGAGACAGAGCTTCATGACTTGGATGCCCAAGAAAGATTCCCTAAACCCAACAATGACCCTGTCACTGCAGGCCCTGCCCTCAGCCACATTCCAACAAGCCATTCAAGATGGCACAGGTCTCCAGCGTGGACAGTGCGTTCCTGTCCCTGCAGAGTGCCTGGGCCCTGTCCTCTGCCTAGGGGGCCATCTCTCCAGCCCTCAGCGCGGTCTGTTTCCTGAACAGCACTGACACTGCGGGGTCAGAGGGCCAGCATCCGGGAAGGCAGGTGCAGACATGTGCCCCGCCCCCCCCCTTTTCCTCAGCCTCCTTGAATGCGACTTTGGGTAACTCTGTGCTCAACAAAGACAGTTGTTCCTGGATCAGGAAACAGGTCCTGTGCACACATATATACAAACACTAGCATCATGCACATACTTGTGTACGTGCCCCCACACAGATACACACATGCATATGTACATAAATGTACACTCATGAACCATACAGACCTACACAGACACGCAGGCATTGGGGCACCTCTTCTGTCTACAGGGCTCCTGAACCTGGCTGGGCCCTTCCTATGGTCTCTGGGGAAGCCCAGGGGTGCAATCCATCTGGCTATCCTTAGATGCCCTCTCCCTGGTCCCCCAGAGCCCTCCAAACCTGGCCCGGCTGCCCCAGGAGGCAATGCTGTCATTGAGTTTTTTGTTTTTTTCCCCTCACCAAGGAGACCTCAGCAACCTGAGCCACCCAAGGGTCTGGGCTGTGCGCGCTGCTGTCCGGGACTCATTGGAGAAGCTCTGGAGGTTGTGTTGGGCTGTCACAGAGTGCCAGACTTTACTTAAAAACCCAGTGTCCAGTCTGGGCATGGATCCTCTGGTGAGTGTGTGCACACACACACGTCCTCAAATGTATGCATGAGCACACATTCACACAAGCATGCACGCTCACACACAAGAGATACATCCATCGACACATGTGTACACGCTCACACAGACATAAGCATGTCATGCACATTTTCCCAGACACACGTATACACAGCACAAGCACACACTGTATGTATGGTTGTGCACACGCACACGGAAGCACACACCAAGTAGACACAGGTACACACACAAACACATACAGGAAGTCTTCAAACAGCATTTTGCTGAACGTCGTCTCGTTGTAACATTGATGAGGTGCTGTGGGAACTTGACCCTTGTTGCTATCAATCAGCCCAGGGTAAAATTGGTTTGTTATATGTCGTTCCACCGCAGTTCCAAGAACCTATCGATGACAGTAAGTGGGGACTTACTGTACAGAGACATGCGCTGATCAACCCACGCACAGAAAGAAGCCCACGTGCGCACAGGCTATGGTGGGCCGGACTGGAGAGACTCCTGCAGCTGCCTTGTGATTCCTGTCCCATCTTCTTTGGCTTCCTCGTCCCGGGATGGGGCCCGTGGCTGAATGAAGAGGAGGCACTCGGCTTGGCTGACCTCCGACAGAGGGGAAGCAGAAAACACTGATTCCACCTTCCGTGTTCCCGTGCCTTCCCGCTGGCCAGCTCCCTCTCTCCAGGCTCTCTCTCTGACCCCATCGGAGCTGCCTCCAGGTCACACCGCACCCTAGCTCGGAGCTGCAGAGGTACCCTCGGGGGTGATTGCAATGGCTTGACGCTCCACCCCACCCCAGTTGCTGTCCTCGTAGACAACAGCCTGTGTTCCAGTCACTCCGCGTCTCTCTTCCTCCTACAGACCCCGAGGTGGCGGGTGCCTGCTTCCAACTCCTACACGCCCTTCCAGGCTGACTTGAGTGACCCCTTCACTGATGTTCCCTCCCCTGGCCAGGCAGAGCCAGCCTGTCCTCTGCTGTCCATGAGCCGGCTGTCCGTCGTCCTTGTCACACTGTCTTCAGCGGGGCTCAGTGTCTCTGCCATTCTCGTTAAGTCACTCCAGGAGGCACGTGCCAGGAGCCGGGCTCGCAGGAATCCCTCGATACATAGATGCTGGCGGGAGGAGCCACAGATGAGTCACAGTGGTGCTGAGTCCAAGTCAGCTCCGTTCTGTGTGTTGTGTGGAGACGAGGACCGGGGTGAGCAGGAGAACGCTCCCTCTCAGCTAGACAGTTCTTGAGTTCAGCTGTGTCCCCAGAGAGAAGGAGCTGCAGAGAACCCCTAGTGAGGGACAAGCCATCAAATGCCGCCTCCTGGGCAAAACCCGTTTCCAGATGCCTTAGAGTCAAACCCATCTATGGCGTACGGGTCACTGCACCCAGACTTTGTATTCTCATCCCGCTGTGGCTCAGGGGAGCTCGCTAGTCACCCGGAGCACAGAGAGGTCACTCTGAAGGGAAACATTCATTCCAGGTGACAGAGAAGAATTAAGTCCCCCAGAGGTGGCTTTGACATTCCCACAGGCTGAACCTGTGTTCAGCGGTCACCCGGCAATGTCAAATGTCCCAATTCATTCTTATTCCCTGTGCCCTGCTGAGATCAAGCTCCCCTTTTCCTACCCTTCCTCCCCGAAATCAGATCAACGCATCCCAGTCTTAGCGGATGTTTTTTGTGGTTGTTGTTAATTCTCATCCGAGGAATTTTTCCATTGATCGTTTAGAGAGAGTGGAAGAGAGGGAGGAAGGGAGAGAGAGAAACATTGATGGGAGAGAGATACATTGATTAGTTGCCTTCTGTACAACTCTGATGGGGGCCGGGGACCAAACCCACAACCCAGGTACATGTCATTGACTGGGAATTAAACCCTCAACCCTTCAGTCTGCGGTCCAACACTCTAACCACTGAGCCATATCAACCAGGCCTCAGCTGAGGCTTTTGCCTTTTCAAGACACTTCAGATACTGTGGTTCTTGACTTTCCACATTTTTCATTAAAGCAATTATCAGCTAAAAATGCCCTGCTCCCTGAAACAATGCAATCAGACGGCAGGAACACATTTGAAGTTATAAATAACGTCCTTGCTCTGTGAGACTGTTTGCAGGGCTAGATAAATCTTTAGGTGCGTGAGTTTCATCATTACTAATGTGCTTTAAAACGTAATAAAACTTTTCTCATTAAAAAAGCCAGCCAATCAAAATAGGCGCCTCACAGACCCTCCGACCCGACCAAGGCTGCAGTGTTTGCATTGCAGAACAACTGTAATTTTATTCATGGGCTGGCAGAGCCGCAGCCCATCAGTAATTAAACGCGGAACAGCTGTCACTCTGCGGCATCCCAGGCAGACGGGATGGGATAACGGGATGGGATAACGAGCCCCTGTCCCTGGGCTCCGTGCAGGGGGCTGGCGCAGCAGGAGGGGGCTGGCGCAGGGAGGGCCCGGTGTGGGCAGGGCTGTCATGTGTGTAGTAGGACGGCTGGGCCTGGGCTCAGGGCTGTCCCTGATGACCCACTCCGGACTGCCTGCCTTAATTCTTCGGGTGGAGGAGCTTAGAGAGACCAGGGCGGGTTTGGTCATATCTGCATGGTCCACATGGCACCTGGTGGAGATGGGCTGGGCTGGAAGACACTTTTACCTTGTCCCTTCTGTGTTGTTTGAAATAGCCTAACAAGCCAGCAGGTGTTGCCCTGGCCGGTTTGGCTCAGCGGTTAGAGCGTCGGCCTGTGGTCCAGAGAGACCTGGGTTCGGTTCCCGCTAAGGGCGCGTACCTCCATTGCAGTTTGTCCCCGGCCCTGGTTGGGTTGTGAGGGTGGCAACCACTCGATGTGTCCCTTTCACATCGATGTTTCTCTCTCTCTCTCTCCCACTCTATCTGAACAAAATATCAAAAAAAGAAAGAAAAAAAAAGCCAGCAGGTGTTATTATTTATTTATTTATTTATTTATTTATTTATTTATGTAACTGATGGAACTAACTTACAAAAAGGGACTGGTGCTGAATGCCCCTGGGAGACTCCCAAAGGCTGAGGAGGAGGGGTGTGGAGGAGTCCTAAATATCTAGATATCTAAGCCAGAAGGGCCATCTGTAACCTCTGGCCCAATATCCCTATTTTGCAGATGAGGACAACTGAGGGGTGGAGAGGCACTGTGGTTAGAGTCAGTCATTGGGCCAGAGCCCAGTGCTGACTGGGGTTCAGAGATCTGGGTTCCGGACCCCCTCAGCCCACAGTGTAACCTGGAGCAGCGTTAGCTACTTCTGGGCCTTAGTTTTTTTTCTTCTGAACAAGGAGTGGGGGTCATGTGGGTGGGGGCTTTAGGGCTGTCAGAACAGATGTCCAGGGAGCAGAACCTTCCTGGGGTACTTTCTGGGGTGGACCTGTTTATCTCCTGTGGAGCCCAGATGGGGAGCCAGGCAGTGTCCCAGTCTGTTGCCTGTGTGTCCCACTAGCAGCCCTTCCCAGACTCCCCTGGCACCCCCAGTCTGATGACAGCTTCTCTGGACACCTCGCAGGGTCTCTCTCCCCCCGCCCTTGGCTCCCTCCCACACTCCCTTCCCCTCCCTTTCTTCTATGCATTTCCAGGTCGTCTGTGCCACCCCCGACTGTCAGCAGACAAAGACTTGTCCCCTGCTCTACTCAAGGAGGGGAGGCCTGTAAGCTAGACCCAGAGGCAGAGGGTGCCTCGGCCCATGCAGCCTGAGCCCCGGAGCTCGGCTCTGCCACCCTGTGACTGTGAGGATTCTGTGTCGTGTGGGGTCTGGGGTCCTCTGCACCTGCATGTCTGAGCCTGGGAGGGTGGCTGGATTTTCACAGACATCTGTGTGGCACAGAAGGGCTGACAACAGGAAAGACTGGAATCGGGGATCTTGGTGAGGCCCCTGAGGCCAGGTGGGGGAATGTCCCATGGGGCAGGTGTGGCCCGTGTTCACAAGGACCTAGGATGCTGGATACAATCTACCTGTTAGGCTGGGGACCCTGAGGGCTGGGGAGGACAAGGATGCTCACAGTGCCAGGATGTGGGGGTGCCAGGGGAGTCTGGGAAGGAGCCCCACAGAGGGGCACCTGCTAGGCTTCCTCTGCCCTGGGACAGGCAGGAAAACCAAGCACGTGGGAGCATGTGTGTGCATGTGCATGTGTGTGTGCACGTATCCAATGAATGGTGCAGACAGGAGGGCCGAGACCTCCAGAGCCAGCTGGGTGGCCCCAGTGCTTCTCTGGCCCTTCTCCAAGCAGGGGCCCTCCAGATAAGCTGCTGGGAGTGGAGGGTGTCACCCCACCAGGTAGACAGTGGGGGCTTTCCTTGCGGCTCTCACTGCTATTTAAGATCAAGATGGTTTGAGTGCAACCACGAAGGTTTCTTGGGGAAGGGAGACCAGGCTCCGGCCACCTGTCAACAACTCTGACAGCTGCGGCTTCCGCAGGGTGAAAGGCTGCTGCGGGGGTGGAAACCCGCCCAAGTGGGTGGGAGCTTAGCTTTACTTCTGGCCGGTGGTGCCTGGCAATGCTGCGGGGCTGGTGGGTGCAAAGGCCCAGATCCTGCTCAGCGCCAAACGCAGGGCCCAGGGGCCTCACGGCGTGGGGGAATGCTGAGGCCTCCCCAGGCCCACGGAGAGCGGGAGAGGCTGAGGGGGAAGAGAGCCAGGCCGGGTATCTTCAGTGACCCGCGGCCCCGGCTGAGCACAGAGAGCTCTGATGGAGAAGGCATCGGGGCACTGCCAAGCCAGCGGATAAATTGCTCCTGCCACCTGTGAGCTTGTGGACCAACGTCCTGCTGGGCTGCCCTCTCAAAGTGTCTCCCTGTCTCCTAATACAAGTGACAAGCATCCATGCTCCACGATGCCCCTGACAACAGCCGCGGCGACTACTTACAGGGGTCCTGAGCTCCGTGTCGCCCACGGCTCACCTCCGTGCATCCTTGTAACAAACCCACAAGGTGGGAGCTGTCGTGGTCTCTTTACAGGAGCGATATCTCTTAGAACACTTTTGGTCACAAGGACAAAAGCCTCGCTCAAACAGACGTAAGCAAAAATGGGATGCGCCTGTTTGTGTTCCCCAAAATACCTGAAGATCGGGGCAGGTGTTATTTTTGGGTCACATGCCTAGCCCTGAACCAGCCACCATGGCTGGGAAATATGGTACTCTGATGGGCCCAGGGGGGCAATCAGCTGATCCAGAAGCAGGAGGACAAAGAGTGAGGGGTCCCCCGAGAAAAATGGGGTGAGTACAAGGCAGATGACTCCTTGTTGGGAGGCAATGCTCCGCCCCCCACCACAAAGACCAGACTCCAGGTAGCCCCTCCTCTGTGCTCCCTACAGTGCTCTGGGCACTGGGCTGGCATGCGTGACCCCAAACCTCACTGCATGCCACCCGGAAGGCCCCTGACTGTGGTCCAGGCCTTGGGGACCTGTTCCTGTCAGCATCACCCTGCTCACAGTTCTGAGGAGGTGCAGGGTGCTGGAGCCGGGAGGGGGGTCCTCTGCACAGGCCCGCAGAGCTGGGGCCCTGGGGAGCCCCCCTGGACTGCCTCTGCTCTCACACAACTGAAATATATGAATGCAATTATTGTTTAGATATACCAATAAAATTGTCTCTGATTATTTTAGTCACAATACAAATAGCTTCAATTAGAGCAGAAATAGGACATGGGTTTATAGTTCCCATGAATCTAAGAGCAACCTTGGTTCGGAGGTAGAAAAGCCTGCAGCTCCCATCCAGTTCTGCCACGAACCCTGTGGCAAAACACCCCCAGTGCCAGCGTGGGCCCGCAGGCTGGAGGAGGGAAGGGTGCTCCCTGAGGTGCTAGTGCAAGGTCCCAACTCCAGCAGCTGGACCCGGGCCTGCTGGGGCGAGGGGTGGCCCCCAGGGAGGCTGGAGGAAGGGTCGAGGACGCTGACGGGTCCACACCCCTCCCTACAGCCTGTCTGTCTGTCCACCGAGACCTCCAGGGCCTGGAAGAACCCCACTCTGGTCCTCTCCCCCAGGCTCTCTGGGGCCTTCAGCTCCGGTCTGGCCCACCCACGCTACCCTCCCAGCCAGCCAGCCATCCAGGTCCCTCTTTAGAAGAGGGCTGTGTTCCCCTCAAGAAAGGCAGCCCTGTTGAGAGACCCAGCCAAGCCCCCCCAAGTTACAGATGGGGAAACTGAGAAATCAAGGGGCAGGATGGCCCAGGGTCACACAACAATAGATGCGGCACACCAGAGGGGACACTAGGCCCTGCCTCCCAGTTGCAGGAAGCCATAGGAGAGGGTCCGGACAGAGGGAATGTGGCCATTCCTATGTGGGGGAAGGCCCTAACCAGCTTCCCTGCCCCGCCCTCCCCGGTCCTCCTCCCCAGGGCACCTGAGAGCCCACCCCATCCCCTCTGTCCCTGCAGGGCAGAGACCTCCCAGGCAGCCATCCTCACAGGTCCAGACTCTGAGCTGAGCCCCACCATGGGTCCCATCGCTGGGCCAGAGCAGGGCCGGAACATGTCCGGTGGGGGTGGGGGTGGGGGACTGCAGTGCCCCTCAGCCCACCCATTCCTGGCTTTCCTGATGAACTCGAGCATTTTTCTCTCAAATGCCAATGAAAAAGTTTGGGGGATTTTCAAAAGCAGAATTGCAAGAAAAAAGGATACACTTGGAGACAAACATGTCTTACTAACCAGACATGTCTCTGGGTCCTTTTCAGGGTGTGAGAGTTTTCTTCATCCAGGTCTTATGTGTTTCGGGTTCCGTTTGGAGTTTGCGGCTTTGCTGGTGCCGGGAACGAGGCCCTCTGTCATTTCACCTTCCCGCGGCTCCTGCCGGTGCCCTCTGGCCCCCTCCCGCCCTCTCCCACCAGCCTCCCCTCCGAGTGCTTCCAGCCGCTCTCACGCCACCTGCGTTTAGCATTTGGATTTTCTGGGTAAACATAAACACGAATCTGCCAAGCACAATAATATTGTCCCTTTTCTAACGTCTGTACTGCTTTTTTTTTTCCCCATTTGTTTATTTCCAGTCTTACTGTGCTGGCCAAGTACCTTGTTTAAAACTTGTGGCTAGAGGAGCCGCCTCCAGCTTCTCCGCGAAGCCCCAGAGACAGAGCCCCGGGAGCCCAGAGACCACGTCGCCTGCCAGGACCCCCGGGGCAGTGCCCAGCAGCGCCGATGCCCCAGCCTTAGCACACCCACCACCCCAAATGCCTTGCATATCCCGGGGTTCTCTCTTCCCTCTCAGGAGCCTCCAGGGCCAGGCTGGGGGTGATGGCAGTCAATCCTGCCTGCTCTGAGGGGCTCCGTGTGCTGGGGGCTCCAGGGATGTTTTCCTGGCTTTGTCCCCACGTGTCCCTTCTTGAGGGTCTCCAGCCCCTGGGTGCTGCAGCACTGATGAACCCATTTCCTGACTCAAGACCTCTCTGGGCATCTCTGGCTGGCAGGCTGGGCAGCCCCACGATGCTGGGTCTCAGCCATAGAACCACGGTCCCACCCTCCATTCAGCTTGTGTTAACAAGCAGCGCCCAGACCGGGCCCCCCACCAGCGTGGCGACCCAGGTCCAGGGAAGACCAGAGGTGGAGGGGGCAGGGACATCCACAACGCAGTGAGGTCCACCTGCACACATGGTTTAGGATGGGGACAAGGGCTGCTGGGCTCCAATGGCAGCCCAGAGGTGCGAGAGGAGCACTGACCACCCAAGTGCGGGGTCCGGCCACGGCAGGATGTGAGGCTGGACGAGAGAGGACACAAGCCTGCAGACAGATGGGGTTGGGGCAGGGAGGCCCACGCAAAGGGGCTCCGACTTCATCTGGAGGGCCTCAGGCTGAAGGTGAGGGGCTCAGGCGTACCCGTGGGCTTCTCCGCGCCCCTAAAGTAGCGGCATTTTCATTCAACCAGTTAGGAATCTGAGCTAAAGCCAGGCGATTTGGTTCCTCCCCACCCAAGAGAAGCGAGCAAATGACAATGGCTCCTTGCAGTGGTTTTGGTCAGGCCTCCAGGCCAGGGAGAGCACACTCCGAGGGCAATTTTCCACTCAGATAAATCATCTTGGAATTGCATCACATACTAGTGAATTGAAGGAAATTGTACAATTTTTTTTTTTTTTTTTTACATTTATCTTCGGATAGAGCGGGAGGGAGAGAGGGAGGAAGAGAGAGAGAGAAGCAACAATGTGAGACAGACACGTCAACTGGTTGCCACCCGCACAATCCCAACCGGGGCCCGAGACAAACTGCTACCGAGGTACCGAACCCGGGACTCTCTGATCCGCAGGCCAGCACTCTAACTGCTGAGCCAAACCAGCCAGGGCAGAAATTGTACAATTTTTAATTTGGGGGGAAAGGTGGCCCGGTCGCAGTGGTGGCAGCGCCCACGTTCTAGCAGCTGCCGGCAGGATGTCTCTGCTCTCCAAGCCCTCCCCCTCTCTGGCAAGGCCCGGGACTCAGCTGAGACTCAGGCCTGGCCAAGCGGTTTTTCTCCTGGGAAGCAGACACGGGTGCAACCGAGTGCCTCGTTCATGGCCAGCCTCAGGAAGGGACAGACCCCACAACTCCAGCCCCCAGTCCTTTGAGCCACTCTGATTTTGCTCAGCGGTCTCTCTTTGGTCCAGAGAGCTACCTCCAGGGTGTCCGTTGGTTTGGGGCTGCCCAGCACCCATGTCCTCTTTTGGGCGGCCTGATTCCCCCAGGGCACTCAGTCCTACCCTGTTTTCATCCTGTGTGCGGTGAGATGGTACTGCGCCCCAGGTGGGGCCAGAAGTGACCCAGAGTCCAAACCCACCGGGACATGGCTCTTCTGTGACATACACAGGACTCTGGCCACACGGTGAAGCCCCCTTAGAACTAACCCCAGGCCATGCCCTAGTGGACCTGCTCCTGGACAGGTGTGAACAACCTGCCACCACGTGGAGTTCAGGATTGCCACCGACACAGTCAGCCAGGGCCCAGGGCCCAGGATAGGAGCTGAACCCAGGCACGCCTGAAGCCAGCCCGCCCTGGACAGGGACTGCTCAGCCGAGAGCGGTGGGGTGTTCTGTCCCTTGCCACTCAAGAGATCTCATTCCCAGCTCCCCTCCAGTATCCGCCCCCCCCCTTCTGACTTCAGGTAGTCCACAGCGGTTTCTGCTGCTGGGCAGAGGAGCTGGCCCCAGAGGGCAGTTTTGCTCAAGCGGACAAGAACGGGGCGACTCAGCTCTGGAAGAGCCCGGGGAACCTGCCACAGGCTGGGGTTCTGACCAGCGCATGCACGTCAGATAAACCAGGCATCGTCCTCTGAGAGCAGGGACCGCAGGAGGAAGGACGCTCCTGAGGCAGATCCAGGGATGAACCTCGGGAGGACCTGGGTGAGGGGGTTCAAGGCCCGGGGTAGGACTAAGTGGAGAGGCCAGCGCAGTCTGGGGAGCCGGCTGGGTAGTTTGGGTTCACGCCCAGGAAACAGGGCGTCATTCCACTATGATGTGCTCCAGATACGCGATCGTTGGTTCGGACTCCTGGCAGGTGTGCGATTCTGAAACCTGACGGGGAGAAACGTTAAGTCCGGGAGTCCCCATTTTGCGTGGGGCGATGGCGCTTCTCTACACCTGGTTAGCTCCACGGCCAAAGCACTATTGTCCCCCGGAGGGAGTTAGGATGGATTTGAATGAATCAGGAAGTTCTTTGATTGTTATTTTAAAACTTCTCTCTGTGCCTGGCCTGACATAATAATTACCTGCCTGTGATTTATCTCAGGCCGGTTATGAGCAATGATAGGGTTTGGGGTGATAACTGAGTGTATCCAACACCTCACCTCCTCCCTTGTCGCTCAAGCTGAAGCCACCGTGGTCTTCCCTGGTGCCACCTTGCCAAGAGTGGGTTATGGACGAGACGGGCATTGCAATGAGTCATGTCAACTCCACACAGCACCCTCTGTGGCCGCCCGATGGGCATCTGCTCAGCTCGGTGTCGGCCCAGTACTTGGTAAGTCACCCCTCAGACCAACACTCACAGCCCAAATGCTGAGTCAGATTTCTGCTCATGCCTCCACCAAGTGTTTACTGGGATCCTACTGCGTGTCCAGCACAGTTCTGGGAACACGTCCATGAACCAAACAAAAAGAGCCCTGCCCTCAGGGAGTGTGGAGGGCATCGCTCCACAGACACACAGTCAAGTTGACAGAAAAGGAACTTCAGAGAGAGACACATGTTTCCAAGAAAACGCAACAGGGCTCAACGGGCCCCTCTGAAAGCTGACAGTGGAAGCGAGGGCCCAGGGAGCCAGCTGGAAGAAGTGTGCAAGCAAGGGGAGGCCGAGAGGGTGGGAGGATGGGACGGAGGCAGTGGGCAGGGAATGATGGGAAAGTGGAGGACTGTGTTCAGAGGCTGACAATGGTGATGGGTGGAGGGGATCTTACTCAGCTTACTCAACTCCCCTGAAGCATGGGTTAGGCTGCCCCAGGAGAGCAGCCCACGTCTTCTCCCAGAGAAAACCCTTGGGGCTGGGGCTGGGGCTGGGACTGGGGTGGCGGTGTTGTCAGTAGAGCGCCCTGTGTATGAGCTCAGGGGTGCGCATCAGCACCATCAGCGCCCCCTGGAGGCGGGGCAGCTACAGCATGGCAGGGCCCAGTACAAAGTGAAAGCGCAGGGCTGCTTGTTCAAAGAGCAAGGGAAAACTTCCTCCTTCCGTCCACAGTCTCTCCCTCCTCCGGTCATGGTGTTTTTTATTTGATTTTTAATGCCGCCCTCCCTTGGGCATGGGGGATCCTTGTGGGTTGAATGCAACCCTCACAGACACCCAGGGCCCCACCCTACAACCCAGGCTCAACCCAGAGCTCCCGCGTCCTGTGTCAGCCCCTCCTCCGCCCCCCTCCTGCAGGGAGGGTGGCAGCAAGGGGTGGGGCGTAGTGGCTGGGAGCCCATCCTGAGAAGGGGGAGGTGCCGATAGGCCCGCACCACAGCCCCAGCCCGCCTTCCATTGTCCCCTACAAAACACAGGCTCAAAGATGCAAATTATTAAGAATTTCAAGATGACAGCCCCAGAAATTAAATCCCAAGCATGGGGTCCTGTTCTGCATGGGGGTTGGGGATGGGGGTGGCTTTGCGACTGTCCTAGTCAAACACCCCTAAAGGCTAGCACTCCCTGGAGGCCTTTGTACATTTCTGGGCCCCACTTCAGACCAAGTTTGGGGGTGAGATCCTGGCATTATGATTTTTTTTAAATGATGTATTATTTTTTCTTTTTATGAGTATTCTGAGTATTATTTATGAGTATTATTTTAGTACTATTTTTCTTTTTAATATCCCTTATTTTTAAAAAATTAATTTATTTATTTTTGTTGCAGATGTTTCTCCTTTTCCCCCCCAGACACCCTCCTCCCAATCCTGCCCTGCCCCCCTCCCCAGCATGGTTGTCTGTGTCCATTGGTTACTCATACGTGGCATCATGATTTTTAAAATGTGCAACCAGGGTTGAGAACCAGGGTTCCGGTCTGCTGTTACTGAGTGTTGAGGAAGCCACCAGAGGAATGGGAAGATGACGTAAAATCTAATCAGGCCCCTCTAGTTGAAGGAGGCAGACCAACCAGCAGCTGCTGCAGCTGGGGTGCCCTGGGGGCACTAAAACCCCAGGGTTCACTGGCTGTTCCATGGGACCTGGGAGGGGCTGAGGAGAGGAATCAGGACTGATCTTCGGGGCTCAGGGCTGAGCTGTGGGTGGAGAGTGGGCCCGTTTGCTGAGCAGGGAAAGCCGGAGGGGGATGGAGGGAGAGGAGAGTCTGGGGGTGGAGGAATCATGTCACCAGGTGCCCGAGCTTCTCCTTTAGAGGAGTTAATCTTCCATGTGCAGGACACAAGTTGGGATCAAAAGCTTTGGCTTCCTCAGTTCTTAAAAACCAAACTGGAACCTTTCCTGGACAATAAAGGAGCTGACAGATAAAAAGGGGTTGAAAAAGCAACCACCATGTTGCTTCTTTAAAAAAAAACAACACCCCGGCTGGTGTGGCTCGGTGGTTGAGCAACGACCCATGCACCAAGAGGTTGCCAGTTCGATTCCTGGTCAGGGTACATGTCCAGGTTGTGGGCCCAATCCCCAGTGGGGGGCATGCAGGAGGTGGCCAATTGATGTTTCTATCTCTCTCTCCCTCTACCCCCCCTCAAATCAATAAAGAAAAATAAATAAATAAATATAAAAAACCCAAAAGTTTTTTAATTGAATTTATAGAGAAAGAAAGGGAGAGGGGGAGAGCGAGAGAAACATCCATGTGAGAATGAAACATCAATCAGATCAGCTACCTCCTGCACAGCCCCCACAGGCATGTGCCCTGACCAGGAATCACACTGCAGCCTTTTGGTGCACGGGGTGGCACCCAACCAACTGAGCCGGGGCACCAAATTGCCTCTTGATGTTGTGTCAGCGCAAGAGGACAGGTGGAAATGAGGAAGAACCTCTGTGGTGACAGGCAGGGAGCCCTGGATGACCCTGGACAGACGTAGGGCCCGAAAAGAGTGGAGAGCCCACAGCTCTCCTGACGGATCCCTGGTAGAATCAGAACCACCACATCAAGTGGCTTCTCAACACAGCAGGAGTTTCATGAGATCCGTGATGACAGAGAGCCCCCCAGCGAGCCCTGCTCATGTTTCTCAGGGACGGGCGCTTTGGCCGGGGCCCGGCAGGGATCCAGGTCCTCTGCCAGGCCAGCATCCTGGTCAGCTGCACTGGTCGCTCTCCCTGGAGGAGAGGGGGACCTGTCCCAGGGTCCTGACAGTCGTCAGAAAACGACATCGCAGCAGCCGAAAGCCAGGTGCTGCCAGAGCTTGCTGGGAGCTCTGCCTTGTGCAGGGGTGTGCCTGGGGAGGGGGGCACTAACCCATCCTGACACTGGCGTCTGGATCTGTGAACTGTCACACGGCGGCCATGCAAGGCCTCTGTCTCCCTTCAGGAGTTGCTGTTGAGCTGCAGGAAGCTTTCGAGCCGCAATCAGGCTCCTCCTAGGCACCCCTCAGCCAGTGGCTGAGCTTGGCAGGGGAGTAGGACCTGGCTGCCCACTGCAGGACTCCTGGGGAGAGGCCGTCTTCACTTCGGAGCTCCGCATTAGGTTGACTGAAACTTTGTCGCATCTTCATGGGGTCGGAGGCACTCCCTGCCCAATGGCTTTCTCCCCTGTTATCGTTAGCATACATTACCCCAATAAACCTGCCGTACCCCTAACTCCATGCCAGCATCTACTGCCTGCAGGACCCAACTGGCGCACATGACAAGATGTCTTCTTTACGGAGCTGCAAGGAGGAAGGAATGAGGTAACGTAAATGGGGGTGTGGGGCCAGGATGCACAGCTCTTGGGGTGCCGTCCACCGAGAGAGAGCAGCCGTGCCTGCGCAGGACCTCGCACCCGCCGGATGCCCTGTGGGTCTCCAGGGAGGCAAGCCGAGCTGGGCTCTGAGTCGCAGCACTTCCTTTCTCCTTGGTCAGAGACCACAGTGTCCCAGTGCCAGGGAGCCCGTGAGCCAAGGCAGGTGTGTCCCCAGCAGCAACTGGTCCTGGCGTGAGGTGTAGGACTCACCTGCATCTGCCTGGCATCCAGCCACCCAATGTCCAGAAACTCCCAAGGAAACATGTCCTCCGTGCTGTCCCAGCAGTGGCCACAGGTCTCCGTCCACACAGAAGCCTTGCCTCCTCCCTTTCCCCATTAGTGGAGCCCAGTGCCCCCAAACCATGGACCTGGGGACCTGGCTAGCTTGGCGGGGGGCCCCTGGATGGGGGTGTCTGGCTTGTTGGTATTGGTGAGGTGTTGTGCATGAGACCACAGGCCACGGGGTAGAATGGGAGCAGGTGTCTCTCTCAACCAGGTCTCAGACCTGGACTCTGCCCTGCTTCTGCCACCAGCTCCCTGTGTGTCCTTAGGGGAGACATCGTGAGCTCAGCTTGGCCTCAGTGTGTTTATCCATAAAATGGGCATCGTACTATCTCTGTTCCAGGGTTGTCAGAGCTGTGGTGAGAGCTGGGAAGGGACTGCTGGGTGGTTGGTTCAGCCACACACCTCCAGTTTCCATCAGCCTTCAGGGGAGAGAAAGACAACAAAGAAGAATAAAATACAGAAAGAAGAATCTGCAACTTTCCGGCTCTAGAAACTGGAGAGGTGGTGGTTGTAGCATCTATCAGGATAGGGAAGCATAGGTTTGAGAAGGCAAACTCTGAAATCCAGGGCCGGACATGCTAGGGACTGGGGCAGCCTGGGGGTCTGTCTGCTCAGCCTGCTTCCTTCTGCCTCGGGTCTGTGGAAAGGCAGCTGACTCCGCCCCCTTGCTTCAGGGATGGGACATGACCCAGATCTGACCAATGAAAGGACCTCATTCCCTGAGCCACCCTGGTTGGTTCAGTGATGGGCATGTGACCCAAGCCTGCTGACCAAAGTCTTTCCTGGGGCTTTGTGGGATGAAGCCCTCTCTTTTTTAAAAACAAATATTTTTTTGTTATTGATTTGAGAGAGAGAGGGAAGGAGAGGGAGAGAGAGATAGAAACATCAATGAGAGAGAACATCGATTGGCCGCCTCCCACATGCCCCTCACTGGGGACTTGGCCCACAACCTGGACATGTGCCCTGACCAGGAATTGAACCAGCGACCTCTTGGTGCATGGGTTGATGCTCAACCCCTGAGCCACACCGGCCGGGCTGATGTCCTCTCTTGCTCTGGGATTACAAACTGGTACATGAAAGCAGTGTGGCTGTCTTGGCTGCCATAAGGAGTCAGCCAGAGACTGAAGCCAATCACAGAAGACAGCCGGGCCAGAAGCGGGAGGCAGACTCCTGGCGATACTGTCTGCCCGCCTGGATCCAGCTGGACCTGAAACAACATACCCCTTTGGACTTCTCAGCGGTGCAAGGCAATACATTCCTCTTTTTTTTTTCTTCCAACAAATAATACTTGAGCACTCAGTCAGTGCCCAGGGCGGTACCTGGCACCGTGAAAACAACAACGGGAGGGAACTCAGACACGGCTGAGCTCTTTGGGATCGCGCAGGTGGATCGAGAGAGTGTTTCCCTCCTCTCTGACTCCAACAGGAGTCTGGCCATCGGATCTCTGCGAGGATGTGAACAGCACAGCAGATGGTGTCCATGAGAGGCGTTTTATGGAAAATGCAGAGACAATCGACACGTGTGCATTTTGTCTATCGATCCTCAGCAGAAACTGAGGGCCGAGCGTTAAGACGCCGTTGGGCAGAAACAGCTCCGTGTGAAAGCAGGGACATGCAGGCTGTGAGGGACCTGCGGGCAGTTAGAGGTGACCCCAGGGAAATGGGGCTGGGGTGTCTGTGAATGCTTGGCTGGTCCCCGAGCACCCTCCCCTGAATGACAATGATCCGCGCTGTGCTAAGACAAAAGCAACTTAGTAGATCATTTTTAAATGTTTATCTTTTTAAATGATAAAGATAATAAAGGGACACTTGGAAAATAGAAGAATGTTCCTATAATCCCACACCCCTCCTACAACCATTGTTGAAAGTATTGGGGGACTATAATGGCAGAGTCCTTGGTGTAGTTGCTGAGCCTGTGGGATGTCTTCATTATTTCATTCTCAGCTCACCCTGAAACCAGACGAACCAGGCTGGAGTCTGCCCTGTTCCTTTAAGGACTATGTGATCCTGGACAATCCACTTAGCCTCAGTTTGTTCATCTATAAAATGGGAATCACTATTTCACTGGTACATTGTGAGACTGAAATGAGATAGAGCTGAGCAAATACTGGTCCTTTCCTCACCCTGTTGCCTTAGCCACTGCAGAAGCCCAGCCACACGCCCCCGATCCTGGCTACCTCCATGTCCTGAATCCTGCAGCAAGACCCTGAGCCACCAATGATGTATCGGGCGGGGGAGACACCTCCACATAGGAAAGACTGCAAGTCTTGGTGTGGGGGTGGGGGTGGACACGTGTGTGCTCTCTGTACACCAGGATGGGTCTGGGGTCAACACTAGTATCTTGGGCATAAGTCCCCTGTTCCCTCCCACGTTGTCCCTGCCCCATAGGATCCTTTGAAGGCAAGTCCCCTGATGGACATCATACACTTTTCAGGAGTCCTTGCTATGGAGGCTCACAGCCCCACACTTGTCACCAGAGGAACTGCATTCCCCTGGTGTCCCAGTGCATCCTTCTCTGTGCCTGGCCACCATATGTCATCCTTACTGTTTGCAGGGAACTAGATGGATGGGAGAAGAGGCGATTTGCATACAGCCACAGTGAGGGCCTGACCATCTGGGAAGTTCAGGGACTTCTCAAATCTGCATGTACCCGGGAGACACCTCCCACGCCCAGGACACCCGGCCACTCATTCCACCCCGTCCTGTGCAGGGACGGGCACGGCACGCCAGGATCCTGAGCCATGAACAGGAGGTGCTGCAGCTCACACTGAGCCCCAGAGCTAGGGCTGCAGAGGGGCTGGGGCTCATCTCTGCCCCAAGAGGGCACCTGCTTGCCAGAGATCACACAGCGAGCCGAGGGGCAGAACTAGGCCTTGACTAGGTCTCCTGATTCTAAGCCCAGAGCTCATCGCTGAGGAGGAGTAGACAGAGGCCAGGAGGGTGTGTCTGCCAGACTGTGAGTCTCAGATTCCCCATCCCAGGCCCTTCCACACTTTTGAGACCTTCCCGCCCTGCCTTTGCCCATGGGTCTGTCTTATCATCCTGGTGATGCCAACATGAGGGCCAGAAAGAGACGTAAGCGCCTACCGAGCCCTGGAGCAGTGTGGGCTGAATGGTGGTCCCCCCAAAACATGTTCACCCGGAACCTCAGGACTGGACAGCATTTGGAGTTCGGGCCCTTGCCGCCTCGAGCTGTCAGGAGCCATGCTAGAGTACGTTCAATCTCCCCGTGCAGTGCGGGGCGTGAAATTGTGCTGAGTCAGCGCTAACACAGGTCGTGTCTGAGGCCAGTTGAAAAGCGGGCTCAGCGGAGCCTGAGTTTGGTCAGAGAGAGTGTCTGGCAAGGAGAAGGAGGCAGATTGGAACTCCGTACTCCTAGGGTGCGGTTCTGGTGGGGAAGATGGACAAGCCCAGGGCCTCAAGGCGAGTGGGGGGTAATGAGGAACCCGCAGGTGCAGTGAGCACACAGAGGGGCCACCTAAGCAGACAGGAGGTGGGGGCCAGTGGGGAAGGAGGGAGCCCACGCTGTACCTGAAGGTGGTGGAGGAGCAGGTGGCGGGAGGGTTGCCTGGGGAAAGCAAGCCCAAAAGCCGGTGTCAGGAATGTGGAAGTGGAGGGGCAGCACCCACAGTGGAAGGTGGGCCGGGAGCTGACAACAGGGGGCAGGTGGCATTGTACCAATGCTTGGCCCGTGCCCTGAGGCCCGGCTCAGCGGGGGCTGGGGTGGGATCGGATGTGGTATGTTAAGAGCACTCCAGGTGATTCTAAGATGCATCCCTGCTTGAGACCTCACTACTTTAGCCTATGGGGTCCCGATTGCCTTCGACTCAAAATAACCCTCATGCCAAAGTGGCACGTCTTGGGGAGGCCTGTTCTGAACCCCTTCAAATTACTCAATCTCTACTGTGGTGCAACAGCAGCCACAGAATCAGACGCCTGTGCTCTTCTGCGTCTGGCTGGTCTCACGCAACACTGCGCTTCTGAGATTCATTCTCCTGGTGGTGTGGATTCCATTGTGTGAGAACGCCACTTTGCTTAACCAATCCACCGCAGGTGGGCATTGGGGCAGCTCCAGCTCGGGACTTTTCTGAACGGTGTAGCTCTAAGCAGCCTTGCCCATGTCTGCTGGTGGACAGATGCTTGCATTGCTGCTGGGTGCACACCCAGGGGTAGGGCTGCGGGGTCAGAGGTGAGCACTCCGTTTGAAGGTCGCATACGAATGGCTTCTTTTCCAGGTGTCATGAGCCATCCAGGCTGACTGTGAAGCTCCGACACACGATCTGGGGCGAATGGTGAAGGGACAAAGAAGATGAGGGGGCAGCTTTCGGGAGGCAGGGGCAGAGTTGAGGGATAGGGACTCAGTGGGGAACTGGGTCCCATCTTCATGCTGTGGATTCTGACTCAGTTGGTCTGGAATGAAGCTCAGACACTAGTGGCTTTTAATGACCCTCCAGGAAATTCCACAGGAAGCTAGGCAGAGGGCCACTGGGCCTCGTGTAGTAGTGGTCCCCGAGATCACAGTTGGTCCCCAAGAGTCTAACTGCCCAGTGAAGACACACACCCACTGGGAACACTGTGTCAAGCTGGGCTCTTGGTTGCAAACAGCAAAAGTGGACTTGAGCCACGGAACATTGAAGAAGGATCTCCCTGGGAGGGTGGGAAGCAGCTCTCAGAACCTGCTGAGACGGGGCCGGGAGAAACCCAGGAGGGCAGCATGGCCCTTAGCAGGCTGCTCGGCTGTCTGCCCATCTCTAAAAGCAGCCCTCCTGCAGCCATCGTGAATCTTTTCTGGCTGAGCTGGACCCTGGGCAGAGCACTGGTCTAGCCATGCTTGGGGCCTACACACCCAGCAGCCCTCAAAAGGGAAAGGGTTTGGGGGCTCAGGGAAGCCACAGTGATAGGGTGGGAAATACCCTGCACCTGTTCTAGAAGGGGCTAAACTGGGAAGGAGGGACACCCCCAAAGTGGTTTGGTGATCAGGGAGTCCCTACCACACCCTTCCTTGCCTTCTCTCCATTGGCCCAGAGTCTGCAGCCAGCACGGGAGCACCAGGAACAGGGGACCCAAGTTAGCGCTTGCCCAGGCCCCCTGGGTCCGGCAGATCAGAGAGTGACCAGCAATGCCCTCGGTCCCTTTCCTAATGTGTTCTGCTCTTCTCACCAACAGTTTGGACAATGTCCCTTCTTGCCCTGGTCACTGTTGGCATTTTCTCGCTGGGGATGTCAGTCTCTCAAGCGTTGAGGTCTTTCTGGGTAGAACCCAGCTTCTAGAGGCCCCAGGACCAACCAGAAGGAGAATGAGACTTGTCAGGCCCCCAGCAAGCCCCCTGGGAGCTCTGAGGTCTCCAGGAGCAGGGGGGCCAGCAGGTGGGCCTGTGGGGAGCTGCTGGGGAGCAGCTTCCCTTCCCCCTCCCCCAGCTGACTGGGCCACCTCCCTTCCCCTCACTGGAGCTCAGGTGCTGGGAGCAATCGCAGAATCCATGGAAACCACAGAGGAAGCTGCGAATCCAGAGAAAGGAGGCGGCTGAGTATCTTCTTGCAAATCCTGGAGAGGGGAGAGGGATAGTCTCCTCTTTGAGAGTAAAAGCCTAAAACACCATTTCCCTTCTCCCCAGCAGCCTCTCCGCCAAAGGGTTCGCTTCCATGTCTCTCCAGGGCTGCAGAAATGAGGGAGGATCGTTTTCTCTGGGAGGGACTAGCAGGCCTTGGAGTGGGGGGCAAGGGTCAGGGTAGGGGGAAGGGAGGCAGAGACCTGGGGGTGTGGGGACTGCAAGTCAGGTAGTGGTTGGTGTGTGAAGGTGGGCGTTCGAGGTCAGGGGTCAAGAGCGCATGTTGGCAGAGCCGGAGTTGAGGGGCTCTGGGTCCGGGAGGTGGGGAGAGGGGCTTAGTCGTGGAAAGAGGTGGCGTTTGAGAGGCAGGAGTCAGGGACTGGGGAGTTGGGGGTGAGGGCAGAGATGGAGGGTGGGCTTGCCTGCAACAGGCTCTGGGTTCCCATGAACTAGGGTCGTCCCCCCACCCAAACCCCAACTACCCGACTGTGCTCTGTCTGTGAGCCTCGTGAACAGTGACCAGGCCTTTTCCTGCAAAACACAAACCAGCCAACCCCGCGGGCTCTCCGGGCCGGTACCTGTTGGTCTGGGACCTTCCTTCTAACTGGTCTCGGAGCCCGTGAGCCGATGAGCGGTCACTTCTCCGTGAGTGTGCAGCTGGCTTCCTGCTTCCAGCGGCTCCTGTGCTCCAGGCCGACCTTCCGCGCAGGGGAGGAGAACTACAATGACCGGTCAGAGGCTTCGTTTTACATACTTTGGTTTTATAGCTATTTCCAAAGGGCTCTCCAAAGCCTTATGCCATGTGGTAGCAGCAAGCTCTGTGGGCACCGCGGGTCCCCTGGCCAGGCCAGCGAGCTTTGCTGACTGGACGGGGAGGAGGGCAGAAGGAGTTGGCCTCACAGGGAAGTGGGGGCATGAGGGACCCTCACTGAGGAGAAGGGAGGGTGTGGTGGGGGGTTGATACACTCAGGACTGATGCTCAGAGCCCACATTTCATCCCTGGAGAGGCAGTAGCAGGGTCTGCCCTCGTAGTGGGGGTAAACTGAAGGTGCTAGAAGGTTGAGCGGCCATGGGTGGCTGTCCCCACAATGAACCCAGAACCTGGCTCCACGCCACATGTAGCTGGAGTGCTGGTTGCAAATCTGAATGCCCACCCTGCTGGTGTGGCTCAGGTTAGAGCGTCAGCCCACGGACCCAAGGGTCTCGGGTTGATTCTGGTCAAGGGCACGTACCTGGGTTGCAGGTTTCCCCAGCCCTGGCCGGGGTTGTGCAAGAGGCAAGTAAATCATGGGTCTCCCTCACATCAATGTTTCTCTCTCTCTCCTATCTCCTCTCTCCCTCCCACTCTGCCTCAAATTCAATGGAAAAATATCCTCGAGTGAAGATTAACAACAACAAATCCGTTTGTCTGAGCCACACCCCAGCCCATCAGACCAGGATCTCTGAGGGCCGGGTTGCATGTGCCCATCCCCGAAAACCACACCGAAGACTTGGATCCTGTTCCTCTGCTGGGTGGGCCTTCCCCTGCGGCCTCCAACAACCCTTCACTTGACAAGTCTCTCCTGGTGACAGAGGGACCAAGTAAACCCTTGGTTCCAGACCCAAAGCGAAAAAGGGTTTTCTGAGCAGCCAATTCTGCAGCCTGGAGTTGAGGGGACATTCACAGATTCCACGTGCTCTTCTCGACCCAGTTTCGGCCTCAAGCAGAGGAGGTGCTGGTGGAGGTCTGAGGTCTCTTCTCCTCCCAGAGCCCTGCAAAGGCCTGGTGCCCACCCCCACCGGCCCTGGCCCTGAGGCTCTGGGCAGCCCCTTCAGCTGCCGGCCGCACCAGGAGGAAGCTGGGAGAGGCCTCGTGCTGGACACCTGGCCTGCGGGCGAATCCGTGGTCTGGGAACCGGATGAGCTGCCTCTCGGAGGGTCCCTGTGCGGAAGCTCCCACCACTGGCATCTCCACCGCCAAATGAAGTCCAGTAAATTCTCCCTTGAGCCCTAAATGTCAGTCTCTGGGGTCTGGAAATAAAATTTTGATTTTTCCAAAGACTGAACTGAATGTCCAGAAAAGTGGAGGGAGGGAGGGAGGGAGGGAGCCCCCTGCCGGCTCACCGTGCTCTCAGAGAACTTGGTGTCTGATTCAGAGACCATGCTGCTACTATGTGGACTAAGCACAGCGGTGGCAGCTTCTTGGGTACCTATTACTTCTACAAAGATGCTTCGGATGTGATGGCCGGCTCTTGGAAGTGGGGTGGGGGCTCAGCGTGGACGGTTCCAGCCTTGGACTGAGTGAGCAACTCGATGAGAAGGTGTTTTGCTTTGGAAGGAGTAGCGCTCTACCCTTGAGCTAAGCTCTGTTTGGGTCTGTTCCAGCAAGGCTAGCCGAGGGGCGAACCCCCTACTGACTGTCGCCTCTCAGTTACCCTCCCAAGCCACCCAGTGCAAACTCATGCTTTGGGGTGTGAGACTGCAGGCCAGTTCCCCAGGCCAGGCTCCCCTGCTTTCAGTGGATACAAGATTCTACCAAGGGGATCATTTGGATTTATTTTATTTAATTTTTTAATTTTTATTTTTTTGCATTTATCTTCAGGTAGAGCAGGAGGGAGAGGGAGAGAGAAACATCGATGGGAGAGAGACACATTGAGCAGCTGTCACCCACACGACCCCAACTGGGGCTGGGGACAAACCGCAACGCAACCGAGGTACGTGCCCTTAGTGGAAACCGAACCCCGGACTCTCTGGTCTGGGGGCCAACGCTCTAACCGCTGAGCCAAACTGGTCAGGGCGGGATCATTTGGATTTAATTGGCTCCAGTCCCATCTGTATTACAGGGACCTTGAACGTCTCTTTCAACTACTCCTGGGGCTCCCCAGAGTGATTCTCGCGGAACCTCAGAGTCCTCCCACTCCCTGTGCTACAAGTGTGCTGCCCAGAGAGCTCTCCCGGGCCCTGCCTGTCTGCACCGCTGCCTGCAGGGTGTGTGCTGGGGCTGTGGGGCACCCAGGCAGTGCACCCACACAGCGCCGAGACACCACTGAGGTCCCTGCAGCCTTCTCCGAGCTGAAGTCAGGATGCTCCAGGCAGAGGTGAGGTGGAGTTCACACCTGCTCCCCAGGGTCCCACGGCAGCTGGCACCCTGCATCTCCCCGAATCCCTTGTGAAAACAGCCATGGGGGAGGGAGAAACTTTCCTCTGCTCTCCTGGGTACTTTCTGCTAGTCTAAGGATGAAATCGACATGACACAGATCAACAAGAGAAAATAACCACACTTAATTATAGCCATACTTACAGGAACCCCACATACGGAGAGGTTCAGAGACAGACAGGGAACATGACGTATGTGTGGCATTCTTAGCTGAGGATGAGGTAAGCCACCTTGGGGCGTCAGAGGGAAGGAAGGTCATTCGCAGGACGATAAGAAGAGCAGATGTTCGGTAATTAGAAACTCGTCCTGTCCTATAGACAGGTCATAAAATGTTATTTCTGGTAATAACTCTTTTTATGGGCAAGGTCCCTAATTAAATTCTTTAAGGGAAAGATAAAAGTTTCTGGTGAGCCTGCAGGGTCTCCATTTCCTGCAGCTCAAAATAATTCACATGTCAACGTGGCACATGTCGGGGAGGCCGGTGCCGAACCCAGTCACAGCCACTATGGCGCTGCACCAGCCTCCTCTCTGGGGAGGAGACTCCCCCCCTCTGCTCTGCACAACCAACCACTCAATGTGATGACTCCCAACAGCCATTTCTGTAGCTCAGGATTCTGAGCCAACTCAGCTGGTCTCTGCTGGACCCAGGCTGGCTGGAGTCTGATATTCTAGGTCAGTCTCGCCTGTGTGTGATGGATGGCAGTCTAGGGCATCTTCACGTGGCCAGAGGGTCAGCCCCAGGGGACGAACACCTTCCTGGATCTCTGCTTTTGCTAATGTCCCACTATCCAAAGTAAGTCCCGTGGCCACCCAGATTCAGCGGTGAGAAAGACCCGTTTCTGGACAACAGGGACTGCAGCATCACAAAGCAAGGACGTGAACACAGCAAGGACAAGGATTTGAAGTCCAATTTGAGATCTATTGCATGTCCCTAACCTCCTCGCGCCCTCTTCCCTGCATGCAGTTGCACACCACAAGCAGAGCCCTGTGGGCAGAAGCCCCAGGCTGGGCTGGGAGCACTGGGCGGAGCCAGGAGCAGCCTGCCCCTCACTCTCATTTCTCTTCCTTCGCCTGGAAGGTCAGCCCAGTGCAGGGATCCCAGGGCTGGCTCCAGGTGGCCGGGCAGCCCACAGACCCAGCCAGTCCTCTGGAAGGGAGTGGGCACTGACCACTTTGGCTTGGGGTTATGGACCCCCCACTTTGTGTTGACATTGCTTTTAGGAAGGCAGAGCTGAGAATGAGCTCACAGTGCATGTCGATCATCCCCATACCTTGGGGATAAGGGGCTTGGTCCTTTCCTGATGCCCCAGTTCTCTCTCTCTCTCTCTCTCTTTTTTAATCCTCACCTGAGGGCATTTTTTGCATTTATCTTCAGATAGAGCGGGAGGGAGAGAGGGAGGAAGAGAGAGAGAGGAACATCGACGTGAGAGAGACACATCGACTGGTCGCCACCCACTCAACCCCAACCAGGGCTGAGGACAAACTGCAACCGAGGTACGTGCCCTTAGCGGGAACCGAACCCAGGACCTTCTGGTCCGTGGGCAGATGCTCTAACTGCTGAGCCAAACTGGCCAGGGCCTGATGCCCTACTTCTCATGTGACCACTGAAGTAAGGATGACGGTCATCAAGAGGCAGGGGCTGTGCTGAGCATCTCATGAGAGACCCCATCTAATCTCCTCAACACATCTGGGGGTGATTTCATGAAGGGCTGAACGCATCCTCCTTAAGATGCTACCCTGACCCGAGCTCACCAGAGGGGCAGTTGCGAATGTCAGCAGGAACCTCAGAGATGCTCAGTAACTGGACGCTGGGCAGAAGGCCCCTCTCCAGGGGAGGCTCTTTCCAGGACATGAGCCACAGAACCAGATCCCCTGCCCTGGGCCTTTGCACTCACACTTTTGATATTAGGAATTTCTTTCTTTTTCTTTTCATCAAGATCTTGAAATGTGGTAATAAAGTTCCACCGATGAATAGCCCTGCGCAACGTGGGAAATGTAATTAAGGGGGAAGCGGGAAAAGGTGGGGAGACGAGCCACTCTGCCCCAGTACCACCACGACTTGTAGAAATAAAAGTAATTATCACCTGCCCAACCTGGCCAGCCCACTCCGGGTGTGCGGGGAGAAAACCATTTCAGAACTTTATTTCCTATATTGAATGTCAATAAGTGGATGTATTTATAAGTCTCTCTGGAAGAAAGCAGCTTGTGATTTCAAGATGAGAAAACAGTCTTCCAAACAGTGAAAAGCAATATATTCCCCGTTTCACACACACACACACACACGCACGCACAGCCTGTTTCCGTTGGTGTTTTGAAGGTGCCGTGGCAATGATTTGCCTTTCCGAAGCCCCGTTCCACTTCTCATCTGGAATTGCCTCGCAGACCCTGGCGAAGCACTCAGCGGGGACCACTTCATCTGAGGCGGTGACGGGGGCTTCCCAGAGAAGGCCCCTCCGCGGCTGCCGCCTCCTTCCTGCAGGAAGATGGAGACTCGGGCGCGGGACCAGGGGGACAAGGGCAGGAGAATGATGGGGGCTCCTCCGGGGGCCTGACGGATGGTGGTGACAGCTGTGATGAGGTCCTGGAGGAAGGAGCAGGCCACGCTGGCCTCCGGAGGGGGAGCCGGGGCCGCCGCCGCTGACATTGCAAAGGCCGAAGGCTGGGATCTGCCAGAATGGTGATGGAGAGGCAGCCTCCTGGGCACTATGCGCCTTCCTTCCCCACTCAGGAGGAGGCCAGCCTAGAATATGCCACCCCACCCCCATCTTCCACCCCACACCCCCACACCCCTCTGTCTTTCTGTTCAGTCGATTTGGCGCTGGGTTTCTGAGCCCAGCCTTCTGTTCCCAGCAACAGCAAACAAGCAATTCCCCAAACCCCGAAGGACACTCCCTGTGGGGTTCCACCACCTGAGGCCGGGGGCCCCCATCTGGTTGGTGCAGAGTCTTGCTGGCTCTTTCCAGATCTCTCTTTCAACCCTCCTGAGCTCCCTTCCAGACATGGGCCTGGACCCCGTGCTTTCTTGCCCAGAACCTCTCAGTAACTCCCCATTCATCACAGTGGGAAACAGCAGCACGCACCCCTGCTGTCGGTCCTACCAGATGGGGGCTCCTTGGGGACAACACTGAGGGCTCTTCTTCTTCTTCTGTCCCCAGATCCCTAGGGCAGGGTCGAGGCCCTGAGCCCTCACAGTGTGGCCAGTCACAGAGTGGCTTCTTGGACAACAGCTCGGCAGCCGGGGGCGGAGCAAGCATCCAGGTCACCTCCAGTGCGGTCCCACAGAGCCTCCCAGCAGACCCGTGTACTTGGTGTGCAGCAGAAGATGGATGGGGTCCATGTCATGCCTCTTCTGGGGACACCCCTGAAAGGCCCCGAGGGTGGCTCATGAGTCAGAGTCTGGCTGGTTGCCACCTCTGGGCCTGCCATCTCCACGCAGCCAGCTGTCAGCCGTGTCCAGGGAGCTGCAAGAGCCTGTGGCTTGATTGAGTGGGTAGGCAGAGCCGGGAAACCTGGCAGGACACGGTATCTCAGGGACAAACGGAGCCGCATCTCTAGTGAGCTACTGACCGGGGCAGGGCACTTCTGGAAAGTGACGATACGCTGGCTGCTGGGTCCACTGAGCACAGACACGTCTCAGCCACTTGTAGGTCACCAGAGGGGAAAGTGTTTCAGCCGAGGGGCCGTGACCTCGGAGGTATTGCCGCGGGAAGCCTGAGTGTGCTGCCTGCTGCTCTCGCTGATTTACACACTCCCACTCCAACTCTCTAAAATCAATCTTTCCCCAATTGCCTGCTGGCTCCCAGCAGTGTCCGGGGTCTGCCCTGCATGAGTAACTATGCAATCTTCTCCTACTCCCAGGGTCACTTCGCCTGGAACCCCTGCCAGGGCTCTGGGGGAGGGGGGAGGAGTGGGGGGCAGCCCTCTGTGCCAGGCTCGTGTAACACTGGCGGGACAGGCCCACGGTCCAGACGGGCCTGGGTGGGCAGGGGTCACGGGCAGGACCTTCCTAATACTGCTCACAAACAAGAATGCTCCGCTTAGTTGGTAGGGGCCCTCCCTCTATTCTTTTGTGGATGTTTAGAATAATTACTTCTTTTTCATATTAATAAATGAAATTAAGCCGTTAGCTTAATTTTGACATATTTTATGTCAGAAAAATGGTAGCAGGGCTGTGATGAGCTTGGGAGCAGGTTTTCCTTCTATAAAGGAGCATGAAAAATGCATTCTGTTCACTCCTGGTTATTTTTAAAAAAGTGTCCCTTGTTAGGGAATCAAGTCTCTTTAGGTCAAGGTAGAGGAACTGCTTAATGGAGGGGGTCGGCTCAAGTTCTTGGGGACCCAGGGCTGGTAGTGGGGTGTAGGGCCTTGTTCTTCTGGTCTCCTCCACGGACACTGGCAAGAGGGTTGATAGACCCTCTCTGGGGTCCTGCCTGGAGACCAGAGACCCCTGAGAGACCCCCTGCTATATATAGTGGAAAGGGGGTGAAGGTGGGAGGTCCCTTCTCCCATCGCGCTCCTTGATCTTATCTGGGTCTGTCGGACATGGCATCTTCCTCCTCACAGCTTCGGCCTTTGGGCTGTGCCTCTGGGCTAAAGGTGCCCAGATGTTTGCTCGGGAAACTCTCCAGCAGGGCCCTGAGGTGGTACCATCAGCTTCCACCTGACCGACAAGGACGCCAGGGATGGTGCTGTGATCTGAAGCGGCCATGTGGTGCCACCCACTCTGCTTATGGTCTGGCTGGATTCCTCCTCCTGTTTAAGGGGTCTGCTCTCTTCCCAGCTTTGTGGGCACAGGTAGCAGCTGCTTCTCCATCTCATAGCCCCTGGTGCCCTCCATCTCCCAGCCCAGCCATGGTGACCTACATTCTTGCCTTTCTTTCTTTTTTATGTTTTTGGTACGTGCCCCTAGTGGGAACCGAACCCAGGACTCTCTGGTCTGCAGGCCGACGCTCCAACCGCTAGGCCAAACCGGCCAGGGCCATTCTGGCCTTGATAAAGAAACAAGAGGCACCTCAAACTCAAGCCCTTCAATTAGAAGCTACTTTCAGCTTTGAAACAGTTTGGAGCTGGGATCAGGAGCCCCAGGGGTACCCATCCCCCAGCACTGGGCCCCTTTCCTTCACAGAACCAGTGTGGTCACTACTCAGGGGTGTGACTAACTTCATGAACTCCGCCCCTGTGTGATCTCAGGCTAGTTACCAACCTCTCTGGGCCTCAGTAAAATGGTTTTCAGGACAGAGCCTACCTCACAGGGCTGTTGTGAGGATTCACGAGCTAACATTCGCAAAGGATTGGGGCACGGTAGGTAAGTTGACAATATTAACAATAATTGTTAATATTACTATTATTCTAAGGCACCTGCAGCTCAGGTTGCTCTCCTGGAACATCTACTTCCCAACCTTCTCCCTGGCACCCCTGCACCTAACACCAATGCCCAGCAGAGCTGACAGGGGATGCCTGCCCTCCGGTAGCTTCTCCCTTCTGAAAGTGTGCTGGCATGTTTATAACCCCATGATTGATGATTGGTAAATTATTGTGCTGCTCCATAATTGATGATTGGGAAAGTCACTGTGTGCCCTCTAGCTGAACCTGTTTAGTCAAAATAATCTCAGTAAATTGGAATACCCCCTGAACCAAGAAATTGTTGGGAGCCGGCTACGTGTCTGACAGAGTCCACGAAGTCTGGAGGTCTGGAGTCAGAGACTCGACCTCCCCCACAATCTCAAGGAATGGGCTTGCATTGTGCTTGTGCAGCTCAGGCTAAGCGTGACCCGATGTACCTTGAAATACCTGAAATACCTGGGTGTTCCTGTTATCCTTAAGGCAAACTAATTCTATACAGCATTGCTGTGGCCCTGGCCTTATATCAAGAAGATCCTATTTTCTGTAAGGTATAAAAGGCATGTAATAAAGCATATCAGGGCTGATTCTGAAGACGCTGTCACAGGGGTGTTAGGAATCAGACGCCGGCCAGCTAATAAACGGCTCTTACTTGGACTTCAATTCTCTAGTGGTCTTTCTTTGACTCTGTCTCGCCACAACATTTGGAGGCCCCAGGGCTGGTCTCCGAGAACTTGGGATCAGTCGCCGGCCGGCTTTGCAATCTATTGGGCTTTAATCTTGGTTCTCTCGCGCCACAATAAAAGGTACCCTCTACGTGCCTGCTCTCCCCAGACATCGGCATTGGCCTTCCTGCCTCCAGGTCCTCTTTCATCCTGCAGCGTGGAAAGGTCCTAGCAGACATAATGCCCCAGCCCCATATTCCAGGCCCTGCAGGATCTGACCCTTGCTTTGACCTCTAAGGCCACATCTCTCACTCCACACCCTCTGTCCTAGACACTGAATTTTTCTGTTACTCCAACTGCCCTGGCCTTTGCTCAAGCCATTTCCTTCTTAAGTAACAGCTGTCACCTCTGGCCCACCCCTTGCTTGGGTCAGGGGCGCCCTCTTCCACGGTGTCCTTTCCAGGGCGGGCTGAGGTGCCAGGTTCAAGTCAGGGGCTGCTGAATCAAGGTATCCTCCACTTTGGTGAGGCCTCTGTGGCCCCACCCGGCCCCGCCCCCGCCCCCGCCCCCGCCCGCAGCCAGAGCCATTGAATAGGTTGATTCTTTTCCCCACCCCCAGGGCTCCGCCTCTCCGGGTTCTGCGGGCCTGGAGCAGGAGGGGGCGGGTCGGAGAACCCCGCCCCCCTAAGCCCCGCCCAGGCCCCGCCCCCGCAGCGGGACCGGACGAGACGCAGTGGATGCTGCCCTTCACGTGACTCTGGATCCGGGCGATCATGGCGACGGCCACCGGGTGAGTGCTGCTCCAGCCCCTGGCCTGCGCCCGGCGGCGCGGGGACGGGGCCTGGGCCCCCTGGCTGGCTCGAGGGTGGCAGCCCCCGCCGGGCGCCCTGGGTGGCCGCGCGCAGCGCGCGTGTTCGCTCCGGGCGCCTGGCTGCGCCCTCCGAGTCAGGGGCCGCGCTGTGCCCGCTGCTCCCCTCCGCGCATCCATTGGTCCCCGGGGCCCCATTCGTCCCCGGTGTGCGGCTGAGGTTGGGGTCGGGGTCGACACGCGCGTTCACGGCCACGACCCTCGGATGGGAAGGCGGCGCGTTGCCAGGGCCCGGGGCGCTCCGGGGAGGAGGCGGTGTTTGAGGAGGGCTTGGAATCTCCTTCCCCGCCGGCACTTCCCCACTTCCTTCTGGCCAGATGTCACCTCCTTCGAGAACCTTCCCTAAGCGCCAGTGCTACTCTTTGTAGCCCTTCTCACCACCTGATAAAGCATATAGTATGGTTTTATACTATATACTATATACATGGTAGGAGAACATATAGTTTTACTTGTTCCTATCTTCCCATTTAGAATGTAAGGTCTCGACTTTCCCTGGTTCACTCCTGGGCCTCACTAGTACGGTGCCTTGCACACAGTAGGTGCTTCATACATTCTGGGGCATACAAAGTGAGTGGTCCTAGTGGGAGAGAGTGGAGATGGATGGGAGTCACCGGAGCATTGGAGATAGTGTCCCAGATAAGGGAACATTTGAGCAAAGGTTGAGAGACAAAGGTTGAGAGTTCAGAGTATACTGGGGACAGGAGAGAGGGGTGTGTGTCTTCGTTCCAGAGGGTGTGGTGTCCCAGATGGCTTCTCCAGACTTTGTCCTGAGGGCCTGGAGCCCTTCGAGGGTTTTAATCTGCCCAGACTGTTTCTTATGAGCACTGTCTTGCGCTGTGTGTGAGTTCAGGGAGAGAAGAAGTACTGGGGACAGCATTTCTGTGGGCCTGGTGGTGCTGGGGCCAAGAGGGGTCATGGTAGAAGGAGAACTGCCCCGGGTGCAAGGCTGGGAATGGAGATCAGATTGGGGAGCTGGTAGACTGAATGCATCTTTCTCTTGGGGAGGTGAGGAGAATGGTAATAGAAAGTGGCCCCCTCTATTGGCCCCCAAGGTTGGAAGAGCTTAGGACATTCAGATCAGACATTTAGTGGGTGTCTGCTGTATTCTAGGAATAGTACTGAGCCTACCCTTAGGTGTTCACAGGCCACTGGGGCAGATGGACACATGGGACTCTGTCATCCCATCCATCTGCCTCTGGTTTTGGTGTGTGTCATGGAGGGGCATGGGTTCTGAGCTCAGGGGAGAGTGGGGGTAGGCTTCTCCCCTCAGGCAGAGAACCATGCATGCAAAGTCCCAGACGAGTGTCCAGGAACCCAGGGTTAGATTCTTGAACCCAGCCCATGACCCAGTCTTAAGAGCAGAGTGTACAGTAGGTGTAGGCCAGTGCCTGGATGTGGGTCTGTTACCCCGATATCTGAGTGGGCCAGGCGGTCACAGGGAGTTCCAGAGGCTGCATTTGGGTTCAGGGGTTCGTGCTGGGCTGAGGCTTGCTGCTTTCCTGAAGGTGCAGAGGAGCCAGGCTGGTGATTGGATGGTGGTGAGCCTGGAACTGGCTGAGTCCTGGATGGAGGGAGTTTACAGCAAAGCTGATACTCTGGGCCATGGGATGGAAGGGGGGAAGGGGGTAAAACAGTGACAGAGGTCTAGGAGAGCTGTGCTTTTGGAGGGAGACCTGAACCTGACAGGTGCAAGGGGCTTTCAGAGCTTGACAGGGCCTTGTTGGCAAAAGCATCCCAGGCTGGTATGGGGCTGCCCTGCTGGACCTGGAGTCTGAGGACAAGCCCCAGCATCTTTCTTTTTTTTTTATTCTTTATTTTTTTTCTTCATTGATTTTTAGAGAGAGAAGAAGAGAGAGGAAGAGAGAGAGAGAGAAACATCAATGAGAGAGAACATCGATTTGCTGCCTCCTGCACGCCCCCCCACTGGGGATCGGGCCCACAACCTGGGCATGTGCCCTGACTGGGAATTGAGCTGGTGACCTCTTGGTGCAGGGGTCGATGCTCAACCACTGAACCACACCGGCCGGGCCCCAGCATCTTTCTTAAGGGAAGGAAGTTGTAAGTGTGTTTCCAGCAAGGTTGGTGCCCAGCTACACACATGGAGTAGATCAGATTGTTGGACGTAATGCGACACCACACCATCAAGTCATGGCCACGGGCTCCCTGGGAGTCGGATTTGGTGGCCTCTAGAGTCCTACCAGAGCCTGGGCCAGGGGAGGCTGTGAGAGTCCTGGGTGACGGGTGTGTTCTGTGTGATTTGGGGAGCAGTGCAACCCCTGAGCTAGCAGAAACTTAAAGTGCTCTTCTGGGGAGTGTGTCAGGGCCGATCCTGTTCTGTCTGGGCAGGGACTTCAAGTCTAGACAGTGGGCCCCACAGCCCCAAGAGGCCCTGCTCTGAGGTCACCCCCACCCCATCCTATGGCACTTGATGGGAGGGAGCCCTGCCTTCGCCTTAAGCCATGTCTCGAGCTTTCCATGGACAGAGTTGAGCCTTCTCCCCTGCAGCCAAACCTGCCTGCATCTGCTCCCCCACACGGCTCCTTTCTTTTTCCGCTTCCCTTTGCCTGCCCACCTGCGGGCCCTGAAGTGTCCTTTCCTGTGACATAGTTGTTTATATGCCTGCAGGTCCAGCTCAGCTGATTCTTGTCCTAGAAGCCTTTCCTGATCCGCTCCCACTCCCACCCTCTGGCCCTGACCTCCCGTAAAGACTTCCTGCCCTGGCCGGTTTGGCTCCGCGGTTGGAGCGTCAACCCGCGGACCAATGAGTCGCGGGTTCAGTTCCAGTCAAGGGCATGTACCTCAGTTGCAGTTTGTCCCTGGCCCTGGTTGGGTCATGTGGGAGGCAGCCAGTCGATGTGTCCCTCTGACATCGATGTTTCTCTCTCCTTCTCCCCACTCTGTCTGAAGATAAATAGAAAAGTATCTTCAGGTGAGGATTAAAAAACATAGCCTTCCTGCTCAGAGCTCCAGAGTGTCCCCGTTTAGCATGTCTGCACGCCTGCCCCTCGTGGTGGGGTGAGCGTTTGCCGCCCTCCATGCCTCTGCGGGCATCCTTGGAGCCCAGGGACGCTTCGTTTTGTATCTGCAGGGCCATGCGGCCATGTGATTGGTGCTGGGGGACATGATGCTGAATGAAGAAAAGAGGGATTCACTCTGGGAGGCTGTCAGTAATGGAGGAAAGCAGCGGTGGGTGGGAGGGGGACACAGTTGTTCGTCGAATGAAGACATAGCTTTACTTCTTTGACTGAGTGGCCCCCAGGGAGCTGCTGCCCAGAGAGCCTTTGTCCAGAGAGAAGTAGCATGTGAGCTGCCCTGGGCGTACACCTGTTGGGTCATAGGTCACACGGGAGTCAGCATTCTTCTGGAGAGAAAGTATCTGGAGGAGTCAGGTTGCGGTTCAAAGCTCGTTCCCACCCTTTTTATGAACCTTGTGCTCCTGGAGAAGACGCATCAGGCTGACCCTGGGGGTGGGGTAGGGGTGGGTCTGTGGGAGGTGTGCCGGCCACTTAGTGCCCCTTTGCCCTGCCCAGCCCACACAGCCCTCTCTTATCCTTGTTTGTGCTTAGACCCCCTGGCCCTCCTCTAGAGAGGGAGACAGGCTGGGAGCTATTGACCAGCTGCCGAGAGGCCCCTCTGACCAGGGTGAGCAGGCTGGCCTTGCTGAGAGTCGCACTTGGTGCCAGGCCTGGGCTGGAGGCTGCAGGTGAGGCAGCAGACCGGCCCTTGGCAGTGTGGCCCTGTCCAGAGTGGTGTCACATTCTAGGTCAGGAGTCTTGTCCTTACCTGTGCCTTGGAGTGCGTGGGCATCAGTGAGACCTTTGCACCCTCCTCAGCATGATGTTTGTTTTTTTTAAACCCGAGGACATTTTTCCATTTTTTGTTCAGGTAGAGTGGGAGGGAGGGAGAGAGAGAGAGAGAGAAACATTGACGTGAAAGGGACACATCGAGTGGCTGCCACCTGCACGACCAACCAGGGCCGGGGACAAACTGCAACCGAGGTACATGCCCTTAGCAGGAACCGAACCCGGGTCTCTCTGGACCGCAGGCCGGCGCTCTAACTGCTGAGCCAAACCAGCCAGGGCTCAGCATGATGTTTTTAATGCAGGAAGTAAAATGCAGAGGGTTACAAGGAAAACCAGTTAGATTGAAATACAGTTGTCAGAATGTTAACAAATAAATTTATGGTATAGCAATATATACTTATTTATCAACACGTTAAGTAATAAAAGCCACAGGTCTAATAACCACCTTAATTTTGAAGTGGTGAGAGCAAAAGCGATATTTAGAGTTACTGTGGCATCAGTGATAGGCTATGAAAATACCTGTGATTGTTGTTGGTGACAGTCACACACTGCTGATACTGTTGTGGTCAGTAGCTTACGTTACTAATTGAAGAAAATTTGAATGAGAGGTTAGAGAGAATAAACATATAATTTTTTCCCCATCCAAGTAAATGCAGCCCCTAAATTCTATGCATGAATCCCCAGGGGTTCATGGGTCTTGGGTGAGAACCCCGCAGGCAGGTAGCCATTGAGGGCAAAGGAGGAGGTGGCTCAGTACCAATTTTGGGGGCAATTTGGGGGGAGGGGAATGGGTTGCAGGGGCAGCAGGATCACCCCTTTCCTGGAGACCACCCCACTCCTGGACCCTGGCTGCCCTGGGCCCTGGTGGTCGGTCAGCAGGCTGTGGGCTGGCCTGTGGGGGCCGGGGCTTATGCTGCGGGGCTTGATGCCCAGGAGCTACTGCCTACCAGCCCCTGCCGTGTTCCCTGGGCATCGCCCGTGCCCTCGGCCGCCTGCAGGAAAGCAGGCCTGTGCTGGGACTTGGGGATGACCTGGCTTCTGCCTTTTAAATTCTGAGCGCCTGTGAAAAGTTCCAGCAGAAACCGGTTGGAGATGTTTTATTAGTGCTGCTTTTGCTGAACTTGCAGGGAGAAGTGACTTTGGCTCTGGGCCCAGCATTCTCTCTGGTGGTTGGGTTTATGCCATGAGAAATCAAAGGCCATGTCTCTATAAACCGTGATTCTGGGGGTGTCCTGCAGTAGTGACGGCGGCTCAGCAGCTGCCTGATGGCTCAGGCTGGGCCGCCTTTTCTGCCCACAGGACTGGGCAGTGGGGCAGATTTTCCTCACAGTCGTAGCAGAAGCTCACACAGAGGTGCCTTATCAAGCGTCCTGTCTTGATCTGGGCTGCTGGGCCTTGAGGCCTTCAGGCCACAGTCTGGATGCCCTGAGGGATGCAGGCCTCTCCAAAGGTTCTGGACTAGGGGAAGCCCAGCCCTTCCCGGAGAGGCTGGGCCAGAGGGGCCAGGCGTGGTGAAGGACGAGGTGGGTGGCACTGGGCCCTGCAGGCTGAGGTTGGGCATTTCCAGCCAGCTGGACTGTTGAGGCCTCGGATCTGGGGCCCTGTGGCCGGGGCTCCTGTAGCAGTACCTCGGGGTCATGCCTTCTGTGCTGTTGGGGGAGTCTGCAAAGATGAGGTTCTTTCCTGCGCCCACCCAACTCCATGGGCTTTGCTGAGAGGGGAAGAAGAGTGGGGGCCGTGGGGGACACTGTGCAGGGGTGCCGGGTGCTGCACTTTCAGTTCCTGGCCGCGTGGCCAGCTGGGATGCAGCTGCTACCTCTGCCCTTTCATCCTTGTGGCTGAGCCTCACAGGAAACGGCCCGACTTATAGGGAGCCCTAACCCCTTGTGTCCACCCCTCTGGGAGGGTGAGTGAGGGCCCATGTTGGGGAGGGGGCAGGGCAGGGCAGGGCGGCTCCAACCCTGTCAGCATGTGTAGGCTGTGCCTTCCCCTTCCCTCTCTTCTTCCCCACAGGTGAGCATCTCAACTCTAAGGGCCCCCTGAGGCTTGCAGGCCACAGCTCCTCCTAACCCCTCAAACCTGTCTCCGAGGCCCCCTGTTCTCTGACTCTGCAGTGAGCTGGCCCTCCACCCATCTGGGCCTGGCTGGGGCCTGCGGGCTCTGCTTCCTGCCCTGCTGGGGCTGACATGGCAACTTCTGAGCTGCCCAGCTGTGCTTGTGTACGTGTGTGGCCCGTGGTGACAGTTGTTCACTCAGCACATATTTACCGAGCCCCTGCTGTGTGCCAGGCAGGGTGCCAGGCTCTGGGCACCGCAGTGAGCAGACCAGACCCGGTCTCTGTTCGCACAGGGTTTGCGGCGGGTGGAAGGGACCTCGCCGCCGAGCCCCAGTACAGGTGGGCTGTGTTGGCAGGACCTGGCGGAGCCGGACTCAGGGTGGCTGCTGAATAGACTACAGTGCAGGGTCGCTTGGCAGAGCTGTGGGCAGGTTAAGGGAATCGGGGGAAGAGGAGGGGCGCTGGTCAGGAACCATCAAGGGCCGTGCTGTAGGAAGGGCAGCCTGGCAGAACTTGGCCCTGTGTGAAGGGACTACCAGCCATCCTAGTTCTAGATTCCATCCGGGAGCGAGCCGAGGAGCGGGGGCTGTGTTTACCCCTTTCCTCATCTCCTCTAGTCTCCCCTTCCTGCCTCCTGCGGTGCCTCCCCCTGGCTCGACCCACCTGGGTGCCAGAGGCTGGAGAAGCTTGCTGAGGACGTCCGGAGGCTTCCCCCGGGCACAGCCGGGGCAGTGGAGGAAACCCAGCCCGGTGCCAAGTGAGAGGACGGGCAGGAGAGACCATCCTGAGACGGTGGCAGTGCAGCCACAGAAGGCAGGCGTGTCCTCCCCTGAGGCTCCCACTGTTACCTGGAGGGGCCTGGCCCTGAGCAGGTAGTGTTCTCGCCTTCGGGCAGGGCAGGCCTCACAGCTCGAGTCCAGGTGATTTTGAGAGCACGTTTCTTAAAGCTGGGGCACCCCCCCCCCCCGCAAGGAAGGGCTGAGGATGGAAGAAGCCGCAGCAGAGCCTGGGCAGGGCTGCTACCAGCCCACCGCAGTCAGAGAAGAGGGGCCTTGGGCTTGAGGGGTTAGCCGGGAGGGGCTGCGGCCTGCCGCCGCCCTCTGCTCCCCTGGTTGCAAGTCTCGGGGGACCCTTAGAGGTTAGGAGATGCTCACCTGTGGGGAAGACGAGAGGGAAGGGGAAGGTGGAGGCCTGTTCCTTGGAAGGAGAGGGTGCCCTGGGACCTTCGTTTTGAGGGCTTTTAAAGGCTGGAAGTGTAGGGGCGGCGCTAGGGGAGGCTCTCAATAGGACATCCATCAGCTTTTCCAGGTGTCTCCTTGCAGGGTCCTGTTCTCCACGGACTGGTCGGTGTCAGGGCAGGGGTCATCAGTCACTGTAGCTGGTCCTGCATCACCCACCCGGTGTGGCTGCTTTTCTGGGCCTGGAGCCGAAATGCACCTGAGGCCTTGATGTTTTCTCTGGGGAGGTGGCCTTCTGTATCTGCTGTAAATTAGCCAGTTCATTCAGCTGCTTGCCTCAGTTTCCCCATCCCACTTGTCCTGGCTTAGTGGCCCACCTCACCACCACCAGGTGAGTTCAGGCGGTGCCGAGGCCTTTTGGAGGGAAGGTCCCGTGTGCCTGGCTGGGCTCTGTCACTGCAGGCCCAGGCTCAGCCCTCTCTCTCACACCAGCTCTGGGCAGTCCCCGTCTTCCTCAGCCTCCGTGCCCACCCTCCCCCTGCTCTGGGCCCACCCACCTGCTGGCGCTGCCCCTTTAACTGCACTTAGGCATCAGCGCTCCGGTGCTAGGAAGGAGGCGAGGTCTCTGCTGGTCTCTGCTGGGCCGGAGCTTACATTTTCCGGGGAGACAACAGTCGAGCACACGTGTGGTGTCAGGCAGTGGCACGTGCTCAGAGGGGAAGGACGCGAGTCGGGGACAAGGTTTGGGTGGGTTATTGGAAAAGCTTCCGGGGCATCTCGCAGAGGCCTGGGAAGATCCAGGACGCGGGCACTGGGAGGAGGGCTTTCCTCACTGGGAACAGCATGTGGGGCGGGTCTCAGCTCCCCCAGGCTGTGAGCTGGCCTGTGTTCTGAATGCTCTGGAAGGCGGAGGGCTCGAACAGGGGGTGCCTGCTGGGTCTGCATGTCTGGAGGGCCTCTGGGGGTGAGGCGCTCTGGGTCGGAGCAGGTGAGCTCCCTGGGCTGTCCAGTGGAAGATGGGGCTGAGCCAGCTGGGGGGGCTCCAGCAAGGAGGGTGAGCCGAGGGTGGAGGGGACCTGAGTGGCTGGTGCTGGGCAGGGTTTCCGCAGGGGGTGGCCTCGGTGTCCTGGGCACCAGAGGCCTGGTACGGGCTACAGTGCAAGGAGGGGCCGGGCTGAGCCTGATGGAGTGGACTGAGGACAGCCTGGAGTCCAGGACATGGGGATGCAGGGCTTAGGTGACCCTTCAGAGGATTCTTACTGCGAAGGGGAGAGAGCGCTGGACTGCTGGGGAGCAGGGGGGTCCAGGGACGTGTTTGTATTTTTTTAAAAGGCAGGTGAGGTTCGTGGATGTCTGGATGCTGAGATTGCTCCTGAGGGGAAAATTGATGCTGGAGCAACACTGGGAACAGGCATGGGGGTGGGGCAGCCACACCCTGATGGAGGAGAAGCCTCCGTGGGAGCAGCTGTGGGGAGGGTCCAGAGGCAGTGGGGTTTGGGGAACGGGTACTGAGGGGATGAGCCGCGTTTCTCAGTGAAAGGGAAGCCGTGGCCCTGGCCGGTTTGGCTCAGCGGTTAGAGCGTCGGCCTGCGGTCCAGAGAGACCCGGGTTCGGTTCCCGCTAAGGGCGCGTACCTCGGTTGCAGTTTGTCCCCGGCCCTGGTTGGTTGTGCAGGTGGCAGCCACTCGATGTGTCCCTTCACGTCAATGTTTCTCTCTCTCTCTCTCTCTCTCCCTCCCACTCTACCTGAACAAAAAATGGAAAAATGTCCTCGGGTGAGGATAAAAAAAAGAAAAAAAAAAAGAAAGGGAAGCCGTGGTGGGGGTGGGCTGGGTTGGGGGCATACACCCACCTGCTCTGCCAAGCTGGCTCCTTCCACCTCCAGTGAGGTCTCAGCACCTCATCCCTTACTGGCCACTCTCCTCAAGGTTAGCACCCCTAGGGCTGCCACTCCCAGGCCCATCTTGCTGTGGTTCCTCTTGGTCACTCAGCACGGACTCCTGGGCCTGGCTCTGGGTGTCCTGGGGTGTGTGGGGGGGGCGGAGGGTGTCCTGGGGTGTGGGGGGGCTGTGGGTGTCCTGGCAGGTGAGGACAGCCAGCCCTGCTGCGGTCTGACTTGCGGAGCAGATGGCAGCATGCAGGTGTCTGGGCAGGGACCGGTGTCCTCTGGGCCAGAGCATGTGCTGCTGGCAGGGATGGAAGATCCTTGAGGGCAGGGATCGAGTGTGTCTCCAAATCATTCCAGGCTTTCCCTCCGCGTGCATCACCTGTCCTGGCGACAGACCCAGCTGTCCCTCAGCGCCACCCCCCTTGTGGTCCAGGGCTCAGGGTCAGCAGGGGAGGCTGTGGTTGACAAGCCCCTGTGGTCCTTGGGAGGCCCGGTGAGGAGCTTCCTGCTAATGGGGGTCCCATGGCAGGCTGGGCCCTCTGGTCGCCTCCGACCACGGTGGTGGGTGTGCTCGGCTGTGCTGACAGAGGCCTGTGTGGCGGTGTGTGCTCTTGTCTTTGCAGACCTTGGTTTTGGCTGGGGAACGAAACCCTGAAGGTGCCCCTGGCACTGTTTGCCCTGAACAGGCGACGCCTGTGTGAGCGTCTGCGAAAGAACCCGGCCGTGCAGGCTGGCTCTGTGGTGCTGCTGCAGGGCGGGGAGGAGACGCAGCGCTACTGCACCGACACCGGGGTCCTCTTCCGCCAGGTGAGCCCCCTGCCCTTCCCGCACCTCCAGGCCTCCCGTGGCTGCCTGCCCTCCTCCAGCATCCAGCCTGGGGGATTCTGAGACGCTCTCTGAAGGCAGGCCTGGGCGCCAAGGAAGCCCGCATTCCTGGGGGCAAAGCTGTTACCAGCCAGTCTCAGCGCTCAGGTCAGAGTACGAAGGATACTATTCCCGGGGGAGCAAGCAGGCAAAGCTTCACGGAGGAGGCAGCACTTGGTGTGGTCCCTGAAGGTCAGGGTGAATTCTGACAGGTGGTGTTGGGAATGGGTGTTCCGGGTGGGGGCTGTGGTATCCACAGGTGTGGGTGGCAGAAGGTGGGCTGACAGCTTTCCACGGCCAGAGGTGCCGATGGGGAGGGCCCAGTTCCTTCTGCCTGCAGCAGGGAGGACGCGGCCTGCAGAGTCGGGAGGAGGCGCGTGGCAGGGTGCTGAGCAGCAGCCGGGGGCCTGGGCATTCTTCCCAGCTGGGCCAGTGCTGGCCCTGTAAGCCTTACCTGGGAAGTGGTCCAGGGGCTCCTTGAGGTTCTGGAAACCTGTAGGGTGGCAGGTGGCCTCGCTGCAGGAAGCCAGTCGGGATGTGGCGGCGTTGGCCAAGAATCGCTGGCATCACTCAGTTCCCGGGAATAGGAGCAAGGACACGCGACGGAGGAGCTCCCTGAGAAAGCCAGGGAGGCCCTGAGCTGGCCCCACTCTCACTGGTCCTAGCATTGCACCCGCTTTACAGATGAGGAAATCGAGGCTCCTAGGGTGGAGCTGGGATGAATTAAAAACCCCATGTCGGACTCTAGGTCTCGTGCTTTCTTCTCCTCCCTGCCATGCCCAGAGCCGGGGTCCAACACTGGGAGGTCTAGAGCCTCTCTGGGGGCAGGCAGAGCATGACCATCCAGCATTCGGGTCGGGGAGCAGGCAGGGAACCCGAAGGGGAGCTAAGTGTGGAGAGGAGGCGGCGAGGCGCGGCCTCCCCAGCTGGACCGCCCACACCACAGGGCACAGACTGGCTGAGATCCGCTGCTGAGAGCCATTGCGGTGCTTTTACCGAAAGTGCCTCCTGCTGCGAGGCTGCCCTCTGCCTCGTTGCTCCTGCCGTCACAAGCCTGCCCCTGCAGTCCCCTGGTTGCTAGAGACGCGGAGGTGGAAAGTTTTTTCCGACTTGTCTTGATGCCTCTGGAGGTTAACGTATTCCGTGGCTTAAATCTGATCTAAATGCAGCTGCGGTCTCCCTCACTGATGTTGTGCAAGGTTAATTTCAGAAGAGTTCCTCCTCCACGAGGCACACCTTTCTAATGATATTTCAGCTCAGTGTTTATGGCTAAACACGAGTCAGCAGCAGCCCGGGGGTGGGAGAGGAGGGAAGAAGCCCTAACTGGAGGAATCCACTTCTGTGCAGATGTCCAGGCTGCTGTCTAAGTCAAGGTGGCATCTTGCTGGTAATTGAGGCTGCGGAGATTCAGGTAGCAGGGAGGCGTGAGCAGGGCTAGCTGGACCCGTGGTGCTTGTGGGTATCCATGTCCTATGTACCCTATCCAGGGCCCACGGGGTGTGGCCAGTGAGGTGGGGGTGCAAGTAGAGCTGGGGCATGTGCGTGCAAAGGTTCAACACGATGCCAGAGGAGCCTGCCAGGCTGCTCCCTGCCAAACCCTGGGAGGAAGAGATAGGCAGCCCAAAGCCCAAGTGGGGGCAGAGTGCTGGGGTGGAGGGCTGTGTGAGGCTGGGGGTGCCTTCGAGGGCGGTGGGCCTGAAGGCAGGTGTTCAGTCTGCCGCCCCAACTCCCCCCTTGTGCCTCCTGTTTCTGTCCTGCTGACCGAGTAACCGTGGTCCTCGTTCCCGCCGCAGGAGTCTTTCTTTCACTGGGCATTCGGAGTCACAGAGCCAAGCTGCTACGGCGTGATTGACGTGGACACCGGGAAGTCGACCCTGTTTGTGCCCAGGCTTCCTGCCAGCCATGCCACCTGGATGGGAAAGTAAGGAGCAGTGTGGGTGTTGTGACCGTGCCTGCTGACGGCTGGCTGGCCAGGGATGGGGGTGCAGGGCCCTCTTGTGGATTGCATAAACGGAGAGAGTAGCAAAAGCGGGGGGTGGGGTCAGTGGTCAGATCCATTGACTGCCTGCTCTGGGCCGGAGCCCTGTACCATTGGTGGGGAAGGGGTATCAGCCGGAGCCACACACTGTGGTCATGTTTTTTTCGAGGTACTGTTTATTAATCTTGGAATTATGATTCCCGGCTTTGTTAAAATGCCTGAGGGTTTATACCCAGGACCTGATTGGTCATGGGACGGCTGTTCAGAAGGGTCATCTTCGGTCACACAGGAAGAGTGTTCTGTTTTGTGCCACAGCCGACTGTCACACCACTGCTACCAATTCTCTGTCTGCTCCTGCTCTGCCAAGCCAGCGGATGGTCTAGTGCAGATACAGGCTAGGCTGACCTTTGAGGGTACAAAAGGTCCGCAGGGTGGGTCCTCTGTCACAATGGCTCCATGTGCACACTGGGCGGCCAGACCGAGCACGGTGGTCCCAGGGGTGTTTGGCTCCAGGGCAGAGTTCAGCCTTTGTCTCCTGCAGGCCGGCTCCATACTGCGGCCTTATTCTTCCTCTGCTCCAGCGTGACCACCTCCTAGTCCTACTGTCCTGAGCCTCGGGGAGAGAAGGTTGGTTGTAGCAGGGCAGTAGCTAAGGGCTTGGCTGTAGCAGGACAGTAGCTACAGGAGAGGGGAGGCTGATGGGATTACCTGGCCTTCGATCAAAACCCACCAGACGGAGCATTTGACCTTCAGCTCCTCAGCTTCCTTTTGAGTCTCTGATGGCTTTTGCAAATCCATCTGGCAGATCAAGTTGCCCAGGGAAACAGCATCCCCATCTGCAGATCTGCCACTTCCTGGGTGAACAGCCTGTCCTGATGTCAGGGACAGAGACGCAGAGAGGCCCGTGGGCAGCCTGGCACCGGGCCCGTTCCTCACCCCAGGCCTTTTTTGGGACAGGCATGTGGTAGTTTTAAATTTGTTTGGATTTGGAGTCTTTGCTTACAAAAGCCCGGCACCTTTCTGACGCGAGAGTGTCCCCCCGTTGTTGTCGGAGTCGGGCTTGGCCGATGGCCGCTCTGACGGCCGGTGCTGGGTTCTCCGAGCAGGAAACGCTCCGGGCAGCGGCAGCGCCGCAGAGGGTGAGCGACTTCGGGCCAAGTTGGGGGGCCCTCTTAGAGCCTTTGCAACGTGGTTGTGCTCTGCTCCTGTCCCTGGCTGAGACCGTGAGCCTGGCTTGGTGTATGGGGCGGAGGCTGTCACCTCACTGCGGGCACCGCCAGGAGTGATGGGAGTGGACTTCTCCAGGCTTGCGGCCCCGGGTGCCGCTTGTTTAGAGATGGGAACTGGGGTGTGCGTGTGTGTGTGTGTGGAGATGGGTGTGTGTGCATGGGGGTGGTGTGTGGGTGGTATATGTGTATGGTGTAGGGTGTGTGTGTGTGTGTGTGGAGATGGGTGTGTGTGCATGGGGGTGGTGTGTGGGTGGTATATGTGTATGGTGTAGGGTGTGTGTGTGGAGATGGGTGTGTGTGCATGGGAGTGGTGTGTGGGTGGTATATGTGTATGGTGTAGGGTGTGTGTGTGGAGATGGGTGTGTGTGCATGGGGGTGGTGTGTGGGTGGTATATGTGTATGGTGTAGGGTGTGTGTGTGTGTGTGTGTGGAGATGGGTGTGTGTGCATGGGGGTGGTGTGTGGGTGGTATATGTGTATGGTGTAGGATGTGGTTGGGTGTGTATGATGTGTGTGGGGTGTTGTATGTGGGTTTTCACAGCCACTGCCCCCCCCATACACACACACCCGGGTCATGAGGACACACCCGGGTCATGAGGATCAAGGCTGCCTCAGCCCCTCTGGTGCCTCACTCTGTCTCCTCTGTCTTCAGTGGAGCGTGCGGGCACTGAAGGGGTGCAGGTGCCCATGAGGAGGGCCGAGGGAAGTCCTTCGGCTCTTACCCCCCGCGGTTTGGGGAGCCTGGTCCCGGGCAGCCTGAGGCCTGGCTAGGGATTTGCCAGGATCCTCAGACGGGAGCCTCTCCCAGGGCTCTGCTGACCACAGGCCTCCTTTTGAATAATTTTTTAATTTACTTTTTTATCTTCACCTGAGGACATGTTTGCATTTATCTTCAGATAGACTGGGAGGGAGAGAGAGAGGAAGAGAGAGAGAGAAACATCGATGTGAGAGAGACACATCGAGTGGCCGCCACCCACACGACCCCAACCAGGGCCAGGGACGAAGTGCAACCGAGGTACATGCCCTTAGTGGGAACCGAACCCAGGACGCTCTGGTCCGCGGGCCGACCCTCTAACCGCTGAACCAAACCAGCCAGGGCACATAGGGCTCCTTTGGATCAGCTCTCCTTCTTGGCCTCTCTGAGGATTGCTGCCCGTGGTCCCCGGAGCAGTGCCTGCGTGGCGCTGGAGACACCCGCTTTTCTCTGCCACGCCACGGGACCTGGGACAGGTGGCTGACTACCGACGGGACCGTGGACAGGTGGCTGACTGCCGTTCCAGGGCGCGTGCCGGGCTGCGCGCGCGACGGAGTGAAAGGCAGCCGCGTTGCTTGTAGCTGAAGGCAGGCTCCGGCTGCCGGGAATTGATGGTGACTGCTGTAATTTCACTGTTACTTGTTCATTAACCTCAGGCAGGTGGTCAGCGAGCTGGCCAGACCTGCGCTTGGAAGTTTGAATTCTCTAGAAATTGAGCCGCGGGCAGCCCTGGGAGGCCCCCTTCCCGCGGGCGGTCCGCACAGGTGCTGGCGCTGCGTGCTCGCTGCATCCGCCCTGACCCCAGGTTCGGGGAAAGGCCTCCTCTCACCTGTGAGGGCCTGCGGGGGCCGGGTCCCTGGACGCTGGCTCCATCTGGACCACACGACCTCCTCTGAGGGGGCATGCCCTCCTCGCTCCTGCCCGCATGACCCTTTCCATTTGCAGGCAGAGTTTCTAGGGTGGGGTCAGCGTTCCCGCCCAGCCACCCTTTTCTAGTGCAGCTGCTTCTGTTCGGACCTCCCATCTGACAGGGCCTGGCGTGCGCTGCCTTCTGGACCCGGACTCCAGATGGGGCAGGGTGCAGGCCCTCTGTGTGGCCACCGCCAGCCTGGCCCTCGGCAGGTTCACAGCTGCCCCGTGACCTCTCCAGCCCACTCTGCCGGGCTCGCGTGGGCGTACCGCTCCCCCCAACAACCCCACCGAGCCTTGGCTGCCGAGCCTCCCGCCACTGACACGGTGGCCTGGTACACTGATTCCTGTGATATTTAAGTGGTTCTTACTATAATTAGCTCTAAAATATGAAAAATAAGTACTGTTCAAACTTAATTATCTTTGCCCTTTAGAAAAAAATGACGTGCAGAGTGCCAGAAAGATGTGCACAGCTCTTTGGGTTGTGTTTGTCAAGGGGGTGCTCCTGTCGAGAAGCAGGTTGGCCTGTCGCCAGCTGGGTGATTTTGTCCCCTGAAGCCCAGTGTGCGCTCTGGACCGTGTCATCGAGCTCGAGAGAAGGACAAAGGGCCTTGGGTGGTGTGGCGCCTGCACGCACTTCCCCCCGGACATCAGGGTGGCCGCGGCAGGCTGTCCCACGGGCTGGCTGGCCCTTGTGTTCCTTGGCTCTTGTGGCATGTGGAATGCTTGGCGCTGGTGGGTGAAGGGTGGCCTGTTGCGGGCACAGCCCTGGGGCCACCTACAGATCACAGCTGCCATGTGCTCACCTTCTGTTTGCCCCCACCTCCCCCAGTTCCTCTGGCTTCACGTTATTATGACCTTGACCTCAGGATGAGCGCCCAGAAATGTTTCTAGGTTTCAGGTCTCCTAGGTCCCCGCTGAGAAGACTCGCAGGCAGGGCAGGCAGGGACAGATCCTGGGCCTCCCTGGCAGGGTGGCTTGGATGGACGGGGAGGATGAGGGTCCCCGCTGGGATTGGAGTTGAGAAAGCCAGTGCCCAGGTTGACGGCCAAGGCGCCTGTCTGCAGGGGGCACGGAGGCTGCTCCTGGCACTCCCCGAATCTTTCGGGAGTTTGTGTTTGATCCCTGTCACAGCTGGAGGTGATCAAGTGGGGACCAGAGGCGATTTGGGGGCTTGCTGAGAACACAGGATGTTTGTCTGGGGCTGAGCCTGGAGCCAGGCAGTCAGGTGGGTGCTTGGTGGTGAGCCGATGGTGCTGCCTCTCGTGCCTCATGTACTTTGTTTTGTTTTTTTCAATCCTTACCTGAGGATATTTTTCTGTTTACTATCAGATAGAGTGGGAGGGAGCGAGAGGCAGGAGGAGAGTGAGGGAGAAACATCGATGAGAGAGAGACACATGGACTGACTGCCTCCCCACTACCTGACCAAGGCCGGGATGAACCGCAACCCAGGCACATGCCCTTGACCGGAATCGAACCTGGGACTCATTGGTCCGCAGGCTGACGCTCTGACCGCTGAGCCAAACCGGCCAGGGCTGGCATGTGCTTTTGTACAACTCTGCTGAGGGTGTCGTTCACCCCTGGGTAGCAAAGGGTCAGCGAGCTCTCTGCAGTAAGCCCGGACCCGGGGCCCCCCGCGTCCAGGCTCATCATCAGTTTTTGCTCTGGCTGCTTCAGGCACTGCTCACGAAAGCACCAGACTTTGGCCACTTTGCGTCCTGTCTCAACTCCAAAAGCTGGTGAGACTGGCTTGTGCAAATTTAATTAACAGTAGGAACCTGACATGCATTGCACACTTCAGAGAATCCGAAAGGGAGATAAAGCAAATAGTTTCAGGGCCCTGAGCAGCCCGCTGCAGTGAGAACATGGTCTCCTTGGCTGGCTGGCTGCATGCGGCTGTGAGCTCCCTGCTGCTGGTCCCCTGAGGCCCGCCGTCTGTCTCAGGTCCCTGCTCCGTGCTTCGAGGCCACAGTCTGGGCTGGGACGCTCCTTTGGGCAGAGAGGGAAGCATGGCTCAGAGACAGGGATTCTGCCTCCTGGGCGGTGTGTCTGATGTGTCTCAGCGAGTCTGGTGTCTCAGGCACGCGGCCCTCCCTCTTCGAGGTCATCTCCAGGTCCCGAAGTGCTCTTCCCGCCCTGTGCCCTCAGAGCCTCCCCAGCACACTGTCCGGCACCCCCACCCCTTGTCATCTGCTCACCCTCGAGAGCCCAGGAAGCACAGTCTGAAAACCGTCGCTGTTTCCCCGAGGCCTCTTTCGGCTCCGACACTTGGTGACTGGAATGCCATGCGCTCATAGGCCGGGCGGGGTCGGTGACCAGGGCGTGGGCCGGTATAGGACGGGATGTGTGCGCTGTTACCCTTGGCTTTCAGCACCCCTGCCCCCGTGTGGCCAGTGCTGCTTCTCGTGAGAGCCTTGTCACAGGCAGGGGCGTTGACTCATCCCCTGACCACGAGGCTAGTGTGAGGGTGGTGTTTGCCCAGAGCAGCATGACCAGGAGCCCTTCGAGCGGTGGGCAAGGGCTGCCCAACCCCCTGGGCCCTGTGCCGCTGTCTCCTCAATGGCTGATTTCTCAGGGCGGATGAGTAAGCTTGAACGTTTCTCATCACAGTGAGTGATGCTGGTACTGACTTCTTTACAATGTTAAATCTTTAAGGTTCCTTTAAAGGGGCTCTGTGGGTCCTGGCCGGTTTGGCTCCGTGATTAGAGCGTCAGCCCGTGGACCAGAGACCCGGGTTCGGTTCCCGCATAGGGCACGTACCTCGGTTGCAGTTTGTCCTTGGCCCCGGTTGGGGTCGTGTGGGTGGCAACTGGTCGATGTGTCTCTCTTGCATCGATGTTTCTCTTTCTCTCTCTTCCTCCCTCTCTCCCTCCCCCTCTATCTGAAGATAAATGCAGGAATGGCCTTGGGTGAGGATTAAAACAAGTAAATCAATAAAGGGGCTCTGTGGGGCCTGGGAGGCAGCTTCTTTCAGGCCCCAAAGGGCGGGGTGTGCTGGCTGCCTGGTGGGCCCACTGGTGGTGGACGAAAAGGTTTGTCTGTGGCTACTTGCCCCAGGGGCCAGGGGCCCAGACTGGAAGGAGGAGCAGATGTCGACCGGGTAAGGGCGAGGGGGCAGGTGTGGTTCTGCGGTCACTTTGCCCGCGAATCTGTGTTGGGCAGACCCACTCAGTGTCCGGTGCCGCAGGCAAGGGGCGGGCCTGGGGCCTCATAACGTGGGCTTGGGGGCGAGGAGGCAGCCGACCCTGACCCTGGTGTTCCCTGTTTTTCCCTCCAAGGATCCACTCCAAGGAGCACTTCAGGGAGAAGTACGCCGTGGACGTGGTCCAGTACGCAGACGAGGTCAGTAGCAGCCGCCGCCTCCTGTCCGAGCAGCTCAGGGCTTTCAGTGACCCCTTTGCTTTGGACCCCCCCCCCCCCCCGCCCTGGCCCGCCAGCCCCTCAGCAGTGCCCTCGTTCGGAGAGAACAGAGGGGAAACATGGCTCAGTTCTCCCGGAGACTGGCCCCTCCTTTGCCGGGGCAGCGCCCCTGACTCAGTGGCTGGAAATGTCTGGTACCTGGATTGGGGCGGCTGAGCTGCACGGGGAGGATATCTGAGTGCCCCCCAGGCTCGGCCTGGGCCGTCGAGTGCTGGGAGGCCCCCCCCAGGCCCTCGCCTGTGGCCGATCCATGTCAGGAAAGCTCCCGAATCAGAGGCCTGCAGGGTGGAGCTGGAGGTCCCTGGCTTTAATCCGCTTCTCGGTGTGGTTGCCCAGGGGCGTCGTGTGGCCTGCGTGGCCTAGGCCAGGGTGTGACTGCCACCCTGGGGCTGCGAGTCTGTTCTTCCCCGGGCAGTGACGCGAGGCTGTCCCTGGCGCCCCCTGCTGATGGGGCAGGGCCGCAGCAGAGGAGCCCTGCAGCTCTGCCCTCGTGTCCTTGGTGGACCAAGGCCTCCTGCCCCTGCAGCCACTGCCAGGCACGTGGGGGCCTCTCTGTCTGGATGCTGTTATAACTCCCATGCTCCATGCAGGTTTTGCTGGGTAGAACATAGACACCAAGCGGTCAGTGCCCGGTGCTCGAGGTCCAGCCCCAGCCTGGCAGGGTCAGCTGGACAGGGCCCTCCATGCCATACCGCCCCAGACAGAGGTTGCAGGTAGACATGCACGAAGAGCTGGGGGTAGAGTGTGGAGGCGGCCACAGGAGCCAGCAGGCTGGAGGCCAAGCAGCTCCCCCTTCCCTTGGGCAGGACACAGGCTGTGTCAGGGAATGCAGCGCTGGGCGAGAAGGTTCCAGGGGAGCCTGGCCAGACCCACAAGGCCGTGAGAAACCAGTGTGTCTCAGCCTGGTGTCGGGCCCAGCCCAGCCTACTCAGGCACAGACAGCTCATCCGGATAAACGCTGGTGCCTGTTCCCGGGCGTCCTGCTCCAGTTCTGTCCTGGAATGCCAGGCCCACTTCTCTGTCCGACCCTACCCATCCTCCAAGTCCTGTGCACCCCCCCATCTCCTGCTGACTCAGCCACCCTGGCACCCTCCCCTGGCCTGGTGGACTCCGGCGGTGCTCTGGTCCATACTCTGCCCTTGACTGTCTTGTATGTATCCCCAAGGCCCAGTTCTTTTCCCCAGACTTGACTGCCACGCTTCCGCCTACCCGGTCCCAGGGACATGTGGGCAGGAGAGCTGGTTGGGACCCAGGGCTGAAGTCAGCAGCCAGGGGCAGGGGCTGGTGAAGAAGTGACTGCAGGCGAGCAGCCCACAGCGTGAAGGTGCCCGCCCGGGAGGCCTCGGTGAGGGAGTGCAGCTTGACCCCCGGGACCCTGGGCGCCGGTTCCTGCAGCACTTTCTGTCTGGCTGGATTGTGGAGAGGGGGGGCTTTTTTTTTTTAAATTTTTTTCCCCTTTATTGATTTTAGGGAGAGAGAGAAAGAGATAGAAACCTCACTGAGAGAGAACATCGATTGGCCGCCTCCTGCATGCCCCTCACTGGGGATTTGGCCCACAACCTGGGCATGTGCCCTGACTGGGAATCGGACCGGTGACCTCTTGGTGCATGGGTCGATGCTCAGCCGCTGAGCCACACCAGCCGGACGAGAGAAGGGGCTTTTGACTCATCTTTATTTTATGGCATGTGATTTCGATGCCACGTTATCAGGGAACGACTCCTAGCATCTCGAGTCTGTGAACACACCCGTGGCCTGTGGCATCGATCTCTTTGGATCTGGGATCTAAAGTAGTCTGCACATTTATCTGTGCCCCTGACAAGGTCATGGCTTCTTCCTTGTATGTCTAAGTGCGAGAGAGGGAGGGACCTGCTCACCCTCAGTGCTGATTTTGTTCCTGACCCTCTCCTTCGGCAGGCGTGCCCCTCCTGCCTCCATAAACTGCATCTTCACGTTACTGCCTTTTGGGAGCCTGACCTTCCAGGTTTCCCAGAGGGCAGCCTGGGGTGGGTCCCGGGACCCAGCCCACCGAGTCGGAGCGTCTCCCGCAGCGTTTCCAGCTGCTGTCGGGCATTTTTGCCTTTATGCTGGGGGCAGCGGAGCCTCATTTATACTGTGATTTCTGGGGAGCAGAAGGAGAACTGGCCTCCAGATGCAGTGAGACAGAGGAGGTCTTGGGTGTCAGCACGGAAAGCCCTCCAGGAGGGTGTGGAGTACACCCGCAGCCCGGCTCCTCTGAGTCTGTTTGTGACGCGGAGTCTCACACAGGCTCCAGTGGAGTTCGGGGGCCGGACTCTCTTTCAGGCTCAGGGCTTCCTGCGCGCCCCGTCGTCATTGTCATCGGTGATCGGTTTGGTCATGACTGTGGCTGCTGTGGTTCCCACTGCCGACGAGGCCTCATGCTGGTAGTGAGACGGGTCCTTTGGGGTGGCACCTGTGGGCCTCAGCAATGTTGCCAGCTCCTGTGGATCCCCTCCTGCCACCCCCACCCCAGCCTGCCCCGTGGTGGGGTCAGCTCTCACCCTGTTAAGAGGAGGAGGCTGAGGCTCAGGGACATGAAGGGGCCGGTCCGCAGCCCCACAGCCCAGGAGCAGCAGGGGTACGGCCCCAGGACTTTGGACTCCACAGGCCCGGCCCTTCATCTCTGCATCTGCCCTGTCAGAAATGAGCGGGTGCTGCAGGACACGCCTGTGGAGGGGACTTAGGCTGTCAGGTGCCTTTGATTCTCTGTGGCTCCAAATCGAGCCTGACAGCAATGCCGACTGTGGACGGAGACGCCTGGGCCCGAGGCACCGAGGCAACCGGGCCTGCTCCATGGGGACGTGACCGGAAGCCCTCGGCGGGGGAGGGGCGAGTGCTGCAGCCTTGGTCATCTGTGACCAGTCACACATGGAAGCAGCTGACACTTGTCCTCTCTGAAAGAAGACAGGAAGGCTCCACCCCCAGGCCATGACTGGTCACCCGGTGTCAAGTATAAAACGCAGGCGTCTGGGGTAGTAGACCTGACTGTCTAGTTCCCTTGCTCCCCACAGATGGCCCTGAGTTTAATCACTGAGCAGGCGGAGTGAATGGTGGTTCCTTTTAGAAAGGAGGCAAAGGCTGGACTCATCATGGGCTGGGGGCAGGCAGGGCAGAGGGCCCATGGTGTGCCCTCGCTCTCCTTTTTTTTTTTGAAACCTCCCTGAGGACATTTTTGCATTTATTTTCAGATAGAGCAGGAGGGAGAGAAGGAGGTAGAGAGAGAGAAACATTGATGTGAAAGAGACACATCACAACCCCAGCTGGGGCCGGGGACAAACCACAACCGAGGTACGTGCCCTTAGCGGGAACCGAACCCGGGACTCTCTGGTCCACGGGCTGATGCTCTAACCGCTGAGCCAGACGGGCCAGGGCGCCCTCCTTAATGGTCCCAGGCAGATGTCGGGAGGCACCGGGGGCACAGGCTCCGATGCAGGCGGGATGGATGTAAGGGAAACCACTGTGGCAGCTCAGTGATGGATGCCACCTGCCGCTCTGCCGCGCTGTGGAGAGGCATCGGGGGGGTCTGGGGTGGGAACTCTGAAGAGGCAGCTGCTTTGTGGACCTGCTGGCGCAGGGTTGCTAGATACTCTGACTGTTCAAGAGTAGCTGCGAATCCGTATTGTTTGTGATCCTTCCCGATGTTTAGATCTTAGAAACAAATTCAAACTTAAATGCCTTGCCAGCCACCAGCGTGCACCCATTGTTTCACACTCTGCCATGGAAAACAGTTCACTCAGGCCCCGCCGGTGTGGCTCAGTGGATTGAGCGCCATCCCATGGTTGAGAGGTCCTGGTTCAATTCCTGGTCAGGGCACAGGCCCAGGTGGCAGGCCCAATCCCCAGCAGGAGGCGTGCAGGGGGCAGCTGATGGATGTTTCTCTCTGACATCGATGTTTCTGTCTCTCTCGAGAAAATCAATAAAAATATATTTTAAAAAATAATTAGGGAACAGTTCATTCAAGAGCTTAGGTTCTTGCATATTGGTGCCCTGAGCCCGGAGCCATGCAGGTCTTCATAGTTGTCCAGCCCCTTTCTCTATCTCCCCTGTGAAGAGTGGCCTGCAGGCCTGGTTGGGGCTCTGTCCTTGAGGGCATGTGGGTGTCCACAGGGAGCCTGTGATTGTCACCAGGGGAGGACCCTTGTCCGCAGGGCTCCGATGGGATCTGTGTGCTGTTCACCTCGACCTGCCGGAGCCGGGCTGCTCGGGAGATCAATGCAGCGCCGGCCTGTGAGAACTGATGGGTCTCCGGTGACCACACCGCATGGAAACGAGGCCCTGGCTTGGCAGAGGCATGCCGTCCTGTGTGCCCGAGCTGCATGTCAAGCTGCTAACACAGCTGTGTCGTGTCCCCTTAATTTTTGAGGCATGGAACCAGGCTGTGTTGATGAGAGTGTAGCACTAATAGGTCTCCACGGGGAAGGGGAAAGGCTGGTGCAACCGCGAGGCGGGGGGAGGTTTGGCAGCCACAGAGGTAACCAGGACCCACTCAGGCGATTGTGACCCATACAAGGTGTGGCCCTGCCAGGACTGGCAGACACCTAGCCTCCTCTGTGTCGGGCCCGGCGCGTCTGCACGTCAGGTGGCGCCGAGAGCACTGCTTTCTCCTCCATTGCTAAGCAACACATGCCGAGTCGTTGCGGAGAGAAAGGCCATCAGCCCCCACGTTCGTTATCCTGCTCCTTTCTCCCAAGGACAGGAGCACAGGCAGTCCCCAAGCGCGCGCTCGCTCTCGGGTTCTGCTGCTGTAATTGACGGCGTGTTCTGTGCTGATGAATGGAGATCCTTCGCCGACGCGGCAACACACCCGGGGCTCTCTTTCTTTTTAATGAGCCCCCCCCTCCAGGGGGCCTGGGGAGTAGCAAGGTCTCAGCCAAGCCGATCGCTGGTGCCGCAGAGGGACTTAGTGGCTCTCTGAGCAGTGACTGAGTCAGTGAGAGGATGCCGGGGAGACGGAGCCTCAGGCACCGCGGGCGGGAGGGTGGTTGGTTCAGTCTGGGAAGGCATCTGGCCCTGAGCATCGGGAACCTTGACAGACTATACGGCTATTCACCCAGAAGTGTCACTGGGTCGGATTTGTTTGTTTCAAGGAAATAAAAATGTTAAGGAATTTATCTTCAGGAAATAAAGGCTCAGGGACAAGGATGTTCACCGGGCATTATTTGTCATAGTTAATCTTTAGTGACAGTGTGTGTCCAGCAGAGGAAGGAATGAAGTTATGCTGAGGGCAGCCATAGGTTCAACTCTGGGCTCTGCTGTCTCTTAGCTATAAACCTGGGCAGATGACTGAGCCCAGAAGCCTTTCTCATCTCTGAAGTCTGGGCCGTTAAATGAGATGATGTGTGAAGTGCCCGGCACAGGCTAACCAAGGGCTCACTGCGCGGTCACCATCCCCAGGGGCAGTCACTGGCAAAAATCATGGATCTGAAGACTATTTAACGACAGGGAGTAAGTGAAGCGTGAGACTCTGTCTGATCCAAATGTCATTACAGATCTCTGTTTTTATGTGCAGAGATGAAAGGTCTCTGGGGATGGGATTGTAGGTGTATTTTATCTTTTTATAGTGTGCAGTGTCTTCCAGGTTTTCTCTGTGAGCCTCTCAGTCTTGAAAAGCATACACAGACACATGTCAAATCTATCAAAATGTGCACTTTAAATATGTGCCGCGTAGAATATGTCAGCGACAGCTCAATAAAGCTGTGAAAACAACAAACACCAGCTCATCCTCCCTCCCGCCCCAGTCTGAGTACTGAAGAGGGTTGGGTGGGTGCGTCGGGAGGGGGAGGGCTGCGGAGAGGAGGTTGTTTTCTGCCCTGAGGGCTCAAATACTGTAGGGGCCACAGTAGCCAAGGTGTGGAGCAGCGTGAGGGGCAGGGCCGGGAGAGGGAGGAGGTGCTCCCAGCAAGGTGCTCGGAGCCTTGGGCTGCAGATGTCATGGCCGATGCAGCTTGATGGGCACGTATGTGGATGACGGTCAGTGGGGTGGTGAGGAGGGAATGGATGACCTGCCTCAGGCGGTGGGCAGGGGCCTCGTTCCTGAGTATGAATTGATGGGGAGAAGGCATCGTAGGCAGAGAACCTGGGCTAAGCATGGAGAGGTGTTTGCGTGGTGCGTTCGTTCAAGGGGTTGGGGCAGAAAGCTAGCAGCGCAGAGCGGCGCGACGCCTGAGGGTCCGTGGCGGGAGGCAGGAGGGTGGAGAGCAGGGAGGCAGGCTGGGGGTTGGAAGGATTGAGGATGGGGCGACCTAGGAGATTCATGGGGGCAGGGAGGAAAGCGTCTGTCCTGGGCTCGGGGGCAGTGCCTGAGAGGTTGCCAGAACAGGTCTTTCAGGAGGGACTTGTCAGATGAGCAGAGGAGCTGGCCTTGGAGGGTGGGCTGGTCTGGCTGTTTGGAGCCCTGAATCCTGAAGGCAGGGCAGCAGGTGGGGAAGTGGGCCCCTAGGTTTGAATTCCTCTCCACCACTTGACTGCTGTGTGGCTTTCAGAAGTCCCCTTTTCTCTGTGAGCCTCAGTGGCCTCATCTGCTGGATGGGGACAACAACAGCACTGCCCGTTGTAAGGGTCCGCTCGGTAAACATGCGCTGTCATTGGGTAATGGTATGTCCTCTCCATCCGACTTCCTGTGGTTGCTCTAAAGTGGATCTTTCTTTCTGACTTTTCAGATCGCCCGTGTCCTGGCCTCACAGAGCCCCTCTGTCCTCCTCACTTTGGTAAGTGGCAGGTGTCCAGGGACCGGGTGGTGTTTGGGCATGGGGAGGGGTTTTAGGAGCCACCTGCCCTGCAGAGGTCAGGGCTGTAGGGGTGGGTTGAGAAATGGAGAGGAACGGTCATTGGTAACACATGGTGACACCTTCTCAGTCTGAACAACTGGACATATCCAGGACCACATCCTCGATCTCCTGTCTCGCTGTGCTGTGCTGTGTTCTGTCCAGAGTACACTGTGGACAAGACACTGTACCCACTCCGAGGGTTACAGCCTGCCAGGGGACGTGTTCATGTCAGGCTGAGCTCGTGGGACATGTGGCTGTGGAACATCAGTTTACTTCCATCCTTTGTCTCGTCCATTGTTAATAGAATTTGAAAAACACCCTTAGCATCCGCCATGAAGGTGTTGGGCTGTGTGCCATCGGATTTTAAACCCAGCCCTGAATGACTGATGGCCTGCCGCAGCCTGGGGCGGGGCCGGCTGCACAGTGACCCCTGGAGCCCTCGCAGCCTGTGGGGCACTCGGGCTGTGGACGGGCACAGAGAGGAAGCTTTCGGATACTTCTTTGACCTCGGGGGCTTCAGGCATGCAGAGTGTACAGTTCTTTCCTCCCAAAGGGACTCTTCCTCTTTGTTAATTGATTTTTACAGAGATAACTTTTCTTGGTTATTTTTTTTAACCTCCTTTTATTTCTTTTTATTGATGTACGAGGGAGAGGGAGAGAGAGATAGAAACCTCTATGAGAGAGAACATTGATTGGCTGCCTCCTGTACACCCCCCACGTGGGATTTGGCCCACAATCTGGGCATGTGCCCTGACCAGGATTAAAACTGGTGACCTCTTGGTGCATGAGGCTCAACGCTCAACCACTGAGCCACACCAGCCGGGCATTTTTCTTTTTAAAATGAAGCTATTGCTGCCCTTCCAGAGGTTTAGATCTTTTAAATATGTTTTTATTGATTTTTTTAGAGAGAGAGGGAGGGAGAGAACATAGATGTGAGAAACATAGATCGGCTGCCTCCTGCACGCCCCCTACTGGGCATGGAGCCTGAAACCCCGGCCTGTGCCCTGACAGGGAATCGAACTGGGACCTCTCAGTCCATGCTCAGTGGACGATGCCCAATCCACTGAGGCTCACCGGCCGAGCTCTTGGTTACTTTTGTTAGTGCTCATATTGTCTCCTTCCTGCTCTGCGGTTCCGATGGCCGAGAAGGAAGGTCGTGTGGGACGACTGTGGTCACGGACCGTCAGTGTGTTTCATTGGAGGGACCCCCCGGGCGTTGACCTGCAGACACTGGGGTAGAAGTGGCAGTTTAAAATGCCTTGCCTCAAAAAAACAAAAAACAAAACAAATAAATAACACGCCTTGCCTCTCCAGGGATGGCACGTCTTTCTCTCAGTCTTCTGTCTTCACTCCGGTCCAAGGTCCACTTGGAGCCTCCTTACTATTAGGGAGAGAGGACTGGAACAGCCCCTCTGGAAGGGCTGCATTTGACAGGGCTCTCCGGGACAGTCCGTGGGGAGCATGCATGTACGCGTGTGCACGAGCTGCGGCCAGCGTGGGAGAGCAGAGGGGGGTAGGGGTGTCCCAGTCCCAGCTCTTCTCGCGCAGCCCCCACCCCATGCCTGCACGGCCTGAGCTGGTGTCTGCAAAGTGCACCGACGGAGGAGGCCTCTTTTCTCTGCTTTTCAAGACGCCGCAGGAGGACCTGCCTTTGTGTTGGTCAGGGCCTGGCGCTGCCTGCAACGCAGGGGAATGGCTCCGCCAGGCTGGGGTGCGGGCTCCAGGTTCCTCCCCGCTCAGAGCCCGGCTGGAGGAGGCCGGGCCTCCAGTGCTGACTGTGGGGACTGTGGGGACGCCACGCGGCCCCGTGTGACACGCCTGTACCTTCTACTCCTCTCTCCCCAGCGCGGCATCAACACCGACAGCGGCAGTGTCTGCAGGGAGGCCTCCTTTGAGGGCATCAGCAAGTGAGTCCGGGGCCCCGGGCCTGCCCGTCCACCCTTCACGCTTCGCCAGCAGGCCTTTCCCGGTCCACCAGCCAGACCCGAAATACAGGCAGGAGGATGCTGAGAGGGGTCGACTGGGCACTTGAGGAAATGCTTAGAAACATGATTTGCCTCAAATCACGTCAGCGTTTACTTGGAGGAACAGATGCCACTTGTCTGTGGAGGGAGCCCCGTCATGAACGTGAGGCCCCCGAGTGCGTGGGGAGCCCGGGCTGCTGCGCGCTCACCCGCCCCGCGCCCCTTCCCTCCAGGGCCGGCTCTGAGCTCGGGGGTCGTGGTTCCTGTCAGCCCTCTTTCCTTACTGCTGGCCCCTGACCTCTCTCAGCCCTGCTTGCAACAACGCCCCCGGTCCTCTGCTGCCCTGGCCCCAGGTAGGGACCCCCTTACCTGCCCTCACCCCTCCAAACTCCAGGACTAGCCCCAAACCCTGTTTTCCCTTCTAGGTCTCTCCAGGCAGGAGGGCAGACTTTGGGCACACAGAGGGCAGCACCTCACCCTCCTCACCACCCTCACCCAGGGTCCCCCGGAGGGTGCTGGGTCTCTGGGCTGGGGCTGGCTGGCCCTGGGGGTCTGGAGGTCTGTTGCTCACCCGAGGCTACAGCAGACTAGCCCTTGGGTGCAGGGGGTCGCCTGTTCCTCTAGGCTGCTGAGCTGGACAGCTCCCAACCAGCTCCTGGACCTTGCTCGCAGCCCCTCCCCCACCACACGTACTCTGCACCACTGTGTCCTCTGTCGTCCTTTGGTGGACCGAGGCAGTGACAGGAAGCGCCTTATAATTATGTATGAGCCTGAGCAACGGGAATTTGTGTGTATGTGCAATGTAAGGGTGATTAGGAAGGATTATGAGCTCATAAATATGTATCCCCCCCCCCCCGGGATAAGAGTGATGGGGCAGGGGGAGCAGGTGTTGGGTTTGCTTTTCTTCATCGCTCAAATCTCCGCGTCCTCCTGGGAGTTTCCCAGAGCGGCCATACCTCCCACAATGGCCGCAATGAGCTCAGCTCATTGAAATGCCGGCTGTCGAGATGCCGTCTTTCCCTAGGCCCTGTGTGTGCGGGGCATAACCTGCTGGCACCTGTCCTGGGTCAAGCCCAGCACTGCCAGGTGCCGGTGCTCCTGCCTCCACCAACACCAGGGATCGCTCTGTGGCCCCTCCAGCCTCTGCTCTGTTCTCTGCCTCGCGGGGAGGGCCCTGAGCTAGGAGGGTCCCTCATGGCCCCTTGCTGACCAGCTCTGTGACCTTAGCAGGAATTGCCTCAGAGCCTCCGTGCCCTGTGAGTAGCAGCTTGGATCAGTCGTGGGGATCAAAGGGGATCCCACTCTCCCAGAGCCTGGTGTGGAGCTGGCGTCCAGTAAACGTTTGCTCAAGTCCTGTGGCCCCTCTGAGCCTCAGTCTCCCTGTTTGTGCAGTGGGCCAGGTGGACTCGAGGATGGCCGATGGCAAGGCTCCAGGTGTGCGTGAGCTGTGGGGCCTCAGGTGGTGGGTCCTTGCTTGCCCCCCGAGGTTTCTGCTGCAGAGATGCCCGCTCAGCACCCTGAGAGCAGGTCTGGTGGGCGGTGTGGCCGGCCTGGTTCTGGGGGGGCTCAGGATGTAGCCCCTGAGAGCAGAGTGGGGCTGGCTGCTCCCTGAGGTCCCTAGAGAGGTGGGGGTGGGGGCCCCCATCACTGTCGTCCCCACGCCCCTGGGAGCAGTGCCGCGTGAACCCAGCCTCTCCCTCCACGAGCAGACCCCAGCCTGTTTCCTGCTGCGCTCTGTCTCCGTAGCCCTGGAGGACCCTGTGCTTGGTCAGACCCACCCACCGGGGCAGCGTTTGGGAGGCTTTTCAGAGAACCAGGGAATGCTCTAACTTTGCCCGTTCTCCCCAGGCACTGGGCTGGTCCCTCTCCAACCCATGGTCCGGTCCAGAGGAGGGCTGACTACGGGGTACTCCCTAGGCCCCTCACTGCGGAACCGGGATTCCTTCCCCCACCCATGGGGGCTCAGTTTTCTGGCTTGGCTGACGTATTGCATGTGAGAGCCTTCCTGTGTGTCTCTGTGCTTTGGGGTGCCCTGGCTTGCTTGTGGTACTGTCTCCTGTCGCATCCCCTGGGGGCTTGTCCCCTGCCCCCCCCCCCCCGGGCCTCCCCTGCACTGTGGTAGCGCAGCTTCACCCTCGCTCCGCACACCAAGCTCTCCATGCAGCCAGGGATGTGTCCCTGGGACCTAGGTGCAGCCCAGCCCCTGCCTTCCACCCGCGCCAGCTGCCAGCACCTCCACTCCACCACCTCCTGGCCTCTGTGCCTGCGGGGGGGGAGCTGTCCTTGAGGGCCACTGTGGCTCAGCGACCGTGCTCATCTGCCGGTGTGAGCAGTGCAGCTGTTTGGTGGGGATATTAATAGCCTGTATCCTAAGCAAGATGAATCTTGCTGTCGTCCTACTTTCTAGTGCTCTGCGGCTTCTGTCACCCGTCACTTCTCACTGCCCTCGTGACGGCCTTCTCCCCGGGATCTGGGGCTTTGGCCCTTTCGCGCGTTTCTGCAACACCTTCCGCCTGGGATCCTCCCTTGACCTGCTTTAGCAGAAGTTGAGGCTTGCCCTCGGTCTGTGCTGATGGACCAGCCCAGGCCGCCCTCATCCCTCGGCCTGGGGAGAGGAGGCAGCTTGTGGCAGAACAGCAGTCTCACCATCCACTTGTGCCAGGTGCTCTGGGGCCTGGTCCAGCGGGCGAGCAACCCGCGACCCCTCTAAGTGTGGCTGCTGGGCTCTGTCACTCCTGGGCTCAGCCTTTGTGGGGATGTGGGTTTGGTCCTAGGAGACCTCAGACCTCCCTCCGCCTTCAGATCAGGGCTGGGCCTGCCACCTGCAGCCGAGAGTGTGCCAGGTCTGGCCGTGGTGGGGTTGGTAGAGGACCAGGGGCAGAGGGAACGGAGCCAGAGGCGGGGTGGGGATGCACTGAATCTCCCCTTGGCCTGGGCTCTCTGGGCTCCCTGGACTCCAGGGGTGTGGCTTTGCCCTCCCTGGGGAGCCGGGGTGAAGGGAGAGGTGGGGACAGTCTGGCCATGGCTCCCATGGATGGCTGGATTGGAGCAGGGACAGCTCCCACAGGGGCCTGTGGAAGGAGCGGCCCCTCCATGGGCTCTGGCCAGAGGCTGGAGTCAGGCTCATGGCCAACCAGGTCCTGGCGAGAGTGTGGCTGGGCTGGGCTGGGCTGGCCAGGTCCTGGTGAGAGCATGGCCGGCCGGGCTGGGCTGGCCAGGTCCTGGCGAGAGTGTGGCTGGGCTGGGCTGGGCTGGCCAGGTCCTGGTGAGAGTGTGGCTGTGCTGGGCTGGGCTGGCCAGGTCCTGGTGAGAGTGTGGCTGGGCTGGGCTGGGCTGACCAGGTCCTGGTGAGAGCGTGGCCGGGCTGGGCCGGGCTGGACCAGGCTGGGCTGGGCACAGCCGAGGTGGAGGGACAGCTCTGCAGTCAGGAGGACGTAGGGCTTCTCCCTCCCTGTGGGCTGCGGCCACCACAGCTTCTTGGGAGCAAAGTCAGATGTGCTAGGTCTTGGTTAGCACCCGAGGAAGTGGACTTTAGAGCCGATTCTTCTGAGAGATGCTGGCTGTGAAGGGGAAGAGGTGGCCTGTGGAGACTCAGTGGCCTGAGCCGAGGGTCACCCATCCGGCAAGTTTGTATAGTTAATGGGAAACCTTCCTGACGTGAGACCCTTCCACACCAGGCTGGCCCTGTGCCCGGAGCCGGGGCTGGCGGGTGATGAGTTACTGAGGGCTCTGTCTCGGGCTCTCCTCCGAGACATCAGCAGCTTACTCAGTCAGGATCTACCTATTTCTTATCTTTTGGCATTTACTTAAATTGCCTTGCATATATGAAGACCATTGGTTACAAATTAATTCCATTAAAGTAAGCAGTTAAATATGCAACTGCTAAATTTGGGGGTTGTGTTAATGCAGGAACATTAATATGCAAGGATGTGAATTTTAAAAACCAGGAAGCAGAGGGACATTGCGAAAACTTGACAATTACAGCAAAATGCTAGTCTGTGGCGTGGGGACCTTGGCTTTCTGGTTACTGTTAACTTGTGTATCAAGTTAATATGTAGGATGGGGCTCCCGATTATGGCCCATGGAATCTCCATGAGGAGATGGGTTCTACAGGGACAAGAACCGCCTCGGCCCCTAGGAGGGGTGGGGCGTGGGGGGCTCTTCCTGGGCCTGCTTTCCAGTTGTTCCTCTTTGGGTTGCAGACTGCAGGGAGGCTGGCGCAGGGACAGGGGTGGCTGGGCCCCCAGGTGGAGCCCACCAAGGAATTAGCCTGTGCTTCTAGGACACCTCCACCCTCAGGCACTGATGGATTTGTTGTTTTTAAACAATTACATGCTCATCATAGAAGATGCTAACTAGCACAGTGGCAAAAGCAAGGGATATCCGAATGTCATAGCCCCCTGTTAAGGCCTGTCACTACTGTGGTGCATGTTTTTTGGACTCTTCTGTGTGTGTCTGAGTATATGCCTCTGTCTGGGTGTTTTGTGTCTGAGTGAGCATTTGTGTGAGTGTATGTGTTTCTGTTCGTGTATATATTTGGGTGTGGATCTTTGTGTAATAGTCTGAGAGTATACCTGTCTGGGTGTGTGCATCGAGGTGTGTCTACATGTCTCTTGAGTGCGCGTGTCTGTTGTACACACATCTATGTGTCTGTGTGCGCCTCTTTTCTCTGTATGCTGCCTGTGTGTGAATTCATCTTGTCTGTTCGTGTTATCTGTGTGTTTGTGTTTGTGTGCATGGGCGCACGTGTGTGTACGCACGTACATTTTGTAAAGTGAAATGTTACGAGTGCGTTTGACTGTTGAGACAGGCCATTGCTTTCCCTAACGTCCAAGTGACATTTGGCGAAATGGGAGGCAGTCTTTGTTGTCGCCTGGATTTATGTCATCTACTGCTCTATTCTTCACGCTGAACCACGTTGGCTGCCTGCGGTCTCTGATGTTTCACAAGTAGGGCTTTGATTCAACATTTTGCTTGACTTGGAATTAAGTAGTCGTCTTTGCGTATTAGGTATCCAAACACTTTAGCCATCTACCTATCCACACCCCCTTCTCTCTTTTCTCCCCTGTCGCTGGCTGTCCTCACTGGGCCCAGCCGGAGTGGGGCCCAGCCTCACAGCCATGCAGCAGGTAGCTGTTTTCAAACACCAGTAACGAGGCCATGGAGAGTCCCGGTTGGTCACAGGCCTGCATGCCCTGTGTGTGATGTCCTGACCTGAGGTGTCACAGGGCTGAGAATGCACAGGGTCCAGGGCTTGCCAAGCTTTCTCTGCTGAGGCCTGTCTTCTGTGCTCGGCCATGTCAAGTGTCCCCCAACTTCCTCACTGATAGCTTGAGCTGTGGATTGCACGTGACAGTGTCAGGGGTGTGCCCTGATCTGATCCTTTTATCTCCTGGGGTCCCCTTTTCAATTATGTTCTTCTGAGCAAAGAACAACTCTTGGCTTTATAGATTCTTATTGTACATTTACTTTTTATTTCATTAACTTCTGCTGTTTTTAATTTCCTTCTAATTTCGTTAGGTCATGTGTTCTTTATTTAGCTTCTTGAGAAAGAAGAAAAGGACATTCTTGTGACGAGAACTTAGATCATGGTTTTCAGTGTTCTTTTTCTCTACTGTATACATTTAGAGCTATATATTTTCCTCAAAGCACTGTTATAGCTGCATTTCACTGGTTATATTTTACGTATTTTATTTTCTATTTCTTCTTTGAACAGTGGCATTTTAGAAGTCTTAATTTCCAAACAATTTGGGATTTTATATTTTTTCTGATACTGATTTCTAGTTTAATTCTACTGTAATTGGTAAATGTGCTTTGTATTTCAACACTTTGAAATCTGTTAAAACTACCAGCACTAAGATACATGTTTCTTGGGCACTTGAAGAGAGCATGTATTCTGCAGTTGTCAGCTGTAGTGCTCTGTATACATCAATTAAGTCAGGTTGATTAAGTGTAATTGTTCATATCTTCTGCGTCTTTCTTGCTTTCTCCGCTTGTTCTATTATCACAAGACGTATGAGCAAATCTCAAACTGCTTTGTGAATTTATTTCTTCTCTCATACTGTCAGTTTTATAAATGGACTTTATTGAAATAAAATTTACATACAATAAGATTCATTGTGTGTGTATAATTCGGTAAGTTTTTAAAAAACAGCTTTATTGGGATATAATTTACATACATTACAGCTGACCTATTAAAATGTATAATTACATGGCTTCTGTATATGTATGGATTTGTGCAGTTATCAATCACAATCAGTTTTAGAATATTTTCATTGTCCAAAAAGAAACTCTATATCTATTAGGAAGTCATTCCCCACTCCCCTGGCAACCACTAATCTATCGGTCTCCATGGATTTGCTCTAGCATTTGATATAAATGGAATCATGTGATGTGTGGCCTTTTATGCCTGGCTTCTTTCATTCAGCATGTTTTCAGAGTTCATCCATGTTGTAGCATGAATCAGTTATGCTCATTTTTATGGCTGAAAAAATATCCCAGTCTAAAGCTATATGCTGTCTTATGTTTGAATGTTGAGTAAGAATAGTGCTGCCGTGGACATTGATGTACAAGTTCTTGTGTGAACATATGCCTTCAATTCCCGTGTGTATATACACCTAGGAATGGCACTTCTGAGTCTCGTGGTAACTGTGTTAAAGTTGTTGAGGAATTATCACTGTTTTCCAAATTGACTATAAAATTTAAAAATGGCTTAAATGGTACATTTCATGTTATGTGTATTTTATACCACAATAAAAAAATCAATTGACCATAAATGTATGGATTTATTTTTGGATTCTCAATTTTATTGTATATATATATAATTTTTTTTTCTTTATTGATTTTCAGAGAGAGAAGAAAGGAGAAAGAGAGAGATGGAAACATGGATGAGAGAGAGATCAATTGGCCACCTCCTGCACGCCCCCCACTGGGGGTCAGGTCCACAACCTGGGCATGTGCCCTGACCGGGAATCAAACCGGTGACCTCTTGGTGCATGGGTCGACGCTCAACCACTAAGCCACACTGGCCGGGCTTTCTATCTAGTCTTAATGCCCTTTATTTCTTTTTCTTGCCTGATTGCCCTGGTTAGAACACCCAGTAAAATGTTTAATAGAACAAGAGAGGACACCCTTGTCATGGTCCTCCTCTCAGAGCTTTTAGTCTTTGATCATCAAGTATGAGGTTAGCTATGAGCTTTTTTTTGTGTGCGTGCCCCTAGCGGGAACTGAACCCGGGACTCTCTGGTCTGCAGGCTGACCCTCCAACTGCTGAGCCAAACCGGCCAGGGCAGCTATGAGTTTTTGTAGATACACTTTTATCAGATTGTGGAAGTTCCCTTCTCTTCCCAGTTCATTGAGGTTGGTTTTTTAAATTATGAAAAGGTGTTGGATTTTGTAAGATGCTCTTTTTACATCTATGTGGTTTTGTCCCATATTCTATTAATATTGATGACACTGATTATTTTTGTATGCTGAGATAAGCTTATATTTTTGGGATAAATCCCACTGAGTCATAGTTTCTATCCATTTTATATGTTGATGGATTCTGTTTGCTAGTATTATGTTGGATATTTTTTGTGCCTGTCTTTGTAAAGGATTTTTATCTACAGTTTTCTTGTGATGTTTTTGTCTGGTTTTGGTATTAGGGTATTACTGACCTCATAGAATGAGTTGAAAGTGTTCCTTCCTCTTCTAGTTTTTGTAAGACTTTATAAAGAATTAGTGTTAATTCTTCTTTAAATGTTTGTTAGAATTCATGAGTGAAGGCATTTGATCCTGGACTTTTTGTGGGACTTGTTGATTACTAATTTATTCTTTTTACTTATTATAGGTCTATATAGATTTTTTTAATTATTCTTTGTCAGTCTTGGTAGTTTGTGTCTTTAGAAATTTGTCCTTTCATTTCAGTTGTTCAATTTATTGCCATGCAATTATTCATCATATTCCCTTATGATTTTCATATTTTGAGCCTTCTCTTTGTTTCTTGGTCAGCCTGGCTAAAGCTTTGTCCGTTTTGTTGATCTTTGCAAAGAACCAACTTTTTTTTTTTTTTAATTGATTTTAGAGAGAGAGGAAGGGAGAGGAAAAGAGATAGAAACATCAATGAGAGAGAACATTGATTGGCCGCCTTAGCCCACAACTTGGGGATTTGCTCTGCCTGGGAATCGAACCAGCCACCTCTTGGTGCATGGGTCGATGCTCAACCACTGAGCCACACAGGCCAGGCCTCAGCTCTTTATTTTCTCTGTTGTTTTTCAGTCTTCTAGTTTACTTACTTCTGTTCTAATCTTTTTTGTTTTGTCTTTTTAATTCTCACCCAAGGATATTTTTTCCATTGATTTTTAGAGAAAGAAGAAGCTGGGGAGAAAGGAAGGAGGAGAGAGTGGAAGGGAGGGAAGGAAGGGGGTAGATAGGCATTGATGTGAGAGAGGCACATCAACTGATTGCCTCTCGCATGCGCCCCCAACCAGGGCCAGTGATGGAACCAGTAACCCTTCAGTGCATGGGCTGACACTCTAACCACTGAGCAACACTGACCAGAGCTCTGCTTTAATCTTTATTATTTTGTTCCTTCATCTTGTTTTGGATTTAGTTTGCTCTTTTTTAGTTTCTTTAGGTAGAAGACTAGGCCATTGATTTGAGATAACTTTCTCCCTTTTTAATATAGGCATTTACAGCTATACATTTTCCTCTAATCACTGCTTTAGCTACCTCCTCTGCATTTTGGTATGTTGTGTTTTTGTTTCCATTTGTTTCATAGTATTTTTAGTTTCCCTTGTGATTTCTTCATTGACCTATTTATTGGTCCTTATTTAGGAGTGTATACTTTAATTCCCACATACTTGTGAATTTTTTTTCTGTTATTAATTTCTAATTTCATTCCAGTGTGGTTGGAGGAGATACTTAATATGTTTTCAATCCTTTAAAATTTGTTGGGCGTTATATGGCCTAACATATGATCTATTCTGGAAAATGTTCCATGTGCACTTAAGAAAATGGATTATGCTGTTGGATAGAGTCTGTTAGGTCTAATATTGTTCAAGTCTTCTGTTTCCTTGTTGATCTTCTGTCTAGTTGTTCTAGTCATTACTGCAAAGTATTGAAGTCTCCAACTATTGTTAAATTGTTCATTTCCCCTTCAATTCTGTCAGGTTTTAATTCCTGTATCATGGGGCAATGTTGTTAGGTGCACATATATTTATAATTATTAAATCTACTTCATGCATTGACCCATTTATCAATATAAAATGTCCTTTTATTATGTTTAATAAAACTTTTTGTCTTAGGCTTATTTTGTGTGATGTTCATTTTGGTTTCTGTTTGCATGATACAGATCCAACTTGACTTACAATGGGGTTATGTCCCAATAAATCCATTGTAAGTTGAAAATGTATCTAATACACCTAACCTATTGAACATCATAACTTACAGCCTAGCCTACCTTAAATGTGCTCAGAACATTTACATTAGCCTGAAGTTGGACAATTATCTTGAGTTTTATCTCAAAAGTAATTGCCTTTCTCCTTTTCTTTTCACTGAGAAGCATGATACACAGATGGGCATTTTGTAGACACGATAGGATGCAAAACCACAAAACACAGTACCCAAAAACCACTGGTAACACGGTACACTGTTGAATATCAGTTGTTTACCCTTGTGATCATGTGGCTGACTAGAAGCTGTGACTCACTACCAATGCCCAGCATCATGAGAGAATACTGTACTGCATATCAGTAGCCTTGGAAAAGATCAAAATTCAAAATTTGAAATACAGTTCCTACTGAATGCTTATTGCTTTCACACTATCATAAAGTCAAAAAATTGTAAGTCAACCTGTCGAAAACTGGGGATCATCTTATATATGTATTTTTTCTTTATTGATTTTAGAGAGGAAAGGAGAGGGAGAGAGGGATAGAAACATCCATGAGAGAGAACATCGATTGGTTGCCTCCTGCATGCTCCACACTGGGGATTTGGCCCACAATCTGAGCATGTGCCCTGACCGGGAATCAAACCAGCAACCTTTTAGTGCACGAGTCAGTGCTCAACCAATGAGCCACAACAGCTAAGCAGTCATCTTATATTTTTTACCATCCTTTCACTTTTGACCTATTTGTCTTTGAATCTAAAGTCTCTCTCTCTTTTTTTTTATCCTCCCCTGAGGACATTTTTGCATTTATCTTCAGACAGAGCGGGAGGGAGAGAGGGGCGGAGAGAGAGAGGAAAACATTGATGTGAGAGAGACACATTGACTGGCTGCCACCCACACAACCCCAACTAGGGCCAGGGACAAACTGCAACCAAGGTACGTGCCCTTAGCAGGAACCAAACTTGGGACTCTCTGGTCTGCAGGCCAGCACTCTAACCACAGAGCAACTGGCCAGGGCTGAATCTAAAGTCTCTTTAGCTCTTTGCCACCGTACTGTAACAATGACGATCATTCTCAGCAGTCAGACTGTCGACATTCCAGAAATCGTCAACGTCACTCTTAAAGGACACACAGTTGTTACGCAGGGCCCAGAGGCACCCCATGGAGGGAATTGGCTACTGTTCACACTAGTCATGGACAGAAGATTATCAGTGGTGTTACACTGGGCTTCCGTTACAAGATGAGGTCTGTGTACACTCCCCCGTTAATGTCATTATTCAGGAGAATGATTCTCTTGTTGAAATCAGAAACTTCTTGGGCAAAAAATACATCTGTAGGATTTGAATGAGGTCAGGTGTTGTTTGTTCATCTTAAACCCAGAATTCTTGAAGCCAGCAACATTGAAGTTGTATCAAATTCAGCTGCTTTGATTCAGCAAGCCACCATTAAAAAAAAAAAAAGAAGAAGAATAGAAAATTTGGGGATGGTATCTACATTTCTGGAAAAGGAACTGCTCAGCAGGCTAATGAATAAGATCCAAGTTGTTGAGCTATAGAAACAGCAAGGTGGGTGATTCCTCGGACTTATTTGTGATATTTTAAAGATGCAGTAAAAGCCATGTATTGATTTGGAAAAACAATAATAGAGTGTGTCTCTTTAGAGCAGTGGTTCTCAACCTTCCTAATGCCGCGACCCTTTAATACAGGTCCTCATGTAGTATGTGGGTGTATCTGCATGTGGGCGGACCCGCCTGGAGACGGATAGAGGAGCCGTGTCTCGGTTTCTGAGACCATCGGAAATATGTGTTTTCCGATGGTCTTAGGCGACCCACAGGTTGAGAACCGCTGCTTTAGAGCATCTAGCTGGTTCTTATTTTTTTAATTCATTCTGCCAGTCCCTGCCTTTTAATTGGATAATCGAATCCATTTACATCTAAAGTAATTACTGATGAGCAAGGACTTTCTTCTGCTATTTTGTTAGTAATTTCTGTATGTCATGTGTTGTTTTTACTCCTCAGCTTCTCCATTGCTACCTTCTTTTGTATTGAGTTGATTTTTTGGTAGTATATGGTTTTGATTTCTTCCTCATCTCCTTTTCTGTGTGCTTTAGTTATTTTTAGTTGTCTCCCAGGGGATTACAAATGACCTCTTAAACTTCTAACAATCTAGTTTGCATTCATGTCAACTTAATCTCATTAGTGTGCGAAAACTTTGCCTCCATATAACTCCATTCCTCTCCTCCTCAGTGCTGTTACTGCGTACAGATCACATCTCTGTATATTTTGTGCTTATCAACACAAATTTACAGTTACTGTTTTATGTAGTTGTCTTTTAAGTTAGATAGGAGGGAAGAAAGTGTAATAAACAAAAAAAAATACATTTTGCACTGTCTTTATACTTGCTCATGTAACAAACTTGACCAGTGTTCTTTTTTCCTTCATGCTGATTTGAATTACTCTCTCGTGTCCTTTCATTCCAGTTTGAAGGTTTCCTTTAGTATTTCTTGTAGGATAGGTCTCCAGCAACGCATTCTCTTGGTTTTTGTTCATCTGAGACTGTTTTTATTTCTGCTTCATTTTTGAAGCACAGCTTTGCTGAATTATGCAATCTTGGTTGACTGTTTTTCTTTCAGCACTTTGAATATGTCATCCCACTGCCTTTCGGCCTCCATAGTTTCCGATAAGAAAGCAGCATCAGTCTTATTGAGGATTCCCTGTATGTGATGAATTACTCTTCTCTTGCTACTTTGAAGATTCTCTCTTTGTCTTTTGACAGTTTGACTATGATGTGTCTAGGTGTGGCTCCCTTTGAATTTACACTATTTGGAGTTCATTTAACTTTATGAATGTATACGTTAATGTTTTCCATTGAATTGGCAACATTTTAGGTCATTATTTATTCAAGTATTTTCCTGCTCCTTTCTCCTTTCCTTCTGAGACTCCCATTATGCATGTGTTGGTATACTTGGTGGAAGAAGCTATACAGTGCCTAGCGAGGGTGGAGGATGGCAGCTTGTCCCCCAACTTATTGCACTTAGAGGACCCGAATCGGGCTGCCACGTCTGCTGCAGGAATAAACAGCAGGCTTTATATGGACCAGCAAGTCTTCCGTTAAAGTCTGGGGCCCCCTCTTGGTCATGGTGTGTATGTCTTGAATAAGGTACTTCTTGCTGAGAGATGATAGACCACTGAACTAAGGAGCTTGATTTGTTTTTCCTCTACAGGTTCAATGTCAACAACACCATTCTTCATCCGGAGATTGTGGAATGGTAAGTACCTGTGGCAACGCTGGCTGTTCATTGTGCTCGACTGAGGAAGGCAAAAGACCCTGCTGTTCTGTCTACTCCATCTCAGCCCATCAGGCACGCCGTTTCCCACAACCTCTCCTTTTTTGTTTGTCAGTTTGTTTTTTCCTAAAGAGCATGAGTCATTTAAATGTCAATTAGATTTCTCATATCTTTCTCTTTATTTTCAGTCTTTTGAAGTGCCTTACTGTAAATAAGCCAACCTTGTGTAGCTCAGTTAAAGTAGTGGAAAGAGTAGAAATAAATATCATACATCATCCTGTTACCAGAAAGATAAACATGTTTTCTCGTCATGCATCTGTCTGTCGGCACCCTGTTACCCATGTTCTCGTGGTGCCTGTTTTCTTCCCATGGTGATGTCGGCAGCCCCTCCGTGCAGCCCAGCTGGTCTCCGGTAGGTGGAAGCAGGACAAGCTTTTCCAGGTTGGGCCTTTGTGGACCCTGGAAGAGGCCCCCCAACTCTGCTGTGCCATCCAGAGGCCCCCCAACTCTGCTGTGCCCTCCACGCTCTTCCTGACCACCAAGTTACTCTTCGATTGCACCAAAATGTGTTTTAAAAACTTTTTTTTTCTTTGTTGATTTTGGAGAGAGAGGAAGGGAGAGGGAGAGAGATAGAAACATCGATGAGAGAGAACATTGATTGGCCGCCTCCTGCATGTCCCCCACTGGGGGATCAGGCCCACAACCTGGGCATGTGCCCTGACTGGGAATCGAACCGGTGACCTCTTGGTGCATGGGTGATGCTTAACCACTGAGCCACACTGGCCGGGCTACCCACATGTTTTTTTTTTAATTTTTTAAATTCTTACCTGAGGATATTTTTCCATTTTTTGTTCAGACAGAGTGGGAGGGAGGGAGAGGAAGAGAGAGAGAGAAACATCGACGTGAAAGGGACACATCGAGTGGCTGCCACCCGCACAACCCAACCAGGGCCGGGGACAAACTGCAACTGAGGTACGTGCCCTTAGCAGGAACCGAACCCCGGTCTCTCTGGACCGCAGGCCAGTGCTCTAACTGCTGAGCCAAACCAGCCAGGGCTACCCAAATGTTTTTATTTGCTATATGGCTGCATTTAGTGGGATGTAGGAGAGAGGTAAGACAGGGCCTTTGCCACATTCTCACCTGATTGGGAGGTGTAACGTCTCCTAGTGTCTGACCCTCAGGCCGTCTGGTCATGTTTGCTCGTCTGTTTGGGAAGCTTGCTCACTCGGTCTCGGGAACATTGTCGCCTGCAGGATGAGTAGGAGTCGGCGCCGAGGTCAGGGGAAACGCGGGGCAGGGAGAAGGCAGGAATGGTGCAGTCCGAGGGACTGCTCGTTCAAAGGCTGGAGACAAGAGAAGGGGAGTCACCCCGTGGGGCCAGCGTAGGGCCACACACTGGGGAAGTGGCTCTGGAGGGTGGTTGGCGCGTTGGGCAGGGGCTGGGTCGGCCATGGTGTCCACTTAGACTGCGTCTTGAGAGAAATGGGAGCCAAGGGAAACCTTTGAGTTATCTAAGCAGAAGGGCAGGATCAGGTTTGCACTCTACAGCATCACGTTGGCTTCAGGCTGGAGACTCAGTCGTAGGGCTGGGCTGCCGGGTGGGAGGCTGTGGGGTCTCGGTGGCCGTGGGGGGTGGCCCGACAGAGTGAGAGGCAAAGCACACGTCAGGGCGGTGCTCCTGAGAGGAGCCTGCTGTGACAGCTGAGGGAAGCGTGGAGTTGGAAGTGACTCTGAGTTTTTGTCCTGAACAGCTGGGGACAAACGATGGGGTGGCTGGGAGGGGCAGGCTCTGTGGCAGACTTGTTTGGTGTGTGTTGATTTTTTTTTTTTTTGGTTTATAAAAGAATCATTTATTTTTCTAAGTATATCCTCTTATTTTAATTTATTTTTAAAATTTATTGGGGTGACATTGGTTAATAAGATCATATAGGTTTCGAGTGTACAGTTCTATGGTACATGATCTACTGTATATTGCATTGTAAGCCCACCACCCGAAGTCAAATCATCTTCCGTCACCATTTATTTGTGTCCTTTTATTCTGGTTTTTTGTTTGTTTGTTTTATTCCTCACCGAGGATAGTTTTCTGTTTATCATCTGATAGAGTGGGAGGGGGAGCGAGAGGGACAGAGAAGGAGACACATCGACTGGTTGCCTCCCGTACAACCCGACCAGGGCTGGGGATGAATGCCAACTGAGCCACGTGCCCTTGACCGGAATCGAACCCGAGACTCATTGGTCTGCGGGCCGACCCTCTAACTGCTGAGCCATACTGGCCAGGGCTCTGTTTTTTGTTTTTTTAAACTTTATCTTTATTGTTGAAAATATTACAGATGTCCCTCCTTTTCTACCCTTATTGACCCCCTCCTCCCCACTCCTGCCCCCGACGGGCGTGTGTTGATTTTGAGTCACGGGCGAGTGACTGGGCGGAGGTGAGGATCCGAGGGCTGTCAGTCGACAGGCGTCAGTACTGACACTTTCGGGAGCTGGAGGGCGGGCCTGCCAGCCCAGCTCTGTCAGCATCCCCGGCCCGGTGCCCATCACGGCCACACACTCTGAGGATGCGGCCTGTGTCCTCCAAGTACATGGCTGCCCCTTGTTCCTATAAAGTAACAAATGACTGCCCCGTCTCTAGCCCCCTGTTGACGGAAGAAAAAAATCCCGGATACTCAGGAATGGGCCGAGTTCACTGTCGCCCCCCACGTGGCCGCCCCTCGTGGCTGCTGACAGTCGGAGGCTCTGCAGACGTGGGCTCGGTTTGCGCCCCAGCCTCTCCTCGGGGATAAGTCATTAGTTCGTCACTCTGGAACAAGCACGCTTTAATTCTAGTGACATTTCCAGGGCTCTGAAGTGGATTCTGTGTTCATAAGAATACTTCCCAACGTTATTAAAGCCAGCAGCAGAAAGGACTTATTTGGCATTTGATGGCAGTAGAACTATTTTAGAAATGTCACATTGTCCTCACTGCCTCAGGGGTGTGTGTTAATAGTGTCGATGCTGCCATCTGCGGAGACTGCAGTCATTCTCAGGGCGAGCATGGCCGCCGTGACCATTGCCCGCCTCTCGTCATCGGAGAAGGAACTGGGCAGGATGGGGCAGGTCCCTCAGTGACAGGAGAGAGGGGGCTTTTTATAACCTTAAATTATGACACCTTGATGCATCTCTGGGCCCCTGTATCCTGAATGCTTTTACCATCATCTGTCTCTACGCCCCACCGAGAGAGGCAGCCTGCGGTAATGGGTAAACCATCCACCCGGGCAAATCCACATTCCGACCCCAGCTCGCTCCGCTTGGAAAGTCACCTCACTTTGCAGAGCCCCAGCTTCTTCCCCTGTAACATGTTAGCAGAGTCGTCCCTCCTCACAGTGTGGATGTGAAGATTCACCGAGTGTCTTAGAGTACGAGGACGGCCTTCACTAAGGTCCCCAGACGGGGCGCCTTATGGACCGCAGGCAACTATTTCGTATGCTTCTGCAGGCTGGAAATCCAAGATGAAGGTGCCGACAGATTGATGTCTGGGGAGAACCCACTTCCTGGCTCCCAGAAGGCTGTCTTCTCGCCAGGTCCTCTTTTATGAAGGCACCAATCCCAGCCATGGGGGTTCTGTGCTAATGACCCGACCCCTTCCCAAAGATCCCCCTTCCAAATACCAACACATTGGAGACTAGATTTCAGCCTGAATTTTGGACGGACATAAATAGTCTCATTTTCCTCTCCTGCAAAGTCGAAGTGGTCTTCCTCGGGGCCGGCTGAAGAAGTCAGTGAGAGGTAACACATCTGAATAGTAGTGACGGGCACTGTGAGACTTCCTGTGTGCAAGGTATTCCGCTCAGCACTTGACACCTGCCACTTTATTTAAAGAGCTATTTTCTATGTATGTTATGAGGTAGAGACCCTGGTTAGCCCAATGCTACAGATGAGAAGACTGAGGTGATTTGCCCAAGAAAAAGCCGGGAGCCGAGCCCAGGCTGATGGTCCCGGGGCTTGGGCGGCCCCTTGCAGCTGTGAGGAGCGCCCTGCAGGGTGGGCTGCCTGGCTGAGTGTCAGCCTTTCTCTCAGTGCACTCTGGCCACTGGCCACTCGGGTGCTCAGAGCCCCCAGGATGGATCTTGTGTGAGGTCAGGATGTGCAGCGAAGCTTCCTTCAGCACCACGCCTCCTGCCACCGACATGCGCCCCAGCGCCCGAGCGGAGCGACTGGGCTGGGGATTTGGGATGCCCCCCGGAGCTCATCTGATTGGGAGGCAGGGGTGGCCTCTGCCGGCGCTCTCCAGCTTCCCTTCTTGTTTTGTTTGGGTGCCATTCATTTCCTTCTGGTGACTGCTTTATTGTTTTGCGTCCTCTCGAGCAGTGCCTCTTTGATTTCCTGTCAATTCCCCTGTAATCATACGCTTCCCCACAAACACGCGATCATAACTGATCATTTCTCTTCGGGCGCTGGGTATTACCATTGGAATGCGGAGGTCAAAAGTTGAAACTTAATAAGAGCAGGCGTCTCACTCCCATAATTTAGGCTGTGATTCTCTTTTCTTGTTCTGCAGATGATTAAATTGATCCGCAAGTAGGGTGGGAAATAAAAGGAGATGCTGTTGGACTGTTGAATAGCACGCCGACTTGGATTGGAGTTAAGGGCCTCCGGAAGCATCCCCGGAGAGCCAGCCTGTCACCGAGTGCCATGCGCCTTCTTGAGTTTTAAGTGAGACGGTGACATTGAATCATAGGCCGGTTTTAGAACTGTTAATTACGCTGAGCAGAGGTGTCTTGCGTGTATTAATCAGGCAGTGGGGTAACAGATCTATTTCTACCCCTTTCTATGCTCCGGAGATGATGAGGTGTGGATGGTTCAGAGGCTGAAGCACACCAGGACCTGATGTCCTGGCGGTATGTCCCAAATTAGAAAAGGTACAGAGGTGATGACCTAGATTCTTGGTGTGTATGGGAAAAGTGTCCCAGTAGGAATACTTTTTGCTGTTTTTGTCTCCCAACGGATAGGCATTTAACCCTAAGTTGAGAAGCCCAAGTGGAAAGTGGGATGCTAAGCCCAGTGAGAACTGACACGATGCCCGGTCCAGTGCCCTGGCCCCGGGCACTCCCACGCGTGCCCCCACGTGGCCCACGGCCGCCTGGCCCATCAGGTCTTAGGCACACTGGGCTCACAGTGCACTAAGCCATCGCTACTTCATGGCTCTCGTTTCTCTGACGGGACCGACCGGTTGAGCCTCTTGAAGGTACGGAACCCCAACCAGCTCTGTCTGCCCATCTCTGCTGCTGTCCTTGGATCTTCCCTTTTGCATGGCTGGTCCACTGAGTGACAGGACGGTCGTAGGAGTCCCACCCGCCTCTCCCACAGAACCATCACCCACATACTCACCTCCAGGAAAGATGGGCCGCCTGTCCTTTCCGATGGTTTTGGTTGAACACTGTGCACTTTGATGCTTAGAGACTGATTTCGGAAACACTTCTTCCTGTCTTGCTCCTGTGTTCTTCAGTGGCGCATTCAGACCTCAGTGAATTGATGTCTTCATCCTGGGTTTAATGCCCAGAGGCAGTGTTGTGACCTGTGAATATTTAAGGGGGGAAAATTGCAGGAATGAATCTCCGCCTAGTCCAGTTGTTCCTGTTTCAGGCCCGTGGCAGGGGACGTTGAGCCTTGCCCCTGCCCCTCCCCCACTCACGTGCTGCCTTTGTACTTGAGCAGCCCCCAGGAGTGCTGACGCTCACTGGCATGGGACTCCGCATGAGTGCCCATCTCCCACTCACGCCAGGTACCTCCTCTTTCTGGGGGAAGAGCTCGAACTGCCTCTGTCCAGCCTTCTTTTTTTTTTTAAATCCTCACCCAAGGATATTTTCTCCATTTATCTTTAGAATGGGAGGGAGAGAGAGAAACATTGACATGAGAGAGACACATCGATTGGTTGCCTCCCGCACAACCCCGACCAGGCCCGGACTGAACCGAGGCACGTGCCCTTGACCGGAATCGAACCTGTGACTCTAGTCCTCGGGCCGATATGCTCTAACCACTGAGCCAAATCAGCCATGGCTGTCCATACTTCTTTTATTTTTCCAATTTGTTGTTGTTTTTTCTTGATTGATTTTAGAGAGAGAGGATGGGAGAGGAAGAGAGAGACAGAAACATCGGTGAGAGAGAACATCGATTGGCCGCCTCCTGCATGCCCCCCACTGGGGATCAGGCCCACAACCTGGGCATGTGCTCTGACCGGGAATTGAACCGGTGACCTCTTGGCGCATGGGTCGACGCTCAACCACTGAGCCACACCGGCCGGGCTGTCCAGACTTCTTAGGTAGCATCCATGTGGTCTCTTCTGGAGCCTTGGTCCTCTAGCTTCATGGAGGAGGGGGCCTTCATCCTCTCTTGGGGACAGAAACCTTGCAGATCGCATTCCTAACCATGACCCCATACTCCTGGGGCCAGGTGAGGCTGGGCCGCGTGTGACAGCTTCCCTCACTCCAGAGCCATTGGGCCTGCAGGGCGGGACCACGGCGGAGTCCCCTTTCCTTGCCTTTTTCGTGTGCAGGCAGAAGGGAAATAGCCTCCCCAGATTCGGGCAGGGTCCTCTCCCTGAAGACGGGCGCCGACCGCAGTGCTGGGAAGCCCTGTTATTCGCTGCAGTAATCTTGAGAGTCTCCGGCGCTGGTGTCGTGGAGATAACCGGGCCAGGCTGGTGTGCCGGCACCCGGGAGGGACAGCAGGCCCCTGCACCCCGTGGATAATTGGGGAAGCCTGTGCACAGCAGACGGCTATTTTCAGGCCCTTTGAAGCTCAGATTAAATTGGGCCAGGCCAGTGCTCAGCCCGGCCGGTTTCTCCGAGAACTGCCTTTGTGGAATAATTTGCCCTGGTTCAGTTTGATTTTTTTTTTTTTTTTAACGTGACTAAAAAATAAGTCCTGAGGAAATCAGCTAGAGGCCTCATTTGTCACCTTCCCCGAAGTAAAATTGGAGAAGAGAGCGGGACTTTGTTCCTCGATGGCTAAAAATGCGGGACATCTCTGAGGGGCAGAGAGCGTGGTTCGGGCTCCTTATCCCTTTTCTCCTTGGGCTGATTCTGGGCTGTCCCCTGTCCATCTCCAGAAGGAGGAGGCTCTGGCTGCGGGAGGAGGCGGGGAGCAGAGCCTGTGAGGTGGGCTCCTTGGGGGTCAAATCCTGGGGCTGCTGCTTCCCACCTCTGGCCGGGGGTGAGGCAGTGGTGCTGGGAATTTGGCCGCTCGGGGCATGCCGGGGTGAGTGGCCCCCCACACTGACCTTGTGAATTCCCCCGGGGTGGGGGGAGGCCACCTTTTCTTTTGAAATGAGGCCATTATCTCTCCATGTTGAAAGTAAGGTGTGTCCAGCTTTGGTGCAATGGACAGATGTTGTTTCTAATCCGCAGCCACTGTGTGTCTGCTCTGGGCCAGGCACTGCCCTGGCCTTGGGCTGCCTGTAGCCAGACAGGGAACGGACAGAGCCACTTAGCCTGGCGCGGAGTCGAAGGCACCGTGTGATGGCGAAGAGCAGACTGTTAGTCCCGTGTCTGCCCCTCAAGGAAGGAAGCGTGTTCATTTGGAAGGAGTCCCTGTGGACTGGGGGTTCGCCTTTGCTCCCCTCCTCTCCGGCTTTGCTGCTCTTACCATGAGGGATGGCTGAGGACTCTGCTCTTAAGGACTGGTCACCGCTGCCACTTATGTGCCCATGACCTGGAGTTGCGTATTTGACGTTGTGGGGGTAGAAAGCGAACATTTATTTCGTTTCTCTGCGTGAGTCTTACTTGAGGATGAGATTGATTGCAAAGACCAGAGAGCTAACCATATTTGGGCACGTAAATATGAGTTCATTGTGAGGCCCCCTGGAACCCGGTGGCGGGAAGTAGAGGGGGTCTCCGCTGGTCAGCAGGGTCTCCTGAACCCTTCCCCCCTGCTGTTCCCCCGTGTGCTCCTCCGCCCTGCTTCTCTCTGCGGCTGGCTCTTCCCAGTCCCCCCTGCACTCAGGCTGGGGGTGGCTGCCCCACACCACCCTCCCTGCTCCCACCCCCACCCCTTCTCAGGTCGGGGCCTGAGTCAGTGGTGTTTCTGGGCTGCCCGTGGACAGTGGGTGGGTGTGGGGAGGAAAGGGGGGACCTCTTCAGCCAACTGGGCAGAGCCCTGGGAGGAAGCACACTTAAGAATCAGGTCTAGTCCGGCCGGTATGGCTCAGTGGGTTGAGTCTCGTCCCACGGACTAAGAGGTCCCAGTTCGATTCCCGGTCAGGGCACATGCCGGCGTTGTGGGTTTGACTCCCAGTAGGGGGCGTGCAGGAGGCAGCTGATCAGTGTTACTCACATCCATGCTTCTCTCTCTCTCTCCCTTCCTCTCTCTCTAAAAAACATAAATAAATAAAAACATATTAAAAAAAAAAAAAAAGATTCAGGTCTAACAGCCTCACCATGTAGATGTTTCCGCATTTTTCTGGATGAGGAAACTGAGTCTCTGGGCTTCTTCCACCAGCCACCGCAGCTTCCAGACCTTGTGACTGGAAGCAGCCTGCACACCGGAGGCTGCATTAGGTGAGGGTAGGCAGTGCTCGGTGTGGCGTTCACTCCGGTAGCGTGTACTCCCTGCCTCCCTCCCCCAGGCCCAGGCTCATCGCCGGCCTGCCCTGCCTGTGACCCTGCCGGGCTGTGCCGTGTAGCAGTCCCCGGAGGGGTCCAGCCTCCTCCTGCTGGAAGTCACTGACTTGTCCTTTTGTTTTCTCCTCCCCAAAGCCGAGTCTTTAAGACGGACATGGAGCTGGAGGTTTTGCGCTACACCAACAGGATCTCCAGCGAGGCCCACCGGGAGGTAAGCAGGGCCCGGCTGCTGGAACGCTGTCGGGCCGGGCTGGGCAAGCTGCATGGCTCTGTGTGGGGCAGGAGGGCAGCCCTACGAAGAGGGTCTTTTGAAAAAGCTCTGCACCTCATTTATCAGTCAGTGCCGCTGACCTGCTTAACACAATCGGCTCTCTTCATCTCCGTCCTGCAGGTCATGAAGGCCGTGAAAGTGGGCATGAAGGAATATGAGCTGGAAAGGTAAGCCGCTGTGTTTCTCTGGGCAAAGCTTACCCCGTGCTGACACTTATGTTCCCCGAGCAAGTGGCAGATGAGGTGTCTCGGTGATGCGCACAGATGAATGGGGTTTATGCGCACCGTGGGCACCGTGATGGGCTGTGATTGCTTTTGGGGCTGCTTTAGCGCCCCATCATTTCATTCTTTGGACTCTGTGCAGTGTGCAGGAACTTGACTGCAGAGCTGTGACTCCGCAAGGCACCAGTGAGACAGCTCGCCATCTGTGTGTAAACACTCATTGTCTGCTGTGCGTGGACAGTTGGGTCTCGGGGTGGTCCAGCGGCTCCTAAAGCGTTCTGCAGGGCCCCCCTCGGGCCTGCAGAGAGCCGGTGCCGGGGCTGCCCGGGGCTGCCCAGCCACCGTGGGTGAGGCCTGGCCAGTTCTCAGACCCGCTCCAGGGTGGGGGGTCAGCATGCTGCTGCCCATGGTGTGAGGAACCCTTGGTCTAGCTCATACTGCATCCGTGCCAATGAAGTGTCTCGTGAGGATGGGGCTGGTAGCCAGGGACCATCCTGTGATGGGAGGGTTGGAACGTTGAGCCCGACCCCAGCCCCCTGGGAGAGAGGGGCTAGAGACTGAGTTCTGACCACTGATTTAATCAATTGCACTTTCATAATGGAACCTCAACCAAAACTTCAGTCCACAGGGTTTGGGGAGCTTCAGGTTGGTGACTGCAGTGGAGGTGCTGGGAGGGGCACCCCTGGAGGACATTGAAGCCCCCCCCAGCTTGCCCTGTACATCTCTCCGTCTGGCTCTCCCGGCCTCGTAGTCTTTATAATAAGGTGGTAATAGTAAATGAAGCACTTCCCTGAGTTTTGGCAAATTATCAAACCCAAAGAGGGGGTCATTGGAACCCCCGATTTATAGCCTATAAGTCAGAAGTAGGGGAGGCCTGGGCTTATTATGTTTCAAGTACACAGTCTTGTGGGGCTGAGCCCTTAACCTACGTGGTCCGTGGTCACTCTGGCAGTCAGTGTCAGAAGTAAATTGTAGGACACCCGGTTGGTGCCCACAGAGAATGAGAGAATGGGTGGTGTGGAAAAGTCACACATTTGGTGTCAGAAGTGTGGGCACAGAAAAAAAATAGAGTTTTACCTTTACCCCTGCCCCCCACCTTCCCGATCCTGGACTGTTCTTTCTTACCTGGCCTCCGCATGCCCACCTTGCAGGGTCCGCGTGCGCCTGGGGCACCCTCAGGGTCTGCTCTGCCTCCATGGCCCCTCCTACAGCCTTTCTGGCCTGTCCGCTTTGTCAGTTCTGGGTGAGGGCGAGGGGCAGATGGAGTCAGCGGTGGGCAGCATGGCCATTAATGTTCACCATCCCACGGCTTGGGGGTAAATGTCTCTTTCAAAGTCTAACCCGAAAGGGGTCCTGAACAGAGAACCTTTGGGTTTCTCTCCTCTTACTCGGGGTGGTAAAAGGTTAACATGGCCTTGAAGGCCGGGTTGCTGTGGCGTTCCAGGAGGGGGCACGGAACAGATGCTTCGTCAGGGACCCAGGAGGATGGGGAAGGCACACCCAGAGCGCCCACACTTCACCTGCACATGGTCGGCGGCTGTGCAGTATCTGACCCCCAAGGGTCTGAGACAGGAAGATGTCCACCGTGTGACCAGGGAGGTGGGCCGGGCCGTGGTCCCTGAGTTTGGCACCATCCCAGAAGTCTGTTCTCGTCTGAATTGGCCTATAGTGACCCAAAGCTGGTGCTGCAAATAAAAATAACCCAGTAATTGGAGCAGGACTAGCTTGCCCCAGTGTGGAGCCTGCGCCCTCTGCTGCAGGGAGCTGGGCTCGGAGGGTGTCCCGGAGCGGCCTGAGCTGTTCTCCCGCACGTCCTAGAGCCCAGCCCTGCTGCAGCCAGACAGGCCTGTGGTCGGAGAACTTCCAGCTCCTTACCCCCCACCCCCGAGGCAATGGCGGCCTTTTTTACCTTTTAATAGGACATTGCAAACCCCCCCCCCCAAAGAATAGTGTCATGAACCTCAAACGTCCCATCAGGCGTTTTTGTTCGGTTTGGTTTTGTTGCAGTATTTCAGCCCAAATCCCACAAATGTCACTTCTCCTCTGCATACATCAGCAGGGGTCTCAGTTGATGATTTTTTGATGTCGGTTTTCATTTACATAACCACCCTGTCATCACATCTAACCAAATTAGCAAGAGCTCTTCAATATGATCAATATCTAGTCCATATTGGTCTAAAACTGTCTTTTTAGAGTTGGTTTGTTCAAGTCGGGATCCAAAGTCCATGAGTCGCATCTGGCTGTTGTTGGAGGGAGGGTCTCCTTAACCGGAACCCTGGGCGAAGTCTCCTTTGCTTCACGCTGCTCCGCCCGGCCCCGCCCTGCCCCTGCCCTGCCCCGCCGCCCCAGTTTCTGGGTTCAGCGCGCTGGGGCCACCTCTGGATCAGAAGCAGCTCTCAGAGAAACCAGCCTGAAGGTCATGGCCAAAAGCAGCTGCCCTGGGGGTGCTGACTGGCATTAATTCTGCTCGATGTGCCAGGCGTGTGCACAGATGCGCACCTGCGGGCCCTAGGAGACACAGAGGGGAGCAGGGCCTACCCTCCGAGCCATCGGTCTGCGGGTCCCTGAGAGCTGAGAGCAGAGGGTTCGTGGGGTAGGGGGCGGGTAGGTTTGGGGACCGCTCCCAGGAAAAGCTGAAGCAGAGATGAAAGAGTGAGAGATGGAGACTGTTCCTGAAGGACAGGCGAGTGGGGCGGCCCTTTCAGGCAGAGGGTGTCACCCCCCAAAGATGGTAGAAAGATGGTTGTGCTAGGACATTGCACACCTTGGGGTGTCCTGGCCAGATTTGAGGAGGGCACCCTCGACGGCCAGTGCCAGCCTGGGCCCTGGGGCACCTGCAGCCGTGAGGTGGGGTGACCGCTCTGCCTCGAGCTCCCTCCCTGTGGGCACAGTTCCCGGTCACTGCCAGGTAGCTGGGGGAGGGTTCCGTGGTCTGCATCCTAGGGAGCCTGGAGGCTCCGTCTCGTTTATCAGCTGTGCCTGTCCCACGGTGGGTATCAGGACATATGTGTGGTTGGGCTAGATGGATGGACGAGAGAAAAAAGAAAACGTCCTATTGTTCTGCGGTCGTCTGTGCCACTGTGAACCTAAGCCTTCTTTTCTTAACTAAGTGGAGGAGATACAACCTCATCGAAGCGTTAGTCCCCCACGGGGGCGGCCCTTGAAGCACAGGCTGGACTGATCCCTGGACTGGCCGCTGCCTCCTGAGTTAGAAGAGTGTCCCTAGAACACGCTGGGCATCCGCCTGAGGGCGTGGCCACCCCCAGCCCCACAGAGGGACACAGGGCGAGAAGGGCAGGGACTCCTGCGTGCCAGGACTGGAGGGAGGGTTAGGGGCTGGCCGGCCGGAGATGGGCCGCTTTTCTCCCAGAAGGGCACACCACGCCCAGCGCCCACGGGCGTCTCGGACCGGAGATGCTGCTGGCCAGGAGACCCAGTTCTCAGACTGAGGCTTTTTAAATTGTATTATCAAAAGTTTGTTATAAAGCCTTAAGGGCATTTTTTTTTTTTTTTTTTTTTGTAAGTGAGCTGATGGCATTTATAAAGACACCTCCTCCTTTGTGCTGTGCCTGTGAGCGGGGTTTCAGAGGAAATGAAAATCATTTTCTGCAGTTGAGGTGTAGTAAATTGTGTTAAACCAATAAGACATTAATGTTTGGGTAAATCGGGTGCTAACAGCATCTGACTGCAGGCCCAATCAGGCAGACCATTTTAGCGCTCGTATTATTTAATGTTAGTGGCGTAACCAGCTTGTAGCCGGCTGGCATGGGGTTGGCAGCTGAATCAATTACCTGCAAACACTAATTTAGAGCATGCTCAATTGGCTGTGTAAGCAGGTCCCGGTTCACATTTGCCACAAGGAGATTAATAACTTGATGTTTTTGACAGCCTGGGACCTTAATTGAAATTGCGCTCTTTCTCTCCGAGCTGCGAATGGGGCGTTTGGGGCCCTTCCCCGACAGCTCCTGGGGGACTGTGCGAGCCATGTGCAAAGCAGAGGGACGGTGAGGTGTGCCAGGGGTCAGCATGTCCTCCCTGGGCTGGGATCTTTCTTGGCAAATGCTCCAACCCCGTCTGCAGCCCCTCAGTAGGGCCTGGGTTTTCTGTTGTCCTTTGTTAGTGAAGGACTGCCCAGCGGGCTTCTGCGGGGTGAGCATCTCCCCGCTTCTTCCTGCCCTTGGGTCAGATGGAGCGAGTCATGATTCTGTGTGTTCACTGTGCCCCCAGCCTGAGCTGGGGGTGGGGGATGGGGACCCGGCCTGAGGGGTTTGTTCTCCCCACCTTGCAAGTACACACATAACCATGCATGCACACACCACCATACACACACCGCACACACCACACTTCTCACCTACACCACACGTTTATAAACCTTCTCCACACAGACACATGCACGCCACACACATACATATCACACAGTACACACACATTCACACGCACAACTCACAGCACACTGGCCACAAACAGTACCCACCACATGCAACACACCACACATTCCCCCACACACATGAGCCCCATACTCACACCACACCCACACACCACACACGCAAGCACACACACAGTCCGCCCGAGCCACGAGGTGCTGGGTCAGGTGGTTGGTCTCTCAGTTCACGTTCCCCAGGGAGCAGGGTGCAGAACCCTCTGTGTTCTTGTTAATCAAGGCCCCGTGCCCTCCACCGCAGACACTGCCTAGCTCCGCTGGCCACCCTGAGGGACCAGTGGTGGTATGGCTCGTTCAAAAGGGCCCCAGTGCCCTGTCTGATGAGGTTCAGTGGGTTGGGCATCTTCCCAGGCGCCAAAGGTAGTCGGTTTGATTCCCAGTCAGGGCACATGCCTGGGTTGCAGGCTCCATCCCCAGTAGGGGGCGTGCAGGAGGCAGCCGATTCAGGTTTCACTCTCACATCCATGTTTCTCTCTCTCTCTCCCCCTTCTTCTCTCTCTAAAAATCAATTTAAAAAATCTTTAAAAAAATAAATAAACAAAAAGGGCCCTGAGAGCCCAGGTCTGGGTGTGGTGAAACCCGCTCTCTGCTTTGTGTCGTGAGGCTGGTGCAGGTTTCCTGCCAGCACTTCCTCGGCTGTTGGAGACGGGCCCACGGAGCCCACCCGAGAGGGCTCAGGAAACCCCAGGTCTGGCGCCCTTCAGGCAGGCAGCCCTGAGTCCTGCACTCGCCCAGCCACCCCTCAGTGAGCTGAGCCCTTTTCAAGAGCCAGGGTCACCTTGGGTGGACAGCTTCTTGGAGTTTGCAGGCGGCCTACCTGCCCTGTCCTGCAGAACAGCCCCCTGTGCCCACCCAGCCTGCTGTGTCCACACCGCTGGCACGAGGGCAGGCAGCAGCTGTCCGTGAAGTTCGGCAGAGCCCGGCGTTGGAGCGTGGGGCTGGGCCTTGGTGGTGGAGGAACTGGGACTCTGGCTTAGAGCGGGGCTGGCTCATTTTGCCTCTTGAGTAATTGAGAAATGGTTTACGCATTCAGGGTGCACACCGGCCTCGTATCCAGCCAGAGAGTGAGCAACGAGCCAGAGGGAGAGGCTTCCTGCAAATATGTCGCTGGGTCCATGCGGCCCTAAGTAGAGCTGTAGAGGACAAAGCCAGTGGGAACTTTCTTCTCAAATGCCAGGGGAATCGGCCTCCGAGATAGTCCTGTTAAGTGGCAGTGGTGCCCACCAGCACCTTTATGATTTGACTCCAGTGTTTCACCTTTGAACCTGAGTCTGCCTCTTGATTTCCAACACATGTGTATCACTAGTGTAAGGAAGTAGTTTTGTTTGTTTGTTTCCTGGCTTGCTAGATTTTATTAGGAAAGGATGTTGAATTGTATCAGCTGCCTTTTTGGCGCAGGCGCGTGTGTGAAACAATGAATAAACTTTGTGTTTTAGAATAGTTTTAGATCACAGAAAGGTTACAAGAACACTAGACAATTCCCACATACCCTGCTCCCATATTGCCCTGTCATTAACATGATTATGATACATTTGTCACAACTCATGAACAATATCGATACATTATTATTCTCTAAAGTGCACACTTCCCCCACTTTCCTTCGCTTTTACTTAACACCCTTCTTTCTGTCCCAGGACACCATGTGTTCCATGTAGTGGTCCTGTCTCTTAGGCTCCTCTTGGCTGTGACCATTTCTTGCTTTCCTCGCTGACCTTGACAGTTTCCGGGAGCACTGGGCATGTATCGTGTGGAATGTCCTTCAGTTTCAGTGTTTCCAGTGTTTTTCTTACGGTTGGACGGGTTCCTGGGAGGAAGAGCACAGGGGAAGTGCCACTTTCTTCACAAGGTGCTCATCGCTGGTGTTGACCCTGATCCCCCGGCTGAGGTCGTGTTGGTCAGGTTTCTCCACGTAACACTCCTTAGGTCCCCCCTTTTCCGTACTGGCATCCTGAGAAGGAAGTCGCCACCCAGCCGGCACGTAAGGAGTGGGATTATGCTGTCTCCCCGAGGGAGGGGCAGCTGCGTGCGCTGTGGCAGTTCTTCTGCACGGGACAGGTGTCTCTTCTTCCCATTCATTCATCTAGTCAGCCATTGATTGACTTATATTTATATGGACATATATTTTATACTTTAGGTTATAATGTGATATTATGCTATTTATTTTGCTGCTCAAATCCTCCCCACTTTGGTCACTGGGGACTCTTGCATTTGGCTCCTGTGTCCCTCTGACATCCCCCCTCCCTCCATCAGTTTGCCTTTTGGGCACTTTCTTACTTTCCGCCACCAACAGGTGCTCCAGGCTCATCTTGTGTATACCCACTCCAGCCCTAGAACCAGCATTTCTCCAAGGAGCCCTGGTGCCTTGTTCTTGGAGAATGGTTTGAACCCTAAGATCGGGTCCTGGTGTACCTTAGATGCATTTCCTGACCAGACTTTTTGATGTATGGCCGGCATGGCATCCATGGCACACACTCTCCTTTGCCTTGGTGGATTGCTATTGTAATAAGCTGCGGGACGGGAATGGAGAGGCAGTATACCGTAGTGGTTAGAGCATGGTCTCTATTAGAGACTGGTGTCGTGCATTCGAATCCCAGTTCTGCCATTTACTGTGCCTGAGTTTCCTCTCTGGAAAAAAAGCTGATAATAGTATTTCAGAAATGGTTAGGAGGATATGGTGAATTAATGTATGGGCAGTATATAGATCAGGCCTGATGACATCTAGTAAGCATTATAACGATTGCTTTGTTTTTTCTTTACTAGACTCAACAAAGGGGATTGAGCTATACATTTTTTCTTAAGCTTTTAGCCATATGTTGAGATCAAGATTGTTGAGGTCATCATGGGGAGCTCTCCACATTTTTATGTTTTCTAGAACAATTTAGAAAAGCGTAGGGGCTGTCTGTCCCTTGAAGAGCTAAAGGAACCCTTTGATACGATCAGAAATTGTGTCTGTGGGGAGAATTTCTCTGATAACGTTCCAGATTTTCCTAGGGGGTTGTTGTAACCTTGACTCTGTCCTTCGCAGAGTCAATACAGTACATTTTCCTGAAAGTTTTTGTTTTCGTCAAGAATTTTAAACTTATTAAAGTGGAGCTATTTTATTTCTTTCAGTTTGAAAAATACCTCCACCCTCTCGGTATTTTCTGTCTCATTCTTAGTATTCTGTGTTTGTGTTCTTTCATTATGGGTTAGCATTGCCAGAATTGTATCAGTTTTATTGGTCTTTTCATAAAATCAGCTTTTAAGTAAGTGTTTATCAGCTTTGCTGCTTGTCTCATTCATAGATTCCCAGTTTTATTAATTATTTCTGCTCCTTTCCTGACCTTGTTTTGAACATCCGTCTTTTACTTAATTGAATCTTTGCTTATTTTCATTCTTCTTTAGTAAGAGATAAATTTTGCTAATTCATTTTTGAATATCGCCTTGATCACATCCTAAGAACTTTGGATTGATTTGTTTTTAAAAATCTTTTTTCTTTAATATATTACAGATGTCCCCCCTTTTTTCCTCCATTGACCCCCTCCTCCCCACACCCACCCCCCTCCTGCCTTTCACACAGTATTGTCTGTGTCCGTTGGTTATGCATATATGCATATAAGTTCTTTGCTTTATCTCTTCCTGGCCTCCCCACCCTCCTTCCCTCTGAGATTTGTCAGTCTGTTCCCTACTTCCATGTCTCTGGATCTATTTTGATCATCAGCTTATTTTATTCATTATAGTCCATAAATAAGTGAGATCATGTGATACTTGTCTTTCTCTGACTGGCTTATTTTGCTTAGCATATACTCTCCAGGTCCCTCCATGTCATCTCAAAGGGTAAGAGATCTTTGATTTAATTTTGACCTAAGAAATGAACTAAGTGCATTTCTTCTAATTTCCAGATAGATTTTTTTGTTAGTTTCTGGTTTTATCACCATTATAATGAGAGAATGTAGTGTATGTAAATTTTATTTTTTTTAATTTTGAGATTTAAAAAAAAATTGTAACCTATTTAGAAATACGTTTGCCAGTATTTTATGAAATAAAATTAAACATTTATTGGAAACTATTTATTTATAGAACACATACTTTAGTGTACCTTAAATCAGGTTCCTTATCTTATTCCAGTCATCTGCCTCCTCTCTTTTTTTTGTACATTTACTCTAGTATTGGGAGAGGTGGTTTTATGAATTCCTTTTTTGTGATTCTTTTTTTCTTTTCTTTCTTTTTTTATAGAGAGAGGAAGGGAGAGGGAGAGAGAGACAGAAACATCGATGAGAGAGAACATCAATTGGCCGCCTCCTGCATGCCCCCCACTGGGGATTGGGCCCACAACCTGGGCATGTGCCCTGATCGGGAATCGAACCGGCGACCTCCTGGTGCATGGGGTCGACGCTCAACCGCTGAGCCACACTGACCGGGTGTCTCTTTGTGGTTCTTAATAGATTTTTGTTTTATTCATTTCCATACCAAGCATTCAGGTTGATGATTGTGACATCTTTATTATGTATTTAGTCTTTTTTACAGCTGACAGAATCCCTTTTGACCTGATCAATCCTCGTGTCATGACTCTGACTTTATCTGGCATTGGTATTGCTATTAAGTGTTTTCTTTTTGTTGCATTTTCCTGGTGTACCTTTGCGTACTCCTTTGTTTTTAACTCTGTTTACCGGTGGCGGTGTCCTTGTTCCAGCCGCCTGGCGCTGGGAGAGCCACCGGCATTGTCCTGGTGACTGTGATGTTGGCCTCTCGTCCGGAGTTTCACTTGGTGCTTTCTGGTTTCTGTTCTGCCTTTCTGGCTTTTACGTTTTCCTGTTGTTGGAAAGTTGGTGAAGTTCCCTCTGTTCTCTTTTATATATGTTCCACTTTTGTTGCAGAATTACTTTTAAATTAAGAAGAAAATGAACTGTATTTCTCTATGTTCTCTACCTTTGTTAAAAAGTTAAAGACCGTTGCCCGGCCAGTGTGGCTCAGTGGTTGAGTGTCGACCCATGCACCAAGAGGTCGCGGGTTCGATTCCCAGTCAGGGCACATGCCCAGGTTGTGGGCCTGATCCCCAGTGGGGGGCGTGCAGGAGGCGGCCAATCAATGATGTGCTCTCTCATCGATGTTTCTATCTCTTTCTCCTTCCCTCTCTCTCTAACATTAATAAAGAAAAAAGTTAAAGACTATTGATTTCTCACTTTGAAAAGTGAGAAATTTCGCATGGGTTTAGTCTTCATCTCTTTCCCCCGTCTTCCAGGTTTTTACTGTGTGGCTTCTCTCTCCATCGGTCAGTGTCAGTGTTTGCTTTGTTTCACGATCACTTTCCTGACAGTGACTTGGAGGTAGGGCCGTCTCCCGGGAGCCAGTGCAGACCGTTTGGTGGTGTTTCCCCTTCCTCCAGGTCTGCCCGCTCAGCCTTTTCCCTCTCGCGGCACACAAACTAATTACTAAAGTTCTGCGGCACACCAAAAAACATAGTTTTTGCTGATCTGACAGAAACAAAATAGGTATAATATTGATTCTTTCACTCCAGATGGCTATTGCTGTGTTGGCTGTTGACAGTCTAAGGGAAAAGAGGTCAGTGCCTCTGACTAAATAGTCAGGTGTGGTTGTTTTAAACATTCCTTTTTTTTTTTTCATCTTCACCCGAGGACATTTTTTCATTTTATCTTTCATTTTAGAGCGGGAGGGAAATAGGGAGAGAAACATCGATGTGAGAGAGACACATTGACTGGCTGCCACCCACACGACCCCAACCAGGGCCGGGACGAACCGCAACCGAGGCACGCGCCCTTAGTGGGAACTGAACCCGGGTCTCTCTGGTCTGTGGGCCGACGCTCTAACCGCTGAGCCAAACCGGCCAGGGCGTTTTAAACATTCTTACAGCGCAGGGTACACCAGCCGCAGCACATGGTTGACAACTGCTGTTCTGATGCTCTGCTTTGACCTTGGACACCGAGAGTCCTCATGCCGGTGCCCACGTGGAGGACGGCTGCCCTGGGTGTCGCGTCTTTGTCCCGTGAAACCATTCCCTTAATTGCTGCTGGCGATCCTAGGCAAATTCTCTTCGTTCGTGTTTCTAGGGTGCTTGTTTAGTTTCCTGTCTTGATGTTTAGAGGATTCTTTCTTTATTCTTGAGAGTAACAGTATTTTCTGAGGATCTCTCTCAGCCTTTGGCGTCAACGTGCCACCAGCCTCACAGCTGGGTTAGAGGCCCCGGGGAGACAGCCTTGGAGAACAGGTGTGAGCTGGTCTGCGGTAACTCCGAGTTCTTTAGCCGGTAGTCGGTGTGGGCGGAGGGCCATGCATCTCAAGTGGAAGACTCAGATCAGGTGTATTCTGACTTGGGTCAGTGAGCAGAGCAGTCACCCCTGACAAAGACGAGACGAGGTGGAAGAGGACACAGCCTGTGATCCAGGGAACAGGTCCAGTGATGTCAGCAACAGCTCTGAGGAGTCAGGAACTCCTTGGCCACCGGCAAAGCTCGTCTGCCCACAGAGGACAGGCCAGCGACAGTGGCCACTTGTGCACCCGAATGGGAGTGTCACACGCTGTGTGTGTCCTGTTATCCCACGGGCCACTCCCTGGGGGCAGGCATTTATCCCCTTGGGTCCTGTTATCTGAGACCTGTGATATAATTATTTATCATGTCACCCTGACAGATTTCACTCCCCGTCTCTCTGTGGCTTCCTCTCAGTGACAGGAGCTGCTGTGGGGACTCATTGGGGGCAGAAGCTGTGCAGACAGGCTTGGGGTTGTCCCTGCGAGCTCCCTCATGTTCTGGGGACTGGCTCTTTAATCAGAACAATGACACCTTACTTCACCCCAGAGCTGCCTTTTAAATTCCTATTCCATATGCATTGGGTCCCCCGGGCGCCTGCTCCAGGCTCTTTCTCTTTCATAATTTCTACTTGTACATCAGCGGAAAGTTCTCACGCTGTCTTCCGTTCACTTCCCGTAGCTCCCTTACTGCTGCCCACTCGTCACGCCCATTTTGTAACCTGGCCACCACACCGCTCATCTTAGAGGGCCCTCGCCCATCTCAGCCCCTCTCCCCGGCTGCCCGTCCTCGTGGCCCCTGTAAAAACGCGGGCTTAAGTTCCCTCCCATTTCCAACAGGGGGGCTGTTCTGGCTCCTCCCGCACACCGAACCAGAGCTATCTGGTCAACCCCGAGATGCGGGGTGCTGTTGAAATAGCTCAGACCCAGAAGAAAGGGGGAGGAAGGTTTGGACTCTCTGCGGGTTCACTGTGCAAGGTGAGCCACCCGGAGGATCTGAGGAAGTGGGGGTGTGAGCCACATCTGGGGGTCCAGTGCCCAGTCTCCTCTCTGTAGGGGTGGGGGAAGCTTCCCCAAAATGGGCTTGGTGCCCGCAGTTGGCCTTGGTCACAGCCCACTGGACAGTCTGCCTTCCCCTGGGGTCCCTGTGGGCCCCCAGAAGCTTCTGTCAAGGTAAGGACTTGGTGTGTGTGCCCACTTCTTACTCCCCAGGAGGAATTTTCCAGCAAGTCAAAGGCCAGAGGTTGTAAGCTGGCAGCCCCCGGGCTGGTCCCAGTGTACAGGCGATGGAGCTTTTTGGGCCATGCACTGGGGGGTTTAGGTTTGTTTTGAGTCAACCATGAAACATCAAGAGACTTTTCTGGCTTTCCCCAGAAAGTGGAATAGCTGGTCGTCTTGGGAGCTGAGGGGGCTTCGGGGGCGCCAGGCGCAGGCGGCGCCCTCCCTGCCGCCTCCCCCAGCACCGAGGCAGAGCCTCTCACGGCCCCGTGTCACTCTCTTGCCATTTCCAGCTGAGACCGACTCCTCATACCAGTGTCTTTAGCAAGAGAGGAGGATAAAAGATGGTTTAAGGGTCACGTAGTTCAAGGAAAATGGGAGAGCGATGGACAAAGGCTGCTCCCCGTGCCCGGTGCCCTCGGCCCTGAGCTGGTCCCGGCCCTCACCCCCACGCCCAAGCAGCCGCTCCGTGTCTCCTTGCACTCTCGAAGGCGCCCACGGCGGACGGGCGGGCATGGGGTGGAGGGCGGGGCCAGACGCCATCTCAGAGGGGAACCTGTCCAGTGTGGCTCTGACCCCCAGCAGGCTCCATCCCTGCAGCGTCCAGCGGGGAATTCTGTGGGAGCCGTTACTTCGGTTTGACTCCCAGAGCAGGCAGACAGTTGTGATTACGCTTCGAGGTTTGGTGCCGATTTTTAGAAAATTCTCCTTCAAACCTGTTACATTCCAGTGCAGAAGAATGTTCCCTGTGGGAGCAATTATTTTGGGCTGGGAGTTTTCCCTCCTAACTCTGAATTCTGTCGATGTCGGGAAGGGTTTAATCCAGGAACTCTGAAAGCCCGTCTCCATAGCTGCCAGCAGGCATGTCTGCTCTGGGAACCCGGAGGTAACTGATGATGAAACCACAGAGAGGCGTTCCCCGCTCAGGGGCCCTGACACCGGCTCTTCTGGGGCTGCGGTGAAGCCTGGCTCGGGCCGCACACCAGCCTCCTGGCCAGGCCAGCCTCTGCCCTGCGCTCGGGCCCCGCCGGCCCCTGGTGTGGAGCGGGTGGCATGGGCCTTTGAGCTTCTCCAGCGGTTGTCGAAGGCATGCCCCAGCCCCAGCCAGGCCTCCCCCATGCCGCCCCAGAGCAGGGTGAGGAAGGGTGCAGGCTGTGGGTGGCCGGCCAGGAGACGCCCTGGCCGCTCCGCCCCACTTGGCTCTCACGTGGAAATGGGACTGTCCACGCGCTCTGCTTGAGGTTCAGAAGAGACAAGGCTGCCCAGGGAGCCAGGCTGCTGATGGCTGTGGGCACGCCCGGCATTGGTTACCAGCCCCCGGCTGGGGTCTGGATGAGCCTGTTGTCACCGTGCAGAATCCTGGGATCCTTCTGGGTCCCCGGCACTGCTGTGCCCCAGGGTCTCCTCCTGTCCCCTGCTTCTCTGAGCAGAATGAGATGGCCTCTGCCCTTGGCGAGGCTCTGGCCACTGGGCTGGCCTCGCTGCTCCAGCACCTGCAGGAACCTGGCAGGAGGGCAGAGGGCAGGGCCCTCCACCAAGTCCCAGTCACTCCAGGCTGGCGGGATGGTCATCGTGCACCTGGCCTTTGCTGGGATGCCCAGGAGAGCCCCCTGAGCTGACTGCAGTGCTGCTCCTTGAAGGTGGCAACATGGCCCAGGCCCGTCCCCGTGGGTCTGGGGTCGTGGCTACTGCTGCTCAGAGACCTCGCCGTGTTCACGGTGATCCCATCATTTTGTCAGGAAAGCCAGTGCTGTGGCCGCAGAGCACAGGGCCACCTGCTCATCGCCCTCGCCCCTGTGTGTGCGGTAGTGCCCCCTGCAGCTGCCCTCTGTGACGTGCCACACACAGAGCCAGCCCAGTGGCCTGCGCTGGGACAGCGCTTTGGGCCCCGCGTTTGTGAGTGGTGGTTGCCGACCTGTTCTCTGTGTCGGGTTTGGGACGGGCCTGGGCCATGTCCCCACCTTCAAGGAGCAGCACTGCGGCCAGCTCAGGGGGCTCTCCTGGGCATCCTGGCAAAGGCCAGGTGCACAGTGACCTCCCTCCAGCCTGGAGTGACCGGGGCTGGATGGAGGGCCCTGCCCACCTGCCCCACACACAGTAGATGCCCTGTGGCCACTAGGGTCAGGGCCTGGTGGGCTTTGTATTTTCTGTTTCACTTTGTCTTGCTGTTCATCCCAGCGGGAGAAGCGAGGTTTAACTCCTCTTCCTGGAGCCGAGCTGGTGGCTGTGGACATGGTGGGGGCTGATGTCCTCCGGGCCCTTGGCCCTTGGGTGTTGAGTGGGCTTTTTGGGGCCATGGGGCCTTTAGAAACATGGTACCAGCTGCAGGATTGGGAAAGGGGTTCCTTCTGGACGCAGAGTTTGCAAATGGGGCATCTCCTTGTTCCCACAAGGCATAGACAGCTGGCATGTGTCCCTGGGGCCCTCAGCAACATTCTGCTGAGAGGTAGGAGGCCGTGGCATGGGCAACTGGTGCTGGCTGGAGCTGGGAAAGTGTCACCACCCCACCGGGGAAAAGACCCAGGAAGGCGTGCCCAGGCGTCTGAGTGAGTCTGGGGCCCTGGCTGCCAGCGTTGCTCCCCGGCTTGGGGTTATTAGGAACAGGCTCCATGCGGTCTGTACGTTTCAGCACGAGCTAGAGGCTTTGAGGCATTCATCTCGGCAGCACATCTTAAAACAGGAGAAAGGTGAAAATGCACCTAGGTGCTGAGAAAGGAGCCCGGAAGGCACGTGTCTGGTGGCCGTTGCGATGGGAGATAGTGCTGGCGGCTCAGGGATCAAACAGCTGAGAAATGGCTTCCCAGGAAGAACTCAGGCAGTTCTAAGTAGGTAATGAGTAGTGACTTTCTTTTTATTTACAGCAAGACTTGGCAATCAATCTATAATCCTTCGGAGAGGACAGAAATGAATCTCCAAGAGGCTGCCGTCTGGATGCCTCAGACTGGCAGCCCTGGGGCCAGCGCGGGGGCCGGGGGGCTAGAACCTCAGCCAGGGAGGTCTAGGGGGCGGGTCTGCCTCTCTTCTGCCAAGAGGGCCCAGGTCTCCCGTGGCAGATGACAGAGTAAGTAGGACCCGGTGGGTAAAAGAGGGGTGGGTGGCAGGGCCTGTGTCATAAGACCCTCAGGTGCTGAGAGTTGAGGCTGTGGCTCTGCGTGGCGCGTGGATGGAGGTGGCCGCAGGAGGGCAGCGAGGAGGCTGTTGTGGGACCCGGCTGGGCAGCGGGGCTGTGGGAGGAGAGGATGAGTTTGGAGCTGGAGCTGAGGACTTGCTGATGGGTTGGATGTTGGGAGTGAGGGAACAGGAGGTATGGCCATGAATTCCAGGCTCCTGACTCGGCCACCTGGTGGTGCCGGGTCATGCTCTGCAGACCGGGTCTCTCTTCCCCTGACGTCCCCGTGTAGGTGAGTGTGGTCAGCCACAGTGCACCGCGCTCCCGTGTCGGGGCACCGCGCTCCGGTGTCGGGGCACCATACTCCCATGTTGCTTACTTCTTTCTCTGCTGCCTCCACCTCCCACTCATTGTGTTTCCTGCCTAAAACCAGAGGCAGAGGCAGAGGCACTGCCCTTGGGCTGGGCTTTAATGAGAATGGGGAGAGCCCCCCAACGCCTGGCACTGCACTCGGGGCTGGATGCATTTCATGTTCTGCCCTGAGTGTGTGTGTGTGTGCACACTTGGGAAGCAGGCCCCTCACTCTGCCTGGGGGCACATGGTGTGTGTGTATGTGGTGTGCACCCTCAGTAAGCAGGCCCTCTCCTGCCCCCCGAGAGTGCACAGGCCCCGCCCTGGCAGCCCCCTCTGCCCTGAGCAGGCAGCAGGGGAGCCAGGCCAGGAGGTGGAGTGGTCTTACCACACACTCAGACTCATCTGCAGAGGGACAGGGCGAAACCTGCGATCTCCATCCAGATAGAGGCGTGAGGAGGAGCCGGGCGGTGGTTCTGGGGTCTGGGAAATGACGCACCAGTAGTGCAGACGGAAGTGGTTTCCAAAGGGGGTGCACGGGGGTGGCGGGGGCTGAGCAGTTCTTGACCCCGCATGTAAGACACCCAACCCCCGAGGCCAGGGCAAGTTCTCTGGGTCAGACCGCTCCTCTGTCAGCCCATGTGTCTGTTCAGCAAGCATTTAGGAAGTTTCGAATGTGTGCCAGACCCGGTGCTGAGCTCTGGGGATGCAGTGATGTCGGAGGGGCCCGGCTCCCAGGGAACGCAGTTTGGGGGGAGGCAACAGGCATCAACCCACAGCAGGAGCGGCCCCGCTGGCTCTTCCTGAGGTTGGACCCACACCGGGAGATCTGGGCCTGTCCACAGCTGTGACCAAATGAGGGTACCACCAGTTCAGCCTCACAGCGACCCTCTGGCCTAGGGACTGATGGTAAGATTCTTTCATAGGCAGGAAGGTGAGGGAGCAAACGGCTACATAACTCGGCCAGAGTCACACCATTGGCAAGTGAGGGAGCCAGGACTTGAGCCCTGGCCAGCAGCCCCCAGCCCCCGATCTTCACCTCTCTGTCCTGGCGACCCCACCGGACGGACAGAGGCCCACCTCCTTCCGCCTCGCAGTTCTCATACATGTAGGGAACCAGAAGCCATGCTGTCTTTGGGGGAAGTTCTGGTTTTAAAAATACCTGTAAAGGACAAATACCCATCACGCGGTGAATTACGGGGACACGTAACCTATTGCCACCGTCAGGGCAGAATCCGGGCGCTCCAGGCAAGGGGGGAGATTCTACCTCCTGAAGCGGGGAGACTGCCTGAGAAGGGCAGGAGGCTCAGTCGACAGCCCCCCGCCAATGGTCAAGGTTAGCCTGTGCCAGGAAGCCCTGGGCCATCACCTTCAGAGGCCACAGGGTCAGAGCAAAGGGACAGGCTGGGCAGAGGAGAGGAGGGTGGAGATGCGGAGGGGCCGGGGTGGGCAGAGGTCACCGCCAGAGAGGCGCGCAGGGCCAGGGCAGCTCGGCAGGCCCTCAGTGACCGTCCCCGAGAAAGGGGAGGAACAGGGCTGGTCCTCGTCAGGTGGTGGGGAAGGAGGACTCGGCAGGCTCCTCACTTAGCACTTGGAGGGTTCGGGGTCCAAGGAGCATCCAGCCTGGCCGTGGCCAAAGTTGTGCGCATCAGAGCAGGGTCTTGTGCACCCCCACCCCCACCCCAGGGCTGCAGGCTTTTCCAGGTGGCCTCACTTCCTGTGGATGTGGTCACCGGCCCTGGCGACCCCTGCGGCCCAGTGGTTATCGGGGAATCAGGCTTGTGCCCTGGGCTGGCAGATAAGGGGCACATGTTGGTGTCGCAATGTGGAGCGTGCGGGCATCGTTCACAGGTGGCCCCAGGGCCAGACAAAGGCCCTTCCCCAGAGGGGTGTTAAAAGGCAGGGCGTTTCTGAAGACAGGCTCTGGGGCTCTGTGGAGGGCTGATCTCTCTGGGCCCGAGGCGGCCTGCAGAAGCCAGCGCCGTCTCCTCCGGACCCGGCCTTTCCTGCCTCGGTCCCAGGTGCAGTGGTCCAGCCAGTGGCAGTTGATTCTGGGAGCTCCGAGTCGACCCGGGCACAGCAGACGCCCTCTTGCCCCCCTCGCTGCTGGGGCTGAGCAGGCTGACTGGCGGCCCCCGTGCACTGCTGTCCCCCGTGCACTGCTGTCCCCCGTGCACTGCTGGGGCTGAGCAGGCTGACTGGCGGCCCCCGTGCACTGCTGTCCCCCGTGCACTGCTGTCCCCCGTGCACTGCTGTCTCTTGTGCACTGCTGTCCCCCGTGCACTGCTGTCCTCCGTGCACTGCTGTCCCCCGTGCACTGCTGTCTCTTGTGCACTGCTGTCCCCTGTGCACTGCTGGGGCTGAGCAGGCTGACTGGCGGCCCCCGTGCACTGCTGGGGCTGAGCAGGCTGACTGCTGTCCCCCGTGCACTGCTGTCCTCCGTGCACTGCTGTCCCCCGTGCACTGCTGTCTCTTGTGCACTGCTGTCCCCTGTGCACTGCTGGGGCTGAGCAGGCTGACTGGCGGCCCCCGTGCACTGCTGTCCCCCGTGCACTGCTGTTCCCCATGCACTGCTGTCCCCTGTGCACTGCTGTCTCTTGTGCACTGCTGTCCCCTGTGCACTGCTGGGGCTGAGCGGGCTGACTGGCGGCCCCCGTGCACTGCTGGGGCTGAGCGGGCTGACTGGCGGCCCCCGTGCACTGCTGGGGCTGAGCGGGCTGACTGGCGGCCCCCGTGCACTGCTGTCCTTGCCAGCAGGCTGCCCGTGGGCCTGCCTTCTGGCCAGTCCGCCCATTCCCAGTCTCCCGGGCTGTTCCGCTGCATCACGTTTACTGGGTAACTGCAGGCGCCCGGCACTGTTCCAGGAGAGGGGACAAAACAGGGAAACACCTGTCTAGGCAGCTGTGGGGGAGAGAGAAAGAAATTAGTAGAACGTACAGCATGTTTGATGGTGGCAGATACAGAAAAAATAAAACCAAGGACTAGAACAGAGGGAGTCTCGGAAGTGATTTACATTTTGAATAGGGTGGTGCCCAGGCCTCTTAGGAGAGGAGAGGGGTAAGTTCTGCAGGGGCCCGGGCCGGGCCGCAGGGTGTCCGAGGAGAGTAACAGCTGAGAGGCAGGGAGGACAGGAACGGGGATGGGCTGAGGTCCGAGAGGTGAGGGGCAGGTTCCCCGGGGCCTGGCATGGTGGAGCAGAGGAGGGTCCCCGCTGGTGGCGGAGGAGACACTGCAGGGGCGAGGGCAGCCGCTGGGAGGGAGCCCCGCGGGGAGGCCCTGCAGTGTGAGAGGTGACAGGCTGTGTTCAGGTGAGAAGTAGGCAGGTTCTGGGTGAACACGGGGGAGCCCCAGTGACCGAGGAATCTGGTCTGCCCTGATTTCGAAGGCGGAGTCTGCAGGATTCACTGTCAGATCAGGGGTGACTCCAGTGTTTTCAGCGTGAGCATGTGGGGGCTGGAGTTGCTGTTACATGAGGTGCAGAAGACAGGCCCACCTGTGCCCAGGCTCGAGGCAGCAGAGGGAGGACAAAGAAACCTTCGGGGAAAGATTCGTTTCTAGCCAGGGTCCCTTCCAGGTGTCCAGCCTTCCGGGCCAGGTCCCGCCGATTGTCACTGGGAACATTTATAAACAGACTGTGGCTCTGCTTGAGGAAAAGGCAGCCGAAATCACGAACATTTCTCGGAACCCCGTCTTGCACAGTTTGGCATCAGCTCTGGGGAGTTTGTGAAGGCCATTCATCAGGACCCGAGTGGCAGCCCGTCAGAGTGCTGGTCTGATTTCGTCATGGGCAGCTGGCAGTTGGGGACGCCAGCCACCCTTCCCAAGGATGGTGCTGGGCGCCGACCCGCGCACACCCGGGCAACCAGCCGTTGTGCTCACCTGGGGTCGGATTTTCTTATCCGGGGAGTTGTCGTTGCTGAGAGCCAGCAGGGAGCTAAAACCAATGGCTGGGCCCCAGGGGCTTTGCCGCGCAGCCCTGGTGGACCCAGATGCTGGGGGAGGCTCGATGGGCATTCCAGCCAGCCCACCCAGAGGCCAGCCTGCCCGTGCCCGGCCCCGCATGCCCACACACCCATGTGGGCGGGGGTAAAAGGTGAGCTGCCTGTACCTGAGGATTTTGAGGGTCTGGTGCGGGGGCAGCCCCTGGGCTTAGGTGCCCAGCCAGAGTGGTAGGGGCCAGGAGGTGCTGGAGCCTGGTGTGTTGAGGGGGCTGTGGGACATGTGGGAGGTGCCCAGGGTGTGGGAGCTGCACGCCGTGACCAGTCTGGGGCAGCCCCTCCACCCTCCACCCCACTGTGCGCCGCAGCGAGGACGGTGGCCCCAGCCTGCCCTGGCGGACAGGCCCGTCTTCAGCAGAAAGCTCCGGCTTGTTTCCTGCGCTCCTGTGACAGTGGGGAGGGCCCACCCTCCCCTGTGCCCTGTGACAGTGGGGAGGGCCCACCCTCCCCTGTGCCCTGTGACAGTGGGGAGGGCCCACCCTCCCCTGTGCCCCTGTGACAGTGGGGAGGGCCCACCCTCGGTTCCGGAGCTGCCCCTGGCTGGGCTCCACGGCTGGGCTCCAGGAGGGCACCCAGCTTGCAGAGGACATGTTCCTCCCAGACAGCTGTGCTGTCTCCGGGCCGTCAGCTGTGGGCGGGACACTGCGTCCACCACCATTACCTCGGGGCCACTCGGGTCCTGGCCTGGCTGGCTGGACAGTGGGAGGCTGGCCCTCAGGCAGGGCTGGGGGCCTGGGGGCCCTGGCGTAGGTCTTGGCCTAGTGTGTAATAGGGCTAATGGGCCGGTGGAGCCCTTGACCTGCTTCTCTTGACGCCCTGTCATCTCCGTTTTCCGGCAGCCGCCGAGCCAGGCCAGTCTGGCCCAGAGAGGCAGCCGCCCGCGTGCTGTCAAGCTCTGAGCTAGGGCGGGACTGAAGGCGGCGTGGTTTGTCCCGCTGCATGGGCACAGCGTGGGCCCTGGCACTGTTGGCGTGGTTTGTCCCGCTGCATGGGCACAGAGTGGGCCCTGGCACTGTTGGCGTGGTTTGTCCCGCTGCATGGGCACAGAGTGGGCCCTGGCACTGTTGGGTGTGGTTTGTCCCGCCGCATGGGCACAGAGTGGGCCCTGGCACTGTTGGGTGTGGTTTGTCCCACTGCATGGACACAGAGTGGGCCCTGGCACTGTTGGGTGTGGTTTGTCCCACTGCATGGGCACAGCGTGGGCCCTGGCACTGTTGGGCGTGGTTTGTCCCGCTGCATGGGCACAGAGTGGGCCCTGGCACTGTTGGGTGTGGTTTGTCCCGCCGCATGGGCACAGAGTGGGCCCTGGCACTGTTGGGTGTGGTTTGTCCCACTGCATGGGCACAGAGTGGGCCCTGGCACTGTTGGGTGTGGTTTGTCCCGCTGCAGGGGCACAGAGTGGGCCCTGGCACTGTTGGTGTGGTTTGTCCCGCTGCATGGGCACAGAGTGGGCCCTGGCACTGTTGGGTGTGGCGTCCCTGCCTCTTGGCCGGTGCTCCAGGCCCAGGGAGCAGATGGCTGTGTGCCCTCTGCCCCACGGGTGTGCCAGACACCCAGTGTCCCAAGAGTGGCCCCTGAGAGTCTGGTTCCCAGACAATCCCCAAAGTCTGTTGGCCGCATCCTTGGGGCTTGCGTCTGGGTAGTGGGCCAGCCACGGACTTCGAGGGTTATTTCCAGCTGCCGGGAGGCCCCCCAGCTGCGTGAGCGCACTTCTCTCCCGGTCCGTGGTGAGACGCTTCACTGTGTCGTTTCTCCTGCGTTCGCTTTTCTGCTCCTTTCATCGGCTCTTCTGGGACTTGGTCGTTGTTGGGGAGGGACTGGGTTGACACCCCATGTGTTATCGAGGGTTTGGAACCCCACCTCTTCCAACGATGAGATCACATGACAGGAAGTGGCGAGGGTCCATGGGAAAACGGGCCCCGCACGGCACAGCCCGCGCACCTCCGGAAATCACTGTCCACGTCACTTCTGACACCACCGCCCGCTGCTGCCCCGTCGTGGGCAGTTTCGCTGGATTTATTCCGGTGGGCTCTGCACTTAGCCGTGGAGAAAGATATTTGTCATTTCGCTATACAACATCAAACACGCTGTGACCTAAACGGTGGTGACAACAGAGATTCAACCACAGTCTAAAATTTCCGCCTTATTTATGACGTCTGGAGGTCCAGTGCCGGCCGTCTCTCCTCCATCCAGTCGGGTCCTGCAGCGCCGGCTCCCAGGCCTGCCTGTGTGTCTGATGGCTATTAATAACAGCTCCTCCGGGCTCCCTGTTCGCCGACGGAAAACCCATCTGAAGCTTTTGCATCTCGGGTGGCTGTTAAAAATTGATGTTCCTTTATTGATGTAACTGGTTCCTGCCAGTTACTTGGGGACAAATAAAAGTGGCTAAACTCAGAGACAGGCAGGGAACCATTTGTTCATGGAATCGCTGGCCCATTGATGTGGTAGTTAAACAAGCTGTCATTTAAAAGAATCTTGGAAGAAAAAAGGTAGACAGGCTGAGAAGTTCATATTCAGAGGGGCTGTGCCAGGAGCAGGCGGGAGGTCCCTTCTCCAGCCTCAGAGTCCTTGTTTCGCTTTCCCAGCTGCTCCGCACCCCGGCGGCCTCCTCGGGCCTCGTTGCTTCTCTTCTCCAACGTCCTGCTTCTCTCTGCCTCTGGATCGCCCACTCGCTCTGCCTTTTGCTGCAGACCCCCTCCTCCAGGAAGTCTTCCCTGAGTCCCTTCCCTGTGGCTGTGCTCTCCCGGCGCGTCGCTTCTGCCTTGTCCCACTTCTCACTGTCATGGTTCACCTGGATCGCTCTCCCGAGGACTGGAGGCCCAGGGTCTGCCTGCTCACCCCTCCACAGCTGGCGCACAGTGTGTGTGCGATGGTATTGCCCACAGACCTGACGAACGAACCCCGGGGGCCTCCTGAGCGCCCACATCTCCTCCCGGCCCCCAACCCCAGGACGCAGAGCAGGTGCTCTCGGGCACGTCAGCCCAGCTCCGGCTTGTCGGGCTGCAGAAGAATCTGCCGTGGCCAACAAGTGTGGAAGATCGAGAGGCAGAGCATCGATTTTCCCAGGAAGGTGCAATTCGTAGGAGGGGAGAGAACCTTCCTGGTGATATCTCACCCATCCCACTGACAGGCCCTTGCACCCCCTCCGGGAGAAGGGAGGGTATCTCTGGGGACTTCATCTGTGGCAGCCGCGGAGGCCTCCCTGGTTCCCATGGCCCCGGGCGAGGCAGTGTCATTTCAGCCTCGGGAGGACTGGGGCCCGGGACGGTGCCCACCGTGGTCAGGCAGGACCACGGTCCTGGGCCAGCGGGAGATGCTTAGAGGAGGCTCATGCTTGCCTCCAGGTGAGGTGCTGGGAGCACCCCCTCACCTCTCTGAGCCTCATTCTCCACCTCCTCCTCTTCTCCCTGTACCTCCTCTCCCCTCCCCTGCTCCTCCAGGCCAGAGGTAGCACCTGGCTCCCAACTGGAAGCCTGCAGGTCAGAGGGAGCTCCGGGCCGGTTTCACCCCGGACGTTTCCCCTCTCCCCCAGCTCGAACACCGTCCTTCCTCACTGCTGTCTGGAGGCCAGCCCCCTTCCTCCAGACCTGCTCGCTCCTCCGACATTTGAGTGCATGTTCAGTGCCAGACACCGGGCTGGCGGAGGACCTGCCGAGAGCCCGGGGGGATGCCGCGTGCCGGCCGGCCTTAGACTCGCACATGAGCACCTCAGCGGGCTGGTGTCGGAGACCAAGCCGGGACTCTGGGAGGTGGCGTGAGGGGGCCGGGCAGCCTCTGCCTGCAGCCTTGCGGATTCTGACCCCCAGCATGCTGCTGTGAGGGTCAGAGGGCACCATCATGCCCATTTCTCAGCTGAGGACACTGAGGCCAGACAGGCATGCTCGGGGCCGGAGGCCTGCCACCGGGGTGAGGCCTGCCCGGAGCTGCACAGGGGAGTGGGTTCTGGGGGCCTTGATCCCAGCTGGACCCAGGCCCTGATTGCTCTCTGTCCTGGGCTGTGGCCAGGCGAGGGCTCAGTGGCCCCACATCCTGAGCACCCGTCCATGCTGAGGGGATGGGGCCACTGGAAGCGACAAGGGAGGTGACCTGGTGAGTCAGCCGCCCTGGGGCCTCAGCTTGGCTTCCAGATTCTGTTTTCCATCACGTTAATTGCATTTATTATTCATAAACTTCTAAAACTGGCTGGTGGGCCTCAATTTTCCGAGCCCCCTGGGCTGTCACAGCTGAGACCCCTGTGTCGGGCTGGCCAGGCGTCCCCCTGTGGCTTTGAGTCAGGATCAGACGCTCAGCAAGGGCCCTTTGAGTTTGGAAGAGAAAACAAAGGATTCTCAGCTCTGTGGCTTTCTGGCAGCCCTGGGAGGCTGGGCCTTCTCTCTGCTCTGTCTGGAAGTGCCCAGCAGACCAGCAGACGAGGGAGCTGTCCCCTCCGCCCGCACTGGAGCTCCCCCTTTGTCCCGCCTCGCTCTCCGCTTCCTGTTGCGGCTGCAGCCGTGTCTGATCTTCCCGGCACTGCACGCTGCCGGGACCTGCAGGGCTCCCCTGGAAGGGGCCCCTCGCTCCTGCAGGCTGTCCTCATGTGCTGGTAACTGGCCAGTGTGGGCTCTGTCTCAGCCCTTCACTCGGAGCAGGGAGGGCAGGCCTGAGGCGGGCTGGCCCTCACCTGTGCTCGCTGGGCCTCGGACCGCGACACCCGGCCCCTCCTGACCTGTTCCCGAGTCTCAGCAACCGCCCCATGACCTTTGCCAGCCACGTCTGGACACCCCCAGCTGGCAGTTTTCCCCCCTGGTCGAAGGGGTTTGTGTTTTTCACTGCCCCTCCCCCCACCTCACCCTGGTCAAGTTCCCTTTCCTGCGGAGGCTGTTGTACAAAGACAGTTACCTCTGAGGCAGCATCAGCATCCGTCTGTGGCCATCCGGATCCTGTCCCTGCCCCTGGGCCTAGGGAAGGCCAGAGGCACGGTCGTCCCGAGGGGTCGGTCTGACATTCCGAGAAGGCCCTTCCTGCACGAAGGCCAGATGCTTGCCTGGGAGGCTGCAGGCTGGCCGAGGTCCCAGGCAGCTCCAGGCCCCGTGAGCGCTCTGAAGTCTCATGCTCGGGTTCAAGTCTCTGGTTCATACAGCGATGGCCTTGAACGTTTTTTTCCTGCCAGGGGGAAAAAAAAGGCAAACAAACCAACAAAAGAGAAAACGGGGGCTGGGACGACCAGGCAGCCTCCACCAAAGCTGGGCAGTCCATCCTGGCGGCCAGATTCCCCGTGGCCCACAGAAGACAGAACAGACACATATAGGGATATTCTGTTTGTGGGCTGGGGGGGATCTAAAACTGGGGGACCCAGAGCCAACCCAGGGAGGTATATAAACTCTGGGGGTTCATCAAACAAGTGCCTTCGAGGAGTGAGAACAAACAGGGTACCCGGCACCCAGGAACATGGACGATGCCTCATGAGGGCAGTGTCAGCAAGCGGACCAGACTCAGGGGCAGGTCCTGTGTCATTCCACTTCTGCAAAGTCCCCAGCGGACAGTGGCGAGGGGAGGGAGCGGACAGGATGGGGGTGACAATGGCGCCTGCCAAGGGATTAGACATGTTCTGGGTCTTGATCTCGGGGGTGCATTTGTGAAATTTCATCTGTCTGGAAACTGTGTGTGCACTTTATATGTATATTTTCATAAGTAGGTTTAGCAAAAAACAAAACACCACCACAAAGCCGTCCTGCCGCAGGGACACTCTGGGCAGAAAGGCTGCTGCATGTCTCTCGTCCTGAGTGGTCCTTGGACCTTCGACATTTATAGGCAACTCAGGAGCCGCAGGCTGACACGGCGAAATGACCGCTTGCGTGCTCCGAGGTCCTCCGCCGGCCGCTGACAGAAAGAAAATGAGAAGTTAAATGCAATTTCGGGAAGTGCCGCCTGGGCTGTCTGAAGGCCGGGACCTGAATACTGAGTCTATTAGAAGCAATTATAAAAGGGACAGCCTTTCTTAATGTTTCTCATTTGACAGGAAGGTTTTTAAACACGGGGCATTAGTTAATAAAAAGTCTCTGAAGCCTGTTGTAATACATCACCTAATTCCTAACAGTTCGTAGCCACCAAAATCGGTAAAAAGGGAACGTGGAGTTAATATATAGTTATTATTAAAATTGCCTTATGAATTAGTTAAGTCCCCTGGAGGTACCAAGCGGGCATCATTATTCTAAGACCGTCTCAAGGGCCTCGGGGTGCCCCGCGTGTTTGTGGAGGGAGGGCCCCGGCTCCGTCGTTGAGGATAAAACGCCGCTCACGTTGGACGAGGCGAGAACCAGCCACCAGACTATAGGAATTCCGTCAGGAAACCTCTGCCCTGGTCACTGACGTTTCTGGGAGGCTGGTGCCCCGGGTGAGGACGGCTAGGCTAGATCGTGGGATTCACAAGGCTTGGGGTTGGTGGAGGACCACGTGGAAGTGTTTGTGTATCTTCCGGGGCCCTGGGGACCCGCGGGTTGTCCCAGAACTGGTAGGGTAGAAGCAGTTCCCTTAAGACACTTCCCCCCAGAACATGTCCTCGCACTGCGGGGAGCACCGATTTCCCACCTCGGCTGTGCAGCAGTGCGTTTCACCCAGGGGTTTAGAAGCTGTGAATGGAAATCCACTGAGAGCCAAGCTCTCTGCTGCACCCCAGTTTCCTGTCCGGGGCGTTCAGTGAATGTCATGTTTCATACATTCCAGGTGACTGGCCCTGGACCCGTCGAATCCGCTCACAGGGGCAGGCTCCCCAGCAGAGACGCTTCCTTCTCTCCCGGGGCAGATAGAGAGCTGGGGTCTCCCCAGCCACAGACCAGAGGCAACTGTGCTTCTCAGGGGGCGCCGTCCTGTCTCTGGCTCCCTCCACTCCAGCAGGAGCCCGAGTCGGTCATGTTTCTCTGGGGGAGGGTGGTCCGCAGAGGGCATCCTGGGTGGTGTTGGTGGCCAGAGGAAGAAGGCGACCAACCCTTTTCTGACATCTGACATCCCCACTCACACTACTTCCTTGTGCAGATGGTGGTTTTGCCACCAAATCTGATGCCAAAGAAGGGAGATAAGCGGGCTTTTGAAGCAGAGCTGAGCCAACATTCTTACGGGTGGGACTCTCCGCACCTCATACCGGATAGCCTTGCCTGCAGTTTGTTTCTGAATTGTGGTCCCTGGGGCCGCGCTGCAGGTTCTTGAGGTGCTCTGTGTGGTGGGCAGGCGGTGTGCACTTGCGACCCCTTGTGGCAGCTTCGAGGAGCCGTCCAGGATTACAGCTGTGTGCCCACTTGGGACATCGGAGGCCTGGTGGGGCCAGGGGGAGCCAGTCTTTAAAAGACAGCTTTCATTTCTTCCAAAAACTATTTTCAAAGTGAAAATAACTTTACAATGATGAAAAGATATCGCCTATGCCAGTAGGAAATCCAGTCCATACAGAGCACTCTAAATAAGATAAGAAAAACACCCTGTGATGCAGGAGGTCACTAACGCCTGTTGCTTTAGCAAACAAACTTTCTGGGTCTCTCCAGGGGCACAGAGAGGCTTTGATCCGCCAGGCTCAGAAGTAGCCGGAGTCTGTTCCTCCTCCCGTGTGAAGTGGAAATCCCTTTCCGGCAGTGAAGTGGGCACCCTGCCTTGGTGCAGCTCCAGCATAATCCACTTAGCCAGTTCTCCACTGGGGACAGCCGAGAGGTGGTTTCCCACTCACCACCGTGACAATCAACCTTGTCCCGTCACCTCGTTGGGGTCAATTCCTACAAATGGAATTGCTTGGTGGGGGTGGGTTTCACTGCAGGAAACCAAACTGCCCTCTGGAGGTTCTCCGGCACAGCTGCGGACAGTGTTCAGGTCTGGTGTGCGTGTGCTGCATGCTCCCGGGGGGGGGGGAGGGGTCTCATTCAGTCCCACGCGGTGGGAGTGACAGGCTTTCCACTGGAGAGGACAGAGTCAGGGGGGCCGGAAGGACGGGCCCAAGATCCCACAGCAGCTGGATGGGTCTCAGAGGAGTCCAGGGCTCTCTGCAGAAGCCACACACTCAGCCACGGAGCTGGACAACATGCACACGTGCACACACACACACACACACACCCGTGAGGGCCTGTGTGCCCACTTGGGCCTCGACGTTCATTGTATTGTTTTTATCGTTCACCTTTACCAATCTGATAAAGGAAAAGTAATATCCCACCTTTATTTGCACCTCTTTGACTACTGGTGAGGTTAAACCTCTCCTGTCTGTCTGTGGTGCCATTTGCTGTGGGGACATTTCTGGCGACTTACTGATCTACAAGAGCACTTTCTAGTAGGGATCTTCCCGTTATGGTTCTGGTTATGAAGAGGTCTTTCCCAACCGGATACACAGAGATTTTAAATGCAGTCAAATTATTTCTTTCCGATAGGGTTTGTGTCTTCTGCATCATTACAGAGGCCTTTCCCACTACCTCAGTACAGTTGAACTGTTTGCATATTTTTAAATCTATGTTTTATTCTATCTTTATAATTTTTTTTAATCCTCACCAGAGGATATTTTTACATTTATCTCCAGATAGAGTGGGAGGGATGGGGAGGAACCGCAACCAAGGTACATGCCCTTGGCCGGAATCGAACCTGGAACTCTTTGGTCCGCGGGCTGACGCTCTAACCGCTGAGACAAACCAGCCAGGGCGCTATCTTTATAATTTTATGAATTTCTTTTTGAAAATGTTTTCTGTACAATTATGAAATATTTCAAACGCTGGTATGTATAGTATAACATATCCATGTATCCACATGGTTTCACTTTTTATGTTAACTCTTTATCTAAAATGCACTTACGAGTGATGAGTAAGCAAGGAATCTAGCTTTTTTGCCCCCTCAAAACGAACCTCTGACCTACTATCTTTGGAACAATACTCTTGCCCTGTTGACGTACAACTCCACCTTTACCATGTTCTAAAGTCCAGTTTGTGTTAGTCAGCATGGGATAGTCTTTGCTGCAGTAACAAAAGCCCAAATCTCCGTGGCTCAGTACGGTGACTGTTCATTCCTTGCTCGTGCGGCTGTCGGAGGCGGCCCCAAGGCTCTCCTCCAGCAGTGTCGGGGCTGCCTGGCTCTGTGCCCTTCGAGAAGCAAGAGAGAGAGCACAGAGATCTTACATCCCCTCTTGAAAGCCTTGCCTGGCAGTGGCACACACCACGTCCCCTCACACCCCTGTTGGCAGCAGTCAGCTGCCTGCAGGCTGGCTGAGAAGTATGCCCAGGAAAAGGAAGTGGAGAGGCGAGCCCACGGCCAGCCTCCACGAGGGCTTCTCTTGGGGGTTAGGGCTGTGTGTATGCATGTGTGCGCGCACATACATGTGCACGTATACACGTGTGCGTGCACATGTTCTGTTTTGGTGGTTAGACGTGTTCAGGCCAACCACCGCTGCCATCTGTGACCCTTTCCTTGATGTTCACTCAGGACCTACTGTGTGCGCATCCCTGTGGCCAGCTGGGCCCTGGACGACTTGGGCCTGCCTCTAGGAGTTCCCTTTGAGGCCTGTAGGCGAAGGGTCAGGCTCTGTGGCACAGCCGTGTGCAACACTAAAAGCCATAAGGGGTGTGTGTGTGTGAGAGAGGGGGTGGGGAGGGGGCGGGAGAGGCCTTACCTGGAAGGGCTTTTGATGGCGAGAGGCCCTCCATCCACTCCCTCCTGGGTAGGCAGGTGGGCCACGAGGGAGCCTGGTGAAAGGCTATCGGGGCAGCCAGGTGGACTGGGGGAGCTGTGAGGGGCTGCGGTAATCCTGCACCTGACAGGTGCTGGCAGTGGGTGGTCTCGGGTGGTGTAGGGGTAGAGCCCGGGGGAGGCTTAGGGCACGCTGGGTGGTATGTGGATGCCCAGACCCCCTACAGTGGCCCAGCCAGGCAGCTGGGTGGCGCCCTGCTCAGTGTGGCCCCTCCTCACCCTCCATTGCATTCTGTGAGCTTTGTGAGTTTCAGTGGGTGGTTTAGGGGGTGAGATGTCTCAGGGAGTGTGCAGGAGGGGAGGGGAAACCGGACCCTCTTCACACCCCCGTGCTCCACCTCGGAGCACGGCTCACAGGCCGGGACCAGGCGAGTCCGCACCTGCGGACACCGGGCAGATGGCCCCCCGCGAACCTCTGCCGCCGCCCACTCTCTGAGACGGGCTTCCACCCGCGGAAGAACTCCCGCGAGTTGTCTGCTGGCTTTGGTTAGCAGTTTCAGTACCATCGAGAAGGAATATTAACTTTGCATCAGTAGGCAAAGAATAATGAAAATATAATTAAAAGCATGAATTCTCCCAATGATTGGCTTTATATAATGTGTATTTAAAAGCAAGACATCTGGTAAGGCTCTCTTTTGAAGCTATCCAAAAACCAAGAGAGGATAGCATTTTAATTAAAAATGGATTATTTCAAAAACAATTTAATCACCCTGTCATCACAGGACTTAGAACTTGTTAATATGCTATTGATAAATAGGTTTAAGTTACCAAAAATGTGAATTCGTGGGGGTTGGGGAAGATATTTTTAGGGACCTGCCCTGCGTCTCGGGGATGTTGGCAAGGGAGACATTCGGAGCTCGTGAGTTAGTTCTCGTCCCCTCTCCCTTCATCCTCATGGACCCAGTGTGGACCTCCTGCCACAGCGGGGGGGTGCGGGGGGCACCGGCGGTCTCCCACCTCCCCACCTTCTACCTCGGGGGTGGCAGAGGGTATGCGGCCTTGAGTGTGTCCTCACCCTACGGAACGGTGGTGAGGCCCCACTGAGTTCTCGGGGGACATGAGGCAGCCCCCACAGTGCTGGAGGGGCCACCGGCCAGACCAAGCCCTGCCCCGGTGCTCTCCCCATCCCCACCCATGCCAGGGGCACCCCATTTCAGGGCTGCTCTTTCTCTCGTGGCAGCGTGAATGTGAACCCCATTTAGCATTGTAAGTGGGTAAAGTCTTCCAAAGTGATGAAGGGCATTCCTGTTACTCCTTCAGCCGAGGGCAGAGTGGGGGGTCTTCGGCAGCTCCCCAAGCACCGAGGTGCTGCCGGGAGACGCGGCCACACTCCGGGGAGGGCCTGGCCCCGCACGGTGCCTGGGCCTCCCGCCGCCGTCACTTTGGCTTCGCCTTCGCCGGGGCTCAGTGGCTCCTGGGCGCTCAGGGTGTCGGTTCGTCAGAACCGCTGGTATCTTCACGTGGGAGTCCCTTAGGGGTCCGTAGGAAATGCAAACATCCCATTTTCTCAGAAAGAAACAGGCCGTTCAGAAAGGAAGCTGGAGGAGGAAATAAACACAAAGCGAGTTCACACTTGGCGGCGTGAACGAAGGCAAGTGTTGTGTTTGCCCCCCCAGCTTGGCAGTCCTGTGGGCAAGCAGGCCCCTCGGGGCACTGCTCCGGGCCCTGGAGAGCCTTAGGGTTTTCTGGGGTCCGTTTGGCGGAGCATGCCCCGAGACTGAAAACCGTGCACGTGCTCAGTAATTGCGCTGGTAACCCGGAGACGGGGAGGTTTACGGCCTTGGGTGTCCATCGTCACACGGAGGTGGGGGCAGCCGCGTACCCAGCGGTGTGAAGTCGCTGCGGTCAGCTCCAGGCTGCGCGCTGCCCACCAACCATTACCTGTTGGCCACTCGGCGGAAATGCACTGAAGACCAGGCTCTACTCCGGGCTCTGCGGCTCCCACAGCGAAGAAAATAGATGAAAACCCGGCCCAATGGGAGGTGAGAGAGGGCGGGCGGACAGATGGACAGACTGATGGGTGGTAGTATGCTGGGCAGGGGTGAGGGCTAAAGGGGGAGGGTGTCCTCTTCGTCCAGGGGCTCAGACCTGGAGGAGGGAGAGCAAGCTGTGGACCTCTGGGGTTTGGACAGAGGCGTCCCTTCAGTTGTGAAACGACCTCTCTGTGGAGCGTGCTCTGTAGGGGTCAAGAGCTGAAACAGCGGGACCAGCTAGACCACTGTCACCATTGACCAGACGAGAGCAGGTGGCGGCCTGCACAGGGACAAGCAGTGTTAGTGGGGAGAGGTAGGCTGATTCTAGACATAGTGAGAAGGTTCCAAAGAAGAACAGGATAGCCTCCTAGCCATTGCGTCCAGGAGTCAGCAGCAGCCTTCCCTGGGACATCCAGGACTGGGCGGGGCCGTTTGTCCCGGCCGATTCTTGGTGGCCCGGGTGGGCCCCGGGCACAGGTGTGACGTAGAAGTTATAAGCCAATGGAGGAATGGATGCAACCACCTGGAAATACTGGCTTTGCAGACCTGCACAAAGTCCCGGGACACAGGCTTCCTGTCCTGGCTACGTGCCCCCAAAGACGGGCAGGAGCGGCCACGACTGTGGTAGCTGCAGCCTGGAAGCCAGAGGTTCACCAGCGGAAGACTGAAGAAGCCCCCTGGGGCACAGCCCCCCAGGGGCACGCCAGGAGCATGAGAAAGCCACAGCGGCCCACCCCCCGGGCTCCCCGCACACGATGTGGACCCGCGGAAGAAGCCAGACAGAGGACATGGCGTTTGGTTACGTTTACGTGAAGTTCGGAGTAGGTGAAACTAACCTGTGGCCGGAGGAGTCAGGCTGTCCGTGGAAGGGAGGACAGACTTGGACGGCTTCTGGGCGCAGTTTGTGACAGGTCACTGTCCTTACGATTTCAGTCCCTTGGTGTATATATGCCAGATTCAGTTAAAAGGTGACTTTTTAAAAAAAAAAAAGTTTACAACTTTTAAAGTCTGTGCTTATGCATAAAAAAAAGCTTGGAAGGCTCTGGTCGATTTGGCTGAGAGGTTAGAGCGTCGGCCCGCGGACCAAAGGGTCACGGGTTCAATTCCAGTCAAGGGCATGTACCTCGGTTGCAGTTTGATCCCCGGTCCTGCTTGGGGTTGGGTGGAAAGCAACCAATCGGTGTGTCTTTCTCACATTGCTGTTTCTCTCTCTCTCTCTTCGTCCCTCCTGCTTTATTTGAAGATCAATGGAATAATGTCCTTGGGTGAGGATTAAAAAAAAAACTTGGAAGAATGGTCAACAAAAATTTAATTGAAGTTATCCCTGGAGAATAAGATTATAGGTGATTTTTATTTCCTTTTCACTATTTTCTTTGTGTAGCGGCTCTACAGGGTCTCTTCCATCGTGCGTGTGCGTGTGTGTTGGTGTGTGCATACACACGCACACACATGTATCATTTGCTAGCAGTCTGGTGCCGCCGGGGCTTCGACACTGTCCAGGAACTGACACCACGGAGCTCAGAACCTCCACCTAATCAAGCATGTCACGAATGAAAGGGAATATTTGTCCATTGAATGTTATATGCTGTCCTCAGTTATGCGTAATACAAGATAGGCAATTTAGAATTCCCAGTCATCCAATTAAAATGTTAATTATCCTATACCTTGATAAGCCGCCCTCGGGGACTTATCCTGTGCTCCTCATCTTCCGACTGTGACCACCACCGTCTTTCCGCTGTCCTGGCCCTGGTTGGTGGAGTCTCCCCTTCTGGGGCTTCTGCATCCCCAGGCCTCTCCCGGGGCACCAGCCCCACCCCTTTCCACCAGCCCGCCGAAGGTACCAGCGTCCTGGGGTTGTTTCCGGCTTAGATGTGAGGCCAGGGCTCTGGACGGCATAACCGAGCATCAGCCACCCCGGTGTTTGCAGAGCATGAAGCCTTGTCCTGCTGACCGGTGCTGTTCCAGGCCCCTACCCTGCAGGCCTGGAGCTGTGGAGACGTTACAGTCAGAAACGGTGCGTGGACCGCAGGCTCCCACACAGGAGGTGGGTTCCCTGACCCCGCACACTGCCGCTCCGAGTGGGAGTTTCCTTGTCTGAGAACTAGGAAAGGGCTCCTCTCCTGGAGGGATCGCTGTCAATGCCTAATGCTGCAGGTGGCCGTTGGGTTTTTCTGATTGGAGGGGCTGTGTCACCCGCCCCAAGTCTCAGACCAAGGAGGCTCAGTTCTGCATGACCCCAAGCCCTGTGCTCCCCCCCATCTGTGGCAGACCCTTCCATCGGGGTGGTGTAGATGGCACCCTGGCAGCGGCTAAGGAGTCAGGAGAGTGGCCTGGGCAGGGGTGGGGCTCACGGAGTCCGTGTCCATCCAGCTGTCCATGCAGGCCCAGGATGCCCAGTGCCACGTGCCCCCCAGACCCCACTGAGGGAAGTCCCGGGTCGGAAGGTGATGTTGGTCCTGGCCCAGGACTGGGGTGGGGGCCGTGCAGGGGGCACAAGGACACTCAGGGAACATGGAGGAGGCTGCTGGGGGAGACCGCAGCCCTTGCAGACGGCCTGGCTGCCCGGTGGTGCCGCAGTGGTGCCGGTTGGGCCGCGAAGCTGTGCTGTGAGCATTGGTTTATTAATAATGCATTTCTGGGTTTCGTCCAAGGCTTTAAATCAGTCCCTTCTTGGCAACAGACCATGTGATTGCTACTAGCTTATTTAAAACATGCTCGGAGCCTCGGTGGTGGCTCCCTGGTGCTCTCTGTCTTTCCTCACCCAGGGGCCTGTGGAAGCGGAGGGGCTGGGTGGTCTCCCACCCCCGTGGGTTCACCGTTCCTCAGAAGGCCCACAGAGAACTCTGGTGAAGGAGCTGGGACTCTGGGGATTTGAGCAGAGCCCTCGGCGTGGGAGTGGGGCCGAGGCAGCGGGGAAGGAGCCTGTGCTGAGCGCCCCGTGTCCAGGGAAGCCCGTGTGCACGCTCGGCTTAGCCTGCAGGATGCCCGTGGAGAGCCTGGCTGTGCTGGAACCGGCCAGCCTGGGTGTCTGGGCCGAGGATCCGCTCGTGAATAGTACCTGTGTGAGGTACTATCTTCCCATTTTACAGACGAGGAAACTGAGGCAAGCAAGGGGTGGAGCTGGAATTTGGCTTTGGCGATGCTGTTGAGTGGTGCCCCAGGAGGTTGGGTGTGGGGCCCAGGACGGACTACGTGGCAGGGAAGTGGGGGACCCACAGGACTGAGGGCATCCCTGAAGAGACCGCAATAACAGTGGGAAGGGCTGCCCGCCGGGCCCAAGAAGACACTGCATTTAGCTTCTAACACCTGAGCCCTCACGCTCGGGCCCCCAGCCAGTTTCATAACCCTGTGTCCTAACTGTCCACTCTGCTAGTCCCTCTGCTCAGCCGAGTGGCTTCCACACCCTGCCCATCCCCCCTCCATGCTTCTGTTCTGGGGTCCAGGCCTGGCCCAGGAGGGGGTGATGTGGCCCATGCAGCCCCACCCACACTTGTGCTGATAGACCAGAACACGTGCTGCCAGGCAGCCGATGCGATTTTACAGGGCTGTGACATCTCATCAGATGGTCGACCTCAGGGGCCGGGAGCTGGGCCAGGTGCCCAGGAAGGCTCCGTGCGCTGAATTTGCGGGCCCAGGGGGAGGCCCAGTGGTGCTGTCCCTGGAGGTGCAGTTCCAGGAGATCCGGGCCGGAATCAGCTGTCCCTGCCCCATTAGTCATCTCCAGACGCTGATGAATGGGCCTGCCCCTCTGCCGCAGCAGTAGCCACACGCTCCTCCTTATTCACAGCACAGACTCTGCTGGGTTACTTAACGGTTCTCATTTATGCCTGGGTGCAAAGCATTTTCTACCCGTGTCTTGCTTGTGAGAAATTTATAGGCAGGGATGTGAGAAGAATAGCCATGTGGAGGGAAGCTTCAGGGACCACAGAGCAGCAGGGTGTCTGGGAGGCTGGTGGCAGGGATGTGGAAAGAACGCCGCCCTTCCCTTCTGCTGCTGGTTCTGCATCAAATCTGCCTGCTCACACCGTCCTTTCGGGTGTTAATTACGTTCTGTGTGTGGATAATCTGCCTCGGGAGTCTGTTAGCGGAAGTTCTCGGGGGTCTCAGCCTGCTGCTGGGTGTGCCTGACAACTCTCGGGAACTGTTGTCGGATTGTGAGTGCATCTTCAATGTATGTGTATATGCATGTGTGCGTACACACGTATGTGTATGCACATGTGTACATGTATGCATGTCTGTGTGCATGAGTGTGTGCACGCGTGCACGTACGCAGATCCTGGCTGGCCTGGGTCTAGGGAGTGGCTGCCCAGTCTGGCTCTGTGTCTGCTCCTGCCAGGTGTTCCTGGTGTCACCTGTCAGGGATCAAGTTTTTGTTAAATTCCTGGCTTGGGGGTTTCCAAACCATGTGGGTCGTTCACACTTGAACCTGAACCCCACGGAGGACAGACCCACGCTATGAAGTCTGAGGAATGTTATTTTTTTCCCCAGAGCTCAGGCAAGCTTCCTCGTTGCCTCCTTTGATGCTCGTGAATTTTCTCCCAAATCGACACTGTCGCTAAGGGTGCATCCCTGCCCGTGCCCCAGCTTTATGTGGGGTTGGGACTCAGTTCTCGTCCCCTACTTCTCGTGTGCCGAGGTCTTGCTGCTGTCCCCACATAGCAGTGAAAGCCAAGGCCTTCAGGTCCCCAAGACTGCCAGCTCCCCCTTCCTCGCCGTCCCCACGCCTCCTGTCCTGGGAACTCTGCTTATTGTATTTCACGGGGCACCTCTGAGTGCTGGGCGTGGGGGCTTTCGGTCACTCGCTGTGCCGGCATGCCATTGTGGGGGATCTGGCCGTGGACTGCCAGTCAGCGGTTAGTCCTCTCTGGCTCAGTGTGTTACCATCAGTTCTGTAGAAGTCGAGAGGGGTCTTTCTGTTGCCTTCCTGTGGAAACCGGCGGCCGTGGTACTGCAGTGTGTCCCCGTGACTGCGCACCCCAACCCTGACCAAGCTGTGCGTGGGTCCAGTTTAGAGTATCCACTCCTCTCCCCCCACCCCTTGAAGATCAGAAATACGTCAGCCTCGCACCTTTCCACAGGGTCCCTGAGCCACGGCACCTGCCCCAGAGCTGGGGCACCTTCGTGTGCCCACGGCCAGGCCGAGGCCCCGGACAGAGGGTCTGCTGAGGCGAGCGAGCAGGAAAGCGTGGCCCGTTCCGTCTCATTCTTGCCAACAGAGCACCAGGGCGTCCTCACATCACGTCAGAAAAGTTCATTTTAAAACAATATTAGGGTCCAGTCAGTGTGGCTCAGTGGTTGAGCATCGACCCATGCACCAAGAGGTCACCGGTTTGATTCCCGGTCAGGACACATGCCCAGGTTGTGGGCCCGATCCCCAGTGGGGGGCATGCAGGAGGCAGCCAGTCGACGTTCTCTCTCATCGATGTTTCTGTCTCTCCCTCTCCCTTCCTCTCTCTAAGAAACCAATAAAGAAAAAACAAATTTTTTTAAATAGAACAAAATTAGGTGCTGAAGTCCAAGTTGAGCGTCAGACCCTTTCAGGCTGGTGAACGTGCAGCACGTGGCGTTTCTCCCTGTCTGTCCTCCCCCGTGGGTGTGTGGAAGTGTCCTGTCCCCTGGCGGGCCAAGGCGGCCGGCGCACTGGAGCCTCGCGGGCGGAGGCTGGGCCAGCCAGTCCTTAGCTTGGAGCTTCTATAAGCTGAGCCTCTTACTCTCAATTGCGTTTTTTCTTAAAAGAAAGTGATGAGGGCCGTTTCCGCCGAGTAGATTACACAGCAGAGCAGTGCCCGCTGCTGAGACTGGCTGCAGGAGGGAGCCGACCCCTCCGTCTCCTCGGGCTGCTGGAGAACACTCTGGTCTGTTCCTTCTTGCCCTCTGCCTGTCCGCCGCTTCGGCCGAGCCCCGCGGTGCCCGTCACCTGGAGAGCAGCCGTGCGCCCTGAGACCTGCTCTGTCTGAGCATCTCTCCAAGCTGAGGGGGCACCAGGGCTCCGGCGGCGAGTCTGGCTCGGAGTCTCGTCCAGGCAGGAGCAGAGGCCGCGTGCCAGGCGGCTGTGTGTCGCCACGGCCTCTGGGACTGAGGCTGCCGCCCGAGTGCTCTTGACATCCTGTCTGTTGAGCAGATACTCACCCACTGGATGTCTGTGGGTGAGTATCTGTTGAGCAGATACTCACCCACAGACATCCAGTGGGTGTGAGGTTCCCGGGGCAAGTCTACACGCGGGTCGAACCATTCCTGAGGAACAGCTACCCGCGCGCAGTCGTGACAATCACACATACTCTGTGCTCACCGTGCCGGGAAGATTAGACTCCGCACAGACGGTCCCTGCAGCAGGCCCGGAACGTGCCGAGCAGAATCACCACTGAGTGCTCGCGGGCCCTGCGGTTCTGAAGATGGGGCCCTGCCTTGGTGGTGGGTGGCAAGGCAGGGCCACCTGGAGGGCAGAGCCTGAGCTGTCGCCCGGGCCTCAGGAGGGGTGAGGGCAGTCCCCACCATCAACCCCTCTCTGCTGGGTTCTGCAGAGGCTGGGCCCTTGGCGCTCAGAGTCCCACGAAGAGATAAGCCCCACTCCCAGGTCCTAAGGCTTCTGGTAGGGGGAGGGGTGGCGTCCTCGCCCCTTGGCTTCGTGGCTTCCAAGGGCTCCGCTCTGCTGATGTGGTGGGGGGCTTGTTCCAGGTAGGGAGAAGCAGGGCCTGTCCCCACCCCCACCCTCCAGGCCAGTGCCCAGCAGCTCCCGCTGTCTCTTCCACGCACCCCTCCCTGGGGCTGGGCCCAGGGCTCCAGGCGAGTCCAGTGCAGGAGCTGGGAGAGTTTAGTGTTCCTCCGTGGTGGTGTGATCAGCTCCTCCTACTGGGGTGGCGTTGGCCACTGGACGTGGGAGTCACCAGGAGACACTCCCTCCCGCCCTGCAGAAACTGTGGCCACTACCTTAGCCCATCTCCCCACCGGGCCAGGGCCGTCCTCTGATGGGCCTGGCAGGCTGGGCCGTACCACAGTGTTGCAAGGTCCTCTGGCCTTGTTCCTTCTGTGCTTCTGTGGCCTGCGGCTGACCCCAGATGTCAGCTACAAGCCTCCCAGGAGCTCAGGTGAGCGCGGGCCTCGCAGGGCGCCTGCAGGCTGGTGACCCCCTGACACAGCTCCCCTCTCTGCAGCCTCTTCGAACACTACTGCTACTCCCGCGGCGGCATGCGCCACAGCTCCTACACCTGCATCTGCGGCAGGTAGGGGGCGTCCGGGCCGCGTGGGGTGATGGGGGGGTGCGGGAAAGTGAGGGGTCCCCGTGTGCCCCAGCTTCGACGCACCTGCTCACTCCCATGCCCACACCAGTGCCCACTTGAGCTTGGAAGTTACTTCTCCTCCTGGGGCCCCAGGAGCTGAGGGTCCCCTGCCTGCTCCGGGAGGGTCGTGTGCAGGAGGGAGCCTGGCCGCCGCTGGCCTTCCTCACCCCCCACACAGCCGCACACCCGGCACGTTGGGGACCAGGCTGATGGCTCCTGTGTGCAGGGCAGGTGTGTGTGTGAGACTGTAGGTACGTCTTTGAGGGGCACATCCTGGCTGTGGTGGCCCCCTTGTCCCCGGCCCCTCCGGTCAGACCGCCTGGCCCCTGCTCAGCCAGGACGGAGCAGGTGGTGCCAGTCGTCGGCCCATGAATAATACATGTGAACATCTCAGTCCTTGGAAATGTTCTCCGGTAGAGAGAAAAATCATTATTTTTACTTTTATGATTCCTGAGACTCCCGAACAGGGCCATAAATATTACACCCAGGTGAGTTTTTTTCCTTTGGACAGACTTAAGAGCCCTTTTTTTTCTTAAAGGCGTTGCTCACGAGGAGACTCCTCAGCAGAGGCACGAGAGGCCATGGGTGCTGTCTGTCCCAGCAGCCCGGGCCCCGCCCAGGGGTCTCCCCTCTCCCTTCGGACACCGGGAAAGGAGGGCTCCCCCAGACTCCCTCCCCAGGCCCACAGATCCTCGCTCCCCGTTCTGTTCTTCCCATGTGCTGCCCACATCAGACCCACACCCCCAGCCCGGGGACACCTGCCTGAGTAGCATCAGCCAGGGGAGCCCTCTAGGAGCCCCAGGTCCGAGAGGCTGCCCACAGTGTGTGACTGGGTGACAGGGCCACCGTGCCCTCGTGCCCACCTTGGGCTGTGGGCCTGATGCAGCCACCCCTAGGCCTCACTGCATCAGGGTACAGCAGTGCCCCGGGGCAGGGGATGGGGGCGCCCGCCCCTGGGGCCTGGGGGTGACGAGCTGTTGACCTCCCCTCTCTCTGCAGCGGTGAGAACTCGGCCATACTGCACTACGGACATGCCGGGGCCCCCAACGACCGGACCATCCAGGACGGAGACATGTGGTGAGTGAAGCCAGCCCAGCTGCCCCTGCCCGGCTCTCTGTGTGAATGGCGGGGTCACGGTGGGACCCAACCTCAAGAGTGACCAACCGGGGCATCTCGGCGCCACCCTGAGAGGGCTGCCACAGCGAGGCCCCGCTCCCGCTCTGGGCCCACACTTGTGTGGCACAGGCACTGGCCGCATGGTACCTCCTCTCCAGGGGGCCCCGAGGGGGGGACAGGCACAGGAGGGGCCATGGGGCCATGGGACGGCGGGCTGTCTGAGAGGGCCTGACCTGCCCCCAGCCCCTGCCCTCTGCACTTAGTGTCTACCACACCGACACCTGTGTCTCAGTGCCAGGAAGGTGGGCATCTCGGCCTGGAGCAGAGCCTCCCCCCCGGAACCTGCCAGCCTTGGCCACGGGGCCATTGGGCGTGAGCGGCTATTTGTTCGTTGGTTCAGAGGTCAGAGGTGGTGCTTCGCCCCCGGGGCTGTTTGCAGGCCTCCTGCGGGTTTGCTGGGCTCTCGGCTCCCCCAGAGCTGGGACTGAGCCCTGTGGGCAGGGCGCACGCTCCCCCCAAGGGGGCTCTCTCCTCTGCTGGCAGACCCTGGGATCCTGCCTGTGGGCCCCTGGTATGGGGGCCCATGCTAGGCCTAGACCCCACCTTGCTGGGCCTCTGCTCTGGTCGTTGGGGGGGCATCTGTGGGTGCCTCACTGACCTGGACCGGCCCCCCATCCCATCCTCTTCCCCAGCTGGCCAGTCCAGGCTGCCTTAGGGCCACGGAGAGCTGCCCAGAGGCCACGAGCTCCACAGGGCTGCCCTCTTGGCCTTTAGACATCTTGCTGCATCATGAACCCCAGAGCAGGGCGGGTGGGGTGTGTCACTGTCCCACCGAGATCCTTGGAGCCTTTCCTTCCTGGTGCGGAGGCACCTGAGCAAGGCCCCTCAAGCCTGCTCCCCTCGGGTCTCGTGTGCTGAGGCCCCGAGCTGGAGTTCCTGTGGGCTGCGCACTGGCCGGACCCTGCCCGGTGCAGGTGTGACCCAGCCCTGCAGCCGGGAGCAGGGGTCTGCGCTGGGGACCCCAGCCCATGTCACGGGGCGTGAGCCAAGAGCCGGTCTGAGTTGTCACTGCCCAGTGTTTTGGGGAACCTACTCAATCCCAGGGTCCCCCTGCCACAGGGTAACAGGCTTCGTGACTGGCGCTGGTCTCTTCACTCAGCCAGGGAAGACAGGTGTTCTGGCTCAGGCCGGGGTTGGTAGGAGCCCAGCTCAGCCCTCTGGGAGGAAACTAAGGCACTGAGTTCCCTCTCGGAGCCTCCGCTGACCCGTGTGCGAATGGAGGTGGCGCACACCTCTCAGGCTGCGTGGGGGCAGGAGGGCAGTGCAGGGACACAGGTCCCCTCTCCCCGGGGCCTGGCCAGGCGCGCTGCTGCTCGCTGACTCCGAGTGCCCGACGACCTCTGGGCCAAGGGCCGGGCACCAGGGGCATCTGTTGTAGATTGTCTCACCCTGCCCCCACGAGGCGGGTACCCTCCCCTCCCCATGGGCAAGCGAGGTCACTGAGATGCAGGAGAGTACCGGGTCCAAGTGCAGGGCCGGAGGGATTGGGGAAGGCTTGGCTGCCCCAGATGTGGCTCAGCTGGCCCCAAGGAGAGACCGCCCGCCTGGCCTCTTCAAGGGCTCGACTTCTGTACCGTTTCCTGATGTTCTTTTCCTGTGGCCCATTCTGGCTTGGAGGGCAGGACGTGGGAAGCCAGTCCCCAGGCGGGGTCTGGGTCCCAGCCACAACAATGGTCCCAGCCACAACAATGGTCCCACCCACAATGGTCCCAGCTGTTCGGGGGCAGCTCTGGCCAGCTAGAGGGCCCGGGTGCAGGCCATGTGGCCATGAGTGTCTCTCCTCTGAGCCTGGCACACCCAGAGGAAGTGGCCGCTTCTCCACTCTCGTCTTGAACTGCCCCGGGGAATGTCTTCACCCTGTGAGAGGCCGGCCCAGCTCTGTTCCTGGGGGGGCCCTGCTGGGGTGGGCCTGGCAGCAGACACCGGGCCTCCAACCTTGCCGGTGCCATGGCCTCAGCCCTCCTGGGCAGCACTGGCACCTGTGTCTCCCGGTCACAGCTCCAGAGACAGAGTGATCCAAGCAATCCCTTGGATGTTAATGCCAAGCCCAAATTGGCGCTTTTATTTTTCTAGTGCCAACTTTGAAATGTAGCCAGTAGAATAATTATGAGTTTATTATAGTCAATTCATTAGGAAGCATCGAGAACAACATGTTTTGTTGATTACTGCTTCTGCCAGATTGCTGGCGGCATTTATAAGCCATTGTTTTATTGAAATTGATCTGTCGAGCACCCACTGCATTTGGTAAATAATAAATCATTCTGTTATCCCAACATAAAAGCCACGGCACTCCATCACGAGGTATGAAACCAGAACACGAGCCGAGTGCAGACTGTTTCCTGAAGCTGAGTGTCCCGGAGCAGTGACACTCTGTGTCCAGTCCCTCGATGTCCACTGGAAATGCCCCAGACAGTTTAACACTCAGTCTGTAGGGCTGTTTGGGGCCGGAGCGGGTCCAGGGCAGTCAGACTCCGCCGGAGAAGGCGGGAGTGGGGAGTACGTGCCGTGTGCCAGCCCTTTTTGCCTCTCCCATAGTCCTAGACACTCCCCCCACACACACACACACAGAGCCTGATGATGAGCACGGAAGGTCCCCAGTTCAAGTCCCCGCCTTCCCCAGCCGAGTGGCCAGCCCTCAGCCTGTGTCTCTGCCAGTCACTGGGGTGAGAGCACAGAGCCCTGGAGGTGGTAAGAGAGCAGCGTGCTAAGCGTGAGCCTGGCCCGGCGTGGCCCGGGCAGGTGCGCGTGCAACCGTGGCCAGCTGCCCCGAGCCAGCAGGCCGGGCCCTGCCTACTGTGCTGGGGGTGAGCACCTCCAGGCCGGTGCATTCACAGAGAGCTCTCAGGTCACATGGCTTGTTTCCAGCCCCCAAACTGCCCTCCGGGTGGGTGCCAGGTGGAGGCGCAGGCTGCCAGGTGCGCCTCTCCTGCCTCTGCCCTTTCATACCAGGAGCTGAGGGAGCTGGGCCAGGGTCCCGTCGGCCTCAGCACCCTATGAATTGAAGCCTGTAGGTTCCTACCCAACATCAGACTTGTCAGCCGAGGAGAGCATTTCAAGGCCCACTCCTCACACCATGCCAGCTCCTTATCTCCCCCACCCTGATCTCCTCTGCACCCTCGTGCCCATGCCCAGTCCTCCCAGAACAGCCTGGGCTTTCGAAACTAGAGCCCCCAAAGTGGGTAGAGGTGCCAAGAACCAGCATGCTTCCTGTGAGCCACTAGGGGGCGCCAGCGTCCAGGTTTAAAGCCATTGGAAAGCTGTGCACCTGGAGTTGGACCCACTCTTGTGCTAGACCTTGGGGGTCTGAGGCCTGCCTTGTGGCACCCCCCCTTTTGGGCCCGTCAGCAGGCACACCCCAAGAGGCAGAGATGGGAAGGTGGGCTCTGCTTTGGAAAACGCCTGGGACACCCCTCCTCACCTGCCACCGCCATCTGATCATGTGGCAAGAGGAGGCGTTCCTGGGTGGGGTGCCCTGTGGCCCTCTCAGCCTTCCAGAGCGCCAGTCTAAGGAGGTGCAGGCCCGAGTTACCCAGCTGCAGGCAGGATGTGGCTGATGGGTCGTGAGCCAGACCTCCCAGCACTGGCCAGAAGAGGGCAGCACAGTCTCGGGACGTGTGGCCTGGGCCTCTCCCTGCTGGCATTGGCCTCGGCGTCCTGGGGCATGCGAGGGGTGCGGCCAGCCCAGTTAGGGGACCAGCGCCACACGCAGCAGCCAGCCGGTGTCATCTTTCCCTGTCCGACCCTGTCACAGGATGAGGGCCCCATCTGTCTCCTTGTCCTGCTGACCAGCCAAGGTGGGGACACAGCTCACGTCCACCACAGCCCCACTTCTCTTTGCCCAGATGAATAAGGGCAACCAGTGTTCTCTCAGGGCAGCCCTTAAAGACACCTGGACCCTGAACTCTGGCTGGCATGTGCTGGCGCCCCCAAGCTGCCCGTGCCACACCCCGAGCTGAGGGGCATCAGAGCCCGTCTCTGCCCAGCTGCCCCCAAGCTGCCCAACCTTTTCTCTTGCAGACGAGACGGGCCTGGGGGGAGGGGTCGTGGCCAGGGCAGGCTCTCTCCCCACCTGGCCACCTTTTCCGGTCATAGCGCCATTCCTGGCTGGCTCCTTCCCGCCACTTTTCTCTCAGGTTAGCTCCCTGCTAGTTCCACAGCTTTCATGGGGCCTGAACATTTGTATAAACTGCGTGGGGAGGTCACCGCCATCTTGCCTCCTCTGTCTGTGGGCAGCAGCCTGTGTGTCCGGCACAGACACCCATCGCCCTGTAGGCTGTGGGTGCCGCCGCTCATCCTGGGCCCCAGCAGCGGCCTTGGCATCTCTTGGTTCCCACAGGCTACGATGGGACAATTCTGCTCACTCCTGGTGGCCACTTGGCCTGGTGTCTGCACACTGCAGCCTGTGCCTGGGGCTCCTCCCCAGCTGGCCCTGGGCTGGGGTGTGGGGGGCAGGGCAACGGATGTCACCCCCAGGCCTGCTCCCTGGTGCCAGGCCCAGCCCAGGCCCCTCCACCTTGCTGTTTCTTCAGAGGAACACCTGAAGATCCCCAGCCAGCCCCATCCTGAGCATTTCGGTCTCAAGGACATGCCCAGTCCCCAGGAACGCTCTCGAGGGCACAGGCCCTGGTCAGCCATGCGCCCAGTCCTGTGACCGTGGCCGTCAACGTTCTGTCCTGTGAGAAGCCCCGTTCACGCAGGAGCACGTGCTCAGTTTATAACCAAACACGCTGACCATGTGTTTTGTTTCCATCCGCTTCATCTACGTTTCTTACCCACACCCACTCAGTTGACATCACAACCCACAGTCTGCAAACCACGGGGCCAGACAGCCTGGGTGCTCGCAGACATCACGGGACACCGCCTACCCAGCACTGGGAGGCAGCATGTGCTACGTGCGTGACGCCAGCCCCCCCGCCCCCCCGTGGAAGCGCTGCCCTGACACCAGCCCTGGTTTCACTGTGCTGTGGTGGCAGCAAGCCCTCGGGTGGGCAGCCGCTGGGTCCCACCCGCACATCGGGCCAGGGACCCTGTCGTGCCCTCTCTGGGGACCTGGCCCCACACCGCGGCTCTGCTTCTCCCCATGTCACCTGTCAAATGGTCACAGTAGTTTCCGGACACACAGGAGGCCCCAGCATATACCTGCTCTTAGCCTAGGGGTGCTGGAGGGGGTGCTGCTGCTTGACTTCCCTGTGTGTCCAGCCCCGGGGGGCAGTTGTCGTGGGGCTGGGTTGGGGAACAGCAATGCCTGGAAGCCACTGGGGAGGGGTCTTCTTGGTGGTCAGCCTGTGGCCCAGAGGGGACCTCCAGGACTCCCAAAGATGCCCTTTGCCCCACTGGTCACACCTGGGGCTTGGCAGTGAGAGCGTCTGGCCAGGAGTGGGTGCCGGTTCCGGGGCCTCTGGAGGTCTGCCCACAGCGGCATCTGAGCTGGAAGTGACCAATACGCCTTCCTTTCTGTCTCATGCTGAGGGCCTGAAGGGAAGCTAGGTTTCCTGCTATGCAGAAATCCCCCGGCCTGGCCCGGTCCACACGCCGGGCGGCTGCAGGCTGAGGTCTCAGAGGCTCCTGTCATCGTGACGAGGTCTGTGTGTGCCCACATGCGTGCGCAGTGTTGGTCTCGGGAGAGAGGTAGCCGAGCGTTAGGCCCCAGCTCGGGAGACTAAAATGAAGCTACAGACCGAGTGCAAAGTGGCCCTGTAGAAAGCATCTCCCCTGGACTGTTCCCGAGCCATGTCCCTGGCCAGACCGTCGTGTAGGCCTTCTGCCTGTGGGCTGACGGGTCCCTGCGGTGGGACCGAGGGAGCCGAGGGGCCTGGGGAGGGCCTGGGTGGGCCAATGGTGGCAGGTAGCCCGGGCATGAAGCTGCCCGAGAGGAGCCAGCGGAAGACAGAACCGCTCATCCCGGCCAGAAATAGAAGCAGATGAACACATGTGAGGAGCGAGGGGCCAGCATACTGCTCGGAGATGTGTAATATCTCCCCAGATGTCTTAGATTATCACACACAGTCACACAGCCAAAGACGGTGGGGTTCCTGGTGGTGTCCCCAGGCAGCCGGGGAGGAGGGACCCTGCGCTCTTGGTCGAGCCAAAGTATGACTGAATTCTCCATTGTCGGTTCGCATTCAGAGGACGGATAGAGTGGACGCCGAGGCGCTGGAGGGAGATGATTTATACAAGGGATGGCTTTCGTCCCTGGATTCCACCAGAATGGCTTCAATCTGAATAACTTATGTGTGTAGGAACTCTGAGGGGGGATTTTTTTTTTTTTCTAAGTAAAAAAAAAAAAAAAAAAAAAGGCAGAAAGATAGGGAACTGAGAGCACAAAAATAGATTTCAGCCCTGTGCCTGCTGGGCAGGATGGAGCTGCCGGCCGCTGTACACTTCCTTCTGCAGAAAGCGGATGACTCTGAGACAGAAAACACAGCCGACGTCTTCGAGAAGCTCAGGGAGAAGCCAGGCTGGCCGAGGAGCTCCCAGGACCCGCCACCCCGTGCGCTTGGGGTTGTGGAGGAGTTTGGAGAACTTGGTCGCCCGGGAAGAGTCTCATTTTCTCTGCGTTAGATGCTTCTGGCGTTGGGTGCTCTGTGGGCTTTCTAGTTTTTCAAAGAGTGCGATTTCTGTTTTCCTTTGAGACCGGCACCATCCACTACATCTTTCTGTCCGAGGGTGCTGCTGCAGGCCATCTTCTGATGTGGTGGCCCCCCGGCATCTGTGTCCCCCGCTCCCCTGACTGTCCTGTCTGCTCGGGCCATTCCTGGATGTTCTAAGTCAACAAACCATCTTCCTTTGTTGGTTCCGAGGAGCCCAAATGAAAATGCCCTGCTCCTGGGTGAAACCGGCTATGGCCTCACAGAGCTCTACTCCCCAGGCCTGCCCCCACGCTGGCCCCGAGGGCACACAGCTGCAGCACTGTGACTGTCCCCCACATTGGCCCTGAGGGCACACAGAGCTGCAGCACTGTGACTGTCCCCATTTTCAAGGTGGGAAAACTGAGGCTCTGAGGGCCAAGTGCCAGAGCCAGGACCGCAGAACCCATCTCTGTCTGGGCTCTCAGCTGCTGACCTCCTGGCTCAGAGCCTCAGTTTACCTGTAGTTTAGAGGTAAGATGTGCCAACCCTCCTGGCCAGCTCTGGGGGCGTGCTCCAGGTAGGAGTAAGCCTGCAGGCAGCTGTTGGCCCGAACACGGTTGTCTCTGGAGCCTCAGGCTCAGGGTCTGTCTCTTAGCATCCCAGGCTCCCGCACCAGGCTTGGGCAGGTCACCTCAAGTGAGGCCCAGGGTCCCCTTGATTCTGTGACTTTGATCCAACCCAAAGCACCCTTACTGTGCTGCTGAGGGCTCTTCCCCCGCCCCCAAGAGTCACCTGAGGTGTTATCTGGTGCCTTCTGCACTGTTGACACTGCTCGTGGTGTTTTGCAATCGGAAAAAGGCAGATTATAAAGTGCCCAGCTGGGAACTTTGGATTCCAGCAAAACATCCGGGGATCCTGAGCATTCAGACTTTTCCTTTAAACATCTATTTTGGTGCTGCCTGTCACGCCACGTGGCCCGACTCCCTGCTCCATTGCGGAGTGGAGTCCCCCGCTCCGTTGTGGGCCAGGGGCCCCCAAAGGCACAGGCAGCTCCTCGAACATTTGCTGAGCGGCTGTGTTCGCCATTAGAATGGGGTTTGGGGGAGAGGCCCTCACAGTGGAGGCCGGGCCCTGCCCGGCTCAGATCTGCTAGACGCGTGCGGCTGCAGACCAGCCCCGTGGGCAGCTGGGAGCCGGGCAGAGGGCAGCCCCGTGCCAGCTCCACCTGGCTCTGTCCGCTGGCATGGGAGACGCAGCAGGGTCTCAGGCCTGGGGCTAGACCAGTGTCCCTCAGCTGGTTTTGTCCCCATCAGCATCGTGACTGGGTCATGACCCTGTGAAGGGGTGAGGGGCTGGTAGGTCCCCACTCTGCTTGCTGTTGAGCAGCCTGCGGAGGTGCTCAGGTGGGACAGGGCAGGGAGGGAGCTTTGTACACCCCACTCCCTTCACCCCGGGCCCTGGTCACCCTGGTGACCCAGTGGGAGCCGTGCCTGGACCCGGCAGCCCATGTGTGTCCTGTCCCATCACTGCAGAGGGTGCCGTGTGCACAGTCAGGCAGCAAGGGCGTGGGAGCGCGGCGTGGCCCACTCCTGCCCTCGCTGCACCAGGGCCCTGTCATGGGGTGTCCAGAGGGCAGGGCAGCTGGGCCATCCTCCTGACTCAGCAGCCTGCCCATCTGTCCAGCACCGACCTGCCTCTGCCGGCTCCCGCTGCCAGCTGCAGGCCTCGGCTGGCCTCCCGCTCTCCACTACCTCCCTCTGGGCCTGCTGGTCCCCACTCTGCCACCTGGGGTGTGGGGGTCTGGGCAGCCCCCAGGGCGGTGTGCAGCGGCCAGGCCCTGGGAAAACCCCGTGAGGACGTGAGGCTGTCCTTTGCAGTGTCCTCCCGGCCCCTCTCAGGCCCTGCGAGCACATCTGTCCCGTCCCAGTGGGGAGAGGGATGCTCTCCCCTGGCCCAGGGGACCCAGAGCTGGGGCAGAGCCGTTAGCTGGGTTTCCACCAAGACGGGCCTGCAAGGGGGGGTGCGGCACAGCCCACGTCCTGGGTTGGGCGGGCGCGTCCACCCTCAGGCCCCTGTCCAGTCCCACGTCCAGTGCCTCGTGGCTGTGGCCGTGCCCGCCCTGGGAGGGTCTGCGGGAATGGAGGCCAGGTGCTGCAGGGGGCACGAGGACTTGTCCCCCCTCCTCCAAGTGAGTCCCCACAGCCGAGTGTCCAGTGGCCTGGCCAGCAGAGGCCCGGGGGGCAGAGGTGGGTGCAGGGTCCTGTGCTGCTAGTGCACCACGAGCAGGCCTAGGGTGCGGTCCCCGGCTGCCCCCGGAAGGGGTCACCGAGTGAGGCGCCCCCCCGGCCTCATGCCCTCTTCTCCCCACAGCCTGTTTGACATGGGCGGCGAGTATTACTGCTTCTCTTCAGACATCACGTGCTCCTTTCCTGCCAACGGCAAGTTCACCGAAGACCAGAAGGCCGTCTACGAGGCCGTGCTGCGCAGCTCCCGCGCTGTCATGAGCGCCATGAAGCCAGGTGAGCGCGGCCGGGGCCTGTGGGGAGGACGCCCGGCCGGCCGTGTGCCCGGGGCTGCAGAGTCGGGCCTCACACTTGCCGACTGGCATCTGTCCCCACCTCGCACGCTCGGCCAGTGCGACTCGCATCGGCAGGCCCCGGGCTCACTCCTGGAAAAGGGGGCTGGCGGCGGAGCAGGGGCAGAGCTGGGAGTCGGGGAGCGGAGCCCAAGGTCGCCGCACATGCCCCTGGCCACCGGGGTGTCAGCATGTCCCTGCCTTGTCCCAGAGCAGAGGGCACTGCAGCAGGCCTTGGTCCGCCCTGGACACGGGCACCTGGCTGGACGGAGGGGGCCCTCTGGCTGAGGGCCAACAGCTGCAGCTGTGTCTGCAGGGTCCGAGTGTCCCTGCAGGGTTCGGGGGAAAGCAGCGGCTGCGGGGCCCTCTGCGGTTTGGCCGGGACAGGCCCCGAAGGCCGGGCTGAGCTGGGGGCTGTGGAAGATCCTGGGCCTCTGAGTGTCGAAGCCCCTGTTGTGGCCTCTTGCAGGCCCAGAGCCCGGTGGCTGGGCATGGGCTCCGCGCCCCTGTGGCCCTCAGACAGTTGTTGGGGTGAGTTACAGCCAAGTGCTGTGTTTGAGGGGTCCTCAGCAGCTGTCATCTGCGGAGGAGGCACACTGAGCAGGGTGCCCCCTCAGGCTGGGGAGCCAGGGAGGGATGCTGGGGGGATGCCAGGCCCCACTCTGCACCCTGACGTGTCCAATGAGAACAGAGCTTGGTGATCAGATGAGTCCCAGGACAGAGAGCTCAGCCGTGCCCCAGAGGAAGACAAGGAAAACCTGAAGGCCAGCTTCTCTGGGGGGGCCGGGTTGACGGGACCTACCTGGTTTAGCAGCCGCACAAGCCAACAGCGTCTCGTGCTAATTGTCCGTGTAAAAGGCAGCGGCTCCGCTAGGCAGTCGTTTGTGCTGATTCCTGCGGGCGGCGGGCGGCGGGCGGACTGCTGGGCGAAGCCGGTGCAGGACAGGGGTGCAGGGAGACAGGGACTCCTTCACATCACATCGGTGGAGGAGGCACAGGACAGCCCGACGGGGTGGGGCCGGGGGTGGAGGGAGTGTGCCGGCTGAGCCGGTTCCACAGGTGGGTTGTGGTGTATGGCCCCCAGGAGGGCCCTGTGCTGGGCACAGCCCCCAGGGCCCAGGGTCTCTCCCCATCTCTTCTCGCTCCCTGCGCTGTGCCCATCTGCCGCTGCACCCAGGGTAGACTGTCGCCATGTGGGCGGAGCAAACCACATCCCCTTTCCTTACTGACTCCCCTCCTGCACGGACACTGAGTTCAGATGCCCCGGAGGCCCAGGCCCCAGGCTGGAAGAGCTGAGCTCTGTTGCCTTTAGGGGCTGGGAGGTGACCAGAGCCAAGTCTGAGCTCCAAGACTGCATGCACCCACGCCCCATCACGGGTCCCTCAAGGAGCGGGGGGTAGGCCTGCTTGGACCTGAGCCTGCCGCTGGCCACAGTATAGAGGACAAAGGCTGTTTACTGAGCTCCACACTGGAGACGGCGGGGCAAGCAGAGTGAGGCTGGGGCATGGTGGCTGCTGGAAGGGCAGTTGGCAGGATGTCCGGCAGACTGGGCCTTGGAAGGACAGCGTTCAAGCCCCTGGCATTGCCTCGTCCTTGCCTGGTGCTGAGACGGGGGTGGTGGCCAAGGTCTGGACAGCCCTACCTGCCCACTGACCCCCACACGAGAGCCTGCTGGCCTCCCAGCCTGAGTGGCACCCCTGCAGCTGGTGCCCTGGCAGCTCAGTCGGCCCACAGAGCAGCCCCAGGTCTGCCCGGGCTAACAGGCAAGCCGCCAGGCCCTGCCCTGGACGGAGGAAGGCCTGGTGCTCCGACCGGTGGGGCTCCTTGGTCATGCCACTCTTTTCTTTATTTGTATCTCTAATGTTGAAAGTATTGCAGATTCCTTTTTCCCCCATTGACACCCCCTCCCCTCTCCCGCCTGCCTTCTCCCGACCCTTCCCCACACTGTGGTCTGTGTTGGTTGTACATATATGCATGTAAGTTCTTTGGTTTATCTCTTCCTGCCTCCCCAGCCCCTTCCCTCTGAGATTTGTCAGTCTGATCCCTGCTTCCATGTCTCTGGACCTATTTTGTCCATCAGCTTCTTTTGTTCATCATATTCCACAAATAAGTGAGATCATGTGATACTTGTCTTTCTCTGACTGGCTTATTTCACTTAGCATAATACTCACCAGGTCCCTCTATGTCGTCTCAAAGGGTAATAATAGACCCTTCTTTCTCCCAGCTGCATAGTACTCCATTGTGTATGTACCACAGCTTTTTCATCCACGCGTCTACTGATGGGCACTCGGCATGTCACTGGGCAGGCACAAGGTCCGGGCCCAGGCAGGCTGGTCTCTGCAGATGGTGGGGCAGTCCTCCGGCAGCACAGCATGGGGCTGGCCTGCGCCAGGGCCTCAGTTCCCCACAGGATCCCCCACCTTCACCACAGGTACTGCAAGATGGTGACCCGCTGCCGGTTCCCACGGGCCAGCCTGACCGCTGAGGTCACGTGCAGTGCGGGCCCAGCGGGCAAGGGCTCCGTAACCACGGGCTGCTCTCGGGCGGGGGCCGTTTGCTTCCCATAGCCTTGGGGAAGCTGGCCAGGTCCACCCATGCCCGGCCCAGCGGAAATGCCCCTGGTTTGTGGGTTCAGCTCCTAGGCCAAGACAAATACCCACTGAGACTGCACAGTTACTTCCCGCGGCCTTCCAGAGAGGAGGAAAGGGCCGAGCCCAGCAAGGTGCCCAGAGGCAGAGAGGAGGGATGACAGTTTTCACAGGTCCTGGAGTACAGCCTGGGGACAGGATGGCAGGCCTTGGCCCTCGGTCCTTCACCTGCCCTCAGCCATGGAGAGAGGGCTGAGCGTGCTCAGAGGGGCCCCCCGAGGGCCGGCAGGGGTGGGCCAGGCAGCTGCGTGGATGGAGAATGGCATCGCTCTGGCCCCCGGGCCCCACGCTGGCCTCCGGCTGGGTGGAGTCGAAGCTCTTCGTGGCGTTTGTGTCAGGGCAGGAGGCCTACTCCGCGCGCACCACTCGGTCTCCTTGGGCACCGAAGTGTACCGATGGGACCCCGGCCCTTGTGAGGGGAGGAGACACTGTGGGGAGGGCTGGGAAGCCCAGCAGGGGCTGCCCAGAGGTGGTATCTGAGCTGGCTGCAGCCCACCACAGGCCATTCTGCAGACAGTCCTCCGGTCACCTGGGAGCACCCGGTCTCTTGCAGCCTCACCCACTCCCAGGCACACAGTGCGCCTCCCGCTCTCTCCTTGCTCACCACCCTCCCTGGTTGCCTAGCCTGGTGCTGCGAGGCCCCACCTCCTGAGCCCCGCCCCCTGTGCCCCCACCCGGGGTGTAGACTGCGCACTGGGGCTGGGGCCCTCGTGGTCTGTAGAAGCAGCAGTGTCTCAGAACAGCCTCCTGCACTCTGTGCACAGCCTGTGCGTTGGTGTGCAGCCGCCGGCTCCTGCCTCTGCCCCCGGGGCAGCGTTCAGGCCTCTTGGTGGGGAGCTGCCGATGTGAAGTTGGGGGTCTCAGTGGTGGGAAGGGCCTTGGCCCAGAGTGGGCCCAACAACCAGAGAGGATGCTGTCCGAGCCGTGGCAGCCGGGTGGGAGAGGGGCACTGGGAGCTGCGCCGGCCCCTGGGGCTGGCATGAGTCTCCTGTGGCCAGCGGTCGGGTGCCTTGGGGGGCTCTGCTTCCCTCCGCGGGGCAGAGGCAGGACAGAGGTGCAGGGGTGCACGCAGACCAAGGTGCCCACGTGGCAGGAGCCAGGACCCGGAGGGTTGTCTTTGGGTCCTGTGTTGCCCCTTTGGCCTAAGAAGCCCCCTGCTGGCTATAGGACAGTGGGTGAGTTCCTGCCCACCCTGCCTCACCTACTCCTGTGGGCTCTCGGCCAGGGTGTGGGGGAGGGACCATGAGGACACTTGGCACACACTGCCCTGCCCTTCTGCAGGGTGCCTGGCCCCCAGAGACCCTGGCGGCACACGGGGTCTGAGGTGGGGCGGGCTGAAGGCCCTCAGCCCGGGGCCAGCTCCGCCCGCCAGGCGGCTCCCTGCAGCCCACAGGGCCTGCCTTCCTCGGACCCGGCCCTGGGCCTTCCCTCCTGCACCCCCCAGGGCCTGGCGCACACACATCCCTGGAGGGCCATTGTCTCAGGATGAAGTGAGCTCTGTCTGGAAGTGACTGTGAGGATGCAGCTGAGGGAGTCGGGGGACGTGGGGGGTGCGGAGCTGGGGGAGGTCCTCCGCTGCCTTCCCGGCTTGGCTGAGGCCCCCGAGCCCCCAAGCTGTCACACTCTGGGCAGGAGGCCCACGGCTGTGATGGATGTCGCCCCGGCTCTGGGAACCAGCCCAGGCAGAAGGCCCAGCAGGCTCCCGGCCCAGCAGGGCAAGGTGTGGCCTAAGGGGGACCAGGTGGGCACAGAAGACCGGCTGGTGACCAGGGGCTGCTCTGGATACATCCTGGGGCCTGGGCACCAGGTCTCTGGTCCCTCTGAGCCAGCAGGCAGATGATGGGGCACAGACCCAGAGGGTACCCTGCCACCCTGCGGTCTGAGCACACAGACGAGGGGGGAGGGGAACGCCCCAGTCCTGGGCCCCCGAGGGAACAGCACTGGCTATGGGCGAGCCGCGAGGGGTCTGGGGTCCCTCCCAGGGCTCAGTCTATAGCAGGGCACAGCTGTGCCAGTGTGCCGTGCCCTTACAGTGCAGGAAAGGGCAGTCAGGGAGGGCTTCCCGGAGAAGGCCGCCAGGAGGAGTGGGAGTGAGTCCGGGCACGTAAGACCCTTGGAGGGGTCCCCGCTAAGGAAACAGGTGGAGGGCTCAGCTCGCAACGCCGTTGGCCCGGGAGTGGACGAGGGATGAGGCTGGACACGGAAGACAGGCTTAGGAGCTCGGGCTCTGTCCTCGGGCACGACTGGCCCCGTGTGACCCATGTTCTAAGGTGGCCTTGGTGTCTGGGCCGAGGCAGGATGGGGGGGGATGCGGCACTGCCAGGGATGGGAAAGACACGGGCCCTCAGAGGCTTCAGGTTCAGAAGGTGCTCAGGACAAGGCTTAGTGTGTGCCAGAGGTCGGGGGCAGGGCAGGCAGATGGCGCCCCGTCTGCGGTGTGATCCCCAGGGTGATATCCCAGTGTGAGCAGGCTTGGGGGACCACGATGGCTTCTGGCTGGGCCGTGTGGGCTCCAAGGGCCTGGGAACTGCTGAGGCCGGGGAGCCAGGGCGAGGACCTGGGCAGCGGGGACACCGTCCGCTGTGTGCCCACCCCACCCTGCAGCCCAGCGACAGCAGCCTCCACTCCCTTCAGGAACCCTGGCCCTGGCCGTGGGTGTCGTGACCAGCATCCAGGCCAGACACCAGGCCAAGTTGCTGGAGGTTTAGTCACTGTCACAACCCTAACCACACACAGGCAGAAACTCACACGCAGCCAAGAGCGCTGTGTGCAAGGCCTTTCCCGAGGGCCTGCCGGCGAGCGAGACTGGAGGCGCCGGGGGGACCCCCTGGGCCCACACGTCCGGCCCCACAAGGGCCACGAGGACAGGAGAGGAGCCGAGCTGCCGGCATGAGCATGATTTATACCTGATCCCCTCTGCCCGGGCCAGGCCGAGGCCGCAGCCCACTGTGGACGCCGGCCAGGCTCGAAGGCGGGCTGTTGCTGGGGGCTCTCCTTTGGCGTGGGGAAGAGGCCCTGCCAGAGACAGAGCTGCGCTGGGCTGGGGCATCAGCCACCACCTAGGATGCCTTAGCCCCAGGGCCGGCCGGTCGAGTTTGCAGAGCTATTTGGGGGCCCTTTTAGGCCCAGAGTCTCTGGCAGGAGCTGACCTCGGAAACAGCTTACTGTGCGTTCTGCCTTGAACTGGCACCCACTCTGCTAGGCCCTGGGTGGGTGGGGGGCATAGCTCTCCTGGGGGACACATGAGAAGCAGGGGGGCAGAGCTGCTAGGGGACTAGGTGCAAGGAGAGAGGTCACTGGGACAGCGGAGAGAGTGACTGGGGCTGACTTTGATGCTGAGTCCCCAAGGATGAGTCTCAGGCAGGCGGGTCTGCACAGGGTCCGAGGTGGGAAGACCTGGTGTGCCTCTGGAGCAGGGAGGCCTGGCCCCGGGGGGTTGGGATGGGCTGGGTCTGCCTGGGAGGAGAGCAGCAGCCCGAGGCGGAGGCAGACCCAGCCTGTGGCCCGCGAGTGCAGTGCACAGAAAGGAGCCGGGGTCTGGCTGGCCACAGGCGGTGGGTGAACAGTGGCTTATGACAGTTTTCAGGGACACTGATCCAGGTCCCTGGTAGGTGCTCTGCAGCCAGCCTTGTGGGGCGCCACCGTGGCCACGCTGGGAACAGCAGGGCTCTGCTCACGGAGGGGAAGGCTTGCCCTGGCCACACAGCAGGGAGCTGCCGAGCTGGGTTTCGGTCTCCATTCCAGGATGTCATACCCTCAGGAAAAAGTTGCCCTCCCTGGCTGCAGCTGGGGTGCAGGCTGGGCTCTCCCTCCACGCTGCTGTGGTGGTAGCCAGACCCCAGACCCCAGGACACCACCCCCACCTCAGCACCTCTTAGGCTGAGGTGGGTGGAACTGGGCTGGTCTCCAAGGAGGCGCTGTCTCTGCGGACAGACTGTGTCTCCCACCCGGGGTCTTTGCGCCTTGGGCCATGGGCTGGCCACTGCTCTGTGAACTAGCCAGGGTGCCCCCCCACCTGCCGGCCCAGAGCCTGGAACTGGGGACCTGTGCCTTCAGCCCACCCAAGACCCCAACTGTGGGGCCTGTGTCTCTGGCAGGGGAGGGTCCCCCATCTAGGGGTCTGGTGCCCAGCTTGAGTGAGGTGACGGTGTGTGTCCCGGGGGCCCTCATCTCCTTCACCCCTTGAGCACAGGGCCCTGCAGCACAGGTCGTCAGTGATGGGCCCTGTGGAGGGCAGGACGTGGCGGAGAGGTCCCTTGGGAGTCAGGGTTGCCACCCACATGGAGGGGGCCACAGGGACCGATGCTGACGCCCTCTGTGTCCAGAGCACAGTATGGGGGTGCAGGTCCCCATCCTGCCTACATGGCCCTGGGTGTCCTGGGGCACTGGCCTTGTGGGGTGGGGCAAGGAGCTTCGCTGGCCGAGGTCCCCATCTAGTGCTGCTGAGTGCCCAGTGCCCCTGAGCAGGGCCGAAGGTGGGACCCCATGGAGCCAGGGCTGCTGTTCCCTGGGTGGGGGTGGCCAAGGCTCTTTTTCCAAGAGTCCCAGGCTGAGCCCCAAAGCCCCCTGGGCGGCCAGGCAGGGCTGAGCCACAGAGCCTGCTCGCCCCAAAATGGTGCCTGGGGACGCTCTCCACGGTGACCTTTGCCCCAGAAACATGGGGCGAAGATGAGTTTGATCAGCAGCCTGGGGCCTGGACGTCTGGGCTGCCACAGAGATGGTCGCCCAGAGCGTGTCGCGGGCGGAGCCACGGACCTCTGCCAGCCAGCCCGTGACACAGTGCCAGCCGCGCCTTCACCCCAGAAACCTTTGCTCCCCTGCAGTGGCCCCCAGGGTGATTCAGCCCCATTCCAGGGGTGTAGGAGTGCCCCTCTCCCCAGCCACGGGCTTCCCCTGGCCCCACAGCCTGAGGCTCTTAGGCAGCATTTGGGCCTGATCCTTGTCCGGGGTTCCCTGAGGCCACCCCACATCACTGGCGGGGACATTCACCTCTCCCTCTGTTGCCCAGGGATCTGGCTGAGATCCTGTGGCCCCAGAAGCACACACTGGCCAGACACAGCGTGGGCTGGGGAGCAGACCTGGCTGGGTCCCTGCCTCTGAGGACCCAGTGGAGGGGAAGGGGCTCAGGCCCAGAGCTGTGGCTGCATGGAGGCCACCCTGGGCCTCATCACCCTTGCCCCTCACCTCGGGGCGACCCGCCTCAGCCAGGGTGAGGCTTTGTGTCCCCTGAACTGTGCACTGGGGGGCTGCCGGTCCCACAACTCACTGCAGACTGTGCCGCAGGTGTCTGGTGGCCAGACCTGCACCGGCTGGCGGACCGCGTCCACCTGGAGGGGCTGGCCCGCATCGGCATCCTGAGCGGCAGCGTCGACGCCATGGTGCAGGCCCACCTGGGAGCCGTGTTCATGCCTCACGGGCTCGGCCACTTCCTGGGCATCGATGTGCACGACGTGGGAGGCTACCCAGAGGTCAGTGTGGACACGTCGGCCCCAGTGGCCTGCCTGTGGGCTGTCGCTGAGCCTGGAGCTCCCCAGGTGGGTTAGGGCTCCGGGACACGCTGGAGGGCAGTGAGGCAGGCAGGATAAGGATGGGGTCCCGGCAGGCCCACCGCCCCTCCTCCCTTTCCGCCTATTGGTTGGTCCTGGCCCAGGCCGCTGCCACAGTGCCCCCGCCCCCAGGGCCTGATGGAGGCCGGGGAGTCCCGGGGAGCTTGCTCCCTCCAGCGGCCGCCGCGGGACCTGGTGCGCGGTGGGTGTGCTCTGAGAGCCCTGGGCAGTCCCTGCGTGGGGTCTTTCCTGAACGCTGTAGCTAGTCAGTGTGCCGCAGGGCCGTGGGAGCCCCAAAGCTGGGTCTTAGTGATGGGGCTGGCTCGGGACCCCTCAGGTCGTCCTGCCTCTGGCTTTATTCAGACAGGGATAATAAGGCTCCACCAGCTGGTGGCTGGCCCTGGTCCCTCCTGGGACAAGCTGAGCCCAGCGCCCTCACAACCCAGCAGCAGACCCCCGCCCTCCCTGGAGCACCCTCTGCCCACCCCTCCAGATCCCTGGGCCAGCGTGGCATCCTCTCCCTGGCTGGGGAGGGAGGCTCGTATGGGCGTCTCCTGCTAGGCTTTCTTCTCCACCTCCTGCCGACTGATCCTTGAAAGGACCACCCAGAGGGCCTTGGAGGCCCTGCCCGGCAGGTGGCTGCAGCCTCTCCGGGCCGGTGGGTGGGGGTGAACCCACTCTGCCACCTGGCTCAGTGCCCACGGTGCAGGGGCTGGTTGTGCAATCCGTGCACGCCCTGGGGCCCACCAGCCAGTTAGCCAAGACTAGGCTTGGCCTGCTGGCTGCAGGGTATTTTGAAAGCACTAAGAACGATTTGGGGGGGGGGGGGGGGATTGCTCAAGAGAAGCATTATTATTCAATTATTTTTTCCTCAAGTGTAAACAGTTAAATTTGGAGAAACAAAATCAGCTTTAATTTCCTAATTTCTATCCATCACATTGTGTGCAGGGAGCCAAGAGCGGGCCCTTCCAGACATTGTTAACTGAGGTTCGTTATTCATTAGTCGCCAAAGCACTTTTTTTCCACCAGAGAACACTGGCAGCAAACCGTTCTCATCTTTTCCAGTAAGCAGCCCTTTGTGCTCTGTCTATTCTTCTGACAGATAAACACTGTGGAAAAAACATGGCTTTTCCTATAAAAGTCATTTGTTTTATTTCAGGCCTACAGGCGCATCTGGGTCTCCTCTGCTCGGAGCCCAGTAAACGTTACGGCCCTGTCAAGCCCTCTGCCTGGGCAGAAGCTGGTGTGAAGCAGGCAGGGCTGGCGCCCACCCCCACGGCCGGAGTCCCTGGGCCAGGGGCGCTGGAGGCCCGGCCTTGTCCTCCCAGCCCTGTGCTGGCCCTTCACGGCCCCCTGGGGGCAGACAACCCAGCAGAACACTCTGAAGGGGCAGTGGTTGGTGGGCTGGGCAGCCAGAGCCTCCTGTGCCCTGCAAGGATCCCTGCCTTGCCTCCCTCTCCTTACCTGGAGTTTCGGGAGGGAAGCCCGTCTCCGCAAACTTGAGCAAGTCACCCCCTCCCCTACGCGCACCCCCACAGAACAGCTCAGATGGGCCCACAGCGACCGAGGGAACTGGGGACGTGACCTCGTCCGGTCTCTGCTTCTGCCAGGCCCCTGGCTGTGGCAATCTTGGAGAGACAAAAGGGGACAGGCACTTAGGGGTAGCATGAAGGTAAGGGACAGATGTAGGGGAGCCCTGGGCAGGATGGCAGGAGCAGGAAAGCCTGCAGCAGAGACCCCAACTCCCAGCTCTGACAAGCAGCTTCTGGGCAGGAGATGGTCCCGTCCCACCTCACCCATAATCACCTGGCGTCCAAACACAGGCATTGCCATTCCAGACGGACCTTTCCGGGTCCCCCACCTTCCTGCCTCACCCCCTCCAGGCAGAAAGTGTGGTGGGCTGGGTCCACCCCGGACAGGTGTTTGTGTCCAGAGCGTGACCACAGCAGACACGGTGCCTCGGTGCCCATCACCTCCATCCAGCGAGGCTCGTGCCAGGTCCGAGTGGTGTCCCCGCCCCTGTGGAATCCTGGTCACAGCCTTCCCCACTGTGCCAGCCAGCGAGGCCGAGCCAGCCTGTTTCTGGTTACCTTACATGAACCACTAATTGAAGTCTGATGTTTTTGGCCCCCAAACAGTCAGAAATGACAGTTCCGTCTCCAGCAGCTGGGCTTCCCGGGGATGCTGTGAGCAGGGCAGGGCCAGCGCAGAGCCCGACCAGAAAGCCTGCTTGCTGCCCACACTCGCAGGCCTTGGCTGAGGGCCACAGGGGCCCCGAGAAGACAGGGATGCCTCTGCCAGTGCCCTGGGCACACCTGCCCTCAGCCCGGCAGCCCTGGCAGCCGTGCCTGTGTGGAGAGACAGGCCCAGACCGGTGCACACAGGGGGCTCTGCCACTGCTCACTCCTTGAGGGCGGGGAGCCGCTGCCCAGAGCACGGGGAAGGGCCGTGTACAAGGAGTACACGTGCACTCGTGCAAATCCACACCGGAGCTGGTGCTGGCAGGGCCGTCCTGATGACGGCACCTGTCCCCCCTCCCGGAAGCCACATGGAAGAGCTGGGACGTCGGCCTGGGGGAGCCAGGCCCGGCACTTCTGGGGCTGGTTTCCACGTGAGCTGCTGGAGGAAATGCAGCCCAGGCGGCCTCACAGCCTCCTTAAGAGCTTTTTTGGCTTCATGGCTTTGGCTTCTGCTCCCCTGGCAAGGAGAAGGCCCAGGTGAGGGCTGCCTGCCCTGTGTGCACGCATGTGGTGTCCACAGGGCTCCTGCCGGCGGTCCTGAGGGTCACGAGCAGGGACACTAAGACCCGGGCTGTGTGCAGAGAACACTGGGTCTTGAAGTGCCCGGGGCGTAGCACAGCAAGGCTGGGTCCGGGCTGCAGAGCCTCCTGGTCACACTCCTGCCTGCAGCTGCAGTGACGCCACAGGGCGGGACCAGCCCTTCCAGGACGCCTGCGTGGGCAGGGGAGACCTCGCCGGGGTGTGCCTTTGTGCGAGCCTGCAGTCGGGTCCTCGCCTTCCCTCCAACCACAGGGCGTGGAGCGCATTGACGAGCCGGGCCTGCGGAGCCTGCGCACCGCGCGGCACCTGGAGCCGGGCATGGTGCTCACCGTGGAGCCGGGCATCTACTTCATCGACCACCTCCTGGACGAGGCCCTGGCCGACCCGGCGCGTGCCTGTTTCTTCAACCTCGAGGTCCTGCAGCGCTTTCGTGGGTTTGGCGGGGTGAGTACCGATCAATGGGCCCCGTGTCCTTGCTCCCAGAATGCCCCCTCTGCTGTGTGTCCCCTCTTTGTCCCAGGACAGGAGCCCTAGTGGGGAGGGACAGTCTTGACTGCTCACTTGAGAAGGACCTGGCCTGCCCTTCCAAATGGCCTGTCACCGGACAGGTCCCTCACGCCTCCACAGAAGAAACAAATTCCACAAAACCCCAGCCCACTCCAGAGGGTCCCGTCCACCTGCAGGGTGGCAGGTGGCTTGAGCACACGGCCCCATGGGACGAGCCCTCCTCCCAGCAGTCGCCCAGAGGCCTGCCCCACTCGGGGTCAGCCTGGAGCTGTCTGTCAAGTCTGGCCGTCTAATGGTGAGGATGAGGCCAGCTCAGATACTGACTCCACTGGTCTGACCCAGGTCCGCATCGAGGAGGACGTCGTGGTGACCGACAGTGGCACCGAGCTGCTGACCTGTGTGCCCCGCACGGTGGAGGACATAGAAGCATGCATGGCAGGCTGTGACAAGGCCTTTACTTCCTTCCCGGGCCCCACGTAGAGGCAGCTGGGAGCGCCCTGTGGGCAGCCTGCCGACTGGCCGTCCAGCCCCAGGAAGTGGAGCTCAGAAATCACGTGCCGGCGTCGAAGTCTGATCACACCAAATAGTGCTGTGTCCTGGGGGGACTTTTATTAACTTTTTATAAGATCACACCCTAATCTATTAATACTTTTTGCTTAAATGACAATGGCTTTTAAAACACTAATTGCAAAAAAATCTTGTTCCTCAGTAGCCACTAAAATGTGTCTTGCTGTCATTTGTGTTCTTATGTTCAGGAAAGGTAGATTTCCAATGTTTTTTCTCAAAAAATCAATGCATAGAACGGAATTTGCAATTAAAATTTTGCTAAAACAGTCTCCTGAGCACGTCTCTCTCTGTCCTTTATCCCTTCACACTTAGGCCCGGGCACAGAAACCCTGGGGTCAAGTCAGGCACACACAGAGCTGTCCCACACCGCACCTTTGCACACGCCGAAAGGTGAACCATAGCATAAGAAGCTTTTTTTGATATGGTTACTGCTGCAAAACTAGATTTCCGAAGCGGCAGAATTATGGAGCAGTAAGGCACAGTTATTTAAAACATAAGACTTGCCCTGGCTGGTTTGGCTCAGCAGTTAGAGCATTGGCCTGCGGTTCAGAGAGACCCGGGTTCAGTTCCCGCTAAGGGCATGTACTCTGGTTGCAGTTTGTCCCCGACCCTGGTTGGGTCGTGCGGGTGGCAGCCACTCGATGTGTCCCTTTCACGTCAATGTTTCTCTCTCTCTCTTCCTCTCTCTCCCTCCCGCTCTGTCTGAATAAAGAATGGAAAAAAGTCCTGGGTGAGGATAATAAATAAAATAAAACATAAGACTTGCAGAGATTCCTGTCCTTGATGTCCCTTTCATGCGGGACATCTAGCAAAGCCAGCCTCTGACAGGGGACAGGGGACAAAGGCTGCCACCATGGCCAAGGTGAGCTTTCTCGTTCCTTCCGTCTTTGCTGAAATGATCTGTGTTCCATAAGTGGGAGCTCATGGACCAGATGCTACCGTGAGGCTGTGAGCCATCCGAGGCCCGCTGGGCATGGTCCCTGCCAGTGGCAGAGTCCCTGTCCCTGCCTCCGCTTGCCCAGTTCTCCCATGGTCCCACAGAGCTGCCCACCCCCTGGAGCCAGCTTCGAGAGCTCTGTGCACCATTCCAGGTTTGTCTGCTCAGGGCTGTTGTCCAGGAGTTTCCAAGCCAAGTGAAGGGCAAGTGAGAAAAGACATCAGCGATGGAACCGTGATGCAGTGGGAAAGTGTAGCCCAAGCTAGAGACGTTTTGAGAAGTCACTGAAGAGTTGAATACAAATACATTTCTTCTGGTGGCAGTGACACAGAAGTGCCTGTGAAGTGGCCAGTCTCAGTGCCAGGAAACCACTTATCTTGTTCCTTATAATTGTAACATCCAGCCCAGCCGGTGTGGCTCAGTGGTTGAGCGTCGACCCATGAACCAAGAGGTTGACAGTTCGATTCCCGGTCAGGGCACATGCCCAGGTTGTGGGCCCGATCCCCAATGGGGGGCATGCAGGAGGCGGCCAGTTGATGTTCTATCTCATCGATGTTTCTATCTCTCTCTCTCCTTTCCTCTCTCTAAAATCAATTAAAAAAAAAATTTATAACATCCAATTCTTCAGGTGTTCTGCCAGTCCATAGATATATTCCATAAGTTACTCGTGACACTGAGCAGGTTCAGTAGCAATTGCCTTTCTGAGCGTCAGGAGTTTGAGTGTGCCCCGTGTTTCTCTACCCCAGCCGTGCCTACGACAGACACATTCTGGTGTGTAGGGTTTCATTTTCCCCACCCCCAGGATAAAACCAATTGAAGTTAGGTTAAAACTCTAATTTTGTTAATTAAAAAACAGATGAGCCTGGCAGGTGTGGTTCAGTGGTTGAGCACCAAGAGGTCACCAGTTCGATTCCTGGTCAGGGCACGTGCCCAGGTTGTGGGCCCGATCGCCAGTGGGGGGCGTGTGGGAGGCGGCAGTTGATGTTCTCTCTCATTGATGTTTCTATCTCTCCCTCTCCCTTCCTCTCTCTCTAAAATCAACAAAGAAAAAAAAAATTTTTTTAATAAAAAACACATAGCTGAGAGATTCATACATCTTTCTCCTTTAGACATAATACCAAAACTGCTCACTTCATATAAATGTTTTCTCTCTTAGTAAGCAAGTAGTCAAAAGAGAACAAGGAGAAATCGCAGAAACTCAGTGCTTTGTGCAGGAGAGACACGGGGAACAGGGACGTGGCCCTGGGTTGGCCCAGGCTGGTGAGTCAGAGGGTGTTCTGTGAAGGTGCTGTTTTCATGGCCAGCAGTAGCCACCTGCTCTACCCCACATTCTGAAGTGGGTAAGCCAATTCCCACGCCTCCTGCAATCACTGCAGAAATATGTACAACTTAAGAAATACACTACAGACCCTTCCAGAAAGTCGTACTGCACTAAATGCCTTCCCCAATCATGGAAGGGTATATTCATTCAAGAAATATGCCCTGGCCGGTTTGGCTCAGTGGTTAGAGCGTCGGCCTGCAGTCCTGAGAGACCCGGGTTCGGTTCCCGCTAAGGGCGCGTACCTCGGTTGCAGTTTGTCCCCGGCCCTGGTCGGTTGTGCGGGTGGCAGCCACTCGATGTGTTCCTTTCACATCGATGTTTCTCTCTCTCTCTCTGTTCCTCTCTCTCCCACTCTGCCTGAACAAAAAGTGGAAAAAATGTCCTCGGGTGAGGATAAAAAAAAAAAAAAAGAAAGAAATAGTAGCCTATCTCCTATGCACCAGTGTGTGATGAAAGCATGCTTTCTGGCCCTGGTCGGGTAGGTCATTTGGCTAAATTGGCATCCCAATATGCCATGGTTGTGGGTTCGATCCCTGAAGCAACCGATGAGTGCATAAATAAGTGGAACAACAGATCCATGTTTCTTTCTCCCTCTCAATAAAATCAGTAAAGTTTAAAAACAATGCTCCCTGCTCTCAGAGCCAGTGGTCACCTTAAACACACATGCACAAATAAACTGTCCGAAGGCCCATGAAGGAAGGTGACGAGATTCACCTTGTCTGGAAAGCACAGGGGGCTGGGACAGGAAGGGGTGGAGTGAAAAGCAAGAGATGAGGGTAGCCAGACGGAAGGGAAGCTGTCCTACGGTGGCCCTGGGACAATGAGCTTGGGAAAGCCCTGCGTCGGAGCCAAGGGATGTGAGACAGCGAACGAACGGAAGCAACAAGTCAGCACCACAGGAGGTGGGGCCTCACCCTGTGTGCAGTGCGGAACGGAGGTCTGGAGAGCATGCAGTGGTCCAGGGAGACCAGTCTAGGCAGGGGGCAGGGTGGCTCTGTGGAAGGTGGGGGAGGGGAGAGGAAGCAGACAGGTGCACGAGAGGAGGTAGAACTGCAAGGTGATGCGTGGAAGGGCATCTGGCTCTGACAGCTACTCCGAAGGGAGTGGCAAGACGGGTATTCAGGTTGCAAAAGTTGAAACGTGATTGTCTCCCTAACAACTCCATTCTCAAATCATCTACACCTCACATTCTCTAGGTCTGCATGATGTCGAGGCCTAGAGCCCGCGAGGAGTGGGCACGCTGCTGGTAAAAGGATATTCAGGGTTGGTGTTCTGAGTGTATGTAAAATGCCTATGAACTCTTCAGCTACTCGGCAGTGAGAGCAGTAGTTCTGGAAGTGCTTTCAGCAATAAAGAGCTGGCGCCTTCTCAAATTATGTCTATAAAATTCCCCAAGACAAGATACTGGATTCTAAATTACAACTAGTTCATAAAAATGAAATGCGACAGCCCTGGCTGGTTTGGCTCAGTGGTTAGAGCGTTGACCTGTGGTCCAGAGAGACCCGGGTTCGGTTCCCGCTAAGGGCACGTACCTCGATTGCAGTTTGTCCCCGCCTCGGCTGGGGTTGTGCGGGTGGCAGCCACTCGATGTGTCCCTTTCACGTCGATGTTTCTCTCCCTCTCTCCCTTCCACTCTATCTGAACAAAAATGGAAAAATGTCCTCAGGTGAGGATAAAAAGAAAAAATGAAATGGGACATACTAACCATAGAAATCATTACTGCACTATTTTCAGTGAGATGCAATAAGTAGGTATTTCCCAAGACATAAATAACTGAAGCACCATAGAAAAAAAGGATCTAAATGTATCTTCCCCTTGAAACACTCTAGCCAGCTTCTTGGACTCAATATTTATGAATTTGTTTCTATTCACTCCATGGCACATGTAAATCAAGACCATGTATGCACCATAAATTGTACCATTGAGGGAAAAGCTTCACTTTGACACTGTCCTATATAATGAACAAATGTCCTACCACTTTGTAAAAATGCAAACCACACAGTGTGTCTAAGCAGGAACCCCAGTTATTGCTCTCTGTTCTAATACACACTTTTAGATTAGACCAGGTGATAAAGAATGCAACTAAAGAAGCACTTTATATTCACAAAAATCACGTCCCTATCCATTGAGGGAAATCTAGACTTGGGACAGACAACCGGGCTTGTCCCTCCCTCCCCCACCTGAGCCCCGCCCCCGCCCCACCCCCGCCCCAGGCACCGACAGGAGACAGCAGGGCATCTGCCTGCTCTTCCCGGTTGTTTGACATTTGGACACTTGCTTGTATCTAACATAAAGAAGACCACAAGGGAATAGTCATTATTCCAAAGGTTTTATTTATTTCAAATCCACTGAAAGAAATAAAATTATATTTAAAAAAATAGAGAATCTCACACACTGAGGAAAGCCAGAAACAAAAAGAACAAGTTAAGGACTTTTTCCTGAGAGGTGGGTCTACCAGCTGTAGAATGGACTTTCTCCTTCCTAGCTTTTGTCAAACAAAAAGACTCTGTCCTATTTCTAAGGCATCAAAAAGCACTCTTGAGTGCTCACTGGGTTGTTCAGGTACATAGTTTCAAGCCCTCTAATGGGGATTAAGAAGTATCAAAAACTGCTACAATGTTCTTTATTATCAAATATTAAACTGTACATCTTTTTTATGTGAACTTGAGAATTTCACACTCATGACTGGTCATGTGACCGTGTTCTGGTCATCTTTTATTAAAATCTTACTACTTCTGAATAAGAATGTCCAAAGTATCTGCGCTCACACCCCTAAAACTGAAAGGGGCCAGACGCCAGGAAGAGCTGCTCTTGGTCAGAAAGCACCCATCCTGGGAGACTGACATCGCTACAAAGTTATACAGATTTACATACTGAAGCCTAATTCCTAGACAACCGTACCTGCCAGCAAAGGCAGAGCGAGCCTGACGGTCACAAGTAACCTACAGAACAAGTTACAAACGTCACTGTAGAGTTTCCGAAGCTCTAAAAGTGCCCATCCCCCATACTCAATTTCCCACTGATGAATCTATCAAACTAGAAACTCTCATTCCCAAACACTTCAGTAAGAGTCAAGACAATGGTTACCATGTGTGTCCTATGTACAAAGGACCGCTTGTGCTAACGTTTTACTTTGCATAGGTAACAAGCTTGAATCCATTTTTCCAAATTTCCGATTTTATGTTCTGATTTGAAATATTGAGTACACACTCCTGGTGATTTCCCTAAAGCTTCTTTTCTAAGAGAGTTAGGTCAATTCACATAACTTGTAACCATTAATTCCATGGAGATATCAATTTCTGAAAGATTTTTTTTTAATAAGAGATTAAAATGTCTGTAACACCTATTATAGGTGCTTAAAGATTCAAGTGACCTAACTGCATCTCCAATTAGGTTAATTATTTAATATTGATCAGCTATTAAGATTCAGTAGGACATGTGGGTATCTCCTAGTTCATTCTCCAAAACACCTATTACCAGTAGATCAATACTCCAATCAAGGTAAACTAGTGTTGGACCCTAACAGAAACCCCATATTCTGTCTCCTGGCTCTATAGGGAGTTAACCCTCCTGGGACAGTGGCTCTCATGGAACGAAAGTGGGCTCCTGTAACTTGCAGAAGGGGCTCAAGGCCTTCATAATGGCTTTGCTGAGTTTCAGGGCACCGTGATGTCCTCTGCCCAGGAGGGGAGCACACAAAGCACTCTTTCACCAACCCAAGGGTACAATAATGCTGGTTACATTGTCCCAGGTCCTAGTATGAAACAGCAATGTGGCCAAAAATAACCAAGCTCAAATGAGATACTTGGTAACACAAACATTTTAATCAGACATGACTCAGTCTCATCACCAGCCCAGGGATACACACACACACACACACACACACACACAAGACAGAGACAGAGACAGAGACAGAGAGAGAGAGAGAGAGAGAGAGAGACAGAGAGAGAGAAGAAAAAAACCACAAAGCCAACAAATTTTAGCTAGAATGGTGCTGCCTTAAAAAAAAGAAAAAGTCAACAAGGACAATCAAAACTACCAACATTAATATAAACCAGACTAGAGATTCCTGACTTTAATGATTGCCATTTTTTTAGTCTCAATAAAAATGTTGATATCCTGAGTTTTATCAGTATTTTCTAAAATAATTTATGGGCTATAAAAGCATACAAATAACTAAACAGAAGCAGTGGTACAAAAAGGCTGGAAGAACAGCTAACTAGGAAAAAGAAATATCACAAAAATATAAAAAGATGTATAAGTGAAATAAATTAAAGGTTAAGTCTTACACTTTCAAGTTTTCTTAAGACTATTATTTTGGGAGCTGATGATGAATTTTTCTAATAATTACTTGGTTAAAGTAATTAATCCACATAATCCTTCATAAGAAGTTTTTGCCTTTAAAACTCATGGCCCCATGGCAGATATTTCAACACAGGTGAAACTACCTGCTGAATTGATATTCCAAATCCTAATCAGTAGCTTATGACATTTTGTTTACTAATTTGGCTGTCAAGTTGGTGGGGTTTTTTTTTGTTGTTGTTTTTTAATGCTTACTTTGCTAGTATCTGCAGAAACTAAAATTTTGGTACAAAAGTTGCTCTAAACTACTCAGTTGTTTGTTTATTTGTTTTTAAAGATTAAAAAATGCCAATCCAATAACCCAAAGGTATCCCAAAAGCATAATTCTAATATGCTTTACTTTCATTTTTTAAAAATCCATTTGCTTTCTAAGTGTTGTTTATGTTTTTAAACCAATGGCTGCATACTGCCTTTAAAATACAATGGGGTTTCTTTCCTTAACCTGACACCACTACTCAAAACTAGTACATGTTGGGGAAACAGTACTAATTATGCTAAACCAAGGTTTATGCCATACATAACATCACTCCAAATTACAAAGTGATTGGTTTCTATAGCCCTAAGGGTTTTTAATACATAATTTAGAATAAAATCACAAAGATGAACACAAACAGCATTCAACTTTTCTTAATCCAATCAACAATTCCCATTAAAATCCAGAACCTCTGTATGACCTGCCAGTTCCTCATTCCTCTTGTCAACCAAAAACTAAACATTTCTTGAGAAATCAGGATTTATTAACATCCAGATCTGGGACCTTTTTTGTTTTACCATATACCTTAAGAACTTGTTTCTTTATCCCAGTATCATTTAAAACCAGAAATTCAAATTACATGGCTAACATTTTTAGTTAATCAACTCTTCAGTGCTGATCCTAGAGAACCTTCAATGAATCTTTGAATAATGGAACAAGACAATGTTCAGCCATTGATGAGTGGTGTAGGTCGTCACACCTTTAATGTTCAAGCCTCAAGCTGTGAAGTCTGGAAGGGGTGCGGTCTACTGTCCTGCATTATCAGAATTTGTCATATTTTCAGTGCTACTGGGTTGCACGTTGTCTGCAAGGTTGTGTGCATGCTCAAGAAACAAATCCTTCAGTACACTCAATTCCTTAGTCAGCAATTTAATTTTTGCTTCCAAGCGTTCATTCTCTTCTTTGAGCTGATTCACTCTCTGCAGGGTATCCTGTGCTTTCTGCTTGCTTTTCAACCGGCTCTTTTTCACTGCCATGTTGTTCCTCTCTCTGCGCTGACGATACTCATCACTGTTCCGATCCATGGGTGAACTCTTTTTGCTTTGCTTGCTTGGAGGCACAGCCTTACCTCCTCCTCCAGGGCCAGCGGGCACCAGCTGAGGAACCTGCTGTAAGCCGCTGGCATGAGCCGGAGTATGGATAACACTTATTCCGTTCACTGCTGGAGTACTATTCTGCTGCGATATCTTGCTCATTTGGGCACTCTCCCTTGCCAACACCGAAAAGACAGAACTGAGGGCACGGTGATCAGTGGTTTCCACTCTACACTGCCAAGAAATCTTCACATGTACCTAGTTAAAGAATAAATTGCATTAAAATATTTGAAATGACAAGATCAAATGAGATTAACTTGCATGTACCTAACCAGCAGGCCAACATTGATTATGCTGAGGAAAGTCCACAGCAACTGCCAACTGTTCCAGTGCTTCAGAAGTCTAACCCCTTTACTTGAGAAAGGAAGTCAGTACAGAGCACCGTGAGGCCAACTTCAGGCACCTGAATCCCTGAGGGCACTGCCCATCTGTGATTGTTTTCAAAAATGAGAGGAAAAACACAAGAATACCATTAATTAAGCAGTACATATGAACTAACAGTACTTGGCAATCTGCCAGAGAAATTTGAGCTGTTTGGTTTAAACAAGGAAGAGCTGAGTTTAATTATGATAGAAAAGACACCTGTACTGGGGGGGGGGGGGTCATCAACTGTTGGCTGAAGCCAGAGCAGAACGCTGCAGCAGAATGCCCCTCCAGTACTCATCAGGGACACTGTCCTATGGTCGCTACGTTTCTCATTCCAACATGCAGAGTGAGTCATCAAGGACTTGACTTTTCTCCCAGAGGATGTTTTATGGGCTATTTTGAAAGGGTGTTTTTTTGGCTTGTTTTTATTTTTTGAATGACCTCAAATATTAGTAGTTTACAGCCCTGGCCAGTGTTGCTTAGTGATTAAAGCGTCAGCCTGAGCACCAATAGGTCTCGGGTTTGATTTCTGGTCAAGGGCACTTACTTGGGTTGCAGGTTCCATCCCCAGCCCTAGTCAGGTTCGAGTGCAGGAGGCAACCAATCGATGTGTCTCTCTCTGTCTCTCATCGATGTTTCTTTTCTTTCTCTTTCTCTTTCTCTCTACCCACTCCCTCCCTTCTACTCTTTCTAAAAAAAAAAAAATCAATGGAAAAAAATATCCTCTGGTGAGGATTAACAAAAAAAAATAGTTTGCAGAGACTTTCTAAATTAGTTTCTTGAATCAGATTTAGGAGGGCTGAGACTCCCAATACGTTTCCTCATTCCACCATGCTTCTAACAGTTTTATTTTCTTCTTGACATAATTAAAAAACACATCTAAACATAGTCAAACTAAAACCGCAAGAAAAGAAACAAAAGCCCTAATGATGCATCCAGGAAGTGCAAGTACTGGGACTCGGGGAGATGGAGCCGGAGCAGCTGCAGGGCCTGCAGCCCCTGCACGGCCGCAGGGCAGGGGCTCAGAGGACACCCCGGTTCCGAGACAACTGCAGTGCTGCCTGCACAAACAAAGTCATGGCTTCAAAACCAGTCATATTTGGATTACTATAAACTAAACTAGGTCGCTGTAACTGCCTCAAGATGTGTCAAACACATACCTATCCATCACCATAAAGCCACTCCAACACAAACTGGCTAAGCTGAGTGAGCCATGTCCACCAAGTCAGGGCATTCTTAAAAATTTAGTGTTATGAACCATAAAACTATGCTGTTCTCTTCACAAAACTGCTAAAACTGTATCGTCGAAAAAATCTGGAGCCAGAATTAAGAAATGTTTCAAATGAGTATATCTCACAGTTCTTCAGAAAAGCTGAGTTAGTAAACACCAGTAGCTTCACCCAAATCTTTAGCCAAGCATTTCTGTATAAAAACATTGTTTACATGTCTGCTTTTTACAATTTTGCTTTTATTTTATTTATTCTCACCTGAGGATATTTTTCCATTTATCGTCAGACAGATGGGAGGGAAAGAAGGGGGGGAGGGGGGACAAACTGTAACCAAGGTACGTGCCCTTGGCCAGAATTGAACCCGCAACTCATTGATCCGCGGGTCAACGCTCTAACCGCTGAGTCAAACCAGCCAGGGCTAAAATTTTGCTTTTAGAAAGTCCATATACCCTTTCAATTTTCGGCTCGGAGGAGGCCTAAGCACAACTTTCTTTAGTCATTCCAAACAGGGATTCATCCAACACCAGCCACCTCCCCTATGCCGCTGAAGTTCTACCCCAAGATCAGTCCTATACTTGAGTTGCACAGGTGGAGAAGTCAGTGCCATGTCTGCCCTGGCCCCCAAAATCGACTTCCTGTGTCTATCTACAAAATAGGTTGGTGATAGCATGTCAAAGCAAACAGTGATTGGAAGGGTCTGAGGATTACAATGAAACAGACCATTCAGAACAGAGGCCCAGAGTAGTACCTTCTGCATCTGCCCTGATCATCAGAGCCCTCAGAGAACCACCAAGAGACAAAAAGAACCAAATAAACATTAAACACAGTGGAAATACCACTTTTGATGAGACTGTCAACACTGCCTGACAGATACAGCACCAGTCTGTAGATAGAGAACTCTGCAGAACCATTAGAGATCCTGGGGACTGCCCAGTCTGTAGGCTGCAAAGTTGATGGCTGACACCCTCATGACATCACAGGTGACATCGACAGTGGTGCAGTGGAATGCCCAGCTAGTTAAGAACCACAAAGGAAGGCCCTGGCCAGGATGAGCGTCATCCTGATACATCAAGGTTGCGGGTTCCAACCCCAGTCCAGGCACATACAAGAATCAACCAATGAATGCATAAATAAGTGGAACAATGAATCAACGTTTCTCTCTGTTGCCTCCTCCTCCCTCTCTCTCTCTCAAATTAATAAAATAAAGAACTACAAAGGAAAACATTTCAATTAAAGATCATTTTATGCCCTGGCCAGTTTTGCTCAGTGGTTAGAGCATCGGCCTGCAGTCCAGAGAGACCCGGGTTCAGTTCCCGCTAAGGGCACATACCTCGGTTGCAGTTTGTCCCCAGCCCTGGTTGGATTGTGTGGGTGCAGCCACTCGATGTGTCCCTTTCACGTCGATGTTTCTTTCTCTCTCTCTCTCTCTCTCTCTCTCTCTCTCTCCCTCCCTCCCTCCCTCCCTCCCTTCTACCCTCCCTCCCTCCCTCCCACCCTCCCACTCTATCTGAACAAAAAATGGAAAAATGTCCTCGGGTGAGGATAAAAAAAAAAAAGATCATTTTATAACCAAAACATTTTTAAAGTCCATAGATCATCACTTTTGACTGTTTTTAAAGCCACACAGGCAGCCTTGAGCTAGTGGGTCATCTATTTCGCTCCAGTACTACAGCAAGATAGAAAGCTCCCTTCCAAACCATGATGGATATCTACTACAAGTCTACCTTCTGTAATGGACACTTCACAATTTCCCCAGATAATTATCTATTTGGTAGAAAGTGAACATAAGTGTTTTACTCAATTTTTAAGAACTCATTTAACACCTCTCCGGGGATTCTCTCAACAATTACAATCATGTTCATCTTATCTTCTTTTTTATTTTTCATATACCACTTATATTTTTAGTATTTAAGGCTAATCTCTACAGTCAACTCAGCAATAACAATGGAGGATGCAGAATGGCTTCCAACTGTCAATACACTATGAACTGCAGTTACTAAAAACTCTATTTAAAGGCTCCAAACTCAATGATATTCATGCCCATCTCTGTACCCAAAGATAGCGAAGGGCTCTTTGACCTGAGTCTGACTTATCTTGCCAAGCATAGTACTAGGCTGAACCTAGTAGGTGAGGTTTTGAAAATGAGTCCTTTGGCTTGAAAAACAAACTGGTGAAACTGTAAGAAAGGGAAACTTGGAGATAATAAAAAGAACTCCAAAAAAAAAATTTTTTTAAGTCCTTCAGCCAAAGACAAGCCAAGAAAGTAGTTCTTAGCCCTGACCAGTGTAGCTCAGTGGTTAAAGCACTGGGTTCTATCCCCAGTCAAGGGCACATACCTGGGTTGCAGGTTTGATCCTTCGCCCCAGTCAGGGTCGTGTGGGAGGCAACCAATTACTGTGTCTCTCACATCAATGTTTCTCTCCCTCTCCCTCCCTCACCCCCCCCTCCACTCTCTCTAAAAATCAGTGGAAAAAATATCCTATGGTGAGAATTAACAACAACAACAAAAAAAAACAACAACAAAAAAGAAGAAACTCTTAAAGTAAAGAGATATTGCCCTGGCCAGTTTGGCTTAGCGGTTGAGCATCAGCCTGCGGACCAGAGAGCCCTGGGTTTGGTTCCCGCTAGGGGCACGTACCACAAAATAAATAAATAAATAAATAATCAACCAATCAAGTAAATAAATAAATAAAGTGAAGAGATATCTGTTAAGGAAAATTAACCAAGTAAAGGAAGTCAAAGAGCCAAATGGTCTTAAAGACTTAACTCTCAGCAGATTGTCGATTTTATTTTTATACTGAGCAAATAGCTCACTCTGAAATTTACACATTTTACAGTTTACACTGTCATCTGTGCTTTTGTTCCACAAATATTTGAGCACCTATAATGGCCGAAAAAATAAGTTTATTTCAAATCTGGATATTCAACCCTAAATGAAATCCTGGCTCCTCTGTGGACAAACACTATTCCAAAGTTCAGTCTCCAGGAAGCAGGGTGGCGCCTTGTTTCCTTGATGTGAATCATTCAAGCAAGAAGCAGTAGAAAAACTGAAGAGCAGTAGCACTCAAAGTGTGGTCCTTGGACCAGCGACATCATCATCTGGGAACATGTTATAATTACAAATTCTCAGGCTGCCCCAGATCTAGGAATCGGGAGCTCTAGAAATAAGGCTGAGCAGTCTTGTTTTAATAGACCGTCAAGCGATTCTGATGACACTGAAGTGTGAAAGCCACTACTGCAAAAAACAATCTTTAAAAAAACAGACTGAGTGGGTAACTTTTTTTTCTTTATTGATTTTTAGAGAGAGGAAGAGGGAGAGATAGAAATATCGATGAGAAAGAACATCAATTAGACGCCTCCTGCACACCCCCCACTGGGGATCAGGCAAATAACCTAGGCATGTGCCCTGACCGCGGATCGAACCAGCAACCTCCTGGTGCATGGGTCAACGCTCAACCACTGAGCCATACTGGCCGGGCTCAGTGGGCAACTTTTAAATTCAAATTTCTTAATTCAAATAATGGTCATTCAAATCAGTAACACACTAAAAACTCAGAATGTTAGAATGAGTAGAACAAAAACCCAATTTTTTCATTTGGGGAAATAAAGAATTTTCCTAACTCTGTCATTTTCCCCCCACAAATGTACAACAAGATTTTCCTCCCTGGTCCCCAAAATAACTTCTTTTTTTAATCCTCACCTGAGGACATTTTTTCTTTTTTTTTGTTCAGATAGAGGAAGAGAGAGAGAGAAACATCGACGTGAAAGGGACACATAGTGTGGTTGCCACCCACATGACCCAACCAGGGCCGGGGACAAACTGCAACCGAGGTACATGCCCTCGGCGGGAACCAAACCAGGGTCTCTCTGGACCGCAGGCCGACGCTCTAACCACTGAGCCAAACCAGCCAGGGCCCCCAAAATAAATTTTTCACTCAAATTTCCTCAGTGAAGGTCTACACTCCAAAATATTTACAGATGTTTCTCCCTTGCTCCAAATCTGTTCGATCACGGATATGTGACAATCCTACACTCAACCTGGAAAAAACTTTATATCCACCATCTCTCTCCATCCCAATGCCACAGAATTACCTCGGGCTGACATCATCTCAGGCTGACATCATCTCTCAGGGGTACTAGTCTCCTCTGGTTTAGCAGTGTTCCCTCCAACCACTGTCTCCAGAGCAATCTGACACTCAAACATGAGTGTGCGCGTGTCACACCCTCTTGTTGAAAATTCTTCTGTGGCTCCCCAAACAGGATCAAATCCAAGGTATAAACCCTCCCGCTAGCTCCTGCTCCCTTACACTTCCCACCTCAGCAATACCAAACCACCATCAGCCTTCTAATCAGTTGGTGCCTTCCCTTTTCCTCGTGCTTCTGTCCAATTTGTTCCCCACCCAGCTCTACAGTGTGTCTCCCTATAGACCAGCGGTTCTCAGCCTGTGGGTCACGACCCCTTTGGGGGTCGAACTACCCTTTCACAGGGGTCGCCTAAAACCATCGGAAAACACATATTTCCAATGGTGATTCATAACAGTAGCAAAATTACAGTTATGAAGTGGCAACAAAAATAATTTTATGGTTGGGGGTCACCACAACATGAGGAACTGTATTAAAGGGTCGTGGCATTAGGAAGGTTGAGAACCACTGCTATAGACTAACTCAGAGACCTAGAGGCAGGACTCTGTCTTCACCTCCCCATGTCCAGCATATAGTCCAGCATAGATAGTGGTGGTGCTCAAGAAATACTTGTTGAATACAGGCTCAAAAGACTAAGGGAAAACATTTTTATAAACATATAAAAATGAGACACTCTAGCATTAAAATCTCTTAAAACAACCGCGATTAAATCAGGAATATTACTAAGATACCATGGTCTTACTACCAAAAGTTCAGGACCTTTCTTAAAAGTGTAGGGTTGCCCTGGCCAGTTTGGCTCAGTGGTTAGAGTATCGACACAAGGACCAGAGAGTCCTGGGTTTGGTTCGTGCTAAGGGCATGTACTTCGGATGCAGTTTGTCCTCAGCCCCGGTTGGGGTCGTGTGGGTAGCAACCAGTTGATGTGTCTCTCTCACGTCCATGTTTCTCTCTCTCTCTCTCTCTCTCTCTCTCCCTCCCTCCCGCTCTATCTGAAGATAAACGCAAAAATGTCCTCAGACGAGGATTAACAACAACAACAACAACAAAAAGTGTAGGATTAATGCCCTGGCCAGTTTGGTTCAGTGATTAGAGCGTCAACCTGCGGACCAGAGTTGTAGGTTCAATTCTGGTCAAGGGCACGTACCTCGGTTGTGGTTTGATCCTCAGCCCTGGTTAGGACTGTGCAGGAGGCAGCCAATCAATGTGTCTCTCACATCAATGTTTCTCTTTCTTCCTCTCTCTCTCTCCCTCCCTTTCCCGCTCTATCTGAAGATAAAAAGAAAAATATCCTTGGGTGAGGATTTAAAAATAAAATAAATAAATAAAAGTGTAAGGTTAATACCTTGGATTTGATCTTGTTTGCTACCTCAAATGCCCAGTCTATTCAAATCCCCAGTCTATACAGTGACCTCTTGTCTGGTCTTCGCTTCATTTAAGTACTTTTATTTTCTACTTAGTCTCACTGTTTTCCAATTAATAACCTCAAGTTTTTAGGCAAGTGTTGCCAGAGTGTGACAACTCTGTACTTCAGATGAAGTGACAGTAAGCAGTCAAAGTCAACAGACACCCAAATAAGCAGTTATTTCTATTTAGTTGTACTGCTTGCTTCATGACCCAAAACAGGGGTCCATGAGGAGGGCACGTCCCTTCAGGGAGTACATAAATATGAGAAGAAAATTTATGTTCATTAGTCTTTTTTAAATGTAATTTTAAAATCCACTTTTGGTCTGACACACAAAAAACGGTATACACACATTGTTGATAAATACACATCTATTAGGAGATCATGCGCAATGTTTTTGTTTTTTTTTTATTGATAGGGCTGGAAAGCCTGAAAAATGTATATTATCTTGTATATTATCAATGTATATTACCTACTAGTACAAGATATCAGTACAAGAACCCATGAAGGCATCCTCTCTCAAGAATATGCAACAAATCTGGAATTGTGGCTACCTGCATTTATCATCACTGTGACCAGATGAGGCAATCTTAGACCATAAATCCAAATCCAGCCCCCATGAGGTCCTACTTGTCTTTACCAAGCACCCTATGCTGTTTAAATCCCCAGGGAGGAACCACCTCTCCAGGATCAGATAACCTTGCTAATGTGCTCTTGTGAATTTAAAAGATATTAGGGGGGAGGAGAGGTGAAGTTTTGTTTCCATGCTTTTTTTTAAGGCAGGTATTACAAATGGCTGCATCAGCCAAGTATGCCCACCAGAAGCCGAAAATCAAGAAATTGAAAAATTCTCCATCTCATTAGCATCCTGTAATTATTTAACCTCATTTACAGTTAAGTTCTTCCAGAAACAAGGAAATCAACTTTAAGAAATAGCTTATCCCAAATACCACTCAAGTGGTAATAGCTGACCAGATTTTAACTTTTAACTACCAAAAAACTTGGATGCAGACTTTCTTAGGAAAGCAAGCCCTTAGAGTATCTTATTCCAAAACCTTGTTGGGGAGCCGCATATCCTATCTGAATTAAGGGACAAGCTCTTCGTGTGAGGATTCAACTGAGTGTAGGCTCAGAGACAAAACGACCCATTTTAGCAGCTGCCCCTAATGTTAAAACCTTTCTGAAATGGACACATTTTAAGATGCCAGATTCAAGGTAAACCTCAGACAAGAGGAAAACCAAACACTTCAACCTTCTGAAGAAACACACACAAGCTTACTCAGAGGAGCGGATCATCCTTCCCCTCAAGTCTGCAATCCCATCCTCTCCATCTGAGACCCCCCCTGCCAGCCGGCTTCCCACTGTGCTCCCTCCCCGGTGCCAACGAAGCGCTTCATTTCTTGCCCTTTTCTATTCAACTCGTGGTGGCTGCACTTTCGTTCCACAGCCAACTGCAAGGTATTCAGGCTATAGCTCCACAATCATGTTTCTGTAAAGTCACGACGTACAGATCGACCGCTTTCCCAGGCTACTTGACCACTCTATTGACTTCCGAACAGAATTCTCGACGAGCCCCCACGGAGCAGTGTTGGAGGAGCAGGAAATATCCTATGTGGCACTAAAATAACACACAGTCCGCCGCCTGCTATCCTGGGAACACCCTTTATCCCCAGGGGCCAATACGAGCCAGGCTTGTCACCATCGCACATTTCGCAGAGAGCTGGGTTCTGGAGGGGGCGCATCTGGTCCTCCGTCCCGGGCCGGCGGCGAGGGACGCCCGGGAGAGCGCGGGGGTCGGCGGGTGGCGCCGGGCGGCTGGGCGGCGGCCAGGATGAGCTCAGCGGCCCCGCCGGGTGTTGCCGACAGGTTGCATCAGACGCCGCGCGGGGCCGCCGCCCGCGACGCCGGCTGCGCGGGGCCTTCCCGGCCAGCCCGCCGCCGCGGGCCGCGCCTGGTCTCCTCCGGCTGGGCCCGCGCCCACGCGAGCGGCCGGCTCCTCTGCGGCCTCCTCCTTCTCCTCCAGCCCGTCCGCGGCCTCCTTACCTGCGCCTCCAGCCCGCCTGCCCCCAGGCGGCCTCCACTCCGAGCGGCCCCGCGCGGCGCGGCCCGACTCAGCCCAGGCCTCGCAGCGAGGAGGAGCGACGGTTACGAAACCCGCAGCCTCCGCCCGTTCCGCAGCCACCGGCTTCCCGTCCTCGCCCGGCCACGCGCGCTACCGCCGCCGCACGACCAATGGGAGCGCCGACCTGCGGGTGACGCGCCCTCCCCTCGCAACGGGCAGCACTACCAGCCAATCGCGAGCGGCCTGGCTGCGGGAGGCGGGCACGTGGCGGAGGAGTTGGCCCCGGCGCGGAGGGCCTGGCGGGCGTGGTGGGAGCAGACGGTCGCCGAGGGCGCCGCCCCTCGGGAGCTCCCGCGGGGCGGCGGCCAGGAGCTGTAGGTCCGTCGCCGTGAGAAAGGTTCCGTGGAAGTTGGAGAAGCGTAGCTTTGTGAAGGCAGCATTGTCTCTGGAAAGCGCAGTGTCCTGAGGTGACTGGAACACAGAGTTCTGTTTTGGTTTCACCACGTCCTCCGCAGCCCCCTCTAGGAGTCCCTCACCCCGACAGTTTTCCCAGACGACCCACCAGACTCCTATCCCGGGACGTGGGGCGCCCTGCCAACGCCTGACCCGCGCCCCTCGGAGGGAGCCTGGAGAGAAGTCCTGGACCCCGGCAGTAAAGGCCACTGCGGATTTGTTGGAAAATGAATGAAGCGAAATTGTCCCAACGTGGGATTAGTGTTGATGTCACCTTGGTGAACACTGCAGACTGTGGTTCCTTGTTGGGAGGAACGAACTGACTTCCCACGATCGATTTTAGTGTGGTGTCTTAAAGTGAACAGATGGAGAGACGTGATCTCAAAAAATGAATGACAGTCCAGTGTTATTGAAGTCAATTCACCGGAGGATCTGAAAGCGTCTTAAAACCAGGAAGCAGCGTTCTGGGTGGAGGACAGTGCCCTCCCGATAGGTTTGATTGCTTCCTCTTTAGCAATTCTTATCGTCCAAAAAAAATAGAGTCTTTGAAAGAGGAAACATTTCTTCATTGCCCAGGCCGTGGGGACCAGATCTCTGCATAAGATTGTTTCGAGGAATCAGGAAAGAGATGATAAAACAGTTGCAAAAATAAAGATAAAAAAATAAAAATAAAAGGGTTGCAACTAAAGGTGAACAACGATAATCATAGAAGCACACTTGGTAGAATGACTCATCGTCAACACCAATATGCTTCTTTCGCTTTGGCTCTCAGTGTTCTGAGTTGACATTTCTTTGACCAAGAGTTTAGCACTATTAAAGTTGGACTATATTTTGTTACTCACAGAATCATAATTTTACCCCAACCATTTCCTAATCACTTAAAGATTGTAAAGGAAAAAAATTACATGGATATATTCATTTATCCTTTGGTTGCTAATCACTCTGTCAAGCAGGCCCAGCATTCTCTCTCTGCCTGGGCGGGCCTTCTTCCCCACTCAGCAGGTCTAGTCAATGCCACGGAGACTGGAGTATTTATGTCCTCTTTAGCTGGTCATTCTTTCTTCCTCTCAGTTTACAAATATTTTTTTGGTGCCAAGTATGTGCTAAGCTGTGGGGATTTAGCAACAAACAAGATAAACACAGTCGCTGCCCACATGGAGTTTACACTTAGAGCCAGCAAGACAGACATTACACAATTTTTCTGTTACCATACTATAAGAAAGAAGTACAAGATGCTATGAGAAATTTTAAGAAGGGAATCAAACCTGGTCTGTGTGTCAGGGAGAGATGTTTGGCTAGGTGACACAGATGAAGTAAGTGGATGTACCAGCCAGAGAGAGTGTGTTATCTAAAGGTCTTTGCAATGAGAGAAATGTAAGGCCAGAGTGGCTGAAGCAAATTTAAGGCCCCAGTGGAGAGTGGTGAGATGGGCGGGGCCTGTGACCCAAGAAGGTTTCTGATTTTTCCCTATGAGAGATGGAAGGCCTCTGAAAGACTTGCTCTCACTATAAGGAAATGAGCACAGCCTGGTAGAGGCTCTGTCTCCGGAATGAGGAGATACACCATGTTGCTTGCTTGGGGACCCAAGCTATCATAATAAAAGGAAATTTTCCGGCATAGATCTCTGTCTCACTGATACCCAATACTGTACATATTTTACAAATCCAAACAATTTGTAAATAAGTAGTTCAATAAAATCCCCTCCAAAGGACTTGAGAAGTGGAATGTCCTGTTAATTGAATATGCTAGTTACCTGAGAGCTACTATGATAAATTACCTTAGTTACCTAAAAGATATGGACTCTGCCCTATTCTGTCCATAGCTTCACCTCTTACTGGTTGTGTGACCTGAGACAAATTACTTGACCTCTCTGATATCTGTAAATGGGGATAACAACAGGATCTACCGGATAAAATTGTTGTGAGGGTTGAAGGAGTTAATGTCAGACTATACAAGAGTGTCTGCCTACTACATGGTAGGGGCTTAAAAGTATTAGCTATTATTACCATGATGCTCGTACATGAATTATAAATAAGTTATACCCATAGAATTATAGTAGACTGAAATACACTGCAAAACAAGGTCAAGCTATTCTTAATACTGCTTTGATGAGTCAGGCACTGAAATATACATAATATTGAAGGTGTTGATATGGACCCTGCAGTATATCCCAAAGGAGTTAGAATAGTTCCCTTAGTTGCCACATCTTATTTCATTTATTTCCATATGGAGTGGAGGAAAAATTTTGTAATTTAAAATCTCTTGTTTCAAAGCCAGATCAATAGAAATTTATTATACAAATCTATTTATCTTCAGTGTGTCTTAAGTATTTAGCATAAATATGTATTTGGAAAATTTCAGAAAAATAATATACCAAATTAACCACTTTTTGCAGGAGATCGGAAACATATCTACACTATTTTGAGAATTGAGATATCTATCAGGTTTGAATCTCAGTAGGTATTTATTATGGTATATTAGCAATAATATGACAGTGATTGTCAGTCGTTGATTAGAGCACTTTCGATTGGAGTAACTGAAAACCATCCCTGACTGCACTTAGCATAAAGAAGGACTTGGTCAAAGATTTTAGGACACTCTTCATGAAATACCCAGATGTATCAGAACCAAGAACTCAAATGCTCAAGTGTCTTCATGTCCGTGTGTGTGTGTGTGTGTGTGTGTGTGTGTGTGTGTTAAGGTTAGAGGGATAGGCATGTTCAAACACAGGACAAAAGGAACTATTCCCGAAGGGACTTTGGTCAAGATGGCAGTGTAGGTAAATGCAGTGCTCGCCTCCTCCCACAACCACATCAAAATGACAAGTAAACTACAGAACAACCATTATTCAGAACTACCTGAAATTGAGTTGAATGAAAGTCCTACAACTACAAAATTAAAGAAGCAGCTACATTGAGACTAGTAGGCCCTGGCCGGTTTGGCTCAGCGGTTAGAGCGTCGGCCTGCGGTCCGGAGACTGGTAGGAGGGGAGGAGGCACAGATGAGCTGGTCCCACAACCATATGTGGTGGATAAGAATCAGCAGGGATATCTCAGCTGTGAAGGTCCTCCCAAAGGAGCAAGGGGTCCCATGCCAGGTCCACCAGCTCAGGGTTCCAGTGCCAAGAACAAAAGTCCTCATAACTTCTGGCTGTAAAAACCAGCAGGAATTGAGCCTGAGGGACTCTGAGGCTGCAGGAGTTCCAGGCAGTTCTTCTTAAAGGGCCCATGCACAGACTTACTCAGACTCGCTCCCTCCAGGCTTCAGTGTGGGAGAGACAGCTTGAAAGGCACCAGAGACATACGGGGAAGAATCATTTGGCATCGGGGAGAGAGCTGGAGAGGCAGCTTTATCCTGGACAGACGTGCTGGTAGAGACCATCATTCCTTTAGTGAGCCCTTCCCCCATGGGGCAGGCAGAGGGGCACCATATCTTGGGCTCCAGAAACCTGGCTCACACTCTTTGCCTTACCCTGGTGATTCCCTGAAGCCCTGCTCCACCCATCTTTCAGCCCCACCCAGGCTGTTTCCCGCGGCTTTACCATAGGAATGGCCTGTCTTGGCTCCTGCTTCATATTTTCCTAAGTTCTCTCAAACAGGCAGCATCTGGCTTCAGGGAGCCCTATCCCTCTCTCTAAATGGCACCAAGCCTGGCACTAGAAGCAGCCAACCTTGGTTCACAGCTTGGCTTTGCCTGGGCAACTCCAAGCCCAGCACAAGAAGCAGCCATCTGTAGATCACACTGTAGCTTATGCCTGGTGGCCCTGGATCGAACACAGGCAGTAGCCGACCTTGCCCCAGAGCCAGCACACCCAGTGAACAGCTTCAGACCATGTTGAAGTATCACCACTCAACCACCTCCACAAGTGACACACTCAAGGAATGGACTCAGTGGGTACCAGAGTCCTGCTGAAGTGAGTCTTGCTCTATGAGTTGGGCCCCTGCACAGCTGATTCTCCAAGGTAGTCAGAAGTCAATGGTCAGTGGACACAGCCAGTCCTTGCAGCTGATCAGCCTGAGTAAATCCATCCCACTGGTGTGCCAACAGCAATCAAGACTCAATTACAACAGAAAGATGGACAGTCCATATGAGGGGTGCACCTTGAGGGCCCAGCTGGAGTGATCAGGGAGGCTGTGCCCCTGGACCTACAGGACACCTACTACAATAGGCCACCCTAGGAAGCCTAGGAGACATAGCAACTCTACCCAATACATAGAAACAAACACAGAGAAGCAGCCAAAATGAGGAGACAAAAAAACATGTCCCAAATGAAAGAACAACAAAATTCCAGAAAAAGAACTAAATGAAATGGAGATAAGCCATCTAATAGATGCAGAGTTCAAAACACTGGTTGTAAGGATGCTCAAAGAACTTAATGAGAACTTCAAAGAACTTCAAGGAACTTAGTAAGAACCTCAAGAGCATAAAAAAAGACCAGTCAGAAATTAAAGATACACTAACTGAAATAAAGAATAATTTACAGGGAATAAATAGTAGAGTACTGAAGCCAAGAAGCAAACAATTTGGAACAGAAGGAAGCAAAAACAAAAACCACTCAATCAGAATAACCCAATCAGAAAAATAAAAAAATAAAAAATGAGGATAGTGTAAGGAGCCTCTGGGACAATTTCAAGCATACCAACATTCGCATCATGGGGGTGCCAGAAGGAAGAGAGAGAGAGAGCAAGAAATTGAAAACCTATTTGAAAAAATAATGACAGAAACTTTCCTTATTTGGTGAAGGAAACAGACATACAAGTCTGGGAAGCACAGAGAGTCCCAAAGAAGAGAAACCTAAAGAGGTCCACACCAAGACACATAATAATCAAAATGCAAAAGGTTAAAGACAAAGAGAGAATCTTAAGAGCAGCAAGATAAAAGCAGTTAGTTACCTACAATGGAGCTCTCATAAGACTGTCAGCTGATTTCTCCAAAGAAACTTTGTAGGCCAGAAGGAAATGGCAAGAAATATTAAAAGTGATGAAAAGCATGGACCTACAACCAAGATTACTCTATCCTGCAAAGCTATCATTTAGAATTGATGGACACATCAAGAGTTTCCCAGACAAGAAGAAGCTAAAGGAGTTCATCACCACCAAACCAGTATTATTTGCAATGTTGAAAGGTCTTCTTGAAGGAGAAGAAAAAGGAGGAGGAGGAGGAGGAGGAGGAGGAGGAGGAGGAGGAGGAGGAGGAAAGAAGAGGGGGATGGGAGGGGAAGGGAGGGGGAAGAGGAGAAAATGGCAATAAATATATATATAACAATTGAATCTACAAACAAAACATACAAGCAGAACAGAAACAAACTCATAGATACAGAGAACTTTTTGTTGGTTGCCAGATGGGAGGGAGGTTGGAGATACAGGTAAAAAGTTGAGGGATTAAGAAGTACAAATCTGTTGTTAGACTGATGAACCTCAGAGGGAAGTGGGGAGGGGGACAGAAAGAGATAAACCAAAGAACTTCTCTGCATATATGCATAACCAATGGACACAGACAATAGTGTGAGGAAGGCAGGAGGGGGACGGGAGCAGGGAGGAGGAGGTCAATGGGGGGAAAAAGAGAGGACATCTGTAATACTTTCAACAATAAAAATAAGTGTAAAAAAAAAAAAAAAGGAACCATTCCCTAAGAGGAAAGGACTAGATCCCACTTAATAGAACTCAAGAAGAGGACTCTACTTCCATTTTAACAGGAGGGTAAAGGAAAGGATGGATTTAGATGTCAGTTTGTAGCTTAGTCACTAGAAACTTGAGAAGTTTCCATATTATGGTTTGTTTTTACTCTGCAAAGTAGAAAGGAAGTTCATTCTAGAGAATTGAATGAGGAGATGGTGGTTTACAGAGATGTTTAAGTGTGAAATTGAAGCTAAGACAATTAGAAAAGAGAAATGACTCTGGGAAAGTGAAACTTCAGAGAACCATGGGGCCCAGTAGAAGCTGGAAATTATAATTCTGTCCAGCGTGGTCCTGGCTGGTTTGGCTCAGTGGATAGAGCATCTGCCCACGGACTAAAGAATCACAGGTTCTATTCCTGTCAAGTGCACGTACCTTGGTTGCGGTTCATCCTTGACCCTTGTCGGGTCATGAGGGAGGCAACCAGGTGATGTGGCTTTATCACATCGATGTTTCTTTCTGTCTCTCTCTCTCTCCCCCTCCCACTCTATCAGATAATAAGTAAAAAAAATATCCTCAGGTGAGGAATAAAAATAATAATAATTCTGTCCAGTGTGTTTTTGTGGTTGTTTCTATGGAGCTTAGCTCAAAAGACATTTCTTTAGAATCTGATCTAGATGTTCTTCCTCGGCCTCAGCCTGTGCATCCCTAGACCACTACATCTAGTCTCAGAATACTTAAAGATCGCCCTCTGAATTTACTACAAGCTTGGGAAAAAATAGTGGAGACACTTGTCCTTCCTGAAATCAAAATATACTATTAAGTTATAGTTATTAAAACAATGTGATATCAGCCCAAGTTTAGATAATTAAACTAAGAGAACAGAATAGAAACCCCCAAAGCAGAGATAGTTATATTTGGGACTTTTGAATACAAAAAATGTGGCCCTTTATATTACATGGGAAAAGAAAGGATCAGTTAATAAATGTGACAATTGCTGTTTGTTAGATGCCTACCACACATTATTCATGAATATAAGTTCTATATGAATGATGGATCTAAGTATAAAACAAACTTTTTAAATCATTAGAGGAAAATTTTTTTTATAAACTTGAATTGGGGAAGACCTACCTACATAACTCGTGAAATCTAAAATTCCAAAAAGAAAATACCAACAGACTTGGCTACCTACAAATTAAAAACAAACAAAACAAAAAATTTCCAGAAGAAAGAGTTTTAGCTAAAGGATTAAAGGATAAGCTACAAACTGGGAGAAAATATTTATAACATATATAACACGCAGGTTTACTATAATATATGAGCTTCTACAAATCAAATCTACTGGTCTGTATTTGTCACTTTTATCATAAATTAAGTGTCTATATACATGTGAGTTTATTCCTAGACTCTGCGTTCTGTTCCATTTGTCTGTTTGTCTACCATTGTGCTAATACCACACTGATGGTAACATAATATGGTAACATAAGAATGTCTTTATATCAGGTAGTATAAATTCTTCAAATTCATTTTTCTAAATGAAAAGTAAAAAAATTAGTGATAGTGTCCTTTTTCTTAAATTTGATAGGTATATACTCTAATATTTGTTATTTATAACTCATATTTTATAAATATTAACTTATAGCTGCTCAATATTTAACAACATAATAATAGTAAAAAACCTTTATGTGCCTAATAACAGCATCAAAATTTATAAAGGTAAATTTTTAATGAACTACTTTAATATACTTCTTATTCTTTGACAAGTCAAAGAGATAAATATTTTATAAGACATGGAATTGAAGGAGCCCATATGGTGAAAGAGCAGACAAAAACTTCAAAACAGCTATTATAAATGTGTTCAATGAACTAAAGAAAACTATGCTTAAAGAATTAAAGAAAACACCCGGCTGGTATGACTCAGTGGTTGAGCGTAGACCAATGCACCAAGAGGTCGCTGGTTTGATTCCCAGTCGAGGCACATGCCCGGGTTGTGGGCTCGATCTAGTGGGGGCATGCAGGAGGTGGCCAATCAATGTTCTCTCTTATTGATATTTCTCTCTCTCTCTCCTTTCCTCTCTCTCTAAAATCAATAAAGAAAACACATTTTTGCCCTGGCCGGTTTGGCTCAGCGGTTAGAGCGTTGGCCTGTGGTCCAGAGAGACCCGGGTTTGGTTCCCGCTAAGAGCATGTACCTTGGTTGCAGTTTGTCCCCGGCCCTGGTCGGTCGTGCGGGTGGCAGCCACTCGATGTGTCCCCTTTACGTCGATGTTTCTCTCTCTCTCTCTCTTCCTCTCTCTCCCTCCCGCTCTATCTGAACAAAAAAAATGGAAAAATGTCCTCGGGTGAGGATAAAAATAAATAAATAAATAAATAAGAAAACAAATTTTTTTAAAAAAGAATTAAAGTATGATAACAATGTTACATCAAATAGAGAACATGAATAAAGAGATAAAAGTACTGCCCAGCCGGTGTGGCTCAGTGGATTGAGCAACGTTCCATGGACTGAGAGGTCCCAGTTCCATTCCTGGTCAGGGCACATGCCCAGGTTGCAGACTCAATCCCTAGTAGGGGGCGTGCAGGAGGCAGCCGATTAATATTTCTCTCACATCAATGTATCTCTCTCTCTCTCCCTTCCTCTCTCTCTAAAAAAATCGATAAAAACATGTTTTTAAAAGAGAGGTAAAATTATATAAACAGCAACACATAGAAATTCTGGAGTTGAAAAATACAAACTAAAATAAAATCTTTACTAGAGAGGCTCAACAAGTTTTAGAATTGGAGAAGTAAATTTAGTGAAATTGAAAGTGGATCAAAAAAAGAAAAGAAAAGAAATTAACTGAGCCTCAGAAAAATGTGAAACACCATTATATGCACTAAAATATACAAAATGGAATTAGCAGAAATAGAGGAGAGAAAGGAGCACTAAAAAGTATTTGGAGCAAAAATGGCTGAAATGTTCTGAGGTTAATAGAAAACATTGATCTATATAACCAAAAGAAGCCCACTAACTTTAAGAATGATAAACAAATAGGTCCACACCCAGACATATCATAGTAAAAATGTTGCAGGTTAAAGACAAAGATAAAATCATGAAAGCAGCAAAAGAAAACAACTCATCACATACAAGAAATCCTCAGTAAGATTAACAGCAGACTTTTCATCGGAAATAATAAAGGTCAGAAGCCACAAAGATGGTATATTCAAAGTATTCGAAGTAGAATATTATCAAACAAGAATCTTACATCCAGTAAAATTAGCTTTTAAAAATAAAGGCAAATTAAAGACATTCCCAGATAAACAGAACCTGAGAGAATTTGTTGATTACACACCTGCCTGATGAGAAATATTCATGCAGAGTGGAAGTGACCCCAAACAGTAATTTGAATGTGTGCATACATGCACGCGTGCACACACGCACACACACACCACTGGTAATGGTAATTATGTAGTAATTGCAAAGACAGTACATAATTGTATATTTCTTCTATATTCCCCAAACTAAATTTAAAACAATGTGTATATAATTGTAATATATAGAGATACAATGTATTTGACAATAGTATTATGTAAAAGGAAGGTTAGAAAAAAGCTAAATGTAATAAGAAAAGGATACAAGATGATAACCCAAATCTACAGTAATAAATGAAGAGAATCAGAAAGGGTAAGTAAGAAGGTAATGTAATAACTATATAAATATATAGCTGATTTCCTTTCTTCTTTGTTATACATGAGACTATATAATGTGTTAATTATAACAAGGTATTGTTAGCTTTCAAGCATATACAGACATTATATTTATAACAATGATAGCATAAAGAGGAGATCAAATGGAGCTATTTAGGAGTAAATTTCTATGTTTCATTGGAACTAAGTCATTATAAATCTGAAGTAGATTTTGATAAACTTACCTAAAATTAGAATATGATGATTGTTGTACAGCCATGTAAATATACCAAAAATTGAAACATTGAATTATATACCTTAAATCAGTGAGTTGATAGTATATGAATTATATCTTACCAATATATTATTTTTAAAAGATATGAAAGATCTGAATAGCAGCACATAACTGTGACTTAATAGATAAAATATATCAATCATGTATTGATTAAAGAACATTCATTCTTTTCAAATGTCCATGGGACATTCACACACAAAAAAATTACATTAGACAATAAAGGAAATGTGAATATATTCCCCAAAGTAGAACTTCTATTGTCCACAACGCAATAAAACTAGATATTAAATAATAAAGATCAACTAAATAATAAAATAACTTATAAATAAAAAGAAAAAGTTTTGTAAAAATCTTTTTGAATTTAGAAAAGAACTATCATATGATATAGCAATTCTTCTTCTGGATATTTATCCAAAAAATATTAAAACAATAATTTTAAAAAATATATGTACCCCTATGTTCATTGCAACATTATTTACAATAGCCAACATATGGAAACACCCTAAGTATCCATCAATGGATGAATGAAAAAAGGTGATGTGAGATAGATAGATAGATAGATAGATAGACAGACAGACAGACACAACACAACTCAGCCATAAAAAAGGATGGAATATCGCCATTTGAGCCAACATGGATGGATCTTGATGATATTATGCTAAGTGAAATCAGTCATATGGAAAAGAAAAAACACTGTATGATTTCACTCATGTGGAGTATAAAACAAACAAACAAACAAAAAACCTCACACAAACAAAATAAAAACAAACAAACTCATAGATACAGACAACACATTGGTGGTTACCAGAGGGGAAAGGAGGTGGTGGAAGGAAAAAATGGGTAAAGGGAATCAAATATATGGTGAGGAATGCAAATTAAGTTTTTGATGGTGAGCACACTAGAGTGTATACAGATATCAAACTGTAATGTTGTACACTTGAAATATATAATGTTATTAACCAATATTACTGCAATAAAAAATCTTTTGGGTATACTAAATTTTGAATATAATAATAATGGCAATTTCAGTTATGTTAAAAAATAATTATGAGAGCAGTGTATATTAAATTTTGAGGCTATAGTCAAAGCTTTTGTTACCCCCAAAATGTATACTTTTAAAGGCTTGTATTATAGGAACAGAATAAAAGGGCAATCAAACCATTCCTAGAAATAAAAGGAAATTTTGAAAATATTCTGAAGCCTGCTAATTACAAAGTTAATACAAGGTAATCTAATATGAAAATATGAATGGCTATGGTTAATGAAAATTAACCCCCACTTACACATCTCCTGACTCAATAGGGAAGTCATCTTGCCTTTCATGTGACCACTTTGAGGGGTCAGTCTTTTCTTTTTTTTTTTTTATCCTCACCCGAGGACATTTTTCCATTTTTTGTTCAGGTAGAGTGGGAGGGAGAGAGAGGAACAGAGAGAGAGAGAGAGAGAAACATCGATGTGAAAGGAACACATCGAGTGGCTGCCACCCACACATCCGACCAGGGCCGGGGACAAACTGCAACCGAGGTACGCGCCCTTAGCGGGAACCGAACCCGGGTCTCTCAGGACCGCAGGCCGATGCTCTAACCGCTGAGCCAAACCGGCCAGGGCGGGTCAGTCTTTTCTTTGGAATGGGGTGAGATACACCTACAATAGATCTACCATGAAGTGAAATTGCAAAAAAAGGCCAGATTTCACAGTCTGTAAAAGTCATACTGATTTCTTGTATCACAAGTAAAGCCATTGACAGAGGCAGACGGGGCAAGATTCAAACAGTTAACAACTGAAGAAAGGAAGTCACTGGATAAAGGAGCTGATACGAAAGAGGAATTAAATAGCAAGGGGAGGTCCTTGGGAAAATTAATAAAGTGGCCCTCTTTGTCATCACACTGTGACCGTCCAGAGGGAAATCTATAGAATATCATCACACACTGTAAACAGAACCTTCTCCATCAGCATCTGACTCAATTTTTTGTTCATTTTAATTGCATTTATAACCCAAGTTGTCTGAAGTGTAAAATTGACTTTTTATAATGTTTATTTAATTTTCAAGGCAAAGTCCCCATCACACTTTATTTCACTATACTATAAAATCTGGGTTCCTGTTTTAAGTAGATTCACTCCAATTCCTTTATTTATTTGCTACTGTTTATCTTAGGACAATGAGGACCTCCCACACATTAACCTTGCATCAGCAATTGGTTCCTTAGTGTGAATTTCTTTTTCTGATCACTGAAAAGGTGAAGGCAGAAGTCCGGAGGCAGACTTTTTTGCACTTGCGGAAACTCAAAGACGGAATTAGCTGCTGCCGTGGCCCCTGATCTGAAGGGCTTGGTGCTGGTGGGGTCCTCTGAGTAGGGCGCACACTGTCAACGCAGTTTGCCTGGCCCACCGTGCACTGGAAAATGGAAGATCAGCCCTAGACAGTCACAGATTGACAATACTGTAGTTAGTCTCACACATGCAAAGCCAAACACTTGATTTTCCTTGAATGATCATCAACGATCATCAAATGGAAGTCACGCTTCTGGTCTGCACTGTCCAGCTTCTATGCAAAGTGAGGCCTCACTTCTGCTGTTCCCCTCTCTTACCTCACACAGGGCATCCTCCAAAGAAGCCAGTTTCTCTTGATGACAGCTGATACCCACAGGAAACAGGGCTGGAAGGTACACCATTGGTCACTGTACCCGAGCCTCCCAGGGAAGGTTCTCTGCCTTTTGCAAGCCACCTGAGACACGCATGAAATTATCCCTGAGTTTGCTGTTGGTATCAGTGTCCAGGGTTTGGATCAACAAGCAGTTTTTTCCCTTGGAGCAGTGAATTCCAAACTTCTGTGCCAAAGAAAAGACGCATCTGATGGTGCGTGTGACATGTCACAGCCTGTTCTAACACTTATTTTTGTATTTGTTCTCCAGACCTACATACCACTACTCAACTGTGACTCTGATAAGGCTTAAAAACCTGGTGTAATGTGTCCATGTGTGGGGTAAATAGAAGGGGTTTGGCTCCCAACAATGATTGACGGGTGACGGCCACATGCTATCTCTTGCCTTGTCACGAGTAACCTAAGTAGCTTTTCCATGAGAGGCTTCAAGGGAAAGTATTTTTCTCTCCAATGCATGGAAAAATAAAGTGTTCTTAAAAATTAAATGCAAGTATGACTCATAAACCGTGCACAGTTTTGGACGTACATTCTAATGCAGTAAATTCAGGTGAATGCCATTCGGCATGGGGGGACCTCTCCAGCACCAGAGGCTGACTAGCCTTCAACTTCCTGTTGATCGTAAACTGAAAGAAACCACATACCTTAGCCTCACTAGGTTTGCTCAGCCAAGGTCCCTGGGACCTTCCCACCGTTGCTTTTCCCAGCTGTGGGATTTCTGATCTAATTTATGGTACCAAAAATATTACTAATGAAATTGGTTAAGCCAACACACGTATTTTTGCTTCAAGGTACGACCTCAGGATTTTAAATGATTTACAGCAGGTATTGAATATTTAACTCGTGGCTACACTGATGAGTCACTAACAAACAAACAAAACTTGATTTCCCTCTGGGAGTGCGCCTTCCCTTCTTGTAACTCACCCTGTGCGTATATCTGTCATGGCTCGAAAGGGCGTGTGCAATTATTCCAGTGTGGGAGAATTTCAGATGATTAGCTGCAACCTCAGTGTTTTGAAGGTGTGACTGTGTGGGCAAAGCCGGACAATTAATTAGACTTGAACAGTCTGGGTGCTCAACGTCTGCCCTTGAGATTAACTGAAGCCCTTCCAAAAAGAAAAACATAAGACAAAGAAAACAGGACGGCTGATGTCCTTTAGCACATAAATCACAAACTTTAAGACATCTCAATAATTCTTAAAATGTCAGTAATTGCCCTAGTTCCCTGTGAGTCAAGGGAGTTAATAAGTTTTTTTCCCCATGACAACTTAAACTAAAAAAACTCCGAGTTGGGGGGGTGGGGGGGAAAGCAACTGGAATGATCAGCTCTGATTAATTCAAGTTACAGTTGCACACTCACTATGGGCGCAGAGAATTTAAAGGAGCAGATGCACTCTGAAAACAGACTCTGTGAATGAGCATAGCACTCTGGGGAAGATACTGCCAGGGCTGGAGCTGGAGATACCACAGGGCTCACCCAGTGAATGGATCATCCCAGGCTTAATTCTGTCATGGTTTTCCAACCAGGCACAGTGCTGTGATTTTGCAGATAAGATCTTATGCTCTGAGCCAAAATATAGGCAAGCCTCTCCCTGCATCATCCCACAGAGCAAAACCAGTAGGTCACCCAAGGCCCTGGCCTCACATCCTGGAGGCCTCAGCCAGACCCTGTTCAACCCGGAGGGCCTGAGGTTTCCCATGACTCCATGACTCCTGCTGGCTTCTTGTCTGGTTATCAAGCGTCAGGTAACTTCAGAGGAATGAAGAAAACACTGAACTTTCTCAACTTTATTAAGTAAGAAGCAGACACTCTTCGTCCAGCCGGTGGAGAGAGCATCAGAGCGGGCAAACGATTTCCAGAAAGCAGACTTCACCTTCTGACTCAGTGAGGATCGTCCCCAGGATGATTTTCCATGAACCAGATCCATCGCTGTTAACTTCAGGATAAAGGGTAAAGGAAAAGTGATACTTTTCCGGTAAAGATTAGACAATAAATTAAGGGTTGTATCAACTGCCAAGAGGTTTCTGGAAAGGTCCCCCAGACTCACTGGTCTCTGGGTCCCTGCCTCATCCCAGGAGCCACCCAATCAAGATGCGGCTGCTCCAGTTCAACCTCTTCTCACCAGGGTCATTGCCACCAGCAGGTGGTCCAGCATCTTGGTGCAATTCACCCGAGATCCAAGGTCCTGGCAGTGGGCCTGCAACTGACTGAGTCCTGTCAGCATCCAAGAGAGGAAGGAGCTGCCTTCTTAGCTTCCTCAGAGGGTGGGGGAGGGACAGTGGGTGACAAAGACCTGGAGTTACCCCTGTGCTGAGACTCTGCAGTGGGGGAAAGGTCGGTTCTCATGAGCATTGAGGCACCCTGTAAGGGGAGATAGAAGCTGGGCAGCCAAACGCGGCCAGTGGCCCCTGCCGGCCTGAGACGGCAGCGGCACACCTGTGGCTGGGCTCCAGGAGCCTGGCCCCTGGGGGCTGCACCCTCTTCAGGACTCTCACAGCACCTCCATGGGTCCCACTCACTTGTCAAGTCACATAGTCCGCCTGGCGTTCATGAGTACCTCCCAGAGAGATGGCAAGCTTCTTAAAGTGATCTCCAAGGAAGCCAACACAGTGCTATGAACATAACACTTACTCAAAACATATGTGTTCACTGAGAATATGAAACCAATGACATATGTGAATATCACGTGAAATAGCATTGCACTATTTTCTGGAGAATGAGCGCGGTGTCTGGGGACAAACCCCCGGGCTGAGCAAACCCTTGTTCTCATCTGAGATCTGTATAACCTTGGGCCAGTTATTTCTCCTTTCTGGGCCTCAGTTTCCTCATCTATAGATGTGGAAAACAATACCTACCTTAAAGGTTGTTGGGAGAATCGGAGGTAATGCAGGCAAAGTATCTGGCACCCACCAGGCAGCCAAAACACAGTTTTAACGATTACAATTGGACATAGACTTTTTCATATGGAGTTCCTCAGACACTTCATGCCGTTATTAAAGACAAATGTGTTGTGTGTTTGTTTGCCTTTAAAGAATCTTTGAATAACCCCAATTTGCTTTCTATCATAGAATATGTATGTATTATGTACATAATGTTTAAAATTTCCAGACTTTGATACCTTGATATTCAAAGATGAATATTTATTAATACTTTGTTTTAAAAAGTATTATGAAAAGGAATAGTGTAACCTGACCCCGTGCCTGGAAAATATGTTACAACATCCTTCGAGGTAAGAGCAAAGACTTTTTAATCAAAGTTTTTAGTTTGATTTGAGCCAGGAGATTGAAAAGCTTGGCACTTGGTTAATTACGGTACCGAATTTTCAAGTGTCAGCAAGTATTTATTGTGTGTTCACTATGTACAAGGCAAGGTCCTGGGCATTTAGTATGCACCAGGGAACAAACCAAAGGGAGGTCCCCGCTTTCTTGGGGTCACGTTTTAGCAGGGGAGACAGATCACCAAAAAGAAACAGAAAAACAAAGACAAACGGAACACTGTGTTAAAAAGTGGTAAACATTGTGGGGGGAAGCAGAGGAGTCTAAGGCGGACTGGGTGTGGGACTGAGTGCATTGAAACAGGATGCTCAGGCTGGGCCTCCGTGGGAAGGCCACATGGGAGCAAAGACTTATAGGTCCAATGGAGAAAGTCAAAGCCCCGAAATGTTCCATGAGAACAAAAATGGTCTGGAATGGCTCTCTACAGGTGTCTCATTACTCAGAAAACTGCCGGGCTCACCTTTTCTCTTAGGATGTGTTATTGTAGGCATCATTACAGCCATTCTTTCGGGACTGGTCTCCTCCCTTCCTCCCTGCCCTTCTTTTCAAGGATCCGTGCTCAGAGAAGCAGCCAGACATACGAAGGGAAAAGGTAAGCTCCTTCCTCTGAACAAGAAATTTGTTCCTGCAGGAAGATTTTTTTTTTTTTGAAATTGTAAATTTAAGCAAAACCCACCCAAATGGCATACTTAGTGAATTATTTTTTTAAAGGGGCTTATTGATTCAAAACATGTCCAAACAAGAGTGAGTGGGATAAACCTGGGACTAGAATGTGTTCTCTTGTATATAGGTTTAGTAACCACCACACCTAGCTCCAAAAGCTCCCTTGAGACCTGCCAGCATTTTGCTCTCATTAGCCTGAGAGAGCAAAAGAGTCATGGCAGTGGGCCAAGAAGGGACCAGCGTAGGAGGAAATCCTCACCTGCAATTACTGGGATATTCACGAAACCGAGATTTGTCATGGAAAAAACCCTGGTTTTGATACAGGATTTCCCCAGAATCACATGAGGTACACAGATGCCAAATCTTAAGAGTTCCAAGGGTAACTCTCTAGCTAGCTCCATTTTTTTTTTTTCCTGTGACATCAAACTAGAGAAACCCAAGGCCGCAGATCTGAGCGCTCAACTCTGTCCCCGGGGATCCTGCGCTCTGATTACCCACCTCCAAGGTATCGGGAAGAGAGAGGTTTGGGAATGGTACCTGCAAACTCAGCTGGCTTCAGGACACCTAACACCCTGATTCAGCTAACTAATCAGTCGGGAATCAAGCAACCCCGTCCTTAAGAGGAATCTGTGCGGAAAATGAGTTTTAGATTCCTCTGGGATCAAGACACTGTCTGGGTAAACCTGTCGGGCTCTTTTTTTGTCTTGTTTACTCAAGCTGTTTTCTGTCCTGCTTCCTTTTTTCTCGATCCCATAATAAAAAAGCAGCTCCTTGGGCCCCTCTTTCTAAGGATAGTCCATTTAATGTTCCTTTGACCATAGGGAGTAGAGTCTTTGGGGGGAAATTTTTCAAACCGTTGCTAAGGAGATGATTGACAAGCGCCGACAGCAGCTCGGAGGGAGTAACCCAGATTTGACTTCAGGGCCTCCTACCTGGCACGGGCTGAGAACAGGGACTTTGCGAGATCGTCCTGACAAAGGTGGTTTTTAAAAAGCAGCTGCAGACTAGTGGGCTGGGCTGAGGCGCTGTACCTTTTTTAATGGACTGATCTACTGAGAAAAACAGCACAAAGTCTAAGAGCAGGACTCAATGAAATTGCACAAGGTGAGCACCCAGATGAAGGACCAGAAGCACCTCGTGTTTCCCAGCCATCTTGTCCTTCCTCCTCCAACACCCTGGTGTTCTGCCTAGCTTTGAATTTGATGTCAACGCAAATCTGTAGAATGTACAGCATGCTCGCTTTCATATCAGGCTCCCTTCACTCGACATTATGTTCGTGAGACTCACCTATGTCGGGAGTAACCACAGGTCATTCATTTTTATTATTTTATAGAGTTTTATTGTATGAAGATACCAAAATGTTTCTATCCATTTAGCTACTATGGATTTGGTTCACTTCCAGTTTGGGGCTATTATGAATACCTCTGTGAGTATTCTTTAAAATTTTTTTTCTTTATTGATTTTAGAGAGAGAGGAAGGGCAAGGGAGATAGAAACATTGATGAGAGAGAACATCGATTGGCCACCTCCTGCATGCCCCCCACTGGGGATCAGGCTCACAACCTGGGCATGTGCCCTGACTGGGAAGCCAACCGGTGACCTCTTGGTGCATGGGTCGATGCTCAACCACTGAGCCACACCGACTGGGCTATTCTTTAAATGTCTTTGGATTCGCACACATCTGCATTTCTGTTTCACATACACCTAGAAATGGGAACCCTCTGTAAGTCACAGGATGTGAGTCTCTCCAGCTTTGGTAGCCGTTGCCAAACCAGTTACATCAATTTACATGCCTGCATAGAAGTCCAGTAGCTCCAGGTTGTGGGCTGAACTCCATCCTCCTAAAATTCATATGTTAAGGTCCTAACCCCCAGTATTTCAGAATGTGACTATATTTGTAAATATGATCTTTAAAGAGGCGATTAAATGAGGCCATTAGGGTGGCCTGTAATACAATATGACTGCCCTTATAAGAACAGGAAATTATGCCCTGGCCGGTTTGGCTCAGTGGTTAGAGCGTCGGCCTGCGGTCTGGAGAGACCCGGGTTCGGTTCCGCTAAGGGCACGTACCTCGGTTGCAGTTTGTCCCCAGCCCTGGTTGGGTCGTGTGGGTGGCAACCACTCGATGTGTCACTTTCACGTCGATGTTTCTCTCTCTCTCTCCCTCTCTCACTCTATCTGAACAAAATATCGAAAGAAAAAAAAAACATAAGAACAGGAAATTAGGCCCAGCCAGTGAGGCTCAGTGGATTGAGTGTCCTCCTGAAGAGTGAGAGGTCCGGGTTCGATTCCCAGTCAGGGCACATGCCCAGGTTGCAGGCTCGATTCCCAGTAGGGGGCGTGCAGGAGGCAGCCGATAGATGCTTTTCTCTCTCTCTCTCTCTCTCTCTCTCTCTCCCTTCCTCTCTCTCTAAGAAAAAAAAAATCAATAAAGACACATTTGTTTAAAAAGGAGGAAATTAGGACACAAACACAAACAGAGGGAAGACCATGTGAAGACACAGGGAGAAGGCCTTCTACAAGCCATGCAGGGGGCTCTCAGAAGATGCCATCCCAGCGACACTTTGATGTTGGACTTCTAACTTCCGGAATGTGAGGAAATACATTTCTGTTGTTTAAGCCACCTAGCCGGTGATACTTTGTTATGGCAGCCCCAGCAAACTGATACACAGCCACTCCACATCTTTCCCAACATCTGGGATTGTCATTCGTTCTAATTTTAGCCATTCTGGTGGGGGTGGGGTGCAGTGATAGTTCATTGTTCTATTAATTTGCATTTCCCTGATACTCAGTGAAAGAGAACAACTTTTTTATGTTTATTGACCATTTGAAGATCCTCTTTGGTGAACTAGCAATTCGATTTTTTTTCTATTGGATATCTTTCTTGATTCGTAAGAGTTCTCTATATATTCTGTCTGTAAGTCCTTCTCCAGGCATATGTCAGCAAGTACCTTCTCCCATTCTGTGGCTTGACTTCCTGCTCTTTTAACCATGTCTGTTCATGGGCAGAGAAGTTCATACCGATTTTCAGTCTTTTTTTTTACGTTTTGTGTGCTAGTAAGAAAGCTTTGCTTGCCTCGTGGTGATGTAGATCTTCTCCTACCTCTTCCTCCAGAAGCATTGCTGTGCTCACTTCCACAGAAAACTGTGAGCACTGTGAGGACAAGAATCCACTCTTCTGTATGAGCTGAGGGAGTGGTCACCATTCATGTTCCCCCCATGAAGATATCTAACTGAGCTAACACCGTTTATGGAAAAAGCCATTCTTCCCTTACTGCTCTGCATTTGTCAGCATTATCAAATTAAGTACAGCCCAGCTAGTGTGGCTGAGTGGATTGAGCATGGTCCCGTGGACTGAGGGGTCACGGTTCGATTCCCGGTCACGACACATGCCCGGGTTTTGGACTTGATCCCTGGTGGGGGGAATGCAGGAGGCAGCTGATGGATGTTTCTCTCACATCGATGTTTCTATCTCTCTCCCTTGCTTACTCTCTAAAAAATCAATAAAGCCCTGGCTGGTTTGGCTCAGCAGTGAGAGCATCGGCCTGCGGACCAGAAAGTCCCGGGTTCGGTTCCCACTAAGGGCACGTACCTCGGTTGCAGTTTGTCCCCAGCCCCGGTTGGGGTCATGTGGTGACAACCAGTTGATGTGTCTCTCTCACATCGATGTTTCTCTCTCTCTCTTCCCCCCTTCTCTCCCTCCTGCTCTATCTGAAGATAAATGCAAAAATGTCCTAGGGTGAGGATAAAATAAGTAAATAAATAATAATAATAACAAATCAATAAAAACATATTTTAAACAATTAAGTACAGATTTACCTTGGGAATAATGCACAATGTATATACCTTAATTTTAAAATACTGTATTGCTAAAAATGCTAACCATCATCCTAGCCTTCAGATCATCATAATATTTTTGCGGTGGACTGTCTTGCCCCGATGTTGTTGGCTGCTGACTGACCAGGATGGTGTTTGCTGACTGATCAGGGTAAGGGTTGCTGAAGTTTGGGGTGACTGTGGCAAGTCTTAAAATAAGACAGCAATGGAGTTCTGCCCCATCAATTGACTTCCTTTCACCAGTGATTTCTCTGTAGTTTTACATCATTTTACCCACAGTAGAACTTCTTTCCAAACCATGCTGCCGCTTTAACAAACCAAGTTTATGAACTATTCTAAATCCTTTGTTTCATTGTTCAGTTGGTCTGTTATTATTTGGGTTTCCTGCATATACAAGCATGTTATTTGTAAATATAACAACAACAACAAAATAACATGTTATTTGAAATATTTATAAATATTTCTTCTTTTCAATCCTTATACCTTAGTTTTTTCCCCTTGCCTTGTCACATTGCCTAGACCTTCAAGTACAATGTCAACTAGAAGTGGTGATAGCCTATATATTTGTCTCATTACCAGTTTCTGATAGAGGTTCAGTATTTTGCCCACTTTCTGTAGGTATTTTTAGATACCCTGCAAAGGGAGGTTTCCATTTATTTATAGTTTGCTAAGAATTTTTATAATGAATAGGTGTTGAATCTTATTCTATGATTCTTCTGCATCTTTTTATTTGATCCCCTGATTTTATCCTATATTTTGTGACTGTGTGAAATTATATCAATAGGTTAAACCGTCCTTTTATTCCTTGGTCCCTATAGATTATCCTTTTTCTATATTGCTTAGTTCATTAATATTTTGTTTTAGGATTTTTACACCTAAATTTGTGGAAAAGATTGGCTTATGCTTTTCTTATAATATCCTTGTCATTTTTGAAATCCAGGTTATTGGGTCCTGATAAAACAAGTTGGGAAAGTGCTCCCTCTTTAAGTAGTCCTGAAAATAAACACGTATTCTCCTTGAATGTTTAGTCAAATTCACTAGTAAAGCTGTCTGGGCTTGGAGTGTTTTTTCTTTGTGGGAAGGTGTTTAATCATGGATTCAATTTATTAGATAGATTTTTAAAATTCTCTCCTTTGTTATTTTTGGTTGGTTATGGTATTTTTCTCAATTTCATTTATATTTCCAAATATATTGGCATCAAGAATTCATTGTTGCCCTGGCTGGTTTGGCTCAGTGGTTAGAGCGTCAGCCTGCGGTCCAGAGAGATCTGGGTTTGGCTCCCGCTAGGGGCACGTACCTCGGTTGCAGTTTGTCCCCCGGCCCTGGTTAGTCATGTGGGTGGCAGCCACTCGATGTGTCCCTTTCATGTCGATGTTTCTCTCTCTCTCTTCTCTCTCTCTCCCTCCCACTCTACCTGAACAAAAAATGGAAAATGTCCTCGGGTGAGGATAAAAAAAAAAAAAAAAGAATTCATTGTTGATCTTATCTTTCTAATGTCCGGAGATTGGCCATGGTCTCTGCCTTCTCAATCATATGCTGATAATTTGTTATTTTTCTCCTCTTTCTTGGTTCATCTTGACACGAGTTTATAGACTTAAATATTCTTTTCAAATAACTAATTTTTGTTTCTGTTTTTAAGTGTGCATTTGTTTTTAATTTCATTGTTTTCTATTCTAACCTTTATTATTTTCTTCCTCTACTTTCTTTCTTTTTTACTTGCTGTTTACTTGCTGTTCTTTTTCCCCAACTTGAAATAAATATTTATATCGTTGATTTTCAGGCTTCTTTTCCTTTTAAACTTATCTTTGTTGCTGAACATATTAGAGATGTCCCCCTTTTTGCCCCCATTGATCCCCTCCTCCCTGCTCCCACTACCCTCTCCCCCACCTTCCCCACACTGTTGTCTGTGTCCATTGGTTATGCATATATGCATATAAGTTCTTTTGTTTCCCTCTTCCTGCTCTCCCTCCCTCCTTCCCTTTGAGGTTCATCAGTGTAACAACCAATTTGTACTTCTTAATCCCTCACCTTTTTCACTCATCTCCCCCCACCCGCTCCCATCTGGCAACAAACGAAAAGTTCTCTGTATTTATGAGTCTGTTTCTGTTCTGCTTGCTCATTTTGTTTGTAGATTCAATTGTTGATAGATATGTATTTATTGCCATTTTATTGTTCATATTTTCATTCTTCTTCAAGAAGACACGTCAACATTTCATATAATACTGGTTTGGTGGTGATGAACTCCTTTAGCTTTTTCTTGTCTGGAAATTATAGGTCCATCGATTCTAAATGACAGCTTTGCAGGATAGAGTAATCTTGGTTGTAGGTTCTTGCTTTTCATCACTTTGAATATCTGTTGCCACTCCCTCTGGCCTGCAAAGGTTCTTTTCAGAAACCAGCTGACAGTCTTATGGGAGCTCTTTTGTAGGTAACTGACTGCTTTTTTTCTTTCTGCTACTTTTAAGATTCTCTCTTTGTCTTTAACCTTTGGCATTTTGATGACGATGTGTCTTGGTGTGGGCCTCTTTGAGTTTATCATGTTTGGAACTCTCTGTGCTTCCCAGACTTGTTATGTCTGTTTCCTTCACCAAGTTAGGGAAGTATTCTGGCATTATTTTTTCAAGTAGGTTTTTAATTTCTTGCTCTCTCTCTTCTCCTTCTGGCACCCCCATGATGTGAGTGTTGATACACCTGAAGTTGTCCCAGAGGCTCCTTACACTATCCTCACATTTTTGGTTTATTTGTTCTGATTGGGTGTTTTTTGCTTCCTTATATTCCAAATTGATGGTTTCCTTCTTAGCTTCACCCACTCTACTGTTGATTCCCTGTACGTTATTTTTTATTTCAGTTAGTGCATCCTTCATTTCTGACTGGTCCTTTTTTATGCACTTGAAGTTCTCACTAAGTTCCTTGACATTCTCACTAAGTTCATTGAGCATCCTTATCACCAGTGTTTTGAACTCTGCATCTGTTAGACTGCTTATCTCTGTTTCCTTTAGTTCTTTTCCTGAAGTTTTGTTTTGTTATGTCATTTAGAACATGTTTCTTTGTCTCCTCATTTTGGCTACCTCCCAGTATTTGTTTCTATGTATTAGGTAGAGTTGCTATGTCTCCTAGGCTTCATAGGGTGGCCTATTGTTGTAGGTGTCCTGTAGGGTTCAGTGGCATAGCCTCCCTAATCACTCCAGCTGGGCCCTCTAGGTGCACCTCTGGTGTAGACTGTCCACTTTTCTGTTGTAATTGAGTCTTGATTGCTGTTGGCACATCAATGGGAGGGATTTACTCAGGGTGATGAGCTGCAAGGACTGGTTGTGCCCACTGACCATTGACCTCTGACTACCTTGGAGGATCAGCTGTGCAGGGACCCACCACACAGAGCAAGACTCACTTCAGCAGGGCTCTGATACTCACTGAGTCCACTCCTTGAGTGTGTCACTTGTGGAGGAGGTTGGGTGGTGGTGCTTCAACGTGGTCTGAAGCTGTCCACCAAGTGTGCTGGCTCTGGGGCAAGGTCAGCTACTGCCTGTGATCTCTCTGGGACCACCAGGCATAAGCTACAAAGCAATTTGCTGATGGCTGCTTCTTGTGCTGGTTTTGGAAGAGCCCAGGCACAGCCAAGCTGTGAACCAAGGCTGGTTGCTTCTCGTGCTGGGCCTGGGGCTACTTAGAGAGAAGGATAGGGCTCCCTGAGGCCAGATGCTGCTTGTTTGAGAGAATTTAGGAAAATCTGGAGCAAGAGCCAAGACAGGCCATTCCTATGGTAAAGCCCCTGGAAACAGGTTGGGTGGGCCTGACAGTTGGGTGGGGCAGGGCCTCAGGGAATCACCAAGGTGGGGCAAACAGTGGGAGCCAGGTTGTTATAGTCCCACATATGGTGCATGTCTGACTGCCCTGTTGGAGAAGGGCTCAGCAAAGGAACAATGGCCTCCACCAGCACCTATGTCTGGGAGAAAGCTGCCTCTCCAGCTCTCACCCTGATACCAAACAACTCAGTTCCTCCTATGTCTCTAGTGCCTTTCAAGATGCCTCCTCTGAGCTGGAGACTGGAGAGTGTGAGTCCAAGTAAGTTCATACGCGGGCCCTTTAAGAGGAGCCGCCTGGGGCTCCAGAAGCCTCAGCCTCCCTCAGCCTCAGTTCCCGCTGGTTTTTCCAGCCAGAAGTTATGGGGATTCTCTCCTGGCACTGGAACCCTGAGCTGGGCACCTGGTGTGGGACGGGGACCCCTCAGTCCTCAGGGAGGACCTTCCCAGCCGAGGTGTCCTCCTGATTTTTATCAGCCACCCGTGGGTGTGGGACCAGCCCCTCTGCCTCCACCCATCCTACCAGTCTCCATGTGGCTGCTGCTTTAATTCCGTAGTTGTAGGACTTCCATTCAGCTCGATGTCAGGCAGTTCTGAATGATGGTTGTTCTGTAGTTTAGTTGTAACTTTGATGTGGTTGTGGGAGGAGGCAATACTGCGTTTACCTACCCACCATCCTGACCGGAAGTCCTCAGCCTTCTTTTCTACCATCAACATTGAAGGCCATAAAAAGCAGCTTTAGCCTTGGCCGGGTTGGCTTGGCCAGTGGTTTTCGACCTGTGGGTCGCGACCCCTTTGGGGGCCGAGCGACCCTTTCACAGGGGCCGCCTCAGACCATCAGAAAACACACATTTCCAATGGCAATTCATGACAGTAGCAAAATTACAGTTATGAAGTAGCAACACAAATAAGTTTATACTTGGGGGTCACTACAACATGAGGAACTGTATTAAAGGGTCGTGGCATTAGGAAGGTGGAGAACCACTGGCGCTCAGCAGTTAGAGCGTGGGTCCATGGACCAAAGAGTTGCGAGTTCTAGTCTGGTCAAGGGCACGTACCTCGATTGCAGTTCATCCCCGGGCCTGGTCGGGTCATGTGGGAGGCAACCAGTTGATGTGGCTCTATCACATAGATGTTTCTCTCTATCTCTCTCTCTCCTTCCTTCCCACTCTATCTGATAATAAGTAGAAAAATATCCTCAGGTGAGGAATAAAAAAAAGCAGCTTTATCTGCAGTCAGTAATTTCATTATGTCATATTTGTTTTATCATTCAGTTCAAAATATTTTTCAATTTTTATTGCAATTACTTTTTTGACTCATTAGATTTTAAAAATGTGTTTCTTAATTTCCAACATTTGGAGATTTCTTTTTGGTTATTTTTTATTACTGATTTCTAGCTTAATTTCAGAAGAAAACATATTTTGTATGATGTTAGTCCTTTAAAATTTATTTAGTCTTGCATTATGGCCCAAGATATGGCCAATTTTGGTAAATGGCACACTCTCGAAATGAATGTGTATTCTGCAGATGTCAGAAGCAATATTTTATATTTAATCAGATTAAAGTTGTTAATCTTGTTGTTTATATCTTATATATCCTTCTTGGTTCTGTGTGTCCTATCAGATTCTGAGAGAGATATGCTAAAATTTTCTTACTGTAATGTGATTTTGTCTGTTTTCCTTTAGTTCTGTCCATTTACTTTATACATACTGAGCTTATGTTAGTAAATGCACACAAATTTAAATTGTCATATGTTCTTGGTGATTGACTATCTTATCATTATCCCTCTTTAGCCCTAGTAACACTCCTATTTTAACTTTGATTTTCTCTGGTATTAATATAACTGCACCCACTTCGTTTTGGCTGATGTTTGCATGATCTATAATTTCCCGTCTTTTTATTTTCATTGTTTCCATATCTTTATATTGAAAGCGTGACTCTTGCAAGCAGCATTTAGTTGCAATGTGTTTTATTATTCAATCTGATACCTTTGTGTTTTAATGACATCCTTTTCCATTTATGTAATTAGTGAGACATCAGGATTAAAATCTACCCTCTTAGTATTTGTTTTCCATTCATTTCATTCTTCTATGTTCATTGAAAAAATATTTTCCCTTCTTTTTGATTAGTAATGTTGTTTTTATCCATCTATTTTCCCCCTCATAAGTTGTCAAGTGCATATTATTTTAACTTTTCAAATGTGGAGATTACAATATGTGTCTTCTATTCATTGGAGTCTAAAAAATTAGTGCATTGATTTCTTCTTGGATGATTAAAAATAAATTTTGAGTGGTTTTAACCCCCTTTCTTTCTGATGTAAATGTGTCTGATGCCCCACCTATACCCTCCTGGCACACCCACCCTGTCCATGCACTTTGGCTCAGTTGACAACTCCCAGCACCTGTGACTCCAGCAGGCTAGACGTACTGGGAAATCAAAACCTCCTTGGGTAGCCGTCAACCAATTAATTGCTGACCAGAGTTGGTGGGTAAATCTCTCAGTTTCTTTGCGCCTGAGGTGGGATTAAGTCTGCTGTGAATATTCTTTCATCCCAGAGTTTATAAACAGGATTAAGCTCCAATTACCCATAGTGACAATTTGCTGAATTATGTACACCTCACTGTTTCCCTTCTCTCCCCTACCTCCCTTTCCCAGTCCCGTCCTTATGTTACCTGGCTTAACTTCCCAGATAAGTTGTTTGAACGCAGATCTTCAGGGTCTTCTCTGGTAAACTTCCCTCCCACCTTTTGTGATATGGTCATATATTTTGATTCTATGTGTATATAAAACTCATAAGTTACTATTACTTTTGTTTTATGCAGCCAGTATTCACTTAGATGTATACAACACAATTCCTCTCTCTGCTGCTGTTTAACCCTTCCTAAATTTTCATTCTTTTTTTTTTAATCCTCACCCCAGGATATTTTTTCATTTATCTTCAAATAGGGTGGGAGAGAGAGAAACATCGATGTGAGAGACACCAGGGCCGGGGACCAAGCCACAACTGAGGTATGTGCCCTTGACTGGAATCAAACCCGTGACTCTCTGGTCCGTGGGCTGATGCTCTAACTGCAGAGCCAGGGTCCATTGGAAAACTTTTAAATAGTATGTGAATCTACTTTTCAACTGTCAATTTTTTGAAATTTAAATACAGATTAGTTATTTCCAATAAAATTTAGTGTCCAAGTTATGATGTGTTTTAAGTGTAAAACACACACCAGATTTTGAATACTTGGCACAAAAAAGAACTGTAAAATTTGGCAATATACACATACCAAATCATCATATTGTACACCTTAAACTTATACAACGTTATGTGTCGATTCTAGCTCAATAAAACTGAGGGGGAAGGACTGTAAAATAGCTCAGTAATAATTTTTATATGATTACATGTTGAAATATTTTTATATATTTGTTTAAATTAAAATGAATTTTAATTGCTCCTTTTTACATTTTAAAGGTAGCTATCCAAAAATGTTAGGTTATATATGTACTTCATGTTCTATTTTTATGTAACAGGTCTAGAGTGGCCCAGGCCTGTGTTCCTAAATGCATCCAGCTGCCAAAGAAATCGAGTTCTATCAGGCATGGTATGGGTGGCACAATAGGTGAAGTAGCTCAGGAAAAATGTTGTAAAGAATAAAATAATGGATTAATGAACTTTATCTACTTGTCTAGAGATTCTCAGGTGAATAAGAAACTCTTTTTTTTTTTTATCCTCACCCGAGGACATTTTTGGATATTTTGTTCAGATAGAGTGGGAGGGACAGAGAGAGAGAGAAACATCGACGTGAAAGGGACACATCGAGTGGCTGCCACCCGCACGACCCAACCAGGGCTGGGGACAAACTGCAACCGAGGTACGTGCCCTTAGCGGGAACCGAACCCGGGTCTCTCTGGACCACAGGCCAACACTCTAACCGCTGAGCCAAACCGGCCAGGGCAAATAAGGAACTCTTTACCCCATCCCCTCCAAATCTATTTTTCTCTCCAGTGGCATAGCACTCTTATTGTTCATGGAACTAACACCACAATGCTATGTATTCCCCTTTGTGTGATGGGTGAATTCTAGGCCACCCTGGACATGTGAAGCATAGTAAGTAAACTTTGAAAGTGAATACCTATAAGCAAAGGGGAAAAAGAGGAAAAAAGAAAAGAAACAACAGAGTAAGGTTCTGAAGAATAGATTCTACCAACTTAGACTCTTCTTTGGGATAATCCCAAATTGATGGGGTAAATGCATTCCTAACATAATTGGAAGTGTGCGTTTAATCCACTTCATAACAGCTTGACTTAAAGATGATTTATTTATCTTGTTAATCCTCACCTGAGGATATTTTTTCCATTGATTTTTAGAAAGAGTGGAAGGGAGGGGAGTAGGAGAGAGAGAGAAACACATCAATTGGTTGCCTCCCGTACAATCCTGACCAGGGCTGGGAATCGAACCTGCAACCAAGGTACGTGCCCTTTACTGGGAATGTAACCTGAGACCCTTTGGTCCTGCTGAGCCAATCCTACCAGGGCTTAAAGACTGTTTACGTTCTGAAACCTGAAGAACTCAAATCAAATGTAGCAATGACTTGGGAAAAAATGGAAATTTTTATATTTATTTCTACTGATTCACTTTCTTCTACAGTCTTCCCCTAAAATATTTATTTATAAGTGTTCTTTTAAAAAATGCACAAAGCTCAAACCGATAGTTTTCTTGGAAAAGAGTGAGAAGAATGCCTCACTTTGCAGTAGAACTTGGCCTTACTAAGTATTCATGTTAAGAGCTCACACAGAATGGTCATTGAATATGCCCTGGCCGGTTTTGCTCACTGGTTAGAGCATCAGCCTGAGGTCCAGAGAGACCCAGGTTCAGTTCCCACTAAGGGCGCGGACCTCAGTTATAGTTTGTCCCCGGCCCTGGTTGGGTTGTACAGGTGGCAGCCACTCCATGTGTCCCTTTCACGTCGATGTTTCTCTCTCTCCCTCTCTTCCTCTCTCTCCCTCCCAGTCTGTCTGAACAAAAAATGGAAAAATGTCCTCAGGTGAGAATAAAGAAAAAAAAAAAAAAAAGAATGGTCATTGAATAGAACCTCTCATCACTCATAAGAGACACCCATTGTCATGACCACCACTTACTAAAGAACAGTTAAACATGAAGATGACAAACTCTGATATAAGTACGTTAAAAGGAAATTATAACTTAATTTGCCAAAAGGAAGGTACTTGCGTATGGAGTCCAAACAATGATCAATTACATCAAGTGAAGTAAACTAAATTGGGGTGAAATGGATGGGTGGATTCTTACTCTTCTAGCTGCTGTTCATTTTCCCAAAGGTCTGGGTGGACAGAGGACACAGGTGAACATGAGGCTGATAGTATTTTAGGAATTAAAAGATTAAAGCCGTATCTTCAGCTACATAAGATGAATTATGTTCACAAGCCGCTAAGCTGGGAGATACTGCCAATGTGACATGCTAATGGGTCTTTAGGGTGGACTCTGCTCGCCCTTGTCATCCTCATTTGTTCTTTTGCTAAAATAGCACAAGATCCTTCTTTGGGGAACCAGCCTAGCCTGGCCAAACAGAGTCACCGTGATTGGCTGAACATGCTCATGGACACATGACCCAGGCTAGTGCAACTGACATGCTCTCTTGGGAATAGGAGTGATAACAGGAGGACAGAGAACAGTTGGAGCTGATTCATCTTAAGGCAGCAGCCCCCTAAATAGATTGTCAACTAATTCCTGCTCTCTGGAGCCCTGGAGTTGCCCACATTGCTGTCCTTTTTATCCTTGGATTGTCCTTTTTTGTTAATCCTTGGATTGTTCATTTTATCCTTGGATTCTGTGAACTTCTCCAAATCTTTTCAATAGATTATTTGATTGAAGTTAACCAGACTCAGTTTCTGTTACTTGTAAACAAAGACCTCAATGCATTCTGGATTTACACAACGGGGAAACACATTAAGAGGTCCTTTCGCCCATCTCTAGATTATATTAGGCAGAATTAGATATGAATGAGTTCAGGAAGGCAAAACTGGCCTAGCTATGCAAAAATAGTGTATGTTACAGTGTCACCTACTAAGAAACTGAATGTACCTACCAAGAACTTCTCCCAAGAATTCTAATGTAAAATTCTCAATTTGGGGACTATATCCATTTAATGCTATTATCTCATTTCAGATTTATTAAATGCTTATCGGATAACAAGAATGGCAAAATGCTGCCACAGAGGGATGAATACAGGGACTTCATTGTACTCTCTTCTCTACTTTTGGGAAGTTGGAACATTTCTGTAGGTTGTTCTTTTTAAATGCCAGTCATGTGTAGAACATGGTGGCAATATTGTATATAAGACAAGGTCCTACTTCAAGGAGGGTAGAAGGTAAAAGAAGACCCAGGACTCGGTCTGCGCAGAAAAGCTTTTATGAACACAGGCGTGGAACAAGGGTGCCTCAAATAGGGATGAAAACTTCGAAGGAACTTAACCTGGCATGAGGGAGCCCAACGAGCACTCATATAAAGAGGAGTGCATTCCGTGGGGTGGGTACCAGGGCTGCATATTCACAACCATTCACAAGGCTCTTACTTTAATACATGTCGGAGGACATGGTTCTTTTGTTCATCTGATTGAGTATGGCTCAGCCAGCTGGGACACCAATCAGAGGAGGACAATGAAGACAGATCAGTGGGCTTACCAGAACACCTCTGAGCAGGGTGGAAAGGGTGGCGCAGGGGTACATGCTCTGAGTGTACATATAAGGAATCCATTGATAAGCTGCTTGGGTTGGGGAATGAGACCTTTAAGGGACATGCTCTGGCAAGAGTAGGTGACAGATCATCGAATCTGCCTTCTAGTGTAGCTTACATTAAGGGCGGGCACTGTCATTGAATGACCTAGATCTGAATCCCAATTCCATCTTTCCTAAGTTTTCCAAAAAGTTTTGATGGTGGTAAATTATACATAACACGGAACCTACCACTTTCATACAGTTCAGTAGTGTTAGTACATTCACATGGTTGTGCAACCAATCTCCAGGATTCTTTTCATCTTGCAAAACTGAAACTCTGTATCCATTAAACAACTCCTCACTCCCTCCTCCTCCCAGCCCCTGGCAGTCACCGTTCTACTTTGTCTCCATAAATTTGATGATTCTAGGTGCCTCATATAAGTGTAGTCATATATCACTTGTCTTTTTGTGACTGACTCATTTCACTTAGTACAGTGTCCTCCAGGTTCATCCAGGTTGTAGCATGTGTCAGAATTTCCTTCCCTTTTAAGGCTGAAGTATTCATAGACAGACCACACTTATTTATCCAATTACCCATCAATGGACACTGGGGTTGCTTCTACCTTTTGGCTATTGTGAGTAATGCTGCTGTGGACGTGGTGTAGAAATGATCTCTTTGAAACCCTGCTTGCAATTCTCTCGGTCCTGTGTACTACAGTGGAATTGCTGGATCACATGGTTATTCTATTTTTAAGATTTTGAGGAACCTCCACAGTTTTCACAGCAGCTGCACCACTTCACATTCCCATCTGCGAAGTGTGAGTGTGCCGATTTCTCCACATCCTTGACAGCACCCGTTATTTTCCTTTTCTAAAGTGATTATAGTCGTCCTCTCAGGGTAAGCCTGGGTGCTCTAACACCGAGCGCTGATTTGGAAAAGGTAAAGCTATGCCCTGTGGCCGAGGGTACTGAAACTCGCCGCCGTTGGTGGAATAGCAGAGGTCCCTGCAGGAGAAGGTCTCAGACCGGGGGGTGCCAGAGAACCCGAAAAAGCCAGTGAGAGCCACGCTGCCCAGATGAGGGAAGTACAGGAGGGCCACACCCAGACAACTGTGCTCAGCGAGGGCTACTTTCTACCACAAGTATGTAGCGAAAAGGCTGGCAGAGTGCAAAGAGGAAGCAAAGTTATTAAAAGAATGGAGGAATTGGTCCATCGCAAAGATGAAAGCCCCAAGGGGTAGTTCAGGTCATCTGCATCCACTGGTTACAAATAGATGATGAGCAAAACCAGCCAGAGGATTCTTTTTTGAACAAAGGAGCTGTGTTAAGTAGGGAAGACAGGCTAGCAATAGTGCAAAGAGGTAAAGGAGAATCTGGGTTCAACATTAGACACAAATATTAAGATACAGCGATACAAAATGAGGAATAGTTTTACCAGAAAGGGAGGAAGTACTATTTTTAGAATTCCCTCTGCTGAAAGTAGTTGGTCTTATTGGAGGGAAAACTCAGCCTTTCTGCAGATCAATCAAGTAAGAGAAGAATGTTCAGTCGCTGGCTTCTTTAAATTTTTTTAAACTCTGTCATTCATCGTGAACATTTCCCAATGGATTCAGAAAACTTCCGACTTTCAAATCCAGCATGTCTGAACTCACACTCATACTCTTCAGTGCCACCCCTTTAAAAAACTGCCCTGACCTCCGTGGCTGTCCCTGTCCAGGTGGTGGCTGCCGTGCTGCCCCCAGGCCTCCCCAGTCACCTTCCCTCCTCCTCCTCTTCACTTACCCATTGGGTGCTTTCTTGGGAACCGCTTTTCCCTTCGCTCTCAGCTGCCTCCGACCTGCTCCTCGCCCAGCCTTGTCTACAGTGTGGCAGCAACTTCCTCACCCAGGAGACTCCCCTCTAGTCTCCCCGCTCCCATCTCCAGCACTCCCGAGCCCCAAGACCACCCCACTCACTGCTCCACAGCTAATCAAGCCCCAAACCCACTTCTGGTTTCCCAAAGAGTAGCCCGAAAACCTTGAAGTGGCCTTCAAGGTGAATTAACCTCCACCCCACAAACGACCACCCCTTCCAGGACTCACCATTCATGCATTTAATTTTTTTTCCCCCTTTATTGGTTTTAGAGAGAGAGGAAGTGAGAGGGAGAGAGAGAGAAACATCGATGAGAGAGAACACCGACTGGCCACCTTCTGCATGCCCCCCACTGGGGACCGGACCCACAACCTGGGCATGTGTCCTGACTGGGAATCGAACCAGCGACCTCTTGGTGCATGGGTCGACGCTCAAACACTGAGCCACACTGGCTGGACCATTTATGCTTTTTAAAAGTTACATTATTGGTAAACCAATGTTAAAGTAGCGGGAACAGTTCCCCACAATTCCATCAGCTATTTCTGTCATTGTGTATCCATGGTCCTCACCCACCTGCTCAGTTCACGTGTACAGAGTTGCCCTAGTAATACTGGCAGAATTTGGAATCTTCCTGTCTTAATGTGACATCGTGAACAATTCCCCATACTCTCACAATCTTTTTCTAATCTCCCCTCTGACTTTTGCCATTGCAAACAATGCAAAAATGCCATCCTGGGGTAAAAAAAATATACTGATAGGGCCCTGGCTGATTGGGCTCAGCGGTTAGAGTGTCAGCCCATGGACCAGAGAGACCCGGGCTTGGTTCCTGCTAAGGGCACGTACCTAGATAGCAGTTTGTCCCTGGCCCAGTGGATTGGGGTTGTGTGGGTGGCAATCAGTCGATGTGTCTCTCTCAGATCAATGTTTCTCTCTCTCTCTCTCCCTCCCACTCTATCTGAGGATGGATACAAAAATGTCCTCTGGTGAGGATTAAAGCAGAATCCCAGGAGTCCATCTCCACGTGCAGTCTCTTACATAACCCACTGGCTGCATTAACCCTTCATTCTGACTGAAGAGTATCTAGCAACCCCTTCTTATGCATATATATATATATATATATATATATGTATATATATGTGTATATATATATATACTGATGGGTTGGTCAGTTTATATCTACAAGATAGATTCTCCATAGTCTCGTTTTTAGGTCAACGGGAACATGCCCTTTAATTTTAATAGGTTATTGCTAATTATTTCCCCAAACCTTTGTTGCAATTTATATTTCTACCAAGGTACAAGAGTGTCTGCTTTCATGGATTCTCAGCCACTCTCGTTTTTGCCAATCTGATGAGTTTTTTAAAAAGAAGAAAGATACCTCCATTTCTTCATGTTTCTTGGCTCTCTGAATTTCTCTTCCTGTGAAAAGCCCATCAAATCCCTTTTCCATTTTCCATTAGATGGGTTGTGTTTTTCTTCCCACGATGAGAATTTTGTGGATGGCGGGTTTAGCCTATCCTCTGCCGTGTGTTACACTTTCCCAAGATAGATCTCTCAGAGCCCTGAGTCAGAAAACTAAAAATCCTTAGTCATGTCACAGGGGAGTGCTTCCAATTTGCTGTCTCATCGGACCCCTGGCCCCATTGTCCAGCTCCTCAACCAGCTATTTCTCTCCAAAATGCAGCGAGGCTTATGTGTCTTTGCCTCTTCACACGACATCATGGATACTGTGGTCCAGCTGAGAAACAGAGATGGTTTGAACCCAGGCACTGGCATGGGCATAAGAAGGGGTTGCTAGATACTCTTCAGTCAGAATGAAGGGTTAATGCAGCCAGTGGGTTATGTAAGAGACTGCATGTGGAGATGCACCCCTGGGATTCTGCTTTAACAGCTGGAGAGGAGAGCCCACTGGGAGGAGGCTTCGGAGGGGAAAGGAGACGCAGCCTTAGACTGGTCAGCTCTGGGTTACCTGTGATACAGGCAGCGGACGTGAGGCAGTAGAGGACGGAGCTCGGGCCTGGCCTCTGGGCTGGAGACGCGGATTTGGAAATAACATTAAAAGGGTGGTATTTAAAGCCCGGGGAGAAGACAGGGTCCCCAGGAGAACAGTGTAAGGAGGAAAGAAGGTGTCTGAGGCCCAGGCCTGAGAGAGGAGGGACTGATGAAGGAGACCGCGGGCAGAGGCCCGGAGAATGAAGTATTTGAACAAGGAGAAAGCGTGAAATGGCTCCCAGAGGAAAGTGAGGCGAGGACAGACGGCCGGCTATTGAATCTGGGGGCCCGGAAGGCACCCCCCAGGAGCCGGCTGAGTCAGGTGCCCCGGGTGTGGGGAGCAGATCGGACTGAGTTAGAAGATGAATGAAAGGTGAGGAAGTGGCGACAGCACATGGAGGCACAACCGTCAACTGTCAAGAAACAGTTGTGCCCCTGGGCAGCGTGGCTCAGTTGGTTCAGTGTCGTCCGATGCACCGAGAGGTCGCCGGTTCGATTCCTATTCCGGGTACCTAACTGGTTGTGGGCTCAATCGCTGATCAATGTTTCTCTCTCCCACTCCCTTCCTCTCCTTCTAAAATCAATAAAAACCTATTTTTTAAAACGGATTCACTTAGTTGAGAATAAAGCGTTGAGACATAGGGAGGTGGGTAGGAAGGGTATGGGGTCGGGAGAGGTGCTTTGTTTTATTAAGTAGGAGATACCAGAGCCACGTGGAATGCTGATGGGGCGGGGCCCTGAGGAGGTGCCAAGAATGGGCTCAGAGCACGAGAACAGGGCTAGACTGGGGCAGGAGAAGGATCACCCTCCTTGCACGATAGAGGGAGACATGGAGAAGATGGTGCGGAGGTGGGACACCTGCAGGTTAGGTGGTAGACGGTGAGAAGGGTCCTGTCCAGGAGCAGTAGAATTAGGGGTGCTGGGAAAGTTAAGAGGCAGAATGGGAAGCAGCAGAGGGGAAAAGATTGAGAAAGAAACATTCACAAAGTGGAAGAAAGTGACCCTTAGATGGTTAAGAGGAGTGATGAAAACGCACATCTCGTGAAATTTCAGAATCCCAAATATAAAAAGAAAATCTTCAGAGAGAGAGAAACAGATTCCCGATGAAGGAATGACAGTCACATCACATCTTATCTCCCTCGTTGGCACACTGAGTGCTAGAAGACAATGGAATGCCATATAAATAATTCTGAAAGAAATGTAATTTTTGAACCTGGAAATATATACCCAGTCAAATTAGCATCCAAGCTTTGGTTTGTATGCTAAATGGTTAGAGCGTTGGCCCTTGCACCGAACGTCGCTGGTTCAATTCCCCATCAAGGGCACGAAGCTAGGTTGCAGGTTCCATCCCAGCCTGGTAGGGGTGCACACGGGAGGCAACCAATCGATGTGGCTCTCTTACATCGATGTTTCTCTCTCTCTCCTCCTCCCTCCATCCCTCTCTCCCTCCCTCTATCCCCCCCCCTTCCTATTCTCTCTGAAAATCAGTGGAAAAAATATCCTCAGGTGAGAATTAACAAACAAATTTTATGTACATATTTATATTAATATATATGTGTGTGTATATGTATCATTCAAATGGAAAGCATAAAATAAAGACATTTTTCAGTCATCCAAAGACTTATAAAGTTTACACTATAGACATCCCTGAAAAATTTACTAGAACATGAATTCCAGCAATTCAAAAAATGAGTCCATAAGAAAGATATGTGATACTAAAAACAATGACAAGCAAAGAAAAGGGGTCAGAGTGTGCACTTATAATTAAGTGTAAATAATTGCCGGCTGTTTCTTTAAGGTATTCTGAAACTCAAGTTCAAATGATGTAAACATGAGAGATGGAGGAGAAAAGAGAGAGGAGGGAAATGAAAGCCCAGTAAGTTCTTCTGGTTCAGGGGAGTGACTACTGAAATAGATACCAATTACCTGTAGATATTAACAGAAAAATGGGTGTTAAAAAAGATAAGCATAATCCTATGCCTGGCTAGTGTGGCTCAGTGGTTGAGCCTCAACCCATGCACCAAGAGGTCGCTGGTTCGATTCCCGGTCACGGCACGTGCCCGGGTTGTGGGCTCGATCCCTAGTGGGGGCATGCAGGAGGCGGCCAATCGATGTTCTCTCTTATTGATATTGCTATCTCTCTCTCTCCTTTCCTCTCTCTCTAAAATCAATAAAGAAAAAAAAAAAAGCATAATCCTAGAAGAATAGATGATGTATAAATTCTATATATTTTAATTCCCAGAGGGATAAGAATGGGAAAATGAAAACCTATTAACTCAAAGTAAAATATATTTTAAAAAAAGAGAGAAAAAAAGAAATAACTCCACTTAGAAATAGAAAACCCAAACAAGTGCTGGCGAGGGTGTGGAGGAAAGGGGACTCTAGTACACTGCCGGTGGGAATGCAGACTGGTGCCGCCACTGTGGAATACAGTATGGTGTTTCCTGAAAAAATTACAAATTGAATTGCCATTTGATCCAGTGATCCCACTTCTAGGAATATATCCTAAGATGCCTGAAACACCATTCAGAAAGAATATATGTACCCCTATGTTCATAGCAGCACTATTTACAATAGCTAAGATCTGGAAACAGCCCAAGTGTCCATCAGTAGATGAGTAGATAAAAAGTTGTGGTACATATATACAATAGAATACTATGCAGCTGTAGGAAAGAAAGATCTCTTCTCCTTTGAGACAACATGGAGGGACCTCGAGAGTATTATGCTAAGTGAAATAAACCAGTCAGAGAAAGACAAATACCACATGATCTCACTTATGTGTGGAACATGATGAACAAGGTGAGCTGATGAACAAAATAGACCCAGAGACATAGAAAGGAGTATGGTTCAGACTGACAAACCTCAGCGGCGGGGGGCGGGGGGATGGATGAAATGAGCCAAAGAACTTATATACATGTGTGCATAACCAATGGACATAGACAACAATGCTAGGGGGGTGGGGTAGGGGATAGGATGGGGAGGAGGGTGTCTCGGGGGGGAAAGGAGAAACATCTGTAACAAAAATAAGTTAATAAAAATTGGAAGAAAAACAAATAAAAAAGTAAAAAAGAAATAGGAAACCCAAAAGGAGATGATACATTGCTGTAAACACATCTCACTGAGGAAAGTGGATGAATGAATTACTAGAAAAACATAATAAGATATCCGAGTAAAGCTGTCATCTCTTTTCCACCCCAGTAGGAAAGTGTTAAGAAACACCTCTAAAACTATCTTCATTAATAAACAGACTAGTTGCTATGATTGCATAATCAATTACCACAAAGTCAGTGGCATAAAACAACCGCTTACTTTGCTCATGGATTCTGTGGAGGAGGAACTGGGACAGAGTACAGTGGAGAAGGTCTGTCTTTGCTCCTGATGTTTGGGGCCTGGGTTGGAAGACTCAAAAGCTGGCTCCCTCACATGTCTGGCAGTTGGAGCTGGCTGCTGACTGGGGGCCTCCTTTTCTCTCCATGTGGACTGGGCTTCCTCACAACATGGTGGCTGGGTTCCAAGGGAAGCATCCCAACAGAAAAAGAGCCAAGTAGAAGCTGGAAGTCAACACAGCATCACTTTATTCTGTTAGAGGTGAGTCACGAAGTCCAGCTCATATTCCAGGGGAAGAGAATTGAGCTCCACCTTTTGGGAGAGAAGGGTCAAAGAGTTTGTGGATGTATTTTAAAGACATCATCATAACCGAGTGGAAATCTTTACAATAAAATTAAAACTTGAATTCTACAGCAAAACATGACGATATACTAAACAAAGATAATCGGCAGAGAGACTTTGTAACGATATCAGTCTTCTGCGATTTGTTGTAAATCGACTCTTGGTTACATTTTGCAAGTTTCCTTTTTTCTAGCTCTCACATCAGGTAGATCTCAGTACTACACCAAGAAAGTAGCTATTTGTTGTTTACAAAAGATATGAACAAAACCAAACCAAAGGATAAAAAGGTTTTATTTATTTATTTATTTTTATACTCACAAGAGGACATTTTTGCATTTATCTTCAGATAGAGTGGGAGGGAGAGAGGGAAGAAGAGAGAGAAACATCGATGTGAGAGAGACACATCAACTGGTTGACACCCACATGGCCCCAACCGAGGCCGGGGACAAACTGCAACCGAGGTATGTGCCCTTAGCGGGAACCGAACCCAGGACTCTCTGGTTCTGCAGGCTGACACTGAACTGCTGAGCCAAAAGGGATGTAAAACATGTATCTATGTACCAGATAGCCTAAGAAAAATAACTCAGGATAAAAACACTGGGGCAGCCCTGAATGGTTTGGCTCAGTTGTTAGAATGTCGGCCCAGATATTGAAGGGCACTTATCTGGGTTGCAGGTTCAATCCCCAGCCCCGGTCAGGGTTATTCAGAGGCAACCAATTGATGTGTCTCTCTCACATCGATGTTTCTCTCTCTCTCTGCCCCCTCCCCTCTACTCTATCTAAAAATCACTGGAAAAAATGTCCTCGGGTGAGGATTAACAACGGTAGCAGCAAAAATTGGGGCATTTCAAATTCACTAACCTTATAGGTAATCAGGGAAATAGAAGTGAAAAAAATGAGATATCACACGAACAAGATTTAAAAGTGCTAAGGATGCCCGTTATTTGCATGGGTGTAGAAGGAAATATGCTTTCCCTGTTTGTGTGCATGTGCAACTGTGCAGCCTTATACAGAACTACTTGCAGTATCTGTCCAATGTTAAACCCACACCCTTTGGCCCAACAGTTCCACTAGGAGTATTCAACCTGCATACATCTTTACTAACACATTACTATGTGAATACTATGCAGTATTTTTTATAGGAAGATTTCTATATAATGATATAGAAGGATTTTCAAAACACAATGTTAAGTGAAAAAAGGAAGCAGGAGAACAATCCATACAGCATGAAACTCTCTTATTTTTAAAAATTTTTTCTTGTCATTTATTGATTTGAGAGAGAGAATAAGTGAGAGGGAGAGATAGAACATTGATGTGTCATAACCAGGAATCAAACTGGTGACTTCTTGGTGCATGGGTCAATGCTCAACCAGTGAGCCACACCAGCTGGACAACCCTCTTATTTTTTAAACTACAGAACTAAATTATATATCTACATCTTGTTTATGTTCATACATATGCAAATACAAAGAAAAATGTGCAGTTGCATTGAACTGATAATAGTGACTTCCCTTCAGGACTGCAGTAGAATTAGAAGTTTGGGATAAGATGGTAATTTAAACTTTTTCCCTCTACACCCTCTATAGTTTGGATTTCTTAAGAGCAAAATGTGCATATATTAACTGTATAATTTTAAAAATAAAGTGAACTTTTTTTCTTGTTTTGCAATTTTATTGGTAACTGCTTTATTGAGATATAATTTCCATATCATACAATTTACCCATTTAAAGTGTACAATATGCTGATTTTTAATATATTCACTGTTGTACAGCCATCATCACAATAAATTTTAGAACATTTTCTTTACTTTCAAAAAAACCATGTACCCATTAACTACCCCTCATCCTCCATCCCTCCAGTCTTAGTCAACCATTTATCCACTTTCTGTCTCCATAGATTTGCCTATTCAGACACTTCATATAAGTGGAATCATATAATATGTCATCTTTTTTGTAACTGGCTTCTTTCATTTGGCATGTTTGCAAGCTTCATCAGTATTGTAACATGCATCAGTACTTTGTTCCTTTTTATGACCAAATAATATTCCATTTATGGACATACCACATTTTGTTTATCCATTCTGCATGTGGCAGGCATTTAGGTTGGTGCCCCCTTTTGGTTACCATAAATAATGCTACTGTAAACCTTCGTGTACAAGTTTTTGTGTGGATGTATGTTTTCATTTCTCTTACGTATATACCAAAGTGTGAAATTGTTGAATTAAATGGTAGTCCTATGTTTGATTTCTTGAGGAATTGCCAGACTGTTTTCCAAAGTGGCTGTACCATATTACATTCCCACCAGCAGTGTATGAGTGTTCCAATTGCTCAACATCCTCACAACACTTGTTATATCTCTTTTTTATTATAGCCATTTTCGTGGGTGTGATGTGGTATCTCACTGTGGTTTTGTTCTGTATTTCTCTGATAATTAATGATGTTGAGCATCTTTTCATGTACTTACTGGCCATTTGTATATCCTCTTTGGAGAAATGTTTATTCAGATCCTTAGCCCATTTTAACAGGATTAGTTTTATTATTGAGTTGCAAGAATTTTTTTAAATATATTCTAGATACGATTTATGACTTGCAAATATTTTCTCCCATTTCGTAGGTTGTATTTTCACTTTCTTAATAGTGTCACTTGAAGAACAAAACTTTTTAATTTTGATAAAATCAAAGTTATCATTTTTTTCTTTTTTCTTTTGTTGCTTGTGCTTTTGGTATCTTATTTAAGAAATCATTGCCTACCTCTGGCCATTTTGGCTCAGCAGTTAGAGCATCAGCCTGTGGACCAGAGAGTCCTGGGCTTGGTTCCCTCTAAGGGCACGTACCTCCATTGCAGTTTGTCTCCGGCCCTGGTTGGGGTCAGGTGGGTGACAACCACTCGATGTGTCTCGCTCACATCAATGTTTCTCTCTCTCTTTTATTCCCTCTCTCCCTCCCACTCTATCTAAAGATAAATGCAAAAATGTCCACGGGTGAGGTTTTAAAAAAAAAGAAAGAAACCATTGCCTAATTAAAGGTCACAAAGATTAACCCATATGTTGTCTTCCAAGATTTTTATAGTTTCTGCTCTAACATTTAAGTATTCAATCCATTTTTTTGTTTTTATTTATTTTATTAAAGTATATTCAACATACAATTTTATATTAGTTTTAGGTGTACAACATAGTGATTCAACACTTACACACCTTACAATGTGATCACTACAATAAATCTTGTAATCATCTGCCACCATACAAAGTAATTAAGATGTTGACCATATTCCCTGTGCTTACATCCCAGGGATAACATGCTAAGTAACAGAAGTCAGACAGAGAAAGACAAATACCATCTGATTTCACTTACCTATGGCGTTTAAAACAGACAAAATGGAATGTTTGGTTTTTTGATATTGAATTGTATGAGTTCTTTGTATATTTTGGATATTACCCTCTCTCAGATATATCATTTCCAAATATATTATCTCATTCTGTAGGTTGCCTTTTCATTTTGTTGGTGGTTTCCTTCACTGTTCTAAAGCTTTTTAGTTTGATATAGTCCCGTTTGTTTATTTTTGCTTTTGTTGCTCTTGCCTGAGGGGACACATCCCAAAAAGTCATTGCTAAGAGCGATGTCAAAGAGTTTACTGTTTGTGTTTTCTTCTAGGGGTTTTGTGGTTTCAAGCTTTACATTTAAGTCTTTGGTCCATTTTGAGTTAATATTTGTATATGGTATGAAGTAGAGGTCCAACTTCACTTTTTTTTTTTTTTTACTTAGCATTTCCCTTTATTTGAACTTTAAAAATGTACTTCTTATTTTATTATTAATTTATTTTTATTACAGATGTTTCTCCTTTTTTCCCCATTGACACCCTCCTCCCCACCCCACCCCCCACCCTGTCCCATCTCCAGCTTTGTCATCCATGTCCATCGGGTGTGCGTACATGCATATAAGTTCTGTGGTTTATCTCTTCCCTCTCCCCACCCCCTCTTCTGAGATTGTCAGACTGTACCCTACTTCCACCTCTCTGGGTCTACCTCAACTTCATTTTTTTGCATGTAGATAGCCACTTGTCCCAGAACCATTTGTTGAAGAGACTATTTTTTCACCCACTGAATAGTCTTAGTGCCTTTGTCAAAAAATCAATTTGCCATAGATATAAGGGTTTGTTTCTGGGCTCTCAATTTGACTCTATTGATCGATATGTCTATCCTATACCAGTATCACACTGTCCTCATCACTGTTCATTCATAGTAAGTTTTTTTTAAAATGTGTTTATTGATTTTTTTAAGGGAGAGAGAGAGAGAAACATTCATGTAAGAAAGATACATTGATTGGCTGCCTTCTGCACGCCCCTTACAGGGGATCTAGCCCGCAGCCTGGGCATATGTTCTGACTGGGAATCAAACCAGAACTTCTCAGTCCATGAGACGATGCTCACTCCACTGAACCACACCGGCTGGGTGATTCACAGTACGTTTTGAAATCAGAAAGTGTAAGTCCTCTAAGTATTGTTCTTTGCAAGAACATATTTTGGCTCTTCTGGGTTCCTTGAGTTTCATATAAATTTTAGGATCAGCATGATGATTTCTACAAAGAAGCCAGCTGAGTTTCTGATAGGGATAGCATTGAATAAAATGAACTCTTAAAATGGTAGATATTATTATGCTCTATTATTATTTTGTGGGAAACGATAATAAAGTAGCATTCACCAAGTGGTTTCATAGCACTCAACTCTGGGAGTTAATAGATGTCAGTTAATAGGTGGATCATCATCTGGATCCAGAATTGTCAATTTCTCACTACGTTGCTTCCGATGGAACCTTTTAAAACCGTGCGTCTTTCTCCATCTCTGTTCTCCTCTTCCAGTTCAGACCTCCAGCATTTCTAATCTGCATTCCAGAAGCATCTTCCAGAAGTCACTCTGGTCTCTTCTACACCGTCTCCAACTTGAAGTCAGGATCGTCTCTCAAAAGCCCAAACATGATCTTATCTCCTCCGTTTGAAAAACATTTCAGTAACTATTCATGTCCATCATGATCAAGTTAAAATTTCTTAGCAAACTCAGAAGGCTCTGTTAAGTCTGGCTTCTGCTCACCTGCTATCTCCTATCCCTCCTCAGTGGTGCCTACCCAACCCGATGTTTCAGGCATACCAACAATCTACAGTCCAGCACATACCAAGCGCCTGCGTGCCTCTCTGCACTGGCACACGTGTGACCTTTGTCTGGAATGTCTTCCTCTCTCATCTCTCTGGAAACTCTGATTCATCTCTGAAGACTTGGCTCAAACATCATTTCCATTGTTTTGTTGATGTGATGATGATAGAACAGGCATTGGATTAAAATTTAAATTGTCAGAAGTATATAAAATTAAAATAAAAAGGAATCTCACACTCTCAACCTCCAGTCACACCTTTTTGTTCTAACAGTTTTTATTTTATGTATTTTGAGGCTCTATTATTAGGTGCATGCACATTTTGATTAGTCTATCTTCATAATGTATTGTCCCTTTTTATCATGAAACATCTTCTTTTCTGGTTATATTCTTTGCCTTGAATAGTATTTTATTGATTTTTTTTTATCCTCACACGAGGATATTTTTACATTTATCTTCAGATACAGTGGGGGAGAGAGAGAGAAAAACACTGATGTGAGAGAGACACATCAATTTGTTGCCACCCGCATGACCCCAACTAGGGTCGGGACAAACCGCAACCAAGGTAAGTACCCTTGGCCGGAGTCAAACCTAGGACTCTTTGGTCTTTGAGCCGATGCTCTAACCGCTGAGCCAAACCAGCCAGGGCTATTTTATTGATACCTTTATCACCCCTCTAGCCTTCTTATGCTTAAGGTTTACATGATGTATCTTTTTTTTTTTTTATCCTCACCCAAGGACATTTTTCCATTTTTTGTTCAGATAGAGTGGGAGGAAGAGAGAGGAAGAGAGAGAGAGAGAAACATCAACGTGAAAGGGACACATCGAGTGGCTGCCACCCCCAGGACCAACCAGGGCTGGGGACAAACTGCAACCAAGGGAACCGAACCCAGGTCTCTTGGATCGCAGGCCGACGCTCTAACCACTGAGCAAACCGGCCAGGGCTACATGATGTATCTTTTATCATCCATTGATTTCAACCTACTTGAGTCTTTATATTTAAAAAACATTGCTTATAGACAGCATATAATTGGGCTTTGCTTTTTTTCCCTTAATTCTCACCCAAGGACATGCTTATTGATTTAAGAGAGAGACGAGGGGAAAGAGAGAGAGAGAAACATCAATGTGAGAGAGAAACATCAACTGGTTGCCTTCCTGTATGTGCCCTGACTGGAAATTGAACCCACAACCTTCCTGTGTCTGGGATGATGCTCCAACCAACTGAACCACATCAGCCAGGGCTGGGCCTTGCATTTTTATCCATTCTGACAATCTCTGCCTTTAATTAGAATGTTGGTCCTTTTTATTTAATAGAATTATTTATATAGTTCGATTTAAGCCTATAGTATTACTATTTGTTTTTGCCTTCAGTTTTTTCTTCTGTTTCTCCTCCTTTCTTTTAATTGGCTGAATGTTTCATGACTCAATGTTAACTTTTCTATCGGTTTTGCAGTTCTATCCCTTTGCCTTATTTTTTATTGCCCCACGATTACAATATGCATCTGCAATTTTTCATCCCTCTAAGCTTGTGTTGTGCTGCCGCAGATAAAATATAGAAAGCTTTCAACCACATAGGTTCATTTATATTGCCTGTCCTTATGCCACACATTATAAACCCCATACCGCCATGCTGTAATTTTCTGCTTTAAACAATTATCGGTCTTTTAAAGAAATCAAGAGGACAACAATAATTTTTATAGGAACCCAGATGATCTTCATTCCATCCTGTAGATCTGAGTTTCCATCTGGTTTCGTTTTCCTTCTGTCTAAAGAACTTCCTCTAACATTTCTCACCGTGGAGTTTCAATGCTGACAAATTCTCCTCGCTTTTCTTTAATCTAAAAGTGTCTTTTTTTTTCCTACCTTTATCCTTGAAGGATATATTCATTCGACAGAGAATTCTGGGTTGACAGCGTTGTTTTGTTTTTGTTTGTTTGTTTTTCTCCCAGTCTTTAGAAATCCCAGGTCATTTGAATCTTTGTTCTGATTCTTTTCAAGATTTTATTTTTATCTACTTTGCAGCTATTTGACTGCAATGTCCAGAGATATGTTGTTGTTCTCAAAATCTTGCTGGAGAGCTTCCTGAGCTTTTGTGATGTGCCTTTATCACATTTAACCATTTCTTCGGACTGTTTCTTCAGACATTTTCTGTCCTCTCTTTCTCCTCTCCTTCTAGAACTTCAATGACATGCATGCTAAACCTTTTGCTAGCGTGTAACCGGTCCTTGAGGCACTTCTGGGTTTTGTTTTGTTTTGTTTTTTCCCCAGTCTTTTAAAAAATGTGTGTCCTTTCTATTTATCTGTCTTTAATGTCCTTAAATCTTTCTTCTCTCATCTCCTGCAATTAAGTCCAGCCAGCGAATCTTCCAATTTTCTGTTATTGAATTTTTCATTTTTAACATTGACTTTTCCATTTTTAGAATGTCTGTCTGATTCTTTTTCATAATTTCAGTTCTGTCGATACTTTTTAATTATTTTATTTATGGTAAACGTATTTCCTTTACATCCTTGGGAATAGTTACAAGACTTTAAAATCCTTGTCAGCTTTGATTCTAACTAACATCTGAATCATGTTGGGGTTGGTCTCCATGGGCTGTCGTTTTTCTTAGAATGGGCAATGTTTTCTTGTTTTTGTAAGTCAGGGAATTTTGATGTATGCCGGACGTTATGAACCCTACATTGTAGAGTCTCTGAATTCTGTTAGGTTCCTCTGAAGAAAACGTATTTGGATTTTAGTTTGCTGTTAACTTCGTCCCCCCTGCGGTGGGTGACAACTGAAATTTAAGTTCAGTTCTTTCGGCCTCAGTTGACTGCTTGGTGTTTGTCCCATGCATGTGCAGTTGTAGAGGTTAACCAGAGATTTGGGCAGAGTTTATGCCCAGCATTTGGACTTTCCATCTCCTTTCTTGGATTCCCCTCCCTACTTTCCAGAGACTGTAGTTGTCCTGAGCTGTCCCCTCTGGTTCACCAAGCCAATAATATTGCAGATTTTTCTGCCAGAATTTTAGCTACCTTACATGCACAGACCGGGGCCTGCCTTCCGGCAAAATGCTACTTAAGAAGAAAGACATTCACTCTGTGATGTCCTTTTCTTCCAAATGTCAACTTCCCTCCAGCATCTGCCTGCTTGTTTTTCATTCTACAGCGGATTTTAAGATTTTTGTCTAGAGTTTATGGTTGGATATCTCATTAGATATTTGTGGATTTATTCTAAAGACGTCTATGGCCAGAAGAAAAAAAAAATGGCTAGGATCTTTAATCTTGTTGTTAAAGGGATTTTTTATCCCATATAATAAGGAATTTTCTAACTTCCCACATTACTCTTATTTTGTTTCCTTTCTGTGAGAGCTCATCCTCAACATTTATCTAAATGCTGTTAATGGGCTATTTTATTTAATTCTCACAACTCCTCCCTAGGGAAGACAGCTTTATTATTCCCATTTTACATGAATTCAAATGGGCAGCTCACTCCTCAGCCTGTTTTCTTTCTTAATCTGCCTGTGAGCCCCGGCTTGCAAAGAGGGCAAGGTAGCAGGACCAAGGCCATAGCTGCAGGGAGAAGGTGGAAGGAGTCATCTGTGACTTTTATCTTGGCTCAGTTCTCATGAGTCATCCAAGTCCGAGGCCTATCCCAGCTAGGCATAACCGACAAAACCCACTCTAACTGAAGAGGATCAAGTCAAGGAAGAGTTCACGAGGATCTTAGGAAGCTGGCAACATTTCTAGAAGAGCCAGACATGGAGGCTGCATGGCCACCTGCAATGCCCACAGCGCCGCAGACGGGTCTGCCCACCCCAGAGTGGAATCCAGCGGCACCTGCTCCTTCATCTCTCTCATCCACGTGCTCTGACTGCTCTCACCAGTGGGTTGTCACGTCCCTCGCCCATGCCTCACCCCAGCTGGGAGGGAGGCTGCGAGACAGTGTTTCTGGTGGGACACCCCCGGACCTTAGAAGGGTGTTCAGATGGTGCCGGGCAACCAAAGACTCCAATCAATGTGCACATTCCATGTCAGTGAGCCACTGGGCAGATCCCGTGTGACCTGCTTTTCTCCCAGCAAGAGGCCAGAACAACCCCTTCCTATGCTGCCTGACTTCAAGTTTCCCTCGTCCAGAGCAAAGCCAAACTCTGTCAGCAGACAGTTTTATAGGAGCGTGACTCACGCTGGTTTTCGTTTAACTGTTATTGCACCTTGGCGATGATTAAATGGCTGCGTGTGAAATGCCAGCAAGATTTTCTCATCAATTACAATAAAAATTGGATTCTCAAGGTATACTTGTTGAAACTCTCCATTTGTTCAGCGTCACCTCCAATTACCGGCCCAGGAGACGAGGGTGTATAAGAGCGCTCCGGAGCCCGGTTCCCAGGACTCGGCCTCGGGATCTGGGCCGTGGGGGGTTATCTAGCCAAAAGGGAGTGTCTGGCAGCTTAGTGGGTTCTGTGCTTTCCAAGTGACCTTTGGAATTTTGACTGAAAATGGTAGAGACGGAACCAACTGGAGGGATGTGAAAGGGGACAACCCTGCCCTGCCCAAAGTCCCTGAACTGCTAAGTCAATATGGACAGGAAACTCAATTCTGTATTTGAGGGAAATGGGCTCATGTTGTATAAGAGTTTCACTGTAACTGACTGGCTTATGGATTTCCTTGGGGACAACAATGAAAAGAAAGTACTGTTTGGGCTTCCATAATTATTTAATGCTGTTCCATTATATAAAAACTAAACTCCTTTCTCACTATCCTGAGGCTAGTGTTTTCAGGGTATGTTGAGCAAACATATGTAATGGAATTTTTGGAGCAATTCCAATTTCTTATTTAACTGTTGTTTAATTCTTTAAATATATCTTAATGTATAATAACAAATTCTTTTTTTTTTTTTTTATCCTCACCAGAGGACATTTTTCCATTTTTTGTTCAGGTAGAGTGGGAGGGAGAGAGAGGAACAGAGAGAGAGAGAGAAACATCGATGTGAAAGGAACACATCGAGTGGCTGCCACCCGCACGACCAACCAGGGCCGGGGACAAACTGCAGCCGAGGCACGCGCCCCTAGCGGGAACCGAACCCGGGTCTCTCAGGACCGCAGGCCTACGCTCTAACCGCTGAGCCAAACCGGCCAGGGCAACAAATTATTTTTTTAAATGGTATTTAATGCCCTGGCCAGTTTTGCACAGTGGTTAGAGTGTTGGCCTGCGGACCAGAGAGTCCTGGGTTCGGTTGCTGCTAAGGGCATGTACCTCAGTTGTGGTTTGTCCCTGGCCCCGGTTACGGTCGTGTGGGTGGCAACCACTCAGTGTGTCTCTCTCTCTCTTCCTCCCTCTCTCCCTCCCGCTCTATCTGAAGGTAAATGCAAAAATGTCCTCAGGTGAGGATAAAAAAATAAAATAAAATGGTATTTATTGATTGATTTTAGAGAGGAAGGGAGTGAGAGAGAGAGAAACATCATGTGTTGCCCCATTCATCCATGTATCCATTGGTTGGTTCCTGCATGTGCCGTGACCGGGGATCGAACCTGGAACCTTGGTGTATCAGGACAACACTCCAATCAACTAAGGCACATGGCCAGGGCTATAATAAAGCATTCTGATCCATTTGCAAGTCCTCTAGTTTCCCTGTTTGTGTGTCCTTCCTGAGATGCCCTAGGCAGAGATAAGCATGTATGGAGACTCTCCCCCTTCTTTGTACACAAACGAAAGCGTACTCTACACATTTGTGCACTGTGTATATATGTGTGCGTATCTTCATATACACATGTAGGCGTGTGTATCATATATATATGTAATCTCAGAGCTCTTTTCATATGGTTCATAGAGATTTTCCTTCTCCTTTTTAACAGAGACACAGAGGATTAGTAACCAGCTATCTCATGGTTATTGAACCAGTCTTCTGTTCACAGAATGACATTGGTCAATATCCACATGTGGACCCCTTCGTATACATATAAGAGCTTATGAAAAATTAACTTCCTATAAATGGAATTCCTGGGGAAAAGCAAATGATACTTTCAAATTAGACAGGTATTGCTAAAATGTCCTCCAAAGAGGTTGTATCAATATATATATATTCCTACCTATTTGCTGTACCCATTTATCAGGACAGCACATTATCGAAAGTTTGCATCTTGACCGCTTGAACCAGTTTAAATTTGTATATCTCTTATTCTGAGTATTCGCACTTTTAAACATGTTTAAAATCACTTGCATTTACTATGTTAAAAAGTACACTCTCTGTATATCCATTTTCTTTTGGACTGTGATTCCTTTTCATAATGATTGGTAGAAGTTCTTTATGTATAAATAAGTGAGCTTTTCTCATTCAAAATAAAGATGACTTGTTACATGTAGAACTAGGTATGGTTCCCATATGAGCAAATTCAAATTCACAAATCAGAAAACAATTCATTCTTAGACCATGTTTTCAGATTTTTTTAATTTAAAAAATATGGTCATTAAAAAGCATTTTGAAGTTATTTACAAATCAATGGATTCCATTATGGCATTACATATTTGTAGAGTGCTTTAACTGCATTAAGGTGACTTTAAAACATTTTATAGTTTATAAAACTATAAAAATTATAAAACTATAAATTTAAGGTGATTTAAAATATTTTTATAGTTTATAAAGCTATAAAAGTAATAAATACATACTTGTCTGTTTAAAAAGTCCTATATACACCCTGGCTGGGTGGCTTAGTTAGTTAGAGTGTCATCCTATACACCAAAAGGTTGTGGGTTCAATTTCCCACCAGGGTACATACCTAGGTTGCGGGTTTGATTCCTGGTTGGGACACATATGAGAGGCAACCAATCGATGTTTCTCTCTCACATTGATGCCTCTCTCTCTCTCTCTTTCTCTCTCTCTCTCTCTCTCTCTCTCAAATCAATAAAAACATATCCTCAGGTGAGGATTAAAAAGAAAAGTCCAGCCCTGGCCAGTTTGGCTCAGCGGTTAGAGCGTCGGCCTGCGGTCCGGAGAGACCCGGGTTCGGTTCCCGCTAAGGGCACGTACTTCGGTTGCAGTTTGTCCCCGGCCCTGGTTGGTCGTGCGGGTGGCAGCCACTCGATGTGTTCCTTCACGTCGATGTTTCTCTCTCTCTCTCTCCCTTCCTCTCTCTCCCTCCCACTCTATCTGTACAAAAAAAAAAAAATGGAAAAATATCCTCGAGTAAGGATAAAAAAAAAAGAAAAGTCCAGTCTGGCCGGTGTGGCTCAGTGGTTGAGCATGGACCCATGCACCAAGAGGTCGCTGGTTCAATTCCCAATCAGGGCACATGCCCAGGTTGTGGGCCCGATCCCCAGTGGGGGCATGCAGGAGGCGGCCAATCAATGTTCTCTCTCATCGATGTTTGTACCTCTCTCTCCCTCTCCCTTTCTCTCTCTAAAAATCAATAAAGAAAAAAAAAGTTAAAAAGAATACACATAACTGTATATATTTAAAGTCAATACACATAACTGTATATATTTTAAAGTACAAACTTTCTGCCTTCCTACCAGGACAGCACCATTGTTCGCAGTTTGGTGTGTATTCCTCCTAACTTCTTTCTATATAAGCATACTATATATTTAAGAACTGTTCCCTCAAAAAGCGGGAGCTACATGCTATTCCGCAAGTTGCTTTTCCCCCATTCAGGCTTCACCCTGGAAGTCAGTGGAAACAGTAGCAATTCCCGGACCTCGTAATGGGAGGAATCTAAGGATCGGAACTGATAGAGACTCTGGAAACATCAGGCAGCCCACCGTGGGCAGCTTATTTCTCCGTTAGCTCCAACGTCAGCACCCAGGGGACGTTTGGCACAGTGTGGTGGGCATAAGACTCGGGAAACCACAAGGAAAGAGGTTTAGAATTGAGGCCTTTATGAGCCAGCACCTAAAGACTCTGGTTTGATTTTCCAAAGATTTGGTTTGTCACTTTGAAGTTGTATTTATTTGTTGTTTTGTGAGATGCACCTTGAGGCAAACATCCTTGGAATCCGTAAAGAGAAGGAATGGGACCAAAACGGTGGGTGCCCGGACGGGGCTCCAGGCCTGGCCCCATCTCTCGAGCAGTGGGGTTGTCAGGCCTACATGCTGGACAGCGGCTGCCTCCCACGTGCCCTGCAGAAGGCAGGCCTGTTCTCCCAGGTGGATTGATGTCCTCACGTCCAAGGACTAAGCCTTGCTCTTCCGGGCACCCTCCCAGCCGTGCCCTACAGACGGGGATGCTCTGGAGCCAAGGTGGGGGCAGGGTTCAGGGCTGTCCTGTCCAGCTGAGAAATTGTCACTGCACAAGCAAGCACGGTTCCGGAGGCCCCCACTCACCAAGCCTGTGTCCTGGCTGGGCTACACCTCTCCAGAGAAAGAGGCCCCTTTCCTCCTGGCAAAAGCGCTTTCTGTTCAGCCAAACCCAGGGGTCTGCATCTGCCTGAGGGGGCTTCTTTTGAGTTAGTCCAAAGGCACTGTGTAGACTCCAGGGCCTGGCACAGTTGCCAGGCACGGCTGCAGGAGGCTCCTGATGGGTCTGCCCTGGGGAGCCGTGACCCAGGGGGCCGGGTCTTCCCCAGTACCCTTTGGGCCACCGTTGAGTACCCCTCCTAGGCTTGGGAACACACTGAGTTCTGGGAGGATGGCTGGGTAGCAGTTGTCTTCAATGGAATCCATGCTTGTCCAGTCAACAAATATTTGAGCCTCTACCATATGCCAGGGCCCATGCTAGCTCTGGAAATCGGCAGAACAGGACCGACAAGATCCCGCCTTTGTGGAGTTGGCATTCTTGACAGGGAACAAGTGAAATAAGTAAACAAGGCCATTTTCCAGAGAGCGCTAGGAGGAAAATAAAACACACAATGGCCCAAGGAGTGGTGGGGGAGGGGTGGCTAGTGTGCAATTCATACCTGAGAGGAACCGCTTTGAGAAGGTGAGACTCAAATGACAGGAAGAGAGAGTCATGCCAGCATTTCAGAGCATTCCAGGGAGCCAGCAGAGCACAGTGAAGCGCCCTGAGGCTGGGGGACACTCGGCGTGGCAGAGTTGGGCGCCAAGAAGAGTCTGAGGAGTGAGAAGAGGTGAGGGCCAAATTATGCAGACCTTGCACCAGGCTGAGACATCACCTGTCTTCTTCCACACGCAATGGGAGGTCATGGGAAGTGGAAGCGGGTGAGAGGCATGATCCCAGCACATGTTTAACGGGTAACTCGGGGTGCTTTGTGCAGACTGCTGGGGGGTGGGGGCGGCAATGAGGCCAGGAGGGCAGCAGGGAGACTGGAGGCTACTGCGATGGTCCAGGTGAGAGAGCATGGCGGCTGGAATCAAGGTGTCGGTGGAGAGATGGACAGAAGGGATGAATTGGGGATACAGGTTTGGGGGTATTGCTGACACTTCCAACAGGAGCAGGGACAGGGGCCTCCAGACAAGGCCGAAGCAATTGTGTTCCTCTTCTCCTGCTTGCACTGAATGGCAGCTGAGACCCTGCCCGGCAGACCCCCATACCACCCTTAGACTCAGGTACTAGGGCCCCTGATTAGGACCCCCACGTTAGAGGGCCCCTCTCATGTCCTCCTCTGGTTCCTCTCTTCCCTCGGAGTGAGGAGCTTACCAGGCCAAGGAATTTCCTGCTCAAACAACTCAGAAGCAGCTGCCTAGGCCTACATGGGCCGTGTTACCAGGCACTTGGCGGTGTGCACACTCCTAGTCCAAGAGGTGATGGGAGGGGGGCAATTTCCAGTATGGTTAGTATTGGATCCCTGTGCTGGGAATCTCCACCCACCTGACTAAGGAACCTTCTGGTGAGGGCTAGCCCAAGGGGTGGATCACAGTGCTCCCCTGCTAAAAGTTGGTTGGCAAAAGCCTGTGAGACAAGCTCTCTCCTTCACCTGGTGTGGCCTTGGCTATAAACCCAGCTCCATCAGCCTTATCTAGGCCCCTCCCTGGCAATCCCTGCACTCCAGCCCGGCAAACATCTTGTCCTTTGTTACCAGAACACGCCATGCGCTCACAGCCTCTCCACCTTTGCACCTGCCGTTCTGTCCCCCTATCCTTCTAGTTCATTCCTGCTCATCCTTCAAAGTGCAGCTCAAAGGTCCACTCCCACATGAAGCCGCCTCTGACCCCCTGTCTTAGTCAGCTCAGGCTGCCATAACCAAACATCACAGATCGGGTGGCTTAAATAAGAGAAATGGATTTTCTCACAGCTCTGGAGGCTGGAAGTGTGAGATCAGAGTGCCAGCGTGGTTAGGTTTTGGTGAGGGCTCTGGTCTCTGACTTTCGGACACAGCCTTCTCCCTCTGCCCTCACATGGTGCTGGGGGTGGCGGGTGGGGGAGAGTTCTCCCTCTCTTCTCCTTACAAAGTCACCAATCCTATCAGATTAGGACACCACCCTTATGACCTTTAAACTTAATTACCTCCTAAAAAATAACCATCTCCAGATACTGTTGCATTGGGGGTTAGGGCTTCAATATATTAATGGTGGGTGGGAGGTGAGGGTACACTATTTAGTCCATAGCATCTCCCCAAACAAAATTTGTTGATACCTCCCCCAGAGCCTCATATTCGCCAGGGCAGGGTGTCCCATAGCACATCAATCCTTCATGCCCATTTGTGTCTCCTAACAGATCTTTGATGAATGAATGGATGCCGTCCCTCCACCCCTGCTTTTTCGGGGTCCTGCTCTGTGAGGAGGCCTCTGTCTCCCAGCAGACTGTGTGGTGACCTATCTGTCTTTCTAACTGTGCCCAGAGCTCCAAGAGGGCAGAGGCCACTTCTGCCTTATCTCTGGGCACTAAGCACCTTGCACAGAGCTGGCCTTGTGGGGAGAATTCTGGTTCTGCTGTGGAAGGACCTGTGACCCGGGGTGTGTGCCCCCTTGGGTGCCTCTCTCGCCCCCACTCACCCTATTGACAAAGCCTGATTCCAACAGCTCCCCCAGCCCTGGGAGCTTCTGAGATTTCCCCTCATCCTAAGAGGAGATACTCCTGCTGTAGCCCTGGCAGGGGTAGAGCCTACGAACAGGACACTTCCAGTAGCCTTTTGATTGTTCCTACACTGGGTCTGCCATTATTCCCAGCACTGCAGAAAAACTGCAAATCCCACTCGGAGTTTTCCTTGAGGCTCCAAAGGTGCTGGTGTCGAAACGGGTCCTGCATCTGGCCGAAGGAGCTGCGCCTCGGCTCACGTAGGTTATTTATTTAATATATCTACTTTTACTCTCAGTTCAAAAACAGCAAGCTAAAAATATTTTGTCTGAGGTCTGGACTAAAAACTGAAGCAGTTGAGTCATTAATCGCTGAAAATATGTTGACTAGTAACTTGATTAAAGCACAAATTGCTTCTATACTGTGACCACAGTGGCAACCAGGCCGTGTGTTTTGCTCTGGCCTGGAGGGCTCCTGGGCGGGTTGTGGAGCTTGGCCAAGGCTGGGAAGGCTGCTTTCTGCGAGAGGGTCTTAAAAGCGCAGCCAGGCACACCTCCAACCAACAGCCAGGCAGCACCCGACTTCAGAGCACGAAGTCGAAAGGGCGGTAGGGGCGGAGGATAGTAGCAGGAGCGACTTTCGGCCCCATGAGGCCCCCTGTGAGACCTGCTGTCCCCCTGATCCCCACATAGAATGTGCGAGACTCCACGTGGCTGCGAGACGTGCTGCCATAAACCCCTTCCCCCGACAGCAGTGAGTGTGACGCGGCGCGGCGCCCAGGGGGCACTGGGCCTGGCCGCCTTGCCCCCCAGGATCTCGGGTGACTGAGCGCCCTGGAAACCACCCAGCAGGGTTCCCCCATTAGGTGCTCAGACCCCCTGCCTCCGAGACTCAGAGGCCCGGGCTTCCTCGACCCCCCTGCTCCCACCTCGGAGCCCACCTGAATAGGGAGTAGGGGAGAAGGCAGCAGTTTCCAACCCCGCTGACAGCCAGCCCGCTTCAGGATCCCCGTTCCGGAGGCAAGTTCGCCTCCTCCTTCCGTGCGCTCCCCTTCGTCCCGGCACCCCAGCCCCGGCATCCAGCTCGGCCCGTCGCACAGGAAAAAACTGGCTGCCCCGCGCGGGGTAGCCGCGCCAGCCACGCGCACTGAGCAACCATGGAGCTCCGGCTAAGAGAAGTAATTAGAAAGAAAAAGTTTTCCAGCCCAGGCGGTCAAACCCGACGAGTCCACCCGGTTCCCTGGCCGCGGCCGCTTGCCCTTCCCTCTGCTCCCTGCGGGGTCCTAGCGCCCGGCGCTGCGGAGTCCCTGGAACCCCGAAGTACTGCGAACGGCGCAGAAGTACTTCTGCAGAATATCGGTGGGGTCGTCCGGACGTCAGAGATAAAGAAGCAAAATCTCTGCGCTCCGGGCCTGTGTGCGCTGGGCTGTACTTCCAAAACTGTTCTCTGCCCCCACCCCCACTCCTTCTCCACGTCGCCACCTTCCAGAAACCCCGATCCCGGACAAGACTGGTTCTAGCTTTTAAAGCGAGCCGGCGCCACAGTAGCTCGGAGACCAAGACTTGCACTACACCAACCCCCTGCGCGGCGCCTGGGTGCTCCCGGGCTCCCTGGGCTTTGGTTGGAAGTGGGTGTCTCGGGGAGGCCAGAGAAGAGGGGTCCGCCACTAACCACGTGTGCGTGGGGGCGACAATTAGGCGGAGGGTGGAGCACCGCGCGCGGATCACCGATCTGCTGGAGGCTCAGGGGCCAGTGGGCGTTGCGTCGCGGCCTCTCCAGCCCCACATACCGTTTTCTCCTGAAGGCGGGCCCTAAGACCCAGGAGGCGCCACACGCCGTCGCCGATGGTAAGACACTAGAGGGCGACAGCTGTCCCGGTATAAATGCGGGGCCCGCGCGGGCCTGGCCATTCGCGACCCGGAGCTGCGCGGGCGCAAGCAAGTAGGGGCTCCCGGTGGGCGGTGGCAGCATCGGTGCCCCGCGCAGCCTGGAGGCCGCCGAGGCTCGCCATGCCGGGAGGACTCTAGCTCCCCCATGGAGTCGGCCGACTTCTACGAGGCGGAGCCGCGGACCCCGATGAGCAGCCACCTTCAAAGCCCCCAGCACGCGCCCAGCAGCGCCGCCTTTGGCTTTCCCCGGGGCGCGGGCCCCGCGCAGCCCCTCGCCCCACCTGCCGCCCCGGAACCGCTGGGCGGCATCTGCGAACACGAGACGTCC